>NC_079493.1:68390629-69684131 GCF_030052815.1 Hevea brasiliensis | reverse complement strand
CACAAAGACTTTTACCAGCAGATTCGCTATTCCGTAGCCGCTTCACCTCATAAGCCAGAATCTTTATGGGTTCTTCTTCATATGTGAGGTCTGGATTCACTTCTATTTCTTCTACTGGTAGTACATGAGATGGGTCTGATCGGTACCTCCTCAACATGGACACATGGAAGACATTATGTATCTTCTCCAACTCTGGAGGTAGTGCCAACCGATATGCCAAAGGACCCACTCTTTCCAGAACCTCATATGGCCCGATAAAACGAGGACTTAGTTTCCCCTTTCGGCCGAATCTCATAATCCTCTTCCAAGGAGAAACCTTGAGGAAAACTTTCTCACCCACTGCATACTCAATATCCCTTCTCTTCAGATCAATGTAGGACTTCTGACGATCTGATGCAGCTTTAAGTTGATCTCTGATCACCCGGATTTTCTCTTCAGTCTGTTGAACAATTTCGAGTCCGATCATCTTTCTTTCACCCACGTCATCTCAACACAACGGGGTTCTACATTTTCTGCCATACAAAGCTTCATATGGAGGCATCCCAATGCTTGATTGGTAGTTGTTGTTATAAGCAAACTCAATCAAAGGCAAGTGTGTATCCCAACTACCCTCAAACTCAATCACACAAGCCCGTAGCATGTCCTCCAAAATCTGAATTACCCTCTCAGACTGGCCATCTGTCTGTGGGTGGAATGCAGTACTAAAGTTCAATCTAGTTCCTAGGGCTCTCTGAAGACTACCCCAGAATCTAGAAGTGAACCTAGGATCTCTGTCTGACACGATAGATACTGGCACTCCATGCAATCTCACAATCTCATCGATGTATAACTTGGCCAATCTTTCTAAACTGTAGTCCATCCGGACTGGCAGAAAATGAGCAGATTTAGTTAGTCTGTCAACAATGACCCAAACTGCATCATGACTCTTCTGTGTCCTCGGAAGTCCCATTACAAAATCCATCGTTATTCTCTCCCATTTCCACTCTGGTATTGGTAGTGGATGTAACAACCCAGTGGGTACTTGATGCTCTGCCTTTACTTGCTGACAAGTTAGGCATTTGGATACAAACTCTGCCACATCTCTTTTCATACCCATCCACCAGTAATGCTCCTTTAGCCCCCTATACATTTTTGTGCCACCAGGGTGCATGGCAAAAGGAGACTCATGTGCTTCCTTCAAAATGATCGCCTCAAATCAACATCATTAGGAACACATATTACGCCTGGTGTAGCAATAGACCATCATCTCTGATTGAGAATTCTGGTTTCTTACCCTGTCGGACTTCTTCCATCAACTTCTGATACTTTTGATCATTCTGAGCAGCCATTCTAATCTGATCAATCAACACTGGCTGTACATGCCATGCAATTGCTGTCTGCCCATCATCATTAATCTCTAAACTGGCATGTAATGATCTCAACTCATGTACCAAAGACAAAGGAGTAACTCGTAGACTTGCCATAGTCTTGCGACTTAAGGCGTCAGCCACAACATTAGCTTTCCCTGGCTGATAGTCTATCAGACAATCATAGTCTTTTATCAACTCTAACCATCTCCTCTGTCTCAAATTCAGCTCTTTCTGGGTGCCCAAATATTTCAAACTCTTATGATCTGTATAGATGTAGCACTTCTCCCCATACAAATAATGCCTCCAGATTTTAAGAGCAAACACAATAGCTGCAAGCTCCAAATCATGTGTTGGATAGTTCCTCTCATGCGGTTTTAGCTGGCGTGATGCATAGGCAATGACATTTCGATCTTGCATCAATACACAGCCTAACCCATTGTGAGAAGCGTCACTATATACTGTATATTCTTTACCTGGAGTAGGTAAAGTTAGGACTGGAGCTTCAGTCAAACCTCTCTTCAATTCATCAAAACTCTACTGGTATTTATCCGTCCACTGAAATTTTACATCTTTTCTAAGCAGCTTGGTCAATGGAGATGCCAACATGGAGAATCCCTTCACAAATCTACGGTAGTATCCAGCTAAACCCAGAAAACTACGAATCTCTGTGACATTTCTGGGTGGCCTCCAATTAAGGACAGCTTCAATCTTACTTGGATCTACCTTGATGCCCTCTTCTAATACTACATGCCCCAAGAAAGATATCTCCTTCAGCCAAAATTCACATTTCGACAATTTGGCATATAGCTGTTTCTCCCTCAAAATCTGCAGTACAATCCACAGATGTCTATCATGCTCTTCTGCATTCCTCGAATAGACCAATATATCATCAATGAATACCACAACAAACTGGTCGCGGTAAGGTCTGAAGATAGTGTTCATCAGATCCATAAAAGCAGCCGGAGCATTAGTTAACCCGAATGGCATGACCAAGAACTCATAATGGCCATAGCGGGTTCTGAAGGCAGTTATTGAAATACTCTGCTCTTGAACTTTCAGCTGATAATAACCTGATCTCAGGTCAATTTTGGAGAACATACCGCACCCTTAACCGATCAAACAAGTCATCAATGCGGGCAAGGGATATCTATTCTTTATTGTCACCTTATTCAACCGATAATCAATACACAAGCGAGAGTACCATCTTTCTTCTTTACAAACAACACCGGCGCTCCCTAAGGTGACACACTAGGGCGGATAAAGCCCTTGTCAAGCAATTCTTGCAAATCGCACTTTCAATTCTTTCAATTCGCAGTGCCATTCTATATGGCGTTATGGAGATTGGGTCCACACTGCATAACATTAATCTCAAATTGCACTTCTCTCTCGAGGTAATCCTAGTAGTTCATCAGAAATACATCCGAAAGTCACATACCGTAAGGATGTCCCTTAGTCCGACTCCCACTTGGGTGTCTATCACATGTGCCAAGTATGCTTCACACCCTTTCTCGATCATTCTTCCGCTAATGCAGCCGAAATGATGTTTGATGGCAATAAATGCCTCTCCCCATGTATTACCACATCATCGTACAAAGGGAGACCAAAAGTGACTGTCTTCAGTCTACAGTCAATCATGGCGTGATGCCTGGCTAACCAATCCATGCCCAAGATGATATCATACTCTCTGAAGGGCATTTCAATCAAGTCTGACAGGAAAACATGTCCTTGGATTACCAAAGGACAGTCTCTATAAATTCTATTGACCCGGACCTCTTGTCCTAACGGACTAGTTACTAGCACTTCAAAACCCATTTGCACACATGGAACAGCAAGTGAACTGACTATGCTAGCACTAACATATGAATGGGTTGAACCCGGATCAAACAATACAAATACTTCTTGATCAGAGATAAAGAATATACCAGCTACCACATCAGAAGTCTCAGCCTCTTCACGCTGTCTCATTGCGTAGATTCTGGTTGAAGCACTTCCTTGTCCTGACTGACCAATTGTGCCTCGATCACCAAGCAAAGGCTCTACCTTTGCCTCTTCCTCTCGCTAACCGATCGTGGAACCTCGGGAGCAGGACTCAATAGATCCTCGCGTAGTAGGAGCTGGACCATATCTCGGAGCACTAGTACAGTCTTTAGCTATATGGCCCTTGCCTCCACAGTTAAAACAGGCTCCAGTGGCCCAATAGCATTCCCTCCCATGAATCTTGCCACAAGTCTCACAGGGGCGGGCATACTGTGAACCCCTGCTCGACTGCTGACCAGACCTAGGGGGTCTCTGTCCGGAAAATCTGCCTCTACTAAATCTTCCTCCCCGACCCCTGCTAGGTCCACTAAACTTCTTTCTCTTTCCAGAGGTAGCACCAGAACTCTGCTCAACTGATTTTTCCGCCTTGTCTTTTTCTAATTTCTCGGCTTTTTCCTTCACTGGGGTTGCTTCTGCTTCAACTCTCTCCGGTTCAAGTGTAACACCCCTAAGTTCGGTAGTGCGTTTTACTGTACCGGTGACCAATGTTGTCTGGACAGCTAGGATGCTTAGAACTACACTTCAATATGAGTGAGGAGACATAAAATAATGAAATACAAGAAAAGAAAATACAAGAAAAACAAAGGAAAAAATCATAGCAAAGAAATGTAACCAAGTTAAGCGAGCCGAAAACCCTAGCGATGGGTGACCGCACCGGGAAGTCACGGCGTGGACCGTTGACTAGCCCTCGGATCACATGAACCCAGAAAACATTTTTAGGACTTAAATAGACCCTTGTTGAAGAATAAATCTCATTAGGAAGATCAAAGAAAAATTAAATAATTAGTACAAAGAAAGTGAGAAATCGAAAAACGGACAAAACCCGGGGTTACCGAAAAATCGGGAATGCCACCCGAACAGGGGCATTATGGTCATTTGACATCCCGAATTGTCTTTTAACCTAAATGTCCATTAAAAATAAATATTATTACACTTAGAAAATAAAATGAAAAATTAATTTGGTGGTACCTAAAGTAAATAGCTAAAATCATGGGTTAAATGTGGAATAAGTGGGAATTAACATATCATATAATTATTTGGAGTTAGTGGGCCACTAAAGGAATATAATAAACACATAGTGGGGCAGGTGTACATCCATTATCCAAGGCAGAAACTTCATCTTCTCCATTGTACCAAAGTTGCCGTGAATGAAGGGAGAGGAAACTCCATGGACATTTTCATGCAAGCTTGATCCATCCTTCCATTTCAACTCCAAACACTTGAGTTCCTTCATTAAAGTTTGTCTACTCATCACAAGGAAGAGTTTGATACCAAATTTAAGAAGTTTAAGCAAGGTTTAACAAGCTCCAACCATAAGGTAAGTTAGCATTTTTGAAGATTTCTTTGATAAACTTTGTATACATGTTATGGGTGTTGGTTTTGTGAAGGAAATTTTTAAGTTTGAAGAGTATTGAGATATCCATTTTTGGACAGCCATGGGGTCACACATTTGATGATTTATTATGCATATAATTGATGAGAAATAATGTTGATCATGGTAAATTAATATCCTAATGAATTGTTTCACATATATATGGTGATTTTGGCACTTGGATGAGAATTGATGGATTGTAGGGCAATGTGGTGTTGAAGGACAATTTCGGCAGCTTGGGAACCCTTGCATAATTGTATGTATTGATGGAAGTATTGGCAGAATTGTGGCGTTAAGGAATGAAGGATATGTGTATGAAATTATTGTGTAAAGTGTATGTGAGAATTAGTGGTGTTTAGGTGTGTATGTAATGGTATTGAGATATTGTAAATGTGAATTATATTTGGTGTGTTGAGGGTAATGGTAATCTGCCCAAAATAATGTTAATGTAAAGTAGATTATACTGTGGTTAATGTACCAAAACAGATTGGTAGGGAAGTGAACCAAATTGCAAGGTATATGTGTGTTTGAAGTGGGGTGTGAAATGCATATTGAGGGCAGTGTACATTTTAGCCCATAACCTGAAATGTGTAACCTCAATTGGTATGAGACCAATTTGAGGTGAAACTAGGCACAAAATGTGCCAACTTTTATTGAGAAACCATACCAAAATTCTGCTTGCAAGGTGATGTGAAAAAATGACCAATTCGGATTAGGTACACTTGAGACCTAAAAACTGACCATTTGGGTAGCAGTGAGTATTTAGGCCATAACTCACTCAAAACAGGTCCAATTGACCTGAAATTTTAACCATGAATAGTTAAGACCCATACCTACAAGTCTTATGAAGACACCAAAGCCCAGAAATGACCATAAGCAAGTCAAACAACTTGCACAAGTTCGGGTCCAAAAACTAGCCGAACCAAAGTTGACCAAATTGACCTAAAATTGACCTAACTTGATGCCATTTGACCAGCAATAGTGTAATGACCATAACTTGGTCTACTTAACTCGGATTGACCTAAAATTTTGCACCGCGGTCCATAAGACATAGATCTATAAGTTTGTAGTTTTGACCGAAACCCGAAAATCGAGGGAACTAGGCCGTCCAGCTAGGTCAAACTAGTATCCCGGAATCCAGCAATTTGCAATAAAATGCACTAAACAAGGAAATGACTTTGGTAAAACGTACCAAACCTAAAACCCTATCGAGTGTGACATATTAACGACACTAAAACCTAATTTACCTAAAACGCATCGAGGGTCGGTATATTAGGTGATTAAGTGAATAATTGAGTTCAGTGCATTATTTACCAAACACCATCGATAGAGACAATTTAATTTAGTACTGAAACACTTCAAATTGTGTTTCTCAGTTAACAAGGACTCAGCAAAAGGGAAAGAAATACTGAGTCAAGACCAGGAGACAAATATCAGAGGTTTGTGCACAACAACTATTTCTTTTGAATTTTCAATTGAAATAAATATTGACTATTTGTATATTATTGTTTTAAATTGTGTAAATGAGTTTGATGGACACTTATTGATTTAGAAATATTGTGAATGATTTGAAACTGTGAAAAATTGTTTGAATGACATTGATGGATACTTATTGATTAAAAAGCATTGTAAATGGTTTGAAATTATGGGAAAGTTAGTTTAGTGTGATTTGTGAAAATCGAAGTTAATTATGAATTGTGTTGCCATTTTGTGAATGAAATTATGACTTTGGAAATTTATTGGATTCTCACGAATCATTTGAATAAAATGTTTGAAATTGATTTTGTGTTCACACTTAGCATGACAGTATCGTATCATTCCTTCTCCAATTATGGGGTTGTGATCATTTATTTTCCTTCTCCATTTATGGAGTCGTGATCGTTTATTTTTCCCTCTCTGGTTTACCAGTTGAGGTGATCGGATGAGTACTCATTATGTAGCTAGCTCCCTTCCTCATTGATTTCGATTAGTGGGGTTGTGATTGCTTTGTCGTGGTGTACAACGCGGCAATGATCGGAAATTTGTGTCATGGCTTAAGTTGTGAATGAATTGGCAACACTGTATTATTAAATTATTTGACTAAATTGTGTTATTATGCGATTTGATAATTTGTGAAATGGAGTTTAAATTCTTATTGACATTTACTGTCTTTTGAATTTAACTATGTTTCGATTACTGAGATTTAATGTGATATTGTGTTAAATTCTTTATGACATTTATTGTCTTGAATTTAATTATGGTTTTACGTATCCATCATTTATTTGAATTATGAATTGCGATTTAAACTTGTATTTGGTTAATGTTGTGCACCACTGAGACATTGTCTCAGCGATAGCTTTTTATTGCTGTCGCAGGTAGACAGACAGATAGGGCAGCAGACTAGGCTGCTAATACCGCTAGCGAGAGATTTTTGGGTATAGTGAGTATATCGCAGTTGGCATTTTGTCTCAGAATGTATATTCACTGTATGTATATTTTGTTTTGGTTTTGAGCAGTTGTAAATTCAAATTGTACCTTGAAGTTGTAAATTAATTATGAGTTATTTGACTTGTAAAAATTGTATTATATTTCCTTATCTCCGACTTTGAAAAATTTATATGGAATTGAGTTGATAAATTGTTGTGTTGAGAAATGTGTTGGAGTTGAGATTTGAAAATATATTGAAGTGCTTTTTACAGGTTTTCTGAAGAACTGTTTTGTCCAAAATACAGATGGCACTTTGCCAAAATTTTTACAGGAATTCCAAATAAACCAAATGAGTTAGTTGTTTCACTTCAGTTCACCAAAGATTTTAATGCCTGTAAATAGTGCTCACCACTGTAAAAGAAGTAAGAAAAGTTTTTAAAATCCCTTGTAGTGTATTTAATGGATTATCAGTAGACGGAGTGGGTAATTCATTATGTATACTACGGGATCATGTTATGCCTTACAGAGGGGTAAGGTGTGACATCAAGTGCTTGAGACATAAGTTCTGAGAAGTTGTTGTGTCGAAATCCCACAACTTGCATCCTTATGCTGGGCTTCAAACCCGTCTCAAATCTCTTGCATCTTGCCTTACTGGTAGTAAGGAGACTCTCAGCATAATGACTTAAGCGGGAGAACTCCCTCTCATACTCTGCCACTGATCGATTTCCTTGTTTCAAACTCAAAAATTCCTGCAGCTTCTGATCAACATATGCATCTGGGATGTATTTCTGTCTGAACTCTCTAATGAAGTCATCCTGTGTCAACATCGTGGTTCACCAAGCCGTGGGGATGGTCTTCCACCAGTCATACGCATCCCCTTGCAGTAGCGACACAAAGTATTCAAATTTCAGCTCATCTGGGCAGTGCAATTTCTTAAACACTCTGTCCATCCTTTCAAGCCATTGCTCTGCCTCTAAAGGGTCCACCGTACCCTTAAATTCTGCAGCCCCATACTTTAATAACTTATCATACTGTCTGGCTGGAGGCAGTGGTTGTGTCACAGGTAGTTGGGGTGGAGCTTGAGCAGGCATACCCCCAGCCATTTGTTGAAACATTGCCGCCATCTGCTGTGCAAACTGTGCAGGGAACTGTGGCATTTGTGGGGCTGGTGCTACTGACCCACTGACATTCGGTAAAGCTGGGGCTTCCCCTTGTGCCTCAGCTTCAACAGACTGCTCAACTGAGCGATCCCCTTCTTCCATTTCAGGCTGAAGTTAGGGTATCTCCTGAACAAGTAACACAACGAGATTTCCCTCCGTTAGTTCACATTCATGATGTAATGCACTGTATGTAACAATTATGGACATTGAGCAGTTGTACTTAACAAAGAAAAGACACAAATTCACAATTTAAAACATAATTCAAAAATTTGCTCTGATACCACTAAAACATGTAACACCTTACCCCTCTGTAAGGCATAACATGATCCCGTAGAATACCTAATGAACTACTGAACTTCACCTACCGATAACTCATTAAGTACCCTACAAGGGATTTTAAAACAATTTTCTTATCTTTGACAAGTGGTGAGCATTTCTAATAAGTATTTAAAACATTTAGTTAAAGTTAAAACTAGTTAAAATTAAAACTAGTTAATATTTTTGGTCCATTTTAGTTTTCCGCAAATTCTGTAAAAATTTTGACAGAGTTTCCTCTGTATTTTGAGAAAACCGTTCTTCAAATACCTGTAAAAAGCACTTCTAAAAGTTTTTCTCAACCCCTACTTTAGTTTCACAATCAAACTCAATCAATTTCTCAAAATACTGTCAATCAATATCATTCATATTTCATTAAAAACAAAATAATTTATACACAACCTTACAAATTTATATCAAAAGAAACACAAACTAAACTTTATTACAAACTTCATACAAATTTGTGTACAAGCTGCTCAAGGCCCATTTTTACATGTCCATACATTTATGTACAATATATACATCAAAAGAAGTATTTACAGTTAGGGTATAAATTATACCCGAAAACTTTAGGCTGGTAGCTTCTCACACCTCAGCAGCTCAGTCTGCTGCTCCTCTAATCTCTCAGATCTGCGACAAAGAATAAAGCTATCGCTGAGTACTAGGACTCAGTGGTGCATAATATACTAAAATAATCTTTATGCAAAACTTAAAGCACATTCATTCAAAAATTTCGCTAAACATGAAAATTTAATACAATTATGCATTGTAAGATTTTACATGTAAACCAAGTTCATTTCAAAGTATCAAAACACATTTCATAAAACCCACAGTTAGATCACGCCATTCGAAACAAATAGAATCTCAATAGCCGAGGCTAAAGAGAAATCACATGAATCTCAATAGCCGAGGCTAAAGAGAAATCATATCACAGGCTAGCTAGCTCAAATATATGGATATCCATTCACATCCTCTTCTCCTGGCACACCTCAACACTTCTCCAGAGAAGGAATCAAAATTCGAAACTAATTACCCCCACTAGTCGTGCTAGTGAGGTGTTCAAATATATGGTCATGACACTGTGGTTTCAAAACTTATCTTAACAATTTGCTAAACATTGTCATTTCAAATATACACAATAACTTTCACAATTTAAATCAAACATCATAAAAATGCTATAATCCAATATTTCACATTATTCAAAACATTATGCAAAAGATGATTATAAAAGTATATGTTGTGCACAAACCTCAAGCAGTACTTTGTTGGCCTTGACTCGACTCCTCGGGTTCTGTCCCGGTATTCTTTTCCACTGAAACACGAAATTTTCCAATGTTTCAGTACTAAAACTTAAAATAAATCCAAAATAAACTTAACTTCACATTTACCTAGCTCTAACGTGTTAAATTCGACGTTCTCGAAATTTTGTGATTCGGGTTACTATTCATTGCACTATTCAAGTCAAATTATTGACTTTCTAAGGCTTAATGGGTATGGGAACTCCAACTTCACCCACATACCACAGTTTGGTCACCAAACTTGTTGGTTTTGGTCATTTGTTTAAAGCTTAGGTGATTTTGGCAAAATTGCCAATTTTCGATTTTGGTTCTCCGAAGTTGTACTGTTCCATTGATCGATCTACTGTTGGAATTTGACAAAACTTCCTTCATAGAAAATGTTCCTTATTGTCTTAAGTGTATTCTCATTTTTGGATCACTCCAATCGGAGTTTTGTAGCTCAAGTTATGGCCAAAATAAGTTTACTGTTCACATGTACTGTTCATACTGAGATTTTAGTGCTGGCAGATTTTTGGTCCAACTTTGGTTAATAATTTGACCAAGTTAAGTTCATAATTTGGTCTCACTTTCTTCAAATGAAATGTTGTACTATGTCTTAGGTTTCCATCGGTTCAAGAATCGCCTAAATCTGAGTTTTCTAGAGAGAGTTAGAGCCATCCAAACATTGCTGCTCAATGAAAATTCTGCAGAATCTCAGTACAGTAATTTAATTTTGCTCAATGATTTTGAAAGGGTTAATGGCATAATTTGGGTTGGTGTTCTTCATGAAAGTTTTAGATCTATATCATATATAATTGCTGGTAAAATTTCAGGTCAATTTGACCTACCTAGCTCGAGTTATGACCAAATGAACAGTTACTGTTCATTTGGTCAGTTTAGTGCAGTGGCAGCCTGCTATCAACTCACTTTGGTCAATTGTTTCACCAAGTTTTGGTCAGTTTTTGGCTATGGTTCCTTAATGAAAATTGTGCTCTTTTATGTCTATTTTCATCTCCAATTGGTGGCATATCAATTGGACTTGTAAAATTTGAGTTTTGGTCCTTCAAAGTGGGTTTGGTCATGCTGCCAGCAGCATGACCATTTACCTCCGAATTTAGTTTTCATTCCTATCATTCCCACACAAGTTATTTGGTCATAATTGACCATTATTTCACTTCACAATAGGTCCAACATGTCATTTATGCATTTGTCCAAATTTTGGTTCATAAACCCTAACATTGAAACCCTAATCTCACTAACTCTTGCATTTAACTACTTCTAATGATTTTAATGTTAATCATTTAACTAAGTAAGGTTTCTAAACTCATTCAGTTGCATCATATTCATGCAAACCATACTCCTCTCAAGCTGCCCCAAAATTCAGTTTGTTCTTCCCCACATTTTTTTTTTTCATTTTAAGGTTATTTACAAGCTCTTAATGCCATATAAACACTAATTAAACAAAGAAAAATTAAGGCTTGTATTACCAACCTTGAACAGAATTTTCTTCCTCCTTTTCTTCAAATTTTCCTTCTTTCTTTCTTGCTCAATCCACTTCTCAAGTTGCCTAGATAAGCTTTAACTATGGTGGCTAATTTTTCTATGGTGGAATTAGGGATTTGATCAAGCTCAAAATGAGCTTTAATGGAGGTTTTGGGTGAGGGAGAGGGTGAGGAAGAGAGAGTCACGTTTTTGATGAAGAAGATGACTTTATTATATTTTTTTTTCTTTTCTTTTCTTTTCTTTTATGTCTTAGGAAGACCAAAATTTCCAAATTAATAAAATAAATCAATTAAGCCTTTATGACATCATACATGATGTCATCACTTTGACTTTTCCATCTTCTTTCTTTTTTTTTTATTTATTTTTCGATTAGTTCTTTAATTTAATTCTCAATTCCGAAATTTTCTTTTCTCTGATTTTATTTGACAGTTAGGTCAGGAGTCAGATCTCGGGGTCAATTGACCAAATCGCCCCTCGCCGGTTCATCCCGGTTTGCAAATAATCCAATATTTCTTCCGGCTCCCTGACCTAATTATTTGACTGACTTAATAGTTCTTTTTCGTGATTTTCTCTTTTCCACTGTGTCCATAAGGGTCCTAAGGACCGCAGCGTCACTTTTTACGGTTCGAAATTTGAGTTTAAAACAACTTCACAGTCGTTCCCGAGGAGGTCACTCATTGCTGTGACTCTCGGCTCGTTTAACCTCTTATGTTCTGTTTTTCTTATTTATAGTTAACTACTTAAACATTACTAATTATTTGTGTTTATGCCTTCTCATGTTGTCTTAAGTGTGGCCCTAGTCCCATTAATTTTCCGGACCGACACCGATCACCGGAACAGTGAAATCTACCAGGCTATGCAACGGGGGTGTTACATGGCTAACCAATCCATGCCCAAGATGATATCATAATCTCTGAAGGGCATTTCAACGAAATCAGCTAGAAAAGTGTGTCCTTGGATCACCAAAGGACAATCCCTATACATTCTATTAACCCTGACCTCCTATCCTAGCGGACTTGTTACTAGAACCTCAAAGTCCATTTTTGTACATGGAACAGTAATGCAATCAATGATGCTAGCACTCACATAAGAATGGGTAGAACCGGGATCAAATAACACAAACACATCTTGATTAAAAGTTGAGAAGGTACCAGCCACAACATCAGATGTCTCGGCCTCTTCTGTCTATCTCATTGCATAGATTCTGACTGGAGCACTATCTTGCTCTGAATGTTTCACTGTGCCTTGGCTGCTTGCTGGGCTACCTCTACCCCTGCCTCTACCTCTGCTAGGTGGTTGTGATCTTCTGGTGACAGGGCTATGAGCTCACCCTTCTGCAGTAGTAGGAGGTGGTCCAACTCTGCGACTACTGGTGCAGTCCTTGGCAAAGTGTCCTGTGCCTCCACAGTTATAACAGGCTCTAATAGCCTTATAGCATATCCCATCATGATTTCTTCCACAAGTTTCACATTGGCAGGGAGGGTAGGAACCTGCAGTACTCTGTGACCCGGATAGAGGAGGCTTCTGTCCTGAATATCTTCCCCTACCAGACTTCTTGCCACCTCTGCTGTGTCCCCCATGGTTCTTCCTCTTTCCAGTAGGACCATTGGAACTCTATTCTACTGATTTTCCCTCTTTCTCTATCTTCTCTGATTTCTTTTTCTCAGGAGCTGCTTCAGACTCAATTCTTTCCAACTCTAGGGCTTGAGAAACAAGTTCGGAGAAGTTAGTGTGTTTGAATCCGACTACTTATAATCTTATACTGGGTTTCAAGCCAGTTTCAAACCTCTTGCATCTCTCCCAACTGGTAGCAAGTAGACTTACTGCATAATGGCTCAGGTGGGAAAATTCCCTTTCATATTCAGCCACTAATCTGCTTTCCTGTTTCAGACTTAGGAACTCTTGTAGCTTCTGGTCTACATAAGCATCAGGGACATATTTTTGTCTGAATTCCCTGAGAAAGTCATTCCATGTTAGCACTGCAGGTTCTACCAGACTGTGGGGAATGGTTTTCCACCAGTCATAAGCATCCCCCTGTAGCAAAGATACTGAGTATTCAAATCTGAGTTCCTCCGTGCAATGCAATTTCTTGAATACCCTATCCATCCTCTCTAACCAACGTTCAGCCTCTAGAGGATCTACTGTCCCCTTGAACTCTGTAGCCCCATATTTCATCAATTTGTCATACTGCTTAGCAGGAGACTGTGGTTGTATCACCGGGTGTGCATCTTGGGACTTGAGTAGGCACATTACCAGCCATTTGTTGGAACATTGTAGCCATCTCTTGAGCGAATCGAGCAGAAATCGTAGTGCTGCGGGGTGTCTGGATCCACTGACATTGTGTAAGGCTGGGGCATCCCCTTGCACCTCAGCCTCTATAAGTTGATCGACTGAACAATCACCTTCTTTCATAGTTAATGCGAGGATCTTAGATCTCCTAAACAAATAACACAAGGAGATTTCCTCCATTTAGTGCATATTTATAATGTAATGTACTGTATGTACAAAGAATATTCAAGTAACAGGTGAAAACAGAATTTAAAAACTAGCTCTGATACCACTTAAACATGCCACACCCTACCTCTCTGTAAGGCATAACATGATCACGTAGTATACCTAATGAATTACCAACTTCGTCTACTGATAACCCATTAAATACACTATAAGGGATTTTAAAACTTTTCTTACTTCTTTTTTTACAGTGGTGAGCACTATTTACAGGTGTTAAAAACTTTTTGAACTGAAGTGATAGAACTAACACATTTGAATTAATAGGAATTTCTGTAAAAATTTTGGCAGAGTGCCATCTGTATTTTGGATAAAACAGTTCTTCAGGAAACCTATAGAAAAACACTTCAATATATTTCTCAATCTCAACTCCAACAGTTAAACAACACAATATTTTCTTCAACTCAATTCCACAATAATTTTTCAAAGACTGAGATTAAAGAGATACAGTACAAATTTTAAAAGTCAAAATAACTCATTATTTATTTTACAACTTCAAGGTACAATTTTATTTTACAACTGCTCAAACCAAGAACAAAATATACATACAGTGAATATACATTACAGTATAAAATGCAAAATGGAGTATACTCAATATACCCGATGCTCTATCGCTGAATGCTCTAGCAGCCTAGTCTGGTGCCCTGTCCGTCTGTCTATCTGCTATAGCACTGAAAAGCTATTGCTGAGAGAATGTCTCAGTGGTGTACAACATTTACCAAATACAACTTTAAATTACAATTCATAAATCATATAAATAGTGGATACGTAAAACCAAAGTTAGATTCAAGAAAATAAATGTCATTAGGAATTTAAACTCTATTTTACAATATCACAATAAATCTCAGAAATCAAAACATAGATAAATTCAAAAGACAGTGAATGTCAATAAGAATTTAAACTCCATTTCACAATCTTACAATACATATCAATAAATCACACACAGCTTAATCATGTTCCAAAGTTCAATTCGTCCCAAAAGCCGATGGCTAATGAGGTATTCAATTCGTCCCAGAAGCCGATGGGTAATGAGGAATAACATAGCTAGCTAGCAATAATATGAGTACTCATTCTATTCATCCTCAACAGGCACACACCTCAACACTTCAGCCAGAGAGGGAATTCAATTCGTCCCACTAGATAAGCTAGCGAGGAGTACAATCAATATACATGATAGTTGTGGTTTCAAATCATTTCCAATGCTTTTCAATCAATAAGTATCCATCAATATCATTCAAACAATTTTTCACAGTTTCAAACCATTTACAATGCTTTTCAAGCAATAAATATTCATTCAAACACATTTCCACAATTTAAAACAATAATGTACAAATAGTCATAATTCATTTTAATTGAAAAATTCAAAAGAATTAACTGTTGTGCACAAACCTCTGATAACTGTCTCCTGGCCTTGACTCAGTGTTTCCTTCCCTTTCCCTGAGTCTTTGGTAACTGAGAAACACAATTTGAAGTGTTTCAGTATTCATTTAAATTGTCTCTAACGATAATGCTCGATAATTAATTCACTGAATTCTATTATTTACTTAGTCAACCTAATATGTTGACCCTAAATGCGTTCTAGGTAAATTAGGTTTTAATGTTACTAATTTGTCACAATCAATAGTCTTTTAGGGTTGGTACATGTTACCAAATTCATTTCCTTGTATATTGCATTTTCTTGCAATTTGCTAGATTCCGGGATACTAGTTTGACCTAGCCGGACGACCTAGTTTCCTCAGTTTTCGGGTTTCGGTGAAAACTACAAACTTGTACATCTATGTCTTATTGCAAACGGGGCAAAATTTCAGGTCATTCTGTGTTATGTAGACCAAGTTATGGTCATTTTACTATTACTGGTCAAAATGCATCAAAATTGGTCACTTTAGGTCATTTTATGTCAATTTTGGTTCGGCCAGTTTTTGGACCCGAACTTGTGCAAGCTGTTTGACTTTATTATGGTCATTTCTTAGTTTTGGTGTCTTCATAAGACTTGTAGATATGGGTTTTAGCTATTCATGGTCAAAATTTCAGGTCAATTGGACCTGTTTTGAGTGAGTTATGGCCTAAACACTAACTGCTGCCCAAATGGTAAATTTTCAGGCCTTAATTGCACTAATCCGGATTTGGTCATTTTTCAAGTTACTTTACAAGCAGAATTTTGGCATGCTTCCTTCATGAAAGTTGGCACATTTTGTGCCTAGTTTCACCTCCAATTCGTCTCATACCAATTGGAGCCACACACTTAAGGTTCTAAGCCCAAAACACAAACTGCCCTATTGCATTTTGTTTATACTCATCAAAAATCACCTTTAACACTTACCAAACTTCACCTTCATGCCAATTCTGGTTTGTACCCTAACCTAAACATATTTCACAATATATTATTGATCATTTTGGCAGCTTACAATCACTTTCAACATACACCATGAAGTGCAGAATTTGTCAAACTCAATTACCACAATTTAATCACTTAATCATGCTCATTTACATGTCCACTATCATAACATATATCTTCACTACTAATTTACATACATATTTGACAAACTTTAGGACCACAATTCATTAAACAACTTCTTGAATTCCAGCATCCTTTAAAGAGTTAACAAGCTGCCATATTTGTCAAGCCTCCATAATTGCCTTCAAACTCAATTTCCACTTAGTCCACCATTACATATGCATGAAGTTAACTTACCAACACTTTAAATCACATTAGCCAACATTAATTCTTCACAATACATGTAATAATATTTCATTTAGTGTACAATTTCATGGCTGTCCATTTAGGCACTCACGCATAGAATTTTAAATTCAACAAAATTTCCAACTCAAGTGCTCAACTTTAATATACACCAAGAATTAACCTACTAAAACTTTTATTCACTTTTTTCAACATCAATATCCATCAATTGCATGTGAAAATAATTCAAAATATTTAAGTACCATGGCTGCCTAGCTAGTGCATAATAACAACTCACCAAAACCTCAAATTTTCTTCATCAATTTGTTCATCTCAAGCTTCCCATAAACTTTACTTAAGAAATAAATCAATTTAAACACTTACCTATTGTTGGGGCTTATTAAATCTTCACCAAACTCCCTTGAATTTAGTATCTACTTCTTCCTTATGAGGTGGGGGTCAAAATTAGTGAAGAAACTTTGGCGTTTCGAGGTGGAAATGATGGAGATTATGAAGCTTTAAGCAAAAAGGCCATGGAGGATTTTCAAGCTTTTCATTTCGACAATGGTGAGTGAATGAAGAAGATGAAGGTGTTAGTGGGGTTTAAACCTGCCCACATTTTGATTATTTTAACCCCATAGTGCTCCACTCACCAATATTTAATTACATTATAAGTTAAATGTGTTTATTACTCAATTTAAATCCCATTTTTGTTATTTACATTAGGTACCCCTAATTTAATTTTTCATTATATTTTCCAAGTGTAATATTATTTATTTTTAATGGAAATTTAGGTCAAAAGGCAACTCGGGGTGTCAAATGACCACAATGTCCCTGTTCGGGTTGCATTCCCGATTTTTCGGTAGCACCGGGTTTTGTCCATTTTTCGATTTCTCACTTTTCTTTGTACTAATTAATTAATTTTTCTTTGATATTTCTAATGATATTTATACTTCAATTGATGTCTCTTTAAGTCCTAAAAATATTTTTCAGGGTTCCCCATAGTCCGTATTAGTCGGTCCACGCCGTGACTTCCAGTCTGATCACCCATCGCTAGGGTTCTCGGCTCGCTTAACTTGGTTACATTTCTTTGCTATTATTTTTCCTTTGTTTTTCTTGTATTTCATTATTTTATGTCTCCTCACTCATATCGAAGTGTAGTTGTAGGCATTCTAGCTATCCGGACAACACTAGTAATTGGAACAGTAGAACGCACTACCGAACATAGGGGTGTTACAATAAGTGAAATTAGTTTTGGAAGAGTTTATCAGCGAAAAGTATTTTCTAACACACCATAAATTATAAAAGATAAACGGCAAGCCTGCTTAATATAAGGCAAGAGGACGTAAAAGTAAGTTACAGTAATAGAATTGCTCTAGATGAGGCAAAGATGTTACTGTTAGTAATTGTTAATGGATATTGTAATCAGAATATGATTCGAATATCAGTAAATTCGAAAAGGATAAAATATAAGAAAATTTAATCTATTGGGATGTATCGTAGTAACTATCCAATGTTCTTGATATTTGTATTGTAAGCTGTAGATTACAATACCAACATGAGATTATTATGTAGAGCTACGTGCTTCCTCGTGGTACAATAAAATAAAAATATTTGTAAGTAATCTATAAATTGATACAGTTACGCCCCAATAGAGTACTATTACGGGAAATAAATGTGAAAATTTTAGTCAAAAATTTAAAACTTCAGAACTAGCCTATCGAAAGACTACACTTGTAAGGTAGCTAGAGTCAGTGACTCGGTTACATTAATGTGAACTACCTGTACCATATTAATTGCTATAAGCTTAGAGATATCAGTACAACTCATCATCCTCAGATGGATGGACAATTGAAACGAGTAATTCAGGTAAATTCTGAAACTCCTTGAGTTCCTGTAAATAATGAAATGAAATGATAATAATAACCTGTAATATGTGATAAGCCCTCGAGAATATACTGAGAACTTGTGTCATTGAATCCGAGGGGAGATGGGACAGATACCTCCCACTAACAGAATTTGTATACAATAATAAGTGTTAAGTTAGCATACAAACAATACCCTATGAAACACTGTAAGGGAAAAAGTGCAGAACACCAGTACATTGAACTGAGTTGGGAAAAGATATCTAGACATTGATATAGAGTCTTATAATTATTTTGATATTTTTGTCAGAAAAGAATGATTTAGGTATTAGAAAATATATTTATAAGTTGTAGTGCTATTCCCTCTGGAAGCAAGAATAGATACCTTTCGTTGATAGAGTTTGTGTATATTCATATTTATTAAATAAGCATGAAGATACCAAGGTATAAGGTCTTATATGAGATAAATGCAGAATACCTAGACAAAGTGTAATTTAACAGAGTTAGAATTGGTAAAAGAAACTAAAGGACCAGTAAGGATTCCAGTATGAGAAATCAAAGAACTAATGAATAATAGACTTTCATGAATAGAAATAATAAAGGCAAAAGAAAACAATGATGGGACAGTGAATAAAATTATGAGATAACGATATTCTTAGTTCTTTGAATCCGATGAATTTCGAGGACGAAATTCCTTTTTAGAGGGGAAGAGTTGTAACACCCTCATTTTCATAGTCCGTACGTCCTACTGTTCCGACAGCTAATGTCTACCCCAGAAAGTCGGAATGTCTGGAATTACTCTCCAGTGATAGTAAACAAGCATAAAATAATGAAATATGTGATGAGAAAAGTTAAGGAAAAATAAAAGAGAGAAAATGAAACTAAGTTAAACGAGCTGGCACCATAGCGATAGGTGACCGCACAGAGAAGGCTGTTGCCGACCCCAGGACCGCAGGAAACCCTTGGAATTAAATTTTGGGATACAAGTAAAGGTTTATTGAAACATAATTGACACTAGAAATATCAAAGGAAAAATAATAATTTAGTACAAAGAAAAACGAAAAATTGAGAAACAGACAAAAATTGGTATTACCGAAAAATCAAGAATATAACCCGAAGTGGGGCATTTTGGTCATTTGACATGCCTTTCAAAGGTCTATCCTTCTTGTCCTTCAGAGAACCAAGAAACTCTGGGTAGTTCCTCTTCCATTGCCCATCCTTCTGGCAATGGAAACACTTTCCTTTGCCTCCATCAGCTTTAGTTTTCCCTTTCTGTTTAGCTATTTTCTTTGAAGGACCAGGAATCTGAGGTTTCTTTCTATTATTGCCCTTCTTCTTGTTGGAATTTCTAGTAGAAGAAGATGCAATCAAAGCTACCTCTTTTCCTTTATTGCCTAGCATATTCTTTTGGGTAATAACCATCATATTGAGTAAACTAGCCAAGGTGCATTCCTGTTTAGTCATATGGAAATTTGTCACAAAATTCCAAAAAGACTCAGGAAGAGACTGAAGGATCAAATCCATCTGCAGTTGGAAATCCATGTTAAAGTCAAGATGTTCCAACTGCTTAATTAGCCGAATCATCTTGTGGACATGATCCCTAACATTCTGTCCCACAAACATCCTCATGCGTAACAACTACCTAGATATCTCATACCTAGCATTCCTACTGTGCTCACCATACAACTCTTGTAGGTGAAGAAGGATCTCACTCGCACTCTGCATGTTCTCATGCTACTTCTGTAACTCATTACTCATGGAAGCAAGCATGTAACACTTAGCTCTCATACCATGCTACTTTCACTTGTCCAAAGTTTCATGTTCCTCTTGGGTGGCCTCTGGAGGTAAGGGACTAGGAACATTTGAGTCTGTAACATATCCTATATATTCAAGGTTCAGGACAAGTTTCAAATTTCTTAGCCAATCAGACAGTTTAGGTACTGTCAACCTATTGCGATCAAGTATGCTTGCAAGGATATTGGATGGTGGTGGTTGTTTTGTGCTCATTATTATCAGAAAATTAACTGCAGAAAATAACCAGATTAATTAGTAAATTTATCATGTAATTAACCAAAATGATTATGGTCTTTTAATCAAATTGATCCTCCCACTAACTTAGCGAATCCTACACTTTCACAGTAGAAAACGGAAATCCTAGTTGGATGGATTTTCTAGTGGGTGATTGAATTCTTATAATTCTATTGATCATCCTCAGGTACATCCATTATTGGAATTGCAATAAACTATAAGTGAGCAACTCCTTGCCCAACACATCTCATGTGAGGTTCAATCCTTTACCTAGCCCCTAATGCTCAAAATCTTAGGTACATCCATTATTGACTTATCTTGCGTTAGTTAAGTTGATCCCATTGAGCCAGTAATTATGCAAATAATTTTAATGTCCTTAGGTACATCCAATATTGGCCACCAAACCATTTACATATTTACAACATCTCATGCTTAACAATTATTCTTAAGAAAATCTCTTAAATTAATTGCATCTTATGCAAGTATTTAAAATTTCTTAAAATAATTGCCTCAGTGGAGGGCCCATGTTATAATTACTTTAATTATAACATTTCCAACTTAATCATTTGTTTAAAAGATTTTATGGTCATCAAATTACTATTAAGGTCTCACTTTGCACATTATCCATTTAGCATGCATATATCATATAATTGCATATATTCACATACATCTCATGCATTAATAGATAAACAGTAAATATGGTATGATCATGGACTTTCTAAGGGATTCAATTCTAAGCCACTAAGAATTGAATCAGGGCATTCCTAGGCACATTTGATTCATTCATTTTACAAGAGTTGCTGAATGAGTACATAATCAATACTTGATCTTGAATTCCTTCCACTGGTCCCACTAATGCTGTTGACCTCCTTGATCTTCTTGCAATCCAATTACACAATAATTCTTGGCATACCAAGGTGAATTTACAAGAACTAAATAAATGAAATTACAATCCAAAATTATTACAACATTAATAATACATGCCCAAAATAAATTAAAATAAATTAATTAATTTACAACCCAAAGAAAAATATAAAGGAAATAAATTCAATCACATTGGTCTTTTATAGTCTTTAATCATCCATCTTGCATATCACTATTTAATAATTAAATAAAAAATACATACTTAAATTAAATTGAGTATCTCATATTCAACTTAAAAATCCATATTTGAATATGATTCAAACAAATTTAAAAATTCAGATTTGAATCACATTCAAACAAATTTAAAAATTCAGATTTGAATCACATTTAAACAACTTTAAAAATTCAGATTTAAATCATGTTCAAACAACTTTAAAAATTCAGATTTGAATCACATTCAAACAACTTTAAAAATTCAAATTTCAATATGATTAATACAACTTTAAAACTTCATATTTGAATATGATTCAAACAACTTTAAAAAATTCAGATTTGAATCACATTCAAACAAATTTAAAAATTCAGATTTGAATCACATTCAAACAACTTTAAAAATTCAGATTTAAATCATATTCAAACAACTTTAAAAATTCAGATTTGAATCACATTCAAACAACTTTAAATATTCAAATTTGAATATGATTGATACAACTTTAAAACTTTATATTTGAATCACATTCAAACAACTTTAAAAAATTCAGATTTGAATCACATTCAAACAACTTTTAAAATTCAGATTTGAATCACATTCAAACAATTTTTAAAATTTATATCTAAATCACAATTTAATTATGTGATTAAAACTCTAATTGAAGAATTTAATTAGACATAAAGTGGACATAATGATGAGCATTAGATCATACAACAATTGCACAAACATTGTGCAAACCATGCGCACCATAAGAAGTGCACAAACCATGCACACAAATGGAGTCTTCATCAAGCCGCCACCTTTATTGTAACATCCCCACTTTAGCTAGTCCATACAGTCTACTGTTCTAGTGACCAATATCGGTCCGGACAGCTAGAATATTTGAAATTATAAATAGACTATAGTGAGGAGTTATAATGAAACTAAATAATGCTCATAAAAATCAAAGAAAAATTTTAGAAACCAAATACACTAAGGTTAAACGAGCCGAAACCCCAGGGATGAGTAACCCGGAAGGGGAAGTGATGGTGAAGGCCGTTAGCAACCCTAGACCCAAGGGAAAAATTATAAAATAATTATTGGGACTCCAGAGAAGAGTTATTGAGATTCTTATGGCATTAGAATGGCAAGAAAATGCTTAGAAAAATTTTTCAATCGGTACAGACAATTTTGGCTGGTTAAGCCAAACGGAGGGCATTTTGATCATTTCTTCTTTAGAGATGATTTTTGGCCAACTTATCCAGTTAAATAAATAATTTCTATGACATAAAATATGAATAAATATTGTTAAAAATTTAATTGAAAT
This sequence comes from Hevea brasiliensis, assembly GCF_030052815.1. Lineage (NCBI taxonomy): Eukaryota > Viridiplantae > Streptophyta > Magnoliopsida > Malpighiales > Euphorbiaceae > Hevea > Hevea brasiliensis. The sequence goes on along the minus strand of NC_079493.1, from coordinate 69,661,253 downwards.
TAAATAGATAAGAAATGGAAAGAAAATGAAAGAAAATGGAATTATGACATCATCATGATGTCATTAAAACTCTCCCAACCAATCCAATATTGACACATGGCATAAACTTATATAAAAGAGACTAAATGGGCTGGAAATGAAAAAAAAAAAAAATCAGAACTCTTTTCTTCTTCCTTCTCTCTGCCGTCACCCATTCCACCATAACCACCATTAGCAAGCTTTCAAAGATTGATTTTCTCTAGCTTTTACCCACCAAAACCCTAACCTAGCAACACAAGAAAGTGTTCCTACACCTTGGAGAGTCTTTTGGGAGCAACAAGAAAAGGAAAACAAGAACACTAGCAAGTGGGAGACTTCACTCCATTAGAGGTTTGTGACCTAGCTTTGAATTTCACTTTAAGTTCATGTTAAGGACTTTGAATGAGTGTAAATTACAAAGAAAATTTGTTGAATACCATTGGTATGCTAACCCTAGAAAAATTGTTGAATACCATTGGTATGCTAACCCTAGATTTTGGCAGCCTTAGTTGGGGTATGCTTGTGATGAATTCTATGGAGCTAACATGCTATTGTGGTTGCCCTTAATATGCATCTTGTAAGTGGATTGAAGAAATGCAATGATAATGCATGAATTGTAATGTGTGAGTTAGGGTTTGGGGTGGAAAATGAGACCTTGACCATGTGATGATGAAAGTAGGTTTTAATGGTCAATTAGTGACCATTTGGTTCTCTTTGAATCAAAAATGGAGTAAATTGTGTAGTGGAATTGGAGTTTGGTGTGGCTACCCTTGGTGACCTGCAAGAGTGGGCATGAGTCTAGTAGGTTTGGGCAGTAATAACTTGAATGGTAGAGGCTCAATTGGTGCAAGGCCAATTGGACATGAAACTAGACACATAATGGTACAACGTTGGTGAAGAAACCATGCCTAGAAAACCAAACCAAGTTGACCAAAAGTTTTCCCTAATCCGGGTGACATGCATTCTGCCTGGGCAAAATGACCAAATTAACAGTGTTAAGTCATTTGGCCATAACTCAGTGTAGAAAGGTCCAATTGACCTTAAATTTTACCAGCAATAAGCTGAGATATAGATACAACTTTCATGAAGAAACCTAACCCAAATTATGACCAGAACATATTCAAAAAGTGAGTTGCATTCACTGCTACAAAACTCCAAATGGAGTGATTCAAAAAAGGAAATGCAACTAGACAAAATATGGAACAACTTTCATGTTGATTATTTTGCCAAATTCCCACTGCAAAAATGACTAATGGAACAGTAAATACAAAGCATGAAAACTGAAAATTCTGTCCAATTAACATTAAGTTTAGAAATGGTATTGGCAATCAATACCAACATATTTAAAATGCAAAATGTGATATGTTGGGAGTATTAGAACCAATGTACCTATTGCCTATGCAAAAGTCAACATTTTTGTTGACTAATGAATGGAATAGTAACACTAAAACTTAAATTTCAAAAATTATGAAACTTAAAAGTGTAAAATGCCCTAGTATACATAGCAAGATTGGTTTGGATAGGTTGGCATGCCAATAGGATTCTGTTAGCAGTACTGCATATGGGTTCATGCCATTCTGTGTTTCATAGCTTTCCGTGCCATTCTGTGACATAATATCCTTTGGCTATGTTATTTGAATTGTTATACTCGGGTTTTAACCCTGATAATTATTACAGCTTATTAGCTGTTTTGTTGCACACCGGGAGACACAATGTGACTGATGGTGTGATAGTCCAAGATACTTAGTACCTAGTGCCAGTTTACCCGTTTAACTAGTCCAGTCAACTAGTATGGGTTACTCAGGCAATGTTAATAAATCTTACCAAATTTAAATCGAATAATACTTCAAATAATATCAGAAATTAAGTCTACCTAAAAATGTAAACATACATTCTGCCTGCTTATTTTTATTTTATTTTATATTGTCACCACTAAGCAGAATTGCTTAGCATGTTGCTTTTGCCACGCGCAGGTACTGGACACCTAGTTGGGGAGCCCAGTAGATATCAGACAGGGTGAGCCTTCAGAGCTGCATCCGGAGTCCAGTGTCACCTCACCTCTGCAGTGCATATGGTAGGACATTAGGATTTTGGGTAGCATTTTGTATTTTGTATTTTGTATTAGTTTTGTGATTGTAACTATAAACTCTTGAAATTATTTGATGATGTAAATATATGAAATTTTCTGTATATTATGTTGAGAAAAATTTATGAATGTGCTTTCAGTAATGAAGTGAAAAGAAAAAAATCTGAAAATAATGTTGTGATTTGAGATTGAGATATTGAGATTGATTTGAAATGTGTATAATGGATTTTGGATTTCGAAATTATATTGGAAGTGTTTTTAAACAGGTTCAGAAGAATTGTTTTTCCAATTTATAGCCGGCACTCTGCCGGATTTTCTATAAAAGTTTCGAAAAAATTCAAATTTATCGAAAATTACAAATAAATGAATTAAAAGGGATAAATTGTAATAAAAACATGAATTGGTGCTCCGACACACTGAGTGGCATATCCTATTCGGCTACACTATAGACGGGTATGGGGTGTCACATTTTTCATTGCAACTAGTAATTGATCTATCATCTCATGATCAAACCACACAATTAAATCATATAATCAACAATTTAAATGACAAATATAGTAGCTCTGATGCCAATTGAAGGAGTGGAAGCATGAAAAACACAAGTTGATAACATTGAATTCAAAAATTTTCACCTAGGGTCACATGCATCATGCAAGATCTATTTTTATCTATTTCATTTTAATGATAAACAACATATTAAAACTCTTTTAATATGTTTTTGGATCTGTATTTGCCATTTAAGATTTTAGAATTAATCAGATTAATTTTAGAACCTTAGATTAGATCAAGAATAAGTGCACTAACCTCTTAATACAGTGTAGTGTGTTTGGCACCTTTGGGATGCGTTTTTAGGACACCAGATGTTGTCCCTCTAGCTTGTCCACACCAAGATCACCTATGGCAGCCCTTGAATAGCTTCTAAAGCTTTTTCTATGAATTAGAAAATCAAGTTTTGCCTTTTGAGAGATTAGAGATGTAAATAAAACACTAGAAAAAATTTCTAGTATTTTTAATTCAAGAGATTGTTTGCTAATCTCTTGGAATTGATGAGAGATGAAGAATAAGAGAAGGGAGAGGTTGTTAGTAGTATGCCCTAAGCATATCATTTAGTATGTATCTTGTACATGTTTTTATTAATAAAAGGCATTTCCACTTTTCCATTTACATAATATATTTATGTGTAATAGAAAAGGTCCATTGATATTTTGTTAGAAATTCTATTCTTAAGTTGTTAAGAATATGAGTGATAGTATTTCTAGTACAAAGTATCATAAATAGGTTCACAATCAATGATACTTCATAATAAGGGCATGACTTATCTAGAAAGATTGTATTCATGTTTGTTTCAAGTTATTTATATGAGATATAAATAAGATGGAATGGTGAGTCTCATGCCATATAACAAACATGATAGGCACTTATACATGATAAGTAGGCCGAACCAGTGATACTTATGACAAGCACATGGAGTTTACTCTTGTCAATGCATTGTCATAAATCATATCAGTGCATATAATCTTTAGACTTAAGATAGCACAGTTATCTTGTATATAGGTGGTTTGAGTTTGATACTACTTTCATACTTGTACTGTGTATGGTTATATGGGTATGTGTTGGCTCCTACTAGTTATATATGGAGGTAGGTGTTGATCACGATGGAATCTGTTCCTCTAAGTAAATAGAGATAAAATCCTATGTTTATTTAATTATTCTTGATGTTTTAAGTTCCTGGCCAGGACAGATAGATTTATTCAGAAAGAGTTTCTGATGAGAAAATCTTTTTAATCAAGAACTGGAACTAAAAGAGAACATAATATTTATAACAAATGGGGTTTGACATAAACCATGACTCCAGCTTGAGTTGGGATTTTGTAACAGAGAGATTCTAGTACATGGTAACATATGATTATATGTTCATTTACGGTAAACCTTATTACTGATTGGGTGGCCATGGCATGCTATGCTAGGTGTTAACTATGGTCTATGAGATGCATAAAATGGTTTAGAGAAATCATTTATGGTAAGAAAGAGTTCTGATGATATTAAGAGTAGATATCATATCTCATTGCCAATTAGTAATGAGCCTAGTAAGTCACACACATACACAAATTATCACCTAATTAAATATGATTTAATTAATTAATTAAAGAGTTTAATTGAATAATTAAATAGGTTTGGTTTGCAATTAGATTGCAAAGTCCCTAGCATGACTTGAAACCAAATCTAGGTTATTGGATATACAGTATAAGTTAAATTTATATTTAAAGTGTTTAAATATGAATTTAATTAATGAGAAATTAATTAATAAAGATTAATTAATTGATTTATATTTGATATAAATTGATTAAAAGAAAATAAATAATTATTTTAGGTTGAGAACTCAAAATTAAGATAAAGGGGCATTTTGGTCATTTCACAGGGTGACATATGGCACCATGAGATGGTGACACATGGCACTACACATAAGCTTTCCAAATGTTTTTTAATCATGTAAGATGATTAAAATTAAGATTAAATATAGGTTTGACACTTGGCACAATGTGATTGGGTCAATTAAACCTAAAACCAATCAGAGGGTGACACATGGCAAGGGTTTAATCTGTTGACCTAGCTATATAAGTGTTGTTATGAAAAGAAAACAACACAACGAGAAGCTATCCTCTTTGTTCCGCCACCCAAAGGCTCTTCTCCCTCTCTTCTTCTTTATCTTTCATCAATTCCAAGAGATTAGCAAACAATCTCTTGAATTAAAAATACTAGAAATTGTTTCAAGTGTCCTGTTTACATCTTTAATCTCTTAAAAGGCAAAACTTGATTTTCTAATTAATAGAAAAAGCTTTAGAAGCTGTTTAAGGGCTGCCATAGGTGAACTTGGTGTGGACAAGCTAGAGGGACAACATCTGGTGTCTTGAAGACGCATCTGAAAGGCGCAAATACACTGCAGTGCATCAAGAGGTTAGTGTATCTATTGTTGATCTAATCTAGGGTTCTAAAATTAATAAATGGAAAATACATATCCAAAAACATATTAAAAGAGTTTTAATATGTTGTGTATCATTGAAATCAAATAGATAAAAATAAATCTTGCATGATGCATGTGACCCTAGGTGAAAATTTTTGAATTCAATGGTATAATCTTGTGTTTTTCATGCTTCCGCTCCTTCAATTGATATCAGAGCCACTATATTTGCCATTTAGATTATTCAATATATGATTTAATTGTGTGTTTTGATCATGAGATGATTTATCTATTGCTGGTTGCAATGGATGTGTGGCGGCATGCTTGAAGAAAACCAACATGGTGCATAAGGTTTGTGGCTTCATGGGTGGTGTAAGGTTTGGCTTTTTAATTCTATAATTGTTGTATGATGTAAGGCCTCTCCTATGTCTAATTAAAATGTTTAATTAGTAGTTTTAATCACACAATTAAATTTTGATTCAAATCAGAATTTTAAAAATTATTTGAATGTGATTCAAATCTGAATTTTTAAAGTTATTTGAATCATATTCAAATCTGAATTTTTAAAGTTGTTTGACTAATATTCATATCTGAATTTTTAAAAAATTGTTTGTATGTGATTCAAATATGATTTTTTAAAAATTGTTTGAATATGATTCAAATCTGAATTTTTAAGGTTGTTTGAATGTGATTCAAATATGAATTTTTAAATTTGTTTGAATGAGATTCAAATCTGAATTTTTAATTTTATTTGAATCATATTCAAATCTAAATTTTTAAGTTGAATATGTGATATTCAACTTAATTTAATTATGTATGTTTTATTTAATTGTTAAATAGTGATATGCATGATGGATGATCATGGACTATAAAAGACCAATGTGATTGGATTTATTTCTTTTATGTTTCTTTGGTATTGTAAATTAATTAATTTATTTTAATTTATTTTGGGCATGCATTATTAAGTTTGTAATAATTTTTGGGTTGTAATTTTATTTATTTAAGTTCTTGTAAATTCGCCTTGGTATGCCAAAGATTACTATGTAATTGGATTGCAAGAAGTTTATGGAGGTCAAGAGCATTGGTGGGACCGGTGGAAGGAATTCAATATCAAGTGTTGATTATGTACTCCTTCAGCAACTCTTGTAAAACGAATGAATGACATGCACTTAGGAATGCCATGATTCAATTCTTGGTGGCTTAGAATTGAATCCCTTAGAAAGTCCATGATCATACCATATTTACTGGTTATCCATGAATGCATGAGATGCATGAGAATGTATGCAATTATATGATATATGCATGCTAAATGGATAATGTGCAAAGTGAGACCTTAATAGTAATTAGGATGACTATAAAATCTTCCAAACAAATGATTAAGTTGGAAATGCTATAATTAAAGTAATTATAAAATGGGCCCTCCATTTGGGCAATTGTTTTAAGAAATTTTAAATAGTTGCATAAGATGCAATTAATTTAAGAGATTTTCTTAAGAATAATTGTTAAGCATGAGATGTTGTAAATATGTAAATGGTTTGGTGGCCAATATTGGATGTACCTGAGGACATTAAAATTATTTGCATAATTACTGGCTCAATGGGATCAACTTAACTAATGCAAGATAAGTCAATAATGGATGTACCTGAGATTTTGAGCATTAGGGGCTAGGTAAAGGATTGAACCTCACATGAGATGTGATGGGCAAGGAGTTGCTCACTTATAGTTTATTGCAATTCTAATAATGGATGTACCTGAGGATGATCAATAGAATTATAAGAATTCAATCAGCTACTAGAAAATCCATCCAACTAGGATTTCCGTTTTCTACTATGGAAGTGTAGGATTCGCTAAGTTAGTGGGAGGACCAATTTGATTAAAAGACCATAATCATTTGGTTAATTACATGATATATTTACTAATTAATCTGGTTATTTTCTGCTATTAATTTTCTGATAATAATGAGCACAGAACAACCACCACCATCCAATATCCTTGCAAGCATACTTGATCGCAATAGCTTGACAGGACCTAATCTGTCTGATTGGCTAAGAAATTTGAAACATGTCCTGAACCTTGAACATATAGGATATGTTCTAGATTCAAATGTTCCTGGTCCCTTATCTCCAGAGGCCACTCAAGAGGAACATGAAACTTTGGACAAGTGGAAGGAGCATGATATGAGAGCTAAGTGTTACATGCTTGCTTCCACGAGTAATGAGTTACAGAAGCAGTATGAAAATATGCAGAGAGCGAGTGAGATCCTCCTTCACCTACAAGAGTTGTATGGTGAGCACAACAGGAATGCTAGGTATGAGATATCTAGACAGCTGTTCCGCATGAGGATGTCTAGGGGACAGAATGTCGGGGATCATGTCCACAAGATGATTCGACTGATTGAGCAGCTGCAACATCATAACTTCAACATGGATTTCCAACTACAGACGGATTTGATCCTTCAGTCCCTTCCTGAGTCTTTTGGGAATTTTGTGACAAATTTCCATATGACTAAACCGGAATGCACCTTAGCTGGTTTACTCAATATGCTGGTTATTGCCCAAAAGAATATGCCGGGCAATAATGGAAAAGAGGTTATTTTGATTGCATCTTCTTCTACTGGAAAGTCCAATAAGAATAAGGGCAATAAGAATAAGGGCAATAAGAAAAAGAAACCTTAGATTCCTAGTCCTTCCAAGAAAATAGCTAAACAGAAAGGGAAGACTAAAGCTGATGGAGACAAAGAAAAGTGTTTCACTACCAGAAGGATGGGCATTGGAAAAGGAACTACCTATAGTATCTTGCTTCTCTTAAGGGCAAGAAGGATACACCTTCGGAAGGTATGTCCATATCTTGTTATTTAGATTTTGATGATACTCATAGTTCATCTACAGCATGGGTTTTAGATACTAGTGCCAGTTCTCACATTTCTAATGATATGCAGGAACTAGCAAACAGTAGTAGCTTGCATTCTCGAGATGTTAGACTCTGGATTGGCAATGGCTCAACTGTTGAAGCTTTAGCCATAGGATCTAAATCTTTTTACATGTCTGGACATGTTTTGTGTTTGGACAATATTTTATATGTACCTGATGCTTTTAATAACATCATTTATATATCTAGTTTGACTAGAAATGGCTATGAATTTCAGTTCACTGATGATGTTTGCAATATTTATTTTGGAAATAAATATGTTGGTTCGGGTTATATGAATGACGGTCTTTATTATTTAGATAATAATGACGAACACAAAATGAATGCAAGTGATCTAAATGAATGCAATGCCATGGTGAAAACCAACTCTAGTTTAAAATATGTTTGGCACTTAAGGTTATGTCATGTTGCAGAAGATAGGATTGCAAAATTGGAGAAAATGGGGATTCTATCCTCATTGGGCTCTAAGCTTACTCCAACTTGTAAATCTTGCCTTCAGGGCAAAATGACTAGATCACACTTTGTTGGACAAGGGCTAAGGGCTGAAAATATTTTGGAGCTAATACATAGTGATGTATGTGATCCATTTAAGTAAATGGCTAGAGGCGGTTTTCATTACTTTATTACCTTTACAGATGATAAATCAAGGTTTGGGTATTTGTATTTGATAAAATACAAACATGAATCCTTTGAAAAGTTCAATGAATTTAAATCTGAAGTAGAAAATCAAACAGAAAAGAGTATTAAAGCTCTTCGATCAGATCGTGGAGGTCAATATTTGAGTACTGAATTTGATGAATACTTGAGAGAGCATGGCATTGTTTCCCAGCTGACTCCTCCAGGAACACCATAGCTGAATGGTGTATCTGAAAGGAGAAATCGTACCTTATTGGATATGGTATGTAGTATGATGAGCTATACTGATATGCTAATCTCCTTTTGGGGATTTGCATTAGAATCAGCTTGGTATATTCTGAATAGGATTCCATCAAAATCAGTTTCTTCCACACCTTATAAGATATGGCATGGAAGAAAACCAAGTCTTAAGCATGTTAAGATTTGGGGTTGTCTAGCTTATATCAAAAACTGAACACTGATAAATTGGAAATCAGATCAGAAAAGGGTCGATTTGTTGGATATCCAAAAGAAAGTTTTGAATATTATTTTTATTTTCCTACATCACAAAAGGTTGTATTGAGTAGAGATGCTACATTTCTTGAATAGTTTGTTCAAGAAGGAGGCAAAGGAAGGCAAATAGATTTAGAATTGGAGAATTCTAACCAACCAGCAGATAAGATGCATATAGATCCATCTAGTCAAGCTACACCCATTGATGAAACATCTATAGCTATTCCTTGTAGAACAACTAGGGTATCTCACCCACCAATGAGATATGGTTTCCTTCGTGATGAAGAACAAGAGTTGTCTACTCATAAAGAAGTAGATCATGGAGATGATCCACTTACCTATGAAGAAGCTATATCAGATATATACTCTTTAAAATGGATTGATGCTATGAAATCCGAAATTGATTCCATGTATAAGAATCAAGTTTGGGATCTTGTTAACCCACCTGAAGGTATTGTACCTATAGGGAACAAATGGATTTTCAAGAAGAAAATTGGTTCTGACGGAAAGTTAGAGACCTATAAGGCAAGGCTAGTAGCGAAAGGGTTTTGCCAAAGGCAAGGAATCGACTATGAGGAGACTTTCTCATCTGTTGCCATGCTTAAATCAATTAGGATTTTATTAGCAATAGCTGCATACTATGATTATGAGATTTGGCAGATGGATGTTAAAACAGCTTGTCTCAATAAATACATTTAAGAAAACATTTTCATGGAACAACCTAGGGGTTTTGAATCCCAAGATGGTTCCAAGTAATGCAAGCTAAAGCGATCCATTTATGGGTTGAAGCAAGCTTTGAGGAGTTGGAACATCCATTTTGATGAAGCCATTAAATCATTTGGTTTTAACAAAAATAAGGCTGAGCCATGTGTATATAAGAAGGTTAGTGATAGTGCTATCACTTTCCTTGTCTTATATGTGGATGACATACTGTTGATGGATAATGACACAGGTATGTTGACAACTATAGAGGTTTCGTTGTCAAATACATTCCCCATGAAAGACTCTTAAGGTTCACATCTACAGAGATAGAGCGAAAAGAATAATTGGTTTATCCTAAAGTGAAGGAACGGAAGCGTGAAAAACACAAACCAAGATTCGTCTTCAGGACACCAGATGTTGTCCCTCTAGCTTGTCCACACCAAGAACACCTATGGCAGCCCTTGAACAGCCTCTAAAACTTTTTCTATTAATTAGAAATTCAAGTTCTGCCTTTTAAGAGATTAGAGATGTAAATAGGACACTAGAAACAATTTCTAGTGTTCTTAATTCAAGAGATTGATGGCTAATCTCTTTGAATTGATGAGAGATGAAGAGAAATAGCTGGAGAGGCTCAAAGTGGCATGACAAATGAGAGGAGAGGATGCTGGTTATTTTTTTCTTTTCATAACCACACTTAAATAGCTAGGTTAACACATTAAACCCTAGCCACATGTCACCTTTTGATTAGCTCTAGGTTTAAGTGACCCAATCACAATGTGCCAAGTGTCAAACCTATATTTAATCTTGATTTTAATCATCTTACATGATTAAAAAAAAAACATTTGGCAAGCTTATGTGTAATCCCATGTGTCACCATCTCATGGTGCCACGTGTCACACTGTGAAATGACCAAAATGCCCCTGTGTCTTAATTTTGAGTTCTTAACCCAAAATAATTATTTTGGTCTTCTAATTAATTTATATCAAATATAAATTAATTAATTAATTTCTCATCAATTAAATTCATATTTAAACACTTTAAATATAAATTTAATTTATACTACACATCCAATAATCTAGATTTGGTTTCAAGTCATGCTAGGGACTTTGCAATTTAATTGCAAACCAAACCTATTTAATTAATCAATTAAACTCTTTAATTAATTAATTAAATCATATTTAAATAGGTGATAACTTGTGTATGTGTGTCACTTACTAGGCTCATCACTAATTGGCAATGAGACATGATATCAACTCTTAATATCATCAGAACTCTTTCTTACCATAAATGATTTCTCTAAATCATTTTATGAACCTCATAAACCATGGTTAACACCTAGCATAGCATGCCATGGCCACCCAATTAGTAATAAGATTTACCTTAAATGAACCTATAATCATATGTTACCATGCACTAGAATCTCTCTGTTACAAAATCCCAACTCAAGCTGGAGTCATGGTTTATGTCAAACTCCATTTGCTATGAATATTATGTTCTCTTTTAATTCCAGTTCTTGATTAAAAAGATTTTTCTCATCAGAAACTCTTTTCTAAATAAATCTATCTGTCCTGGCCAGGAACTTGAAACATCATGAACAATTAAATGAATATAGGATTTTATCTCTATTTACTTAGAGGAACAGATTCCATCTTGATCAACACCTACCTCCATATATAACTAGCAGGAGCCAACACATGCCCATATACCCATACATAGTACAAGTATGAAAGCAGTATCAAACTCAAACTACCTATATACAAGATAACTGTGCTATCTCAGGTCTAAAGATTATATGCACTGATATGATTTATGACAAAACATTAACAAGAGTAAACTCCATGTGCTTGTCATAAGTGTCACTGGTTCGGCCTACTTATCATTTATAAGTGCCTATCATGTTTGTTATATGGCATGAGACTCACCATTCCATCTTATTTATATCTCATATAAATAACTTGGGAACAAACATGAATACAATCTTTCTGGATAAGTCATGTCCTTATTATGAAGTATCCTCGATTGTGAACCTATTTATGATACTTTGTGCTAGAAATATTGTCACTCATATTCTTAACAACTTAAGAATAATATTTCTAACAAAATATCAATGGACCTTTTCTATTACACATAAATATATTATGTAAACGGAAAAGTGGGAATACTTTTTATTAATAAAATTATGTACAAGATACATACTAAATGATATGCTCTAGGGCATACTACTAACAATCTCCCACTAGCACTAGAGCCATTCATTACAATATCTTAGACCTATCTTCTCAAGATGTCGGTCTAACTGAGTCGTGACATAGGCTTAGTGAATGGATCACCGGATTTTGGTGATGCTATTTTCTGCATGGCTACATCGCCTCGCCCAACTATTTCTCACGATAATGTGGTAGCGCCTTTCTATGTGTTTGGATTTACGGTGAGACCTTGGTTCCTTAGCTTTGTATGATCGCTCCATTATTGTCACGGTGTAGTGGAACTCTCGACTCAATGGAAGGAACTCTGTAAGTTACATCACGAACTTCTTTATCCAAAGCGACTTCTTTTGCGACATCGATGCAAAGAATATACTCGACCTCGATGAGTGGAATCTGCGATGCGTGCTCTGTTTGGAACTCTTCCAACTGACTGCACCTCCATTACAAATGAACAGATATCCAGAGGTAGACTTTCTATTATCGATATCTAATTGAAAATCAGAATCAGTATAACCATCCAATTGCAAGTCTCCACCTCCATAAATCAAGAATAAATCCTTAGTTCTTCTCAAGTACTTAAGGATATTCTTGACTGCTATCGATGTTCTAAACACGGATTGGATTGATACCGCTAGTCAAACTAACGACATATGGGATATCTGGCCTAGTACACAACATTGCATACATTAAACTTCCAATAGCCGAAGCATATGGAATCCTGGCCATCTTATCTCTTTCTTCGGGTGTCTTTGGAGACATCTCTTTAGAAAGATGGATACCATGTCTCACTGGTAACAATCCTCTCTTGGAATCAAGCATGTTAAACCTCTTTAACACCTTTTCCAAGTATAGACTTTGGGATAAACCTATTATTCTTTTCGCTCTATCTCTATAAATGCGAATCCCAAGAATATAGGTTGCCTCCCCTAAGTCTTTCATGGAGAATGTATTTGACAACCATACCTTTATAGTTGTCAACATACCTGTGTCATTACCTATCAACAGTATGTCATCCACATATAAGACAAGGAAAGTGATAGCTCTGTCACTAACCTTCTTATATACACATGGCTCATCCTCATTTTTGATAAAACCAAAGGATTTAATGGCTTCATCAAAACGGATGTTCCAACTCCTCGAAGCTTGTTTCAACCCATAAATGGATCACTTTAGCTTGCATACATTGGAACCATCTTGGGATTCAAATCCCCTAGGTTGTTCCATGAAAATGTTTTCTTCAATGTATCCATTGAGAAAAGTTGTTTTGACATCCATCTGCCAAATCTCATAATCATAGTATGCAGCTATTGCTAATAAAATCCTAATTGATTTAAGCTTGGCAACAGGCGAGAAAGTCTCCTCATAGTCTATTCCTTGCCTTTGGCGAAACCCTTTCGCTACTAGCCTTGCCTTATAGGTCTCTACCTTTCCATCAGAACCAATTTTCTTCTTGAAAACCCATTTGTTCCCTATAGGTACAATACCTTCAGGTGGGTCAACAAGATCCCAAACTTGATTCTTATACATGGAATCAATCTCGGATTTCATAGCATTAATCCATTTTGAAGAGTCTATATCTGATATAGCTTCTTCATAAGTAAGTGGATCATCTCCATGATCTACTTCTTCATGAGTAGGCAACTGTTGTTCTTCTTCATGAAGAAAACCATATCTCACTGGTGGGTGAGATACCCTGGTTGTTCTACAAGGAACAGCTGTAGATGTTTCATCAATGGGTATAGGTTGACTAGATGGATTTATATCCATCTGATCTGTTGGTTGGTCAGAATTCTCCAATTCTAACTCTACTTTCCTTCCTTTGCCTCCTTCTTGAACAAACTGTTGTTCAAGAAATGTGGCATCTCTACTTATCACAACCTTTTGTGAAGTAGGCAAATAAAAATAATATCCAAAACTATCTTTTGGATATCCAACAAATCGACCTTTTTCTGATCTGGTCTCCAATTTATCAGTGTTCAGCTTTTTGATATAAGCTGGACAACCCCAAATCTTAACATGCTTTAGACTTGGTTTTCTTCCATGCCATATCTCATAAGGTGTGGAAGAAACTGATTTTGATGGAATCCTATTCAGAATATACAAAGTGATTCTAATGCAAATACACAAAAGAAGATTGGCATATCAGTATATCTCATCAAAATACGAACCATCTCAAATAGGGTACGATTTCTCCTTCGGATACACCATTCGGTTGTGGTGTTCCCGGAGGAGTCACCGAGAAACAATGCCATGCTCTCTCAAGTATTCATCAAATTCAGTACTCAAATATTCACCTCCACGATCTGATCGAAGAGCTTTAATACTTTTTCCTGTTTGATTTTCTACTTCAGATTTAAATTCCTTAAACTTTTCAAAGGATTCATTTTTGTATTTCATCAAATATAAATACCCAAACCTTGATTTATCATCAGTAAAGGTAATAAAATAATGAAAGCCCCCTCTAGCCATTTCTTTAAACGGACCACATACATCACTATGTATTAATTCCAAAATATTTTCAGCTCTTAGCTCTTGTCCAACAAAGGGTGATCTAGTTGTTTTGCCCTGAAGGCAAGATTCACAAGTTGGAGTAGGCTCAGAGTCCAATAAGGATAGAATCCCCATTTTCTCCAATTTTGTAATCCTATCTTCTGCAACATGACATAACCTTAAGTGCCAAATATATTTTGAACTTGAGTTGGTTTTCACCACGGCATTGCATTCATTTAGATTGCTATACTCTGGCCAGTGGAAACACTTTCTTACTGGCAATGGAAACACTTTCCTATTGGCAATGGAAACACTTTCCTGTTGGCAGTGGAAACACTTTCTTTTGCCTTCATCAGCTTTAGTCTTCCTTTTCTGTTTAGCTATTTTCTTGGAAGGACCAGGAATCTGAGGTTTCTTTTTCTTATTGCCCTTATTCTTGTTGGACTTTCCAGCAGAAGAAGATGCAATCAAAGCTACCTCTTTTTTCCTTTATTGCCTGGCATATTCTTTTGGGCAATAACCAGCATATTGAGTAAACCAGCTAAGGTGCATTCTTGTTTAGTCATATGGTAATTTGTCACAAAATTCCCAAAAGACTCAGGAAGGAACTGAAGGATCAAATCTGTTTGTAGTTGGAAATCCATGTTGAAGTCAAGATGTTCCAACTGCTCAATCAGCCGAATCATCTTGTGGACATGATCCCCAACATTCTATCCCTCAGACATCCTCATACGGAATAGCTGTCTAGATATCTCATACCTAGCATTCCTGCTGTACTCACCATACAACTTTTGTAGGTGAAGGAGGATCTCACTCGCACTCTGCATGTTCTCATGTTGCTTCTGTAACTCATTACTCATGGAAGCAAGAATGTAACACTTAGCTCTCATATCATGCTCCTTCCACTTGTCCAAAGTTTCATGTTCCTCTTGTGTGGCCTCTGGAGGTAAGGGACCAGGAACATTTGAATCTAGAACATATCCTATATGTTCAAGGTTCAAGACAAGTTTCAAATTTCTTAGCCAATCAGACAGATTAGGTCCTGTCAACCTGTTGTGATCAAGTATGCTTGCAAGGATATTGGATGGTAGTGGCTGTTCTATGCTCATTATTATCGGAAAATTAATTGCAGAAATAACCAGATTAATTAGTAAATGTATCATGTAATTAACCAAAATGAGTATGGTCTTTTAATCAAATTGGTCCTCCCACTAACTTAGCGAATCCTACACTTCCAGAGTAGAAAACGGAAATCCTAGTTGGATGGATTTCTAGTGGGTGATTGAATTCTCATAATTCTATTGATCATCCTCAGGTACATCCATTATTGGAATTATAATAAACTATAAGTGAGCAACTCCTTGCCCATCACATCTCATGTGAGGTTCAATCCTTTACCTAGCCCCTAATGCTCAAAATCTCAGGTACATCCATTATTGACTTATCTTGCATTAGTTAAGTTGATCCCATTGAGTCAGTAATTATGCAAATAATTTTAATGTCCTCAGGTACATCCAATATTGGCCACCAAACCATTTACATATTTACAACATCTCATGCTTAACAATTATTCTTAAGAAAATCTCTTAAATTAATTGCATCTCATGCAACTATTTAAAATTTCTTAAAATAATTGCCCCAATGGAGGGCTTATATTATAATTACTTTAATTATAGCATTTCCAACTTAATCATTTGTTTGGAAGATTTTATAGCCATACTTATTACTATTAAGGTCTCACTTTGCACATTATCCATTTAGCATGCATATATCATATAATTGCATACATTCCCATACATCTCATGCATTCATGGATAAGCACTAAATATGGTATGATCATGGACTTTCTAAGGGATTCAATTTTGATCCACCAAGAATTGAATCAGGGCATTCCTAGGTGCATTTCATTCATTCATTTTACAAGAGTTGCTGAAGGAGTACATAATCAACACTTGATATTGAATTCCTCCCACTGGTCCCACCAATGCTCTTGACCTCCTTGAACTTCTTGCAATCCAATATTACATAGTAATCCTTGGCATACCAAGGCGAATTTACAAGAACTTAAATAAATGAAATTACAACCCAAAAATATTACAAACTTAATAATACATGCCCAAAATAAATTAAAATAAATTAATTAATTTACAATCCCAAAGAAACATAAAAGAAATAAATCCAATCACATTGGTCTTTTATAGTCCATGATCATCCATCATGCATATCACTATTTAACAATTAAATAAAACATACATACTTAAATTAAATTGAATATCTCATATTCAACTTAAAAATCCAGATTTGAATATGATTCAAATAAATTTAAAAATTCAGATTTGAATCTCATTCAAACAAATTTAAAAATTCAGATTTGAATCACATTCAAACAACTTCAAAAATTCAGATTTGAATCACATTCAAACATTTTTTAAAAAATCAGATTTGAATCACATTCAAATATTTTTTAAAAAATCAGATCTGAATTTTATTGAATCAAATTTAAAAAATCAGATTTAAATATGATTCAAACAACTTTAAAAAATCAGATTTGAATCACATTCAAATAACTTTTAAAATTCAGATTTGAATCACATTCAAACAATTTTTAAAATTCTGATTTGAATCATAATTTAATTGTGTGATTAAAACTACTAATTAAACACTTTAATTAGTCAAAGAATAGGCCTTAGATCATACAACAATTGCAGAATTAAAAGTCAAACCTTGAACCACCCATGGAACCATTGTTGCCGCCACCAATGGTGGCTTCACCATGTGTGCCGCCACACCTCTCGATCCAACCAGCAATGAATCAATCATCTCATTATCAAATCACACAATTAAATCATATAATCAACAATCTAAATGGCAAATAAAGTGGCTCTGATACCAATTGAAGGAACGAAAGCGTGAAAAACACAAGATTATACCATTGAATTCAAAAACATTTCGCCTAGGGTCACATGCACCATGCAAGATTTATTTTTATCTATTTGATTTCAATGATAAACAACATATTAAAACTCTTTTAATATGTTTTTGGATCTGTATTTGCCATTTAAGATTTTAAAATTAATAAGATTAATTTTAGAACCCTAGATTAAATCAAGAACGATTACACTAACCTCTTGATGCACTGCAGCATATCTGCGCCTTTAAGATTCGTCTTCAGGACACCAGATGTTGTCCCTCTAGCTTGTCCACACCAAGAACACCTATGGTAGCTCTTGAACAGCCTCTAAAACTTTTTCTATAAATTAGAAATTCAAGTTCTGCCCTTTAAGAGATTAGAGATGTAAACAGGACACTAGAAACAATTTCTAGTGTTCTTAATTCAAGAGATTGATGGCTAATCTCTTTGAATTGATGAGAGATGAAGAGAAATAGCTGGAGAGGCTCAAAGTGGCGTGACAAATGAGAGGAGAGGCTGCTGGTTATTTTTTTCTTTTCATAACCACACTTAAATAGCTAGGTTAACACATTAAACCCTAGCCACATGTCACCTTTTGATTAGCTCTAGGTTTAAGTGACTCAATCACATTGTGCCAAGTGTCAAACCTATATTTAATCTTGATTTTAATCATCTTACATGATTAAAAAAAAAAAAATATATTTGGCAAGCTTATGTGTAATCCCATGTGTCACCATCTCATGGTGCCACGTGTCACACTGTGAAATGACCAAAATGCCCCTGTGTCTTAATTTTGAGTTCTTAACCCAAAATAATTATTTTCTTCTTCTAATTAATTTATATCAAATATAAATTAATTAATTAATCTCTATTAATTAATTTCTCATCAATTAAATTCATATTTAAACACTTTAAATATAAATTTAATTTATACTACACATCCAATAATCTAGATTTGGTTTCAAGTCATGCTAGGGACTTTGCAATTTAATTGCAAACCAAACCTATTTAATTAATCAATTAAACTCTTTAATTAATTAATTAAATCATATTTAAATGGGTGATAACTTGTGTATGTGTGTGACTTACTAGGCTCATCACTAATTGGCAATGAGACATGATATCAACTCTTAATATCATCAGAACTCTTTCTTACCATAAATGATTTCTCTAAATCATTTTATGAACCTCATAAACCATGGTTAACACCTAGCATAGCATGCCATGGCCACCCAATTAGTAATAAGATTTACCTTAAATGAACATATAATCATATGTTACCATGCACTAGAATCTCTCTGTTACAAAATCCCAACTCAAGCTGGAGTCATGGTTTATGTCAAACTCCATTTGCTATGAATATTATGTTCTCTTTTAATTCCAATTCTCGATTAAAAGGATTTTTCTCATCAGAAACTCTTTTCTGAATAAATCTATCTGTCCTGGCCAGGAACTTGAAACATAAGAACAATTAAATGAATATAGGATTTTATCTCTATTTACTTAGAGGAACAGATTCCATCTTGATCAACACCTACATCCATATATAACTAGCAGGAGCCAACACATGCCCATATACCCATACATAGTACAAGTATGAAAGCAGTATCAAACTCAAACTACCTATATACAAGATAACTGTGCTATCTCAGGTCTAAAGATTATATGCACTGATATGATTTATGACAAAACATTGACAAGAGTAAACTCCATGTGCTTGTCATAGGTTTAAATTTTTTGGCCGACTTATCATTTATAAGTGCCTATCATGTTTGTTATATGGCATGAGACTCACCATTCCATCTTATTTATATCTCATATAAATAACTTGGGAACAAACATGAATACAATCTTTCTGGATAAGTCATGTCCTTATTATGAAGTATCCTCGATTGTGAACCTATTTATGATACTTTGTGATAGAAATATTATCACTCATATTCTTAACAACTTAAGAATAATATTTCTAACAAAATATCAATGGACCTTTTCTATTACACATAAATATATTATGAAAACTGAAAAGTGGAAATGCCTTTTATTAATAAAATTATGTACAAGATACATACTAAATGATATGCTCTAGGGCATACTACTAAAATAAAGTCTATACTTGGAAAAAGGTGTTAAAGAGGTTTAACATGCTTGATTCTAAGAGAGGATTGTTACCAGTGAGACAAGCTATCCACCTTTCTAAAGAGATGTCTCCAAAGACACCTGAAGAAAGAGATAAGATGGCCAGGATTCCATATGCTTCGGCTATTGGAAGTTTAATGTATGCAATTTTGTGTACTAGGCCGGATATCGCATATGCTGTTAGTTTGACTAGCAGGTATCAATCCAATCTAGGTTTGGAATGTCACAGCCTACCCCTCTGTAAGGCACAACATGATCCCGTAGTATACTTAATGAATTACCAACTCCGTCTACTGATAACTCATTAAATACACTACAAGGGATTTTAAAAACTTCTCTTACTTCTTTTACAGTGGTGAGCACTATTTACAGGTGTTAAAAACTTTGGTGAACTGAAGTGAAACAATGAACTCATTTGATTTATTTGGAATTTCTGTAAAAATTTTGGCAGAGTGCCATCTGTATTTTGGATAAAACAGTTCTTCAGAAAACCTGTAAAAACACACTTCAATAATTTTCCAAATCTCAACTCCAATACATTTCTCAACACAACAATTTATCAACTCAATTCCATAGAAATTTTTCAAAGTCTGAGATAAGGAAATATAATACAATTTTTACAAGTCAAATAACTCATAATTAATGTACAACTTCAAGGTACAATTTGAATTTACAACTGCTCAAAATAAACAATAATATGTACATACAGGGAACATACATTACATTACAAAATACAAAATATTGGTATACTCATTATACCCGGTAGTCTCTCGCTGGAGGTACTAGCAGCCTAGTCTGCTGCCCTATCTATCTGTCTACCTGCGACAGCAATAAAAAGCTATCGCTGAGACAATGTCTCAGTGGTGCACAACATTAACCAAATACAATTTAAATCACAATTCGTAATTCAAATAATTAGTGGATACTTAAAACCATAGTTAATTTCAAGACAATAATTGTCAACCAGAATTTAAACTCCATTTCTCAATATCACAATAAATTTCAGTAAGTCAGATCATGGTTGAATTCAAAAGACAGTATATGTCAATAAGAGTTCAAATTCATTTCACAATCTCACAATAAATCTCAATAATCAAAACATAGTTAAATTCGAAAGACAGTAAATGTCAATAAGAATTTAACTCCATTTCACAAATTATCAAATCGCATAACAACACAATTTAGTCGAATAAGTTAAGAATACAGTGTTGCCAATTCATTCACAACTTAAGCCATGACACAAATTTCCGATCAATGCCGCGTTGTACACCACGACAAAGCAATCACAACCCCACTAATCGAAATCAATGAGGAAGGGAGCTAGCTATATAATGAGTACTCATCCGATCACCTCAACTGGTAAATCAGAGAGGGAAAAATAAACGATCACGACTCCATAAATGGAGAAGAAAAATAAACGATCACAACCCCATAAATGGAGAATGAATGATACGATACTGTCATGCTAAGTGTGAACACAAAATCAATTCCAAACATTTTATTCAAATGATTCGTGAGAATCCAATAAATTTCCAAACTTATAATTTCATTCACAAAATGGCAACACAATTCGTAAGTAACTTCAATTTTCACAAATCACACTAAATAATTTTTTCCACAGTTTTAACCCATTTACAATCCTTTTCAAGCAATAAGTATCCATCAATATCATTCAAACAATTTTTCATAATTTCAAACTATTTACAATGCTTTTCAAGAAATAAGTATCCATTCAAACACATTTCCATAATTGAAAACAATAATATTCAAATAGTCATAATTTATTTCAATTGAAAAATTCAAAACAAATAATTGTTGTGCACAAACATAATTTAAAACAATAACATACAAATAATCATATGAAATATTATTCAGAGTAAAATCAGTTGAAAACTAGTTGTGCACAAACACAATTTAAAACAATAACATATAATTAATCATATGAAATATTATTCAGAGCAAAATCAGTTGAAAACTAGTTGTGCACAAACACAATTTAAAACAATAACATACAATTAATCATATGAAATATTATTCAGAGCAAAATCAGTTGAAAACTAGTTGTGCACAAACCTCTGATATTTGTCTCCTGGTCTTGACTCAGTATTTCTTCCCCTTTTGTTGAGTCCTTGTTAACTGAGAAACACAATTTGAAGTGTTTCAGTACTAAATTAAACTGTCTCTAACGATAATGTTCGATAAGTAATTCACTGAACTCAATTATTCACTGAATACCTTTATTTGCTTAATCATCTAATATACTGACTCTCGATGCGTTTTAGGTAAATTAGGTTTTGGTTTCCTTAATATGTCACATTCGATAATGTTTTAGGATTGGTACGTGTTACCAAACTCAATTCTATGTATATTGCATTTTCTTGCATTTCATTGCAAATTGCTGGATTTCGGGATACTAGTTTGACCTAACCGGACGACCTAGTTGCCTCGGTTTTCGAGTTTTGGTCAAAACTACAAACTTGTAGATCTATGTCTTATTGCACGCGGGTCAAAATTTCAGGTCAATCCGAGTTAAGTAGACCAAGTTATGGTCATTATACTATTGCTGGTCAAATGGCATCAAATTAGGTCAATTTTAGGTCAATTTGGTCAACTCTGGTTCGGCCAGTTTTTGGACCCGAACTTGTGCAAGCTTTTTGACTTGCTTCTGGTCATTTCTGGGTTTTGGTGTCATCATAAGACTTGTAGGTATGGGTCTTAACTATTGATGGTTAAAATTTCAGGTCAATTGGACCTGTTTTGAGTGAGTTATGGCCTAAACACTCACTGCTGCCCAATTGGTCATTTTTCAGGTCCTAATTGTACCTAATCCGAATTGGTCATTTTCTTAGGTCACCTTGCAAGCAGAATTTTGGTATGTTTTCTCAATGAAAGTTGGCACATTTTGTGCCTAGTTCCACCTCCAATTGGTCTCATACCAATTGAGGTTACACATTTAAACTTATTGGCTAAAATGTACACTGCCCTTGGTTACTTTGCTTAACACACATCAATTACACACATTTACCTTGCAATATGTTTACTTCCCTACCAAATCTGTTTTGGTACATTACCAAAACTATATATTACTTTACATTAACATCACTTTGGGCAGATTACAATTATCCTCAACATACCAAATATAACTCTAATTCCCAAAGTTCAAATACCATTACACATACACATAAACATCACTAGTTTTTACATACACTTTACACAACAATTTCATACACATATCCTTCAATCCTTAATGCCACAATTCTGCCCATATCTTCATGAACACATACACTTATCCAAGAGTTTCAAGGCTGCGAAATTGTCCTTCAACACCAAAGTGTCCTACAATTCATTAAATCCCATTCCAAGTGCAAAATTCACCATATACATGTGAAGTAATTCACTAGGTTATTAAATCATCATGATCAACATCATTTCTCATCAAATATATGCACAATTATTTCATCAATTACATGACTCCATGGCTGTCCAAAATGAACACAACAATAACTCTTCAAACTCAAAAATTTTCTTCACAAATCCAACACCCATAACATGCACACAAAACTTAACAAAGCTATCTTCAAAAATACTAACTTACCTTATGGTTGAAACTTGCCAAACCTTGATTAAACTTCTTAAAATTGGTATCAAACTCTTCCTTGTGATGTGTAGACAATTTTTCATGAAGCTACTTAAGGGATTGGAGTTGAAATGAGAGAGTGGACCAAGCTTGCATGAACACGCCAATGGAGGTTTCTCCTCCCCTTCAATTCGGCTAGGTTTAGTACAATGAAGAAGATGAAGTTTCTGCCTTGGATAATGGATGTACACCTGCCCCACTTAGTATATATTAATCCATTAATGGTCCACTAACTCCAAATAATCATATAATAAGCTAATTGTTCATTTATTCCTCATTAACCCATGATTTTAGCTATTTACTTTAGGTACCACCAAATTAATTTTTCATTTTATTTTCTAAGTGTAATACTATTTATTTTTAATGGACCTTTAGGTTAAAAGACAATTCAGGATGTCAAATGACCATAATGCCCCTGTTCGGGTGGCATTCCCGATTTTTCAGTATCACCGGGTTTTGTCCGTTTTTCGATTTCTCACTTTTCTTTGTACTAATTATTTAATTTTTCTTTGATCTTTATAATGATATTTATTCTTCAATAATGTTCTATTTAAGTCCTAAAAATGTTTTCCAGGGTTCCCCGCAGTACAGGGCTAGTCAACGGTCCACGCCGTGACTTCCCGGTGCGGTCACCCATCGCTAGGTTTCCCGGCTCGCTTAACTTGATCACATTTCTTTGCTATTATTTTTCCTTTGTTTTTCTTGTATTTTCTTTTCTTGTATTTCATTATTTTATGTCTCCTCCCTCATGTCAAAGTGTAGTTCTAGGCATCCTAGCTGTCCGGACAACACTGGTCACCGGAGCAGTAGAACGCACTACCAAACTTTGGGGTGTTACAATTCTCCCCCCCTTAAATAAATTTCGTCTCGAAATTTTACTTGGCATTAGTCTCTGAACAGCTGTGGGTGCTGTCTCCTCATATCCTCTTCATGTTCCCAAGTAGCTTCCTGGCCTGAATGATGGTTCCACAGCACTTTAACCAGGTGTATCTGTTTGTTCCTCAGCTGCTTCACCTCATATGCAAGAATTTTTATGGGTTCTTCCTCATATGAAAGGTCTGGATTTACTTCAATCTCTTCAACTGATAGTACATGAGATGGGTCAGATCTGTACCTCCTTAACATGGACACATGGAAGACACTGTGTATCCTTGCTAGCTCTGGAGGTAATGCCAACCGATATGCCAAAGGACCCACTCTTTCCAGAACTTCATATGGTCCGATGAAACGAGGACTCAGTTTCCCCTTTCTGCCAAATCTCATAATCCTCTTCCAAGGAGAAACTTTGAGGAATACCTTATCACCCACTGTGTACTCAATATCTCTTCTTTTCATATCAACATAGGACTTCTGACGGTCTGATGCAGCCTTGAGTCTATCTCTAATCAATCTGATCTTTTCCTCTATCTTTTGAACAATTTCTGGCCCAATTATCTTCCTTTCACCTACCTCATCCCAACATAGGGGAGTTCTGCACTTTCTACCATACAAAGCTTCATATGGAGGCATCCCAATGCTTGATTGGTAGCTGTTGTTATAAGCAAACTCAATCAAAGGCAAGTGTGTATCCCAACTACCTTCAAATTCAATCACACAAGCCCGTAGCATATCCTCCAATGTCTTAATAACCCTCTCGGGTGGCCATGCATGCGTGGGTGGAATCTTTGTCTTTGAAGTTCAATCTAGTTCCTAGGGCTCTCTGAAGACTACCCCAGAATCTAGAAGTGAACCTAGGATCTCTGTCAGACACAATTGATACTGGCACTCCATGCAGTTTTACAATCTCATATATGTACAATCTGGCTAATCTTTCCAGGCTATAGTCCATCTGAACTGGCAAAAAGTGAGTAGACTTGGTCAATCTGTCAACTATAACTCATACTGCATCATGACTACTCTGTGTCCTTGGAAGTCCTGTAACAAAATCCATAGTTATTCGTTCCCATTTCCACTATGGTACTGACAAAGGATGTAACAAACCAGCTGGAACTTGATGTTCTGCCTTTACTTGCTGATAAGTTAGGCATTTGGAAACGAATTCAGCTATATCTCTTTTCATGCCCATCCACCAGTAATGCTCTTTCAGCCCTCTGTACATTTTAGTTCCACCAGGGTGCATAGCAAATGGAGACTCATGTGCTTCCTTCATAATGATTTGTCTCAATTCCACATCGCTAGGAACACACATTCTACCCTGATGTAGCAATAAACCATCATCTCTCACATAGAATTCAGGTTTCTTGCCCTGCTGGACTTCTTTCAGTAACTTCTGATACTTTTCATCACTCTGAGCAGCCATTCTGATCTGATCAATCAACACTGGCTGTACATGCCATGCAACTACTGTCTGTCCCTCATCATCAATCTCTAAACTGGCATGCTGTGCTTTCAACTCATATACCATGGACATAGGAGAAACTCTGAGATTTTCCATAGTCTTGCGACTTAAGGCGTCAGCCACTACATTTGCTTTCCCTAGCTAATAGTCTATTAAGCAATCATAATCTTTGATGAGTTCTAACCATCTCCTCTGCCTCAAATTCAATTCCTTCTGGGTGCCTTGGCTGCCTGCTGGGCTACCTCTACCCCTGCCTCTACCTCTGCTAGGTGGTTGTGAGCTTCTGGTGACAGGGCTCTGAACTGACCCTTCTGCAGTAGTAGGAGGTGGTCCAACTCTGCGACTACTGGTGCAGTCCTTGGCAAAATGTCCGATGCCTCCACAGTTATAACAGGCTCCAAAAGCCTTATAGCATATCCCACCATGATATCTTCCACAATATTCACATTGGCGGGAATGGTAGGAACCTCCAGTACTCTGCTGACCAGATAGGGGAGGTCTCTGTCCTGAATATCTTCCCCTACCAGATTTCTTGCCACCTCTGCCATGTCCCCCATAGTTCTTCCTCTTTCCAGTATGACCACTGGAACTTTGTTCTACTGACTTTCCCTCTTTCTCTGTCTTCTCTTATCTCTTTTTCTCTGGAGCAGTCTCAAACTCAACTCTTTCCAACTCTAGGGCTTGAGAAACAAGTTCAGAGAAGTTAGTGTGTTTGAAGCCGACTACTTGTAATCTGATACTAGGCTTCAGGCCAGTTTCAAACCTCTTGCATCTCTCCCTGTTGGTAGCAAGTAAACTTACTACATAATGGCTCAGGCGGGAAAATTCTCTTTCATACTCAGCCACTGATCTGCCCTCCTGTTTCAGACTTAGGAACTCTTGTAGCTTCTGGTCTACATAAGCATCGGGGACATATTTCTTTCTGAATTCCCTGAGAAAGTCATTCCATGTTAGCACTGCAGGTTCTACCAGACTGTGGGGAATGGTTTTCCACCAGTCATAAGCATCCCCCTATAGCAAAGATACTGAGTATTCAAATCTGAGCTCCTCTGTACAATGTAGCTTCTTGAATACCCTATCCATCCTCTCTAACCACTATTCAGCCTCTAGAGGATCTACTGTCCCCTTGAACTCTGTAGCCCCATACTTCATCAATTTGTCATACTGCCTAGTAGGAGACTGTGGTTGTACCACTGGTGTCTGTATTGGGACTTGAGTGGGCACAATACCAGCCATTTATTGGAACATTGCAGCCATCTGCTGAGAGAACTGAGCAGGAAACTGCGGTACTACAGGGGCTGGTGCTGCTGAACCACTGGCATTATGTAGGGCTGGGGCATCCCCTTGCACCTCAGCCTCAATAGATTGATCGACTGAACGATCACCCTCTTCCATGGTCAATGCGAGGATCATAGACCTCCTGAACAAACAACACAAGGAGATTTCCTCCCGTTAGTGCAAATTTATAATGTAATGTACTGTATGTATCAAACAATGATATTGAGCAGTTGTACTATGAAGAAAGAATATTCAAGTAATAGGTGAAAACAGAATTTAAAAACTAGCTCTGATACCACTAAAACATGTCACACCCTACCCCTCTCTAAGGCATAACATGATCCCGTAATATACGTAATGAATTACCAACTCCGTCTACTGATAACTCATTAAATACACTACAAGGGATTTTAAAAACTTCTCTTACTTCTTTTACAGTGGTGAGCACTATTTACAGGTGTTAAAAAACTTTGGTGAACTGAAGTGAAACAATTAACTCATTTGATTTATTTGGAATTTCTGTAAAAATTTGGCAGAGTGCAATCTGTATTTTGGATAAAACAGTTCTTCAGAAAACCTGTAAAAACACACTTCAATAATTTTCCAAATCTCAACTCCAATACATTTCTCAACACAACAATTTATCAACTCAATTCCATAGAAATTTTTCAAAGTCTGAGATAAGGAAATATAATACAATTTTTACAAGTCAAATAACTCATAATTAATTTACAACTTCAAGGTACAATTTGAATTTACAACTGCTCAAAACCAACAATAATATGTACATACAGTGAACATACATTACATTACAAAATACAAAATATTGGTATACTCATTATACCCGGTAGTCTCTCACTGGAGGTACTAGCAGCCTAGTCTGCTGCCCTATCTATCTGTCTACCTGCGACAGCAATAAAAAGCTATCGCTGAGACAATGTCTCAGTGGTGCACAACATTAACCAAATACAATTTAAATCACAATTCGTAATTCAAATAATTAGTGGATACTTAAAACCATAGTTAATTTCAAGACAATAATTGTCAACCAGAATTTAAACTCCATTTCTCAATATCACAATAAATTTCAGTAAGTCAGATCATGGTTGAATTCAAAAGACAGTATATGTCAATAAGAGTTTAAATTCATTTCACAATCTCACAATAAATCTCAATAATCAAAACATAGTTAAATTCAAAAGACAGTAAATGTCAATAAGAATTTAACTCCATTTCACAAATTATCAAATCGCATAACAACACAATTTAGTCGAATAAGTTAAGAATACAGTGTTGCCAATTCATTCACAACTTAAGCCATGACACAAATTTCCGATCAATGCCGCGTTGTACACCATGACAAAGCAATCACAACCCCACTAATCGAAATCAATGAGGAAGGGAGCTAGCTATATAATGAGTACTCATCCGATCACCTCAACTGGTAAACCAGAGAGGGAAAAATAAACGATCACGACTCCATAAATGGAGAAGGAAAATAAACGATCACAACCCCATAAATGGAGAAGGAATGATACGATACTGTCATGCTAAGTGTGAACACAAAATCAATTCCAAACATTTTATTCAAATGATTCGTGAGAATCCAATAAATTTCCAAAGTTATAATTTCATTCACAAAATGGCAACACAATTCATAAGTAACTTCAATTTTCACAAATCACACTAAATAATTTTTTCCACAATTTTAACCCATTTACAATCCTTTTCAAGCAATAAGTATCCATCAATATCATTCAAACAATTTTTCATAATTTCAAACTATTTACAATGCTTTTCAAGAAATAAGTATCCATTCAAACACATTTCCATAATTGAAAACAATAATATTCAAATAGTCATAATTTATTTCAATTGAAAAATTCAAAACAAATAATTGTTGTGCACAAACATAATTTAAAACAATAACATACAAATAATCATATGAAATATTATTCAGAGTAAAATCAGTTGAAAACTAGTTGTGCACAAACACAATTTAAAACAATAACATATAATTAATCATATGAAATATTATTCAGAGCAAAATCAGTTGAAAACTAGTTGTGCACAAACACAATTTAAAACAATAACATACAATTAATCATATGAAATATTATTCAGAGCAAAATCAGTTGAAAACTAGTTGTGCACAAACCTCTGATATTTGTCTCCTGGTCTTGACTCAGTATTTCTTTCCCTTTTGCTGAGTCCTTGTTAACTGAGAAACACAATTTGAAGTGTTTTAGTACTAAATTAAACTGTCTCTAACGATAATGTTCGATAAGTAATTCACTGAACTCAATTATTCACTGAATACCTTTATTTGCTTAATCACCTAATATACCGACCCTCGATGCGTTTTAGGTAAATTAGGTTTTGGTTTCCTTAATATGTCACATTCGATAATGTTTTAGGATTGGTACGTGTTACCAAACTCAATTCTATGTATATTGCGTTTTCTTGCATTTCATTGCAAATTGCTGGATTTCGGGATACTAGTTTGACCTAACCGGACGACCTAGTTGCCTCGGTTTTCGAGTTTCAGTCAAAACTACAAACTTGTAGATCTATGTCTTATTGCACGCAGGTCAAAATTTCAGGTCAATCCGAGTTAAGTAGACCAAGTTATGGTCATTATACTATTGCTGGTCAAATGGCATCAAATTAGGTCAATTTTAGGTCAATTTGGTCAACTCTGGTTCGGCCAGTTTTTGGACCCGAACTTGTGCAAGCTTTTTGACTTGCTTCTGGTCATTTCTGGGTTTTGGTGTCTTCATAAGACTTGTAGGTATGGGTCTTAACTATTGATGGTTAAAATTTCAGGTCAATTGGACCTGTTTTGAGTGAGTTATGGCCTAAACACTCACTGCTGCCCAATTGGTCATTTTTCAGGTCCTAATTGTACCTAATCCGAATTGGTCATTTTCTTAGGTCACCTTGCAAGCAGAATTTTGGTATGTTTTCTCAATGAAAGTTGGCACATTTTGTGCCTAGTTCCACCTCCAATTGGTCTCATACCAATTGAGGTTACACATTTAAACTTATTGGCTAAAATGTACACTGCCCTTGGTTACTTTGCTTAACACACATCAATTACACACATTTACCTTGCAATATGTTTACTTCCCTACCAAATCTGTTTTGGTACATTACCAAAACTATATATTACTTTACATTAACATCACTTTGGGCAGATTACAATTATCCTCAACATACCAAATATAACTCTAATTCCCAAAGTTCAAATACCATTACACATACACATAAACATCACTAGTTTTTACATACACTTTACACAACAATTTCATACACATATCCTTCAATCCTTAATGCCACAATTCTGCCCATATCTTCATGAACACATACACTTATCCAAGAGTTTCAAGGCTGCCGAAATTGTCCTTCAACACCAAAGTGTCCTACAATTCATTAAATCCCATTCCAAGTGCAAAATTCACCATATACATGTGAAGTAATTCACTAGGTTATTAAATCATCATGATCAACATCATTTCTCATCAAATATATGCACAATTATTTCATCAATTACATGACTCCATGGCTGTCCAAAATGAACACAACAATAACTCTTCAAACTCAAAAATTTTCTTCACAAATCCAACACCCATAACATGCACACAAAACTTAACAAAGCTATCTTCAAAAATACTAACTTACCTTATGGTTGAAACTTGCCAAACCTTGATTAAACTTCTTAAAATTGGTATCAAACTCTTCCTTGTGATGTGTAGACAATTTTTCATGAAGCTACTTAAGGGATTGGAGTTGAAATGAGAGAGTGGACCAAGCTTGCATGAACACGCCAATGGAGGTTTCTCCTCCCCTTCAATTCGGCTAGGTTTAGTACAATGAAGAAGATGAAGTTTCTGCCTTGGATAATGGATGTACACCTGCCCCACTTAGTATATATTAATCCATTAATGGTCCACTAACTCCAAATAATCATATAATAAGCTAATTGTTCATTTATTCCTCATTAACCCATGATTTTAGCTATTTACTTTAGGTACCACCAAATTAATTTTTCATTTTATTTTCTAAGTGTAATACTATTTATTTTTAATGGACCTTTAGGTTAAAAGACAATTCAGGATGTCAAATGACCATAATGCCCCTGTTCGGGTGGCATTCCCGATTTTTCAGTATCACCGGGTTTTGTCCGTTTTTCGATTTCTCACTTTTCTTTGTACTAATTATTTAATTTTTCTTTGATCTTTATAATGATATTTATTCTTCAATAATGTTCTATTTAAGTCCTAAAAATGTTTTCCAGGGTTCCCCGCAGTACAGGGCTAGTCAACGGTCCACGCCGTGACTTCCCGGTGCGGTCACCCATCGCTAGGTTTCCCGGCTCGCTTAACTTGATCACATTTCTTTGCTATTATTTTTCCTTTGTTTTTCTTGTATTTTCTTTTCTTGTATTTCATTATTTTATGTCTCCTCCCTCATGTCAAAGTGTAGTTCTAGGCATCCTAGCTGTCCGGACAACACTGGTCACCGGAGCAGTAGAACGCACTACCAAACTTTGGGGTGTTACAATTCTCCCCCCCTTAAATAAATTTCGTCTCGAAATTTTACTTGGCATTAGTCTCTGAACAGCTGTGGGTGCTGTCTCCTCATATCCTCTTCATGTTCCCAAGTAGCTTCCTGGCCTGAATGATGGTTCCACAAAGACTTTAACTGTGTGTATCTGCTTGTTCTCACCGCTTCACCTCATATGCAAGAATTTTTATGGGTTCTTCCTCATATGAAAGGTCTGGATTTACTTCAATCTCTTCAACTGATAGTACATGAGATGGGTCAGATCTGTACCTCCTTAACATGGACACATGGAAGACACTGTGTATCCTTGCTAGCTCTGGAGGTAATGCCAACCGATATGCCAAAGGACCCACTCTTTCCAGAACTTCATATGGTCCGATGAAACGAGGACTCGCTTTCCCCCTTTACGCCAAATCTCATAATCCTCTTCCAAGGAGAAACTTTGAGGAATACCTTATCACCCACTGTGTACTCAATATCTCTTCTTTTCATATCAACATAGGACTTCTGACGGTCTGATGCAGCCTTGAGTCTATCTCTAATCAATCTGATCTTTTCCTCTGTCTGCTGAACAATTTCTGGCCCAATCATCTTCCTTTCACCTACCTCATCCCAACATAGGGGAGTTCTGCAGTTTCTACCATACAAAGCTTCATATGGAGGCATCCCAATGCTTGATTGGTAGCTGTTGTTATAAGCAAACTCAATCAAAGGCAAGTGTGTATCCCAACTACCTTCAAATTCAATCACACAAGCCCGTAGCATATCCTCCAATGTCTTAATAACCCTCTCGGATCGCCATCATGCGTGGGGTGGAATGTCAGGTCGAAGTTCAATCTAGTTCCTAGGGCTCTCTCAAGACTACCCTAATCTAGAAGTGAACCTAGGATCTCTCCGACACAATTGATAATCGGCACTCCATGCGCTTTTACAATCTCATATATGTACAACTGGCTAATCTTTCCGTGCTATAGTCCATCCGAATCGCAAAAGTGAGTAGACTTGGTCAATCTGTCAACTATAACTCATACTGCATCATGACTACTCTGTGTCCTTGGAAGTCCTGTAACAAAATCCATAGTTATTCGTTCCCATTTCCACTATGGTACTGACAAAGGATGTAACAAACCAGCTGGAACTTGATGTTCTGCCTTTACTTGCTGATAAGTTAGGCATTTGGAAACGAATTCAGCTATATCTCTTTTCATGCCCATCCACCAGTAATGCTCTTTCAAATTTCTCAGACATTTTAGTTCCACCAGGGTGCATAGCAAATGGAGACTCATGTGCTTCCTTCATAATGATTTGTCTCAATTCCACATCGCTAGGAACACACATTCTACCCTGATGTAGCAATAAACCATCATCTCTCACATAGAATTCAGGTTTCTTGCCCTGCTGGACTTCTTTCAGTAACTTCTGATACTTTTCATCACTCTGAGCAGCCATTCTGATCTGATCAATCAACACCGGCCGTACATGCCATGCAACTACCGTCATTCCCTCATCATCAATCTCTAAACTGTCATGCTTTCAACTCATATACCATGGACATAGGAGAAACTCTGAGATTTTCCATAGTCTTGCGACTTAAGGCGTCAGCCACTACATTTGCTTTCCCTAGCTAATAGTCTATTAAGCAATCATAATCTTTGATGAGTTCTAACCATCTCCTCTGCCTCAAATTCAATTCCTTCAGGTGCCTTGGTCGTCACTGGGCTACCTCTACCCCCGCTCTACCTCTGCTAGGTGGTTGTGAGCTTCGTGACAGTGGCTCAATCGACCCTTCTGCAGTAGTAGGAGGTGGTCCAACTCTGCGACTACTGGTGCAGTCCTTGGCAAAATGTCCGATGCCTCCACAGTTATAACAGGCTCCAAAAGCCTTATAGCATATCCCACCATGATATCTTCCACAATATTCACATTGGCGGGAATGGTAGGAACCTCCAGTACTCTGCTGACCAGATAGGGGAGGTCTCTGTCCTGAATATCTTCCCCTACCAGATTTCTTGCCACCTCTGCCATGTCCCCCATAGTTCTTCCTCTTTCCAGTATGACCACTGGAACTTTGTTCTACTGACTTTCCCTCTTTCTCTGTCTTCTCTTATCTCTTTTTCTCTGGAGCAGTCTCAAACTCAACTCTTTCCAACTCTAGGGCTTGAGAAACAAGTTCAGAGAAGTTAGTGTGTTTGAAGCCGACTACTTGTAATCTGATACTAGGCTTCAGGCCAGTTTCAAACCTCTTGCATCTCTCCCTGTTGGTAGCAAGTAAACTTACTACATAATGGCTCAGGCGGGAAAATTCTCTTTCATACTCAGCCACTGATCCGCCTCTCTGCTTTGCACTTAGGAACTCTTGTAGCTTCTGGTCTACATAAGCATCGGGGACATATTTCTTTCTGAATTCCGTGAGAAAGTCATTCCATGTTAGCACCGCAGTTCTACTGCATCATGGGGAATGGTTTTCCACCACCATAAGCATCCCCTATAGCAAAGATACCGAGTATTCAAACTGAGCTCCTGCATAATGTAGCTTCTTGAATACCCTATCCATCCTCTCTAACCACTATTCAGCCTCTAGAGGATCTATCGTCCCCTTGAACTCAGAGCCCCATACTTCATCAATTTGTCATACTGCCTAGTAGGAGACTGTGGTTGTACCACTGGTGTCTGTATTGGGACTTGAGTAGGCACAATACCAGCCATTTATTGGAACATTGCAGCCATCTGCTGAGAGAACTGAGCAGGAAACTGCGGTACTACAGTGGTCTGTCTTGAACCATCGGCATTATGTAGGGCTGGGGCATCCCCTTGCACCTCAGCCTCAATAGATTGATCGACTGAACGATCACCCTCTTCCATGGTCAATGCAAGGATCATAGACCTCCTAAACAAACAACACAAGGAGATTTCCTCCCGTTAGTGCAAATTTATAATGTAATGTACTGTATGTATCAAACAATGATATTGAGCAGTTGTACTATGAAGAAAGAATATTCAAGTAATAGGTGAAAACAGAATTTAAAAACTAGCTCTGATACCACTAAAACATGTCACACCCTACCCCTCTCTAAGGCATAACATGATCCCGTAATATACGTAATGAATTACCAACTCCGTCTACTGATAACTCATTAAATACACTACAAGGGATTTTAAAACTTCTCTTACTTCTTTTACAAAGTGGTGAGCACTATTTACAGTGTTAAAAACTTTGGTGAACTGAAGTGAAACAATTAACTCATTTGATTTATTTGGAATTTCTGTAAAAATTTGGCAGAGTGCAATCTGTATTTTGGATAAAACAGTTCTTCAGAAAACCTGTAAAAACACACTTCAATAATTTTCCAAATCTCAACTCCAATACATTTCTCAACACAACAATTTATCAACTCAATTCCATAGAAATTTTTCAAAGTCTGAGATAAGGAAATATAATACAATTTTTACAAGTCAAATAACTCATAATTAATTTACAACTTCAAGGTACAATTTGAATTTACAACTGCTCAAAACCAACAATAATATGTACATACAGTGAACATACATTACATTACAAAATACAAAATATTGGTATACTCATTATACCCGGTAGTCTCTCACTGGAGGTACTAGCAGCCTAGTCTCGCCTCTATCTATCTGTCTACTGCGACAAAGAATAAAGCTATCATTTGAGACAATGTCTCAGTGGTGCACAACATTAACCAAATACAATTTAAATCACAATTCGTAATTCAAATAATTAGTGGATACTTAAAACCATAGTTAATTTCAAGACAATAATTGTCAACCAGAATTTAAACTCCATTTCTCAATATCACAATAAATTTCAGTAAGTCAGATCATGGTTGAATTCAAAAGACAGTATATGTCAATAAGAGTTTAAATTCATTTCACAATCTCACAATAAATCTCAATAATCAAAACATAGTTAAATTCAAAAGACAGTAAATGTCAATAAGAATTTAACTCCATTTCATAAATTATCAAATCGCATAACAACACAATTTAGTCGAATAAGTTAAGAATACAGTGTTGCCAATTCATTCACAACTTAAGCCATGACACAAATTTCCGATCAATGCCGCGTTGTACACCATGACAAAGCAATCACAACCCCACTAATCGAAATCAATGAGGAAGGGAGCTAGCTATATAATGAGTACTCATCCGATCACCTCAACTGGTAAACCAGAGAGGGAAAAATAAACGATCACGACTCCATAAATGGAGAAGGAAAATAAACGATCACAACCCCATAAATGGAGAAGGAATGATACGACATCACATGCTAAGTGTGAACACAAAATCAATTCCAAACATTTTATTCAAATGATTCGTGAGAATCCAATAAATTTCCAAAGTTATAATTTCATTCACAAAATGGCAACACAATTCATAAGTAACTTCAATTTTCACAAATCACACTAAATAATTTTTTCCACAATTTTAACCCATTTACAATCCTTTTCAAGCAATAAGTATCCATCAATATCATTCAAACAATTTTTCATAATTTCAAACTATTTACAATGCTTTTCAAGAAATAAGTATCCATTCAAACACATTTCCATAATTGAAAACAATAATATTCAAATAGTCATAATTTATTTCAATTGAAAAATTCAAAACAAATAATTGTTGTGCACAAACATAATTTAAAACAATAACATACAAATAATCATATGAAATATTATTCAGAGTAAAATCAGTTGAAAACTAGTTGTGCACAAACACAATTTAAAACAATAACATATAATTAATCATATGAAATATTATTCAGAGCAAAATCAGTTGAAAACTAGTTGTGCACAAACACAATTTAAAACAATAACATACAATTAATCATATGAAATATTATTCAGAGCAAAATCAGTTGAAAACTAGTTGTGCACAAACCTCTGATATTTGTCTCCTGGTCTTGACTCAGTATTTCTTTCCCTTTTGCTGAGTCCTTGTTAACTGAGAAACACAATTTGAAGTGTTTCAGTACTAAATTAAACTGTCTCTAACGATAATATTCGATAAGTAATTCACTGAACTCAATTATTCACTGAATACCTTTATTTGCTTAATCACCTAATATACCGACCCACGATTAGTTTGAGGTAAATTAGGTTTTGGTTTACTTAATATGTCACATTCGATAATGTTTTAGGATTGGTACGTGTTACCAAACTCAATTCTATGTATATTGCGTTTTCTTGCATTTCATTGCAAATTGCTGGATTTCGGGATACTAGTTTGACCTAACCGGACGACCTAGTTGCCTCGGTTTTCGAGTTTCAGTCAAAACTACAAACTTGTAGATCTATGTCTTATTGCACGCAGGTCAAAATTTCAGGTCAATCCGAGTTAAGTAGACCAAGTTATGGTCATTATACTATTGCTGGTCAAATGGCATCAAATTAGGTCAATTTTAGGTCAATTTGGTCAACTCTGGTTCGGCCAGTTTTTGGACCCGAACTTGTGCAAGCTTTTTGACTTGCTTCTGGTCATTTCTGGGTTTTGGTGTCTTCATAAGACTTGTAGGTATGGGTCTTAACTATTGATGGTTAAAATTTCAGGTCAATTGGACCTGTTTTGAGTGAGTTATGGCCTAAACACTCACTGCTGCCCAATTGGTCATTTTTCAGGTCCTAATTGTACCTAATCCGAATTTGTCATTTTCTTAGGTCACCTTGCAAGCAGAATTTTGGTATGTTTTCTCAATGAAAGTTGGCACATTTTGTGCCTAGTTCCACCTCCAATTGGTCTCATACCAATTGAGGTTACACATTTAAACTTATTGGCTAAAATGTACACTGCCCTTGGTTACTTTGCTTAACACACATCAATTACACACATTTACCTTGCAATATGTTTACTTCCCTACCAATATGTTTTGGTACATTACCAAAACTATATATTACTTTACATTAACATCACTTTGGGCAGATTACAATTATCCTCAACATACCAAATATAACTCTAATTCCCAAAGTTCAAATACCATTACACATACACATAAACATCACTAGTTTTTACATACACTTTACACAACAATTTCATACACATATCCTTCAATCCTTAATGCCACAATTCTGCCCATATCTTCATGAACACATACACTTATCCAAGAGTTTCAAGGCTGCCGAAATTGTCCTTCAACACCAAAGTGTCCTACAATTCATTAAATCCCATTCCAAGTGCAAAATTCACCATATACATGTGAAGTAATTCACTAGGTTATTAAATCATCATGATCAACATCATTTCTCATCAAATATATGCACAATTATTTCATCAATTACATGACTCCATGGCTGTCCAAAATGAACACAACAATAACTCTTCAAACTCAAAAATTTTCTTCACAAATCCAACACCCATAACATGCACACAAAACTTAACAAAGCTATCTTCAAAAATACTAACTTACCTTATGGTTGAAACTTGCCAAACCTTGATTAAACTTCTTAAAATTGGTATCAAACTCTTCCTTGTGATGTGTAGACAATTTTTCATGAAGCTACTTAAGGGATTGGAGTTGAAATGAGAGAGTGGACCAAGCTTGCAAGAACACACCAATGGAGGTTTCTCCTCCCCTTCAATTCGGCTAGGTTTAGTACAATGAAGAAGATGAAGTTTCTGCCTTGGATAATGGATGTACACCTGCCCCACTTAGTATATATTAATCTATTAATGGTCCACTAACTCCAAATAATCATATAATAAGCTAATTGTTCATTTATTCCTCATTAACCCATGATTTTAGCTATTTACTTTAGGTACCACCAAATTAATTTTTCATTTTATTTTCTAAGTGTAATACTATTTATTTTTCATGGACCTTTAGGTCAAAAGACAATTCGATGTCAAATGACCATAATGCCCTGTTCGGGTGGCATTCCGATTTTTCAAGATCACCGGTTTTGTCCGTTTTTCGATTTCTCACTTTTCTTTGTACTAATTATTTAATTTTTCTTTGATCTTTATAATGATATTTATTCTTCAATAAGGTTCTATTTAAGTCCTAAAAATGTTTTCCAGGGTTTCCCGCAGTACAGGGCTAGTCAACGGTCCACGCCGTGACTTCCTGGCATCACCCATCGCTAGGTTTCCTACGCTTAACTTGATCACATTTCTTTGCTATTATTTTTCCTTTGTTTTTCTTGTATTTTCTTTTCTTGTATTTCATTATTTTATGTCTCCTCCTCATGTCAAAGTGTAGTTCTAGGCATCCTAGTGTCCGACAACACCGGTCACCGAGCAAGAGAGAACGCACTACCAAACTTTGGGGTGTTACAATTCTCCCCCTTAAATAAATTTCGCCTCAAATTTTACTTGGCATTAGTCTCTCGAACACTGTGGGTGCTGTCTCTCATATCCTCTTCATGTTCCCAAGTAGCTTCCTGGCCCGAATGATGGTTCCACAAAGACTTTAACTGTGTGTATCTGCTTGTTCTCACCGCTTCACCTCATATGCAAGAATTTTTATGGGTTCTTCCTCATATGAAAGGTCCGATTTACTTCAATCTCTTCAATGATAGTACATGAGATGGGTCGATCTGTACCTCCTTAACATGGACACATGGAAGACACTGTGTATCCTTGCTAGCTCGGAGGTAATGCCAACCGATATGCCAAAGGACCCACTCTTTCCGTAACTTCATATGGTCCGATGAAATGAGGACTCGCTTCCTTTCTGCCAAATCTCATAATCCTCTTCCAAGGAGAAACTTTGAGGAATACCTTATCACCCACTGTGTACTCAATATCTCTTCTTTTCATATCAACATAGGACTTCTGATGGTCTGATGCAGCCTTGAGTCTATCTCTAATCAATCTGATCTTTTCCTCTGTCTGCTGAACAATTTCTGGCCCAATCATCTTCCTTTCACCTACCTCATCCCAACAGAGGGGAGTTCTGCAGTTTCTACCATACAATGCTTCATATGGAGGCATCCCAATGCTTGATTGGTAGCTGTTGTTATAAGCAAACTCAATCAAAGGCAAGTGTGTATCCCAACTACCTTCAAATTCAATCACACAAGCCCATAGCATATCCTCCAATGTCTTAATAACCCTCTCAGACTGGCCATCTGTCTGTGGGTGGAATGCTGTGCTGAAGTTCAATCTAGTTCCTAGGGCTCTCTGAAGACTACCCCAGAATCTAGAAGTGAACCTAGGATCTCTGTCAGACACAATTGATACTGGCACTCCATGCAGTTTTACAATCTCATATATGTACAATCTGGCTAATCTTTCCAGGCTATAGTCCATCTGAACTGGCAAAAAGTGAGTAGACTTGGTCAATCTGTCAACTATAACTCATACTACATCATGACTACTCTGTGTCCTTGGAAGTCCTGTAACAAAATCCATAGTTATTCGTTCCCATTTCCACTATGGTACTGACAAAGGATGTAACAAACCAGCTGGAACTTGATGTTATGCCTTTACTTGCTGATAAGTTAGGCATTTGGAAACGAATTCAGCTATATCTCTTTTCATGCCCATCCACCAGTAAGCATCGGGGACATATTTCTTTCTGAATTCCCTGAGAAAGTCATTCCATGTTAGCACTGCAGTTCTACTGCATCGTGGGAATGGTTTTCCACTACCATAAGCATCCTCAGAGCAAAGATACCGAGTATTCAAATCCGAGCTCCTCTGCACAATGTAGCTTCTTGAATACCCTATCCATCCTCTCTAACCACTATTCACCTCTAGAGGATCTATGTCCCCTTGAACTCAGAGCCCCATACTTCATCAATTTGTCATATCGCCTTAGTAGGAGATCGTGGTTGTACCATCGTGTCTCAGATTGGGACTTGAGTAGGCACAATACCAGCCATTTATTGGAACATTGCAGCCATCTGCTGAGAGAACTGAGCAGAAATCGCGTACTACAGGCCGGTGTCTTCTTGAACCATCGGCATTATGTAGGGTCAGCATCCCTTGCACCTCAGCCTCAATAGATTGATCGACTGAACGATCACCCTCTTCCATGGTCAATGCAAGGATCATAGACCTCCTAAACAAACAACACAAGGAGATTTCCTCCCGTTAGTGCAAATTTATAATGTAATGTACTGTATGTATCAAACAATGATATTGAGCAGTTGTACTATGAAGAAAGAATATTCAAGTAATAGGTGAAAACAGAATTTAAAAACTAGCTCTGATACCACTAAAACATGTCACACCCTACCCCTCTCTAAGGCATAACATGATCCCGTAGTATACTTAGTGAATTACCAACTCCGTCTACTGATAACTCATTAAATACACTACAAGGGATTTTAAAAACTTCTCTTACTTCTTTTACAGTGGTGAGCACTATTTACAGGTGTTAAAAAACTTTGGTGAACTGAAGTGAAACAATTAACTCATTTGATTTATTTGGAATTTCTGTAAAAATTTGGCAGAGTGCCATCTGTATTTTGGATAAAACAGTTCTTCAGAAAACCTGTAAAAACACACTTCAATAATTTTCCAAATCTCAACTCTAATACATTTCTCAACACAACAATTTATCAACTCAATTCCATAGAAATTTTTCAAAGTCTGAGATAAGGAAATATAATACAATTTTTACAAGTCAAATAACTCATAATTAATTTACAACTTGAAGGTACAATTTGAATTTACAACTGCTCAAAACCAACAATAATATGTACATACAGTGAACATACATTACATTACAAAATACAAAATATTTGGTATACTCATTATACCCGATAGTCTCTCACTGGAGGTACTAGCGACCTAGTCCACGCCTCTATCTATCTGTCTACTGCATAAAGAATAAAGCTATCGCTGAGACAATGTCTCAGTGGTGCACAACATTAACCAAATACAATTTAAATCACAATTCATAATTCAAATAATTAGTGGATACTTAAAACCATAGTTAATTTCAAGACAATAATTGTCAACCAGAATTTAAACTCCATTTCTCAATATCACAATAAATTTCAGTAAGTCAGATCATGGTTGAATTCAAAAGACAGTATATGTCAATAAGAGTTTAAATTCATTTCACAATCTCACAATAAATCTCAAAAATCAAAACATAGTTAAATTCGAAAGACTGTAAATGTCAATAAGAATTTAACTCCATTTCACAAATTATCAAATCGCATAACAACACAATTTAGTCGAATAAGTTAAGAATACAGTGTTGCCAATTCATTCACAACTTAAGCCATGACACAAATTTCCGATCAATGCCGCGTTGTACACCATGACAAAGCAATCACAACCCCACTAATCGAAATCAATGAGGAAGGGAGCTAGCTATATAATGAGTACTCATCCGATCACCTCAACTGGTAAACCAGAGAGGGAAAAATAAACGATCACGACTCCATAAATGGAGAAGGAAAATAAACGATCACAACCCCATAAATGGAGAAGGAATGATACGATACTGTCATGCTAAGTGTGAACACAAAATCAATTCCAAACATTTTATTCAAATGATTCGTGAGAATCCAATAAATTTCCAAAGTTATAATTTCATTCACAAAATGGCAACACAATTCATAAGTAACTTCAATTTTCACAAATCACACTAAATAATTTTTTCCACAGTTTTAACCCATTTACAATCCTTTTCAAGCAATAAGTATCCATCAATATCATTCAAACAAATTTTCACAATTTCAAACTATTTACAATGCTTTTCAAGAAATAAGTATCCATTCAAACACATTTCCATAATTGAAAACAATAATATTCAAATAGTCATAATTTATTTCAATTGAAAAATTCAAAACAAATAATTGTTGTGCACAAACATAATTTAAAACAATAACATACAAATAATCATATGAAATATTATTCAGAGTAAAATCAGTTGAAAACTAGTTGTGCACAAACACAATTTAAAACAATAACATATAATTAATCATATGAAATATTATTCAGAGCAAAATCAGTTGAAAACTAGTTGTGCACAAACACAATTTAAAACAATAACATACAATTAATCATATGAAATATTATTCAGAGCAAAATCAGTTGAAAACTAGTTGTGCACAAACCTCTGATATTTGTCTCCTGGTCTTGACTCAGTATTTCTTTCCCTTTTGCTGAGTCCTTGTTAACTGAGAAACACAATTTGAAGTGTTTCAGTACTAAATTAAACTGTCTCTAACGATAATGTTCGATAAGTAATTCACTGAACTCAATTATTCACTGAATACCTTTATTTGCTTAATCACCTAATATACCGACCCTCGATACGTTTTAGGTAAATTAGGTTTTGGTTTCCTTAATATGTCACATTCAATAATGTTTTAGGATTGGTACGTGTTACCAAACTCAATTCTATGTATATTGCGTTTTCTTGCATTTCATTGCAAATTGCTGGATTTCGAGATACTAGTTTGACCTAACCGGACGACCTAGTTGCCTCGGTTTTCGAGTTTCGGTCAAAACTACAAACTTGTAGATCTATGTCTTATTGCACGCGGGTCAAAATTTCAGGTCAATCCGAGTTAAGTAGACCAAGTTATGGTCATTATACTATTGCTGGTCAAATAGCATCAAATTAGGTCAATTTGGTCAACTCTGGTTCGGCCAGTGTTTGGACCCGAACTTGTGCAAGCTTTTTGACTTGCTTCTGGTCATTTCTGGGTTTTGGTGTCTTCATAAGACTTGTAGGTATGGGTCTTAACTATTCATGGTTAAAATTTCAGGTCAATTGGACCTGTTTTGAGTGAGTTATGGCCTAAACACTCACTGCTGCCCAATTGGTCATTTTTCAGGTCCTAATTGTACCTAATCCGAATTGGTCATTTTCTTAGGTCACCTTGCAAGCAGAATT
Organism: Hevea brasiliensis; assembly: GCF_030052815.1. Classification (NCBI taxonomy): domain Eukaryota; kingdom Viridiplantae; phylum Streptophyta; class Magnoliopsida; order Malpighiales; family Euphorbiaceae; genus Hevea; species Hevea brasiliensis. Next base: position 69,618,051 of record NC_079493.1, on the reverse strand, counting down.
TTGGTATGTTTTCTCAATGAAAGTTGGCACATTTTGTGCCTAGTTCCACCTCCAATTTGTCTCATACCAATTGAGGTTACACATTTAAACTTATTGGCTAAAATGTACACTGCCCTTGGTTACTTTGCTTAACACACATCAATTACACACATTTACCTTGCAATATGTTTACTTCCCTACCAAATCTGTTTTGGTACATTACCAAAACTATATATTACTTTACATTAACATCACTTTGGGCAGATTACAATTATCCTCAACATACCAAATATAACTCTAATTCCCAAAGTTCAAATACCATTACACATACACATAAACATCACTAGTTTTTACATACACTTTACACAACAATTTCATACACATATCCTTCAATCCTTAATGCCACAATTCTGCCCATATCTTCATGAACACATACACTTATCCAAGAGTTTCAAGGATGCTGAAATTGTCCTTCAACACCAAAGTGTCCTACAATTCATTAAATCCCATTCCAAGTGCAAAATTCACCATATACATGTGAAGTAATTCACTAGGTTATTAAATCATCATGATCAACATCATTTCTCATCAAATATATGCACAATTATTTCATCTATTACATGACTCCATGGCTGTCCAAAATGAACACAACAATAACTCTTCAAACTCAAAAATTTTCTTCACAAATCCAACACCCATAACATGCACACAAAACTTAACAAAGCTATCTTCAAAAATACTAACTTACCTTATGGTTGAAACTTGCCAAACCTTGATTAAACTTCTTAAAATTGGTATCAAACTCTTCCTTGTGATGTGTAGACAATTTTTCATGAAGTTACTTAAGGGATTGGAGTTGAAATGAGAGAGTGGACCAAGCATGCATGAACACGCCAATGGAGGTTTCTCCTCCCCTTCAATTCGGCTAGGTTTAGTACAATGAAGAAGATGAAGTTTCTGCCTTGGATAATGGATGTACACCTGCCCCACTTAGTATATATTAATCCATTAATGGTCCACTAACTCCAAATAATCATATAATAAGCTAATTGTTCATTTATTCCTCATTAACCCATGATTTTAGCTATTTACTTTAGGTACCACCAAATTAATTTTTCATTTTATTTTCTAAGTGTAATACTATTTATTTTTAATGGACCTTTAGGTCAAAAGACAATTCGGGATGTCAAATGACCATAATGCCCCTGTTCGGATGGCATTCTCGATTTTTCAGTATCACCGGGTTTTGTCCGTTTTTCGATTTCTCACTTTTCATTGTACTAATTATTTAATTTTTCTTTGATCTTTATAATGATATTTATTCTTCAATAAGGTTCTATTTAAGTCCTAAAATTGTTTTCCGTGGTTCCATGATCCAGTAGCTAGTCAACGGTCCACGCCGTGACTTCCCGGTGCGGTCACCCATCGCTAGGTTTCCCGGCTCGCTTAACTTGATCACATTTCTTTGCTATTATTTTTCCTTTGTTTTTCTTGTATTTTCTTTTCTTGTATTTCATTATTTTATGTCTCTTTCCTCATGTCAAAGTGTAGTTCTAGGCATCCTAGCTGTCCGGACAACACTGGTCACCGGAGCAGTAGAACGCACTACCGAACTTTGGGGTGTTACATGGAACACTGGATAGCTGTCAAGAATATCCTTAAGTACTTGGGAAGAACCAAGGATTTATTCTTGATCTAGGGAGGTGGAGACTTGAAATTGAATGGTTATACTGATTCTAATTTTCAATCAGATATCGATGATAGAAAGTCTACCTCTAGATATGTGTTCATTTCTAATGGAGGTGCAATAAGTTGGAAGAGTTCCAAACAGAACACAACTGCAGATTCCACTACCGAGGCTGAGTATATTGCTGCATCAGATGCTGCAAAGGAAGCTGTTTGGATAAAGAAGTTTATGACAGAACTTACAGTAGTTCCTTCCATTGAGTCACCAGTTCCACTACACTGTGACAACAATGGAGTAGTCATACAGGCTAAGGAACCAAGGTTTCACTAGAAATCCAAACATATAGAAAGGCGCTACCACATTATCAGAGAAATAGTTGGGCGAGGCCATGTAGCCATGCAGAAAATAGCATCAGCTGAAAATCCAGTTGATCCATTTGAAGGAACGGAAGCATGAAAAAACACAAGATTATACCATTGAATGAAAAAATTTTCACCTAGGGTCACATGCACCATGCAAGATTTATTTTTATCTATTTGATTTCAATGATAAACAACATATTAAAACTCTTTTAATATGTTTTTGGATCTATATTTGCCATTTAAGATTTTAAAATAAATCAGATTAATTTTAGAACCCTAGATTAAATCAAGAACGATTACACTAACCTCTTAATGCACTGCAGCGTGTCTGCGCCTTTGAGATTCATCTTCAGGACACCAAATGTTGTCCCTCTAGCTTGTCCACACCAAGAACACCTATGGTAGCCCTTGAACAGCCTCTAAAGCTTTTTCTATTAATTAGAAATTCAAGTTCTTCCTTTTAAGAGATTAGAGATGTAAACAGGACACTAGAAACAATTTCTAGTGTTCTTAATTCAAGAGATTGATGGCTAATCTCTTTGAATTGATGAGAGATGAAGAGAAATAGCTGGAGAGGCTCAAAGTGGCGCGAAAAATGAGAGGAGAGGCTGCTGGTTATTTTTTCTTTTCATAACCACACTTAAATAGCTAAGTTAACACATTAAACCCTAGCCACATGTCACCCTTTGATTAGCTCTAGGTTTAAGTGACCCAATCACATTGTGCCAAGTGTCAAACCTATATTTAATCTTGATTTTAATCATCTTACATGATTAAAAAACATTTGGCAAGCTTATGTGTAATCCCATGTGTCACCATCTCATGGTGCCACGTGTCACACTGTGAAATGACCAAAATGCCCCTGTGTCTTAATTTTGAGTTCTTAACCCAAAATAATTATTTTCTTCTTCTAATTAATTTATATCAAATATAAATTAATTAATTAATCTCTATTAATTAATTTCTCATCAATTAAATTCATATTTAAACACTTTAAACATAAATTTAATTTATACTACACATCCAATAATCTAGATTTGGTTTCAAGTCATGCTAGGGACTTTGCAATTTAATTGCAAACCAAATCTATTTAATTAATCAATTAAACTCTTTAATTAATTAATTAAATCATATTTAAATAGGTGATAACTTGTGTATGTGTGTGACTTACTAGGCTCATCACTAATTGGCAATGAGATATGATATCAACTCTTAATATCATCAGAACTCTTTCTTACCATAAATGATTTCTCTAAATCATTTTATGAACCTCATAGACCATGGTTAACACCTAGCATAGCATGCCATGGCCACCCAATTAGTAATAAGGTTTACCTTAAATTAACCTATAATCATATGTTACCATGCACTAGAATCACTCTGTTACAAAATCCCAACTCAATTTGAGTCATGGTTTATGTCAAACTCCATTTGCTATGAATATTATGTTCTCTTTTAATTCCAGTTCTTGATTAAAAGATTTTTCTCATCGAAACTCTTTTACGAATAAATCTATCTGTCTGGCCAGGAACTTGAAACATCAAGAACAATTAAATGAACATAGGATTTTATCTCTATTTACTTAGAGGAACAGATTCCATCTTGATCAACACCTACCTCCATATATAACTAGTAGGAGCCAACACATGCCCATATACCCATACACAGTACAATTATGAAAGCGACATCAAACTCAAACTACCTATATACAAGATAAGCTGTGCTATCTCAGGTCTAAAGATTATATGCTTGATATGATTTATGACAATACATTGACAAGAGTAAACTCCATGTGCTTGTCATAAGTGTCATTGGTTCGACCTACTTATCATTTATAAGTGCCTATCATGTTTGTCATATGGCATGAGACTCACCATTCCATCTTATTTATATCTCATATAAATAACTTGGGAACAAACATGAATACAATCTTTCTGGATAAGTCATGTCCTTATTATGAAGTATCCTCGATTGTGAACCTATTTATGATACTTTGTGCTAGAAATATTGTCACTCATATTCTTAACAACTTAAGAATAATATTTCTAACAAAATATCAATGGACCTTTTCTATTACACATAAATATATTATGTAAACGGAAAAGTGGAAATGCCTTTTATTAATAAAATTATGTATAAGATACATACTAAATGATATGCTCTAGGGCATACTATTAACAATCTCCCACTAGCACTAGAGCCATTCATTACAATATCTTAGACCTATCTTCTCAAGATGTCGGTCTAACTGAGTATGTGACATAGGCTTAGTGAATGGATCAGCTGGATTTTCAGCTGATGCTATTTTCTGCATGGCTACATCGCCTCGCCCAACTATTTCTCTGATAATGTGGTAGCGCCTTTCTATGTGTTTGGATTTCTGGTGAGACCTTAGTTCCTTAGCCTGTATGACTGCTCCATTATTGTCACAGTGTAGTGGAACTGCTGACTCAATGGAAGGAACTACTGTAAGTTCTGTCACGAACTTCTTTATCCAAACAACTTCTTTTGCGACATCGATGCGACAATATCTTGAGCCTCGATGAGTGGAATCTCTGATCGTGCTCTGTTTGGAACTCTTCCAACTGACTGCACCTCCATTACAAATGAACACATATCCAGAGGTAGACTTTCTATCATTGATATCTGATTGGAAGTCAGAATCAGTATAACCATCTAATTGCAAGTCTCCACCTCCATAAATCAAGAATAAATCCTTAGTTCTTCTCAAGTACTTAAGGATATTCTTGACTGTTATCCAGTGTTCTAAACCTGGATTGGATTGATACCTGCTAGTCAAACTAACAGCATTTGTGATATCCGGCCTAGTACACAACATTGCATACATTATACTTCCAATAGCCGAAGCATATGGAATCCTGGCCATCTTATCTCTTTCTTCAGGTGTTTTTGGAGACATCTCTTTAGAAAGATGGATACCATGTCTCACTGGTAACAATCCTCTCTTGGAATCAAGCATGTTAAACCTCTTTAACACCTTTTCAAAGTATAGACTTTGGGATAAACCTATTATACTTTTCGCTCTATCTCTATAGATGCGAATCCCAAGAATATAGGTTGCCTCCCCTAAGTCTTTCATGGAGAATGTATTTGACAACCATACCTTTATAGTTGTCAATATACCGGTGTCATTACCTATCAACAGTATGTCATCCACATATAAGATAAGGAAAGTGATAGCTCTGTCACTAACCTTCTTATATACACATGGCTCATCCTCATTTTTGATAAAACCAAAGGATTTAATGGCTTCATCAAAACGGATGTTCCAACTCCTCGAAGCTTGTTTCAACCCATAAATGGATCGCTTTAGCTTGCATACCTTGGAACCATCTTGGGATTCAAATCCCCTAGGATGTTCCATGAAAATGTTTTCTTCAATGTATCCATTGAGAAAAGCTGTTTTGATATCCATCTGCCAAATCTCATAATCATAGTATGCAGCTATTGCTAATAAAATCCTAATTGATTTAAGCATGGCAACAGGCGAGAAAGTCTCCTCATAGTCTATTCCTTGCCTATGGCGAAACCCTTTCACTACTGGCCTTGCCTTATAGGTCTCTACCTTTCCATCAGAACCAATTTTCTTCTTGAAAACCCATTTGTTCCCTATAGGTACAATACCTTCAGGTGGGTCAACAAGATCCCAAACTTGATTCTTATACATGGAATCAATCTCGGATTTCATAGCATCAATCCATTTTGAAGAGTCTATATCTGATATAGCTTCTTCGTAGGTAAGTGGATCATCTCCATGATCTACTTCTTCATGAGTAGACAACTCTTGTTCTTCTTCATGAAGAAAACCATATCTCACTGGTGGGTGAGATACCATGGTTGTTCTACGAGGAACAGCTGTAGATGTTTCATCAATGGGTATAGGTTGACTAGATGGATTTATATCCATCCGATGCATTGGTTGGTCAGAATTCTCCAATTCTAACTCTATTTGCCTTCCTTTGCCTCCTTCTTGAACAAACTGTTGTTCAAGAAATGTGGCATCTCTACTTATCACAACCTTCTGTGAAGTAGGCAAATAAAAATAATGTAACACCCCTAAGTTCGGTAGAGTGCTGCTCGCTGACCGAGTGTTGTCCGGACAGCTAGGATGCCTAGAACCACACTTCAATGAGAGTGAGGAGACATAAAATAATGAAATAAAAGAAAAGAAAGTACAAGAAAAACAAAGGAAAAATGATTGCAAAGAAATGTGATCAAGTTAAACGAGTCGGGAAACCTAACGATGGGTGACCGCACTGGGAAGTCACGGCGTGGACCGTTGATCGCCTCGATCATGGGAACCCTGGAAAACATTTTGGGACATAAATAGACCCTTGTTGAAGAATAAATATCATTAGAAATATCAAAGAAAAATTAAATAATTAGTACAAAGAAAAGTGAGAAATCGAAAACAGACAAAACCCAGAATACTGAAAAATCAGAATGCCACGAACAGGGCATTATGGTCATTTGACATCGAAGTGTCTTTTGACCTAAATGTCCATTAAAAATAAATAGTATTACACTTAGAAAATAAAATGAAAAATTAAATTGGTGGTACCTAAAATAAATAGTGGAAATTATGGGTTAAATGTGGAATAAATGAATAATTACTTTATTATATGATTAAGTGACTAAGTGGACCACTAAGGGGATTAATTAAATACATAGTGGGACATGTGTACACTTAAAATGCAGCTGAATAAGTCATCTTCCTCATTTGCATTCAAATTGCCGAATTGAAGAGTGAAGGAAACTCCATAGCCATTTTTCATGCAAGCTTTCTTAAGTCTCCATTTTCAACTCCAACCTCTTAGTGTTCTTCATTAAACTTTGTCTACACATCACAAGGAAGATATTGATACTAATTTTGAGAAGTTTGATGAAGGTTTAGCAAGTTACAATTAAAGGTAAGTTTGCATTTTTGAGAATTTCTTTGTTAAAGTTTATGTTCATGTTATGGGTGTTAGTTTGGTGAAAGAAAATTTTGAGTTTGAAGGGTTATTGTTGTTTTCATTTTGGACAGCCATGAGTCACGTTTTTGATGAGATATTTGTGCATATAATTGATGAGAAATGGTGTTGATCATGATGAATTAGTAACCTAGTGAATTATTTCATGTTTATGTGGTGATTTATGCACTTGGATGGGAAATTGTAAAATGGACGGCACTTTGATGTTGAAGAATGGTTTGTGGCAGCTTGGGGACACTTGAGTAATGGTATATATTGAAGGAAATGTATGCAGAATATTAACCTAGAAGGATTGATGATATGTATGTAGATTGATCTTGTAAAGTGTGTGTAAAATTTGTAATGGTTAGGTGTGTTTGTAATAGTACTTAGAAATTGTAATTGTGAATGATATTGGTGTGTTGAGGCTGATTGGAATCTGCCCAAAATAATGTTAATGTAAAGTAGAAAGTGCTTTTGGTAATGTACCAAAACTGATTTGGTAGGGTATGGAAGTAAACTTTGCAAGGTAAATATGTGTTTTGAATGGGGTGTGAAAAGCATATTGAGGGCAGTACACATTTTAGCCTATAACCTTAAATGTGTAACCTCAATTGGTATGAGACCAATTTGAGGTGAAACTAGGCACAAAATGTGCCAACTTTCATTGAGAAACCATGCCAAAATTCTGCTTGCAAGGTGACCTAAAAAAATGACCAATTCGGATTAGGTGCAATTAGGACCTGAAAAATGACCAATTGGGCAGCAGTGAGTGTTTAGGCCATAACTCACTCAAACCAGGTCCAATTGACCTGAAATTTTAACCAAGAACAGTTAAGACCCATACCTACAAGTCTTATGAAGACAACAAAGCCCAGAAATGACCATAAGCAAGTCAAACAACTTGCACAAGTTCGGGTCCAAAAACTGGCCGAACCAGAATTGACCAATTTGACCTAAAATTGACCTAAAATGGTACCATTTGACCAGCAAGAGTGTAATGACCATAACTCGGTCTACTTAACTCGGATTGACCTGAAATTTTGCACCGCGGTCCATAAGACCTAAATCTACAAGTTTGTAGTTTCGACCGAGACCCGAAAACCAAGGGAACTAGATCGTCCGGTTAGGTCAAACCAGTGTCCCGGAATCCAGCAATTTGCATTAAAATGCACTAAGCAAGGAAATGACTTTGGTAAAACATACCAAACCTAAAACCCTATCAAATGTGACATATTAACGACACTAAAACCTAATTTACCTAAAACGCAACGAGGGTCGGTATATTAGGTGATTAAGTGAATAATTGAGTTCAGTGCATTATTTACCAAACACCATCGATAGAGACGATTTAAATTAATCTTGAAACACTTCAAATTGTGTTTCTCGATTTACCAAAGACTCAGGAAAAGGGAAGGAAACACCGAGTCCAGATCGGAGGGACATCATCGAGGTTTGTGCACAACAAGCTTTCTTTTGAATTATTTTCAATGGAAATAAATATTGACTATTTGCATATCATTGTTTTAAATTGTGGAAATGTGTTTGGTGGACACTTATTGATTGAAAAACATTGTGAATGGTTTGAAAGCGTGAAAAATTGTTTGAATGGTATTTGATGGATACTTATTGATTGAAAAGCATTGTAAATGGTTTTTGTGGAAATTGAAGTGAATTACGAATTGTGTTGCCATTTTGTGAATGAAATTATAACTTTGGAAATTTATTGGATTCTTACGGATCATTTGAATAAAATGTTTGGAATTGTTTTGACTCACAATTGGCATGACACTGATAATATGTTCCTCCTCCATTAATGGGGTGAGTGTGATTATTCCTCCCTCTTTGACTTATTAGTCTGGGGTGAGTATGATTATGTTCCTCCCTCTTTGACTTCCCAGTCTGAGGTGAGTATGGATGAGTTCTCATTATATAGCTAGCTTCCTCCCTCATTGATTTCGATTATTGGGGTGAGCATGTCTTGTCGTGGTGTACAACACGGCATATATGGAAAAATTGTGTCATGGCCTAAATTGTGTTATAGATTGGCAACACTGTATTCTTCAGTTATTTGATCGAATTGTGTTATTATGTATTGTGAGATTGTGAAATTGATTTAAACTCTTATTGACATATCGTCTATTGAATTCAACCATGATCTGACTTATTGAAAATTATTGTGATATTAACAAATGGAGTTTAAATTCTTGTTGACATTTATTGTCTTGAATTTAACTATGGTTTTAAGTGTCCACTATTGATATGATTTATGAATTGTGATTTAAAATTTGTATTTGGTTAATGTTGTGCACCATCGAGACATTGTCTCAAATGATAGCTTTATTCTTTATCGCGCAGTAGAGACAGACAGTGGCGAGCTAGGTCGCTAGTATCCAATGAGAGATTTTTGGGTATAGTGAGTATACCACATGTGGCATTTTGTACTGTAATGTATATTCACTGTATGTATATTTTGTTCTTGGTTTTGAGCAGTTGTAAATTTAAGTTGTACAGTAAAGTTGTAAAATAATTATGAGTTATTTGGCTTGTAAAAATTGTGTTATATCTTTGTATCTTAGTCTTTGAAAATCACTGTGGATTTGACTTGAGAAATGCGTCGTGTTGATAAAAATGTTGGAGTTGAGATTTGAAAATATATTGAAGTGCTTTTTACAGGTTTTCTGAAGAACTGTTTTGTCCAAAATACAAATGGCACCTTGCCAAAATTTTTACAGATATTCCAAATAAATCAAATGAGTTAGTTGTTTCACTTGATTCACCAAAGTCTTTCACACTGTAAATAGTGCTCACCAGTAAAAAGAAGTAAGAAAAGTTTTTAAAATCCCTTGTAGTGTATTTAATGGATTATCGATGACGGAGTTGGTAATTCATTAGGTATACTACGGATCATGTTATGCCTTACTGAGGGGTAGGGTGTGACATGTTTTAGTGGTATCGAGCAAAGTTTTTAAATTCATTTTCACTGTCATTTGAATATTCTTTCTTCACAATTACAACCGCTCAATATCATTGTTTGATACATACAAGTACATTACATTATAAATATGCACTAACGGAGGAAATCTCCTTGTGTTATTGGTTTAGGAGATCTAAAATCCTCGCATATGGAAGAGGGTGATCGTTGATCGATCAATCTATTGAGGTGAGGTGCAAGGATGCCCCATGCCTACATAATGTCGGTGGTTCAAGAGCACCAGCCCTGCAGATCGCAGATTCTACCTTTCAGATTCGCCCGTGCAATGCAATGTTCCAACAAATGGTTGGTAATGTGCCTACTCACGTCCCAATACTGACACCGGTGGTACAACCACAGTCTTCTGCTAGACAATATGACAAATTGATGAAGTATGGGGCTACAGAGTTCAAGGGGACAGTAGATCCTCTAGTGTCAGAACAATGGTTAGAGAGGATGGATAGGGTATTCAAGAAACCGCATTGCCTGCAGAGGAGCTTAGATTTGAGTACTCGGTATCTTTGCTCTGGGGATGCTTATGGTAGTGGAAAACCATCCCCACGATCGATAGAACTGCGGTGCTAACATGGAATGACTTCCTTAGGGAATTCGGGCAAAAATATGTCCCCGATGCTTATGTAGACCGTGTCGCAAGAATTCCTAAGTCCAAAGCAGGCGGTCGGTGGTCGAGTATGAAAGGGAATTCTCCGCCTAAGCCATTATGCAAGAAGTCTACTTTCTACCAAAGAGGACGGATGTAAGAGGTTTGAAACCGGCTTGAAGCCTAGTATCGATTACAAGTGGTCGGATTCAAACATAACAACATCTCGAACTTATTTCTCAAGCACTAGAATTAGAAAGAATTGAATCAAGCGGCTCTTGAGAAAAAGAAATCGAGAAGGCGAGAAAAAGAGGGAAAGTCGTGAGCGAGTTCTAGTGGTCCTCTTGGAAGAGGAAAAACTTTGGGGATACGACAGAGATAGTAAGAAGTCAGGTAGAGATAGATCTTTTGGATGAAACCACCTCGATCCGATCACCAACTCAACAGAAACCCGTAAATGCGCTGTCGGATCGACTTTGTGAAACTTGTGGTAAACCACATAGTGGGGTATGTTATAGAGCCGTAGGAGCATGCTTTAATTGTGGAGACTGGTCATTTTGCTAAGGATTGTGTAAATCCAGTCGTTCGGATCATTTACTACACCAAAGGGATCAACCCAAGTTTTTACCCCAAAGAGTTCACCATCGTTAGTAGAGGCAAAGGTAGAGGTAGGGGTAGTACACCTAGAAGTCGGACTCTCGTGAATCACCAAAGCAGGTGATGCTTCAACGAGTATACGCTATCTACGAGAAAAAGAGATGAGACTTTTGACATCATTCTGGTACTTTCTCAATTAGCAATGAGATATATATATGTATTGTTTGACACGGAATTTTCATATTTTTACATTAGTGTTAGAACTATATGTTCTGTTGTTATTCGTTCTGAGAGGAATAAATTTTGACGCATTAGTGATTAGTCCTTAAGATAAGGATTGTGATAATAAGTGAAATTAGTTTTGAAAGAGTTTATCGGCGAAAAGTATTTTCTAACACACCATAAATTATAAAGCTAATTAGTGAGCCTACTTAATGTAAGGCAAGAGGACGTAAAAGTAAGATGCAAGAATGGAATTGCTCTTGATAAGGGCAAGGAGGTTCGTTAGAAATTGCTAATGGATATTGTAATCGAATAAGATTCGAATATCGTGAATTCAAAAAGAATAAAAGATAACAAAGTTTGATCTATTGGGATGTATCGTAGTAACTATGCAATGTTCTTGATGTTTATACTGTAAGCTGCAGATTACAGTACTGACTTGAGATTATTATGTAGAGCTACGTACTACCAGATAGTACACCTAGATGAGAATAGTTGCCAACAGCATACATTTTTGGCATAGTTATGCCGTGACAATTTAATTGTTAGAAATAAGTTTGAAAATCCTACTTAGGGATCTAAAACTCAAAAGTTAAAATATCGAAGGTTATAGTTCAAGTACAAAAGGAAGTAAGTTATAGAACATTGTGAGATAAAAAGAGTTATGGAAGTAGAGACTTGAGCAGTTGATTCATATGTAACAAAGAAATATTCGAATGTGAGGAAGACTATGGACTAGAATGGTCGAGGACCAATGCACGATGAATGATTCTAATATGACCTCAAGGGTCATTCAAGAAGGAACGTGGTGAAATATTAGACAACATAATAGTAAGAGGAGATTGGTGTTATCCAAACAAAGTAAACATTGTATTAGATTGTTAAAAGTCTTACGATCATATAGAAATGAGAAAATAAACGTATGACTATTGTAAGATGATTACTGGGTAAAATTTCGTGGACGAAATTTATTTAAGGGGGGGGAGAATTGTAACACCCCTAAGTTCGGTAGTGCGTTCTGCTGCTCCAGTGACCAGTGTTGTCCGGACAGCTAGGATGCCTAGAACCACACTTCAATGAGAGTGAGGAGACATAAAATAATGAAATAAAAGAAAAGAAAGTACAAGAAAAACAAAGGAAAAATGATTGCAAAGAAATGTGATCAAGTTAAGCAATGGAAACCTAACGATGGGTGATCGACTGGAAGTCACGGCGTGGACCGTTGGATCGGCTCGATCGGGAACCCAGGAAAAAATTTTTGGGACATAAATAGACCCTTGTTGAAGAATAAATATCATTAGAAATATCAAAGAAAAATTAAATAATTAGTACAAAGAAAAGTGAGAAATCGAAAAACCGACAAAACCGGTAATACCGAAAAATAAGGAATGCCACACGAACAGGGGCATTATGGTCATTTGACATCCCGAAGTGTCTTTTGACCTAAATGTCCATTAAAAATAAATAGTATTACACTTAGAAAATAAAATGAAAAATTAAATTGGTGGTACCTAAAATAAATAGTGGAAATTATGGGTTAAATGTGGAATAAATGAATAATTACTTTATTATATGATTAAGTGACTAAGTGGACCACTAAGGGGATTAATTAAATACATAGTGGGACATGTGTACACTTAAAATGCAGCTGAATAAGTCATCTTCCTCATTTGCATTCAAATTGCCGAATTGAAGAGTGAAGGAAACTCCATAGCCATTTTTCATGCAAGCTTTCTTAAGTCTCCATTTTCAACTCCAACCTCTTAGTGTTCTTCATTAAACTTTGTCTACACATCACAAGGAAGATATTGATACTAATTTTGAGAAGTTTGATGAAGGTTTAGCAAGTTACAATTAAAGGTAAGTTTGCATTTTTGAGAATTTCTTTGTTAAAGTTTATGTTCATGTTATGGGTGTTAGTTTGGTGAAAGAAAATTTTGAGTTTGAAGGGTTATTGTTGTTTTCATTTTGGACAGCCATGAGTCACGTTTTTGATGAGATATTTGTGCATATAATTGATGAGAAATGGTGTTGATCATGATGAATTAGTAACCTAGTGAATTATTTCATGTTTATGTGGTGATTTATGCACTTGGATGGGAAATTGTAAAATGGATGGCACTTTGATGTTGAAGAATGGTTTGTGGCAGCTTGGGGACACTTGAGTAATGGTATATATTGAAGGAAATGTATGCAGAATATTAACCTAGAAGGATTGATGATATGTATGTAGATTGATCTTGTAAAGTGTGTGTAAAATTTATAATGGTTAGGTGTGTTTGTAATAGTACTTAGAAATTGTAATTGTGAATGATATTGGTGTGTTGAGGCTGATTGGAATCTGCCCAAAATAATGTTAATGTAAAGTAGATAACAAGATATGGACATACCCTGCGAAGGTGTATCCTTCTTGTCCTTCAGAGAAGTAAGATACTCTAGGCAGTTCCTTTTCCAGTGCCCATCCTTTTGGCAGTGGAAACACTTTCCTTTGCCTCCATCAGCTTTAGTCTTCCTTTTCTGTTTAGCTATTTTCTTGGAAGGACCAAGAATCTGAGGTTTCTTTTTCTTATTGCCCTTCTTCTTGTTGGACTTTCCAGCAGAAGAAGATGCAACCAAAGCTACCTCTTTTCCTTTATTGCCTAGCATATTCTTTTGGGCAATAACCAGCATGTTGAGTAAACCAGCTAAGGTGCATTCCTGTTTAGTCATATGGAAATTTGTCACAAAATTCCCAAAAGACTCAGGAAGGGACTGAAGGATCAAATCCGTCTATAGTTGGAAATCCATGTTGAAGTCAAGATGTTCCAACTGCTCAATCACCGAATCATCTTGTGGACAAGATCCCTAATATTCTGTCCCTCAGACATCCTCATGCGGAATAGCTGCCTAGATATCTAATACCTAGCATTCCTGCTGTGCTCACCATACAACTCTTGTAGGTGAAGGAGGATCTCACTCACACTCTGCATGTTCCCATGTTGCTTCTGTAACTTATTACTCATGGAAGCAAGCATGTAACACTTAGCTCTCATGTCATGCTCCTTCCACTTATCCAAAGTTTCATGTTCCTCTTGTGTGGCCTCTAAAGGTAAGGGACTAGGAACATTTGAATCTATAACATATCCTATATGTTCAAGGTTCAGGACAAGTTTCAAATTTCTTAGCCAATCAGACAGATTAGGTCCTGTCAACCTATTGTGATCAAGTATGCTTGCAAGGATATTGGATAGTGGTGGTTGTTTTGTGCTCATTTTTATCAGAAAATTAACTGCAGAAAATAACTAGATTAATTAGTAAATGTATCATGTAATTAACCAAAATGATTATGGTCTTTTAATCAAATTGGTCCTCCCACTAACTTAGCGAATCCTACACTTCCAAAGTAGAAAACGGAAATCCTAGTTGGATAGATTTCTAGTGGGTGATTGAATTCTTATAATTCTATTGATCATCCTCAGGTACATCCATTATTGGAATTACAATAAACTATAAGTGAGCAACTCCTTGCCCATCACATCTCATGTGAGGTTTAATCCTTTACTTAGCCCCTAATGCTCAAAATCTCAGGTACATCCATTATTGACTTATCTTGCATTAGTTAAGTTGATCCCATTGAGCCAGTAATTATGTAAATAATTTTAATGTCCTCAGGTACATCCAATATTGGCCACCAAACCATTTACATATTTACAACATTTCATGCTAAACAATTATTTTTAAGAAAATCTCTTAAATTAATTGCATCTCATGCAACTATTTAAAATTTCTTAAAATAATTGCCCCAATGGAGGGCCTATGTTATAATTACTTTAATTATAGCATTTCCAACTTAATCATTTGTTTGGAAGATTTATGGTCATTCTAATTACTATTAAGGTCTCACTTTGCACATTATCCAATTAGTATGCATATATCATATAATAGCATACATTCCCATACATCTCATGCATTCATGGATAAGCAATAAATATGGTATGATCATGGACTTTCTAAGGGATTCAATTCTGAGCCACCAAGAATTGAATCAGGACATTCCTAGGTGTATTTCATTCATTCATTCATTTTACAAGAGTTGCTGAAGGAGTACATAATCAACACTTGATCTTGAATTCCTCCCACTGGTCCCTCCAATGCTCTTGACCTTCTTGAACTTCTTACAATCCAATATTACATGGTAATCCTTGGCATACCAAGGCGAATTTACAAGAACTTAAATAAATGAAATTACAACCGAAAAATTATTACAAACTTAATAATACATGCCCAAAATAAATTAAAATAAATTAATTAATTTACAATCCCAAAGAAACATAAAAGAAATAAATCCAATTACATTGGTCTTTTATAGTCCATGATCATCCATCATGCATATCACTATTTAACAATTAAATAAAACATACATACTTAAATTAAATTGAATATCTCATATTCAACTTAAAAATCCAGATTTCAATATGATTCCAATAAATTTAAAAATTCAGATTTGAATCTCATTCAAACAAATTTAAAAATTCAGATTTGAATCTCATTCAAACAAATTTAAAAATTCAGATTTGAATCACATTCAAACAACTTTAAAAATTCAGATTTGAATCACATTCAAACATTTTGTAAAAAATCAGATATGAATCACATTAAAACATTTTTTAAAAAAGTCAGATCTGAATTTTATTCAAACAATTTTAAAAAATCAGATTTAAATATGATTCAAACAACTTTAAAAATTCAGATTTGAATCACATTTAAACAACTTTTAAAATTCAGAGTTGAATCACGTTCAAACAATTTTTAAAATTCTGATTTGAATCATAATTTAACTATGCGATTAAAATTCTAATTAAACAATTTAATTAGACATAGGATGAGCTTTTAGATCATACAACAATTGTAAATTAAAAAGCAAACCTTGCGCCACCTTGAAGAACCATTGTTGCCGCCACCAATGGTGGCCTCACCTTGTGTGCCGCCGCACATTCATCGCAATCAGCAATGGATCAATCATCTCATGATCAAATCACACAATTAAATCATATAATCAACAATCTAAATGGCAAATATAGTGGCTCTGATACCAATTGAAGGAACGGAAGCGTGAAAAACACAAGTTTATACCATTGAATTCAAAAAAATTTTCACCTAGGGTCACATGCATCATGCAATATTTATTTTTATCTATTTGATTTCAATGATAAACAACATATTAAAACTCTTTTAAAATGTTTTTGGATCTATATTTGCCATTTAAGATTTTAAAATTAATCAGATTAATTTTAGAACCCTATATTAAATCAAGAACGATTACACTAACCTCTTGATGCACTACAGCGTGTCTGTGCCATTGAGATTCGTCTTTAGGACACCAGATGTTGTCCCTCTAGCTTGTCCACACCAAGAACACCTATGGCATCCCTTGAACAGCTTCTAAAGCTTTTTCTATTAATTAGAAATTCAAGTTCTACCTTTTAAGAGATTAGAGATATAAACGGGACACTAGAAATAATTTCTAGTGTTCTTAATTCAAGAGATTGATGGCTAATCTCTTTGAATTGATGAGAGATGAAGAAGAATAGATGAAAAGCCTCAAAGTGGCATGACAAAGGAGAGGAGTGGCTGCTGGTTATTTTTTCTTTTCATAACCACACTTAAATAGCTAGGTTAACACATTAAACCCTTGCCACATGTCACCCTTTGATTAGCTCTAGGTTTAAGTGACCCAATCACATTGTGCCAAGTGTCAAACCTATATTTAATCGTTATTTTAATCATCTTACATGATTAAAAAAACATTTGGCAAGCTTGTGTGTAATCCCATGTGTCACCATCTCATGGTGCCACGTGTCACACTGTGAAATGACCAAAATGCCCCTGTGTCTTAATTTTGAATTCTTAACCCAAAATAAATATTTTTCTTCTTCTAATTAATTTATATCAAATATAAATTAATTAATTAATCTCTATTAATTAATTTCTCATTAATTAAATTCATATTTAAACACTTTAAATATAAATTTAATTTATACTACACATCCAATAATCTAGATTTGGTTTCAAGTCATGCTAGGGACTTTGCAATTTAATTGCAAACCAAACCTATTTAATTAATCAATTAAACTCTTTAATTAATTAATTAAATCATATTTAAATAGGTGATAACTTGTGTATGTATGTGACTTACTAGGCTCATCACTAATTGGCAATGAGACATGATATCAACTCTTAATATCATCAGAACTCTTTCTTACCATAAATGATTTCTCTAAATCATTTTATGAACCTCATAGACCATGGTTAACACCTAGCATAGCATGCCATGGCCACCCAATTAGTAATAAGGTTTACCTTAAATGAACCTATAATCATATGTTACCATGCACTAGAATCTCTGTTACAAAATCCCAACTCAAGCTGGAGTCATGGTTTATGTCAAACTCCATTTGCTATGAATATTATGTTCTCTTTTAATTCCAGTTCTTGATTAAAAAGATTTTCTCATCAGAAACTCTTTTCTGTATAAATCTATCTGTCCTGGCCAGGAACTTGAAACATCAAGAATAATTAAATGAACATAGGATTTTATCTCTATTTACTTAGAGGAACAGATTCCATCTTGATCAACACCTACCTCCATATATAACTAGTAGGAGCCAACACATGCCCATATACCCATACATAGTACAAGTATGAAAGCAGTATCAAACTCAAACTACCTATATACAAGATAACTGTGCTATCTCAGGTCTAAAGATTATATGTACTGATATGATTTATGACAAAACATTGACAAGAGTAAACTCCATGTGCTTGTCATAAGTGTCACTGGTTCGGCCTACTTATCATTTATAAGTGCCTTTCATGTTTGTTAAATGGCATGAGACTCACCAATCCATCTTATTTATATCTTATATAAAGAATTTGGGAACAAACATGAATACAATCTTTCTGGATAAATCATGTCCTTATTATGAAGTATCCTCGATTGTGAACCTATTTATGATACTTTGTGCTAGAAATATTGTCACTCATATTCTCAACAACTTAAGAATAATATTTCTAACAAAATATCTATGGACCTTTTCTATTACACATAAATATATTATGTAAACAGAAAAATGGAAAATGCCTTTTATTAATAAAAATATGTACAAGATACATACTAAGTGATATGCTCATGGGCATACTACTAACAATATGAACTTTGTAAATTGTGAAATGAAATTGTGAACTATTTGATTTGTGAATTGTCAATAAAAGATTTATGTATCGCATTTCAAATTATTATTGTGCACTACTGAGTAAATTTTACTCAGTGATAGCTTTTCATTGCTGTTGCAGGTAGATAGACTGACAGGGCAGCAGACTAGGCTACTGGTGCTTCAGTGAGAGATCATCGGGTATATTGAGCATACCATATTTTGTATTTGTATTGTAATGTATGTTCACTGTATGTATATAATGTTCTTGGTTTTGAGCAGTTGTAAATTAAAATTGTACATTGAAGTCGTAAAATAAATTGTAAATTATTTTGGTTTGTAAATATTGTGATATATTTCTTTTATCTCAGCCTGTGAAAATACTAAAAAATTTTTATGGATTTGAGTTGAGAAACACATTGTATTAATTAAATGTTGGAGTTTGAGATTGAGAAATATATTTGAAGCGCTTCTTTTACAGGTTTTTGAAGAACTGCTTTATTCAAAATACAAATTGCACTATGCAAAAATTTTTACAGAAATTCCTAATAATTCAAATGTGTTAGCTGTTTCACTTCAGTTCAAAAAAAATTTTATCACCTATAAATAGTGCTCACCACTATAAAAAGAAGTAAGAAAAGTTTTAAAATCCCTTGTAGTGTACTTAATGGGTTATCAGTAGACGAAGTTGGTAATTCATTAGATATACTACGGGATCATGTTATGCCTTACGGAGGGGTAAGGTGTGACATGTTTTAGTGGTATCAAAGCAAAGTTTTCAAATTCTGTTTTCACCTATAATTTGAATGTTCTTTCTTCATAGTAGGACTGCTCAATTTCATTGTTTGATACATACAGTACATTACATTATAAATATGCACTAACGGGAGGAAATCTCCTTGTGTTATTTGTTCAGGTGGTCTAAGATCCTCGAATTGACTATGGAAGAGGGTGACCGTTCAGTCGATCAATTGATAGAGGCTGAGGTATAAGTTGAGGCCCCAGCTCCACAAAGTGTCGAAGGCCCGACTGTACCAGTTTTACCGGTACAAATTACTGCACAAATGGCCTAGCAAATGGCCACTTTCTTTCAACAAATGGCTGATAATCTGTTAGCCCATGCCCAAGTACAGACCTAACCCCCACAAGGGCAACATGAAATAGAGAAGAGGGAGAAACCTATGGGTTAGAGCTCAAGCAGTAATTTGAGGAAGAGAAAAGAATTTGAGGAGCCCCGAGCTCAGGGATATAAAAGAGGTGGATCATCAAGGCAGAGACCACCAAGGTCAAGTCGTTGAACAACTAGAAGTTCCTACCCTCCCTGCCATTGTGAAACTTGTGGTAGAAATCATGGTGGGGTATGCTACAAGGCCATAAGAGCCTGTTATAACTGTGGAGGCATAGGACATTTTGCCAAGGACTGCACTAGTGCCCGTACAGTTGGACCACCTTCTACTACTGCTGAAGGGTTAGTTCAGAGCCCTGTCACCAGAGGTTCACAACCACCCAGCAGAGGTAGAGGCAGGGGTAGAGGTAACCCAGCAGGCAGCCAAGGCACAGTGAAACAATCAGAGCAAGACAGTGCTCCAGTCAGAGTCTACGCAATGAGACAGAGAGAAGAAGTCGAGACATCTGATGTTGTGGCTGGTACCTTCTCAACTTTTAAACAAGATGTGTTTGTGTTATTTGATCTGGGTTCTACCCATTCTTATGTGAGTGCTAGCATCATTGATTGCATTGCTATTCCATATATAAAATAATGGACTTTGAGGTGTTAGTAACAAGTACGTTAGGACAAGAGGTCAGGGTTAATAGAATGTATAGGGATTTTCCTTTGGTGATCCAAGGACATACTTTTTTATCTAATCTCATTGAAATGCCCTTCAGAGATTATGATATCATCTTGGGCATGAATTGGTTAGCCAGGCATCACGCCATGATTGACTGTAGACTGAAGATAGTCACTTTTGGTCTTCCTCAATACAGTGATGTGATAATGCATGGGGAGAGGCAGCTATTGCCATCAAACGTCATTTCGGCTGCACTAGCCAGAAAAATGATCAGAAAGGGTTGTGAAACATACTTAGCACATGTGGTAGACACCCAAGTGGGGAGTTCAGCATTGAGGGACATCCCTACAGTATATGACTTTCTAGATGTGTTTCTTGATGAATTGCCAGGATTACCTCCGGAAAGAGAGGTGCAATTTGAAATTAATGTTATGCCTGGTGTGGATCCAATCTCAATAACACCATATAGAATAGCACCAGCAGAGTTGAAGGAGTTAAAGGTACAGTTCCAAGAACTACTTGAAAAGGGCTTCATCCCCCCTAGTGTGTCACCATGGGGAGCGCCAGTATTCTTTGTTAAGAAGAAGGATGGCACTCTTCGTTTATGTATTGTTTGACCTGGAATCTGCATACTTTTATATTAGTGTTAGAATTATATGTTCTGTTATTATTCCTTTACAGGGGAATAAATTTTGATGCATTAGTGATTAGTCTGTTAAGATAAGGATTATGATAATAAGTGAAATTAGTTTGGAAGAGTTTATTGGCAAAAAGTATTTTTTAACACATCATAAATTATAAAGCTAAACGGCAAGCCTACTTAATGCAAGGCAACAGGATGCAAAAGTAAGTTGTGATAATAGACTTGCTCTAGATGAGGGCAAAGATGTTACAGTTAGTAATTGTCAGTGTATATTGTAATCAGAATAAGTTCGGGATATTAGTGAATTCGAAAAGGATAAAAGATAGGAAAATTTGATCTATTGGGATGTATCGTAGTAACTATGCAATGTTCTTGATGTTTATACTATAAGCTGCAGATTACAGTACTGACTTGAGATTATTGTGTAGAGCTACGTACTACTCGATAGTACACCTAGATGAGAATAGTTGCCAACGGCATCTGTTTTGGTATTCTTATGCCAGGACAGAATTTAATTATTAGAAATAAGTTTGAAAATCCTACTTAGGGATTTAAAACTCAAAAGTTAGAAAATCGAAAGGTTATAGCTTAGTACAAAAGGAAGTAAGTTATAGAAATTAATAGATAAAAAGAATTGTGGAAGTAAAAATTTGAACAGTTAGTTCAGATATAATAAAGAAATATTACGAATGTGAGGAAGACTATTGACTAGAATGGTCAGAGGACCAATGACTAGATAAATCATTCTAACATGACCTCAAGGGTCGTTCAAGACGGAACATGAACCGAAATATTAGATAGCATAATAGTAAGAGAAGATTGGTGTTATACAAACAATTTAAATGTTGTATTAGATTGTTAAAAGTCTTATACAAATTCGAGGGAAAGAAGATTATATGATCATATAGAAAGGAGAAAATAAAGGTATGACTATTGGGTAAAATTTCATGGACGAAATTTATTTTAAGGGGAGGGGGGGGGGGGGGAGGAGAATTGTAACACCCCTAACTTTGGTAGTGCATTCTACTGTTCCGGTGACCAGTGTTGTCCGGACGGTTAGGATGCCTAGAACTACACTTAGGCATATAGAAAGGAGAAAATAAAGGTATGACTATTGGGTAAAATTTCATGGACGAAATTTATTTTAAGGGGGTGAGAATTGTAACACCCCTAAGTTCGGTAGTGCATTCTACTGTTCCGATGACCAGTGTTGTCCGGACAGCTAGGATGCCTAGAACTACACTTAGATATTGATGAGGAGACATAAAATAATGAAATACAATAAAAGATAATACAAGAAAAACAAAGAAAAAATAATAGCAATGAAATGTAACCAAGTTAAACGAGCCGAGAACCCTAACGATGAGTGACCACATCGGGAAGTCGCGGCATGGACCGTTGACTAACCCTGGACCACGGGAAACCCTGAAAAATATTTTTAGGACTTAAATAAATGTCTATTGAAGTGTAAATACTATTAGAAATATCAAAGAAAAATTAATTAATTAGTACAAAGGAAAGTGAGAAATAAAAAAACGGACAAAACCCGGTGTTACCGAAAAATCGGGAATGCAACCCGAACTGGGGCATTGTGGTCATTTGACACCCCGAGTTGTCTTTTGACCAAAATTTCCATTAAAAATAAATGATATTACACTTGGAAAATGTCATGAAAAATTAAATTAGTGGCACCAAATGTAAATAGCAAAAATGGGGAGTTAAATGTGGGAAAATGAAACTTATGAATAAGCTACCATTAAACAACACTTAGTGCTCCACTCACCCACCAAAGTGGACCACTTAATCTTCATCTTGGACCAGCAGATTGTCATCTTCCTCACTTCTCAAAATTTCAGCCAAAAACTTTCTTGAGAGAAACTCCATTGCCACATGGTTTTGGAGCTCCATGCTAGTGTGATCCAAGCTTCCTCACTTGCACTTCCCTTCACTAAAAGTTGTCCATACACCTTGGGTAGTAGATAGGTAACAAGAAGATCAAGTTTTGGAGAGGTTTTGAAGAGTTTCCAAAGAGGTAAGTATGTGTTTTTTATTATTGCTTCATTAAAGTTTGTGAGGATGTTATGGGTACTTGAATTGTGAAAAGAATTTTGGAGTTTGATGTTCTAAGGGAGATGTTTATTTTTGGCAGCCATGGAAACTCCTTAAGGGTAGTTTATTCGTGTATGTAAATGGTAGATTAAAGTGTTGATGAAGTGTTTTTATGTGTAGGAATAAATTTAGTGATGTATATTAGATTTATGTGAATGTACACTTGATTTTGGAAGCTTGGAAATTAATCCAAGGAGAGGTATGAATCGGTAGCCTGAATTGTGGACCAAAAATATGTTGCTTTATGGTTTGGTTTATGGAATATTATGGTTGAATTATGGTACTTGTTGGGGGAGCTTATACATGTGTTTAAGGGTTTGAGTTTGGACATGTGAATGAGCTTGGTTATGTAGTTAAATTGTTGTAATTTAGACTTGATAAATTCTGTACTATAAGGAGCATATTGAGTGTGGTTATAAGCTGCCAAAATGACCAAAAATGTGACGTAAAATGTGTTTAGGTTATGGTACAAACCAGAATTGGCATGAATGTGTAGTTTGGTAAGTGTTAAATGTATCCCTTAATGAGTAATGAACAAAATGCAATAGGGCAGTTTATGTTTTGGGCCTAGAACCTTAAGTGTGTGGCTCCAATTGGTATGAGACCAATTGGAGGTGAAACTAGGAACAAAAAGTGCCAACTTTCATGAAGGAAGCTTACCAATATTCTGCTTATAAGGTAACTTGAAAAATGACCAAATCCAGATTAGTGCATTTAAGGCCTGAAAATTTACCATTTGGGCAGCAGTTAGTGTTTTGGCCATAACTTGCTTAAAACAGGTCCAATTGACCTAAAATTTTTACCATGAATATTTGAGACATATATCTACAAGTCTTATGAAGATACCAAAGCCTAGAAATGAACATAAGCAAGTCAAATAGCTTGTACAAGTTCGGGTCCAAAAACTGGCCGAACCAAAATTGACCTAAAATCACCTAAAGTGACCAATTTTGGTACATTCTGATCAGCAATAGTAAAATGACCATAACTTGGTCTAGTAAACTCAGAATGACCTAAAATTTTGCCCCGCATGCAATAAGACATTGATATACAAGTTTGTAGTTTTGACCGAAACCCGAAAACCGAGGGAACTAGGTCATCCAGCTAGGTCAAATTAGTATACTGGAATCCGACAAATTGCAATAAAATGCAATAAACATGGAAATGAATTGGGTAACATGTACCAACACTAAAAGGCTATCAAATGTGACATGTTGATAACATTAAGACCTAATTCACCTAGACTGTATTGAAGGTCAACATCTTAGGTTGACTAAAGAAATGATAGAATTCAATAATTAAGCATTAAGCCTTATTGTTAGAGATGGTTTAAATGAGTACTGAAACACTTCAAATTTTATTTCTCAGTTACCAAAGACTCAAGGAAGGGGAAACAAACACTGAGTCAAAGCCAAGAGGCATATATCAGAGGTTTGTGCACAATAGTTATTTCTTTTGAATTTTTCAATTGATATAAATTATGATTACTTGTATGTTATTGTTTTAAATTGTGTTTGAGCACAATAATTTTGATATTCATTGCTTTTACTAGAAAATTTATTTGGAGAAATGAGTTATGAATAATTTTTTATTGTTTTGGCTTTGAGAATCTTATTTAGAAATTATTGTGTTGCCAACTTTGCAAATGGAAATTTTGAGATAAAATGTGATTTGTGGTTTGTATGAAATAATGTGATTTGGATTTGTTTTGATTCATAATTGGCATGACACTGTTACTATGTTCCTCCTCCATTTATGGGGTGAGTGTGATATATTCCTCCCTCTTTGACTTATCAGTCTGGGGTGAGTGTGATTATATTCCTCCCTCTTTGACTTGTCAGTCTGAGGTGGGTGTGGATGAGTACTCATTATATAGCTAGCTTCCTCCATCATTGATTTCGATTATTGGGGTGAGTGTGTCTTGTCGTGGTGTACAACACGACATGTGCGGAAAAATTGTGTCATGACCTAAATTGTGTTATAGATTGGCAACACTGTATTCTTCAGTTATTTGATCGAATTGTGTTATTGATTTGCAAAACGGTATTATTCAGTTATTTGATCGAATTGTGTTATTGATTTACAAAACGGTATTATTCAGTTATTTGATCAAATTGTGTTATTGATTAGCAAAACTGTATTATTCAGTTATTTGATCCAATGCTATTATTGATTGGCAAAATTGTATTATTCAGTTATTTGATCAAATTGTATTATTGATTGGCAAAACTGTATTGTTCAGTTCTTTGATCAAATTGTGTTATTGATTGGCAGAACTATGTTATTCAGTTATTTGATCAAATGGTCTTATTGATTAGCAAAACTGTATTATTCACTTATTTGATCAAATTTGTGTTATATGAACTTTGTAAATTGTGAAACGAAATTGTGAACTATTTGATTTGTGAATTGTCAATAAAAGATTTATGTATCACATTTCAAATTGTTATTGTGCACCACTGAGTAAATTTTACTCAGCGATAACTTTCATTCTTTATCGCAGTAAACAGATCGACAGCTAAAGAGTTGCTAGTGCTTCAGTGAGAGATCATCGGGTATATTGAGTATACCATATTTTGCATTTGTATTGTAATGTATGTTCACTGTATGTATATAATGTTCTTGGTTTGGAGCAGTTGTAAATTAAAATTGTACATTGAAGTTGTAAAATAAATTGTAAATTATTTTGGTTTGTAAATATTGTGATATATTTCTTTTATCTCAGCCTTTGAAAATACTAAAAAAGTTTTATGAATTTGAGTTGAGAAACACATTGTGTTAATTAAATGTTGGAGTTTGAGATTGAGAAATATATTTGAAGCGCTTTTTTTACAGGTTTTTGAAGAACTGCTTTATTCAAAATACAAATGGCACTCTGCCAAAATTTTTACAGAAATTCCTAATAATTCAAATGTGTTAGCTGTTTCACTTCAGTTTAAAACAAAAATTTAACACCTGTAAATAGTGCTCACCACTATAAAAAGAAGTAAGAAAAGTTTTAAAATCCCTTGTAGTATACTTAATGTGTTATCAGTAGACGCAGTTGGTAATTCATTAGGTGTACTACGGGATCATGTTATGCCTTACGGATGGGTAGGGTGTGACAGGACAAGGGCAAAGGGCTGAAAATATTTTGGAGCTAATGCATAGTGATGTATGTGGTCCATTTATGGAAACAGTTAGAGGCGGTTTTCATTACTTTATTACCTTTACTAATGATAAATCAAGGTTTGGGTATTTGTATTTGATGAAATACAAATAAGAATCCCTTGAAAAGTTTAAAGAATTTAAATATGAAGTATATAATCAAATAGGAAAGAGTATTAAAGCTCTTCGATCAGATCGTGGAGGTGAATATTTGAGTACTGAATTTGATGAATACTTGAGAGAGCACGATATTGTTTCCCAACTGACTCCTCTAGGAATGCCACAGCTGAATGGTGCATCTGAAAGGAGAAATTGTACCCTATTGGATATGGTACGTAATATGATGAGCTATACTGATATACCAATCTCCTTTTGGGGATTTGCATTAGAATCAGCTTTATATATTCTGAATAGGATTCCATCAAAATCAGTTTCTTCCACACCTTGTGAGATATGGCATGGAAGAAAACCAAGTCTTAAGCATGTTAAGATTTGGGGTTGTCCAGCTTATATCAAAAAGCTGAACACTGATAAATTGGAAACCAGATCAGAAAAGGGTCGATTTGTTGGATATCCAAAAGATAGTTTTGATATTATTTTTATTTGCCTACATCACAAAAGGTTGTGGTGAATAGAGATGCCACATTTCTTGAACAACAGTTTATTCAAGAAGGAGGCAAAGGAAGGCAAATATAGTTGGAAATAGAGAATTCTGACCAACCAACAGATCAGATGGATATAGATCCATCTAGTCAACCTACACCCGTTAATGAAACATCTACAGCTATTCCTCGTAGAACAAACAGGGTATCTCACCCACCAGTGAGATATGGTTTCCCTTATGAAGAAGAACAAGAGTTGTCTACTCATGAAGAAGTAGATCATGGAGATGATCCACTTACCTATGAAGAAGTTATATCAGATATAGACTCTTCAAAATGGATTGATACTATGAAATCTGAAAATGATTCCATGTATAAGAATCAAGTTTGGGATCTTGTTAACCCACCTGAAGGTATTATACCTATAGGGAACAAATGGATTTTCAAGAAGAAAATTGGTTCTAACGGAAAGTTAGAGACCTATAAGGCAAGGCTAGTAGCGAAAGGGTTTCGCCAAAGGCAAGAAATCGACTATGAAGAAACTTTCTCGCCTGTTGCCATGCTTAAATTAATTAGGATTCTATTAGCAATAGCTGCATACTATGATTATGAGATTTGGCAGATGGATATCAAAACAGCTTGTCTCAATAGATACAGTTAAGAAAACATTTTCATGGAACAACCTAGGGGTTTTGAATCCCAAGATGGTTCCAAGGTATGCAAGCTAAAGCGATCCATTTATGAGTTGAAGCAAGCTTCGAGGAGTTGGAATATCCATTTTGATGAGGCCATTAAATCATTTGGTTTTATCAAAAATGAGGATGAGCCATGTGTATATAAGAAGGTTAGTGATTGTGCTATCACTTTCCTTGTCTTATATGTGATGGGTAATGACACAGGTATGTTGACAACTATAGAGGTATGGTTGTCAAATACATTCTCCATGAAAGACTCTTGGGATTCGCATCTATAGAGATAGAGCGAAAAGAATATTTGGTTTATCCCAAAGTCTATACTTGGAAAAAGGTGTTAAAGAGGTTTAACATGCTTTATTCCAAGAGAGGATTATTACCAGTGAAACATGGTATCCACCTTTCTAAAGAGATGTCTCCAAAGACACCTGAAGAAAGAGATAAGATGGCCAGGATTCCATATGCTTTAGCTATTGGAAGTTTAATGTATGCAATGTTGTGTACTAGGCCGGATATCGCATATGCTATTAGTTTTACTAGCAGGTATCAATCCAATCCAGGTTTGGAACACTGGATAGCTATCAAGAATATCCTTAAGTACTTGAGAATAACTAAGGATTTATTCTTGATCTATGGAGGTGGAGACTTGCAATTGGATGGTTATACTGATTCTGATTTCTAATCAAATATCGATGATAGAAAGTCTACCTCTGGATATGTGTTCATTTGTAATGGAGGTATAGTCAGCTGGAAGACTTCCAAACAGAGCACGACTGCAAATTCCACTACCGAGGCTGAGTATATTGCTGCATCAGATGCTGCAAAGGAAGCTGTTTGGATAAAGAAGTTCATGATAGAACTTATAGTAGTTCCTTCCATTGAGTCAACATTTCCACTGCACTATGACAATAATGGAGCAGTCATACAGGCTAAGGAACCAAGGTCTCACCAGAAATCCAAACATATAGGAAAGCGCTACCACATTATCAAAGAAATAGTTGGACGAGGCCATGTAGCCATGCAGAAAATAGCATCAGCTGAAAATCCAGCTGATCCATTCACTAAGCCTGTGTCACAGACTCAGCCAAACCGACATCTTGAGAAGATGGGTCTAAGATATTGTAATTAATGGCTCTAGTGTTAGTGGAAGATTGTTAGTAGTATGCCGTAGAGCATATCATTTAGTATGTATCTTGCACATGTTTTTATTAATAAAAGGCATTTCCACTTTTCTGTTTACATAATATATTTATGTGTAATAGAAAAGGTCCATTGATATTTTGTTAGAAATTCTATTCTTAAGTTGTTAAAAAACGAGTGATAGTATTTCTAGTACAAAGTATCATAAATAGGTTTACAATCAAGGATACTTCATAATAAGGACATGACTTATCCAGAAAGATTGTATTCATGTTTGTTCCCAAGTTATTTATATGAGATATAGATAAGATGGAATGGTGAGTCTCATGCCATATAACAAACATGAAAGGCACTTATAAATGATAAGTAGGCCGAACCAGTGACACTTATGACAAGCACATGGAGTTTACTCTTGTTAATGTTTTGTCATAAATCATATCAGTGCATATAATCTTTAGACCTGAGATAGCATAGTTATCTTATATATAGGTAGTTTGAGTTTGATACTGCTTTCATACTTGTACTGTTTATGGGTATATGGGCATGTGTTGGCTCCTACTAGATATATATGGAGGTAGGTGTTGATCAAGATGGAATCTGTTCCTTTAAGTGAATAGAGATAAAATCCTATATTCATTTAATTGTTCTTGATGTTTCAAGTTCCTATCCAGGACAGATAGATTTAATTAGAAAAGAGTTTCTTGTGAGAAAAATCTTTTTAATCAAGAACTGGAATTAAAAGAGAACGCAATATTCATAGCAAATAGAGTTTGACATTAACCATGACTCCAGCTCGAGTTGGGATTTTGTAATAGAGAGATTGTAGTGCATGGTAATATATAATTATAGGTTCATTTAAGCTAAACCTTATTACTAATTGGGTGGCCATGGCATGCTATGCTAGGTGTTAACCATGGTCTATGATGTAACACCCCTATTTGCATAGCCTGGTATATTTCACTATTCCGGTTATCAAAGTTGGTCTGAACAATTAAGGGGATTAGAACCATACTTAAGACAACTAGATAAACCATAAACACAAATAATTATTCATGTCTAATTAGTTAAGTATAAACAAGAAAAACAGAACATAAGAAGTTAAACGAGCCGAGAGTCACACCGATGGGTAACCTTCTCGGGAACGACTGTGCAGTCATTTTAAACTCAAATTTCGAACCGGAAAATATGACGCTGCTGTCCTTAAGACCCTTATAAACACAGTGGAAAAGAGAAAATCATGAAAAAGAACTGTTAAGCTAGTCAAATAATTAGGTCAGAGAGCCGAAAGAAACATGGAATTATTTGCAAACCGGGATGAATCGGCGAGGAGCAATTTGGTCAATTCACCCCGAAAGCTGACTCGTGACCTAACTGTCAAATACAATCGGAGAAAAGAAAACTTCAGAATCAAAAATTAAATTAAAGAACTAATAGAAAAAAAATAAATAAAAAAAAGGAAATGGAAAAGTAAAATGGTGATGACATCATGCATGACTTCATGCATGATGCCATAAAAACAATACTTAATATATTTATTTAATGGGGATTTTTGGGTCTTCCATAAGTGAATAAAAGAAAAGAAAAAAAAAAAACAAAAAATTATTGTCTTCCTTACCCAAACTTGCCTCCTCATCCTCTCTCTCTCCCTCACCATTGCAAACTCCATTAAAGCTTGTTTTCAAGCTTTGAAACTCTTACCAAATCCCAACTTCTTCCATAATCACTCCATAAAACATTATTCCCTTCCCTTGAGAAAGAAATTTAACAAGAAAGAAAGAAGAAAAGAGGAGAAAATTTAAAGATTGGATATCAAAGATGAGGTAAGCACATCAATTTGAAAGTTTGAGATTATTTGTTGTGTTTTTAGCTTGAATTACTTGTAAATAAACTTAAAATGGAAAGAAAATTTGTTGAGGGACCAAATTGAAATTCGGCCAGCATGAAGGGGGAGGGTGATTTGCATGATTTGAATAGTTTGAATGGGTATATAAACCTTATTTAGTTGAATGACTATGGTTAAAGGCATGGAATCAAGTAAATGCAACAAATTAGTGTGGATTAGGGTTTGGACATTAGGGTTTAGGGACCAAAAATGTGAAGAAGTGCTAAATGATGTCTTTGACTTGGTTTAAGGAAAGAAATGGCCATTTGAGACCTAATTAAGTGTGTTATAAGTGTTTGAATCAAAGCCAAATTCAGATTGGGTATGAACCATGACCAAAAGTCAACTTTGAGGGACCAAAAATGGAACTTTACAAGTCCAATGGATACGGGACCAATTAGGGATGAAAATAGGCACTAAATGACACAATTTTCATTTAGGAAGCATGCCCAAAAAGTGACTAAAACCTAGTGAACAAATTGACTAAAGTTGAAAAATTGCAGTACTTACTGCACAAGTGACCAAATGAGCGATTTGTTCATTTGGTCATAACTCGAGCTTGGCAAGTCAAAATGATCTGAAATTTTACCAGTAGTTAGATGAGATATAGATCTAAAATTTTCATAAAGAACACAAACCTAAATTATGCCATTAACCCAATCATATCGCTGAGCAAAATTGGATCACTGAACCTGCAAAACTGCAGATTTACTATATGAATAGTAAAGTTTCAATGGCTATAACTCTCTCTAGAAAACTCCAATTTAGGTGATTCTTGAACCAATGGAAACCTAAGGAATATTAGAACATTTCGTATGAAGAAAATTAGACCAAATTATGGACCTAACTTGATCAAATTGTGAAACTGTGTGTTTCAGCTGAAAAAGACTTGTAAGCTCTGAGAGACTGAGTCAAGGCCTAGAGGCGACTCACGTGAGGTCTGTGCACAGTAATTTTTATTTAAATATATGATTTCTGAAAATTTGATTTTTTTGAGTTAATTATGAATTGTGTTGCCATTTAGGATTGTGAACATGACTTTGAAAATTGACCAGATTTCTCATAAATTATTTGAATAAATTGTTTTGAACTGATTTTGTGTTCACACATAGCATGACAGTATCACATTGTTCCTCCTCCATTTATGGGGTTGAGATCGTTCATTTTCCTCCCTCTCTGGCTTACCAGTTGAGGTCGAGATCGGATGAGTACTCATTAGCTAGCTAGCCACCTCCCTCATTGATTTCGATTAGTGGAGTTATAGATTGCTTTGTCGTGGTGTACAACACGGCTTTGATCGGAAATTTTGTGTCATGGCTTAAGAGTTGTATGATTTGGCAACACTGTGTTTATTGAACTATTTGACCAAATTGTGTTATTATGAATTTTACTAACCTGTGAAATGTGATTGAGAAATATTTAAATTGTGATTTGATAATGAATGATTTATGTATTATATTTTAAATTTTTATTGTGCACCATTGAGTATTTTTATACTCAGCGATAACTTATTTTGCTGTCGCAGATAAGAGCAAAGAGAAAGCAGTAGAGTGAGCTGCGGGATTGACAAGAACTCTTGATCATTTTGTACGGGTATTGTTTTATACCCTTCTAATTGTTTTGATATAAATACTGTAATGTCATAAGTATCAATGTAAAGTGAGCAGTTGTATAATAAATTATAATAATATTATTTTGGATTTTATATCTGTAAAGTTAATTTGTGCATACAATATTGATTGAATGATATGAAATAGTTTATTTTGAGAATTTTGAGATGTATTGACTTGAGAATATTTGGAGGTTGGGAGTTAAGAAAAATTTATTGGAAGTGCTTTCTACAGGTTTTGAAGAACGGTGTTCCCAAATATAAACGGAACTCTGTCAAAATTTTTATAAAATTTATGATAAAATTAAAATGGACAAAATTTTTACCAGTATTTAAGCTTTGAATAAATGTTTTTAATTCCTACTAAAATGCTCACACTTCCAAAATGTAAGAAAATTGTTTTAAAATCCCTTGTAGGGTACTTAATGAGTTATCGGTAGGTGAAGTTCGATAGTTCATTAGGTAGTCTACGGGATCATGTTATGCTTTACAGAGGGGTAAGGTGTGACATATGAGGTGCATAAAATGATTTAGAGAAATTATTTATGGTAAGAGAGAGTTCTGATGATATTAAGAGTTGATATCATATCTCATTGCCAATTAGTGATGAGCCTAGTAAGTCACACATATACACAAGTTATCACCTAATTAAATATGATTTAATTAATTAATTAAAGAGTTTAATTGATTAATTAAATAGGTTTGGTTTGCAATTAGATTGCAAAGTCCCTAGCATGACTTGAAACTAAATCTACGTTATTGGATGTACAATATAAGTTAAATTTATATTTAAAGTGTTTAAATATGAATTTAATTAATGAGAAATTAATTAATAAAGATTAATTAATTGATTTATATTTGATATAAATTGATTAAAAGAAGAGAAATAATTATTTTGGGTTGAGAACTCAAAATTAAGGTACAGGGGCATTTTGGTCATTTCACAGGGTGACATGTGGCACCATGAGATGGTGACATATGGCACTACACATGAGCTTGCTAAATGTTTTTTAATCATGTAAGATGATTAAAATTAAGATAATATATAGGTTTGACACTTGGCACAATGTGATTGAGTCAATTAAACCTAGAACCAATCAAAGGATGAAATGTAGGAAGGGTTTAATGTGTTGACTTAGCTATATAAGTGTTGTTATGAAAAGAAAACAATACAACCAGCAGCTATCCTCTTTGTGCTGCCACCCAAAGGCTCCTCTCCCTCTCTTCTTCTTCATCGCTCATCAATTCAAAGAGAATAGCAAACAATCTCTTGAATTAAAAATACTAGAAATTATTTCTAGTGTCTTGTTTACATCTTTAATCTCTTAAAAGGCAAAACTTGATTTTCTAATTAATAGAAAAAGCTTTAAAAGTTGTTCAAGGGCTGACATAGGTGAAATTGGTGTGGACAAGCTAGAGAGACAACATCTGGTGTCCTAAAGACGCATCCGAAAGGCGCAAATATACTGCAGTGCATTAAGAGGTTAGTGTATTTGTTCTTAATCTAATCTAGGGTTCTAAAATTAATCTGATTAATTTTAAATTCTTAAATGGAAAACACAGATCTGAAAACATATTAAAAGAGTTTTAATATGTTGTTTATCATTGAAATCAAATAAATAAAAATAAATCTTGCATGATGCATGTGACCCTAGGTGAAACTTTTTGAATTCAATGGTATAATTTTGTGTTTTTCATGCTTCTACTCCTTCAGAGGTCTCCGAGGTGGCGGCACAAAGAGAAAGGCAGCAGCTTGTTATGTTTTTCTTTTCATAACAAGACTTATATTGCTAGGTCACCACTTAAAACCTTTACCACATGTCACCTTCTGATTGGCTCTAGGTTTAATTGACCCAATCACATTGTGCCAAGTGTCAAACCTATATTTAATCTTTACTTTGATCATCTTACTTGATTAAAAGACATTTGGCAAGATTATGTGTAGTTCCATGTGTCACCATCTCATGGTGCCACATGTCACCCTGTGAAATGATCAAAATGCTCCTGTGTCTTAATTTTGAGTTTTAAACCTAAAATAATTATTTCTCTTCTTCTAATCAATTTATATCAATTATAAATTAATTAATTAATCTCTATTAACTAATTTCTCATTAATTAAATTCATATTTAAACACTTTAAATATAAATTTACCTTATACTATACATCTAATAACCTAGATTTGGTTTCAAGGCATGCAAGGCACTTTGCAATCTAATTGCAAACCAAACCTATTTAATTAATCAATTAAACTCTTTAATTAATTAATTAAATCATATTTAATTTGGTGATTACTTGTGTATGTGTATAACTTAATAGGCTCATCACTAATTGGCAATGAGATATGATATCAACTCTTAATATCATCAGAACTCCTTCTTATCATGAATGATTTCTCTAAACCATTTTATGCACCTCATAGACCATGGTTAATACCTAGCATAGCATGCCATGGCTACCCAATGAGTAATAAGGTTTACCTTAAATGAACCTATAATCATATGTTATCATGCACTAGAATCTCTCCGTTAGAAAATCCTAACTCAAGCTGGAGTTATGGTTAATGTCAAACCCCATTTGCTTTGAATATTATGTTCTCTTTTAATTCCAATTCTTGATTAAAAGATTTTCTCATCAGAAACACTTTTCTGATTAAATCTATCTGTGCTGGCTAGGAACTTAAAACATCAGGAACAATTAAATGAATATAGGATTTTATCGCTATTTACATAGAGGAATAGATTCCATCTTGATCAACACCTATCTCCATATATAACTAGTAGGAGCCAACACATGCCCATATAACCTTACACAGCATAAGTATGAAAGCAGTATCAAACTCAAACCACCTATATACAAGATAACTATGCTATTTCATTAAAGATTATATGCACTGATATGATTTATGACAATACATTGACAAGAGTAAATTCCATGTGCTTGTCATAACTGTCACTGGTTTGGCCTATTTATCATGTATAAATGCCTATCTTATTTGTTATATGGCATGAGACTCACCATTCCATCTTATTTGCATCCCATATAAATAACTTGAGAATAAACATGATTGCAATCTTTCTGGAGAAGTCATGTCCTTAATGTGAAGTATCCTCGATTGTGAACCTATTTATGATACTTTGTGCTAGAAATACTGTTACTCATATTCTTAACAACTTAAGAATAGAATTTCTAACAAAATATCAATGAACATTTTCTGTTACACATAAATATATTATGTAAACGGAAAAGTGAAAATGCCTTTTATTAATAAAAGATGTACAAGATACATACTAATTGATATGCTATAGGGCATACTACTAACAGGTTTCAAGCCATGCTAATTTGCAAACTCATTGCAAATCAAACCTATTTAATTGATTAATTAAACTCTTTAATTAATCAATTAAATCACATTTTACTTGGTGATTAACTTGTGCATGTGTGTGACTAACTAGGCTCATCACTAATTAGCAATGAGATATGATATTAACTCTTAATATCATCAAAACTCTTTCTTACCATAAATGGTTTCCCTAAATCATTTAAGTCATCTCATAGACCATGGTTGAAACCTAGAATAGCGTGCAATGGCCACCCAATCAGTAACAAGGAATACCTTAAATGAACCTATAATAATATGTTATCATGCACTAGAATCTCTCTGTTATAAAATCCCAATTCAAGCTGGAGTCATGGTTAATGTCAAACCCCATTTGCTATGAACATTATGTTCTCTTTTAATTCTATTTCTTGATTAATTAGATTTTCTTGTCAGAAACTCTTTTCTGACTAATTATGTCTGTCCTGGCTAGGAACTTGAAATATTAAGAATAATTAAATGAATATAGGATTTTATCCCTATTTACTTAGGGTAACAGATTCTATCTTGATCAACACCTATCTCCATATATAACTAGTAGGAGCCAATACATGGCCATATACCCATACACAGTACAAGTATGAAAGTAGTATCAAACTCAAACCACCTATATCCAAGATAACTTTGTTATCTCAAGTCTAAAGATTATATGCACTGATATGAAATATGACAATGCATTAACAAGAGTAAACTCCATGTGTTTGTCATATGCGTCATTGGTTCGGCCTACTTATCATGTATAACTGCCTATCACGTTTGTCATATGGCAAGAGACTCACCATTCCATCTTATTTATATCTCATATAAATAACTTGGGAACAACATGATTACACGTAAATATATTATGTAAACGAAAAAGTGAAATTACCTTTTATTAATAAAATATTTATAAGATACATACTAAATGATATGCTTTAGGGCATGCTATTAACAATCTCCCACTAGCACTAGAGTCATTCATTACAATATCTTAAACCCATCTTCTTAAGATGTTGGTATAATTGGGTTTGTAACATAGGCTTTGTGAATGGATTTGCTAGATTTTCAGCTGATGTATTTTCTGCATAGCTATATCGCCTCACCCAACTATCTCTCTAATAATGTGATAGCGCCTTTCTATGTGTGTTGATTTCTGGTGAGACCAGGGTTCCTTGGCCTATATGACGGCTCCATTAGTATCACAGCAGAGAGAAACTACTAACTAAATGGAAGGAACTACTGCAAGTTCTGTCATAAACTTCTTTATCCAAACAACCTCTTTTGCAGCATCTGATGAAGCAATGTCACACCCTATGCATCCGTAAGATGTAACATGATCCCATAGTATACCTAATGAATTACCAAACTTCATCTACTAATAACTCATTAAATACACTACAAGGGATTTTAAACCTTTTCTTAATTATTTTACAGTTGTGAGCACTTTTGACAGGTATTAATTTTTATTTTTTTCAATTGAAGTGAAACCAAATAACACATATGAAGTATCAGTAATTTTTATAAAAATTTCGGTAGAGTGCCATTTGTATTTGGAGCAAAACAGTTCTTTAAAAACCTGTAAAAAGCACTTCCAATATATTTGTTCAATCCCAAACTCCAATATGGCTCAATTCAAATCAGTGTCCTCAACACAGTTCAAACTCAATTCAATATCATTTTCAGTAATTCCAAAGATAAAGTGCAAAATAAATAAGTATTTCAAAAGTTGAAATAAGAGAATTGTAATACAACATTTTAACAAGCCAAAATAATTACAACTTTATTTTGTAGCTGCTCAAGACCAAGTACAATATATACATACAGTTCACATACATTACAATAATATTTACAAGGAAGTGGTATACTCAATATACCCGACAAAATCCCAAAAGTGTAGCACAAGCAGCCTACTCCACTGCTCTATCTATCTATCTATCTGCGACAGCAATGAAAAATCTACCGCTAAGTAAAATTTACTCAATGGTGTACAATAACAATTTAAAATGAAGTATATAAAACATTTATCGACAATTCACAATTCAAATGATTCACAATTTCATGTCACAATTTTTAATGCTCATATAACACAAATTTGATCAAACAATTTAATAAGCACAGTATTGTCAATCAATAAAACAACTTAGGTAATGACACAAACTTTTCCAAACATGCCGTGTTGTACACCACGATAAGACAACTCACCCTACTAATCAAAATCAATGAGGGAGGTGGCTAGCTAACTAATGAGTACTCATCTAAACTCACCTCAGACTGGCAAGCTAGAGAGGGAAGAAAATAGTCAAATATGAAACTCAACCCCACAAGTGGAGGAGAAACATAGTAAGGGACTGCCATGTCAAGTGTGAATAAAAAACAATTCCAAATTATAATATTTAAATATTTCATACAAACCACAAATCACATTTTATCTCAAAATTTGCATTTGCAAAGTAGGCAATACAATACTTTCTAAATAAAATTCCCAAAGCCAAAACAATAAAAAACTATTCATATTACATACTAAATCAAATTTTAATGAGAATTACTTAAATAAGTTTTCCCATGTCATAAACTCACAACTCATTTCTCTAAATAAATTTTATAAAAAAAGTAGTGAATGTAAAAAGAATTGTGCACAGACCTCGGATGAGTCGCCTCTTGGCCTTGACTCAATGTTCCTTATGCTCTTCAATATCCTTTTCAACTGAAACACACAAATTAAAGTGTTTCAGTACTCAGTTAAATTGTTTCTAATCATAAGGTTCCATAATTAAATTTCATTGATACTACTCCTTTCATTAGTCAACCTATAATGTTGACCTTTAATGTACACTACGTGAATTAATTTTAATGTTACCAATATGTCACATTTTATAGTCCTCAAGTGTTGGTATTTGTTACCAATTTCATTTTCAAGTGTATTGCACTTTATTGCAATTTATCGAATTTTGGTATGCTGTTTTGACCTAGCCAGATGACCTAGTTCCCTCAGTTTTTGGGTTCTGGTCAGAATTACAAACTTGTAGGTCTATATCTTAGTGAACTTTTGCCATAAATTTTAGGTCATTTGGAGTTTACTAGACCAAGTTATGGTCATTTTACTATTGCTGGACTGATTGCACTAAAATGGCAAACTTAGGTCATTTTTAGGTCATTTCCAATTCTGGCAATTTTTATACCCGAATTTTTGCAAGAATTTTGACTTCGTTATGGTCATTTCTGGGTTTTGGTGTCTACATAAGAGTTGTAGTTCTGTGTCTAAGCTATCCATGGTATAAATTTTAGGTCATTTGGACCTGTTTTGAGTGTGTTATGGCCAAAATACTGACTACTGTTCGAATGGTCGATTTTCTGGTTTTCAAAGTCACTAATCCGGATTTAGTCAATTCTCATGTCACTTTTTGGACAGAATTTAGGTAGGCTTTATTCATGAAAGTTGGCACATTTTGTGCCTAGTTTCACCTCCAATTAGCCTCATACCAATTGGAGTCACACAATTCCATTTATAGCGTCTACCTCTGCCTCTTCTAACTGATGATAAACTCTTTGGGGTAGAAAATTGGGTTGATCCCTCTAGTGTAGTAATTAATCCATAAAGGCATGGATTTATACAATCCTTAGCAAAATAACCAGCTTCTCTACAATTAAAACATGCTCCTATGGCTCTATAACATACCCCACTATGTGGTTTACCACAAGTTTCACAAAATCAATCCGACAGCGTATTTCTGGGTTTCTGCTGAGTTTGCTAATCCGATCGGGGTGGTTTCTATCCAGAAGATCTATCTCTACCTAATTCATGTGAGTTAGATCCTCCAAAGTGCTTTTTCTTTCCTGACCCACTATCAGGAACTTGATCAGTAGTCTTTCTAGCTTTC
This sequence comes from Hevea brasiliensis, assembly GCF_030052815.1. Classification (NCBI taxonomy): domain Eukaryota; kingdom Viridiplantae; phylum Streptophyta; class Magnoliopsida; order Malpighiales; family Euphorbiaceae; genus Hevea; species Hevea brasiliensis. Next base: position 69,578,618 of record NC_079493.1, on the reverse strand, counting down.
TCTTTTTCTTCTGTACCCTTTTCAACTGTTTCTTCATTCTCAATTCTTTCCAATTTCAGGGATTGTGATATTAGCTCTGAGAAATTTTGGTGTCAGAACCCCACAACTTGCATTCTTAGACTAGGCCTTAACCCAGCCTCAAAACATTTACATATACCTTCAGGAGTGGCAAGCAGGCTTCCTGCATAATGACTCAATCGAGAGAAGTTTCTCTGATATTCAGCCACTGTTCTGTTCCTTTGCTTCAGGCTTAAGAAATCCTGTAGCTTCTGGTCCATATAGGCATCTGGGACATATTTTTATCTGAACTCTCTGAGAAAGTCATCCCAAGTCAGCACTGGGGCTTCCACCAAACTATTGGGAATGGTTTTCCACCAGTCATATGCATCCCCCTGCAGAAGTGAGACTGAGTATTCAAACTTCAGCTCATCGGTGCAGTGCAGCTTCCTAAAAACTCTTTCCATCCTTTCCATCCATTGTTCTGCCTCTAGCGGATTTACTATCCCCTTGAACTCAGTAGCCCCATACTTAATTAGCTTGTCGTACTGCCTAGCTGAAGGTTGTGGTTGTACTATTGGTGTCAGCAGTAAGGCTTGAGTAGGCATGTTATCAGCCATTTGTTGGAACATTACAGCCATCTGCTGAGCAAATTGAGCAGCAAACTAAAACATGTCACACCCTACGCCTCCGTAAGATGTAACATAATCCTGTAGTATACCTAATGAATTACCAAACTTCGTCTACTGATAACCCATTAAATACACTACAAGGGATTTTAAACCTTTTCTTAATTCTTTTTACAGTGGTGAGCACTTTTGACTTATGTTAAATTTTTTTTTTAATTGAAGTGAAAACAAATAACACATATGAAGTATCAGTAATTTCTGTAAAAATTTCAGCAGAGCGTCGCCTGTATTTGGAGCAAAATAGTTTTTCAAAAACCTGTAAAAAGCACTTCCAAAATATTTGTTCAATCCCAAACTCCAATATAGCTCTATTCAAATCAGTGTCCTCAACACAGTTCAAACTTAATTCAATATCATTTTTAGTAATTCCAAAGATTAAATGCAAAATAAATGAGTATTTCAAAAGCTGAAATAAGAGAATTGTAATACAATATTTTGACAGGCTAAAATAATTTGCAACTTTATTTTACAACTGCTCAAGACCAAGTACAATATATACATACAGTTCACATACATTACAATAATATTTACAAGGAAGTGGTATACTCAATATACCCGGCAAAATCCCAAAAGTGTAGTACAAGCAGTTTACTCTGCTGCTCTGTCTGTCTGTCTACCTGTGACAGCAATGAAAAAGCTATCGCTAAGTAAAATTTACATTTATCGTGTCACACCCTACCCCTCTGTGAGGCGTAACATGATCCCGTAGTATACCTAATGAATTACCAACTTCGCCTATTGATAACCCATTAAATACACTACAAGGGATTTTCAAAACTTTTCTTACTTCTTTTACAGTAGTAAGCACTATTTACAGGTGTTAAAAACCTTTTTGAACTGAAGTGAATTAGCTAACACATTTTGACTATTAGTAATTTCTATAAAAATTTTGGCAGAGTGCCCTCTGTAATTTGGATAAAATAGTTCTTCAAAAACTTGTAAAAAGCACTTCAATATTTTCCTCAATCTCAAACTCCAACAAAATTCAACACAATATGTTTTTCAACTCAATCCACAATAATTTTTCAAAGGCTGAGATAAAGAAATACAGTATAAATTTTACAAGCCAAAATATCTCATAATTTACTTTACAACTTCAATGTACAATTTTAATTTACAACTGCTCAAACCAAGAACAATATATACATACAGTGAATATACATTACAGTACAAAATGCAAAATGAGGTATACTCAATATACCCGATGATCTCTCGCTGAATGCTCTAGCAGCCTAGTCACGCTCTGTTTGTCTATCTCATGACAAAGAATAAAAGCTATCGCTGAGACAATGTCTCAGTGGTGCACAACATTAACCAAATACAACTTTAAATCACAAATCATAAGTTAAATAAATAGTGGATACTTAAAACCATAGTTAAATTCAAGACAATAATGTCGTAAGGAATTTAACACAATATCACAATAAATCTCAGTAATCAAAACATAGTTAAATTCAAAAGACAGTGAATGTCAATAAGAATTTAAACTCCATTTCACAATCTCATAATACATATCAATAAATCACACGTAGCTTGATCATGTTCCAAAGTTCAATTAGTCCCAAAAGCCGATGGCTAATGAGGTATTCAATTCGTCCCAGAAGCCGATGGCTATTGAGGAATAACATAGCTAGCTAGCAAAAATATGAGTACTCATTCGATTCGTCCTCAACAGGCACGCACCTCAACACTTCAGCCAGAGAGGGAATTCAATTTGTCCCACTAGATAAGCTAGCGAGGAATACAATCAATATACATGATAGCTGTGGTTTCCAATGCTTTTCAATCAATAAGTATCCATCAATATCATTCAAACAATTTTTCACAGTTTTAAACCATTTACAATACTTTTCAATCAGTAAGTATCCATTCAAACACATTTCCATAATTTAAAACAATAATGTACAAATAGTCATAATTCATTTCAATTGAAAAATTCAAAAGAAATAGCTGTTGTGCACAAACCTCTGATAACTGTCTCCTGGTCTTGACTCAGTGTTTCCTTCCCTTTTCCTGAGTCTTTGCTAACTGAGAAACACAATTTGAAGTGTTTCAGTACTAAATTAAACTGTCTATAACAATAATGCTTGATAAGTAATTCACTGAATGCTATTATTTGCTTAATCAACCTAATATATCGACCCTCGATGCGTTTTAGGTAAATTAGGTTTTAGTGTTACTAATATGTCACATTCGATAGTTTTTTAGGGTTGGTACATGTTACCAATTTCAGTTCCGTGTATACTGCATTTTCTTGCAATTTGCTGGATTCCGGGATACTAGTTTGACCTAGCCGGACGACCACGTTCCCTCTGTTTTCGAGTTTCGGTCAAAACTACAAACTTATAGATCTATGTCTTATGGAACGCGGGGAAAAATTTCATGTCATTTTTAGTTACATAGACGAAGTTATGGTCATTTTACTATTGCTAGTCAAAATGTATCAAAATTGGTCACTTTAGGTCATTTAAGGTCATTCTAGGTTCGGCCAGTTTTTGGACCCGAATTTGTGCAGGCTGTTTGACTTGCTTATGGTCATTTCTGGGTTTTGATGTCTTCATAAGACTTGTAGATATGGGTCTTAACTATTCATGGTCAACATTTCAGGTCAATTGGACCTGTTTTGAGTGAGTTATGGACTAAACACTCACTGCTGCCCAAATGGTCAATTTTCAGGCCTTATTTGCACTTAATCCGGATTTGGTCATTTTTCAAGCTACCTTGTAAGCAGAATTTTGGCATGCTTCCTTCATGAAAGTTGGCACATTTTGTGTCTCGTCTCACCTCCAATTGGTCTCATACCAATTGGAGCCACACATTTAAAGTTCTAGGCCTAAAACACAAACTGCCTTATTGCATTTATTTCATACACATCAAGGATCACTCTTAACACTTACCAAACTCAACATTCAAGCCAATTCCGGTTGTACCATGACCTAAACATAATTCACAACATATTATAGGTCATTTTGGCAGCTTACAATTACATTCAACATACACCATAAGGTGCAGAATTTTTCAAACCAAATTTACAACAATTCAATCACCTAACCATAACACTTTTACATGTCCAACTTAACACCATCACACACATACCCAAACTGCCACAATAACCAACACGATTTAACATCATTATTCCATAAACCAAGCATGAATTCCTGCATTCTTCAAGAGTTAACAAACTGCCACAATGGTACACCTCCATAATTGTCTTCAAACTCAAATTTTTCACTTGGTCACCATTCCACATACATGAAGTTAACTTACCAAACTTTGAATCACATTAGTCAAAGTTAATTCTCCACAATACATGTAATTATAGTTCATTTAGTGTACAATCCCATGGCTATCCATTTAGACAATCACACATATAATTCCAAAATCAACAAAAATTTCCAATTCAAGTATTCAATTTAACATACATCAATAACTAACTTACTAAACTTTGATTTACTTTAATCAACACTAATACCCATCAAATGCATGTGAAAATAATTCAAATTCTTAAGTTGCCATGGCTGCCTAACTAGTGCATAACAACAATTCACCAAAATTTCAAAATCTCTCCATAAATCAAATGCCCGTAACATCCTTACAAACTTTAACAAAGCAACAATCAAAAACTCAAACTTACCTATGGATGAGGCTTCTTAAATCTACACTAAACTCCCTTGATTTTGGTATCTACTTCTTCCTTGTGAGGTGGGGATCAAGATTAGTGAAGAAAGTTTGGTGGTTGGAGGTGAGGATGGAGGAGATTAGGAAGCTTTATCAATTTCAGCCATGGAAGACTCTCAAGCTTTTCATTTCGGCCATGGTGTTTGAATGAAGAAGATGAAGGTGTTAGTGGGTTTACACCTGCCCACATAAGGTTAATTTAATCCCCAAAGTACTCCACTCATCAATATTTAATGATTTAATAAGTTAAAAGTGTTAATTACCTAATTTGAACCCCATTTTTGCTATTTACATTAGGTACCACTAAATTAATTTTTCATTAAATTTTCCAGATGTAATATTATTTATTTTTAATGGACATTTAGGTCAAAAGACAACTCGGGGTATCAAATGACCACAATGCCCCTGTTCGGGTTGCATTCCCGATTTTTCAATAACACCGGGTTTTGTCCGTTTTTCGATTTCTCACTTTTCTTTGTACTTCAATTGATGTCTCTTTAAGTCCTAAAAATATTTTCCAGGGTTTCCCGCAGTCCAGGGCTAGTCAATGGTCCACGCCGTGACTTCCCGGTGCGGTCACCCATCGCTAGGGTTCTCGGCTCGCTTAACTTGATTACATTTCTTTACTATTATTTTTCCTTTGTTTTTCTTGTATTTTCTTTTCTTGTATTTCATTATTTTATGTCTCCTCACTCATATCGAAGTGTAGTTCTAGGCATTCTAGCTGTTCAGATAACACTGGTAATTGGAACAGTAGAACGCACTACCGAACATAGGAGTGTTACAATTCTCCCCCCCCTTAAAATAAATTTCGTCTCAAAATTTTATCTGGCATTAGTCTCTGAACAGTTGTGGGTGTTGTCTCCTCATATCCTCTTCACGTTCCCAAGTAGCTTCCTGGCCTGAATGATGGTTCCACAGCACTTTAACCAGGTGTATCTGTTTATTCCTCAGCTGCTTCACCTCATAAGTCAGAATTTTCATGGGTTCTTCCTCATATGATAGGTCTGGATTTACCTCAATCTCTTCAACTCATAGTACATGAGATGGGTCAGATCTGTACCTGCTTAACATGGACACATGGAAGACATTGTGTATCCTTGCTAACTCTGGAGGTAATGCCAACCGATATGCCAATGGACCCACTCTTTCCAGAACCTCATATGGTCCGATGAAATGAGGACTCAGTTTCCCCTTTCTGCCAAATCTCACAATCCTCTTCCAAGGAGAAACTTTGAGGAATACTTTATCACCCACTGCATACTCAATATCTCTTCTCTTCAGATCAACATAGGACTTCTGACGGTCTGATGCAGCCTTGAGTCTATCTCTGATCAATCTGATCTTTTCCTCTGTCTGCTGAATAATTTCTGGCCCAATCATCTTCCTTTCACCTACTTCATCCCAACATAAGGGAGTTCTACACTTTCTGCCATACAAAGCTTCATATGGAGGCATCCCAATGCTTGATTGGTAGCTGTTGTTATAAGCAAACTCAATCAAAGGCAAGTGTGTATCCCAACTACCTTCAAATTCAATCACACAAGCCCGTAGCATATCCTCCAATATCTGAATAACCCTCTCAGACTGGCCATCTGTCTGTGGGTGGAATGCTGTGCTGAAGTTCAATCTAGTTCCTAGGGCTCTCTGAAGACTACCCCAGAATCTAGAAGTGAACCTAGGATCTATGTCAGACACAATTGATACTGGCACTCCATGTAATTTTACAATCTCATATTTGTACAATATGGCCAATCTTTCCAGACTATAGTCCATTCGAACTGGCAAAAAGTGAGCAGACTTGGTCAATCTGTCAACTACAACCCATACTGCATCATGACTACTCTGTGTCCTTGGAGGTCCTGTAACAAAATCCATGGTTATCAATTCCCATTTCCACTCTGGTACTGACAAAGGATGTAACAAACCAGTTGGAACTTGATGTTCTGCATTTACTTGCTGACAAGTTAGGCATTTGGAAACAAACTCAGCTATATCTCTCTTCATACCCATCCACCAGTAATACTCTTTCAAATTTCTCAGACATTTTAGTTCCACCAGGGTGCATAGCAAAAGGAGACTCATGTGCTTCCTTCATAATGATTTGTCTCAATTCAGCATCATTAGGAATGCACATTCTGCCCTGATATATCAATAAACCATCATCTTTCACAGAAAATTCAGGTTTCTTGCCCTGCTGGACTTCTTTCAGTAGCTTCTGATATTTATCATCATTCTGAGCAGCCATTCTGATCTGATCAATCAACACTGGCTGTACATGCCATGCAACTACTGTCTGTCCCTCATCATCAATCTCTAAACTGGCATGTTATGCTTTCAACTCATATACCATAGACAAAGGAGAAACTTTGAGACTTGCCATAGTCTTGCGACTTAAGGTGTCAGCCACCACATTTGCTTTCCCTGGCTGATAGTCTACTAAGCAATCATAGTCTTTAATCAGTTCTAACCATCTGCTCTGCCTCAAATTTAATTCCTTATGGTGCCCAAATACGTCAAGCTCTTGTGATCTGTGTAAATGTAACATTTCTCCCCATACAAATAGCATCTCCAGATCTTCAGAGCAAAAATAATAGCTGCTAGCTCCAAATCATGTGTTGGGTAGTGTAACACCCTCCCTGTACCAACACCGTACATTCTACTGTTCCGGTGACCGGTGTCGGTCCGGACAGCTAGAACGTCCGGAAAAATATTTAAAGTAAAGTAAGGAATCATAATTAACTCAAATATTAATAAGAAAAATTTAGTAAAAATTTTAGAAATAAAATACAACCAAGTTAAACGAGCCGGTGCCCTAGCGATGGGTAACCAGAGGGAAGTTGCGGTTCTCGCAACGAGGAGCCCTAGACCCGGGGGAAAAATTATAAAATAATTTTTGCGACTCCATAGAAGGGTTATTGAGGTTCCCATGGCATTAGAATGCCAAGAAAATACCTAGAAAAATTTTTCAATCGGTACAGACAATTTTGACCCGTTCAGCCAAACGGAGGGCATTTTGGTCATTTCGCCTTCAGAGGTGATTTTTGGCCGACTTGTCCAGTTGAGTAAATAATTAATATGACATAAAATATGAATAAACATTACTAGAAATTAAATTGAAAATGAGTAGTAGAGGAAAGAAAAGAAAAATCAAAGAAAAGCTCATTTATGACATCTTGATGATGTCATTTATAAATTATGACCAATCACAATTGAGCTATCATTTGACTAACTAATAAAAAGACTAAATGAAGACTAAATTCATCAAAAAAACCAGCAGCCATCCCTCTCTCCTCAAGTGCAGCCGAAACTTCTTCCTTCCTCCCTCCATTGATGTTCAATCAAGCAAGCTCCCTTTCTCCTTTGTTTCCACCACTAAACCCTAAAACCCTTCATTAAAACTTAACCACACCTCTTGGGGAAGTGTTTGGCAGCCTAGAAAGTTAAGGAAAGTGAAGATTTAACTTGGGAAAAATCTGCCTACAAGAGGTTAGTGCATCTATATCCTCAAAACTCTTTATTTTCATGGTTTGGGACTTGAAACTTAGTAAGAATTGTAATTTAAATGAATAAAAACTCATGTGTATGAGTACATAAATTTCAGCTGCCCTAGCTATGGAATAGGAGGGAGTGTTTTTGATGAGCTTGAAGTGAACTAGAATTATGTTGGAAGTTTATAAACACAAGAATAATGAATTAAAAGCTAACTAAGGTAAATTGTATAAAACATGAATTTGAATTAGGGTTTTGTGAGCAAAATGTAAACTTGGTTTAAGAAATTATTAGAGAACATTTTAATGGTCAATTAATGACCATTTTAGGTAAGTTGACCATAAAATGGACTGAAAAATAGGATTGCAAAGTGAAGTTGCAGGCTGCCTAGGACAATGACAATTAATCGAAATTTCAGTCCAATTACACAGCCATAACTTTGGCTGTGTTAGTCCAATTGGTGTTTGGCCAATTGGACATGAAACTAGGCTTATAATGGCACATTTTTGCTGAAGAAACCATGCCCAAAAGACCAAAGCAAGAGCACCAAAACTTGGCCCAAATCCGGATACCCTGCAACTGATTCTGCAGAATTGACCAAATGAACAGTAACTGTTCATTTGGCCATAACTCACTGTAGATGTGGTCAATTGACCTGAAATTTTTACAGAAACAAGTTAAGACATTGACAAACAACTTTCATGAAGGAACCTACCCCAAATTATGGCAGAACCTAACCCAAATGGCAGTGGAAGTCACTGTTCATGTTACTGTAGATATGGTAATTTCTGCAGAATGGTAATCCGGCCAGCTGTGGTTTTTGGACCATATCTAGAGCTACAAAACTCAAAATGGAGTGATTTAAAAAAGGAAATTCAACTAGACAAAATACGGAACAACTTTTATGTTTACCAATTCCTCAAATTTTTGCTGTAACAGTTCCAAATAGAACAGTAAAGTTATGGTACAAAATCTGAAAAATCTGCTCCTTTGGTTTAATGCTTAGAAATGGTAAATGTGACCAATCCCAACAAGTGTAAACAGCAAAATGTGGTATGTTGGGAGTGCCAAAACCAATGTACCTAATTTCTACCTAAAAGTCAACATTTTAGTTGACCAAAGAGGTGAATAGTGACACCGAAACTTGAAATTCAAAGATTGAAGAATTTTAAAGTATCGAATGCCCTAGTATACCTAACAAGATTGGTTTGGATAGTTTGGCATGCCAATAGGGTTCAGTTAGTAGTACTGCACATGGCGATATGCCATTCTGTGATTTCATGGCTTTTAGCCATTCTGACTTTGTATTGAGACTTGGCCTTGTGCCTGATATTAATTACAGCTTGTTAGCTGTTCTGTTGCACACCGGGAGTTGCATATGTGACCGGTGTGACGGCCCGAGGTACTAGGTACCCAGTGCCAGTTTACCCGTTATCCAGTCCAGTCGTCTAGTGTAGGTTACTTGGGGCAACCAAAAGAATAAAAGTGAACAAAGTTAATGAAATAATGAATATACCAACACCAAACAAAGAAAGCATACACATTCTATACACATTTATTTTCTTGCTATTTTCTTTTATTATATTATTGCACCACTAAGCATTATTGCTTAGCGCGTTGCTTTTGCCACGCGTAGGTACTGGAGATCCCGATCGTGAGCCCATGAGACCACGCATCGGGTGAGTCCATCCTGCAGATTACGCATGTGTCCTTGTCACCTCAACTTCTGCAGTGCATTGGTAGGACACTAGGTGTCATTTTGATATTTTGTAGCAAATTTTTACTTTCTCATATGTATTCGAACTTATGTAATATATTTTGATGTTCATGTAAATAATGAAAGTTATGACTATGAATGCAAAATTTGAGCATTTATTTATTGCTTGTATATGAGTATTATGAGAAATGGATGTTTGAGAAATGAAAAGGTTATTGAGAACTGAAATTGAGAAATATTGTTGAGATTTTGGATATTGGAGTTTGAGATGATTGAATACAAATTTTGGAAGTGTTTTTAACAGGTTCCGAAGAACTGTTTTCTCCATTTTTAGCCGGTACTCTGCCGGATTTTCTATAAAATTTTTGGAACCTCAAATAAATTATAATTTCAATAAATGAACTATATTTCACAAGCTATATTCAAAATCTTGGCAAAAAAATTAATTAAGGTAAAATAGAGTGTGCCGGTACACTGTGTGGCATAGCTTGCTCGGCTACACTGTAGACAGGTAAGGGGTGTCACAGGTAGTTCCTCTCATGCGGTATCAGCTGGCGTGATGCATAAGCAATGACATTCCGATCTTGCATCAGTACACAGCCTAACCCATTGTGAGAAGCATCACTATAAACTATGTATTCTTTACCCGGAGTAGGCAAAGTGAGAACTGGAGCTTCAGTTAAACACCTCTTCAACTCATCAAAACATTGCTAGCATTTATCTGTCCACTGAAATTTTACATCTTTCCGAAACAGTTTGGTCAGTGGAGAAGATAACATAGAAAACCCCTTCACAAACCGACGGTAATATCCAGCTAAACCCAAAAAACTGCCAATTTCTGTGTTATTACTGGGCGGCTTCCAATTAAGGATAGCTTCTACCTTGCTGTAATCTACTTTGATCCCTTCAGCTGATACTACATGTCCCAAAAAGGAGATTTCTTTCAGCTAAAATTCATACTTCGACAATTTGGCGTATAGTTGTTTCTCCCTTAAAGTCTGTAGTACAATCCGCAGATGTCTATCATGCTCCTCTGCATTCCTCGAGTATATCAAAATGTCATCAATAAATACCACCACAAATTGGTCGAGATATGGTCTGAAGATAGTGTTCATCAGATCCATAAAAGCAGCTGGAGCATTGGTTAACCCGAATGGCATTACTAGAAACTCATAGTGGCCATACCGAGTTCTGAAATTAGTTTTTGGAATACTATACTCTTGCACCTTCAACTGATAATAACCAGATCGCAAATCAATTTTGGAGAATACAGCTGCACCCTTCAACTGATCAAACAGATCATCAATGCGAGGCAATGGATATCTGTTATTTATTATCACCTTATTCAACTGCTGGTAATCTATACATAAGCGAAGAGTGCCATCTTTCTTCTTAACAAACAATACTGGCGCTCCCCAAGGTGACACACTAGGGCGGATGAAGTCCTTTTCAAGTAATTCTTGCAACTGTATCTTCAACTCCTTCAACTCTGCTGGTGCCATTCTATATGGTGTTATGGAAATTGGATCCACACCAGGCATAACAGTAATTTCAAACGGCACTTCTCCTTCCGGAGGTAATCCTGGCAATTCATCAGGAAACACATCTTGAAAGTCATATACTGTAGGGATGTCCTTCAATGCTGGACTCCCCACTTGGGTGCCTACCACATGTGCCAAGTATGCTTCACACCCCCTTCTGATCATTTTTCTGGCTAGTGCAGCCGAAATGATGTTTGATGGCAATAACTGCCTCTCTCCATGTATTACCACATCACTGTACTGAGGGAGACCAAAAGTGACGTCTTGACCTCTGATCAATCATGGCATGATGCCTAGCTAACCAGTCCATGCCCAAGATGATATCATAATCTCTGAAGGGCATTTCAATGAAATCAGACAGAAAAGTGTGTCCTTGGATCACCGAAGGACAATTTCTATACATTCTATTAAGCCTAACCCCCTGTCCTAGCGGACTTGTTACTAGCACCTCAAAGTCCATTTTTGTACATGGAACAGCAATGCAATCAATGATGCTAGTACTCACATAAGAATGGGTAGAACCCGGATCAAATAACACAAATACATCTTGATTAAAAATTGAGAAGGTACCAGCAACAACATCAGATGTCTCGGCCTCTTCCCTCTGTCTCATTGCATAGATTCTGACTGGAGCACTATCTTGCTCTGAATGTTTCACTGTGCCTTGGCTGGCTGCTGGGCTACCTCTACCTCTGCTAGGTGGTTGTGAACTTCTGGTGACAGGGCTCTGAACTGACCCTTCTCAGTAGTAGGAGGTGGTCCAACTCTGCGAGTACTGGTGCAGTCCTTGGCAAAGTGTCCTGTGCCTCCACAGTTATAACAGGCTCCAATAGCCTTGTAGCATATCCCACCATGATTTCTTCCGCAATTTTCACATTGGCGGGGAGGGTAGGAACCTCTGGTACTCTGCTAGCCAGATAGTGAAGGCTTCTGTCCTGAATATCTTCCCTTACCAGACTTCTTGGCACCTCTGCCATGTTCCCCATGATTCTTCCTCTTTCCAGTAGGACCACTGGAACTCTGTTCTACTGATTTTCCCTCTTTCTCTGTCTTCTCTGATTTCTTTTTCTCAGGAGCTGCTTCAGACTCAATTCTTTCCAACTCTAGGGCTTGAGAAACAAGTTCAGAGAAGTTAGTGTGTTTGAATCCGACCACTTGTAATCTGATACTGGGCTTCAAGCCAGTTTCAAACCTCTTGCATCTCTCCCTGCTGGTAGCAAGTAAACTTACTGCACAATGGCTCAGGCAAAAAAATTCTCTTTCATGCTCAGCCACTGATCTGCTCCCCTGTTTCAGACTTAGGAACTCTTGTAGCTTCTGGTCTACATAAGCATCAGGGACATATTTTTGTCTGAATTCCCTGAGAAAGTCATTCCATGTTAGCACTGTAGGTTCTACCAGACTATGGGGAATGGTTTTCCACCAGTCATAAGCATCCCCCTGTAGCAAAGATACTGAGTATTCAAATCTTAGTTCCTCCGTGTAATGCAGTTTCTTGAATACCCTATCCATCCTATCTAACCGCTGTTCAGCCTCTAGAGGATCTACTGTCCCCTTGAACTCTGTAGCCCCATATTTCATCAATTTGTCATACTGCCTAATAGGAGACTGTGGTTGTACCACTGGTGTCTATATTGGGACTTGAGTAGGCACATTACCAGCCATTTATTGGAACATTGCAGCCATTTGCTGAGCGAACTAAGCAGGAAACTGCAGATGCTGAGTGGTCTTCTTGAACCACTGACATTATGTAGGGCTGGGGCATCCCCTTGCACCTCAGCCTCTGTAGATTGATCGACTGAACGATCACCCTCTTCCATGGTCAATGCGAGGATCTTAGATCTCTTGAACAAATAACACAATAATGTACAAATAGTCATAATTCATTTCAATTGAAAAATTCAAAAGAAATAGCTGTTGTGCACAAACCTCTAATAACTATTTCCTGGTCTTCACTCAGTGTTTCCTTCCCTTTTCCTGAGTCTTTGCTAACTGAGAAACACAATTTGAAGTGTTTCAGTACTAAATTAAACTGTCTATAATGATAATGCTTGATAAGTAATTCACTGAATGCTATTATTTGCTTAATCAACCTAATATATCGACCCTCGATGCGTTTTAGGTAAATTAGGTTTTAGTGTTACTAATATGTCACATTCGATAGTCTTTTACGGCTGGTACATGTTACCAATTTCAGTTCCCTGTATACTGCATTTTCTTGCAATTTGCTGGATTCCGGGATACTAGTTTGACCTAGCTAGACGACCTAGTTCCCTCCGTTTTCAGGTTTTGATCATAACTACAAACTTGTAGATCTATGTCTTATGGAAGGCGGGGCAAAATTTCAGGTCATTCTGAGTTATGTAGACCAAGTTATGGTCATTTTACTATTGCTGGTCAAAATGTATCAAAATTGGTCACTTTACGTCATTTTAGGTCATTTTAGGTTCGGCCAGTTTTTGGACCCGAACTTGTGCAAGCTGTTTGACTTGCTTATCGTCATTTCTGGGTTTTGACGTCTTCATAAGACTTGTAGATCTGCGTCTTAACTATTCATGGTCAAAATTTCAGGTCAATTGGACCTGTTTTGAGTGAGTTATGGCCTAAACACTAACTGCTGCCCAAATGGTCAAATTTCAGGCCTTATTTGCACTTCATCCGGATTTGGTCTTTTTTCAAGCTACCTTGCAAGCAGAATTTTGATATTCTTCCTTCATGAAAGTTGGCACATTTTGTGTCTAGTCTCACCTCCAATTGGTCTCATACCAATTGGAGCCACACACTTAAAGTTCTAGGCCTAAAATACAAATTGCCTTATTGCATTTCTTTCATACACATCAAGGATCACTCTTAACACTTACCAAACTCAACATTCAAGCCAATTCTGGTTGTACCATGGCCTAAACATAATTCACAACATATTATAGGTCATTTTGGCAGCTTACAATTACATTCAACATACACCATAAGGTGCAAAATTTTTCAAACCAAATTTACAACAATTCAATCACCTAACCATAACACTTTTACATGTCCAACTTCACACCATCACACACATACCCAAACTGCCATAATAACCAACAAAATTTAACATCATTATTCCATAAACCAAGCATGAGTTCCAGCATTCTTCAAGAGTTAACAAACTGCCACAATGGTACACCTCCATAATTGTCTTCAAACTCAAATTTTCACTTGGTCACCATTCCACATACATGAAGTTAACTTACCAAACTTTGAATCACATTAGTCAAAGTTAATTCTCCACAATACATGTAATTATATTTCATTTAGTGTATAATCTCATGGATGTCCATTTAGACAATCACACATATAATTCCAAATTCAACAGAAATTTCCAATTCAAGTGTTCAATTTAACATACATCAATAACTTACTAAACTTTGATTTACTTTAATCAACACTAATATCCATCAAATGCATGTGAAAATAATTCAAATTCTTAAGTTGCCATGGCTGCGTAACTAGTGCATAACAACAATTCACCAAAATTTCAAAATCTCTCCATAAATCAAATGCCCATAACATCCTTACAAACTTTAACAAAGCAATAATCAAAAACTCAAACTTACCTATGGATGAGGCTTCTTAAATCTTCACTAAACTCCCTTGATTTTGGTATCTAATTCTTCCTTGTGAGTTGCGGATCAAGATTAGTGAAGAAACTTTGGTGGTTGGAGGTGAGAATGGAGGAGATTAGGAAGCTTCATCAATTTCGGCCATGGAAGGCTCTCAAGCTTTTCATTTCGTCCATGGTGTTTGAATGAAGAAGATGAAGGTGTTAGTGGCTTTACACCTGCCCACATAAGGTTAATTTAATCCCCAAAGTGCCCCACTCATCAATATTTAATGATTTAATAAGTTAAAAGTGTTAATTACCTAATTTGAACCCCATTTTTGCTATTTACATTAGGTACCACTAAATTAATTTTTCATTATATTTTCCAGATGTAATATTATTTATTTTTAATGGACATTTAGGTCAAAAGACAACTCGGGGTATCAAATGACCACAATGCCCCTGTTCGGGTTGCATTCCCAATTTTTCGGTAACACCGGGTTTTGTCTGTTTTTCGATTTCTCACTTTTCTTTGTACTAATTAATTAATTTTTCTTTGATATTTCTAATGGCATTTATACTTCAATTGATGTCTCTTTAAGTCCTAAAAATATTTTCCAGGGTTCCCCGCCGTCCAGGGCTAGTCAATGGTCCACGTCGTGACTTCCCGATGCGGTCACCCATCGCTAAGGTTCTCGGCTCGCTTAACTTGATTGCATTTCTTTACTATTATTTTTCCTTTGTTTTTCTTGTATTTTCTTTTCTTGTATTTCATTATTTTATGTCTCCTCACTCATATCGAAGTGTAGTTCTAGGCATTCTAGCTGTTCGGATAACAGTGGTCATTGGAACAGTAGAACGCACTACTGAACATAGGGGTGTTACATATCGACAATTCACAATTCAAATAATTCACAATTTCATGTCACAATTTTCAAAGCTCATATAACAAAATTTTGATCAAATAATTTAATAAACACAGTGTTGCCAATCAACAACACACCTTAGGTCATGACACAAACTTTTTCGAATATGGCGTGTTGTACACCATGATAAGACATACTCACCCTACTAATCAAAATCAATGAGGGAGGTGGCTAGCTAGCTAATGAGTACTCATCCAAACTCACCTCAGACTAGCAAGCTAGAGAGGGAGGAAAATAATCAAATATCAAACTCAACCCCACAAGTGGAGGAGGAACATAGTAAGGGACTACCATGCCAAGTGTGAGTCAAAAACAATTCCAAATCAGAATATTTAAATATTTCATACAAACCGCAAATCACATTTTCTCTCAAAATTTCCATTTGTAAAGTAGGCAATACAATAATTGCCAAATAAAATTCCTAAAGCCAAAACAATAAATAACTATTCATATTACATACTAAATCAAATTTGAATGAGAAATACTGAAATAAGTTTTCCCAAGTCATAAACTCACAACTCATTTCTCCAAATAAATTTTCTAGTAAAAGCAGTGAATGTAAAAAGAATTGTGCACAGACCTCGGATGAGTTGCCTCTTGGCCATGACTCAATGTTCCTTATGCTCTTCAATATCCGTTTGGACTGAAACACACAATTTCATATGTTTCAGTACTCAGTTAAATTATTTCTAATCATAAGGTTCCATAATTAAATTTTATTGATACTACTCCTTTCATTAGTCAGCCTATAATGTTGACCTTTGATGCACACTAGGTGAATTAATTTTAATATTACCAATATGTCACATTTTATAGTCCTCGAGTGTTGGTATATGTTACTAATTTAATTTTCAAGTGTATTGCACTTTATTGCAATTTATCGAATTTTGGTATGCTGTTTTGACCTAGCCGGATGACCTAGTTTCCTCAGTTTTTAGGTTATGGTCAGAATTACAAACTTGTAGGTCTATGTCTTAGTGAACTTTTGCCACAACCTTTAGGTCATTTGGAGTTTACTAGACCAAGTTATGGTCATTTTACTATTGCTGGACAGATTGCACTAAAATGGCAAACTAAGGTCATTTTTAGGTCATTTCCGATTATGACAGTTTTTATACCCGAACTTTTGCAAGAATTTTGACTTCCTTATGGTCATTTCTGGGTTTTGGTGTCTTCATAAGAGTTGTAGCTCTATGTCTAAGCTATCCATGGCATAAATTTCAGGTCATTTGGACCTGTTTGGGTGAGTTATGGCCAAAATACTGACTGCTGTTCAAATGGTCAATTTTCAAGTTTACAAAGTCAGTAATCTGGATTTGGTCAATTCTCATGTCACTTTTTGGATAGAATTTAGATAGGCTTTCTTCATCAAAGTTGGCAAATTTTGTGCTTAGTTTCACCTCCAATTGGCCTCATACCAATTGGAGTCACACATTTCCATTTATAGTCTAAAACACATACTGCCCTTTAACACA
The DNA here is from genome assembly GCF_030052815.1 of Hevea brasiliensis. NCBI lineage: Eukaryota > Viridiplantae > Streptophyta > Magnoliopsida > Malpighiales > Euphorbiaceae > Hevea > Hevea brasiliensis. The sequence continues at coordinate 69,561,523 of NC_079493.1, read as the reverse complement.
TTTTTGAAGCCTTAACCATTCACACATTCAAGTAACCATACTTCATTCCCAAACCAAATTCTGCATTTGTATCATACCACAACCATTTATCACTTCATTTTATAGTCTCTTTGAGCAGAATACAATGACTTTAGATACACCAAATATAATTCTTAAATTACAAAGTCCATTTATAATAACATATACACATAATACTCCTAACCATTACACATAACTTCCATCATCAAATTACATAGTCATTTTCCACTAAATCATATACATATGCTGCCACTTTTAGTTCCATAATTCAACAAACCTTTCATGAATTTAAACCCTTCCAACTTCACCATAAGGCTATCCAAATTGCTCATAAACATCAAGCTTCCTAATTTCAACATGTGATCTCACTTTACATTCACAATTCACATATATACATAAAAATCAAACTCTTATATATTTAAGCACTCTAATTAACTTCATTACCCATCAAATTCATATAAGAACAAACCACTTACCTTTCACTTCCATGGCTACCCAAAATGGTACACTTTAATAACTCATCAAACCTCAACATTTCTTGCACAAATCAACTCACCACTACACCCACACAAGCTTTAACAAAGAAAGGATGAAGAAATGGTTACTTACCTCTTGTGGACTTCCTCAAATCTCCACTAAATCTCTTATTTCTTGTTCCCTAAAGGCTGCCCAAGGTGTGTAGACCACTTTTGATGAAGACACTTATAGGAATCATGGCTTGAATCATGGTAGATGAGGACTTTGCATGAAACGGCCATGGGAGAGTTTGAGAGAAATCATTTTTAGCCGTGAGAGAGCTTGGTGAGGATGATGAAGTGAGTGGGGGAATCTATCCTCATTTTAATTATTTATGTGTCCACTTAGTGCTCCACTAAACATAGTTTAATTATATTATATACTAAGGTTTCAATAATTGCAATTTTGACCTTAATTTCTCTTAAATTACATTTTATCTTTAATTCCATTTTTCATTAGATTTTCCAAATGTAATACTATTTATTTTTCATTGACATTTAGGTCAAAAGCCAACTCTAGGTGTCAAATGACCAAAATGCCCCTATTTGGATTGTACTCCTGATTTTTCGGTAACATCGATTTTTATTGATTTTTCGATTTTTCGTTTTTCTTTGTACTAATTAATTAATTTTTCTTTGACATTTCTAATGTCATTTATACTTCAATAGATGTTTATTTAAGTCTTAAAAATATTTCCCAGGATTCCCCGCGGTCCAAGGCTAGTCAACAGTCCATGCCGCCACTTCACGGGGCGATCACCCATCGCTACGATTTTTGGCTCGTTTAACTTAGTTACATTTTCCCTCTTTTATTTTTCCTTTATTTTTCTTGTATTTTCCTCTATTGTATTTCATTATTTCATGCCTCCTCACTAACATTTAAGTGCAGTTCCAGGCATTCTAGCTGTCCGGACAAACACTGGTCACTGGAACAGTAGAATGCACTATCGGACATAGGGATGTTACAAGCAATATACTCAGCCTCTGTAGTGAAATCAGCAGTTGTACTGTAACACCCTCCCTGTAGCAACTCTGTACATTCTACTGTTCCGGTGACCAGTGTTGGTCCGGACAACTAGAACGTCCGGAAAAATATTTAAACTAAAGTGAGGAACCATAATTAACTCAAATATTAATAAGAAAAATTTAGAAAAAATTTTAGAAATAAAATACAACCAAGTTAAATGAGCCGGTGCCCAAGCGATGGGTAACCCAGAGGGAAGTTGCGGTTCTCGCAAGTAGGAGCCCTAGACCCGGGGAAAAATTCATAAAATAATTTTTGGGACTCCAAAGAAGGGTCATTGAGGTTCCTATGGCATTAGAATGCTAAGAAAATATTTAGAAAAATTTTTCAATCGGTACAGACAATTTTGACCCGTTAAGCCAAACGGAGGGCATTTTGGTCATTTCGCCTTCAGAGACGATTTTTGGCCGACTTGTCAAGTTGAGTAAATAATTATTATGACATAAAATGTGAATAAGTATTGCTAAAAATTAAATTGAAAATAAGTAGAGAAGTAAAGAATAGAAAATGAGAAAAAAAGGCTCATTTATGACATCATTATGATGTCATTTGAAGTTTCCACCAATCACATGTAAACAACCATTTAATTAACTAATAAAAGAGACAAAAAAAGACCAAAGAAATTAAAAAGCAAACAGCCATCTCCTTCCCCATTCCAGCCGCACCATAGCCAAGGAAAAACCCTCCATTTTTCTTCTTCATTCAAGCTTGCAAACCTCTCAAACCTCACCCCAAAACCCTAAGTCACCTTCACTAAAACTTATCTACACACCCTAAGGAAGCTTTACGCAGCCACAAAGAGGAGAAATTTTAGAGTTTTCACAAGTTCAATAAGTTGAGCAAAGAGATTAGTGCTTACTTATGCAAATATTTCTTTATTTCCATGTTAGGGACTTGAATTTAGTATGAAATTGTAAATTAAATGTACTAAAACTCATGTGTATGTATACCATGAATTTCGGTAGCCCTAAGGAAGGAATGAATTTGATTGTTTTAATGGACTTAGAATGAATTAGAGATTATGTTTAAAGTGTATATATATATATATATAAGGAATGAAAGAGTTAACTAAGGTGTGTGGTGTAAACCTTGAATTTGAGCTAGGGTTTGGGAGTGAAATTTAGATTTGGCTTATGAAGTGGTAAGTGAACATTATAATGGTCAATTAGTGACCATTTGAGGTAAGTTAATCATAATTTGAAGAGATTTAGAGTAATACAAACTGAATTGGTGGGCTGTCTAATGAGTGCAGCAGGGAGGCTGGGAGTCCAGCCTGTTTGGACTGCCATATCTTTGGCTGTGTAGGTTCAATTGGTGTTTGGCCAATTGGACATGAAACTAGACATATAATAGCACAATTTTGCTGAAGAAACTATGCCCAAAAGACCAAAGCAAGTGGACCAAAAGTTGGCCCCAATCCGGATACCCTGCAAGCAGATTCTGCAGAATGACCAAAGTAACTGTTCATTTGGCCATAACTCACTGTCAAATGGTCCATTTGACCTGAAATTTTTACAGCAATAAGATAAGATATAGAAAAACAACTTTCATGAAGAAACCTACCCCAAATTATAACCAGAACCTGTCCAACAAGGCACTCACATTCACTGTTCATTGTACTGTAGATTTGCTAAATTCTGCAGTTTTCCAATCCGGCCAGCTATGGTTTTTGGACCATATCTGGAGCTACAAAACTCCAAATGGAGTGATTCAAAAAGGGAAATTCAACTAGTTAAAATAAGGAACAACTTTCATGTTTACAATTTCCTCAAATTTCCACTGTAACAGTCCCTAATGGAACAGTAAATTTATGGTACAAAAACTGAAAATTCTGCCCCTTAGTGCTAAGTTTGGAAATGGATTTGGTGATTAATTCCAACAAGTTTTAAATGCAAAATGTGGTACATTGGGAGTGTTAAAACCATTACACCTATTTTCTATGCAAAAGTCAACATTTTTGTTGACTAATGAAGTGAATAGTAACACCAAAACTTGAAATTCACAAATTGAAGAATTTTAAAGTATCAAATGCCCTAGTATACCTAACAAGATCGGTTTGGATAGTTTGGCATGCCAATAGGGTTCAGTTAGCAGTACTGCACATGGCATTATGCCATTCTATGATTTTATGGCTTTTAGCCATTTTGATATTGTGTTGAGACTTGGCCTCGTGCCTAATATTATTCTGACTTGTTATTACATTTGCACACCGGGAGATACATATGTGACCGATGGTGTGACGGCCCGAGGTACTTGATACCCAATGCTAGTTTACCCGTTTATCCAGTCCAGTCGTCCAGTATAGGTTACTTGGGAAACCAAATGAATGAAAATGAACAAAGTTAAAGAAATAAATGAATATAACAAATACAAAACAAATAAGACATATACATTCAATACATATTTATTTTCTGCTATTTTCTTTTATTTTATTATTGCACCACTAAGCATCATTGCTTAGCGCGTTGCTTTTGCCACGCGTAGGTTCTGAAGATACTGATCATGAGCCCAGTAGACCACAGACTGGGTGAGTCCATCCTGCAGCTCTGCGTAGTGTCCGTGTCGCCTCACCATCTCCAGTGCATTGGTAGGACACTAGGTTTCATTTTGATATTTTGTAACTAATGTTTATTTCTCTCATATGTATTTGGATTTATGTAATGTATTCTGATGTTCAGGTAAATAATGAAAATTGTGTTGGAAAATGGAAAATGTGAATATCTATCTGTGAATTGTACTTGATTATCACATTAGATGAATGATTGAGAAATGAAATTGAAAATGTTGAGATTTTGATATTGGAGTTTGAGAGTGATGAGATACGAATATTGGAAGTGTTTTTCACAGGTTCCGAAGAACTGTTTTCTCCATTTTTAGCCGGTACTCTGCCGGATTTTCTTTAAAATATTCGAAACCTCAAATAAATAATAATTTCGATAAATGGCTTAAATAAATTATATTTCATAAACTATATTCAAAACTATGACAAAAATTGATTAAGGTAAAATAGAGTGTGCCGATACACCGTGTGACATTGCTTACTCGGATATTCTGTACACGGGTAAGGGGTGTCACATTTAGTGGTATCAGAGCACGGTTTAGGCGTTTCTGGGCCTAGATTGAGTCCATACCATGCATTACATTTGTAAGAGTCGAGGTGACACTAATGCAGATCTGTTTGTCTTTCTTATTTAGAATAGGATATGGACCCTACATCTCAGAGGGCAGTTGAGGAGGAGGTGGAGAGCCATGCTCCACCTGCAATAGCTGAGACTGGGGGTATGGGAGAACCTGCTCCGCCAGCTCAAGCAGAGCCTGCTCAGCCTCCACAGGCCATGTTTCATCAAATGGCCGAATTCTTTAAACAAATGGCTGGGGTAATGCCACCACCACCACCACCTCCACAACCGAAATCACACCTGGAAAGATTGAGAAAGTTTGGAGCAGTGGACTTCTTTGGCAAGAGAGAAGATGATTCTGTTGCAGCCGAAAATTGGTTGAACAGAACAAGCAGAGTTCTAAAACAACTCCACTGCACTCCAGAGCAAAATCTAGAAGCTGTTGTATCTCTGCTGCAAGACGACGCATATGAATGGTGGGATACTGTGTCTAGTGAAGTACAGCCAGAAATAGTAACTTGGGACTTCTTCCTCTCCGAATTTAAGAAAAAATATGTGGGTAGTGTATACTTGGAAGAGAAAAGAAGATAATTCATTAATCTGAGGCAGAGACAGCTGTCAGTGGCCGAGTATGAGAAGGAATTCGTTAGATTGAGCCGCTATGGAAGGGAGATAGTCCCTAATGAAGCTGAAAGGTGTAAGAGATTTGAAGAGGGATTAAATGACAACATAAAGATTATGATCACTACCTTGGGAATTACCGACTTCACTAAGTTAGTGGAAGCTGCAATAAAGGTTGAAAAGGTTAGAATCAGTGAGCAGACTAGAAGGGAAAGACAGCAGAAGAGGGGCCCAGGTCAGTCTAGTTCATCTCCTGCATTTGGGAAGAAGTTCAAGGGTCCACCTGCACAGAGTTCAGGTCAGCCACAAGGTCAGGGTCAGTCTCAGGGGCCCAGGCCACAGTTTACCCCTAGGAGAGGTCAGTCCACACCATCAGTGGGCAGCTCTCTAGGGATGGGGTTCAGGGGACCAGCCCCAGCATCTTCTGCATGTCCAAATTGTTTGAAATGGCATAAGGGGGAGTGTTGGAGAGTGACTGGTGCCTGCTTAAGATGTGGGTCAACAGAGCATCAGTTGAGGAACTGTCACCGAGAACTACAGCTGCTCCAACACAAGCAGACAGACCTGCTCCTGCACCACAAAGGGGTAGGAAATCTGGCAAATCTGACGCAGTGGGACCATCACAGAGGCCTGCATCTGAGCCAGCAGAGAGGCCAGATAACAGACCACCTGCCAGAGCCTATGCCATTAGAGCTCAGGAGGAGCAAGATGCCCCGGACGTCATCAGGGGTACGTTCTCCCTCTACAATACATCTGTGCATGCATTAGTAGATCCAGGATCCGCTCATTCATACATCTGCATCAACTTACCCGTAGAAAGGGGGATACTAGTAGGGGAGAGTGACCAAGACATTCTGGTCACTAATCCATTGGGCCACAGTGTGGTAGTGAACAAAGTGTACAAGGGTTGCCCGTTAAGGATTCAGGGGTATGAATTATTGGCAGACGTGATTGAGTTGCCCTTCCACGAGTTTAACGTGATTTTGGGAATGGACTGGTTGTCACGTCATCAGGCAATAGTTGATTGCAAATTGAAGAGAATTTCTTTGAAAACTTCTGAAGGTAATGAGATCACTGTGGTGGGGGAAAGGACAGATTTCTTGTCCAATGTCATCTCAGCCACAGTTGCAAGAAGAATGATGAGAAAAGGCTGTGAAGCCTACCTAGCACATGTGGTGGATACTAGGCAGGCTAAGCCAAACCTGAGTGATATACCCACAGTAAGAGACTTCCCAGGTATTTCTGAAGAGTTGCACGGTTTGCCACGAGAAAGGAAGTTGAATTTGCTATTGAGACACCGTAGATCTGACACCCATTTCCATTGCTCCTTATAGGATGGCACCCACTGAATTGAGGGAGTTGAAAACTCAGTTGCAAGAGTTGCTTGATAAGGGGTTCATACGCCCCAGTGTGTCACCATGGGGAGCTCCAGTGCTGTTTGTAAAGAAAAAGGATGGGACTTTGAGGCTATTCATTGATTATCGGCAGTTGAATAAAGTGACTGTGAAGAACAAATATCCATTGCCTAGAATTGATGATCTGTTTGATCAGTTGAAGGGAGCAGGAGTATTTTCTAAGATTGATCTCAGATCAGGGTATCATTAGTTGAGGGTGAAGGATGCAGATGTGCCAAAGACTGCATTCAGGACCCGATATGGGCATTATGAGTTTCTAGTGATGCCCTTTGGCCTAACAAATGCACCTGCGGCATTCATGGACCTTATGAACCGTATCTTCCATCCATACCTAGATCAGTTCGTAGTGGTCTTTATTGATGATATTTTGGTTTATTGATGATATTTTGGTGTATTCCAAGACCAGGGAAGAACATGATGAGCATTTGAGGATTGTTCTGCATACCCTGAGAGAAAAGAAGCTGTATGCTAAGTTGTCCAAGTGTGACTTCTGGTTGAATGAGATTGCATTCCTTGGACACATAGTGTCAGCTGATGGGATTAGAGTGGATCCCAAGAAAATAGAAGCAGTAATGGAATGGAAGCCTCCCAGGAATACAACTGAGGTCAGAAGTTTCTTGGGGCTAGCTGGGTATTACAGGAGATTTGTGAAGGGATTTTCCTTAATAGCTGCTCCAATGACCAAGTTGTTACACAAGAATGTCAGATTTGACTGGAATGACAAGTGTCAGACCAGTTTTGAGAAGTTGAAGGCTATATTGACAGAGGCACCAGTGTTAACACAGCCAGTGTCAGGAAAGGACTTTATGGTCTACAGTGATGCCTCTCATAATGGGTTAGGGTGTGTATTGATGCAAGAGGGAAAGGTGGTCGCTTATGCTTCCAGACAACTAAGGCCACATGAATAGAATTACCCTACCCATGATATAGAGCTTGCAGCAATTATCTTTGCACTGAAGATATGGAGGCATTACTTGTATGGTGAAAAGTGCTACATTTACACAGACCACAAGAGTCTAAAATATTTACCAACTCAGAAGGAACTCAACCTTAGACAGAGGCGATGGATTGAGTTCCTGAAGGACTATGATTGTGTGATTGACTATCATCCTGGGAAGGCAAATGTTGTTGCTGATGCTTTGAGCAGAAAATCCATGACAACCTTGAGATAATTGAATGCCCGTCTATCTTTGGTTCGAGATGGAGCTATTTTGGCTGAGTTGCAAGTGAGGCCAAACCTGCTACAGCAGATTTTAAATGGGCAGAAGGTAGATGAGAAGCTAATGGCTATTATGAGCAAAATCTCAGAAGGAAAAGCAACTGACTATGGGGTGAAAGAAGATGGGTGTCTGTAACACCCTCCCCGTAGCAACTCCGTACATTCTACTATTCCGGTGACCGGTGTCGGTCCGGACAGCTAGAACGTCCGGAAAAATATTTAAACTAAAGTCGGGAATCATAATTAACTCAAATATTAATAAGAAAAATTTAGTAAAAATTTTTGAAATAAAATACAACCAAGTTAAACGAGCCGGTGCCCTAGCGATGGGTAACCAGAGGGAAGTTGCGGTTCTCGCAACGAGGAGCCCTAGATTCGGGGGAAAAATTATAAAATAATTTTTGGGACTCCAGAGAAGGGTTATTGAGGTTCCCATAGCATTAGAATGCCAAGAAAATACCTAGAAAATTTTTTCAATCGGTACAGACAATTTTGACCCGTTAAGCCAAACGGAGGGCATTTTGGTCATTTCGCCTTTAGAGGCGATTTTTGGCGGACTTGTCCAGTTGAGTAAATAATTATTATGATCTAAAATATGAATAAATATTGTTAAAAATTAAATGGAAAATGAGTAGAAAAGAAAAGAAAAGAAAATGAAATAAAAGTCATATTTATGACATGAGCATGATGCAATTAAAATATTTTCACCCGACCAAATTTTGACACATCATTATAAACTACCTAAACATGAATAAAAGGAGATAAAAATTGGAAAAAGTGGACAGCCATCTTCATCTTTGGGCTGCAGAAACGTTGAGAGAGAGGGAGAGAAGAAAAAAAACTCCATGAAAGCTTTTGTTCAAAGCTTGATTTTCCCTAAGCTCTCCACCCCAAAACTCTAAACTTCCTTCACAAAAAATTATCCCTAAACCTTGAGGAAGCATAAGGCAGCAGAAATTTGAGGAAATTTTGAAGTTGGGCAAGTCCAAGTTAGGTCACAAGTGAGGTTAGTGCTTATTTATGCAAGTATTCCTTTTATTTCATGTTAGGAACTTGAAATTGATATGAAATGGTAAATTAAATGGACTAAATTCATGTGTATGTATACCATGAATTTTTGGCAGCCCTAAGGAAGGAATGAATTAGATTGTTTTGATGGACTTAGAGTGAACTAGAGAGCATGTTTTAAGGTATATATATATATGTAAGGAATGAAAGTGATTAATTAAGGTATGTTGTGAACATTTATAGTGGGAATTAGGGTTTTGAGGAGTGAAATTTTGATTTGGCTTATGAAATTGTTAAAGAACATTCTAATGGTCAATTAGTGACCATTTGAGGTAAGTTAATCATAAATTGAAGTGTACTAGAGTGTTACAAACCAAAGTGGTAGGCTGCCTAGTGACAAGAAAGAATGAGGCTGTGAGTCCAGCCCACTTAGACAGCCATAACTTTGGCTGTGTAGGTCCAATTTGTGTTTGGCCAATTGAACATGAAACTAGACTTATAATGGCACATTTTTTCTGAAGAAACCATGTACAAAAGACCAAAGCAAGAGGTCCAAAACTTAGCCCCAATCCGGATACCCTGCAAACAGCCCCTGCAGAATGACCAAATGAACAGTAACTGTTCATTTGGCCATAACTCACTGTAGATTTGGTCAATTGACCTGAAATGTTTACAGCAACAAGTTAAGACATAGACAAACAACTTTCATGAAGAAACCTACCCCAAATTATGACCAGAACCTAACCCAAATGGCAGTCACAGTCACTGTTCAAATCTGCAACTCTGCAGATTTTGATTTGAGCAGTAATGTTTGGATGGCTATAACTATCTCTAGAAAACTCGGATTTAGGCAATTCTTGAACCGATGGAAACCTAAGGCATAGTAGAACATTTCATATGAAGAAAGTTAGACCAAATTATGAACTTAACTTGGTCAAATTACAGACCAAAGTTGGACCAAAATCTGCCAAAACCCAAAAGTGCAAAGATGAATACAGCACGTGAACAGTAAACTTATTTTGGCCATAACTTGAGCTAAAAAACTCCAAATGGAGTGATTCAAAAAAGGAAATTCAACTAGACAAAATAAGGAACATTTTCTATGAAGGAAGTTTTGTCAAATTCCAACAGTAGATCGACCAATAGAACAGTGCAACTTCGGAGCACCAAAACCGAAAATTGGCAATTTTGCCAAAATGACCTAAGCTTTGAGAAAGTGACCAAAACCAACAAGTTTTAAATGCAAAATGTGGTACATTGGGAGTGTTAAAACCAATGCACCTATGATCTATGCAAAAGTCAACTTTTTGTTGACTATTGAAGTGAATAGTGACATAAAAACTTGAAATTCAAAAATTGAAGAATTCAAAAGTATCAAATGCCCTAGTAGGCCTAATGTGATTGGTTTGGATAGGTTGGCATGCCAATAGGGTTCTGATAGCAGTACTGCGTATGATGTATGGCTTCATTGCCATTCTGTGATGTGATAGCCTATGGCTATACTGATTATGATGTTTTACTTGGCTTTATGCCTTATTGCTTATATGGCTTATTAGCCATTCTGTTTGCACACCGGGAGACACATTGTGACCGATGGTGTGACGGCCCGAGGTACCTGGTACCCAGTGCTAGTTTACCCGTTTATCCAGTCCAGTCGTCCAGTATAGGTTACTTGGGCATGGAAAAGTATAACTGTAATTGAACTGATTGTTAAAGAAAATACGAAAATTAAATATCAGAAATGATTACGATAGAATACAAAGAAACTCAAGATCATGAAGAAAATAAATAAACAAAATGCATGAAGAAGTTAATATCATAAAACGTAATTAGCCCTCGACTAAACATTAAGTTGGTAATTATTCAGTTCTTATGAACACAATGGCTAAGAAATTATGATTTTTATTTGCATATTATTTCTTTCTATTTTATTATTTGCACCACTAAGCTTTATGCTTAGCGCGTCGCTTTTGCAACGCGTAGGTACTGAAGATACTGATCGAGAGCCAGTAGACCACAGATTGGGTAAGTCCATCCTGCAGTTCTGCATAGTGTCCGTGTCACCTCACAGGCTACAGTGCATTGGTAGGACACTAGGTGTCATTTTGGTATTTTGTAATTGATCTTATTTTCTCATGTGTAAATGAACTTATGAAATGTAATTTGATGCTCATGTAAATAATGAGAATTGTGTTTGTAAATGAAAAAGTGAATGTTTATCTGTGATATATATATGATTATCACATGAAATGAATGATTGAGAAATGAATGTGAACTGAAAAATATTGAGATTTTGATAAATGGAGTTGAGATGAATGAATAAGAATATAGGAAGTGTTTTTCACAGGTTCCGAAGAACGATTTTCTTCATTTTTAGCTGGTACTCTGCCGGATTTTCTTTAAAATTTTCGGAACCTCAAATAAATTACAATTTCAATAAATGAATTATATTTCACAAATTATTTTCAAAACTATGATAAAAATGAATTAAGATAAAATAGAGTGCTCCGGTACACTGAGTGGCATAACTTGCTCGGCTACACTGTAGTCGGGTAAGGGGTGTCACATTTAGTGGTATCAGAGCACGGTTTAGGCGTTTCTGGGCCTAGATTGAGTCCATACCATGCATTGCATTTGTAAGAGTCGAGTTGACACTAATGTAGATCTGTTTATCTTTCTTATTTTGAATAGGAAATGGACCCTTCATCTCAGAGAGCAGTCGAGGAGGAAGTGGAGAGTCATGCTCCACCAGCAGCAGCTGAGACTGGGGGCATGAGAGAATCTACTCGGCCAGCTCAAGCAGCCTCGCCAGCCTCCACAGCCATGTTTCAAAGAAATGGCCGATTTCTTTAGACAAATGGCCGGGTAATGCCAAAGACCACCACCACCACCAGCTCCACAGCAGAAATCACATCTGGAAAGGCTAAGAAAGTTTGGAGCAGTGGATTTCTATGGCAAGAGAGAAGATGACTCTATTGCAGCCGAAAATTGGTTGAACAGAACGGGCAGAGTCTTAAAACAACTCCACTGCACCCCAGAGCAGAACTTAGAAGCTGCTGTATCCTTGTTACAAGACGATGCCTACGAATGGTGGGACACTGTGTCCAGTGAAGTGCAGCGTAAGTCAGAACTTGGGACTTCTTTCTTTCAGAATTTAAGAAGAAATATGTGGGTGATGTATACCTAGAAGAGAGAAGAAGAGAGTTTATTAACCTGAGGTAGAGACAGTTGTCAGTGGCCGAATATGAGAAGGAATTCGTAAGATTGAGGCGCTATGGAAGGGAGATAGTCCCTAATGAAGCCGAAAGGTGCAAGATATTTGAAGAGGGACTAAATGACAACATCAAGATCCAGCTCACTGCCTTGGGAATCACAGAATTTAGCAAGCTAGTGGAAGCTGCAATAAAGGTTGAAAATGTAAGAATCAGTGAGCAGACCAGAAGGGAGAGACAGCAGAAAAGGGGCCCAGGACAGTCAAGTATACCAACTGATAGTAAGAAGTTTAAGGGTTCTAGTTCACAAGATCAAACACAGGGTCACAGAGGCCAGATTGGAATATCTATAGCTAGTTCCCCGGGCACAATAACAAGGGGATCAACCCCAAAGCCTGAATGTATGCATTGTGGTAGAAGACACAGAGGGGAGTGTCGACTGTCAACTGGAGAGTGTTTCAAATGTGGGGCTACAGATCATTTCATAAGAGATTGCCCTCAGAGGAGTGGTTCAATAGCTCCGGTACAAGTTGATAGACCTTCCCCTATAGTTCAAAGGGGTAAAAGATCGGCAGAGCGTAAACGGCCGACATTACATAGAAGATTGTTTCGAGATGCTTGAAAAGCCCAAGTCGTGGTGGCACCACAAGTATATGCTATGGAAGCTCAGAAGAGCCAAACCTGCATAATCGATGAGGCGATACAAGGAAGTGAAGAAACAAGGAGGTAGCAACTCCTCGATTACTTAAGTCAGGTAAATTTCGAGGACGAAATTTAAATTAGAGGGGAAGAGTTGTAACACCCTGCCCGTAACAACTCCAGACATTCTCTGCTCTGGACCGGTCGGTCCGACAGCTAGAACGTCCGGAAAAATATTTAAACTAAAGTCGGGAATCATAATTAACTCAAATATTAATAAGAAAAATTTAGTAAAAATTTTTGAAATAAAATACAACCAAGTTAAACGAGCCGGTGCCCTAGCGGTGGGTAACCAGAGGGAAGTTGCGGTTCTCGCAACGAGGAGCCCTAGACTCGGGGGAAAAATTATAAAATAATTTTTGGGACTCCAGAGAAGGGTTATTGAGGTTCCCATAGCATTAGAATGCCAAGAAAATACCTAGAAAAATTTTTCAATCGGTACAGACAATTTTGACCCGCTAAGCCAAACGGAGGGCATTTTGGTCATTTCGCCTTCAGAGGCGATTTTTGGCGGACTTGTCCAGTTGAGTAAATAATTATTATGATCTAAAATATGAATAAATATTGTTAAAAATTAAATTGAAAATGAGTAGAAAAGAAAAGAAAAGAAAATGAAATAAAAGTCATATTTATGACATGAGCATGATGCAATTAAAATATTTTCACCCAACCAAATTTTTACACATCACATTACATAAGTTTCATTTACACAAAGGAAAATAAAAATCAATTACAAAATACCAAAATGAAGCCTAGTGTCCTACCAATGCACTGTAGACGGTGAGGTGACACGGACACTATGCAGAACTGTGAACTGCCTTACCGAATCTGTGGTCTACTGGGCCCTCTGTCCAAATCTTCAGTACCTACGCGTTGCAAAAGCGACGCGCTAAGCATAAAGCTTAGTGGTGCCAATAATACAAGAAAATACAATATGCAAATAAAAATAATAATTTCCTTGCTATTGTGTTCATAAGAAATGAGTAATTACTAACTTATTGTTTAGTCGAGGGCTAATCATGTTTTATGATATTAACTTCTTCATGCATTTCGTTAATTATTTTTTTTTCATGATCTTGAGCTTCCTTGTATTTTTGTAATCATTCCTGATACTTAATTTTCGTATTTTCTTTAATAATCAGTTCACAGTTATACTTTTCCATTCATTTGGTTGCCCAAGTAACCTATACTGGATGACTGGACTGGATAACGGGTCGTTGGCACTGGGCACCGTGGTGCCTCGGGCCGTCATACCATGGGACGCAGAACGTCAACCACGTATGAAGTCAATATAGCTAAAAGCTATGATATCACATAATCGGGCATAAAAGCCATGAATACGGGCATAAAAGCCATGGATACGGGCATAAAGCCATGAATACAGGCACAAAGCCTTTCCTTTCACAGTACTGCTAAAACAATACCCTATTGGCATGCCAAACTATCCAAACCAATCTAGTTAGGTATACTAGGGCATTTGATACTTTTAAATTTTTCAAATTTTGAATTTCAAGTTTTGGTGTCACTATTCACCTCATTGGTCAACAAAAATGTTGACTTTTGGATAGAAAATAGGTGTATTGGTTTTAACACCCCAAACATACCACATTTTGTATTTAAAACTTGTTGGAATTGATTACTATTACCATTTCTAAGTTTAAACCAAGGGAAGCAGGATTTTCAGTTTGTGAAGCTTAACTTTACTGTTCCATTAAGCACTGTTGCAGTGGGAATTTGAAGAAATGGCAAACATGAAAGTTGTTCCTTATTTTGTCTAGTTGAATTTCTTTTTTTGAATCACTCCATTTGGAGTTTTTAGCTCCAGATATGGTCCAAAACCCACAGCTGGCCGGATTTCCATTCTGCAGAAATTACCATATCTACAGTAACATGAACAGTGACTGCCACTGCCATTTGGGTTAGGTACTGGTCATAATTTGGGGTAGGTTTCTTCATTAAAGTTGTTTTTCTATGTCTTAACTTGTTGCTGTAAAAATTTCAGGTCAATTGACCTTATCTACAGTGAGTTATGGCCAAATGAACAATTACTGTTCATTTGGTCATTTCTGCAAGTGCTGTTGCAGGGTATCCAGATTGGGGCCAACTTTTGGTTCACTTGCTTTGGTCTTTTCGGCATGGTTTCTTCAGCAAAAATGTGCCATTATAAGCCTAGTTTCATGTAAAATTGGCCAAACACCAATTGGACCAACACAGCCAAAGATATGGCAGTCCAAGTGGACTGAAATTTCAGTCACCCTGTTGCTGTCTTTAGGCAGCCTACACATTCACTTTGCCATGCATTAACTCACTTCAAATTATGATTAACTTGCCTTAAATGGTCACTAATTGACCACTAGAATGTCCATTAATCAATTCAAATGCCAAGTCCAATTTTCACCCTAAAAACCCTAATTCCCATTATGAATTTTCACAACTTACCTTAATTAACTACTAATTCATTATCCTTATATTTATACACTTTAAACATGGTTTCTAGTTCACTCCAAGTCCATCACAAACACTCAATCCTATTCCTTCCTTAGGGCAGCCGAAATCCATAGCATACATACCCATAAGTTTCATTCATTTAATCCACAATTTCATACTCATTTTTAAGTCCTTAACATGGAACAAGAGATATACTTGCATAATTAAGCACTAACCTCTTTGCTCAACTTATTGAGCTTGTGAAAACTCTAGAATTTCTCCTCTTTGTGGCTGCCTAGAGTTGCCTTGTGATGTGGGGACAAGTTTTAGTGAAGGTGACTTAGGGTTTAGTAGTGGAATTTCATGGAAAATGGAAGAAATTAAAGGAAACTTTCATGGAGGGTTATGGAAAAGGGGAGGCCACATTTTGGCTGAAGAAGAAGAAGAAGAAGACCAGAATTTTTGGTCTCCTTTGGTCTCTTTTATTAGTTAATTAAAGGGTTGTTTAATTGTGATTGGAGGAAGCTTTTTAAATGACAACACAATATGTCATATTTGGCATTTTATTGCATTTTCTTTTCTTTTCTTTTCTACTAACTTTCAATTAATTTTTCATCAATATAATTCATATTTTATGTCATAATAATTATTTAATCAATTGGACAAGTCGGCCAAAAATCGTCTCTGAAGGCGAAATGACCAAAATGCCCTCCGTTTGGCTTAACGGGTCAAAATTGTCTGTACCGATTGTAAAATTTTTCTAAATATTTTCTTGGCATTCTAATGCCATAGGAACCTCAATGACCCTTCTCTGGAGTCCCAAAAATTATTTTATGAATTTTTTCCCGGGTCTAGGGCTCCTCGTTATAAAACCGCAACTTCCTCCGTTACCCATCGCTTGGGCACCGGCTCATTTGACTTGGTTGTATTTTATTTCTAAAATTTTTTCTAAATTTTTCTTATTAATATTTGAGTTAATTTTGGTTCTTGACTTTAGTTTAAATATTTTTCCGGACGTTCTAGCTGTCCGGACCGACACCGGTCACCGGAACAGTAGAATGTACGGAGTTGCTACCAGGAGGGTGTTACAAATAGTTGACGGAACTGTTGCCTTATCATCTCTTCACTTTCCCAAGTTGCCTCCTCGGTGTTGTGGTGCCTCCAAAGCACTTTCACCAGTGGAATCTGCTTATTCCTCAACTCTTTCACTTCCCAAGCGCGGATCCGTATGGGTTCTTCTTCATGTGTCAAATCCGGTTGTACTTCAATTTCTTCCATGGAGATGACATGTGAAGGATTTGAGCGGTATCTTCTTAGCATAGATACGTGGAACACATTGTGAATCTTGTCCAGCTCTGGTAGTAAAGCTAGCCTGTAGGCTACTAGTCTCACACGTTCAATGACTTTATATGGGCCTATGAACCTAGGGCTTAACTTACCTTTTCTTACAAACCCCAGTACCTTCTTCCACGATGACACCTTGAGGAATACTTTGTCACCAACTGCATATTCTTTTTTTCTCCTCTTCAGGTCGGTATAAGATTTTTGTCTATCTGAGGCAACCTTCAGATTGGCTTTGATTAGTTTTACTTTCTCCTCAGTTTGTTTCACCAGGTTTAACCCTACTAGTTTATCTTCACCCAATTTAGCCCTGCACACTGGAGTTCTACATTTCCTCTCATACAGTGCTTCATACGGGGCCATTTGGATGCTAGCTTGGTAGCTATTGTTGTTTGCAAATTCTGCCAGTGGGAGGTATCTATCCCAACTTTCCTCAAACTTAATGACACAACTCCTCAGCATATCCTAAAGGGCCTGACATATATTTCATATTATTATTATCATTTCAGTTCAATATTTGTATTAGTTCAATTGATTTCAATTATTTACCTGGATTACACTTTCTGATTGCCCATCTGTCTGAGGATGGAAAGCTGTGCTGAAGTGGAGTTGTGTACCCAAGGATTCATGCAACTTCTTCCAAAATCTCGATGTAAACCTTGGGTCTCGATCAGATATGATGGAAAGTGGAATTCCATGCAGTCTAACTATCTCACTGATGTACAATTCTGCTAACTTCTCCAACGAGTAGTCAGTCCTTACTGACAGAGAGTGTGCTAACTTCGTCAATCTATTTACTATCACCCATACTGCATCATGCTTCTTTTGGGTGAGTGGTAGACCACTTACAAAATCCATAGTGACCCGATTCCATTTCCATTCAGGTATGCGTATAGGCTACAGCGAACCCGATGGAACTTGATGTTCTGCCTTGCCTTACTGACATGTCAATCATTTAGTCACATAGTCAGCTATGTTCCTCTTCATACCAGGCCACCAATACTAAAGCTTCAGATCATGATGCATTTTTGTAGTTCCTGGGTGCATAGCATAAACACTGGTATGTGCCTCTTTCAGGATATTGGCTTTCAATTCCCCATCAACTGGTACACACAATCTTCCTTTGTAGTATAGGCACCCATCTGCTTTAACCTCATAGTCAGTTGCTTTCTCTTCTGAGACTTTACTCACAATAGTCATTAATTTCTCATCTACCTTCTGCCCATCTAAAATCTACTCTAGCAGGTTTGGCCTCACTTGCAACTCAGCCAAAATAGCTCCATCTCGAGCCAAGGATAGATGAGCATTCAATGATCTTAAAGCTGTGATGGATTTTCTGCTCAATGCATCAGCAACTACATTTGCCTTCACAGGATGGTAATCAATCACGCAATCATAGTCCTTCAGGAACCCAATCCGTCATCTCTGTCTAAGGTTGAGTTCCTTCTGGGTTGGTAAATATTTTAGGCTTTTTGTGGTCTGTGTAAATATAGCACCTTTCACCATAGAAGTAGTGCCTCCATATCTTCAGTGCGAAGATAATTGCTGCAAGTTCTAGATTATGGGTAGGGTAATTCTGTTCATGTGGCCTTAGCTGCCTGGAAGCATAAGCGACCACCTTCCCCTCTTGTATCAATACACACCCTAACCCATTATGAGAAGCATCACTATAGACCACAAAGTCCTTTCCCGACACTAGCTGTGTTAACACTGGTGCCTCTGTCAACATAGCCTTCAACTTTTCAAAACTGGTCTGACACTTGTCATTCCAGACAAATCTGACATTCTTATGTAACAACTTGGTCATTGGAGCAACTATTAAGGAAAATCCCTTCACAAATCTTCTGTAATACCCAGCTAGCCCCAAGAAACTTCTGACCTCAGTTGTATTCCTAGGAGGCTTTCATTCCATCACTACTTCTATTTTCTTGGGATCCACTCTAATCCCATCAACTGACACTATGTGTCCGAGGAATGCAATCTCATTCAATCAGAAGTCACACTTGGACAACTTAGCATACAATTTTTTTCCTCTCAGGGTTTGTAGAACAATCCTCAAATGCTCATAATGTTCTTCCCTGGTCTTGGAATACACAAAAATATCATCAATAAAGACCACTACGAACCGATCTAAGTATGGATGAAAGATACGGTTCATAAGGTCCATGAATGCCGCTGGTGCATTTGTTAGGCCAAAGGGCATCACCAGGAACTCATAATGCCCATACCGGGTCCTGAATGTAGTCTTTGGCACATCTGCATCCTTCACCCTCAACTGATGATACCCTAATCAGAGATCAATTTTTTAAAATACTTCTGCTCCCTTCAAATGATCAAACACATCATCAATTCTAGGCAACGGATATTTGTTCTTCACTGTCACTTTATTCTACTGCTGGTAATCGATGCACAACCTTAAAGTCCCATCCTTCTTTTTCACAAACAGCACTGGAGCTCCCCATGGTGACATACTGGGGTGTATGAACCCCTTATCCAGTAACTCCTGTAATTGAATTTTCAGTTCCTTCAATTCTATGGGTGCCATCCTATAAGGAGCAATAGAGATTGGTTCTATACCCGGCAATATCTCAATAGCAAATTCGACTTCCCTTTCTGGTGGCAAGCCAGGCAATTCTTTAAGGAACACATTTGGGAAGTCTTTTACTGTGGGTATGTCACACAGATCTGGCTTAGCCTGCCTAGTATCCACCACATGTGCTAAGTAGGCTTCACAGCCTTTTCTCATCAGTTTTCTTGCAATGTGGCTGAGATGACATTGGACAATAAATCTGTCCTTTCCCCCACAACTGTAATCTCATACCTTTAAGAGTTTTCAAAGAAATTCTCTTCAATTTACAATCAACCATTGCCTGATGACGTGACAACCAGTCCATTCCCAAAATCATGTCAAACTCATGGAAAGGCAACTCAATCAGGTCTGCCAAGAATTCATACCCCTGAATCCTTAATGGGTAACCTTTGTACACTTTGTTCACCATTACGCTGTGGCCTAATGGATTAGTGACCATAAAGTCTTGGTCACTCTCCCCTACTAGTATCCCTCTTTCTACGGGTAGGTTGATGCAGATGTATGAATGAGTGGATCCTGGATCCACTAATGCATGCACAGATGTATTATAGAGGGAGAACGTACCCCTGATGACATCTGAGGCACCTTGCTCCTCCTGAGCTCTCATGGCATAGGCTCTGATAGGTGGTCTACCCTCAGGCCTCTCTACTGGCACAGATACAGGCCTCTGTGGTGGTCCCACAGCCTCAAATTTACCAGATTTCCTAACCCTTTGTGGTGCAGGAGTAGGTCTGTCTGCTTGTGTTAGAGCACCTGTAGCAGTTCTGTGTGGATAGTTCCTCAACTGATGCTCTATCAACTCACACCTTAAGCAGGCACCCGTCACTCTCCAACACTCCCCCTTATGCCACTTTAGGCAATGTGGACGTACAGAAGATGCTGGCGCTGGTCCCCTGAACCCCATCCCTGGAGAGCTACCCATTGATGGTGTGGACTGACCTCTCCTAGGGGTGAACTATGGCCTGGGCCCTTGGGACTGACCCTGACCTTGAGGTTGACCTGAACTCTATGCAAGTGGACCTTTGAACTTCTTTCCTAGTGCAGGAGATGAGCTAAACTGAACAAACTGCTGAACAAACTGCCTTCCTTTGCCTCCTTCTTGAACAAACTGTTGTTTAAGAAATGTGGCATCTCTACTCACCATAACCTTTTATGATGTAGGTAAATAAAAATAATATCCAAAACTATCTTTTGGATATCCAACAAATCGACCTTTTTCTGATCTGGTTTCCAATTTATTAGTGTTTAGCTTTTTTATATAAGCTGGACAACCCCAAATCTTAACATGCTTAAGACTTGATTTTCTTCCATGCCATATCTCATAAGGTGTGGAAGAAACTGATTTTGATGGAATCCTATTCAGAATATACAAAGCTGATTCTAATGCAAATCCCCAAAAGGAGATTGGCATATCAGTATAGCTCATCATACTGTATAACATATCCAATAGGGTACGATTTCTCATTTCAGATACACTATTCAGCTGTGGCGTTCCTGGAGGAGT
This sequence comes from Hevea brasiliensis, assembly GCF_030052815.1. Lineage (NCBI taxonomy): Eukaryota > Viridiplantae > Streptophyta > Magnoliopsida > Malpighiales > Euphorbiaceae > Hevea > Hevea brasiliensis. The sequence goes on along the minus strand of NC_079493.1, from coordinate 69,540,811 downwards.
CAGCTGGAAAACAATACCGTGCTCTCTCAAGTATTCATCAAATTCAGTACTTAAATATTCACCTCCACGATCTGATCGAAGAGCTTTAATACTCTTTCCTGTTTGATTTTCTACTTCAGATTTAAATTCTTTGAACTTTTCAAAGGATTCATGTTTGTATTTCATCAAATGCAAATACCCAAACCTTGATTTATCATCAGTAAAGGTAATAAAGTAATGAAAACCACCTCTAGCCATTTCCATAAATGGACCACATACATCACTATGTATTAGCTCCAAAATATTTTTAGCCCTTAGCCCTTGTCCAACAAAGGGTGATCTAGTCATTTTGCCCTGAAGGCAAGATTCACAAGTTGGAGTAGGCTCAGAGCCCAATGAGGATAGAATCCCCATTTTCTCCAATTTTGCAATCCTATCCTCTGCAACATGACATAACCTTAAGTGTCAAATATATTTTGAACTTGAGTTGGTTTTCACCACGGCATTGCATTCATTTAGATCGCTTGAATTCATTTTGTGTTTGTCATTATTATCTAAATAATAAAGACCTTCATTCATATAACCTGAACCAATATATTTATTTCCAAAATAAATATTGCCAACATCATCTGTGAACTGAAATTCATGGCCATTTCTAGTCAAACTAGATATAGAAATGATGTTCTTAAAAGCATCAGTTACATATAAAATATCATCCAAACATAAAACATATCCAAACATGTAAAAAGATTTAGATCCTATGGCTAAAGCTTCAACAGTTGAGCCATTGCCAATCCAGACTCTAACATCTTGTGAACGCAAGCTGCTACTATTTACTAGTTCCTGCATATCATTAGAAATGTGAGAACTGGCACCAGTATCTAAAACCCAAGCTGTAGATGAACTATGAGTATCATCAAAATCTAAATAACAATATGTGGACATACATTTCGAAGGTTTATCCTTCTTGTCCTTCAGAGAAGCAAGATACTCTGGACAGTTCCTTTTCTAGTGCCCATCCTTCTGGTAGTGGAAACACTTTCCTTTGCCTCTATTAGCTTTAGTCTTCCCTTTTTGTTTAGCTATTTTCTTAGAAGGACCAGGAATCTGAGGTTTCTTTTTCTTATTGCCCTTCTTCTTGTTGGACTTTCCAGCAGAAGAAGACACAATCAAAGCTACCTTTTTTCCTTTATTGCCCAGCATATTCTTTTGGGCAATAACTAGCATGTTGAGTAAACCAGCTAAGGTGCATTCCTGTTTAGTCATATGGAAATTTGTCACAAAATTTCCAAAAGACTCAGGAAGGGACTGAAGGATCAAATCCGTTTGTAGCTGGAAATCCATGCTAAAGTCAAGATGTTCCAACTGCTCAATCACATGATCCCTAACATTCTGTCCCTCAGACATCCTCATGCGGAACAGTTGCCTAGATATCTCATATCTAGCATTCCTACTGTGCTCACCATACAACTCTTGTAGGTGAAGGAGGATCTCACTCGCATTGTGCATGTTCTCATGCTGCTTCTGTAACTCATTACTCATGGAAGCAAGCATGTAACACTTAGCTCTCATATCATGCTCCTTCCACTTGTCCAAAGTTTCATGTTCCTCTGGATTGGCCTCTGGAGGTAAGGGACCAGGAACATTTGAATCTAGAACATATCCTATATGTTCAAGGCTCAGGGCAAGTTTCAAATTTCTTAGCCAATCAAAGAGATTAAGTCCTATCAACCTATTGCGATCAAGTATGCTTGCAAGGATATTGGATGGTGGTGGTTGTTCTATGCTCATTATTATCAGAAAATTAACCGCAGAAGATAACCAGATTAATTAGTAAATGTATCAAGTAATTAACCAAAATGATTATGGTCTTTTAATCAAATTGGTCCTCCCACTAACTTAGCGAATCCTACACTTCCAAAGTAGAAAACGGAAATCCTAGTTGGATGGATTTCTAGTGGGTGATTGAATTCTTATAATTCTATTGATCATCCTCAGGTACATCCGTTATTAGAATTATAATAAACTATAAGTGAGCAACTCCTTGCCCATGACATCTCATGTGAGGTTAAATCCTTTACCTAGCCCCTAATACTCAAAATCTCAGGCACATCCATTATTGACTTATCTTGCATTAGTTAAGTTGATCCCATTGAGCTAGTAATTATGCAAATAATTTTAATGTCCTCAGGTACATCCAATATTGGCCACTAAACCATTTACACATTTACAATATCTCATGCTTAACAATTATTTTTAAGAAAATCTCTTAAATTAATTGCATCGTATGCAACTATTTAAAATTTCTTAAAATAATTGCCCCAATGGAGGGCCCATGTTATAATTACATTAATTATAGCATTTTCAGCTTAATCATTTGTTTGGAAGATTTTATGGTCATCCTAATTACTATTAAGGTCTCACTTTGCACATTATCCATTTAGCATGCATATAACATATACTTGCATACATTCCCATACATCTCATGCATTCATGGATAAGCAGTAAATATGGTATGATCATGGACTTTCTAAGGGATTCAATTATGAGACACCAAGAATTGAATCAGGGCATTCCTAGGTGCATTTCATTCATTCATTTTACAAGAGTTGCTGAAGGAGTACATAATCAACACTTGATCTTGAATTCCTCCCACTGGTCCCACCAATGCTCTTGACCTCTTTGAACTTCTTGCAATCCAATATTACATAGTAATCCTTGGCATACCAAAGCGAATTTACAAGAACTTAAATAAATGAAATTATAACTCAAAAATTATTACAAACTTAATAATACATGCCCAAAATAAATTAAAATAAATTAATTAATTTATAATCTCAAAGCAACATAAAAGAAATAAATCCAATCACATTGGTCTTTTATAGTCTATGATCATCCATCATGCATATCACTATTTAGCAATTAAATAAAATATACATACATAAATTAAATTGAATATCTCATTTTCAACTTAAAAATCCAGATTTGAATATGATTCAAATAAATTTAAAAATTCAGATTTGAATCTCATTCAAATAAATATAAAAATTCAGATTTAAATCACATTCAAACAACCTTAAAAAATCAGATTTGAATCACATTCAAACAATTCTTAAAAAATAAAATTTGAATCACATTCATACAATTTTTAAAAATTTAGATCTGAATATTATTCAAATAACTTTAAAAAATCAGATTTAAATATGATTCAAACAATTTTAAAAATTCAGATTTGAATCACATTCAAACAACTTTTAAAATTCATATTTGAATCACATTCAAATAATTTTTAAAATTCTGATTTGAATCAAAATTTAATTGTGTGATTAAAATTCTAATTAAACAATTTAATTAGACATAGGATGAGCTTTTAGATCATACAACAATTGTAAATTAAAAAGCCAAACCTTGAGCCACCCATGAAGCCACAAACCTTGCACACCATGAAGGTGTTCTCTTGCATGCCGCCACACATCCATTGCAACCAGTAATGGATAAATCATCTCATGATCGAAACACACAATTAAATCATGTAATCAAAAATCTAAATGGCAAATAAAGTGGCTCTAATACCTATTGAAGGAGTGGAAGCATGAAAAACACAAGTTTATAATATTGAATTCAAAAATTTTCACCTAGGGTCACATGCATCATACAAGATTTATTTTTATCTATTTGATTTCAATCATAAACAATATATTAAAATACTTTTAATATGTTGTGGATCTGTATTTGCCATTTAAGATTTTAAAAATTAATCAGATTAATTTTAGAACCCTAGATTAGATCAAGAACAAATACATTAACCTCTTGATGCACTGCAGTGTATTTGTGCCTTTCAGATGCGTCTTCAGGACACCAGATGTTGTCCCTCTAGCTTGTCCACACCAAGAACACCTATGGCAGCCCTTGAATAGCTTCTAAAGCTTTTTCTATTAATTAAAAAATCAAATTATGCCTTTTAAGAGATTAAAGATGTAAACAGGATATTAGAAACGATTTATAGTATTTTTAATTCAAAAGATTGTTTGCTAATCTCTTGGAATTGGTGAGAGATGAAGAAGAAGAGAAGGGAGAGCCTAAGGTGGCGGCGCAAATGAGAACAGCAGCTGGTTGTATTTTTTTTCTTCATAACAATACTTATATAGCTAGGTTAACACATTAAACCCTTGCCACATGTCACCCTCTAATTGGTTCTAGGTTTAATTGACCCAATCACATTGAGCCAAGTGTCAAACCTATATTTAATCTTAATTTTAATCATCTTACATGATAAAAGACATTTGACAAGATTATGTGTAATGCCATGTGTCACCATCTCATGGTGCCACATGTCACCCTGTGAAATGACCAAAATGCCCCTGTGTCAACCCAAAATAATTATTTCTCTACTTCTAATCAATTTATATCAAATATAAATTAATTAATTAATCTTTATTAATTAATTTCCCATTAATTAAATTCATATTTAAACACTTTAAATATAAATTTAACTTATACTATACATCTAATAATCTAGATTTGGTTTCAAGTCAAGCTAGGAACTTTGCAATCTAATTGCAAACCAAACCTATTTAATTAATCAATTAAACTCTTTAATTAATTAATTAAATCTTATTTAATTAGGTGATAACTTGTGTATGTGTGTGACTTACTAGGCTTGTCACTAATTGGCAATGAGACATGATATTAACTCTTAATATCATCAGAACTCTTTCTTACCATAAATGATTTCTCTAAATCATTTTATGCACCTCATAGACCATGGTTAACACCTAGCATAGCATGCCATGGCCACCCAATCAGCAATAAGGTTTACCTTAAATGAACCTATAATCATATGTTACCATGCACTAGAATCTCTCTGTTACAAAATCCCAACTCAAGCTGGAGTCATGGTTTATGTCAAACCCCATTTGCTATGAATATTATGTCCTCTTTTAATTCCAGTTCTTGATTAAAAGATTTTCTCATCAGAAACTCTTTTCTGAATAAATATATCTGTCCTGGCCAGAAACTTGAAACATCAAGAACAATTAAATGAACATAGGATTTTATCTCTATTTACTTAGAGGAACAGATTCCATCTTGATTAACACCTACCTCCATATATAACTAGTAGGAGCCAACGCATGCCCATGTACCCATACACAGTACAAGTATGAAAGCAGTATCAAACTCAAACCACCTATATACAAGATAACTGTGCTAGTTCAGGTCTAAAAATTATATGCACTAATATGATTTATGACAAAATATTGACAAGAGTAAACTCCATGTGCTTGTCATATGTGTCACTGGTTCGACCTACTTGTCATGTATAAGTGCCTATCATGTTTGTTATATGGCATGAGACTCACCATTTCATCTTATTTACATGTCATATAAATAACTTGAGAACAAACATGAATACAATCTTTCTGGATAAGTCATGTCCTTATTATGAAGTATCCTCGATTGTGAACCTATTTATGATACTTTGTACTATAAATATTGTCACTCATATTCTTAACAACTTAAGAATAGAATTTCTAACACAATATCAATGGACCTTTTCTATTACACATAAATATATTATGTAAACGGAAAAGTGGAAACGCCTTTTATTAATAAAACATGTACAAGATACATACCAAATGAAATGCTCTAGGGCATACTACTAACACCGAAGAACTGTTTTATCCATTTTTAGCCAGCACTCTGCCGGATTTTCTATAAAATTTGCGAAACCTCAAATAAATTATAATTTCAATAAATGACTTAAATGAAATATAATGTACTTCATAACTATGATAAAAATAAATTAAGGAATAATAAAAATGATTGAGAAAAAAAAAGGGTGTTCCGGTACACTATGTGACATATCTTACTCGGCTATACTGTAGACGGGTAAGGGGTGTCACAGCTATACTGTAGACGAATAAGGGGTGTCACAGGTACAGCCTGCACAGATCACCTGGGAGTTTTTTTTGGCTTAATTAAAAAGGAAATACATTAGCCATGTGTACTTAGAGGCCAAAAGGAGAAAATTCCTAGCACTGAGGTACAGGCAACTTATAGTCTCTGAATATGAGCGGGAATTCATGAGACTTAGTGGATATGCATTGGAGATCATACCTATAGAGGTTGATAAGTGCAGAAGGTTTGAGGACGGGACTAAATGACAACATCAGACTGATAGTCACATCTCATCACTTCACAGACTTCTCCCAGTTGGGAGCATCAGCCTTTGATGTGGAAAGAGTCAGAAATAAAGAGCAGTCTAGAAAGGATAGGCAATGTAAGAGGGGTTTTAGATTTGGTCAGTCTGGTTCACCAACCACTGGTAGTAAGAAGCCCAAGGAGTCTCAAGGTCAGACTCAGGGTCGGTAAAAGGCAAAAATCTCAGTTTGCTCTGAGGAGAGGAGGACAGTCTGGTGGATTAGTGGGTAGTTCACCTAAGAAAACTAGCCCGAGCATGTAGGAGATTCCCATAGTACGTGAATTTTTGGATGTGTTTCTGGAAGAATTGCCAGATTTGCCACTAGATAGAGAAGTGGAGTTTGCTATAGAGGTTATGTCGAGTACCGCACCGATTTCTATTGCAACATATAAGATAACACCCACTGAATTAAGAGAGTTAAAAGTTTAGTTACAGGAGCTACTAGATAAAGGTTTCATATGCCCTAGTGTGCCGCCCAAGGGAGGCCTAGTGTGGTGTTGCTTATAAAGAAGAAAGACGGTACACTACTGCTTTGTATAGACTACCAGCAGTTGAATAAGGTGACTGTGAAAAACAAATATCCTTTACCACAGATAGATGATCTCTTTGATCAACTGAAGGGAGCCAGTGTGTTTTCCAAGATACATATCAGATCAGGCTATCACCTGTTGAGAATAAAGGAGACAGATATGCTTAAAACTGCTTTCAGAACCCAGTATGGACACTATGAGTTTCTAGTGATGCCATTTGGGCTAACGAATGCACCGATGGCTTTTATGGACCTAATGAACTGTGTCTTTCACTCCTACTTGGATCGATTCATAGTGGTCTTTATAGATGATATTCTGGTGTATTCTAGGAACTAGGAGGAGCATGATGAACAATTGAGAGTAGTACTACAGATACTGCGGGAAAAGCAATTATATGCTAAGCTGTCCAAGTGTGACTTCTGGTTGGATGAGATATCTTTTCTTGGACGCATTGCATCAGCAGATGAGATCAAGGTAGATCCCAAGAAGATTGAAGCAATAGTTGAATGGAAGCTCCCCAGAAATGTAATAGAGGTTAGAAGCTTCTTGGGGTTAGCAGGATACTATAGGAGATTTGTGAAGGGATTCTCCCTTATAGCAGCCCCATTGACTAAGTTGCTATACAAGAATGTCAAGTTTGACTAGAATGATAAATGTCAAACCAGTTTTGAGAAGCTAAGGGCTATGCTCACGGAAGCTCCAGTGCTGACCCAGCCAGAGTCAGGGAAAGACTATGTGATCTACAGTGATGCCTCTCATAATAGGCTTGGGTGTGTTCTGATGCAAGAAGGTAAAGTAGTTGCCAATGCTTCCAGACAGCTAAGGCCACATGAAAGGAACTACCCAACACATAATCTAGAATTAGTTGCCATAATATTTGCACTGAAGATATGGAGGCATTACCTATATGGTGAGAAGTGCTACATATACACGAATTACAAGAGTCTGAATTATTTACCAACCCAGAAGGAACTCAATCTGAGACAGAGGAGATGGATTGAATTCCTTAAAGATTATGACTGTGTGATCGATTATCACTCAGGAAAGGCGAATGTAGTGCCTGACGCACTGAGCAGAAAGTCCATGATGGCTTTAAGGGCATTGAATGCTCAGTTGTTTATAGCACAGGATGGGGTACTTTTGCTTAAGTTGCATGTAAAGCCAATTTTGCTACAGCAAATATAAGAAGCACAGTTAAGAGATGAAAAGTTAGTAACTGTAATGGGTAGAGTTGAAGAGGGGAAGGAGATTAACTATGAGTTGAAAGGAGATGGGTGCCTGTACTATAAAGGCAGAATCTCTGTACTAGGAGATGAGGACCTGAAGAAGAGTATCCTGAAAAAGGCGCACAGTAGCTTCCATTCTATGTACCCAGGAAGTACTAAGATGTATCATAACCTAAAAGCACAGAACTGGAGGCCTAGAATGAAGAAAGAGATTGGTGATTTTGTGACTAGATGTTTGACATGCCAGTAGGTTAAGGTTGAGCATCAAGTTCCATCAGGGTTGCTGTAACCCATATCCATACCAGAGTGGAAATGGGACTGCATCACCATGGATTTTGTGACTAGACTACCATTGAAACAAAAGAAGCATGATACCATCTAGGTAATTATGGACAAATTAACAAAGTCAGCACACTTCCTACCTATCAGAATAGATTACTCACTAGAGAGATTAGCAGAAATTTACATAGCTGAGATAGTACGGTTACATGAAGTGCCAACATCGATTATATTTGATCAAGACCTGAGGTTTACTTCGAGGTTTTTGGAAGAAGCTACAGGAGTCATTAGGCACTCAACTGCACTTTAGTATGGCTTTTCATCCTCAGAAGGATGGACAGTTTGAAAGGGTGATTCAGGTAACCCTTAGAACTCAGTGAATTATATAAATGTCAAAAGATTGATAAAAATGACATGACTTGAATTACATGATAGGTGCTGGAAGATATGCTTCAGAGCTGCATTATAGACTTTGTAGGAATTTGGGAGAAGTATCTTTCTTTGGTAGAGTTTGCTTACAATAACAGCTACTAAGCCAGTATAAAAATGGCTCCATATGAAGCATTATATGGGAGGAGATGTAGGACTCCCTTATGCTAGATAGAAATGGGTAAAGAAAAAGTAGTGGAACCAAACCTGGTAAGGTAGATTGAAGAGAAAGTGGAACTCATCAGAGGTAACCTGAAGGCCACCTCAGACAGATAGAAGTCATATGCTGACCTGAGGAGAAAGGATATAGAGGATGAGGTTGGTGATAAGGTGTTTCTCAAGATATCACCATAGAGGAAAGTGCTAAGATTTGGTAAGAAGGGTAAGTTAAGCCCTAGGTTTACTAGTCCATACGATGTCATTGTACGTGTGGGTCCAGTAGCCTATAGGCTAGCTTTACCACCTGAGCTGGATAAGATTCATAATGTATTCCATGTGTCAATGCTCAGGCGATACAGATTAGATCCTTCACATGTCATTTCAGCAGAAGAGATAATTGTGTAACCTGACTTGACATATGAAGAAGAGCCAATCAGAATCTTGGCACGGGAAGTAAAGGAGCTCATAAACAAGAGAATTACCCTGGTGAAAGTTCTGTGGAGACATCACAACCCAGAAGAGGCAACTTGGGAGAGTGAGGAGATAATGAGGCAGCAGTTCCCTCAGCTCCTCATATCAGGTAAATTTCAAGATCAAAATTTTATTTAGAGGGGAAGAATTGTAACACCCTCACCATCAGTAGTTCATATGTTCTACTGTTCTATCGACTAACATTTGTTCGGAAAGTCAGAATGCTGGGAACTACATTTAAACGATAGTAAGGAGACATAAAATGATGATATACATGATAAGAAAATGCAAAAAAAATTAAGAAAAAATAAAAGGCATGAAATATAATTAGGTTAAAATAGTCGTGTCCCGGACCAGCAAGAAACCTTTGGAAATAATTTTCAGGGTTTAATTAAAATTTACCAAGGTAAAAATGACATAAAAAATGTTAAAGAAAATTTAATTAATTAGTAAAAGTGAAAATAAAAAAACTAAATAGACAGTACAAAAAATTTAAGAAATCGAAGGATCGGGAATTTAATTGGTATTTCTAAAAAAGTCAAACTATAACTTGAAGAGGGGTATTTTGGTCATTTGGCACCTAGAGTTGACTTTTGACCTAAATTTCCATTAAAAAAAAATAAGTGGTATGAAATTTTGAAAACCCCAGAAAAACATGAAATTATATATGTAATGTAATTAAAGGGAAATAAGGGGGTAAAATTAGAAATTATGAAAGTTGATTATTTAAATAATATTTAAATAAGTTAGTGGGGGTATAAAAGCATGTGAGGACAGAAAATCCAGCCCACTAACTCACCTTCTTCCTCCCTTTTTTCTCTCAAGTAGCCGATCCTACCAAATCCTCCATGAATGATCACATTCAAGCTCCTTAAACCTTCATCTTTCTCCATGAAATCACAAACCCACTTCACAAAAGTTGGTCCTCACACCTTGGGTAGAGTATTAGCAGCAAGAAAAACAAAGTTTAGTGAAGTTTACAAGGTTAAAAAATTCTGGATATAAAGGCATATGCATAATTCTTCCTAAATTCTTGATTCGGGGTTGTTTTGAGTTAGTGTGATGAGGAAATTAAAGGAAATGATGAGGGATTGTTGGAGCCCTAATTTTAACAACCTTGTTATGTGTAGGGGTTTGTCTAATTCTTCCATGTAATTACTAATTTGTAATGTTGATTAATATAATTTCATGTTCTGGGGTTAAATTGTGTGAGTGTGTTTGAGGTTGGTGATTTCAATTAGGGTTTTCAAATAATTATTGGGGATTTGGGTAAATGTTCATTTTAGCAGCCTTAAAAGCATGAGAAATTGATAAATTACAAGTATAAATAAGGTGAATTTTGATGTTGATGAATGAGTTATAGGTTGAGTGTAACATCCTCACTTTAGCAACTCCGTACATTCTACTGTTCCCGTGACCAATGTCAGTCCAGACAGCTAGAATGTCCGAAAAAATATTTAAACTAAAGTGAGGAACCATAATTAACTCAAATATTAATAAGAAGAATTTAGAAAAAAATTTAAAAATAAAATACAACTAAGTTAAATGAGCCGGTGCCCTAGCGATGGGTAACCTAGTGAGAAATTGCAGTTCTCGCAACTAGAAGCTCTATACCGGGGGGAAAAATTATAAAATAATTTTTGGGACTCCAGAGAAGGGTCATTGAGGTTCTTATTGCATTAGAATGCTAAGAAAATACTTAGAAAAATTTTTCAATTGGTATAGACAATTTTGGCTCGTTAAGCCAAACGGAGGGCATTTTGATCATTTCGTCTTCAGAGATAATTTTTGACCAACTTTTCTAGTTAAATAAATAATTTATATAACATAAAATATGAATAAATGTTGTTAAAAATTTAATTGCATTTAAATAGACAAGAAAAGATGAGAAAATAAAAGAAAATAGACTTATGACATCATAATGATGTCATTAAGATTCTCCCAACCAACCCAATGTGGACACATGGCATAACTTTATTTAAAAGAGATAAAGTGGGCTGAAAAATGAAAGAAAAATCAGAATTCTCTTCTCTTCTTCTTCATTGCCGTGACATACCCCCCATAGCCACCATTTTTAAGCTTTTAAAGCTTGATTTTCCCTAGCTTCTACCCAACAAAACCCTAACCTAGCAACACAAAAAAGTGTTCTTGCATTTTGGTGATTCCTTTGGGAGCAAAAAGAAAAGGAAAACAAGAACTCTAGCAAGTGGGGAAACTTCACTCCATAGAGGTTAGTGACCTAACCTTAGTTTTCACCTTAAATTCATGTTAAGGACTATGTATGAGTGCAAATTACAAAGAAAATTTGTTCAATACCATTTGTATGCCAACCCATAATTTTGGCAGCTGTGGTTAAGGCAAGATTATGATGATTTTAATGAAGTTAAAAGGCTAGTATGGCTGCCCTTGATATGCATCTTGTAAGTGGAGTGATGAAATGCCATGATAATGCATGGTTTGTGATATTTGAGTTAGGGTTTGGGGTGAAAAATGAGACTTTGAACATGTGATAATGAAATTAGGTTTTAATGGTCAATTAGTGACCATTTGGTATTGTTTGAATAAAAAATGAAGTGCATTGTATAGTGGGATTGGAGTTTGGTGTGGCTGCCCTTGGGGACCTGTAGGACTAGTCATGAGTCCATCAGGTTTGGGCAATAATAACTTGAATTATAGAGGTTCAATTGGTGTAAGGCCAATTGGACGTGAAACTAGACACATAATGGCACAACTTTGTTGAAGAAACCATGCCCAGAAAACTAAACCAAGTGAACCAAAAGATTGCCCTAATCCGGGTGACCTGCAGTCTGCCTGGGCAAAATGACCAAATGAACAGTATTTGGTCATTTGGCCATAACTCAGTGTAGAAAGCTCCAATTGACCTGAAAGTTTACCAGTAACAAGTTGAGATATAGACCAACAACTTTCATGAAGAAACCTAACCCAAATTGTGACCAGAGCATATTCAAAAGTGAGTTGTAGTCACTGTTCCTAATACTGTAGATTTGGTCAGTCCATAAATTATGGAAAAACTTTTAATCCTGCCAGTTGTGGTTTTTGGGCCATAACTTGAGCTACAAAACTCCAAATGGAGTGATTCAAAAAAAGAAATGCAACTAGACAAAATAAGGAACAACTTTCATGTTGGTCATTTTGCCAAATTCATACTGCAAAAATGACTAATGGAACAGTAAAAACAAAGTATGAAAATTGAAAATTCTGTCCAATTAACATTAAGCTTAGAAATGATATTGGCAACCAATACTAACAAATTGAGAATGCAAAATGTGCTATGTTGGGAGTATTAGAACCAATGTACCTATTGTCTATGCGAAAGTCAACATTTTAGTTGACTAATGAAATGAATAGTAACACTAAAACTTGAATTTCAAGAATTGTGAAATTTAAAAGTGTAATATGCCCTAGTATACCTAACAAGATTGGTTTGGATAGCTTGGCATGCCAATAGGGTTCTGTTAGCAGTACTTCATATGGCTTCATGCCATTCTGTGTTTCATGGCTTTCCATGCCATTCTGTGACATAATAGCCTTTGGCTATGTTATTTGAGTTGTTACACTCGGGTTTTAACCCTAATAATTATTACAGCTTATTAGCTGTTTTGTTGCACACCGGGAGACACAATGTGTAACACCCTCCCGGTAGCAACTCCGTACATTCTACTATTCCGGTGACCAGTGTCGGTCCGGACAGCTAGAACGTCGGAAAAAATATTTAAACTAAAGTGAGGAACCATAATTAACTTAAATATTAATAATAAAAATTTAGGAAAAATTTTAGAAATAAAATACAACCAAGTTAAACGAGCCGGTGCCCTAGCGATGGGTAACCCAGAGGGAAGTTGCGGTTCTCGCAACTAGGAGCCCTAGACCCAAAGGAAAAATCATAAAATAATTTGTAAGACTCCGGAGAAGGGTCATTGAGGTCCCTATGGCATTAGAATGCCAAGAAAATATTTAGAAAAATTTTTCAATCGGTACAGACAATTTTGACCCGTTAAGCCAAACGGAGGGCATTTTGGTCATTTCGCCTTCAGAGGTGATTTTTTGCCGACTTGTCCAGTTAAGTAAATAATTATTATGACATAAAATATGAATAAACATTACTAAAAATTAAATTGAAAATGAGTAGTGATGAAAAAAAAAGAAAAATAAAAAAAAGCTCATTTATGACATATGATGATGTCATTTAAAGGCTACCACCAATTAAATTTAAACAACCAATTAACTAACTAATAAAAGAGATAAATAAAGACCAAAGAATTAAAAAAAATTTCAGCCATCTTCTTCCTCATTCAGCCGCACCACCATAACCAAGAACCCTCCATTTTTCTTCTTAAATCAAGCTTAAAAATCTCTTAAACCTCTCCCCAAAACCCTAAGTCATCTTCACTAAAATTAATCCACACACCCTAAGGAAGCTCTAGGCAGCCACAAAGAGGAGAAATTTTAGAGTTTTCACAAGTTCAATAAGTTGAGCCAAGAGGTTAGTGCTTACTTATGTTAATATTCCTTTATTTCCATGTTAAGGACTTGAATTTAGTATGAAATTGTAAGTTAAATGAACTAAAACTCATGTGTATGTGTACCATAAATTTTGGCAGCCCTAAGGAAGGAATGAGTCTGATTGTTTTAATGAACTTAGAATGAAGTAGAGATTATGTTTAAGGTGTATATACACATATATGATGAATGAAAGTGTTTAACTAGGTGTATGGGTGAATTAAAATGGGAAATTAGGGTTTTGGGAGTGAAAAATTGGACTTGGCTTATGAAATGATTAATGGACATTCTAATGGTCAATTAGTGACCATTTGAGGCAAGTTAATCATAATTTGAAGTGAACTAAAGTGTTACAAACCCAATTGGTAGGCTGCCTAGTGACAGCAGCAATGAGGCTATGAGTCCAGCCTGTTTGGACTGCCATATCTTTGGCTGTGTAGGTCCAATTGGTGTTTAGCCAATTGGACATGAAACTAGACTTATAATGGCACAATTTTGCTGAAGAAACCATGTCCAAAAGACCAAAGAAAGTGGACCAAAAATTGGCCCCAATCCGGATACCCTGCAAACAGGTTATGCAGAATGACTAAATGAAGAGTAACTGTTCATTTGGCCATAACTCACTGTAGATATGGTCAATTGACCTGAAATTTTTACAGAAACAAGTTAAGACATAGACAAACAACTTTCATGAAGAAATCTACCCCAAATTATGACCAAAACCTATCCAACAAGGCAGTGGCAGTCACTATTCATTATACTGTAGATTTGGTAAATTCTGCAGTTTTGCGATCCGGCAAGCTGTGGTTTTTGGACCATATCTGGAGCTAAAAAACTCCAAATGGAGTGATTCAAAAAAATAAATTCAACTAGACAAAATAAGGAACAACTTTCATGTTTACCATTTCCTTAAATTTTCACTGTAACAGTCACCAATGGAACAGTAAAGTTGGGTTACAAAAACTGAAAATTCTGCTTCCCTTGGTTTAAACTTAGAAATGGTATTAATGCTTAATGCCAACAAGTTTTGAATGCAAAATGTGGTATGTTGGGAGTGTCAAAACCAATGTACCTATTTTCTATCAAAAAGTCAACATTTTTGTTGACCAATGAGGTGAATAGTGACACCAAAACTTGAAATTCAAAATTTGAAGAATTCAAAAGTATCAAATGCCCTAGTATACCTAACAAGATTGGTTTGGATAGTTTGGCATGCCAATAGGGTTCGGTTAGCAGTACTGCACATGGCATTATGCCATTCTGTGATTTTATGGCTTTTAGCCATTATGATATTGTGTTGAGACTTGGCCTCGTGCCTAATATTATTTACAGCTTGTTAGCTGTTCTGTTGCACACCGGGAGATACATATGTGACCGATGGTGTGACGGCCCGAGGTACTTGATACCCAAAGCGCATTTACCCGCTTATCCATCGAATGCTCAAGATAGGTTACTTAGGCAACCAAATGAATGAAAGTGGACAAAGTTAACGAAATAAATGGATATACAAATACAAAACAAATAAGACATATACATTCAATGCATATGTATTTCTGTTATTTCTTTCTATTTTATTATTGCACCACTAAGCATCATTGCTTAGCGCGTTGCTTTTGCCACGCGTAGGTTTTGGAGATACTGATCGTGAGCCCAGTAGACCGCAGACTGGGTGAGTCCATCCTGCAGCTCTGCACAGTGTCCGTGTCACCTCACCATCCGCAGTGCATTGGTAGGACACTAGGTTTCATTTTGGTATTTTGTAACTAACTTTTATTTTTTTCATGTGTAAATGAACTTATGGATGTATTTTGATGTTCATGTAAATAATGAGAATTGTGTTTGTGAATGTTTATCTGTGTTTTATACACGATTACCACATGAGCTGAATGATTGAGAAACGAAATTGAAAAATATTGAGATTTTGATATTGGAGTTTGAGAGTGATGAGATATGAATATTAGAAGTGTTTTTAACAGGTTCCGAAGAACTGTTTTCTCTATTTTTAGCCGGCACTTTGCCGGATTTTCTTTAAAATTTTCGGAACCTCAAATAAATAATAATTTTGATAAATGGCTTAAATAAATTATATTTCATAAACTATATTCAAAACTATGACAAAAATTGATTAAGTTAAAATAGAGGGTGCCGATACACCGTGTGACATTGCTTACTCGGATATACTGTACACGGGTAAGGGGTGTCACATTTAGTGGTATCAGAGCACGGTTTAGGCGTTTCTGGGCCTAGATTGAGTCCATACCATGCATTGCATTTGTAAGAGTC
This sequence comes from Hevea brasiliensis, assembly GCF_030052815.1. Lineage (NCBI taxonomy): Eukaryota > Viridiplantae > Streptophyta > Magnoliopsida > Malpighiales > Euphorbiaceae > Hevea > Hevea brasiliensis. Next base: position 69,524,732 of record NC_079493.1, on the reverse strand, counting down.
GAGGTGACACTAATGCAGATCTGTTATCTTTGTTATTTTGAATAGGATATGGACCCTACATCTCAGAGGGCAGTTGAGGAGGAAGTGGAGAGTCATGCTCCACCTGCAGCAGCTGAGACTGGGGGTAGGGGAGAACCTACTCTGCCAGCTCAAGCAGAGCCTGCTCAGCCTCCACAGGCAATGTTCCAACAAATGGCCGATTTCTTCAGACAAATGGCTGGGGTAATGCCAGCAGCAGTAGCAGCACCACCACCTCCACAACCAAAATCACACCTAGAAAAATTAAGAAAATTTGGAGCAGTGGACTTCTTCGGCAAGAGAGAAGATGATTCTGTTACAGTCGAAAATTGGTTGAACAGAACAGGCAGAGTTCTAAAACAACTCCACTGCACCCCAGATCAAAACTTAGAAGTTGCCATATCTCTATTGCAAGATGATGCATATGAGTGGTGGGATACGGTGTCTAGTGAAGTACAGCCAGAAGCTATAACTTGGGACTTCTTCCTCTCCGAATTTAAGAAGAAATATGTGGGTACTGTATACCTAGAAGAGAGAAGAAGGGAATTCATTAACCTGAGGCAGAGACAGCTGTTAGTGGCCGAGTATGAGAAGGAATTCGTTAGATTAAGCCACTACGGAAGGGAGATAGTCCCTAATGAAGCTGAAAGGTGTAAGAGATTTAAAGAGGGATTAAATGACAACATAAAGATCCAGATCACCACCTTGGGAATCACTGACTTCACCAAGTTAGTGGAAGCTGCATTAAAGGTGGAGAAAGTAAAAATCAGTGAGCAGACTAGAAGGGATAGACAGCAGAAGAGGGGCCCGGGTCAGTCTAGTTCATCTCCTGCACCTGGGAAGAAATTCAAGGGTCCATCTGCATAGAGTTCAGGCCAGCCACAAGGTCAGGGTCACCTCAGGCCAAGGCCACGCTTACCCTAGGAGAGGTCACCCACACCATCGGGCAGCTCTCCGGGATGGGGTTCAGGATCACCAAAGATCTTCCTCGCATGTCCACACCGCTTGAAATGGCATAAGGGGGAGTGTTGGAGAGTGATTGGTGCTCGCTAAGGTGTGGGTCAACAGAGCATCGCTTGAAGAACCGCCCACGCAGAACTACTACACTGCTCCAACACAAGCGCATGCACCTACTCCCGCACTACGCAGGGGTAGAAAATCTGGCAAATTTGAGGCTGTGGGACCATCACAGAGGCCTGCGTCTGAGCCAGCAGAGAGGCCTGACAGCAGACCACCTGCAAGAGCTTATGCCATTAGAGCTCAGGAGGAGCAAGATGCCCCGTACGTCATCAGGGGTACGTTCTCCCTCTACAACACATTTGTACATGCATTGGTGGATCCAGGATCCACTCATTCATACATCTGCATCAACTTACCCGTAGAAAGGAAGATACTAGTAGGGGAGAGTGACCGAGACATTCTGGTCACTAATCCATTGGGCCATAGTGTAGTGGTGAACAAAGTATACAAGGGTTGCCCATTAAGGATTCAGGGGTATGAATTCTTGGCAGACCTAATTGAGTTGCCCTTCCACGAGTTTGACGTGAATTTGGAAATGGACTGGTTGTCACGTCATCAGGCAATAGTTTATTGCAAATTGAAGAGAATTTCTTTGAAAACTTCTGAGGGTAATGAGATCACAGTTGTGGGGGAAAGGACAGATTTTCTGTCCAACGTTATCTCAGCCACAGTTGCAAGAAGAATGATGAGAAAAGGTTGTGAAGCCTACCTAGCACATGTGGTGGATACTAGGCAGGCTAAGCCAAACCTGAGTGATATACCCACAGTAAGAGACTTCCCAGAGGTATTTCCTGAAGAGTTGCCTGGTTTACCACCAGAAAGGAAGTTGAATATGCTATTGAAACACTGCTGCGTACAACACCCATTTCCATTGCTCCTTATAGGATGGCACCCACTGAATTGAAGGAGTTGAAAACTCAGTTGCAAGAGTTTCTTGATAAGGGGTTCATACGCCCCAGTGTGTCACCGTGGGGAGCTCCAGTGCTGTTTGTGAAAAAGAAGGATGGGACTTTGAGGCTTTGCATCGATTACCGGCAGTTGAATAAAGTGACTGTGAAAAACAAATATCCGTTGCCTAGAATTGATGATCTGTTTGATCAGTTGAAGGGAGCAGGAGTATTTTCCAAAATTGATATCAGATCAGGGTATCATCAGTTGAGGGTGAAGGATGTAGATGTGCCCAAGACTGCATTCAGAACCCGATATGGGCATTATGAGTTTCTGGTGATGCCCTTTGGCCTAACAAATGCACCAGCAGCATTCATGGACCTTATGAACCGTATCTTCCATCCACACCTAGATCGGTTCGTAGTGGTATTTATTGATGATATTTTGGTGTATTCCCAGACCAGGGAAGAACATGATGAGCATTTGAGGATTGTTCTGCAAACCCTGAAAGAAAAGAAGCTGTATGCTAAGTTGTCCAAGTTTGACTTTTGGTTGAATGAGATTGCATTCCTTGGACACATAGTGTCAGCTGATGGGATTAGGGTGGATCCCAAGAAAATAGAAGCAGTGATGGAATGGAAGCCCCCCAGGAATACAACTGAGGTCAGAAGCTTCTTGGGGCTAGCTGGGTATTACAGAAGATTTGTGAAGGGATTTTCCTTAATAGCTACTCCAGTGACCAAGTTGTTACACAAGAATGTCAGATTTAACTGGAATGATAAGTGTCAGACCAGTTTTGAGAAGTTGAAGGCTATGTTGACAGAGGCACCAGTGTTAACACAGCCAGTGTCAGGAAAGGACTTTGTGGTCTACAGTGATGCCTCTCATAATGGGTTAGGATGTGTATTGATGCAAGAGGGGAAGGTGGTCGCTTATGCTTCCAGGCAGCTAAGGCCACATGAACAAAATTACCCTACCCATGATCTAGAGCTTGCAGCAATTATCTTCGCACTGAAGATATGGAGGCATTACTTATATGGTGAAAAGTGCTACATTTACACGGACCACAAAAGCCTAAAATACTTGCCAACCCAGAAGAAGCTCAACCTTAGACAGAGGCGATGGATTGAGTTCCTGAAAGACTATGATTGTGTAATTGACTACCATCTTGGGAAGGCAAATGTAGTTGCTGATGCTTTGAGCAGAAAATCCATGACAACTTTGAGATCATTGAATGCCCGTCTAACTTTGATTCGAGATGGAGCTATTTTGGCTGAGTTGCAAGTGAGGCCAACCCTGTTACAGCAGATTTTAGATGGGCAGAAGGTAGATGAGAAGCTAATGGCTATTATGAGCAAAATCTCAGAGGGAAAAGCAACTGACTATGAGATGAAAGTAGATGGGTGTCTGTATTACAAAGGAAGACTGTGTGTACCAGATAATGGGGAATTGAAGGCCAGTATTCTAAAAGAGGCACACACCAGTGTATATGCTACGCACCCAGGAAGTACAAAGATGTATCATGATCTGAAGCTTCAGTATTGGTGGCCTAGTATGAAGAAAGACATAGCTGACTACATGACTAAATGCTTGACATGTCAGCAAGTCAAGGCAGAACATCAAGTTCCATTGGGTTTGCTACAGCCTATACGCATACGTGAATGGAAATGGGATCGGGTCACCATGGATTTTGTAAGTGGTCTACCTCTCACCCGGAAGAAACATGATGCAGTATGGGTGATAGTTGATAGATTGACTAAGTCAGCACACTTTCTGCTAGTTAGGACTGACTACTCACTGGAAAAGTTAGCAGAATTGTATATCAGTAAGATAGTTAAACTGCATGGAATTCCACTTTCCATCATATCTGATCGAGACCCAAGGTTTACATCGAGATTTTGGAAGAAGTTGCATGAGTCCTTGGGTACACAACTCCATTTCAGCACAGCATTCCATCCTCAGACGGATGGGCAATCCGAAAGAGTAATCCAGGTAAACAATTGAATCAATTGAATTAATACAACTATTGAACTGAAATGATAATAATAACATGAAATATATGTCAGGCCGTTGAGGATATGCTGAGGAGTTGTGTCATTGAGTTTGAGGGAAGTTGGGATAGATACCTCCCATTGGCAGAACTTGCATACAACAATAGCTACCAAGCTAGTATCCAAATGGCCCCGTATGAAGCACTGTATGGGAGAAAATGTAGAACTCTAGTGTGCTGGACTGAATTGGGTAAAGACAAGCTGTGGGGCTGCACTGTGAAACAGACTGAGGAGAAAGTGAAACTAATCAAAGCCAATCTGAAGGTTGCCTCAGATAGACAGAAATCTTATGCCGACCTGAAGAGAAAAGAAATAGAATATGTGGTTGGCGACAAAGTGTTCCTGAAGGTGTCACCATGGAAGAATGTATTGAGGTTTGGAAGAAAAGGTAAGTTAAGCCCTAGGTTCATTGGCCCATATGAAGTCATTGAATGTGTGGGTCCAGTGGCCTATAGGCTAGCTTTACCACAAGAGCTGGACAAGATCCACAATGTGTTTCATGTGTCCATGCTTAGAAGATACCGCTCAGACCCTTCACATGTCATCTCCAGGGAAGAAATTGAAATACAGCCGGATTTGACATATGAAGAAGAACCTCTACGGATCCTGGCTCGGGAAATAAAAGAGTTGAGAAATAAGCAGATTCCACTGGTGAAAGTGCTTTGGAGACACCACAACACTGAGGAGGCAACTTGGGAAAGTGATGAGACGATGAGGCAACAGTTTCTTCAACTATTTGCATCAGGTAAATTTCGAGGACGAAATTTAAATTAGAGGGGAAGAGTTGTAACACCCTCCCGGTAGCAACTCCGTACATTCTACTGTTCCGGTGACCAGTGTCGGTCCGGACAGCTAGAACGTCCGGAAAAATATTTAAACTAAAGTGAGGAACCATAATTAACTTAAATATTAATAAGAAAAATTTATGAAAAATTTTAGAAATAAAATACAACCAAGTTAAACGAGCCGGTGCCCTAGCGATGGGTAACCCAGAGGGAAGTTGCGGTTCTCGCAACTAGGAGCCCTAGACCTGAGGGAAAAATCATAAAATAATTTTTGAGACTTCGGAGAAGGGTCATTAAGGTCCCTATGGCATTAGAATGCCAAGAAAATATTTAGAAAAAATTTTCAATCGGTACAGACAATTTTGACCCGTTAAGCCAAACGGAGGGCATTTTGGTCATTTCGCCTTCAGAGGTGATTTTTGGCCGACTTGTCCAGTTAAGTAAATAATTATTATGACATAAAATATGAATAAACATTACTAAAAATTAAATTGAAAATGAGTAGTGATGAAAAGAAAAGAAAAAAAAAAAGAAGCTCATTTATGACATATGATGATGTCATTTAAAGGCTACCACCAATTAAATTTAAACAACCAATTAACTAACTAATAAAAGAGATAAATAAATGCCAAAGAATTAAAAAATTTTCAGCCATCTTCTTCCTCATTCAGCCGCATCACCATAACCAAGAACCCTCAATTTTTCTTCTTAAATCAAGCTTAAAAATCTCTTAAACCTCTCCCAAAAACCCTAAGTCATCTTCACTAAAATTAATCCACACACCCTAAGGAAGCTCTAGGCAGCCACAAAGAGGAGAAATTTTAGAGTTTTCACAAGTTCAATAAGTTGAGCCAAGAGGTTAGTGCTTACTTATGTTAATATTCCTTTATTTCCATGTTAAGGACTTGAATTTAGTATGAAATTGTAAGTTAAATGAACTAAAACTCATGTGTATGTGTACCATAAATTTCGGCAGCCCTAAGGAAGGAATGAGTCTGATTGTTTTAATGAACTTAGAATGAAGTAGAGATTATGTTTAAGGTGTATATACACATATATGATGAATGAAAGTGTTTAACTAGGTGTATGGGTGAATTGAAATGGGAAATTAGGGTTTTGGGAGTGAAAAATTGGACTTGGCTTATGAAATGATTAATGGACATTCTAGTGGTCAATTAGTGACCATTTGAGGCAAGTTAATCATAATTTGAAGTGAACTAAAGTGTTACAAACCCAATTGGTAAGCTGCCTAGTGACAGCAGCAATGAGGCTGTGAGTCCAGCCTGTTTGGACTGCCATATCTTTGGCTGTGTAGGTCCAATTGGTGTTTGGCCAATTGGAAATGAAACTAGACTTATAATGGCACAATTTTTCTGAAGAAACCATGTCCAAAAGACCAAAGCAAGTGGACCAAAAATTGGCCCCAATCCGGATACCCTGCAAACAGGTTCTGCAGAATGACCAAATGAAGAGTAACTGTTCATTTGGCCATAACTCACTGTAGATATGGTCAATTGACCTGAAATTTTTACAGTAACAAGTTGAGACATAGAAAAACAACTTTCATGAAGAAACCTACCCCAAATTATGACCAGAACCTATCCAACAAGGCAGTGGCAGTCACTATTCATCGTACTGTAGATTTGGTAAATTCTGCAGTTTTGCAATCCGGCCAGCTGTGGTTTTTGGACCATATCTAGAGCTACAAAACTACAAGTGGAGTGATTCAAAAAAATAAATTCAACTAGACAAAATAAGGAACAACTTTCATGTTTACCATTTCCTCAAATTTTCATCAGAATACCACCAATGGAACAAGAATTTGGGTTACAAAAACTGAAAATTCTGCTTCCCTTGGTTTAAACTTAGAAATGGTATTAATGCTTAATGCCAACAAGTTTTGAATGCAAAATGTGGTATGTTGGGAGTGTCAAAACCAATGTACCTATTTTCTACCAAAAAGTCAACATTTTTGTTGACCAATGAGGTGAATAGTGACACCAAAACTTGAAATTCAAAATTTGAAGAATTCAAAAGTATCAAATGGCCTAGTATACCAAACAATATTGGTTTGGATAGTTTGGCATGCCAATAGGGTTCGGTTAGCAGTACTGCACATGGCATTATGCCATTATGTGATTTTATGGCTTTTAGCCATTATGATATTGTGTTGAGACTTGGCCTCGTGCCTAATATTATTCTGACTTGTTAGCTGTTGCACACCGGGAGATACATATGTGACCGATGGTGTGACGGCTCGAGGTACTTGATACCCAGTGCCAGTTTACCCATTTATCCAGGCCAGTCGTTCAGTATAGGTTACTTGGGCAACCAAATGAATGAAAGTGGACAAAGTTAACGAAATAAATGGATATACAAATACAAAACAAATAAGACATATACAATCAATGCATATGTATTTATATTATTTCTTTCTATTTTATTATTGCACCACTAAGCATCATTGCTTAGCGCGTTGCTTTTGCCATGCGTAGGTTCTGGAGATACTGATCGTAAGCCCAGTAGACCACAGACTGGGTGAGTCCATCCTGCAGCTCTGCACAGTGTCCGTGTCACCTCACCATCCGCAGTGCATTGGTAGGACACTAGGTTTCATTTTGGTATTTTGTAACTAACTTTTATTTTTTTCATGTGTAAATGAACTTATGGATGTATTTTGATGTTCATGTAAATAATGAGAATTGTGTTTGTGAATGTTTATCTGTGTTTTATACATGATTACCACATGAGCTGAATGATTGAGAAACGAAATTGAAAAATATTGAGATTTTGATATTGGAGTTTGAGAGTGATGAGATATGAATATTGGAAGTGTTTTTAACAGGTTCTGAAGAACCGTTTTCTCCATTTTTAGCCGGCACTCTACCGGATTTTCTTTAAAATTTTCGGAACCTCAAATAAATAATAATTTAGATAAATGGCTTAAATAAATTATATTTCATAAACTATATTCAAAACTATGACAAAAATTGATTAAGTTAAAATAGAGGGTGCCGATACACCGTGTGACATTGCTTACTCGGATATACTGTACACGGGTAAGCGGTGTCACACAATGTTATCGATGGTGTGATAGTCTGAGGTACTTAGTACCTAGTGCCATTTTACCCATTTATTCAGTCCAGTCAACTAATATGGGTTACTCAGGCAATGATAATAAACCTTACAAAATTTTAATTGAATAATACTGCAAATAATATTAAGAATTAAGTTTACTAAAAAATGTAAACATACATTCTGTATACTTATTTTTATTATATTTTATATTATCACCACTAAGCATAATTGCTTAGCGTATCGCTTTTGCCACGCGCAGGTACTGGAGACCTAGCTGGGGAGCCCAGCAGACATTAGACAGGGTGAGCATTCAGAGCTGCATTCGGAGTCCAGAGTCACCTCACCTCTGAAGTGCATATGGTAGGACATTAGGATTTTTGATAGCATTTTGTATTTTGTATTTTGTATTAGTTTTGGGATTGTAACTATAAGCTCTTGAAATTATTTGATGATGTAAATACATGAAATTTCATATTATTGAAATTTTATTTATATTATGTTGAGAAATATTTATGAATGTGATTCCAGCAATGATGTGAAAAGAAAAATTTATGAAAATAGTGTTGTGATTTGAAATTGAGATTTTGAGATTGACTTGAATGTGTATAATGGAGTTTGGATTTGGAAATTATATTGGAAGTGTTTTTAAACAGGTTCAGAAGAACTGTTTTTCCAATTTACAGTCGGCACTCTGCCGGATTTTCTATAAAAATTTTAGAAAAATTCAGATTTACCAAAAATTGTAAATAAATGAATTAAAAGGGATAAATTGTAATTAAAATATAAATTGGTGCTCTGGCACACTGAGTGGCATAACTTGCTCGGCTACGTTGTAGACGGGTAAGGGGTGTCACATTTAGTGGTATCAGAGCATCGGTTTAGGCGTTTCTGGGCCTAGATAGAGTGCATACCATTACATTGCATTTGTAAGTGTTGAGGTGACACTGATGCAGATCTACTTGTTTTCTTATTTTGAATAGGATATGGATCCTGCTTCACAAAGAGCAGTTGATGAAGAGGTGGAGAGTCGTGCTCCACCTAGGGCTGAATCTGGGGGCAGGGGAAAATCTGCTGTAGACTTATTTGGGAAGAGGGAGGATGATCCCATGACTGTAGATAACTGGTTGGATAGAACCATCAGAGTGCTGAAATAGCTAAACTGCACCCCCGAGAAAAACTTGGTGGGTGCTGTATCCCTACTTCAGGATGATGCATGTCACACCCTACCCCTCTGTAAGGCATAACATGATCCCGTAGTATATCTAATGAATTACCAACTCTGTCTACTGATAACCCATTAAATACACTACAAGGGACTTTTAAAACTTTTCTTACTTCTTTTACAGTGGTGAGCACTATTCACAGGTGTTAAAAACCTTTTTGAACTGAAGTGATAGAACTAACACATTTGAATTATTTGGAATTTCTGTAAAAATTTTGGCAGAGTGCCATCTGTATTTTGGATAAAACAGTTCTTCAGAAAACCTGTAAAAAGCACTTTAATATTTTTTTTCAAATCTCAACTCCAACATATTTCTCAACACAATATATTTCCCAACTCAAATCCACAGTGATTTCCAAAGACTGAGATAAAAGAAATATAATACAATTTTTTACAAGCCAAAATAATTCATAATTATTTTACAACTTCAAGGTACAATTTGAATTTACAACTGCTCAAAATCAAAAACAATATGTACATACAGTGGACATACATTACAGTACAAAATGTAAAATGTGGTGTACTCATTATACCCGAGAATCTTTCGCTGGAGGTACTACCAGCCTAATCTGCTATACTGTCGTCTGTCTACTGCGGCGACAATAAAGCTATCATTTGAGACAATGTCTCAGTGGTGCACAACATTAACCAAATAGAACTTTAAATCACAATTCATAAATCATTTAAATGATGGATATGTAAAATCATAGTTAAATTCAAGACAGTGAGTGTCAGAAGGAATTTAACACAATATCACAATAAATCTCAGAGATCAAAACATAGTTAGCTTCAAAAGACAGTGAATGTCAATAAGGATTTAACTCCATTTCACAATCTCATAATACAAATCAATAAATCACACACAGCTTAATCATGTTCCAAAGTTCAATTCGTCCCAAAAGCCGATGGCTAGTGAGGTATTCAATTCATCCCAAAAGTCAATGACTAATGAGGAATAACATAGCTAGCTAGCAAAAATATGAGTACTCATCCAATTCGTCCTCAACAGACACACACCTCAACACTTCAGCCAAAGAGGGAATTCAATTCGTCCCACTAGACAAGCTAGCGAGGAATACAATCAATATACATGATAGCTGTGGTTTCAAACCATTTACAGTGCTTTTCAATCAATAAGTATCCATTAAATATCATTCAAACAATTTTTCACAGTTTCACAATTTAAAACAATAATATACAAGTAGTCAAAATTTATTTCAATTGAAAATAATTCAAAAGAAATAGTTGTTGTGCACAAACCTCTGATAATTGTCTCCTGGTCTGGACTCAGTGTTTCCTTCCCTTTCCGTGAGTCTTTACTAACTGAGAAACACAATTTGAAGTGTTTTAGTACTAAATTAAACTGTCTCTATCGATAATGCTTGATAAGTAATTCACTGAAAGTTATTATTTGCTTAATCACCTAATATATCGACCCTCGATGCGTTCTAGGTAATTTAGGTTTTAGTGTTACTAATATGTCACATTCGATAGTCTTTTAGGGTTGGTACATGCTACAAATTTCATTTCCTTGTTTAGTGCATTTTATTGCAACTTGCTGGATTCCGGGATACTAGTTTGACCTAGCTGGACGACCTAGTTCCCTCGGTTTTCGGGTTTTGATCAAAACTACAAACTTGTAGATCTATGTCTTATGGAACGCGGGGCAAAATTTTAGGTCATTCTGAGTTATGTAGACCAAGTTATGGTCATTTTACTATTGCTGGTCAAATGGCATCAAATTTGGTCATTTTAGGTCAATTTTGGTCAACTTTGGTTCGGCCAGTTTTTGGACCCGAACTTGTGCAAGCTGTTTAACTTGCTTATGGTCATTTCTGGGCTTTGGTGTCTTCATAAGACTTGTAGATATGGGTTTTAACTATTCATGGTTAAAATTTCAGGTCAATTGGACCTGTTTTGAGTGAGTTATGGCTTAAACACTAACTGCTGCCCAAATGGTCAGTTTTCAGGCCTCACTTGTACTTAATCTGGATTTGGTCATTTTTCAAGCTACCTTGCAAACAGAATTTTGGTATGCTTCCTTCATGAAAGTTGGCACATTTTGTGCCTAGTTTCACCTCCAATTGGTCTCATACCAATTGGAGTTACATATTTAGAGTTATAGGCTGAAATGCATACTTTCCTTAATTACATTGCTTATACATCTATCCATTACACATTTACCTTGCTACAAGTCCACTTCTCTTACCAATTCTGTTTTGGTACATTACCAAAACCATATATCACTTCACTTTAAAGTCACTTTGGGCAGAATACAAATATCTTCAATACACCAAATGAAACTCTAATTCACAATGTCCAAATACAACCATAAATACACATAAACACTCCTAATTGTTACATACAATTTCCACAACCAATTTACATAAATATTCATCAATCCTCAATGTCGCAATTTACCCAATATCTTCATGAATTTAAACACTCATCAAGAAGCCTCAAGGCTGCTGAAATGCTTCACATTGCCAAAGTGTCCATAATTTCATCAACTTCAATCCCAATTGCACAATCACCACATATACATGGAAATAACTTACTAGGACATTAATTACCCTACTCAACATAATTTCCCATCAAATTTATGTAAGAATAAATCATCAAATATACAACTCCATGGCTGTCCAAACTGGATATATCAATAACTCCTCAAAACTTAAAAATTTCTTCACAAAGCAAACACCCATAACATGTTTTCAAACTTTAACAAAGAAATATTCAAAAACTCAAACTTACCTATTGTTGGGACTTGCTTAATCTTCACTAAAACTTCTTAATATTTGTATCTACTTCTTCCTTGTGAAGTGGGGATAATTTTTAATGAAGCTACCTAGGTGTTTAGAGGTAAAATGAAGGAGTGGATGAAGCTTTATGCAACACGGCAATGGAGGTTTCCCATTTCTTCATTTCGGCATGGATGGAGGAGTTGGAGGAAAATGAAATTGCAGATTGTGTAATAGGTGTACACCTGCCCATTTAGTGTTTAGTTTATTCCTTAGTGGTCCACTTACACAATTTAAAGCATATTATAAGTTTAACTTTCATTTATTCCACATTAACCCATAATTTTTGCTATTTACTTTAGGTACCATCCATTTAATTTTTCATTATATTTTCCAAGTGTAATATTATTTATTTTTAATGGATATTTAGGTCAAAAGACAACTCGGGATGTCGATTGACCATAATGCCTCTGTTCGGGTTACATTCCCGATTTTTCGGTAACACCGGGTTTTGTCCGTTTTTCGATTTCTCACTTTTCTTTGTACTAATTAATTAATTTTTATTTGATATTTCTAATGATATTTATACTTCAATAGGGGTCTCTTTAAGTCCTAAAAATATTTTCCAGGGTTTCTCGCAGTCCAGGACCAGTCAACGGTCCACGCCGTGACTTCCCGGTGCCGTCACCCATCGCTAGGGTTCTCGGCTCGCTTAACTTGGTTACCTTTCTTTGCTATTATTTTTCCTTTGTTTTTCTTGTATTTTCTTTTCTTGTATTTCATTATTTTATGTCTCTTCCCTCATATCAAAGTGTAGTTCTAGGCATCCTAGCTGTCCGGACAACACTGGCCACCGGAACAGTAGAACGCACTACCGAACATAGGGGTGTTACAATTCTCCCCCCTTTAAATAAATTTCGTCTCGAAATTTTTACCTGGCATTAGTCTCTGAACAGCTGTGGGTGCTGTCTCCTCATATCCTCTTCACGTGCCCAAGTAGCTTCCTGGCCTGAATGATGGTTCCACAACACTTTAACCAGGTGTATCTGTTTGTTCCTCAGCTGCTTCACCTCATAAGCCAGAATTTTTATGGGTTCTTCCTCATATGAGAGGTCTGGATTTACCTCAATCTCTTCAACTGATAGTACATGAGATGGGTCAGATCTGTATCTCCTTAACATGGACACATGGAAGACATTGTGTATCCTTGCTAACTCTGGAGGTAATGCCAATCGATATGCCAAAGGACCCACTCTTTCCAGAACTTCATATGGTCCGATGAAACGAGGACTCAGTTTCCCCTTTCTGCATAATCTCATAATCCTCTTCCAAGGAGAAACTTTGAGGAATACCTTATCACCCACTGCATATTCAATATCTCTTCTTTTCAAATCAACATAGGACTTCTGACGGTCTGATGCAGCCTTAAGTCTATCTCTAATCAATCTGATCTTTTCCTCTGTCTGCTGAACAATTTCTGGCCCAATCATCTTCCTTTCACCTACTTCATCCCAACATAAGGGAGTTCTGCACTTCCTGCCATACAATGCTTCGTATGGAGGCATCCCAATGCTTGATTGGTAGCCGTTGTTATAAGCAAACTCAATCAAAGGCAAGTGTGTATCCCAACTACCTTCAAACTCAATCACACAAGCCCGTAGCATATCCTCCAATATCTGAATAACCCTTTCAGGTGGCCATGCATGCGTGGGTGGAATCTTTGTCTTTGAAGTTCAATCTAGTTCCAAGGGCTCTCTGAAGACTACCCCAGAATCTAGAAGTGAACCTAGGATCTCTGTCAGATACAATTGATACTGGCACTCCATGCAGTTTTACAATCTCATATATGTACAATCTGGCCAATCTTTCCAGGCTATAGTCCATCCGAACTGGCAAAAAGTGAGTAGACTTGGTCAATCTGTCAACTATAACCCATACTGCATCATGACTACTCTGTGTCCTTGGAAGTCCTGTAACAAAATCCATAGTTATTCGTTCCCATTTCCACTATGGTACTGACAAAGGATGTAACAAACCAGCTGGAACTTGATGTTTTGCCTTGACTTGCTGACAAGTTAGGCATTTGGAAACAAATTTAGCTATATCTCTCTTCATACCCATCCACCAGTAATGTTCTTTCAGCCCTCTGTACATTTTAGTTCCAGGGTGCATAGCAAATGGAGACTCATGTGCTTCCTTCATAATGATTTGTTTCAATTCCACATCACTAGGAACGCACACTCTGCCCTGATGTAGCAATAAACCATCATCTTTCATAGAAAATTCAGGTTTCTTGCCCTGCTGGACATCTTTCAGTAGCTTTTGATATTTTTCATCACTCTGAGTAGCCATTCTAATCTGATCAATCAACACTGGCTATACATGCCATGCAATTACTGTCTGTCCCTCATCATCAATCTCTAAACTGGCATGCTGTGCTTTCAATTCATATACCATGGACAAAGGAGAAACTCTAAGACTTGCCATAGTCTTGCGACTTAAGGCATTAGCCACCACATTTGCTTTCCCTGGCTAATAGTCTATTAAGCAATCATAATCTTTGATAAGTTCTAACCATCTCCTCTACCTCAAATTTAATTCCTTATGGGTGCCTAAGTACTTCAAGCTCTTGTGATCTGTGTAAATGTAGCATTTCTCCCCATACAAATAGTGTCTCCAGATCTTCAGAGCAAAAACAATAGCTGCTAGCTCCAGATCATGTGTTGGGTAGTTCCTCTCATGCGGTTTCAGCTGGTGTGATGCATAAGCAATAACATTCCGATCTTGCATCAGTACACAGCCTAACCCATTGTGAGAAGCATCACTATAAACTATATATTCTTTACCAGGAGTAGGTAAAGTGAGGACTGGAGCTTCAGTCAAACACCTCTTCAACTCATCAAGACTTTGCTGGCATTTATCAGTCCACTGAAATTTTACATCTTTTCGAAGCAGTTTGGTCAGTGGAGAAGATAACATAGAAAACCCCTTCACAAACCGACGGTAATATCCAGCTAAACCCAGAAAACTGCGAATTTCTATGATGTTCCTGGGTGGCTTCCAATTAAGGATAGCTTCTACCTTGCTGGAATCTACCTTGATCCCTTCAGCTGACACAACATGTCCCAAAAAGGAGATTTCTTTTAGCCAAAATTCACATTTCGACAATTTGGCGTATAGTTGTTTCTCCCTTAAAGTCTGCAGTACAATCCGCAGATGTCTGTCATGCTCCTCTGCATTCCTTGAATATATCAAAATGTCATCAATAAACACCACCACAAATTGATCAAGATATGGTCTGAAGATAGTGTTCATCAGATCCATAAAAGCAGCTGGAGCATTTGTTAACCCGAATGGCATTACTAGAAACTCATAGTGGCCATACCGAGTTAAAGCGCTTTTGGAATACTCGCTCTTGCACCTTCAATCGATAATAACGGATCGCAAATCAATTTTGGAGAATACAGCTGCACCCTTCAACTGATCAAACAGATCATCAATGCGAGGCAATGGATATCTGTTCTTTATTGTCACCTTATTCAACTGTCGGTAGTCAATGCATAAGTGGAGAGTACCATCCTTCTTCTTAACAAACAACACTGGTGCTCCCCAAGGTGACACACTAGGGTGGATGAAGCCCTTTTCAAGAAAGTTCTTGCAATTGTATCTTCAACTGCTTCAACTCTGCTGGTGCCATTCTGTATGGCGTTATGGAGATTGGTTCCACACCAGGCATAACATTAATTTGAAACTGCACTTCTCTTTCCAGAGGTAATCATGGCAATTCATCAGGAAACACATCTGGAAAGTCATATACTATAGGGATGTCCTTCAATGCTGGACTCCCCACTTGGGTGTCTACCACATGTGCCAAATAGGCTTCACACCCCTTTCTGATCATTTTTCTGGCTAGTGCAGCCGAAATGATGTTTGATGCTAATAATTGTCTCTCCCCATGTATTACCACATCATTGTACTGAGGGAGACCAAAAGTGACTGTCTTCAGCCTACAGTCAATCATGGCATGATGCTTAGCTAAGCAATCCATGCCCAAGATGATATCATAATCTCTGAAGGGCCATTCAATGAGATCAAATAGAAAAGTGTGTCCTTAGATCACCAAAGGACAATCTCTATACATTCTTTTAACCCTGACTTCCTGTCCTAACGGACTTGTTACTAGCACCTCAAAGTCCATTTGTATACATGGAACAACAATGCAATCAATGAAGCTAGCACTCACATAAGAATGGGTAGAACTCGGATCAAATAACACAAACACATTCTAATTAAAAGTTGAGAAGGTACCAGCCACAACATTAGATGTCTCGGCCTCTTCCCTCTGTCTCATTGCATACATTCTGACTGGAGCACTGTCTTGCTCTGATTGTTTCACTGTGCCTTGGCTGCCTGCTGGGCTACCTCTACCCCTGCTGGGTGGTTGTGAACTTCTAGTGACAGGGCTCTGAACTGACCCTTCTGTTAGTAGTATGCCCTAGAGCATATCATTTAGTATGTATCTTGTACATATTTTTATTAATAAAAGGCATTTCCACTATTCCGTTTACATAATATATTTATGTGTAATAGAAAAGGTCCATTGATATTTTGTTAGAAATATTATTCTTAAGTTGTTAAGAATATGAGTGACAATATTTCTAGCACGAAGTATCATAAATAGGTTCACAATCGAGGATACTTCATAACAAGGACATGACTTATCCAGAAAGATTGTATTCATGTTTGTTCCCAAGTTATTTATATGAGATATAAATAAGATGGAATGGTGAGTCTCATGCCATCTAACAAACATGATAGGCACTTATAAATGATAAGTAGGCCGAACCAGTGACACTTATGACAAGCACATGGAGTTTATTCTTGTCAATGTTTTGTCATAAATCATATCAGTGCATATAATCTTTAGACCTAAGATAGCACAGTTATCTTGTATATAGGTAGTTTGAGTTTGATACTGCTTTTATACTTGTACTGTGTATGGGTATATGGGCATGTGTTGGCTCCTACTAGTTATATATGGAGGTAGGTGCTGATCAAGATGGAATCTGTTCCTCTAAGTAAATAGAGATAAAATCCTATGTTCATTTAATTGTTCTTGATGTTTCAAGTTCCTGGCCAAAACAGATAGATTTATTCAGAAAAGAGTTTCTGATGAGAAAATCTTTTTAATTAAGAACTGGAATTAAAAGAGAACATAATATTCATAGCAAATGGAGTTTGACATAAACCATGACTCCAGCTTGAGTTGGGATTTTGTAACAGAGAGATTCTAGTGCATGGTAACATATGATTATAGGTTCATTTAAGGTAAACCTTATTACTAATTGGGTGGCTATGGCATGCTATGCTAGGTGTTAACCATGGTCTATGAGGTTCATAAAATGATTTAGAGAAATCATTTATGGTAAGAAAGAGTTCTGATGATATTAAGAGTTGATATCATGTCTCATTGCCAATTAGTGATGAGCCTAGTAAGTCACACACATACACAAGTTATCACCTAATTAAATATAATTTAATTAATTAATTAAAGAGTTTAAATTGATTAATTAAATAGGTTTGGTTTGCAATTAGATTGCAAAGTCCCTAGCATGACTTGAAACCAAATCTAGATTATTGGATGTATAATATAAGTTAAATTTATATTTAAAGTGTTTAAATATGAATTTAATTAATGAGAAATTAATTAATAGAGATTAATTAATTAATTTATATTTGATATAAATTAATTAGAAGAAGAAAATAATTATTTTGGGTTAAGAACTCAAAATTAAGACACAGGGGCATTTTGGTCATTTTGCAGTGTGACACGTGGCACCATGAGATGGTGACATATGGCATAACACATAATCTTGCCAAATGTTTTTTAATCATGTAAGATGATTAAAATCAAGATTAAATATAGGTTTGACACTTGGCACAATGTGATTGGGTCACTTAAACCTAGAGCTAATCAAAGGGTAACATGTGGCAAGGGTTTAATGTGTTAACCTAGCTATTTAAGTGTTGTTATAAGAAAATAAAATACAACCAGCAGCCACACTCCTTTGTCACGCCATTTTGCAGCCCTCCCTCTATTCTTCTTCATCTCTCATCAATTCAAAGAGATTAGCCATCAATCTCTTGAATTAAGAACACTAGAAATTATTTCTAGTGTCCTGTTTACATCTTTAATCTCTTAAAAGGCAGAACTTGATTTTCTAATTAATAGAAAAAGCTTTAGATGCTCTTCAAGGGCTGCCATAGGTGTTCTTGGTGTGGACAAGCTAGAGGGACAACATCTAGTGTCCTGAAGACGAATCTCAAAGGCGCAGACATACTGCGATTGCATCAAGAGGTTAGTGTAATCGTTCTTGATTTAATCTAGGGTTCTAAAATTAATCTGATTAATTTTAAAATCTTAAATGGCAAATACAGATCCAAAAACATATTAAAAGAGTTTTAATATGTTGTTTATCATTGAAATCAAATAGATAAAATAAATCTTGCATGATGCATGTGACCCTAGGTGAAAATTTTTGAATTCAATGGTATAAACTTGTGTTTTTCACGCTTCCGTTCCTTCAATTGATATCAGAGCCACTATATTTGCCATTTAGATTGTTGATTATATGATTTAATTGTGTGTTTGATCATGAGATCAAAAGTTCATTGCTGGTTGCAAAGCAAGTTGGCGGCATACTTGAAAAAACACCATCAATGGTGCGTATGGTTTGGCTTCCATGGGTGGTTTAAGGTTTGGCTTTTAATTCTGCAATTGTTGTATTATCTAAGGCCTATTCTTTGACTAATTAAAGTGTTTAAGCAGCAGTTTTTCTCACACAATTAAATTATGATTCAAATCAGAATTTTAAAAATTGTTTGAATGTGATTCAAATCTGAATTTTAAAAGTTGTTTGAATGTGATTCAAATATGAATTTTTAAAGTTGTTTGAATCATATTTAAATCTGATTTTTTAAAATTGATTGAATAAAATTCAGATCTGATTTTTTAAAAAATGTTTGAATGTGATTCAAATATGATTTTTTAAAAAATGTTTGAATGTGATTCAAATCTGAATTTTTGAAGTTGTTTGAATGTGATTCAAATCTGAATTTTTAAATTTGTTTGAATGAGATTCAAATCTGAATTTTTAAATTTATTTGAATCATATTCAAATCTGGATTTTTAAGTTGAATATGAGATATTCAATTTAATTTAAGTATGTATGTTTTATTTAATTGTTAAATAGTGATATGCATGATGGATGATCATGGACTATAAAAGACCAATGTGATTGGATTTATTTCTTTTATGTTTCTTTGGGATTGTAAATTAATTAATTTATTTTAATTTATTTTGGGCATGTATTATTAAGTTTGTAATAATTTTTGGGTTGTAATTTCATTTATTTAAGTTCTTGTAAATTCGCCTTGGTATGCCAAGGATTACTATGTAATATTGGATTGCAAGAAGTTCAAGGAGGTCAAGAGCATTGGTGGGACCAGTGGGAGGAATTCAAGATCAAGTGTTAATTATGTACTCCTTCAGCAACTCTTGTAAAATGAATGAATGAAATGCACCTAGGAATGCCCTGATTCAATTCTTGGTGGCTCAGAATTGAATCCCTTAGAAAGTCCATGATCATACCATATTTACTGCTTATCCATGAATGCATGAGATGTATGGGAATGTATGTAATTATATGATATATGCATGCTAAATGGATAATGTGCAAAGTGAGACCTTAATAGTAAATAGAATGACCATAAAATCTTCCAAACAAATGATTAAGTTGGAAATGCTATAATTAAAGTAATTATAACATAGGCCCTCCATTGGGGCAATTATTTTAAGAAATTTTAAATAGTTGCATAACATGCAATTTATTTAAGAGATTTTCTTAAGAATAATTGTTAAGCATGAGATGTTGTAAATATGTAAATGGTTTAGTAGCCAATATTGGATGTACCTGAGGACATTAAAATTATTTGCATAATTACTGGCTCAATGGGATCAACTTAACTAATGCAAGATAAGTCAATAATGGATGTACCTGAGATTTTGAGCATTAGGGGCTAGGTAAAGGATTGAACCTCACATGAGATGTGATGGGCATAGAGTTGCTCACTTATAGTTCATTGTAATTCCAATAATGATTGTACATGAGGATGATCAATAGAATTATAAGAATTCAATCACCCACTAGAAATCCATCCAACTAGGATTTCCGTTTTCTACATTGGAAGTGTAGGATTCGCTAAGTTAGTGGGAGGACCAATTTGATTAAAAGACCATAATCATTTTGGTTAATTACATGATACATTTACTAATTAATCTGGTTATTTTCTACAGTTAATTTTCTGATAAAAATGAGCACAAAATAACCACCACCATCCAATATCCTTGCAAGCATACTTGATCACAATAGGTTGACAGGACCTAATCATGCGATTGGCTAAGAAATTTGAAACTTGTCCTGAACCTTGAACATATAGGATATGTTCTAGATTCAAATATTCCTGGTCCCTTACCTCCAGAGGCCACACAAGAGGAACATGAAACTTTGGACAAGTGGAAGGAGCATGATATGAGAGCTAAGTGTTACATGCTTGCTTCCATGAGTAATGAGTTACAGAAGCAACATGAGAACATGCAGAGTGCGAGTGAGATCCTCCTTCACCTACAAGAGTTGTATGGTGAGCACAGCAGGAATGCTAGGTATGAGATATCTAGACAGCTATTCCGTATGAGGATGTCTGAGGGACAGAATGTTGGGGATCATGTCCACAAGATGATTCAGATGATTGAGCAGTTGGAATATCTTGACTTTAACATGGATATCCAACTACAGACGGATTTGATCCTTCAGTCCCTTCCTGAGTCTTTTGGGAATTTTGTGACAAATTTCCATATGACTAAACAGGAATGCACCTTAGCTGGTTTTCTCAACATGCTGGTTATTGCCCAAAAGAATATGCTGGGCAATAAAGGAAAAGAGGTAGCTTTGATTGCATATTCTTCTACTGGAAAGTCCAACAAGAAGAAGGGCAATAAGAAAAAGAAACCTCAGATTCCTGGTCCTTCCAAGAAAATAGCTAAACAGAAAAGGAAGACTAAAGCTGATGGTGGCAAAGGAAAGTGTTTCCACTGCCAAAAGGATGGGCACTGGAAAAGGAACTGCCCAGAGTATCTTGCTTCTCTGAAGGATGAGAAGGATACACCTTCGGAAGGTATGTCCATATCTTGTTATTTAGATTCTGATGATACTCATAGTTCATCTACAGCTTGGGTTTTAGATACTGGTGCCAGTTCTCACATTTCTAATGATATGCAGGAACTAGCAAATAGTAGCAGCTTGCGTTCTCAAGATGTTAGAGTCCGGATTGGCAATGGCTCAACTGTTGAAGCTTTAGCCATAGGATCTAAATCTTTTTACATGTTTGGACATGTTTTGTGTTTGGATAATATTTTATATGTACCTGATGCTTTTAAGAACATCATTTCTATATCTAGTTTGACTAGAAATGGCTATGAATTTCAGTTCACTGATGATGTTTGCAATATTTATTTTGGAAATAAATATATTGGTTCAGGTTATATGAATGATGGTCTTTATTATTTGGATAATAATGACAAACACAAATTGAATGCAAGTGATCTAAAAGAATGCAATGCCATGGTGAAAACCAACTCAAGTTCAAAATATATTTGGCACTTAAGGTTATGTCATGTTGCAGAAGATAGGATTGCAAAACTGGAGAAAATGGGGATTCTATCCTCATTGGGCTCTGAGCCTACTCCAACTTGTGAATCTTGCCTTCAGGGCAAAATGACTAGATCACCCTTTGTTGGACAGGGGCTAAGAGCTGAAAATATTTTGGAGCTTATCCATAGTGATGTATGTGGTTCATTTAAAGAAATGGTTAGAGGGTTTTCATTATTTTATTACCTTTCTTGATGATAAATCAAGGTTTGGGTATTTGTATTTGATGAAATACAAACATGAATCTTTTGAAAAGTTCAAAGAATTTAAATCTGAAGTAGAAAATCAAACAGGAAAGAATATTAAAGCTCTTCGATCAGATCGTGGAGGTGAATATTTGAGTATTGAATTTGATGAATACTTGAGAGAGCATGGCATTGTTTCTTAGTGACTCCTCCAGAACGCCATACGGTGAATGGTGTATCTGAAAGGAGAAATCATACCCTATTGGATATGGTACATAGTATGATGAGCTATCTTGATATGCCAATCTCCTTTTGGGGATTTGCATTAGAATCACTTTGTATATTCGAATAGGATTCCATCAAAATCAGTTTCTTCCACACCTTATGAGATATGGCATGGAAGAAAACCAAGTCTTAAGCATGTTAAGATTTGGGGTTGTCCACTTATATCAAAAGTGAACAACGATAAATTGGAGACCAGATCGAGAAAAGGTCGATTTGTTGGATATCCAAAAGATAGTTTTGGATATTATTTTTATTTGCCTACTTCACAAAAGGTTGTGATAAGTAGAGATGCCATATTTCTTGAACAACAGTTTGTTCAAGAAGGAGGCAAAGGAAGGCAAATAGAGTTAGAATTGGAGAATTCTGACCAACCAACAGATCAGATGGATATAGATCCATCAAGTCAACCAATACCCGTTGATGAAACATCTACAGCTGTTCCTCGTAGAACAACCAGGGTATCTCACCCACCAGTGAGATATGGTTTTCTTCATGAAGAAGAACAAGAGTTGTCTACTCATGAAGAAGTAGATCATGGAGATGATCCACTTACCTATGAAGAAGCTATATCAGATATAGACTCTTTAAAATGGATTAATGCTATGAAATCCGAGATTGATTCCATGTATAAGAATCAAGTTTGGGATCTTGTTGACCCACCTGAAGGTATTATATCTAT
This sequence comes from Hevea brasiliensis, assembly GCF_030052815.1. Classification (NCBI taxonomy): domain Eukaryota; kingdom Viridiplantae; phylum Streptophyta; class Magnoliopsida; order Malpighiales; family Euphorbiaceae; genus Hevea; species Hevea brasiliensis. The sequence continues at coordinate 69,502,013 of NC_079493.1, read as the reverse complement.
AGGGAACAAATGGGTTTTCAAGAAGAAAATTGGTTCTGATGGAAAGGTAGAGACCTATAAGGCAAGGCTAGTAGCGAAAGGGTTTCGCCAAAGGCAAGGAATCGACTATGAGGAGACTTTCTCGCCTGTTGCCATGCTTAAATCAATTAGGATTTTATTAGCAATAGATGCGTACTATGATTATGAGATTTGGCAGATGGATGTCAAAACAGCTTTTCTCAATGGATACATTGAAGAAAACATTTTCATGGAACAATCTAAGGGATTTGAATCCCAAGATGGTTCCAAGGTATGCAAGCTAAAGCGATCCATTTATGGGTTGAAACAAGCTTCGAGGAGTTGGAACATTTGTTTTGGTGAAGCCATTAAATCCTTTTGTTTTATCAAAAATAAGGATGAGCCATGTGTATATAAGAAGGTTAGTGACAGTGCTATCACTTTCCTTGTCTTATATGTGGATGACATACTGTTGATGGGTAATGACACAGGTATGTTGACGACTATAAAGGTATGGTTGTCAAATACATTCTCCATGAAAGACTTAGGGGAGGCAACCTATATTCTTGGGATTCGCATCTATAGAGATAGAGCGAAAAGAATAATTGGTTTATCCCAAAGTCTATACTTGGAAAAGGTGTTAAAGAGGTTTAACATGCTTGATTCCAAGAGAGGATTGTTACCAGTTAGACATGGTATCCATCTTTCTAAAGAGATGTCTCCAAAGACACCTGAAGAAAGAGATAAGATGGCCAGGATTCCATATGCTTCGGCTATTGGAAGTTTAATGTATGCAATGTTGTGTACTAGGCCGGATATCGCATATCTTTATTAGTTTGACTAGCGGTATCAATCCAATCCAGTTTGGAACATCGATAGCTATCAAGAATATCCTTAAGTACTTGAGAAGAACTAAGGATTTATTCTTGATTTATGGAGTGGAGACTTGCAATTGGATGGTTATATTGATTACGATTTCCAATCAAATATCGATGATAGAAAGTCTACCTCGGATATGTGTTCATTTGTAATGGAGGTGCGATCGGTTGGAAGAGTTTCAAGCGAGCACGCATTGCAGATTCCACTACGAAGTGAGTATATTCTTGCATCGAATCTCGCAAAGGAAGCTTTGGATAAAGAAGTTCGTGATGTAAATTACAGAGTTCCTTCCATTGAGTCAGCAGTTCCACTACCGTGACAATAATGAAGCGATCATACAGGCTAAGGAACCAAGGTCTCACCAGAAATCCAAACACATAGAAAGGCGCTACCACATTATCAGAGAAATAGTTGGGCGAGGCGATGTAGCCATGCAGAAAATAGCATCAGCTGAAAATCCAGCTGATCCATTCACTAAGCCTATGTCACAGACTCAGTTAGACCGACATCTTGAGAAGATAGGTCTAAGATATTGTAATGAATGGCTCTAGTGCTAGTGGGAGATTGTTAGTAGTATGCCCTAGAGCATATCATTTAGTATGTATCTTGTACATATTTTTATTAATAAAAGGCATTTCCACTTTTCCGTTTACATAATATATTTATGTGTAATAGAAAAGGTCCATTGATATTTTGTTAGAAATATTATTCTTAAGTTGTTAAGAATATGAGTGACAATATTTCTAGCACGAAGTATCATAAATAGGTTCACAATCGAGGATACTTCATAATAAGGACATGACTTATCCAGAAAGATTGTATTCATGTTTGTTCCCAAGTTATTTATATGAGATATAAATAAGATGGAATGGTGAGTCTCATGCCATATAACAAACATGATAGGCACTTATAAATGATAAGTAGGCCGAACCAGTGACACTTATGACAAGCACATGGAGTTTATTCTTGTCAATGTTTTGTCATAAATCATATCAGTGCATATAATCTTTAGACCTAAGATAGCACAGTTATCTTGTATATAGGTAGTTTGAGTTTGATACTGCCTTCATACTTGTACTGTGTATGGGTATATGGGCATGTGTTGGCTCCTACTAGTTATATATGGAGGTAGGTGCTGATCAAGATGGAATCTGTTCCTCTAAGTAAATAGAGATAAAATCCTATGTTCATTTAATTATTCTTGATGTTTCAAGTTCCTGGCCAGGACAGATAGATTTATTCAGAAAAGAGTTTCTGATGAGAAAATCTTTTTAATTAAGAATTGGAATTAAAAGAGAACATAATATTCATAGCAAATGGAGTTTGACATAAACCATGACTCCAGCTTGAGTTGGGATTTTGTAACAGAGAGATTCTAGTGCATGGTAACATATGATTATAGGTTCATTTAAGGTAAACCTTATTACTAATTGGGTGGCTATGGAATGCTATGCTAGGTGTTAACCATGGTCTATGAGGTTCATAAAATGATTTAGAGAAATCATTTATGGTAAGAAAGAGTTCTGATGATATTAAGAGTTGATATCATGTCTCATTGCCAATTAGTGATGAGCCTAGTAAGTCACACATACACAAGTTATCACCTAATTAAATATAATTTAATTAATTAATTAAAGATTTTAAATTGATTAATTAAATAGGTTTGGTTTGCAATTAGATTGCAAAGTCCCTAGCATGACTTGAAACCAAATCTAGATTATTGGATGTATAATATAAGTTAAATTTATATTTAAAGTGTTTAAATATGAATTTAATTAATGGGAAATTAATTAATAGAGATTAATTAATTAATTTATATTTGATATAAATTAATTAGAAGAAGAAAATAATTATTTTGGGTTAAGAACTCAAAATTAAGACACAGGGGCATTTTGGTCATTTTGCAGTGTGACACGTGGCACCATGAGATGGTGACACATGGCATAACACATAAGCTTGCCAAATGTTTTTAAATCATGTAAGATGATTAAAATCAAGATTAAATATAGGTTTGACACTTGGCACAATGTGATTGGGTCACTTAAACCTAGAGCTAATCAAAGGGTAACATGTGGCAAGGGTTTAATGTGTTAACCTAGCTATTTAAGTGTTGTTATGAGAAAATAAAATACAACCAGCAGTCACACTCCTTTGTCACGCCATTTTGCAGCCCTCCCTCTATTCTTCTTCATCTCTCGTCAATTCAAAGAGATTAGCCATCAATCTCTTGAATTAAGAACACTAGAAATTGTTTCTAGTGTCCTGTTTACATCTTTAATCTCTTAAAAGGCAGAACTTGATTTTCTAATTAATAGAAAAAGCTTTAGAAGCTCTTCAAGGGCTGCCATAGGTGTTCTTGGTGTGGACAAGCTAGAGGACAACATCCGGTGTCACGAAGACGAATCTCAAAGGCGCAGACATTGCAGTTGCATCAAGAGGTTAGTGTAATCGTTCTTGATTTAATCTAGGGTTCTAAAATTAATCTGATTAATTTTAAAATCTTAAATGGCAAATACAGATCCAAAAACATATTAAAAGAGTTTTAATATGTTGTTTATCATTGAAATCAAATAGATAAAAATAAATCTTGCATGATGCATGTGACCCTAGGTGAAAATTTTTTAATTCAATGGTATAAACTTGTGTTTTTCACGCTTCCGTTCCTTCACCTTCTGCAGTAGTAGGAGGTGGTCCAACTATGCGACTACTGGTGCAGTCCTTGGCAAAGTGTCCTGTGCCTCCACAGTTATAACAGGCTCCAATAGCCTTGTACCATGTCCCACAATGATTTCTTTCGCATGTTTCACATTGGCAGGGAGGATAGGAACCTATGGTACTCTGCTGACCAGATAGGGGAGGCTTCTGTCCTGAATATCTTCCCCTATCAGACTTTTTGCCACCTCTGCCATGTCCCCCATGATTCTTCCTCTTTCTAGTAGGACCACTGGAACTCTATTCTATAGATTTTCCCTCTGTCTCTGTCTTCTCTGATTTCTTTTTCTCAGGAGCAGCTTCAGACTCAATTCTTTCTAACTCTAGAGCTTGAGAAATAAGTTCAGAGAAGTTAGTGTGTTTGAAGCCGACTGCTTGTAATCTGATACTGGGCTTCAAGCCGGTTTCAAACCTCTTGCATCTCTCCCTGCTGGTAGCAAGTAAACTTACTACATAATGGCTCAGGCGGGAAAATTCTCTTTCATACTCAGCCACTGATCTGCTCCCCTGTTTCAGACTTAGGAATTCTTGTAACTTCTGGTCTACATAAGCATCAGGGACATATTTCTGTCTGAATTCCCTGAGAAAGTCATTCCATGTTAGCACTGCAGGTTCTACCAGACTGTGGGGAATGGTTTTCCACTAGTCATAAGCATCCCCCTGTAGCAAAGACACTGAGTATTCAAATCTGAGCTCCTCCGTGCAATGCAATTTCTTGAATACCCTATCCATCCTCTCTAACCATTGTTCAGCTTCTAGAGGATCTACTATCCCCTTAAACTCTGTAGCCCCATACTTCATCAATTTTTCATACTGCCTAGTAGAAGATTGTGGTTGTACCACTGATGTCTGTATTGGGACTTGAGTAGGCACATTACCAGCCATTTGTTGGAACATTGCAGCCATCTGCTGAGCGAACTGAGCAGGAAACTGCGGTACTGTGGGGGCTGGTGTTGCTGAACCACTGACATTATGTAGGCCTGGGGCATCCCCTTGCACCTCAGCCTCAATAGATTGATCGACTAAACGATCACCCTCTTCCATAGTCAATGCGAGGATTTTAGATCTCCTGAACAAATAACACAAGGAGATTTCCTCCCGTTAGTGCATATTTATAATGTAATGTACTGTATGTATCAAACATTGATATTGAGCAGTTGTACTATGAAGAAAAAATATTCAAATAATAGGTGAAACAAAATTTAAAAACTTTGCTCTGATACCACTAAAACATGTCACACCCTACCCCTCTGTAAGGCATAACATGATCCCGTAGTATATCTAATGAATTACCAACTCCGTCTACTGATAACCCATTAAATACACTACAAGGGATTTTAAAAACTTTTCTTACTTCTTTTACAGTGGTGAGCACTATTTACAGGTGTTAAAAACCTTTTTGAACTGAAGTGATAGAACTAACACATTTGAATTATTTGGAATTTCTGTAAAAATTTTGGCGGAGTGCCATCTGTATTTTGGATAAAACAGTTCTTCAGAAAACCTGTAAAAAGCACTTCAATATTTTTTTTCAAATCTCAACTCCAACATATTTCTCAACACAACATATTTCTCAACTCAAATCCACAGTGATTTTCAAAGACTGAGATAAAAGAAATATAATACAATCTTTTACAAGCCAAAATAATTCATAATTATTTTACAACTTCAAGGTACAATTTGAATTTACAACTGCTCAAAATCAAAAACAATATGTACATACAGTGGACATACATTACAGTACAAAATGCAAAATGTGGTATACTCATTATACCCGAGAATCTTTCGCTGGAGGTACTAGCAGCCTAATCTGCTGCCCTGTCCGTCTGTCTACCTGCGACAGCAATAAAAAGCTATCGCTGAGACAATGTCTCAGTGGTGCACAACATTAACCATATACAACTTTAAATCACAATTCATAAATCATTTAAATGATGGATATGTAAAATCATAGTTAAATTCAAGACAATGAGTGTCAGAAGGAATTTAACACAATATCACAATAAATCTCAGAGATAAAAATATAGTTAGCTTCAAAAGACAGTGAATGTCAATAAGGATTTAACTCCATTTCACAATCTCATAATACAAATCAATAAATCACACACAGCTTAATCATGTTCCAAAGTTCAATTCGTCCTAAAAGTCGATGGCTAATGAGGTATTCAATTCGTCCCAAAAGTCAATGACTGATGAGGAATAACATAGCTAGCTAGCAAAAATATGAGTACTCATCCAATTCGTTCTCAGTAGGCACACACCTCAACACTTCAGCCAGAGAGGGAATTCAATTCGTCCCACTAGACAAGCTAGCGAGGAATACAATCAATATACATGATAGCTGTGGTTTCAAACCATTTACAGTGCTTTTCAATCAATAAGTATCCATCAAATATCATTCAAACAATTTTTCACAGTTTCACAATTTAAAACAATAATATACAAATAGTCAAAATTTATTTCAATTGAAAATAATTCAAAAGAAATAGTTGTTGTGCATAAATCTCTGATAATTGTCTCCTCGTCTGGACTCAGTGTTTCCTTCCCTTTCCCTGAGTCTTTACTAACTGAGAAACACAATTTGAAGTGTTTCAGTACTAAATTAAACTGTCTCTATCGATAATGCTTGATAAGTAATTCACTGAAAGTTATTATTTGCTAAATCACCTAATATATCGACCCTCGATGCGTTCTAGGTAATTTAGGTTTTAGTGTTACTAATATGTCACATTCGATAGTCTTTTAGTGTTGGTACATGCTACAAATTTCATTTCCTTGTTTAGTGCATTTTATTGCAACTTGCTGGATTCCGGGATACTAGTTTGACCTAGCCGGACGACCTAGTTCCCTCGGTTTTCGGGTTTTGATCAAAACTACAAGCTTGTAGATCTATGTCTTATGGAACACGGGGCAAAAGTTTAGGTCATTCTGAGTTATGTAGACCAAGTTATTGTCATTTTACTATTGCTGGTCAAATGGCATCAAATTTGGTCATTTTAGGTCAATTTTGGTCAACTTTGGTTCGGCCAGTTTTTGGACCCGAACTTGTGCAAGCTGTTTGACTTGCTTATGGTCATTTCTGGGCTTTGGTGTCTTCATAAGACTTGTAGATATGGGTCTTAGCTATTCATGGTTAAAATTTCAGGTCAATTGGACCTGTTTTGAGTGAGGTATGGCTTAAACACTAACTGCTACCCAAATGGTCAGTTTTCAGGCCTCACTTGTACTTAATCCGGATTTGGTCATTTTTCAAGCTACCTTGCAAACAGAATTTTGGTATGCTTCCTTCATGAAAGTTGGCACATTTTGTGCCTAGTTTCACCTCCAATTGGTCTCATACCAATTGGAGTTACATATTTAGAGTTATAGGCTGGAATGCATACTGTCCTTAATTACATTGCTTATACATCTATCCATTACACATTTACCTTGCTACAAGTCCACTTCTCTTACCAATTCTGTTTTGGTACATTACCAAAACCATATATCACTTCACTTTAAAGTCACTTTGGGCAGAATACAAATATCTTCAATACACCAAATGAAACTCTAATTCACAAAGTCCAAATATAACCATAAATACACATAAACACTCCTAATTGTTACATACAATTTCTACAACCAATTTACATACATATTCATCAATCCTCAATGTCGCAATTTACCCAATATCTTCATGAATTTAAACACTCATCAAGAAGCCTCAAGGCTGCTGAAATGCTTCACATTGCCAAAGTGTCCATAATTTCGTCAACTTCAATCCCAATTGCACAATCACCACATATACATGGAAATAACTTACTAGGACATTAATTACCCTACTCAACATAATTTCCCATCAAATATATGTAAGAATAAATCATCAAATATACAACTCCATGGCTGTCCAAACTGGATATATCAATAACTCCTCAAAACTTAAAAATTTCTTCTCAAAGCAAACACCCATAACATGTTTTCAAACTTTAACAAAGAAATATTCAAAAACTCAAACTTACCTATTGTTGGGACTTGCTTAATCTTCACTAAAACTTCTTAATATTGGTATCTACTTCTTCCTTGTGAAGTGGGGATAATTTTTAATGAAGCTACCTAGGTGTTTAGAGGTAAAATGAAGGAGTGGATGAAGTTTTATGCAACACGGCAATGGAGGTTTCCCATTTCTTCATTTCGGCATGGATGGAGGAGTTGGAGGAAAATGAAATTGCAGATTGTGTAATAGGTGTACACCTGCCCATTTAGTGTTTAGTTTATTCCTTAGTGGTCCACTTACACAATTTAAAGCATATTATAAGTTTAACTTTCATTTATTCCACATTAACCCATAATTTTTGCTATTTACTTTAGGTACCATCCATTTAATTTTTAATTATATTTTCCAAGTGTAATATTATTTATTTTTAATGGACATTTAGGTCAAAAGACAACTCCGGATGTCGATTGACCATAATGCCCCTGTTCGGGTTACATTCCTGATTTTTCGATAACACCGGGTTTTGTCCGTTTTTCGATTTCTCACTTTTCTTTGTACTAATTAATTAATTTTTCTTTGATATTTCTAATGATATTTATACTTCAATAGGGGTCTCTTTAAGTCCTAAAAATATTTTCCAGGGTTCCGCACAGTCCAGGGCCAGTCAACGATCCATACCGTGACTTCCCAGTGTGGTCACCCATCGCTAGGGTTCTCGACTCGCTTAACTTGGTTACCTTTCTTTGCTATTATTTTTCCTTTATTTTTCTTGTATTTTCTTTTCTTGTATTTCATTATTTTATGTCTCTTACCTCATATTAAAGTGTAGTTCTAGGCATCCTAGCTGTCTGGACAACACTGGCCACTGGAACAGTAGAACGCACTACCGAACATAGGGGTGTTACAATTCTCTGCATATCAGTGGTGGGACACAGTAACCAGTGATGTGTAACCTGAACGAATTACCTGGGAATTCTTCCTTACAGAGTTTGGGAAGAAATATGTTAGCAAAGTGTATTTAGAAGAGCGAAGAAGAGAATTTATCAGTCTGAGACAGAGGCAATTATTAGTGGTTGAGTATGAACGTGAGTTTGTCAGACTGAGCCGGTATGGGAGGGAGATAGTCCCTACTGAGGCAGAAAGGTGCAAAAGGTTTAAAGAAGTACTTAATGATAATATCAAAGTCATGATCACGGCATTGGAAATCACAGATTTTGCTAAATTAGTAGATGCTGCATCAAAAGTGGAAAGGGTCTGAATCAATGAACAAAATAGAAGGGAAAGACAGCAGAAGAGGGGTCCGGGTTAGTCCAGTACATTTTCTACTCCCAGTAAGAAGAGTAAGGGTCCTCCTGCTCAGAGTTTAGGACCACCACAAGGTCAGGCTCAGTCTTAGGGGCCCAGACCATAGTTCACACCTAGGAGAGGCCAGTCCACACCATCATTGGGCAGCTCCTCAGGGACGGTGTTTAGGGGACCAGCCACAGCATCTTCTGCCTGTCAGTACTGTCAGAAGTAGCATAAGGGGGATTGTTGGTGAGTGAATGGTGCATGCTTACGGTGTGGATCGACAGAACATCAGATCAAGAATTGTCCGAAGAGGTATACTATAGTTGCTCCAACACAAGCTGACAGACCTGCTCCTGCACCACAAATGGGTAGGAAGCCCGGTAAATTTGAGGCAGCTGGTCCATCACTGAGGCCTACATCCAAGTTAGCTTAGAGGCCAGACACTAGAGTACCTGCCAGGGCCTATGCCATTAGAGCTCAAGAGGAGCAAGATGCCCCAGATGTCATCAGGGGTACGTTTTCCCTCTACATGTCACACCTTACCGCTCTGTAAGGCATAACATGATCCCGTAGAATACCTAATGAACTACCAAACTTCACCTACCGATAACTCATTAAGTACCCCACAAGGGATTTTAAAACAATTTTCTTGCTTTTGTTAAGTGGTGAGCATTTGTTAGTTGGTATCAAAAATTTAATTTAAGTTGGAAGCTAGTTGAAATTTCTGGCCCATTTTATTTTTCTACAAATTTTATAAAAATTTTGAAAGAGTTCCGTCTGTATTTTGAGAAAACAGTTCTTCAAATCCCTGTAAAAAGCACTTCTAATAATTTTCTCAACAACTTTTTCAATTCACAATCAATCTCAACCAATTTCACAAGTACAAAATTCAATAATCCTCAAGATACTATCAATCATTTTCATACATTCATATTTCTTTGAAGATAAACAATTTATATATACATCATACTAAAATTTACATTAAGAAAATCCAAACTAAAATTTTTTACAAATTTTATACAAATTTTTGTACAAGCGGCTCAAGACTGAATTTACATGTCCATACAATTACATGCAATACATTCATCAAAATGGATATTTACAATCAGGGTATAAATTATACCCGATAACTTCAAGCAAGTAGGTCCTCAATCCTCAACAGCTCAGTCTGCTGCTCCTCTAGTCTCTATATCTGCGACAGCAATAATAGCTATCACTGAGTACTGGGACTCAGTGGTGCACAACATACTAAAATAATCTTTATGCAGAATTTAAATCACATTTATTCAAAAATTGAACTGAACATGAGAATTAAGTATAGAACATGAATTATGAGATTTTGATCTAAACAATTTCATTTCAAGAATCAAAACACATTTCACAAAACCCATAGTTAGATCATGCCATTCGAAAAAAATATAATCTCAATAGCTAGAGGCTAAGGAGAAGTCACATCACAAGGCTAGCTAGCTCAAATATACGGATATCCATTCAAATTTCTCTTATACTAGCACACCTCAACACTTTATCCAGAGAAGGAATCAAAATTCGAAACTGATTACCCCCACTAGTCATGCTAGTAAGGTGTTCAAATATATGGTCATGACACTGTGGTTTCAAAATTTATCTTAACAATTTGCTAAACATTGCCATTTCAAATATACACAATAACTTTCAATAATTTAAATCAAAACATTATAAATAATGCCACAAATAAATTTTCAACAATTCAAAGCAAAAGTAAAATACATATTTCATTCACTTTATCAATGAATTTTAAAGCATGGTGATGTTGTGCAAAAACCTCAAGCGAGTCGCCTCTTGGCCTTGACTCGATTCCTCGAATTTTTTCCCGATGTATAGTAACCCTAGCTGGCCGAAATTCAGTTTGGTCCCTCAACAATGTTTTTATTTCATTTTAAGCATATTTCTAAGTTAACTAAGCTATAAACACAACTAATTCAACAAAAAAATCAAATTTAATTTATTAACCTTAGTGCAAAATTTCTTTCCTTCAAACTTCTTCCTTTCTCTTTTTTTTTTTTTTTTTGTTAAGTCCTCTATCAAAGCTTGAAATCAAGGTTTAGTGTTGGAGGTTTAACTTTCTATGGTGGAATTGGAGATTTGATCAAGCTCAAAATGAGCTTTAATGGAGGTTTTGGGTGAGGTTGAGGGAGAGAGAGTGAGGGCGGCACTTAGAGAAAGAAGATGACTTTTGTATATATTTTTTGTTTTCTTTTTTTTTTCTTTTCTCTTATGTCTTAGGAAGACCATAATTTAGTTTAGATAAATTTTTAATTGTAGGATTTATGGCATCATGCATGATGTCATGCATGATATTATCTTCCTTCACTTTTTCATTTTCTCTCTTTTTATTTTTCTATTAGTTTTTTCATTTAATTATCGATTCTGAAATTTTTTTTTCTCCGATTTTATTTGATAGTTAAGTCAGGAGTCAGCTCACGGGGTCAATTAACCAAATTGCCCTCGCCGGTTCAAACCTGTTTGCAATTAATTCAATATTTCTTCCGGCTCCCTGACCTAATTATTTGACTAGATTAACAGTTCTTTTTCGTGATTTTCTCTTTTCCACTATGTTCATAAGGGTCCTAAGGACCGCGGCGTCACATTTTACGGTTCGAAATTTGAGTTTAAATTGACTTTGCAACCTTTCTTGAGAAGGTTACCCATCGCTGTGACTCTCGGCTCGTTTAACTTCTTATGTTCTGTTTTTCTTATTTACACTTAACTAATTGACAATTACTAATTATTTATGTTTATAGCTTATCTAGTTGTCTTAAGGGTGGTTCTAAACCCCTTAACTGTCCGGATCGACTCCGATCACCGGAACAGTGAAATATACTAGCCTATACAAATAGGGGTGTTACAATTCTCCCTCTCTTAAAATAAATTTCGTCTCGAAATTTTTACCTGGTATCAATCTCTGAACAGCTGTGGGTGCTGTCTCCTCATGTCCTCTTCTCGTTCCCAAGTAGCCTTCTGGCCTGAATGATGGTTCCACAACACTTTTACTAATGGTATTTGCTTGTTCCGTAGCTGCTTCACCTTATAAGCCAGAATCGCTATGGGTTCTTCCTCATATGTGAGGTCTGGATTCACTTCAATTTCTTCCACTGGTAGTACATGAGATGGGTTTGATCGATACCTCCTCAACATAGACACATGGAAGACATTATGTATCTTCTCCAACTCTGGAGGTAGCACCAAACGATATGCCAAAAGACCCACTCTTTCCAGAACCTCATATGGCCTAATAAAATGAGGACTCAGTTTCCCCTTTCTGCCGAATCTCATAATTCTCTTCCAAGGGGAAACCTTGAGGAAAACTTTCTCACCCACTGCCTACTCAATATCTCTTCTCTTCAAATCAATGTAGGACTTTTGCCGGTCTGATGCAGTCTTAAGTCGATCTCTAATCACCCTGATCTTCTCCTCAGTTTACTGAATAGTTTCGGGTCCAATCATCTTTCTTTCATCCACGTCATCCCAACAAAATGGGGTTTTACATTTTCTTCCACACAACGCTTCATATGGAGGCATCCCAATGCTTGATTGATAGTTGTTGTTGTAAGAAAACTCAATCAAAGGCAAGTGTGTATCCCAACTCCCCTCAAACTCAATCACACAAGCCCGTAGCATCTCCTCCAAGATCTAAATTATCCTCTCAGACTGGCCATCTGTCTGTGGATGGAATGCAGTACTGAAGTTCAGTCTAGTTCCTAGGGCTCTCTGAAGACTACCCCTGAATCTAAAAGTGAACCTAGGATCTCTGTTTGATACAATGGATACTGGTACTCCATGTAGTCTCACAATCTCATCAATGTATAAATATCTAGCCACGTGAGGCACCCGTGACATTTGGTATCAGAGCCGACCCATTTTGGTCGACTCATGCCAAGCGCACAGAGGTGTAGGCAGGGTAGCCGAACTGCAACGAGGTCTTTGCAGGATCGGGTGGGGGAGATGTCACGGAAGTGACTCAATCCCACATCGGCCAAGTATGGGGGAGTTCCTGGACTTATATGAAGGGGGTGGCCTTGCTTGGTTAGACGCGTTTTGGGTTGGGCAAAGGCTCGGCCTAGGAACAAAACCGTGAGGGCTGAAGCCCAAAGCGAACAATATCTAGCCACGTGAGGCACCCGTGACATTGGCCAATCTTTCTAAAATGTAGTTCATCCGGACTGGCAGAAAATGAGCAGACTTGGTTAGTCTGTCAATAATGACCCATACTGCATCATGACTCTTCTGTGTCCTTGGAAGTCCCATCACAAAATCCATTGTTATTCTTTCCCATTTCCATTCTGGTACTGGTAGTGGATGTAACAACCCAGCAGGTTCTTGATGCTCTGCCTTCACTTGCTGACAAGTTAGGCATTTGGAAACAAGCTCTGCCACATCTCTTTTCATACCCATCCAACAGTAATGCTCCTTTAGCCCTCTATACATTTTTGTGCCACCAGGATGCATGGCAAAAGGAGACTCATGTGCTTCCCTCAAAATGATTTGCCTCAAATCAACGTCATTAGGAATACATATTCTTCCTTGGTGTAGCAGTAGACCATCATCTCTTATTAAGAATTCTAATTTCTTGCCCTGCCGGACTTCTTCTAATGATTTCTGATACTTCTGGTCATTCTGAGCTGCCATTCTGATATGATCAATCAACATAGGCTGTACATGCCATGCAACTACTGTCTGCCCCTCATCATTAATCTCTAAGCTGGCATTTAATGATCTCAACTCATGTACCATAGACAAAGGAGTAACCCATAGACTTGCCATAGACTTGCCATAGTCTTGCGACTTAAGGCGTCAGCCACAACATTGGCTTTCCCTGGCTGATAGTCTATCAGACAATCATAGTCTTTTATCAACTCTAACCATCTCCTCTGTCTCAAATTCAACTCCTTCTGAGTGCCCAAATACTTCAAACTCTTATGATCTGTGTAGATGTAACACTTTTCCCCATAAAAATAGTGTCTGCAGATCTTAAGAGCAAACACAATAGCTGTAAGCTCAAAGTCATGTGTCGAATAATTCCTCTCATGCGGTTTTAGCTGGCGTGATACATAGGCAATGACATTTTTATCTTGCATCAATACACAACTTAACCCATTGTGAGAAGTATCACTGTAAACTGTGTATTCTTTACCCGAAGTAGGTAAAGTCAGGACTGGAGCTTCAGTCAAACATTTCTTCAAATCATCAAAACTCTGTTGGCATTTATCCGTTCACTAAAATTTCACATCTTTTCTAAGCAGCTTAGTCAATGGAGATGCCAACATGGAGAATCCCTTCACAAATTTACGGTAGTATCCAGCTAAACCAAGAAAATTGCGAATCTCTATGACATTTCTGGGTGGCCTCCAATCAAGGACAGCTTCAATCTTACTTGGATCTATCTTGATGCCCTCTTCTGATACTACATGCCCCAAGAAAGATATTTCTTTCAGTCAAAATTCACATTTCGATAATTTGGCATATAGCTGTTTCTCCCTCAAAGTCTGTAGTACAATTTGTAGATGTTTATCATGCTCTTCTGCATTCCTCGAATAGACCAATATATCATCTATGAATACCACAACAAACTGGTCCAGGTATGGTCTAAAGATAGTGTTCATCAGATCCATAAAAGTAGCCGGAGCATTAGTTAATCCGAATGGCATGACCAAGAACTCATAATGACCATAGCGGGTTCTAAAGGCAGTTTTAGGAATACTCTGCTCTTGTACTTTTAGCTGATAATAACCTGATCTCAGGTCAATTTTGGAGAACACAGCTGCACCCCTCAACTGATCAAACAAGTCATCAATGCGGGGCAATGGATATCTATTGTTTATTGTCACCTTATTCAACTGCCAATGCATAACCGGAGAGTGCCATCCTTCTTCTTTACAAACAACACTGGCGCTCCCCAAGGTGACACACTAGGGCGAATAAAGCCCTTATCAAGCAGTTCTTGCAACTGCACTTTCAACTCTTTCAATTCTGCAGGTGCCATTCTATATGGCATTATGGAGATTGGGTCCACACCAGGCATAACATCAATCTCAAATTGCACCTCTCTTTCTGGAGGTAATCCTAGCAATTCATCAGGAAACACATTCGGAAAGTCACATACCGTAGGGATGTCCCTTAGTGCTGGACTCCCCACTTGGGTGTCTATCACATGTGCCAAGTATGCTTCAAACCTTTTTCTGATCATTTTTCTGGCTAGTGTAGCCGAAATGATATTTGATGGCAGTAAATGCCTCTCCCCATGTATTACCACATCACTGTACAGAGGGAGACCAAAAGTGACTGTCTTTAGTCTACAGTCAATCATAGCGTGATGCCTGGCTAACCAATCCATGCCCAAGATGATATCATAATCTCTGAAGGGCATTTCAAACAAATCTGACAGGAAAACATGTCCTTGGATCACCAAAGGACAGTCTCTATAAATTCTGTTGACTCGGAACTCTTGTCCTAACAAACTAGTTACTAGCACTTCAAAACCCATTTGGACACATGGAACAACAAGTGAATTGACTATGCTAGCACTAACATATGAATGGGTTGAACCCGGATCAAACAACACAAATATTTCTTGATCAAAGATAGAAAATGTACCAGCTACAACATCAGAAGTCTCAGCCTCTTCTCGCTGTCTCATTGTGTAGACTCTAGCTGAAGCAGTTCCTTGTGTTGACCAACCAACTGTGCCTTGACTGCTAGAAGCAGTGCCTCTACCTCTGCCTCTTCCTCTGCCAACTGACTGTGAACCTCTGGGAGCAGGACTCTGAATAGATCCTTCGGCAGTAGTAGGAGCTAGACCATACTTAGGAGCACTAGTACAATCTTTTGCTAAATGACCCTTGCCTCCACAGTTAAAACAGGCTCCAGTGGCCCAATAGCGTTCCCCCATATGAATCTTGCCACAAGTCTCATAGGGGTGGGTAGAATATGAACCCCTGCTTGACTGCTGACCAGACCTAGGGGGCTCTGTCCAGAAAATCTGCCCCTACCAAATCTTCCACCTTGACCCCTGCTGGGTCCATTAAATTTCTTCTTCTTCCCAGAAGTCCCACCAAAACTCTGTTCAACTGATTTTTCCCCTTTATCTTTCTCTGATCTTTCAACTTTTTCTGATTTTTCTTTTATTAGGGTTGCTTCTGATTAGATTCTTTCTAACTCGAGTGCTTGAGACATGAGTTTTGAAAGTTGCTGTGCCTGAATCCCACAACTTGTATCCTCAAACTGGGCTTCAAACCCGTCTCAAATCTCTTGCACCTTGCCTTGCTGGTGAAGGAACGGAAGTGTGAAAAACACAAGTTTATACCATTGAATTCAAAAATTTTCACCTAGGGTCACATGCATCATGCAAGATTTATTTTTATCTATTTGATTTCAATGATAAACAACATATTAAAACTCTTTTAATATGTTTTTGGATCTGTATTTGCCATTTAAGATTTTAAAATTAATCAGATTAATTTTAGAACCCTAGATTAAATCAAGAATGATTACACTAACCTCTTGATGCACCGCAATGTTCTGCGCTTTGAGATTCCTCTTCGTGACACGGATGTTGTCCCTCTAGCTTGTCCACACCAAGAACACCTATGGCAGCCCTTGAAGAGCTTCTAAAGCCTTTTCTATTAATTAGAAATTCAAGTTCTGCCTTTTAAGAGATTAGAGATGTAAACAGGACACTAGAAACAATTTCTAGTGTTCTTAATTCAAGAGATTGATGGCTAATCTCTTTGAATTGATAAGAGATGAAGAAGAAGAGATAAAAACCCTCAAAGTGGCGTGACAAAGGAGTGTGGCTGCTGGTTGTGTTTTATTTTCTCATAACAACACTTAAATAGCTAGGTTAACACATTAAACCCTTGCCACATGTCACCCTTTGATTAGCTCTAGGTTTAAGTGACCCAATCACATTGTGCCAAGTGTCAAACCTATATTTAATCTTGATTTTAATCATCTTACATGATTAAAAAACATTTGGCAAGCTTATGTGTAATCCCATGTATCACCATCTCATGGTGCCACGTGTCACACTGCAAAATGACCAAAATGCCCATGTGTCTTAATTTTGAGTTCTTAACCCAAAATAATTATTTTCTTCTTCTAATTAATTTATATCAAATATAAATTAATTAATTAATCTCTATTAATTAATTTCTCATTAATTAAATTCATATTTAAACACTTTAAATATAAATTTAACTTATATTATACATCCAATAATCTAAATTTGGTTTCAAGTCATGCTAGGGACTTTGCAATTTAATTGCAAACCAAACCTATTTAATTAATCAATTAAACTCTTTAATTAATTAATTAAATCATATTTAAATAGGTGATAACTTGTGTATGTGTGTGACTTACTAGGCTCATCACTAGTTGGCAATGAGACATGATATCAACTCTTAATATCATTAGAACTCTTTCTTACCATAAATGATTTCTCTAAATCATTTTATGAACCTCATAGACCATGGTTAACACCTAGCATAGCATGCCATGGCCACCCAATTAGTAATAAGGTTGACCTTAAATGAACCTATAATAATATGTTACCATGCACTAGAATCTCTCTGTTACAAAATCCCAACTCAAGCTGGAGTCATGGTTTATGTCAAACTCCATTTGCTATGAATATTATGTTCTCTTTTAATTCCAGTTCTTGATTAAAAAGATTTTCTCATCGAAACTCTTTCGAATAAATCTATCTGTCCTGACCAGGAACTTGAAACATCAAGAACAATTAAATGAACATAGGATTTTATCTCTATTTACTTAGAGGAACATATTCCATATTGATCAACACCTACCTCCATATATAACTAGTAGGAGCCAACACATGCCCATATACCCATACACAGTACAAGTATGAAAGCAGTATCAAACTCAAACTACCTATATACAAGATAACTGTGCTATCTCAGGTCTAAAGATTATATGCACTGATATGATTTATGATAAAACATTGACAAGAGTAAACTCCATGTGCTTGTCATAAGTGTCACTGGTTCGGCCTACTTATCATTTATAAGTGCCTATCATGTTTGTCATATGGCATGAGACTCACCATTCCATCTTATTTATATCTCATATAAATAACTTGGGAACAAACATGAATACAATCTTTCTGGATAAGTCATGTCCTTATTATGAAGTATCCTCGATTGTGAACCTATTTATGATACTTTGTGCTAGAAATATTGTCACTCATATTCTTAACAACTTAAGAATAATATTTCTAACAACATATCAATGGACCTTTTCTATTACACATAAATATATTATATAAACAGAAAAGTGGAAATGCCATTTATTAATAAAATATGTACAAGATACATACTAAATGATATGCTCTAGGGCATAGTTCTAACAATCTCCCACTAGCACTAGAGCCATTCATTACAATATCTTAGACCTATCTTCTCAAGATGTCGGTCTAACTGAGCTTGTGACAAAGGCTTAGTGCATGGATCAGCTGAATTTTTTTAGCTGATGTTATTTTTCTGCATGGCTATATCGCCTTTGCCCAACTATATGTCTGATAATGTGGTAGTGCCTTTCTATGTGTTTGGATTTTGGGTGAGACCTTAGTTCCTTAGCCTGTATGACTGCTCCATTGTTGTCACAGTGTAATGGAACTGCTGACTCAATGGAAGGAACTACTGTAAGTTCTATCACGAACTTCTTTATCCAAACAGCTTCCTTTGCAGCATCTGATGCAGCAATATACTCAGCCTCTGTAGTGGAATCTGCAGTCGTGCTCTGTTTGGAACTCTTCCAACTGACTGCACCTCCATTACAAATGAACACATATCTAGAGGTAGACTTTCTATCATCAATATCTGATTGGAAATCAGAATCAGTATAACCATCCAATTGCAAGTCTCCACCTCCATAAATCAAGAATAAATCCTTAGTTCTTCTCAAGTACTTAAGGATATTCTTGACAGCTATCCAGTGTTCCAAACCTGGATTGGATTGATACCTGCTAGTCAAACTAACAGCATATGCGATATCCGGCCTAGTACACAACATTGCATACATTATACTTCCAATAGCCGAAGCATATGGAATCCTGGCCATCTTATCTCTTTCTTCAGGTGTCTTTGGAGACATCTCTTTAGAAAGATGGATACCATGTCTCACTGGTAACAATCCTGTCTTGGAATCAAGCATGTTAAACCTCTTTAACACCTTTTCCAAGTATAAACTTTGGGATAAACCAATTATTCATTTCGCTCTATCTCTATAGATGCGAATCCCAAGAATATAGGTTGCCTCCCCTAAGTCTTTCATGGAGAATGTATTTGACAACCATATCTTTATAGTTGTCAACATACCTGTGTCATTACCCATCAATAGTATGTCATTCACATATAAGACAAGGAAAGTGATAGCACTGTCACTAACCTTCTTATATACACATGGCTCATCCTCATTTTTGATAAAACCAAAGGATTTAATGGCTTCATCAAAACGGATGTTCCAACTCCTTGAAGCTTGTTTCAACCCATAAATGGATCGCTTTAGCTTGCATACCTTGGAACCATCTTGGGATTCAAATCCCCTAGGTTGTTCCATGAAAATGTTTTCTTCAATGTATCCATTGAGAAAAGCTGTTTTGACATCCATCTGCCAAATCTCATAATCATAGTACGCAGCTATTGCTAATAAAATCCTAATTGATTTAAGCATGGCAACAGGTGAGAAAGTCTCCTCATAGTCAATTCCTTGCCTTTGGCGAAACCCTTTTGCTACTAGCCTTGCCTTATAGTTCTCTACCTTTCCATCAGAACCAATTTTCTTCTTGAAAACCCATTTGTTCCCTATAGGTACAATACCTTCAGGTGGGTCAACAAGATCCCAAACTTGATTCTTATACATGGAATCAATCTCGGATTTCATAGCATTAATCCATTTTGAAAAGTCTATATCTGATATAGCTTCTTCATAGGTAAGTGGATCATCTCCATGATCTACTTCTTCATGAGTAGATAACTCTTGTTCTTCTTCATGAAGAAAACCATATCTCACTGGTGGGTGAGATACCCTGGTTGTTCTATGAGGAACAGCTGTAGATGTTTCATCAACGGGTATAGGTTGACTAGATGGATCTATATCCATCTGATATGTTGGTTGGTCAAAATTCTCCAATTCTAACTCTATTTGCCTTCCTTTGCCTCCTTCTTGAACAAACTGTTATTCAAGAAATGTGGCATCTCTACTTATCACAACCTTTTGTGAAGTAGGTAAATAAAAATAATATCCAAAACTATCTTTTGGATATCCAACAAATCGACCCTTTTCTGATCTGGTCTCCAATTTATCGTTGTTGACTTTTTGATATAAGTGGACAACCCCAAATCTTAACATGCTTAAGACTTGGTTTTCTTCCATGCCATATCTCATAAGGTGTGGAAGAAACTGATTTTGATGGAATCCTATTCAGAATATACAAAGCTGATTCTAATGCAAATCCCCAAAAGGAGATTGGCATATCAATATAGCTCATCATACTACGTACCATATCCAATAGGTACGATTTCTCCTTCAGATACACCATTCGGTTGTGGTGTTCTGGAGGAGTCACCGAGAAACAATGCCATGCTCTCTCAAGTATTCATCAAATTCAGTACTCAAATATTCACCTCCACGATCTGATCGAAGAGCTTTAATATTCTTTCTTGTTTGATTTTCTAATTCAGATTTAAATTCTTTGAACTTTTCAAAAGATTCATGTTTGTATTTCATCAAATACAAATACCCAAACCTTGATTTATCATCAGTAAAGGTAATAAAATAATGAAAGCCCCCTCTAGCCATTTCTTTAAATGGACCACATACATCACTATGTATTAGCTCCAAAATATTTTCAGCTCTTAGCCCCTGTCCAACAAAGGGTGATCTAGTCATTTTGCCCTGAAGGCAAGATTCACAATTTGGAGTAGGCTCAGAGTCCAATAAGGATAGAATCCCCATTTTCTCCAATTTTGTAATCCTATCTTCTGCAACATGACATAACCTTAAGTGCCAAATATATTTTGAACTTGAGTTGTTTTTCACCACGGCATTGCTTTCATTTAGATTGGTATACTCTGGCCAGTGGAAACACTTTCTTACTGGTAATGGAAACACTTTCCTATTGGCAATGGAAACACTTTCCTTTGCCTTTATCAGCTTTGGTCTTCCTTTTCTGTTTAGCTATTTTCTTAGAAGGACCAGGAATCTGAGGTTTCTTTTTCTTATTGCCCTTCTTCTTGTTGGACTTTCCAGTAGAAGAAGATGCAACCAAAGCTACCTCTTTTCCTTTATTGCCTGGCATATTCTTTTTGGCAATAACCAGCATGTTGAGTAAACTAGCTAAGGTGCATTCCTGTCTAGTCATATGGAAATTTGTCACAAAATTCCAAAAGACTCAGGAAGGGACTAAAGGATCAAATCCGTCTGTAGTTGGAAATCCATGTTAAAGTCAAGATATTCCAACTGCTCAATCAGCCGAATCATTTTGTGGACATGATCCCCAACATTCTGTCCCTCAGACTTCCTCATACGGAAGAGCTGTCTAGATATCTCATACCTAGCATTCCTGCTGTGCTCACCATACAACTCTTGTAGGTGAAGGAGGATCTCACTCGCACTCTGCATGTTCTCATGTTGCTTCTGTAACTCATTACTCATGGAAGCAAGCATGTAACACTTAGCTCTCATATCATGCTCCTTCCACTTGTCCAAAGTTTCATGTTCCTCTTGTGTGGCCTCTGGAGGTAAGGGACCAGGAACATTTGAATCTAGAACATATCCTATATGTTCAAGGTTCAGGACAAGTTTCAAATTTCTTAGCCAATCGCATGATTAGGTCCTGTCAACCTATTGTGATCAAGTATGCTTGCAAGGATATTGGATGGTGGTGGTTGTTTTGTGATCATTTTTATCAGAAAATTAACTGCAGAAAATAACCAGATTAATTAGTAAATGTATCATGTAATTAAGCAAAATGATTATGGTCTTTTAATCAAATTGGTCCTCCCACTAACTTAACGAATCCTACACTTCCAAAGTAGAAAACGGAAATCCTAGTTGGATGGTTTTCTAGTGGGTGAATGAATTCTTATAATTCTATTGATCATCCTCAGGTACATGCATTATTGGAATTACAATAAACTATAAGTGAGCAACTCTTTGCCCATCACATCTCATGTGAGGTTCAATTCTTTACCTAGCCCCTAATGCTCAAAATCTCAGGTACATCCATTATTGACTTATCTTGCATTAGTTAAGTTGATCCCATTGAGCCAGTAATTATGCAAATAATTTTAATATCCTCAGGTACATCCAATATTGGCCACTAAACCATTTACATATTTACAACATCTCATGCTTAACAATTATTCTTAAGAAAATCTCTTAAATAAATTGCATCTTATGCAACTATTTAAAATTTCTTAAAATAATTGCCCCAATGGAGGGCCTATGTTATAATTACTTTAATTATAGCATTTCCAACTTAATCATTTGTTTGGAAGATTTTATGGTCATTCTATTTACTATTAAGGTCTCACTTTGTACATTATCCATTTAGCATGCATATATCATATAATTGCATACATTCCCATACATCTCATGCATTCATGGATAAGCGAGAAATATGGTATGATCATGGACTTTCTAAGGGATTCAATTGAGCCACCAAGAATTGAATCAGGGCATTCCTAGGTGCATTTCATTCATTCATTTTACAAGAGTTGCTGAAGGAGTACATAATCAATACTTGATCTTGAATTCCTCCCACTGGTCCCACCAATGCTCTTGACCTCCTTGAACTTCTTGCAATCCAATATTACATAGTAATCCTTGGCATACCAAGGCGAATTTACAAGAACTTAAATAAATGAAATTACAACCCAAAAATTATTACAAACTTAATAATACATGCCCAAAATAAATTAAAATAAATTAATTAATTTACAATCCCAAAGAAACATAAAAGAAATAAATCCAATCACATTGGTCTTTTATAGTCCATGATCATCCATCATGCATATCACTATTTAACAATTAAATAAAACATACAAACTTAAATTAAATTGAATATCTCATATTCAACTTAAAAATTCAGATTTGAATATGATTCAAATAAATTTAAAAATTCAGATTTGAATTCAAACAAATTTAAAAATTCAGATTTGAATCACATTCAAACAACTTTAAAAATTCATATTTGAATCACATTCAAACATTTTTTAAAAAATCAGATTTGAATCACATTCAAATATTTTTTAAAAAATCAGATCTGAATTTTATTCAATCAATTTTAAAAAATCAGATTTAAATATGATTCAAACAACTTTAAAAATTCAGATTTGAATCACATTCAAACAACTTTTAAAATTCAGATTTGAATCACATTCAAACAATTTTTAAAATTCATATTTGAATCATAATTTAATTGTGTGATAAAAATTCTAATTAAACAATTTAATTAGACATAAAATGGATCTTAAATCATACAATAATTGCACATTCACCATCCATTTACCTTTGCACACCATTGTGATGCATCAACCATGCACACCATGGTGTTCATCATTTGTGCCGCCACTTTGACTTTGCAACCAGCAACAAACTCTTGATCTCATGATCAAACACACAATTAATCATATAAACATCAATCTAAATGGCAAATATAGTGGCTCTGATACCAATTGAAGGAACGGAAGCGTGAAAAACACAAGTTTATACCATTGAATTCAAAAATTTTCACCTAGGGTCACATGCATCATGCAAGATTTATTTTTATCTATTTGATTTCAATGATAAACAACATATTAAAACTCTTTTAATATGTTTTTGGATCTGTATTTGCCATTTAAGATTTTAAAATTAATCAGATTAATTTTAGAACCCTAGATTAAATAAAAAACGATTACACTAACCTCTTGATGCCTTCGCAATGTTCGCGCCTTTGAGATTCCTCTTCAGGACACCAGATGTTGTCCCTCTAGCTTGTCCACACCAAGAACACCTATGGCAGCCCTTGAAGAGCTTCTAAAGCCTTTTCTATTAATTAGAAATTCAAGTTCTGCCTTTTAAGAGATTAGAGATGTAAACAGGACACTAGAAACAATTTCTAGTGTTCTTAATTCAAGAGATTGATGGCTAATCTCTTTGAATTGATAAGAGATGAAGAAGAAGAGATAAAAACCCTCAAAGTGGCGTGACAAAGGAGTGTGGCTGCTGGTTGTGTTTTATTTTCTCATAACAACACTTAAATAGCTAGGTTAACACATTAAACCCTTGCCACATGTCACCCTTTGATTAGCTCTAGGTTTAAGTGACCCAATCACATTGTGCCAAGTGTCAAACCTATATTTAATCTTGATTTTAATCATCTTACATGATTAAAAAACATTTGGCAAGCTTATGTGTAATCCCATGTGTCACCATCTCATGGTGCCACGTGTCACACTGCAAAATGACCAAAATGCCCCTGTGTCTTAATTTTGAGTTCTTAACCCAAAATAATTATTTTCTTCTTCTAATTAATTTATATCAAATATAAATTAATTAATTAATCTCTATTAATTAATTTCTCATTAATTAAATTTATATTTAAACACTTTCAATATAAATTTAACTTATATTATACATCCAATAATCTAGATTTGGTTTCAAGTCATGCTAGGGACTTTGCAATTTAATTGCAAATCAAACCTATTTAATTAATCAATTAAACTCTTTAATTAATTAATTAAATCATATTTAAATAGGTGATAACTTGTGTATGTGTGTGACTTACTAGGCTCATCACTAATTGGCAATGAGACATGATATCAACTCTTAATATCATTAGAACTCTTTCTTACCATAAATGATTTCTCTAAATCATTTTATGAACCTCATAGACCATGGTTAACACCTAGCATAGAATGCCATGGCCACCCAATTAGTAGTAAGGTTGACCTTAAATGAACCTATAATAATATGTTACCATGCACTAGAATCTCTCTGTTACAAAATCCCAACTCAAGCTGGAGTCATGGTTTATGTCAAACTCCATTTGCTATGAATATTATGTTCTCTTTTAATTCCAGTTCTTGATTAAAAAGATTTTCTCATCAGAAACTCTTTCTGAATAAATCTATCTGTCTCTGCCAGAACTTGAAACATCAAGAACAATTAAATGAACATAGGATTTTATCTCTATTTACTTAGAGGAACAGATTCCATATTGATCAACACCTACCTCCATATATAACTAGTAGGAGCCAACACATGCCCATATACCCGCATACGCACAAGTATGAAAGCAGTATCAAACTCAAACTACCTATATACAAGATAACTGTGCTATCTCAGGTCTAAAGATTATATGCACTGATATGATTTATGACAAAACATTGACAAGAGTAAACTCCATGTGCTTGTCATAAGTGTCACTGGTTCGGTCTACTTATCATTTATAAGTGCCTATCATGTTTGTCATATGGCATGAGACTTACCATTCCATCTTATTTATATCTCATATAAATAACTTGGGAACAAACATGAATACAATCTTTCTGGATAAGTCATGTCCTTATTATGAAGTATCCTCGATTGTGAACCTATTTATGATACTTTGTGCTAGAAATATTGTCACTCATATTCTTAACAACTTAAGAATAATATTTCCAACAACATATCAATGGACCTTTTCTATTACACATAAATATATTATATAAACAGAAAAGTGGAAATGCCATTTATTAATAAAATATGTACAAGATACATACTAAATGATATGCTCTAGGGCATACTACTAACAGCTGGTGGAAAGGAGACTCCCAGCATAGTGACTTAAGCGGGAGAACTCCCTCTCATACTCTGCCACTGATCGGTTCCCTTGTTTCAAACTCAAAATTCTTACAATTTCTGATCAACATATGCATCTGGGATGTATTTCTGTCTGAATTCCCTGATGAAGTCATCCCAGGTCAGTATTGGTGGTTCAGCTAAGCTGTGGGGGATGGTTTTCCACTAATCAGACACATCCCCTTGCAGTAGAGACACAAAGTATTCAAACTTCAATTCATCTTGGTAGTGTAGCTTCTTGAACACTCTGTCCATTCTTTCAAGCCATTGCTCTACCTCTAAAGGGTCCACTGTACCCTTAAATTCAGTAGCCCCATACTTCAGTAATTTATCATATTGTCTGGCTAGAGGCAGTGGTTGTGCCACAGGTTTCTGGGGTGGAGCTTGAGCAGGCATACCCCCAGCCATTTGTTGAAACATCGCAGCCATCTGCTATGCAAACTGTGCAGGAAACTGTGGCATTTTTGGGGCTGGTGCTACTGATCCACTGACATTCTATAGAGCTGGGGCTTCCTCTTGTGCCTCAACTTCAACAGATTGCTCGAATGAGCGATCCCCTTCTTCCATTTCAGTCTGAAGTTAGGGTATCTCCTGAATAAGTAACACATGGAGATTTCCCTCCGTTAGTTCATATTTATGATGTAATGCACTGTATGTAACAAATATGGACATTGAGCAGTTGTATTTAACAAGGAAAGACACAAATTCTCAAGTTAAACATACTTCAAAAATTTGCTCTGATACTACTAAAACATGTCACACCTTATTCCTCTGTAAGGCATAATAAGATCCCGTAGAATACCTAATGAACTGCCAAACTTCACCTACCGATAACTCATTAAGTACCTACAAGAGATTTTAAAACAATTTTCTTACTTTTGTTAAGTGGTGAGCATTTGTTAGTTGGTATCAAAAATTTAATTTAAGTTAGAAGCTAGTTGAAAATTTTGGCCCATTTTATTTTTTCGCAAATTTTATAAAAATTTTGATAGAGTTTCGTATGTATTTTGAGAAAACAGTTCTTCAAATCCCTATAAAAAGCACTTTCAATAATTTTCTCAACAACTTTTTCAATTCAAAATCAATCTCAACCAATTTCACAAGTTCAAAATTCAACAATCCTCAAGATACTATCAATCATTTTCATACATTCATATTTCTTTGAAGATAAACAATTTATATATACATCATACAAAAATTTATATTAAGAAAATCCAAACTAAAATTTATTACAAATTTTATATAAATTTTTGTACAATTTGCTCAAGACCGAATTTGCATGTCCATACAATTACATGCAATACATTCATCAAAATGGATATTTACAATCAAGGTATAAATTATACCTGATAACTTCAAGCAAGTAGGTCCTTAATCCTCAGCAGCTCAGTCTGCTGCTCCTCTAGTCTCTATATCTGCGATAGCAATAACAGTTATCGCTGAGTACTGGGACTCAGTGGTGCATAACATACTAAAATAATCTTTATGCAGAATTTAAATCACATTTATTCAAAAATTGAACTGAACATGAGAATTAAGTATATACATGAATTATGAGATTTTGATCTAAACAATTTCATTTCAAGAATCAAAACACATTTCACAAAACCCATAGTTAGATCATGCCATTCGAAAAAAATATAATCTCAATAGCTAGAGGCTAAGGAGAAGTCACATCACAAGGCTAGCTAGCTCAAATATATGGATATCCATTCAAATTCCTCTTGTACTGGCACACCTCAACACTTTATCCAGAGAAGGAATCAAAATTCAAAACTGATTACCCCCACTAGTCATGCTAGTGAGGTGTTCAAATATATGGTCATGACACTGTGGTCTCAAAATTTATCTTAACAATTTGCTAAACATTGCCATTTCAAATATACACAATAACTTTCAACAATTTAAATCAAAACATCATAAATAATGTCACCAATAAACTTTCAACAATTCAAAGCAAAAGTAAAATACATATTTCATTCACTTTATCAATGACTTTTAAAGCTTGGTGATGTTGTGCAAAAACCTCAAGCGAGTCGCCTCTTGGCCTTGACTCGATTCCTCGGGTTCTTTCCCGATATTCTTTTCAACTGAAACACACAATTTCATAGTGTTTTAGTACCATAACTTAGCATAAATCCAAAAATAAATTTAACTTCACCTTTACGTAGCTCTAATGTGCTAAACTCGACGTTCTTTAAATTTTTGTGTTTCGGGTTACTATTCACTATACTATTCAAGTCAAATTATTGACTTTCTAAGGCTTAATAGGTATGGGAATTCCAACTTCACCGACATACCACATTTTGGTCACTAAATTTGTTGGTTTTGGTTGTTTATTCAAATTATAAGTCTTTTAGGCAAATTGATAATTTTCACTGTTGGTGTCTGAGGTTGCACTATTCCATTGGTCATTTTACTCTTGGAATTAGGCAAACCTTTCTTCATAGAAAATGTTCCCTATTGTCTTAAGTTTATTCTCATTTTTGAATCACTCCAATTGGAGTTTTGTAGCTCAAGTTATAGCCATTTCAACCATGGTTGCCGGATTGAACTTAACCCAGATTTTCTGGGTATTTTTGGTTCTGGCAGTTTTAGGTCACCAACTTGGGGTTGCAAAATGACTTGTTTAATGGAATAATTTGGGTTTGTGTTCTTCATGAAAGTTTTAGGTCTATATCTCATCTGTCCACTCGTAAAATTTCAGGTCATTTAGACCTACATAACTCAAGTTATGACCAAATGAACAAATACTGTTCATTTGGTCAGTTTGTACAGGGCAGACTTAGATTTTCCAAGTTTGGTCAATTTGTTCACTAGGTTTTGGTCACTTTTTGGGCATGGTTTCTAAATGGAAATTGTATCATTTAGTGTCTATTTTCATTCTCAATTGGTCCCATACCAATTGGACTTGTAAATTTTCATTTTTGGTCCCTCAAAGGGACCTTGGTCATGCTGCCAGCACCATGACCACATTGAGGCCGAATTTGGTTTCAACTCCAACACTTTCAACACACTTCATTTGGTCACCATTGACCATTTCCCACATCAAATTAGGTCCAAGACATCTTTTACCAATTTTTCACATTTTTGTCTCTAACCCTAGGTGTCCCAAAACCCTAACTTATTAAATTGTTGCATTTAACCACATTTAAGCATACCAATCTCATTAGCACATCCATACAAACTTGCCTACCATATTAAATTCAATCAAAACTCAAACACATGCATAGTAACCTAGCTGGCCAAAATTTAGTTTGGTCCCTCAACAATGTTTTTATTTCATTTTAAGCATATTTCTAAGTTAACTAAGCTATAAACACAACTAATTTAACTAAAAAATCAAATTTAATTTACTAACTTAGTGCAGAATTTCTTTTTCAAACTTCTTCCTTTCTTCTTTTTTTTTTTTGTCAAGTCCTCTATCATAGCTTGAAATCAAGGTTTAGTATTGGAGGTTTAACTTTCTATGGTGGAATTGGAGATTTGATCAAGCTCAAAATGAGCTTTAATTGAGGTTTTGGGTGTGGGAGAGGGAGAGAGAGTGAGGGCGGCACTTAGGGAAAAATAATGACTTTTTGTATATTTTTTTTTCTTTTCTTTTCTTTTCGTTTATGTCTTAGGAAGACCATAATTTAGTTTAGATAAATTTTTAATTATAGGATTTATGGCATCATGCATGATGTCATGCATGATGTCATCTTCCTTCACTTTTTCATTTTCTCTTTTTTTTTATTATTTTTTTCATTTTTCTATTAGTTCTTTAATTTAATTCTCGATTCCAAAATTTTCTTTTCTCCGATTTTATTTGGCAGTTGGGTTAGGAGTCAGCTCTCGTGGTCAATTGACCAAATTGCCCCTCGCCGGTTCAACCCGGTTTGTAATTAATTCAATATTTCTTCCGGCTCCCTGACCTAATTATTTGATTGGCTTAACAGTTCTTTTTCGTGATTTTCTCTTTTCCACTGTGTTCGTAAGGGTCCTAAGGATCGCGGCGTCACATTTTACGAGTCGAAATTTGAGTTTAAATTAACTTCATAACCCTTCCCGAGAAGGTCACCCATCGCTGTGACTCTCGGCTTGTTTAACTTCTTATGTTCTGTTTTTCTTATTTATACTTAGCTAATTGACAATTACTAATTATTTATTTTTATAGATTATCTAGTTGTCTTAAGGGTTGTTTTAAACCCCTTAATTGACCGGACCGACTTCGGTCATCGAAACAGTGAAATATACCAGGCTATACAAATAGGGGTGTTACACTACAACACTTCTGTGCATGCATTGGTGGATCCAGGATCCACTCATTCCTACATTTGCATCAGACTACTCGTAGAGAGGGTAGTTCCAGGAGAGGAGAGTGGTTAAGACATTCTGGTCACAAATCCACCAGGCCATAGTGTGGTAATGAATAAGGTGTATAAAGGTTGCCCGTTGAGGATTCAGAGGTATGAATTCTCGGCAGACCTAATTGAATTGCCCTTCCATGAGTTTGACGTGATTTTGAGAATGGACTGGTTATCACGTTATCAGGCAATAGTTGATTGCAAATTGAAGAGGATTTCTTTGAAAACTTTTGAGGGTAATGACATCACTGTTGTGGGTGAAAGGACAGATTTCCTGTCTAATGCTATCTCAGCCACAGTTGTAAGAAGATTGATGAGAAAAGGCTGTGAAGCTTACCTAGCACACGTGGTGGATACTAGGCAGGCTAAGCCAAACTTGTGTGATATACCCACAGTAAGAGACTTCCCAGATGTATTTCCTGAAGAGTTGCCTGGCTTATCACCAAAAAAGGGAAGTCGAGTTTGCTATTGATGTAATGCCGGGTAAAACACCCATTTCTATTGCTCCTTATAGGATGGCATCCACTGAATTGAAGGAGTTGAAAACTCAGTTGCACGAGTTACTCGATAAGGGGTTCATACGCCCCAGTGTGTCACCATGGGGAGCTCCAGTG
Organism: Hevea brasiliensis; assembly: GCF_030052815.1. NCBI lineage: Eukaryota > Viridiplantae > Streptophyta > Magnoliopsida > Malpighiales > Euphorbiaceae > Hevea > Hevea brasiliensis. The sequence continues at coordinate 69,471,318 of NC_079493.1, read as the reverse complement.
CTGTTTGTGAAGAAGAAGGATGGAACTTTGAGATTGTGTATTGATTACCGACAGTTGAACAAAGTAACTGTGAAGAATAAATATCCATTGCCCAGAATTGATGATTTGTTTGATCAGTTGAAGGAAGCCGGTGTATTTTCAAAAATTGATCTCAAATCAGGGTATCATCAGTTGAGGGTAAAGGATGCAGATGTGTCAAAAACTGCATTCAGAACCCGGTATGGGCACTATGAATTTTTAGTGACGCCATTTGGGTTAACAAATGCACCAGCAGCATTTATAGACCTTATGAATCGTATCTTCCATCCATACTTAGATCGATTTTGTGGTGGTCTTTATTAATGATATTCTAGTGTATTCCAAGGCCAGAGAAGAACATGATGAACATTTGAGGATTGTTCTGCAAACCCTGTGAGAAAAGAAGCTATATGCTAAGTTGTCCAAATGTGACTTCTGGATGAGTGAAATCTCCTTTCTTGGACACATACTATCAGCTGAGGGGATTAGAGTGGATCCCAAAAAGATAGAAGCAGTGATGGAATGGAAGCCTCCTAGAAATTAACTGAGGTCAGAAGTTTCTTGAGGCTAGCTGGGTATTACAGAAGATTTGTGAAGGGGTGCTCTCTTATAGCTGCTCCAATGACCAATTTATTGCACAAGAATGTGAAATTTGGTTGGAACGATAAGTGCCAAGCCAGTTTTGAGAGGCTAAAGGCTATGTTGACAGAAGCACCAGTGTTAACATAGCCAGTGTCGAGAAAAGACTTTGTGGTCTAAAGTGATGCCTCACATAATGGGCTAAGGTGTGCATTGATGCAAGAGGGGAAAGTGGTCGCCTATGCTTCCAGGCAATTAAAGCCACATGAACAGAACTACCCTACTTATGACCTGGAGTTAGCAGCAATTATCTTTGCACTGAAGATATGGAGGCAATACTTATATGGTGAAAAATGTTACATCTATACAGACCACAAGAGTCTAAAATATTTACCAAACCAGAAGGAGCTCAATCATAGACAGAGGCGATGGATTGAGTTCCTAAAGAACTATGATTATGTGATAGATTATCATTTTGGGAAGGCGAATGTTATTGCTGATGCTTTGAGCAGGAAGTACATCATAGCTTTAAGATCACTCAATGCCTGTCTGTCCTTAGCTTACGATGGAGCTATTTTGGCTGAGTTACAAGTGAGGCCAAACCTGCTACAGCAGATACAAGATGGGCAGAAGGCAGATGAAAAATTGATAGCCATTATGGGTAAAATTCCAGAGGGAAAGGAAACTGAATATGAGGTGAAAGTAGATGGGTGTTTGTACTACAGAGGAAGAGTGTGTACCAGAAGAAGGGGAACTGAAGACTAGTATTCTGAAAGAAGCACACACTAGTGTTTATGCTATACACTCGAGAAGCACGAAAATGTATAATGATTTGAAGCCTCATTATTGGTGGCCTGATATGAAGAATGATATAGCTGACTATGTGACTAAGTATTTGACATGTCAGCAAGTTAAAGCAGAACATCAAGTTCCATCAGGATTGCTACAGCCTATATACTTGAATGGAAATGGGATCGGGTCACTATGGATTTTATTAGTGGTTTACCTCTCACCCAGAAGAAGCATGATGCAGTATGCGTGATAGTGGATAGATTGACGAAGTCATCACATTTTCTGCCAATTAGGACTGACTACTCACTGGAGAAGCTAGCAGAATTGTATATCAGTGAGATACTTGGACTGCATGGAATCCCACTTTCCATCATATCTGACCGAGACCCAAGTTTTACATCGAGATTCTGGAAAAAGTTGCAAAAAGCCTTAGGCACACAACTCTGTTTTAGCACGGCTTTTCATCCCCAGACGGATGGATAGTCAGAACGAGTAATCAAGATCCTGGAGGATATGTTGAGGAGTTGTGTCAATGAGTTTGAGGGGAGTTGGGATAGATACCTCCCACTGGCAGAATTTGCATATAACAATAGCTACCAAGCTAGCATTCAAATGGCTCCGTATGAAGAACTGTATGGGAGAAAATATAGAACCCCAGTGTGTTGGACTGAATTGGGCGAACATAAGCTGGTAGGACCAGACCTGGTGAAACAGACTGAGGAAAAAGTGAAGATAATCAAAGCTAACTTAAAGGTTGCCTCAGATAGACAGAAATCATATGCTGACTTGAAGAGAAAAGAGATAGAGTATGCAGTTGACGATAAAGTGTTTCTCAAAGTCTCACCGTGGAAAAAAGTACTAAGGTTTGGAAGGAAGGGTAAGTTAAGCCCTAGGTTTATTGGCCCATATGAAGTTATTGAACGTGTGGTACCAGTGGCCTATCGGCTAGCTTTACCACCAGAACTGGATAAAATTCAGAATGTATTCCATGTTTCTATGCTGAGGAGATATCGTTCAGACCCTTCATATGTCATTTCCATGGAAGAGATTGAAATCCAACCGGACTTGACATATACAGAAGAACCTATATGGATCCTAGCTCGGGAAGTGAAGGAACTGAGAAATAAACAAACTCCACTGGTGAAAGTGCTTTGGAGGCACTGCAATACTAAAGAGGCAACTTGGGAAAGTGAAGGGACAATGAGGCAACAGTTCCCTCAACTGTTTACATCAGGTAAATTTTAAGGAAGAAATTTTTATTAGAGGGGAAGAGTTGTAACATCCTCACTTTAGCAACTCCGTACATTCTACTGTTCCGGTGAGCAGTGTCGGTCTAGACAGCTAGAACGTCCAGAAAAATATTTAAACTAAAGTGAGGAACCATAATTAACTCAAATATTAATAAGAAGAATTTAGGAAAAATTTTAGAAATAAAATACAACCAAGTTAAATGAGTCGGTGCCCTAGCGATGGGTAACCTAGTGAGAAGTTGCGGTTCTCGCAACTAGGAGCCCTAGACCCAGGGGAAAAATTATAAAATAACTTTTGGGACTCCTTTGAGGTTCTTATGACATTAGAATACCAAGAAAATACTTAGAAAAATTTTTCAATCGGTATAGACAATTTTGGCTCGTTAAGCCAAACGGAGGGCATTTTGATCATTTCATCTTCAGAGATGATTTTCGGTCAACTTTTTCAGTTAAATAAATAATTTATATAACATAAAATATGAATAAATGTTGTTAAAAATTTAATTGCAATTAAATAGACAAGAAAATATGAGAAAATGAAAGAAAATGGACTTATGACATCATAATGATGTCATTAAGATTCTCCCAACCAACCCAATGTGGACACATGGCATAAATTTATTTAAAAGAGATAAAGTGGGCTGAAAAATGAAAGAAAAATTAGAATTCTCTTCTCTTCTTCTTCATTGCCGTGACATACCCCCCATAGCCACCATTTTTAAGCTTTTAAAGCTTGATTTTCCCTATCTTCTACCCAATAAAACCCTAACCTAGCAACACAAAAAAGTGTTCTTGCATCTTGGTGATTCTTTTGGGAGCAAAAAGAAAGCGAAAACAAGAACCCTAGCAAGTGGGGAAACTTCACTCCATAGGGGTTAGTGACCTAACCTTAGTTTTCACCTTAAATTCATGTTAAGGACTATGTATGAGTGCAAATTACAAAGAAAATTTGTTCAATACCATTTGTATGCCAACCCATAATTTTGGCAGCCTTGGTTAAGGCAAGATTATGATGATTTTAATGAAGTTAAAAGGCTAGTATGGCTGCCCTTAATATGCATCTTGTAAGTGGAGTGACGAAATGCCATGATAATTCATGGTTTGTGATATTTGAGTTAGGGTTTGGGGTGAAAAATGAGACTTTGAACATGTGATAATGAAAGTATATTTTAATGGTTAATTAGTGACCATTTGGTATTGTTTGAATAAAAAATGAAGTGCATTGTGTAGTGGGATTGGAGTTTGATGTGGCTGCCCTTGGTGACCTGCAGGACTGGTCATGAGTCCAGTAGGTTTGGGCAGTAATAACTTGAATTGTAGAGGTCTAATTGGTGCAAGGCCAATTATACATGAAACTAGACACATAATGGCACAACTTTTGTGAAGAAACCATGCCCAGAAAACCAAACCAAGTAAACCAAAAGATTGCCCTAATCCGGGTGACCTGCAGTCTGCCTGGGCAAAATAACCAAATGAATAGTATTTGGTCATTTGGCCATAACTCAGTGTAGAAAGGTCCAATAGACCTGAAATTTTACCAGCAACAAGTTGAGATATAAACCAACAACTTCCATGAAGAAACCTAACCCAAATTATGACCATAACATATTCAAAAAGTGAGTTGCAGTCACAATTCCTAACACTGTAGATTTGGTCAGTCCAGAAATTCTGGAAAAACTTTCAATCCGGCCAGTTGTGGTTTTTGGGCAATAACTTGAGCTAAAAAACTCCAAATGGAGTGATTCAAAAAAAGAAATGCAACTAGACAAAATAAAGAACAACTTTCATGTTGATCATTTTGTCAAATTCCCACTGCAAAAATGACTAATGGAACAGTAAATACAAAGGATGAAAACTGAAAATTCTATGCAATTAACATTAAGTTTAGAAATGGTATTGGCAACCAATACCAACAAATTTAGAATGCAAAATGTGGTATGTTGAGAGTATTAGAACCAATGTACCTATTGTCTATGCAAAAGTCAATATTTTAGTTAACTAATGAAATGAATAGTAACACTAAAACTTGAATTTCAAGAATTGTGAAATTTAAATGTGTAATATGCCCTAGTATACCTAACAAGATTGGTTTGGATAGCTTGGCATGCCAATAGGGTTCTGTTAGCAGTACTGCATATGGCTTCATGCCATTCTGTGTTTCATGGCTTTCCATGCCATTCTGTGACATAATAGCCTTTGGCTATGTTATTTGAGTTGTTACACTCAGGTTTTAACCCTAATAATTATTCTGACTTATTAGTCATTACATTTGCCTAGGAGACACAATGTGACCGATGGTGTGATGGTCCGAGGTACTTAGTACCCAGTGCCAGTTTACCCATTTATCCAGTCCAGTCAACTAGTATGGGTTACTTGGGCAATGATAATAAACCTTACAAAATTTTAATTGAATAATACTGCAAATGATATCAGAAATTAAGTCTACTAAAAAATGTAAACATACATTCTGCATACTTATTTTTATTATATTATATTTTATTTTATTTTATATTGTCACCACTAAGTAGAATTACTTAGCGCATCGCTTTTGCCACGCGCAGGTACTGGAGACCTAGCTGGGGAGCCCAGCAGACATTAGACAGGGTGAGCATTCAGACCTGCATCCGGAGTCCAGATTTACCTCACTTCTGCAATGCATATGGTAGGACATTAGGATTTTGGGTAGCATTTTGTATTTTGCATTTTGTATTAGTTTTGGGATTGTAACTATTAACTCTTGAAATTATTTGATGATGAAAATATATGAAATTTCATATTATTGAAATTATCTGTATATTATGTTGAGAAATATTTATGAATGTGCTTCAAGTAATGAAGTGAAAAGAAAAATTTCTGAAAATAGTGCTGTGATTTGAGATTGAGATTTTGAGATTAACTTGAATGTGTATAATGGAGTTTGGATTTAGAAATTATATTGGAAGTGTTTTTAAACAGGTTCAGAAGAACTGTTTTTCCAATTTACAGCCGGCACTCTACCGGATTTTCTATAAAAAATTCAAAAAAATTCAAATTTACCAAAAATTGTAAATAAATGAATTAAAAGGGATAAATTGTAATTAAAATATGAATTGGTGCTCCGGCACACTGAGTGGCATAACTTGCTCGGCTACGCTGTAGACGGGTAAGGGGTGTCACATTGAGGGATGAAATTAATTGTGATAGAAATTGATTTCATGTATGTATTGTGATTGACCTTGAAAAATTGAATTTAGGGTTTTGAATTGATTATTATACACTTACGTATACTACTGGAAATTGATTGAATTGAGATGAATGGGTGTTATTAAAAGTGCCATGAATGCATATTTGGAGTTTGGGAGATGGAGAAATGAATATTAGGAGTGAAATTTCTTTGTAGGTTAAGTACTTATTGATGGCAGTGTGTGTTTCAGGCCATAAGTAAAATTGTGTAGCTCCAATTGGTATGAGGCCAATTGAAGGCAAAACTAGACCTAAAATTCACCATTTCTCATGAACAAACCATGCCCAAATTTTATCCAAAACCTTACCTAAATTATGTTCCAAATCTGGATGACCAAATGATGAACCCAAAAATTTACCAAATGAACAGTGTCCAATCATTAGGGCATATCTCACTGTAGACAAGTCCAAATGACTTGACATTTATGCCATTAGAAAGATTACACATAGGGATACAACTCTTGTGAAGACACCAAAGCCCAGAAAAACCATTAACCAAGTCAATTTGCTTGCCTAAGTAGGGACACCAAATCTGTCCAGAATTGAAACTGCCAAGAATTGCTAAATAAAGATCACTTGACTAGTTTTGGCACAAATGCCATAACTTGGTCCATAAAAGTCAAAATGCCCTGAAACTAGTGCCAAACTTTCAATAAGACATTGGCCTAAAATAATGGTGTTTTGACTAAAACCCAAAAATTAAGGGAACTAGGTCAATTAACTTGATTAATTTGCCAAACCAACTTTAAAAATGGTATAAATGACCACTAACTCCAGAATAGTGTCTTAAGCATATCTCCCACTAGAAGTTTTCAATTAAAATGTGTCATACCATTCTAGAAAGCTAAGAAATAGTCCTTCAATTTTGTTTTAGACATCTTCCTCACCTTATGAATGTAAGAAGCTTAAATATTGGGTCAAATATGCTGACCCAATTGAAATCCTATTACTACAAGACCTTTCAGTCCAGTCCAATAACTTGACTATAAGTAACTCTACAATACTTGAAAAATTACAATTAAAAATTCTGAGTGACCATAATGCATAGGGAAACATATCCTATGGAGAATAGTAGACCTAAATATGGCAGCAACCTACTCAAATAAAATTGGCAAAGTATAATATCAAAACTGCCTAGTAAGGGCACCAAAAATTCAGAATTGACCTAGTTATGGTTATTTGACCATAACTTGAGTTATACAAATCCAAATGATATGATTTAAAAAGAAAAATAAAGACAAGACATGGAGGAACAACTTCCATTGAGGAAGTGTGTCCAAACAGTAGCCATAAATTACTCAAATTGATATGCAAAGTTGAGAAATTGGAATTGAACCTAAAGAAAGGTTCTATGAATAAATTATTGACTTATTCCTTATAAGTCACTACTTGCTAAATTACATGAAACAGATATATGGAACACACTCTCCCACTATAAAATGACATGAAAAGTCTAATAAGATATTAATAATGCTTAATTGCCCTAAAGTAAACCTAGGCTTATGTATATTGTATGGATCGATTAGTATACCAATTAGGGACTACAGATAGCAGTACTACCGACAGGAATAATCATTGATCGACAAAGTATGTTTGACATGATTGTTCTATAAGCTATATGCCTGCCAGTTGGCCATTGTGCCTAATGACATATCTAGCTTTGAAAGCCTGCTCACTGTGTAACACCCCTATGTTCGATAGTGTGTTCTACTGTTCGAGTGACCAGTGTGGTCTGGATAGCTAGAATGCCTAGAACTACACTTAAATATTAGTGAGGAGACATAAAATAATGAAATACAAGAAAAGAAAATACAAGAAAAACAAAGGAAAAATAATAGCAATGAAATGTAACCAAGTTAAACGAGCCAGCACCGCAGCAATGGATGGCCACACGGGAAAGTTACGGCACAGGCAATAGCCGACCCCAAGACTGCAGGGAACCCTCAAAATTTAATTTTAAGACATAATTAAAGTCTTATTGAATTATAAATTTCATTAGAAATATAAAAAAAATTAATTAATTAATTAGTAAAAAGAAAAACGAGAAATCGAGAAAACGAAAAAACTCGGTGTTACCGAAAAATCAGAAATGCAACCCGAATAGGGGCATTGTGGTCATTTGACATCCCGAGTTGCCTTTTGACCTAAGTGTCCATTAAAAATAAATGATATTACACTTGGAAAATGTCATGAAAAAATAAAATGGTGGTACATAATCTAAATAGTAAAAGATATGAGGAAAATATGGGAAATTGAAAACTTTGGATTAATTAATAATTTAACCATACTTAGTGCTCCACTAAGTGAAGTTAATGGACATATAATGTAGTATATTGGGACAGAAAATTTGTCATCTTCAACCTCCCAAACAAACCAGCCGAAAATCCTCCCAAGCTTTCATCCATGGCCACCCACTTCCCAAGCTCAAATCTCATTGATCAAGCCATGCTTTCCACAACTTGTCTTCATTAAAGTTTATCCCCACCTTGCAAGCAAGAATTTAATAGTAATTTCAAGAGGAATAGTGAAGTTTGTTTAATTTCACAAGGGGTAAGTATCCATTTCTTCAACTTTTCTTTGTTAAAGTTTGTGTGGGTGTTGAGATAAGTTGATATATGGAAGAAAGGTTGAAGTTTGGTAAGTTAGGGTGCTGCTCCATTTCGATAGCCATGGAAGTTTAATATGTAACTTGTTTTTTTAATGTAATTGGTGATTTGGGGTGTTGATTTAAATGTCTAATTGTATTGAAGTTGAATTCCATGTACAATGTTTGATTTGTAAGCTTGAAAAGTGAAAATGGAAGTTGATGTGTATGTCTAATTTTTGGGTAGCCTAAAAATGGAAATTGATAAGGTTCAAATTCATGAAATGTTGTTGAAATATTGTACAAAAGAATGGCAGCATATATGTGTGTGGAATAGTAGTGATAGGTATGTCATTTGATGATGGAAGTTTGTGTGATAATTAGAAGTATTTGTGTGTATATATTATTGTGATTGAACTTTGTGAATGGTGACTGCATTTGTTGACCTATAATGTAGAGAATGGAATGGTTTTGGTTAGTGCCAAATGCAGAATGGTATGGGAAGTGAAAATGTAATTGGTAAATATGTGTTTGGTTTGGTGTTTGAAAAGCATGTAGAGGGCAGCATGCAAATGGACCTATAACCCTAAGTGTGTGGCTCCAATTGGTATGAGACCAATTGCAGGTGAAAATAGGCACAAAATGTGCCAACTTTCATGAAGGAAGCTTACCTAAATTCTTCCTAGAAGGTGACTTGAAAGTCTGAAAATTGACCATTTGGCTATCAGTTAGTGTTTTGACCATAACTTACTCAAAATAGGTCCAAAAGACCTGGAATTTTTACCATGAATAATTTAGACATGGATATACAATTCTTATGAAGACACCAAAGCCCAAAAATGGCCAGAACCAAGCCAAATAGCTTGCACAAGTTCAGGCACCAAAACTAGCCGAACCAAAAGTGACCCAAAAATGACCTAAGCCTACCATTTTAGTGCATTCTGTCCAGCATTGGTAAATTGACCATATCATGGTTTACAACAACTCAGAATGACCTGAAATTTTGCCCTGCGTGCAATAAGACATAGACCTACAAGTTTATAATTTGGACCAAAACCCGAAAATTGAGGAAACTAGGTCGTCCGGTTAGGTCAAAATAGTACACCGAAATCCGGTAAATTGCAATAAAATGCAATACACTTGAAAATGAATTTGGTAACATATACCAACACCAAAGGGCTATAAAATGTGATATATTGGTAACATTAGAATTGACTCACTTAGAGTGCATCAAGGGTCAACATTATAGGTTGACTAATGAAATGAATTGAAGGGAATGGTGCCAAGAAAATTTAACTATTAGATTTTATTGTTAGAAACAAATTCATTGAGTACTGAAACACTTTAAATTGTATGTTTCAGTTGATAAAGATATTGAAAAGCATAAAGAACATTGAGTCAAGGCCTAGGAGTGACTCAAATCAGGTTTGTGCACAGCTAGTTTTTAACTGATTTTGTTATGAATATTTCATATGATTAAATGACATATTTTTCTTATTTATTATGTTTAACAAGCATTGGATTTAATTCAATGATTATTGAAATTGTTATAGCATGTATGAATTTAGCTTTGTGAAATGGTATTTACACAAGTATTAAGCATTGTTGTGAATTGAATAAATTATGTTTTTGGAAAATTGTGATAGAACATGTTTTGAATTGTGATGGGCAATTTGCATGGAAAAATGCAAATTTATGATTTGAATTGTAATGAGCATAAAAATTATTGAATATTGAAATTGACTTTGAAACGAATTGTATTGTGATTTATGCTCACTAAAAGGATTGTGATATTGTTTTATATCTTACTATAGGTGCTTGACTAGGTTATTACCTGTCTCTCTCATTTATTGAGAAGACAATGGAGTTAGTTGTGCTTTGATTACCATGGTACGTGCACAGGCTTAGATTCTCCTCTTATTAGAGGTTAGATCTAAGTTTTATGTTATGGCCCTTTCGAAAGTTTCATTACTGTGATGTGTACTGTGCATGATGAATCGACTTCCTCAACCATAGGGAGTTAGATTCCGTTTCGACCTCCCCGACCACAGGGAGTTAGAATCACCCCGAAGATGGCCCTTTCGGATTAGTCTTGCATAGTTAGTAAGATAAAGAATGTTTTTGAATAGTAAAGAATTATAATTTATGTATAATTGATTTTGTTGGAATTACCTTAAATGGTTAGTTATGATTCTATAAATTGAATTTCGTGATCAAAGTCATTTTATACAAATGATTTATATTATTGGCAATGAATATTTTGAGTTTTGGAATTTGATAAGTATCCAGATTTCCAAATTATTTGCTGTAATTTTTGTTAAGGTATATTGTACTATGTTTTAAATTATAGTTGTATACCACTGAGTTCACCACTCAGCGGTAGCTTTGTATGCTGTCGCAGGGGAAAAGAGCATAGAGCAATTGAGTAAGCTTATTTGAAGAGACATTCAGATCAACTCCAGGTAGACCCATGCACACAGGTTTTGATGTATGTATGCAATAATATGTATGTAAATTATTTGAGAAGTTGTATAAAAACTCTTGTAAAATATTTTGATATGTAATTAAATGTAAATTATTGTAAATGAAAATTTGAGATTTCATTTGCATGAATAGTTTTGTAATATTAATGTTGAGTCTTGTAATCAATGAAATATTCTTTATGATGAGATTGGTTTGAAAGTGAATTGATTTGATTATTGAGATTTGAGTAATGAGAAGAAATGAAGTTTATTAATGTTGTATTTGAGAAAACATATTGGGAGTATTTTCCTTTGCAGGATTGAAGAACTGTTTTCTCAAAATACATCCGGCACTCTGCCAAAATTTTGAAAAAAATTTTATAACACCAGATTTTAATCGATGATTTAAATTTCACGAAAATTATTTTAAAATCCCTTGTAGTATATCTAATGGGTTATCAGTAGGCGATGTGCGGTAATTCATTAGGTGTACTACTGGATCATGTTACATCTTACGGAGGAGTAGGGTGTGACATGTTTTGTGGTATCAAAGCAATGGTTTTAAAGTAAATTTTGAACTGTGAATTTGAAATCTTTTTGTCGGTAACTACAACTGCTCAAATGTTTGATACATATAGCACATTTACATCATACATATGAACTAATGGAGAGGAATCTCCTTGTGTTGGTTGTATAGGAATAGAAAATCCTGTGAAAAGATATGGAAGAGAAGGATGAGACAATAAAACAGTCTGTGATGGCAGAAGTACAAGTTGAGGCCCCAGCCCCACAAAGTGTCGAAGGCCTGACTGTACCAGTTTTATCGGTACAAATTACTGCACAAATAGCCCAGCAAATGGCCATTTTCTTTCAACAAATGGTTAATACTCTGTCAGCTTAAGCTCAAGCACAAACCCAACCACCACAAGGGCAGTGTGAAATAGAGAAGAGGGAGAAACCTATGGGTCAGAGATCGAACAGTAATTTAGGGAAGAGAAAAGAATTTAAGGAACCCCGAGCTCGGGGATATGACAGAGGCGGATCATCAAGGTAGAGAACATCAAGATCTAGTCGTCGAATAACCAGAAGTTCCTATTCTACCCGTTTCTGCCATGTTTGTGGTAAGCTACATGGAGGTATTTATCGTAAGGCCTCTGGAGCCTACTACAACTGTGAAAAGCTTGGACACTTTGTTAAACATTGTACTAGAGCACCTCGATCTACTCTCCAAAGTTCACAGACAGTCAGTAAAGGTCGAGATAGAAATAGAGTTGGTACTCCTCACAACCATAACACAGTGAATCAACCTGAACATAGTAGCGCATCAGTCAGAGCGTCCACTATGCGCCAAGGAGAAAGAACAAAAACTTTAGATATAGCTGCTGCTAAGTTCTTAATTTTTGAAAGAAACAATTAGTTATTATTTGATTCCAGCACTACTTATTTGTATGTTAGTGTTAGAACTATATGTTCTGTTGTTATTCTTTTACATGGGAATGAATTTTGATGTATTAGTGACTAGTCCTTTAGGATAAAAACTATAATAACAAGTATGATTGACATTAATTTTGGAAGAATTGTTAGCTAAAAATATTTTCTAACACACCATAAATTGTAAAGCTAATTGGTGAGCCTACTTAGTGTAAGGCAAAAGAACGTAAAAGTAAATTGCACTAATAGAATTGCTCTAGATGAGGGCAAAGATGTTACTGTTAGTAATTGTTAATGGATAATGTAATTAGAATAAGATTCGAATATCAGTAAATTCAAAAAGGATAAAATATAGGAAAGTTTGATCTATTGGGATGTATCGTAGTAACTATGTAATGTTCTTGATGTTTATACTGTAAGCTGCAGATTACAGTACTGACTTGAGATTATTGTGTAGAGCTACGTACTACTTGATAGTACACCAAGATGAGAATAGTTGCCAATGGCATCTGTATTAGTATTATTATGTTAGGACAAAATTTTATTGTTAGAAATGAGATTGTAAAACTGCATGGAGTGCCAGTATCGATTGTATCAGACTGGGATCCTAGGTTCACTTTTAGATTCTAGGGTAGTCTTCAAAGAGTCCTAGGAACTAGATTGAACTTCAGCACAACATTCCACCCACAGACAGATGGCCAGTCTGAGAGGGTAATTCAAATATTGGAGGATATGCTACTGGCTTGTGCGATTGAGTTTAAAGGTAGTTGGGTTATACACTTGCCTTTGATTGAGTTTGCTTATAAAAACAGCTACCAATCAAGCATTGGGATGCCTCCATATGAAGTTTTTATATGGCAGAAAGTGCAGAATTCCCCTATGTTAGGATGAAGTATGTGAAAGGAAGATGATTGGGCTAGAAATTGTTCAGCAGACAAAATAAAAGATCAGATTGATCAGAGATCGACTCAAGGCAGCATCAGACCGTCAGAAGTCCTATGTTGATCTGAAGAGATATTAAATATGCAGTGGGTAATAAGGTATTCCTTAAAGTTTCTCCTTAGAAGAGGGCATGAGGAGACAGCACCCACAGCTGTTCAGAAACTGATGCCAGGTAAAATTTCGAGACGAAATTTACTTTAAGGGGGGGAGAATTGTAACACCCCTATGTTCGGTAGTGCGTTCTACTGTTCTGGTGACCAGTGTGGTTCGGACAGCTAGGATGCTTAGAACTACACTTAAATATTAGTGAGGAGACATAAAATAATGAAATACAGGAAAAGAAAATAGAAGAAAAACAAAGGAAAAATAATAGCAATGAAATGTAACCAAGTTAAATGAGCCAGCACTACAGCAATGGGTGACGGCACGGGGAAGTTATGGCACAGGCAATAGCCGACCCCAGGACTTCAGGGAACCCTTGAAATTTAGTTTTGAGACATAATTAAAGACTTATTGAAGTATAAATGTCATTAAAAATATCAAAGAAAAATTAATTAATTAGTACAAAGAAAAACGAGAAATCTAGAAAATGACAAAACTCGGTGTTACTGAAAAATCAGAAATGCAACCCGAATAGGGGCTTTGTGGTCATTTGACATCCTGAGTTTCCTTTTGACCTAAATGTCCTTTAAAAATAAATGATATTACACTTGGAAAATGTCATAAAAAATTAAAATGGTGGTACATAATCTAAATAGTAAAAGATATGAGAAAAATGTGGGAAATTGGAAACTTTGGATTAATTAATATTTTAACCATACTTAGTGCTCCACTAAGTGAAGTTAATGGACATATAATATAGTATATTGGGACAGAAAATCTGTCATCTTCAACCTCCTAAACAAACCAGCCGAAAATCCTCCCAAGCTTTCATCCATGGCCACCCACTTCCCAAGCTCAAATCTCCATGATCAAGCCATGCTTTCCACAACTTGTCTTCATTAAAGTTTATCCTCACCTTGCAAGCAAGAATTTGATAGTAATTTTAAGAGGAATAGGTGAAGTTTGGTCAAGCTCACAAGGGGTAAGTATCCATTTCTTCAACTTTTCTTTGTTAAAGTTTGTGTGGGTGTTGAGATAAGTTGATATATGAAAGAAAAGTTGAAGTTTGGTAAGTTAGGGCGCTGCTCCATTTCGGCAGCCATGGAACTTTTATATGTAACTTGTTTTCTTCATGTAATTGGTGATTTGGGGTGTTGATTTAAATGTTTAATTGTATTGAAGTTGAATTCCATGTATAAAGTTTGCTTTGTAAGCTTGAAAAATGAAAATGGGAGTTGATGTGTATGTGTAATTTTTGGGCAGCCTCAAAATAGAAATTGGTAAGGTTCAAATTCATGAAATGTTGTTGAAATATTGTAAAAAAGAATGGCAGCATATATGTGTGTGGAATAGTAATGATAGGTATGTAATTTGATGATGGAAGTTTGTGTGATAATTAGAAGTATTTATGTGTATATATTGTTGGGATTGAACTTTGTGAATGGTGACTGCATTTGGTGTAATTGAAGTGGTTATATTCTATCCAAGTTGACCTATAATGTAGAGAATGGAATGGTTTTGGTTAGTGCCAAATACATAATGGTATGGGAAGTGAAAATGAAATTGGTAAACATGTGTTTGGTTTTGTGTTTGAAAAGCATGTAGAGGGCAGTGTGCAAATGGACCTATAACCCTAAGTGTGTGGCTCCAATTGGTATGAGACGAATTGGACGTGAAACTAGGCACAAAATGTGCCAACTTTCATGAAGGAAGCTTACCTAAATTCTGCCTAGAAGGTGACTTGAAAAATGACCAAATCCGGATTAGTGACTTAAAAGCATGAAAATTGACAATTTGCGCAACAATTAGTTTTTTTACCATAACATCCTAGAAACAGGTCCAATTGACCTGAAATTTTTACCATGAATAGCTTAGACATAGATATAAAATTCTTATGAAGACACCAAAGCCCATAAATGGCCAGAACCAAGCCAAATAGCTTACACAAGTTTAGGTACCAAAACTGGCCGAACCAAAAGTGACCTAAAAATGACCTAAGCCTACCATTTTAGTGCATTCTATCCAGCGTTGGTAAATTGACTATATCTTGGTTTACACAACTCATAATGACCTGAAATTTTGCCCCGTGTGCAATAAGACACAGACCTACAAGTTTATAGTTTGGACCAAAACCCAAAAATCGAGGAAACTAGGTCGCCCGACTAGGTCAAAATAATACACCGAAATCTGGTAAATTGCAATAAAATGCAATACACTTGAAAATAAATTTGGTAAGATATGCCAACACTAAAGGGCTATAAAATGTGACATATTGGTAACATTAGAATTGACTCACTTAGAGTGCATCAAGGGTCAACTTTGGACCTATAACCCTAAGTGTGTGGCTCCAATTGGTATGAGACGAATTGGAGGTGAAACTAGGCACAAAATGTGCCAACTTTCATGAAGGAAGCTTACCTAAATTCTGCCTAGAAGGTGACTTGAAAAATGACCAAATCCGGATTAGTGACTTGAAAGCATGAAAATTGACAATTTGCGCAGCAGTTAATTTTTTTACCATAACATCCTAGAAACAGGTCCAATTGACCTAAAATTTTTACCATGAATAGCTTAGACATAGATATAAAATTCTTATGAAGACACCAAAGCCCATAAATGGCCAGAACCAAGCCAAATAGCTTACACAAGTTTAGGTACCAAAACTGGCCGAACCAAAAGTGACCTAAAAATGACCTAAGCCTACCATTTTAGTGCATTCTGTCCAGCGTTGGTAAATTGACTATATCTTGGTCTACACAACTCATAATGACCTGAAATTTTGCCCCGCGTGCAATAAGACATAGACCTACAAGTTTATAGTTTGGACCAAAACCCGAAAACCGAGGAAACTAGGTCGCCCGACTAGGTCAAAATAGTACACCGAAATCTGGTAAATTGCAATAAAATGCAATACACTTGAAAATAAATTTGGTAAGATATGCCAACACTAAAGGGCTATAAAATGTGACATATTGGTAACATTAGAATTGACTCACTTAGAGTGCATCAAGGGTCAACATTATAAGTTCACTAATAAAATGAATTGAAGGGAATAGTACCAAGAATATTTAACTATTGGATTTTATTATTAGAAACAAATTCATTGAGTATTGAAACACTTTAAATTGTGTGTTTCAGTTGATTAGGATATTGAAAAACATAAAGAACATTGAGTTAAGGCCTAGGAGTGACTCAAATTAGGTTTGTGCACAACTAGCTTTTAACTGATTTTGTTTTGAATATTTCATATGATTAAATGACATATTTTTCTTATGTATTATGTTTAACAAGCATTGGATTTAATTCAATAATTATTGAAATTGTTATAGTATGTATGAATTTAGCTTTGTGAAATGGTATTTCCATTAGTATTAAGCATTGTTGTGAATTAAATAAATTATGTTTTTGGAAAATTGTGATAGAACATGTTTTGAATTGTGATGGGCAATTTGCATGGACAAATGCAAATTTATGATTTGAATTGTGATGAGCATAAAAATTATTGAATATTGGAATTGACTTGGAATGGAATTGTATTGTGATTTATGCTCACTAAAAGGATTGTGATATTGTTTTATATCTCACTATGGATGCTTGACTTGGTTATTGCCCGTCTCTCTCATTTGTTAAGAAGACAATGGAGTTAGTTGTGTTTTGAATACCATAGTACGTGCACAGGCTTAGATTCTCCTCTTATTCGAGGTTAGATCTAAGTTTTATGTTATGGCCCTTTCAGAAGTTTCATTATTGTGATGTGTACTGTGCACGATGATTCGACCTTCCCGACCATAGGGAGTTAGAATCCGATTCGACCTCCTCGACCATAGGTAGTTAGAATCTGATTCGACTTCCCCAACCATAGGGAGTTAGAATTACCCCGAATATGGCCCTTTCGGATTAGTCTTGCATAGTTAGTGAGATAAAGAATTTTTTTTGAATAGTAAAGAATTGTAATTTCAATTATGATTTATGTGTAATTGATTTTGTTGGAATTACCTTAAATGGTTAGTTATGATTTGATAAATTGAATTTCGTGATCAAAGTCATTTTATACAAATGATTTATATTACTGGCAATGAATATTTTGAGTTTTGGAATTTGATGAGTATCCAGATTTCCAAATTATTTGCTATAATTTTTATTAAGGTATATTGTACTATGTTTTAAATTATAGTTGTGCACCACTGAGTTCACCACTCAGCGATAGCTTTGTATGCTGTCGCAAGTGAAAAGAGCATAGAGCAATTGAGTAAACTTCTTTGAAGAGACATTCAGATCAGCTCCAGGTAGACCCATGCACACAGGTTTTGATGTATGTATGTAATAATATGTATGTAAATTATTTGAGAAGTTGTATAAAAACTCTTGTAAAATATTTTGGTATGTAATTAAATGTAAATTATTGTAAATGAAAATTTGAGATTTCATTTACATGAACAGTTTTGTAATATTAATGTTGAGTCTTGTAATCAATGAAATATTCTTTATGATGAGATTGGTTTGAAAGTGAATTGATTTTATTATTGAGATTTGAGTAATGAGATGAAATGAAGTTTATGAAGGAACGAAAGCATGAAAAATACAAGTTTATACCATTGAATTCAAAAATTTTCATCTAGGGTCACATGCATCATGCAAGATTTATTTTTATCTATTTAATTTCAATGATAAACAACATATTAAAACTCTTTTAATATGTTTTTTGGATCTGTATTTGCCATTTAAGATTTTAAAATTAATCAGATTAATTTTAGAACCCTAGATTAAATCAAGAACGATTACACTAACCTCTTGATGCCTTTGCGGCGTGTGCGCCTTTGAGATTCGTCTTCAGGATACCAGATGTTGTCCCTCTAGCTTGTCCACACCAAGAACACCTATGACAGCCCTTGAATAGCTTCTAAAGCTTTTTCTATTAATTAGAAAATCAAGTTCTGCCTTTTAAGAGATTAAAGATGTAAACAGGACACTAGAAACAATTTCTAGTGTTCTTAATTCAAGAGATTGATGGCTAATCTCTTTAAATTGATGAGAGATGAAGAAGAAGAGAAGAAAACCCTCAAAGTGGCGTGACAAAGGAGTGTGGCTGCTGGTTGTGTTTTATTTTCTCATAACAACACTTAAATAGCTAGGTTAACACATTAAACCCTTGCCACATGTCACCCTTTGATTAGCTCTAGGTTTAAGTGACCCAATCACATTGTGCCAAGTGTCAAACCTATATTTAATCTTGATTTTAATCATCTTACATGATTAAAAAACATTTGGCAAGCTTATGTGTAATCCCATGTGTCACCATCTCATGGTGCCACGTGTCACACTGCAAAATGACCAAAATGCCCCTGTGTCTTAATTTTGAGTTCTCAACCCAAAATAATTATTTTTCTTCTTCTAATTAATTTATATCAAATATAAATTAATTAATTAATCTCTATTAATTAATTTCTCATTAATTAAATTCATATTTAAACACTTTAAATATAATTTTAACTTATATTATACATCTAATAATCTAGATTTGGTTTCAAGTCATGCTAGGGACTTTGCAATCTAATTGCAAACCAAACCTATTTAATTAATCAATTAAACTCTTTAATTAATTAATTAAATCATATTTAAATAGGTGATAACTTGTGTATTTGTGTGACTTACTAGGCTCATCACTAATTGGCAATGAGACATGATATCAACTCTTAATATCATAAGAACTCTTTCTTACCATAAATGATTTCTCTAAATCATTTTTTGCACCTCATAGACCATGGTTAACACCTAGCATAGCATGCCATGGCCACCCAATTAGTAATAAGGTTTACCTTAAATGAACCTATAATCATATTTTAACATGCACTTTAATCTCTATTTTACAAAATCCCAACTAAATCTTGAGTCATGTTTTATGTAAAACTCCATTTGCTATTAATATTATGTTATCTTTTTATTCAATTTCTTGATTAAAAGATTTTCTCATCGAAACTCTTTTACGAATAAATCTATCTGTCTGGCAGAACTTGAAACATCAAGAACAATTAAATGAACATAGGATTTTATCTCTATTTACTTAGAGGAACAGATTCCATCTTGATCAACACCTACCTCCATATATAACTAGTAGGAGCCAACACATGCCCATATACCCATACACAGTACAAGTATGAAAGCAGTATCAAACTCAAACTACCTATATACAAGATAATCGTGCTATCTCGTGTCTAAAGATTATATGCACTGATATGATTTATGACAAAATATTGACAAGAGTAAACTCCATGTGCTTGTCATAAGTGTCACTGGTTCGGCCTACTTATCATTTATAAGTGCCTATCATGTTTGTTATATGGCATGAGACTCACCATTCCATCTTAGTTATATCTCATATAAATAACTTGGGAACAAACATGAATACAATCTTTCTGGATAAGTCATGTCCTTATTATGAAGTATCCTCGATTGTGAACCTATTTATGATACTTTGTGCTAGAAATATTGTCACTCATATTCTTAACAACTTAAGAATAATATTTCTAACAAAATATCAATGGACCTTTTCTATTACACATGAATATATTATATAAACAGAAAAGTGGAAATGCCATTTATTAATAAAATATGTACAAGATACATACTAAATGATATGCTCTAGGGCATACTACTAACAATCTCCCACTAGCACTAGAGCCATTCATTACAATATCTTAGACCTATCTTCTCAAGATGTCGGTCTAACTGAGTCTGTGACATAGGCTTAGTGAATGGATCAGCTGGATTTTCAGCTGATGCTATTTTTTGCATGGTTAAATCGCCTTGCCCAACTATATCTCTGATAATGTGGTAGTGCCTTTCTATGTGTTTGGATTTTGGGTGAGACCTTAGTTCCTTAGCCTGTATGACTACTCCATTGTTGTCACAGTGTAATGGAACTGCTGACTCAATGGAAGGAACTACTGTAAGTTCTGTCACGAACTTTTTAATCCAAACAGCTTCCTTTGCAACATCTGATGCAGCAATATACTCAGCCTCTGTAGTGGAATCTGCAGTCGTGCTCTGTTTGGAACTCTTCCAACTGACTGCACCTCCATTACAAATGAACACATATCCAGAGGTAGACTTTCTATCATCGATATCTGATTGGAAATCAGAATCAGTATAACCATCTAATTGCAAGTCTCCACTTCCATAAATTAAGAATAAATCCTTAGTTCTTCTCAAGTACTTAAGGATATTCTTGACAGCTATCCAGTGTTCTAAACCTGGATTGGATTGATACCTGCTAGTCAAACTAACAGCATATGCGATATCCGGCCTAGTACACACCATTGCATACATTAAACTTCCAATAGCCGAAGCACATGGAATCCTGGCCATCTTATCTCTTTCTTCAGGTGTCCTTGGAGACATCTCTTTAGAAAGATGGATACCATGTCTCACTGGTAACAATCCTCTCTTGGAATCAAGCATGTTAAATCTCTTTAACACCTTTTCCAAGTATAGACTTTGGGATAAACCAATTATTCGTTTTGCTCTATCTCTATAGATGCGAATCCCAAGAATATAGGTTGCCTCCCCTAAGTCTTTCATGGAGAATGTATTTGACAACCATACCTTTATAGTCGTCAACATACCTGTGTCATTACCCATCAACAGTATGTCATCCACATATAAGACAAGGAAAGTGATAGCACTGTCACTAACCTTCTTATATACACATGGCTCATCCTCATTTTTGATAAAACCAAAGGATTTAATGGCTTCATCAAAACGGATGTTCCAACTCCTCGAAGCTTGTTTCAACCCATAAATGGATCGCTTTAGCTTGCATACCTTGGAACCATCTTGGGATTCAAATCCCTTAGGTTGTTCCATGAAAATGTTTTCTTCAATGTATCCATTGAGAAAAGCTGTTTTGACATCCATCTGCCAAATCTCATAATCATAGTACGCAGCTATTGCTAATAAAATCCTAATTGATTTAAGCATGGCAACAGGCGAGAAAGTCTCCTCATAGTCGATTCCTTGCCTTTGACGAAACTCTTTCGCTACTAGCCTTGCCTTATAGGTCTCTACCTTTCCATCAGAACCAATTTTCTTCTTGAAAACCCATTTGTTCCCTATAGGTATAATACCTTCAGGTGGGTCAACAAGATCCCAAACTTGATTCTTATACATGGAATCAATCTCGGATTTTATAGCATTAATCCATTTTGAAGAGTCTATATCTGATATAGCTTCTTCATAGGTAAGTGGATCATCTCCATTGTGACATCCCTTACTCCGCTACAGTGTAGCCGAGCAAGTTATGCCACTCAGTGTGCCGGAGCACTCTATTTTATCTTAATTCATTTTTATCATAGTTTTGAACATAACTTGTGAAATATAATTCATTTTAAACCATTTATCGAAATTATTATTTATTTGAGGTTCCGAAAATTTTAAAGAAAATCCGGCAGAGTACCGGCTAAAAATGGAGAAAACAGTTCTTCGGAACCTGTGAAAAACACTTCCAACATTCATGTCTTATCATCTCAAACTCCAATTATTGAAAAACACTTCCAACATTCACATTTAGGAAAAACACTTCTAATAATCATATTCATCCATTCACAAACTCCCATATCAAAATCTCAATATTTTTCAACCATTCATTCCTCAATTTCAGTTCTCAACAACCTTTTCATTTCTCAAACATCCATTTCTCATAATACTCATATACAAACAATAAATAAATGCTCAAATTTGCAATCATGACCATAACTTTCATTATTTACATGAACATCAAAATACATTACATAGATCCAAATACATATGAGAAAATAAAAATTTAGTTACAAAATGCCAAAATGACACCTAGTGTCCTACCAATGCACTGCAGAAGTTGAGGTGACACGGACACTATGCAGAACTGTGAACTGCCTTACCGAATCTGTGGTCTAGTGGGCCCTCTGTCCAAATCTTCAGTACCTACACGTTGCAAAAGCGACACGCTAAGCATAAAGCTTAGTGGTGCCAATAATACAAGAAAATATAATATGCAAATAAAAATAATAATTTCCTTGCTATTGTGTTCATAAGAGATGAATAATTACTAACTTATTATTTAGTCGAGGGCTAATCATGTTTTATGATATTAACTTCTTCATGCATTTCGTTAATTATTTTCTTCATGATCTTGAGCTTCTTTGTATTATATCATAATCATTCCTGATATTTAATTTTTGTATTTTCTTTAACAATCAGTTCAATTACAGTTATACTTTTCCATGCCCAAGTAACCTATACTGAACGACTGGACTGGATAACGGGTCGTTGGCACTGGACACCGCGGTGCCTCGGGCCGTCATACCATGGGACGCAGAACGTCAACCACGTAAAATGTGATGGCTAAAAAGCCATGATATCACATAATCGGCATAAAAGCCATGAATACGGGCATAAAAGCCATGAATACGGGCATAAAGCCATGAATACAGGCATAAAGCCTTATACAGTACTGCTAAAACAATACCCTATTGGCATGCCAAACTATCCAAACCAATCACATTAGGCCTACTAGGGCATTTTGCATTTTTAAGTTTCACAATTTTTGAATTTCAAGTTTTCATGTCACTATTCATTTCATTAGTCAACTAAAATGTTGACTTTTGCATAAACAATAGGTACATTGTTTTTAATACTCCCAACATACCACATTTTGTATTCAAAAATTGTTAGTTTTGGTCACTTTCTCAAAGCTTAGGTCATTTTGGCAAAATTGCCAATTTTTGGTTTTGGTGTCACTATTCACCTCATTGGTCAACAAAAATGTTGACTTTTGGATAGAAAATAGGTGTATTGGTTTTAACACCCCAAACATACCACATTTTGTATTTAAATCTTGTTAGTATTGGTTGCCAATACCATTTCTAAGCTTAATGCTAATTGAACAAAATTTTCAGATTTGGTGCTTCATCTTTATTGTTCCATTTGATATTTCTACAGTGGGAATTTGAGGAAATGGTAAACATGAAAGTTGTTCCTTATTTTGTCTAGTTGAATTTTTTTTTTTTGAATCACTCCATTTGGAGTTTTGTATCTCAAGTTATGGCCAAAATAAGTTTACTGTTCACGTGCACTATTCATGCTGAAATTTTGGGTTTTGACAGATTTTGGTCCAATTTTGGTCAGTAATTTGACTAAGTTAAGTTCATAATTTGGTCTAACTTTCTTCATATGACATGTTCTACCATACCTTAGGTTTCCATCGGTTCAAGAATCGCCTAAATCCGAGTTTTCTAGAGGGAGTTATAGTCATCCAAACATTACTGTTCAAATGTAAATCTGCAGAGTTGCAGGTTTGATAACTTAACTTTGCCCAATCATTTGAATGGGTTAATGGCATTATTTGGGATAGGTTTCTTCATTAAAGTTGTTTTTCTATATCTTATCTTGTTGCTGTAAAAATTTCAGGTCAATTAACCAAATCTACAGTGAGTTATGGCCAAATGAACAGCCATCGTTCATTTGGTCAATTCTCAGGGTCACAGGTGTGGTGTCCGGATTGGGGCCAAGTTTTGGTCCTCTTGCTTTGGTCTTTTGGGCATAGTTTCTTCAGAAAAAATGTGCCATTATAAGCCTAGTTGCATTTCAAATTGGCCAAACACCAATTGGAGCAACACAGCCCAAGTTATGGCAGTGCAAGTGGACTGAATTTTCACCTCTCTCACATTGCCCTAGGGCGACTGCAACTTCACTTTGCAATCCTATTTTTCAGTCCATTTTATGGTCAACTTACATAAGATGGTCACTAATTGACCATTAAAATGTGCTCTAACAATTTTCTAAGCCAAATCAATTTTCACTCCCCAAAACCCTAGCTTCACATTAGGTTTTCTACAAAATGCCTTAGTTAGCATACCAACTTATTATTCTTATATTTATAAACTTCCTACATGATTCTAGTTCACTTCAAGCTCATCAAAAACACTCCTTCCTATTCCTTCACTAGGGCAGCCAAAACTCATGTACACATACACATGAATTTTGTTCATTTAAATTACATTTTCTTACTAAATTCAAGTTCCATTTCATGAAATTAAAGAGTTTTAGGTATATAGTGCACTAACCTTGAATAGGGCAGTTTTTTTCCCAACTCAAACTTCTCTTTCTTTCCTCTTCTTGGCTGCCAAAAGCTTGTTTAAGGTGTAGGGTAAAATTTTAATGAAGTGGGGTTAGGGTTTTATGGTGAAACAAGGTAGGAAATTAAGCTTGCTTGATTAAACATCAATGGAGGGAGGAAGAAGAGAAACTCACGTTTTTGGCTGAAGAGAAGGCAGCTGGTTTTTGGTCTTCCTTGGTCCTTATTTAGCTCTTTTATTAGTTAGTCAAATGGTTACTTAATGGTGATTGGTTGGCAATTTTAAATGACATCACAATGATGTCATAAATAAGCTTTTTCTTCACTTTCTTTTCTTTCCTCCACTACTCATCTTCAATTTAATTTCTAGTAATGTTTATCCATATTTTATGTCATATTAATTATTTACTCAACTGGACAAGTTGGCCAAAAATCACCTCTGAAGGCGAAATGACCAAAATGCCCTCCGTTTGGCTTAACGGGTCAAAATTGTCTGTACCGATTGAAAAATTTTTCTAAATATTTTCTTGGCATTCTAATGCCATAGGAACCTCAATGACCCTTCTCTGGAGTCTCAAAAATTATTTTATAATTTTTCCCCCGGGTCTAGGGCTCCTCGTTGCGAGAACCGCAACTTTCCTCTGGGTTACCCCTCGCTAGGGCACCGGCTCGTTTAGCTTGGTTGTATTTTATTTCTAAAATTTTTACTAAATTTTTCTTATTAATATTTGAGTTAATTATGGTTCCTGACTTTAGTTTAAATATTTTTTCGGACGTTCTACCTGTCCGGACTGACACCGGTCACCGGAACAATAGAATGTACAGAGTGCTACCGGGAGGGTGTTACATCCATGATCTACTTCTTCATGAGTAGACAACTCTTGTTCTTTTTCAAGAAGAAAACCATATCTCACTGGTGGGTGAGATACCCTGGTTGTTCTACGAGGAACAGCTGTAGATGTTTCATCAACGGGTATTGGTTGACTAGATGGATATATATCCATCTGATCTGTTGGTTGGTCAGAATTCTCCAATTCTAACTCTATTTGCCTTCCTTTGCCTCCTTCTTGGACAAATTGTTGTTCAAGAAATGTGGCATCTCTACTTATCACAACTTTTGTGAAGTAGGCAAATAAAATAATATCCAAAACTATCTTTTGGATATCCAACAAATCGACCTTTTTTCTGATCTGGTCTCCAATTTATCAGTGTTCACTTTTGATATAAGTCGACAATCCCAAATCTGAACATGCTTAAGACTTGGTTTTCTTCCATGCCATATCTCATAAGGTGTGGAAGAAACTGATTTCGATGGAATCCTATTCAGAATATACAAAGCTGATTCTAATGCAAATCCCCAAAAGGAGATTGGCATATCAGTATAGCTCATCATACTACGTACCATATCCAATAGGGTACGATTTCTCCTTTCAGATACACCATTCAGTTGTGGTGTTCCTGGAGGAGTCAGCTGAGAAACAATGCCATGCTCTCTCAAGTATTCATCAAATTCAGTACTCAAATATTCACCTCCACGATCTGATCGAAGAGCTTTAATATTCTTTCCTGTTTGATTTTCTAATTCAGATTTAAATTCTTTGAACTTTTCAAAAGATTCATGTTTGTATTTCATCAAATACAAACACCCAAACCTTGATTTATCATTAGTAAAGGTAATAAAATAATGAAAGCCCCCTCTAGCCATTTCTTTAAATGGACCACATACATCACTATGTATTAGCTCCAAAATATTTTCAGCTCTTAGCCCCTGTCCAACAAAGGGTGATCTAGTCATTTTGCCCTGAAGGCAAGATTCACAAGTTGGAGTAGGCTCAGAGTCCAATAAGGATAGAATCCCCATTTTCTCCAATTTTGTAATCCTATCTTTTGCAACATGACATAACCTTAAGTGCCAAATATATTTTGAACTTGAGTTGGTTTTCACCACGGCATTACATTCTTTTAGATTGCTATACTCTGGCCAGTGGAAACATTTTCTTACTGGCAATAGAAACACTTTCCTTTTGGTAATGGAAACACTTTCCTGTTGGCAATGGAGACACTTTCCTTTGCCTTTATCAGCTTTAGTCTTCCTTTTCTGTTTACCTATTTTCTTGGAAGGACCAGGAATCTGAGGTTTCTTTTTCTTATTGCCCTTCTTCTTGTTGGACTTTCCAGCAAAAGAAGATGCAACCAAAGCTACCTCTTTTCCTTTATTGCCAGGCATATTCTTTTGGGCAATAACCAGCATGTTGAGTAAACTAACTAAGGTGCATTCCTATTTAGTCATATGGAAATTTGTCACAAAATTCCCAAAAGACTCAGGAAGGGACTGAAGGATCAAATCCGTCTGCAGTTGGAAATCCATGTTGAAGTCAAGATGTTCCAACTGCTCAATCAGCCGAATCATCTTGTGGACCTGATCCCCAACATTCTGTCTCTTAGACATCCTCATACGGAATAGCTGTCTAGATATCTCATACCTAGCATTCCTGCTGTGCTCACCATACAACTCTTGTAGGTGAAGGAGGATCTCACTCGCACTCTGCATGTTCTCATGTTGCTTCCGTAACTTATTACTCATGGAAGCAAGTATGTAACACTTAGCTCTCATATCATGCTCCTTCCACTTGTCCAAAGTTTCATGTTCCTCTTATGTGGCCTCTGGAGGTAAGGGACCAGGAACATTTGAATCTAGAACATATCCTATTTGTTCAAGGTTCAAGACAAGTTTCAAATTTCTTAGCCAATCAGATAAATTAGGTCCTGTCAACCTATTGTGATTAAGTATGCTTGCAAGGATATTGGATGGTGGTGGTTGTTTTGTGCTCATTTTTATCAGAAAATTAACTGCAGAAAATAACCAGATTAATTAGTAAATGAATCATGTAATTAACCAAAATGATTATGGTCTTTTAATCAAATTGGTCCTCCCACTAACTTAGCGAATCCTACACTTCCAAAGTAGAAAACGGAAATCCTATGTAACACCCCTAAGTTCGGTAGTGCGTTCTGCTGTTCCGGTGACCAGTGCTGTCCGGACAGCTAGGATGCCTAGAACCACACTTCAATGTGAGTGAGGAGACATAAAATAATGAAATACAAGAAAATAAAATATAAGAAAAACAAAGGAAAAATAATAGCAAAGAAATGTAACCAAGTTAAGCGAGCCGAGAACCCTAGCGATGGTGATCAGACGGGAAACCACGTGGACCGTTGACTAGCTCGGATCATGGGGAACCCTAGAAAATATTTTTATGACTCCAATAAATATTTATTGAAGTATAAATATCATTAGAAAGATCAAATAAAAATTAAATAATTAGTACAAAGAAAAGTGAGAAATCGAAAAGCAGGACAAAATACTGTTACTGAAAAATCGAATGCCACCCGAACAGGGGCATTATGGTCATTTGACATCCCAAATTGTCTTTTGACCTAAATGTCCATTAAAAATAAATAATATTACACTTAGAAAATAAAATGAAAAATTAATTTGGTGGTACCTAAAGTAAATAACAAAAATTAAGGGTTTAATGTGGAATAAGTGGGAATTTAACATATTATATGATTACTTTGAGTGAGTGGGCCACTATAGGATAAATTAAACATAAAATGGGCAGGTGTAGGTTCATTAAACAATCTGCAATTCATCTTCCTCAATTGAAAAGTCCCATTGCCGTGAATGAAACTCTCAAACCTCTCCCATGGCCACCCACCTTCAAACCATTACAACTCCATGATCAAGCCTCCTTTTCCCACACCTATCTTCATGAAAGTTTGTCTACACATCATAAGGAAGAGATTGATACCAAATTTGAGAAGTTTGGTGAAGGTTTAGCAAGTTACAATTAAAGGTAAGTTTGCATTTTTGAGAATTTCTTTGTTAAAGTTTATGTTCATGTTATGGGTGTTGGTTTGGTGAAGGAAAATTTTGAGTTTGAAGGGTTATTCTTGTTTTCATTTTGGACAGCCATGAGTCACGTTTTTGATGAGATATTTGTGCATATAATTGATGAGAAATGGTGTTGATCATGATGAATTAGTAACCTAGTGAATTATTTCATGTTTATATGGTGAATTATGCACTTGGATGGGAATTGGTAAATTGGATGGCACTTTGATGTTGAAGAATGGTTTGTGGCAGCTTGTGGACACTTGAGTAATGGTATATATTGAAGGAAGTGTGGGCAGAATATTGACCTAGAAGGATTGATGATATGTATGTAAATTAACATTGTAAAGTGTATGTAAAGTTTGTAATGTTTAGGTGTGTTTGTAATGGTACTTAGAAATTGTAATTGTGAATGATATTTGGTGTGTTGAGGGTGATTGGAATCTGCCCAAAATAATGCTAATGTAATGTAGAAAATGCTTTTGGTAATGTGCCAAAACAGTTTGGTAGGTAAGTAAACAAATGGCAAAGGTAAGTGTGTGTTTGAAGTTGGGGTGTGAAATGCATATTGAGGGCAGTGTATATTTTAGCCTATAACCTTGAATGTGTAACCTCAATTGGTATGAGACCAATTTGAGGTGAAACTAGGCACAAAATGTGCCAACTTTCATTGAGAAACCATGCCAAAATTCTGCTTGCAAGGTGACCTAAAAAAATGACCAATTCGGAATAGGTGCAATTAGGACCTGAAAAATGACCAATTGGGCAGCAGTGAGTGTTTAGGCCATAACTCACTCAAACCAGGTCCAATTGACCTGAAATTTTGACCAAGAATAGTTAAGACCCATACCTACAAGTCTTATGAAGACACCAAAGCCCAGAAATGACCATAAGCAAGTCAAACAACTTGCACAAGTTCGGGTCCAAAAACTGGCCGAACCACCAATTTGACCTAAAATTGACCTAAAATGGTACCATTTGACCAGCAAGAGTGTAATGACCATAACTTGGTCTACTTAACTCGGATTGACCTAAAATTTTGCACCGCGGTCCATAAGACCTAAATCTACAAGTTTGTAGTTTTGACCGAGACCCGAAAACCGAGGGAACTAGATCGTCCGGTTAGGTCAAACCAGTGTCCGAATCCAAAGAATTTGCATTAAAATGCACTAAGCAAGGAAATGACTTTGGTAAAACATACCAAACCTAAAACCCTATCAAATGTGACATATTAACGACACTAAAACCTAATTTACCTAAAATGCAATGAGGGTTGGTATATTAGGTGATTAAGTGAATAATTGAGTTCAGTGCATTATTTACCAAACACCATCGATAGAGACAGTTTAATTTAGCACTGAAACACTTCAAATTGTGTTTCTCAGTTAACAAGGACTCAGCAAAAGGGAAGGAAACACTGAGCCTAGATCAGGGAGACAGTCATCAGAGGTTTGTGCACAACTAGTTTTTAACTGATTTTGTTCTGAATATTTTATATGATTAAATGACATATTTTCTTATGAACTATGTTTAACAGGCATTGGATTTAATTCAATTATTATTGAAATTGCTATAGTATGTATGATTTTAGCTTTGTGAAATGGTATTTCCACAAGTATTAAGCATTGTTATGGATTGAATAAATTATGTTTTAGAAAAATTGTGATAGAACATGTTTTGAATTGTGATGGCAATTTTCATGGAAAAATGCAATTGTATGATTTGAATTGTGATGAGCATAAAACTTTATTGGATATTGAAATTGACTTTGAATCGAATTGTATTGTGATTTGTGCTCACTAAAAGGATTGTGATATTGTTTTATATCTCACTATAGATGCTTGACTAGGTTATTACCCGTCTCTCTCATTTGTTGAGAAGACAATGGAGTGAGTTGTGTTTTGATTACCATGGTACGTGCACAGGCTTAGATTCTCCTCTGATTTGAGGTTAGATCTAAGTTTATTTTATCGTTATGGCCCTTGCGGAAGATTCATTATTGTGATGGTACTGTGCACGATGATTCGACCTCCCCGACCATAGGGAGTTAGAATCTGATTCGACCTCCCCGACCATAGGGAGTTAGAATCACATCGAATATGGCCCTTTCGGATTAGTCTTGCATGTTAGTGAGATAAAGATTGATTTTTGAGATACAGTATGATTTTTGAGATACAGTATGATTTTTGAGATACAGTATGATTTTTGAGATACATAATGACTTTTGAGATACAGTATGATTTTTGAGTTACATAATGATTTTTGAGATACAGAATGGCTTTTGAATGGTGATTTCAATTATGGTTTATGTATAATTGATTTTGTTGGAATTACTTAAATGGATAGTCATGATTTGATAAATTGAATTTTGTGCTCCAAGTCATTTATACAAATGATTTACATTATTGGCAATGAATATTTTGAGTTGTGAAATTTGATCAGTATTCAGATTCTCAAATTATTTACTGTAAAATTTGTCAATGTATATTGTACTATGTTTTAAATTATAGTTGTGCACCACTGAGTTCACCACTCAGCGATAGCTTTGTATGCTGTCGCAGGTAAGAAGAGCATAGAGCAGTGATTAAGTTGCTTTGAGGATACATTCAGATCAGCTCCAGGTATATCATAGATATACCCATGTACATAGGTTTTGATGTAAGCATGTAATAATATGTATGTAAATTATTTGAGCAGTTGTATAGAAACTCTTGTAAAATATTTTGGTATGTAATTAAATGTAAATTATTGTAAATGTAAATTTGAGATTTCATTTACTTGAATAGTTTTGTATTATATTTCTTGTATCTCAGTCTTTGAAAAATCACTGCGGATTTGAGTTGAGAAAAATGTTGTGTTGAGAAAAATGTTGGAGTTGAGATTTGCAAATACATATTGAAGTGCTTTTTACAGGTTTTCTGAAGAACTGTTTTATCCAAAATACTGATGGCACTCTGCCAAAATTTTTACAGAAATTCCAAATAAGTCAAATGTGTTAGTTCTATCACTTCAGTTCACAAAAAGGTTTTAACACCTGTAAATAGTGCTCACCACTGTAAAAGAAGTAAGAAAAGTTTTGAAAATCCCTTGTAGTGTATTTAATGGGTTATCAGTAGACGGAGTTGGTAATTCATTAGGTATACTACGGGATCATGTTATGCCTTACAGAGGGGTAGGGTGTGACATCCTAGTTGGATGGATTTCTAGTGGGTGATTGAATTCTTATAATTCTATTGATCATCCTCAGGTACATCCATTATTGGAATTACAATAAACTATAAGTGAGCAACTCTTTGCCCATCACATCTCATGTGAGGTTCAATCCTTTACCTAGCCCCTAATGCTCAAAATCTCAGGTACATTCATTATTGACTTATCTTGCATTAGTTAAGTTGATCCCATTGAGCCAGTAATTATGCAAATAATTTTAATGTCCTCAGGTACATCCAATATTGGCCACTAAACCATTTACATATTTACAACATCTCATGCTTAACAATTATTCTTAAGAAAATCTCTTAAATAAATTACATCTTATGCAACTATTTAAAATTTCTTAAAATAATTGCCCCAATGGAGGGCCTATGTTATAATTACTTTAATTATAGCATTTCCAACTTAATCATTTGTTTGGAAGATTTTATGGTCATTCTATTTACTATTAAGGTCTCACTTTGCACATTATCCATTTAGCATGCATATATCATATAATTGCATACATTCCCATACATCTCATGCATTCATGGATAAGCAGTAAATATGGTATAATCATGGACTTTCTAAGGGATTCAATTCTGAGCCACCAAGAATTGATTCAGGGCATTCCTAGGTGCATTTCATTCATTCATTTTACAAGAGTTGCTGAAGGAGTACATAATCAACACTTGATCTTGAATTCCTCCCACTGGTCCCACCAATGCTCTTGACCTCCTTGAACTTCTTGCAATCCAATATTACATAGTAATCCTTGGCATACCAAGGCGAATTTGCAAGAACTTAAATAAATGAAATTACAACACAAAAATTATTACAAACTTAATAATACATGCCCAAAAAAAAATTAAAAAAAAAATTAATTAATTTACAATCCCAAAGAAACATAAAAGAAATAAATCCAATCACATTGGTCTTTTATAGTCCATGATCATCCATCATGCATATCACTATTTAACAATTAAATAAAACATACATACTTAAATTAAATTGAATATCTCATATTCAACTTAAAAATCCAGATTTGAATATGATTCAAATAAATTTAAAAATTCAGATTTGAATCTCATTCAAACAAATTTAAAAATTCAGATTTGAATCACATTCAAACAACTTCAAAAATTCAGATTTGAATCACATTCAAACATTTTTTAAAAAATCAGATCTGAATTTTATTCAATCAATTTTAAAAAATCAGATTTAAATATGATTCAAACAACTTTAAAAATTCAGATTTGAATCACATTCAAACAACTTTTAAAATTCAGATTTGAATCACATTCAAACAATTTTTAAAATTCTGATTTGAATTATAATTTAATTGTGTGATAAAAACTACTAATTAAACACTTTAATTAGTCAAAGAATAGGCCTTAGATCATACAACAATTGCAGAATTAAAAGCCAAACCTTAAACCACCCATGGAAGCCAAACCATACGCACCATTGATGGTATTTTTTCAAGCATGCCGCCACACCTCCATTGCAACCAGCAATGGATAAATCATCTCATGATCAAAACACACAATTAAATATATAATCAACAATCTAAATGGCAAATATAGTGGCTCTGATACCAATTGAAGGAACGGAAGCATGAAAAACACAAGTTTATACCATTGAATTCAAAAATTTTCATCTAGGGTCACATGCATCATGCAAGATTTATTTTTATCTATTTGATTTCAATGATAAACAACATATTAAAACTCTTTTAATATGTTTTTTGGATCTGTATTTGCCATTTAAGATTTTAAAATTAATCAGATTAATTTTAGAACCCTAGATTAAATCAAGAACGATTACACTAACCTCTTGATGCACTGCAGCGTGTCTGCGCCTTTGAGATTCGTCTTCAGGACACCAGATGTTGTCCCTCTAGCTTGTCCACACCAAGAACACCTATGACAGCTTTTTCTATTAATTAGAAAATCAATTTCTGCCTTTTAAGAGATTAAAGATGTAAACAGGACACTAGAAACAATTTCTAGTGTTCTTAATTCAAGAGATTGATGGCTAATCTCTTTAAATTGATGAGAGATGAAGAAGAAGAGAAGAAAACCCTCAAAGTGGCGTGACAAAGGAGTGTGGCTGCTGGTTGTGTTTTATTTTCTCATAACAACACTTAAATAGCTAGGTTAACACATTAAACCCTTGCCACATGTCACCCTTTGATTAGCTCTAGGTTTAAGTGACCCAATCACATTGTGCCAAGTGTCAAACCTATATTTAATCTTGATTTTAATCATCTTACATGATTAAAAAACATTTGGCAAGCTTATGTGTAATCCCATGTGTCACCATCTCATGGTGCCACGTGTCACAATGAAAAAATGACAAAAATGCCCCTGTGTCTTAATTTTGAGTTCTCAACCCAAAATAATTATTTTTCTTCTTCTAATTAATTTATATCAAATATAAATTAATTAATTAATCTCTATTAATTAATTTCTCATTAATTAAATTCATATTTAAACACTTTAAATATAAATTTAACTTATATTATACATCCAATAATCTATATTTGGTTTCAAGTCATGCTAGGGACTTTGCAATCTAATTGCAAACCAAACCTATTTAATTAATCAATTAAACTCTTTAATTAATTAATTAAATCATATTTAAATAGGTGATAACTTGTGTATGTGTGTGACTTACTAGGCTCATCACTAATTGGCAATGAGACATGATATCAACTCTTAATATCATTAGAACTCTTTCTTACCATAAATGATTTCTCTAAATCATTTTATGAACCTCATAGACCATGGTTAACACCTAGCATAGCATGCCATAGCCACCCAATTAGTAATAAGGTTTACCTTAAATGAACCTATAATCATATGTTACCATGCACTAGAATCTCTCTGTTACAAAATCCAAACTCAAGCTGGAGTCATGGTTTATGTCAAACTCCATTTGCTATGAATATTATGTTCTCTTTTAATTCCAGTTCTTGATTAAAAAGATTTTCTCATCAGAAACTCTTTTCTGAATAAATATATCTGTCCTGGCCAGGAACTTGAAACATCAAGAACAATTAAATGAACATAGGATTTTATCTCTATTTACTTAGAGGAACAGATTCCATCTTGATCAACACCTACCTCCATATATAACTAGTAGGAGCCAACACATGCCCATATACCCATACACAGTACAAGTATGAAAGCAGTATCAAACTCAAACTACCTATATACAAGATAACTGTGCTATCTCAGGTCTAAAGATTATATGCACTGATATGATTTATGACAAAACATTGACAAGAGTAAACTCCATGTGCTTGTCATAAGTGCCACTGGTTCGGCCTACTTATCATTTATAAGTGCCTATCATGTTTGTTATATGGCATGAGACTCACCATTCCATCTTATTTATATCTCATATAAATAACTTGGGAACAAACATGAATACAATCTTTCTGGATAAGTCATGTCCTTATTATGAAGTATCCTCGATTGTGAACCTATTTATGATACTTTGTGCTAGAAATATTGTCACTCAGATTCTTAACAACTTAAGAATAATATTTCTAACAAAATATCAATGGACCTTTTCTATTACACATAAATATATTATATAAACAGAAAAGTGGAAATGTCATTTATTAATAAAATATGTACAAGATACATACTAAATGATATGCTCTAGGGCATACTACTAACAGTTTATTGATGTTGTATTTGAGAAAACATATTGGGAGTATTTTCCCTTGCAAGATTGAAGAACTATTTTCTCAAAATACAGCCGACACTCTGCCGAAATTTTGAAAAACTTTTTATAACACCAGATTTTAATCGATGATTTAAATTTCACGAAAGTTGTTTTAAAATCCCTTGTAGTATATCTAATGGTTACCGATAGGCAAAGTACGATAATTCGTTAGGTGTACTACGAGATCATGTTACATCATACGGAGGAGTAGGGTGTGACACGCTGGCCTAGTACCTGACATAATAGTTGTATACAAGCTAGACCTATGGCTGTCTTGTAACACCCCTAAATTCGGTAGTGCGTTCTACTGTTCCTGTGACCAGTGTTGTCCGAACAGCTAGGATGCCTAGAACTACACTTTGAGATGAGTGAGGAGACATAAAATAATGAAATACAAGAAAAGAAAATACAAGAAAAACAAAGGAAAAATAATAGTAAAGAAATGCAACCAAGTTAAGCGAGCCGAGAACCCTAGCGATGGGTGACCACACCGGGAAGTCACGGCATGGACCGTTAACTAGCCCTGGACTATGGGGAACCCTGGAAAATATTTTTAGGACTTACATAGACCCTTATTGAAGTATAAATATCATTAGAAATATTAAATAAAAATTAAATAATTAGTACAAAGAAAAGTGGGAAATCCAAAAACAGACAAAACCCGGTGTTACCAATAAATTGGGAATACAACCCGAACAGGGGCATTGTGGTCATTTGACATCCTGAATTGTCTTTTGACCTAAATGTCCATTAAAAATACATGATATTACACTTGGAAAATATAATGAAAAATTAAATTAGGGGTACCTAATGTAAATAGCCAAAAGTGGAGTGAAATTTGGGTAATTAGCACTTAAATAATATTAAATCAATTTCTTATGTTAGTGGACCACTAAGGGATTGTAATATGCATTAAGTGGGTAGATTACTCCACTAAAACTTCATCTTCCACCTTTGAAGACCATCATTGCCGTAAAGAAAGCCTTAGAAACCACCATTGTTGTCCCATTTGTGAGCTTCATGCATCCATGATCCAAGCTTCAAGTGGTTAGGGTTTCTTCACTAAAAGTAACCACCACACCTTGGGCAGCATTTAGGGAGTGAGAAAGGTAAGTTTTGATGAGTTTTTAAGAAGCTTCAAAATAGGTAAGTTTGTGTTTTTGAATGTTACTTTGTTAAAGTTTGTAAGCATGTTATGGGTGTTTGATTTATGAAGAAATTTTTGAGTTTTTATGTTGAATGGGAATGTGTACTTTTGGCAGCCATGGAAGCACCTTGAAGGCAGTTTAATTGTGCTTGTAAATGGTGAATGAAATGATTGATTAAATGTATATTGTGTAGGAAATTGTTTGGGTAATGTATACTTAGTATATGTAAGTGTAAAATGAGATTTAAAGCTTGGAAAGTAATGGAATGTAAGTGTACGATTGTGGCAGTTTGCTAACTCTTGAGGAATGTTGGAATTCATGCTTGGTTTATGGAATAATGATGTTAAAATGTGTTGGTTGTTATGGCAGTTTGAGTGTATGTATGGTGGTGTGAAGTGGGACATGTAAATGAGCATGAATTGGTGATTGAATTGTTGTAAATTGAATTGGACAAATTCTGCACTTGTTGGTGCACATTGAATGTAATTGTAAGCTGCCAAAATGACCTATAAAATGTTGTAAATTATGTTTAGGTTGTGGTACAACCAGAATAAGTTTGAATGTTAAGTTTGGTGAGTGTTAAAAGTGATGTTTGATATGCATGCAAGAATTGCAATAAGGCAGTTTGAGTTTTAGGCCTAGAACTTTAATTGTGTGGCTCCAATTGGTATGAGACCAATTGGAGGTGAAACTAGGCACAAAATGTGCCAACTTTCGTGAAGAAAGCTTACCAAAATTCTGCTTGCAAGGTAGCTTGAAAAATGACCAAATCCGGATTAAGTGCAAATAAGGCCTGAAAATTGACCATTTGGGCAGTAGTTAGTGTTTAGGTCATAACTCACTCAAAACAGGTCCAATAGACCTGAAATTTTGACCATGAATAGTTAAGACCCATATCTACAAGTCTTATGAAGATACCAAAGCCCATAAATGACCATAAGCAAGTCAAACAGCTTGTACAAGTTTGGGTCCAAAAACTGGCCGAACCTAAAATGACCTAAAATGACCTAAAGTGACCAATTTTGGTGCAATTTGACTAACAATAGTAAAATGACCATAACATGGTCTACCTAACTCAGAATGACCTTAAATTTTGCCCCGCGTTCCATAAGACATAGATCTACAAGTTTGTAGTTTTCACCGAAACCCGAAAACCGAGGGAACCAGGTCGTCCGGCTAGGTCAAACTAATATCCCGGAATCTAGCAAATTGCAAGAAAATGCAGTATACACGGAAATGAACTTGGTAACATATACCAACCCTAAAAGACTATTGTAACACCCCTATGTTTGGTAATGCGTTCTACTGTTCTGGTGACCAGTGTTGTCCGGACAGCTAGGATGCCTAGAACAACAGTTCGATATGAATGAGGAGACATTAAATAATTAAATACAAGAAAAGAAAATACAAGAAAAACAAAGGAAAAATAATAGTAAAGAAATGCAACCAAGTTAAGCGAGCTGGGAACCCTAGCGATGGGTGACCGCACGGAGAAGTCACGGCGTTGACTGTTGACTAGCCCTGGACCGCGGAGAACCCTGAAAATTAATTTTAAGACTTAAAGAGACATCAATTGAAGTATAAATTTCATTAGAAATATCAAAAAAAAAATTAAATAATTAGTACAAAGAAAAGTGAGAAATCGAAAAATGGACAAAACCCGGTGTTACCGAAAAATCGGGAATGCAACCCGAACAGGGGCATTGTGGTCATTTGACACCCCGAGTTTTCTTTTGATCTAAATGTCCATTGACAATACATGATATTACACTTGGAAAATATAATGAAAAATTAAATTAGGGGTACCTAATATAAATAGCAAAAATGGGGTTCAAATTGGGTAATTAACACTTTTCACTTATTAAATCATTAAAATTGGGTGAGTGGAGCACTTTGGGGATCAAATTAACATCAAATGGGAAGATTACTTCCACTAAACTTCATCTTCAACCTTGAGACTCACCATGCCGAATTGAACTCTCTCAAAACCTCCATTGCCGCAATTGGTTCAAGCTTCATCATCCTCTTCATTTCACCTCCAAACACCTAGGTTGCTTCATTAAAGTTTATCCCCACATCACAAGGAAGAGTTTGGTACCAAAATCAAGAAGTTCAGTGAAGATTTGAGAAGTCTCATCCATAGGTAAGTTTGAGTTTTTGATTGTTGCTTTGTTAAAGTTTGTAAGGGTGTTATGGGTGTTTGATTTATGAAGAAAATTTTGAGGTTTGATGTTGAATGGGAATGTGTACTTTTGGCAGCCATGGAAACACCTTGAAGATAGTTTACTCTTGCTTGTAAATGGTGGATTAGAAGGTTGATTAATTATTTATGTGTATGGGTAATCATTTGGGTGATGTATATTTAGAATATGTAAATGTGAAATGAAATTTAAAGCTTTGAAATTAATGGAATGTAAATGTACCATTGTGGTAGTTTGTTAGTTCTTGAAGAATGCTGGAATTCATGCTTGGTTTATGGAATAATGATGTTAAAATGTGTTGGTTGTTATGGCAGTTTGAGTGCATGAATGATGGTGTGAAGTTTGACATGTAAATGAGCATGAATTGGTGATTGAATTGTTGTAAATTGAGTTGGACAAATTCTTCACTTGTTGGTGCACATTGAATATAATTGTAAGCTGCCAAAATGACCTATAAAATGTTGTAAATTATGTTTAGGTTGTGGTACAACCAGAATTGGTTTAAATATTGAGTTTGGTAAGTGTTAGGAGTGATCCTTGATGTGTATGAAAGAAATGCAATAAGGCAGTTTGTGTTTTAGGCCTAGAACTTTAATTTTGTGGCTCCAATTGGTATGAGACCAATTGGAGGTGAAACTAGGCACAAAATGTGCCAACTTTCATGAAGGAAGCTTGCCAAAATTCTGCTTGCAAGGTAGCTTGAAAAATGACCAAATCCGGATTAAGTGCAAGTAAGGCCTGAAAATTGACCATTTGGGCAGCAGTTAGTGTTTAGGCCATAACTCACTCAAAACAGGTCCAATTGACCTGAAATTTTAATCATGAATGTTAAGACCCATATCTACGAGTCTTATGAAGACACCAAAGCCCAGAAATGACCATAAGCAAGTCAAACAGCTTGCACAAGTTTGGGTCCAAAAACTGGCCGAACCTAAAATGACCTAAAATGACCTAAAGTGACCAATTTTAGTGCAATTTGACCAGCAATAGTAAAATGACCATAACTTGGTCTACATAACTCAGAATGACCTGAAATTTTGCCCTGCGTGCAACAAGACATAGATCTACAAGTTTTTAGTTTTGACCAAAACCCGAAAACCATGAGAACTAGGTCGTCCGGCTAGGTCAAACTAGTATCTCAGAATCTAGCAAATTGTAAGAAAATGCAAGATACATGGAAATGAATTTGGTAACGTATACCAACCCTAAAAGACTATTGAATGTGACATATTAATAACATTAAAACCGAATTTACCTAGAACGCATCGAGGGTTGACATATTAGGTTGACTATGGAAATAATAGAATTCGATAAATTAATTATTGAACCTTATTCTTAGAGACAGTTTAAATGAGTACTGAAACACTTCAAATTGTGTTTCTCAATTAGCAATGACTCAAGGAAGCGGAAGGAAACACTGAGTCAGAGCCAAGAAACAGTTATCAGAGGTTTGTGCACAGCTAGTTTTTAACTGATTTTGTTTTGAATATTTAATATGATTAAATGACATATTTTTCTTATGTATTATGTGTAACAAGCATTGGTTTTGATTCAATGATTATTGAAATTGTTATAGTATGTATGAATTTAGCTTTGTGAAATGGTATTTCCACAAGTATTAAGCATTGTTATGGATTGAATAATTATGTTTTGGAAAATTGTGATAGAACATGTTTTGAATTGTGATGGTAATTTTCATGGAAAAATGCAAATTTATGATTTGAATTGTGATGAGCATAAAAATTATTGGATATTGGAATTGACTTTGAATCGAATTGTATTGTGATTTATGCTCACTGAAAGGATTGTGATATTGTTTTATATCTCACTATAGATGCTTGACTATGTTATTACCCGTCTCTCTCATTTGTTGAGAAGATAATGGAGTTAGTTGTGTTTTGATTACCATGGTACGTGCACAGGCTTAGATTTTCCTCTTATTTGATGTTAGATCTAAGTTTATTTTATCGTTATGGCCCTTGTGGAAGATTCATTATTGTGATGGCACTGTGCACGATGATTCTACCTCCCCGACCATAGGGAATTAGAATATGATTCGACCTCCCCGACCATAGGGAGTTAGAATCACATCGAATATGGCCCTTTCGGATTAGTCTTGCATAGTTAGTGAGATAAAGAATGATTTTTAAGATACAGAATGATTTTTAAGATAAAGAATGATTTTTGAGATACATAATGATTTTTGAGATACAGAATAATTTTTGAGATACAGAATGGCTTTTGAATGGTAAAGAATTGTGATTTCAATTATGATTTATGCATAATTGATTTTGTTGGAATTACCTAAATGGTTAGTTATGATTTGATAAATTGAATTTCATGATCGAAGTCATTTTATACAAATGATTTACATTATTGGCAATGAATATTTTGAGTTTTAGAATTTGATGAGTATTCATATTTCCAAATTATTTACTGTAAATTTTGTCAATGTATATTGTACTATGTTTTAAATTATAGTTGTGCACCACTGAGTTCATCACTCAGCAATAGCTTTGTATGCTGTTGCAGGTAAAAAGAACATAGAGCAGTGAATAAGTTTCTTTGAAGACATATTCAGATCAGCTCCAGGTATATCATAAGTATACCCATGTACATAAGTTTTGATGTATGCATGTAATAATATGTATGTAAATTATTTGAGCAGTTGTATAAAAACTCTTGTAAAATATTTTGGTATGTAATTAAATGTAAATTATTGTAAATGTAAATTTGAGATTTCATTTACTTGAATAGTTTTGTAATATAAATTTTGAGTTTTATAATCAATGAAATATTTCTTCATGATGAGATTGGTTTGAAAATGAATTGATTGTTTATTGAGAATTGAATTGTGAATTGAAATAAAGTTTATTGGAGTTGAATTTGAGAAAACATATTGGGAGCATTTTCTTTTGCAGGATTGAAGAACTGTTTTCTCAAAATACAGCCGGCACTTTGTCGAAATTTTGAAAAAAATTTTATAACACCAGATTCTAATCTATGACTTAAATTTCCCGAAAATTATTTTAAAATCCCTTATAGTATATTTAATGGATTATCGGTAGGAGAAGTACGGTAATTCATTAGGTGTACTACGGGATCATGTTACATCTTACGGGGGAGTAGGGTGTGACATGTTTTGTGGTATCAGAGCAATGGTTTTAAAGTGAATTTCGAACTGTGAATTTGAAATCTTTTTGTCGGTAACTACAACTGCTCAAATGTTTGATACATATAGTACATTTACATCATAAATATGAACTAATGAAGAGGAATCTCCTTATGTTGGTTGTACAGGAATAGAAAATCTTGTAAAAAGATATGGAAGAGAAGAATGAGACAATAGAATAGTCTGTGATGGCAGAAGAACAAGTTGAGGCCCCAGCTCCACAAAATGTCGAAGGCCTGACTGTACCAGTTTTGCCGGTACAAATTACTGCACAAATGGCCCAGCAAATGGCCACTTTCTTTCAACAAATGGCTGATAATCTGTCAGCCCAAGCCCAAGTACAGACCCAACCCCCACAAGGGCAACATGAAATAGAGAAGAGGGAGAAACCTATGGGTCAGAGCTCAAGCAATAATTTGAGAAAGAGAAAAGAAATTGAGGAGCCCCGAGCTCAGGGATATAATAGAGGTCGATCATCAAGGCAGAGACCACCAAGGTCTAGTAGTCGAGCAACTAGAAGTTCTTGCCCTTCTCGTCAATGTGAAGCTTGTGGAAGATATCATGGTGGGATATGCTATAAGGCTATTGGAGCCTGTTATAACTGTGGAGGCACAGGACACTTTGCCAAGGACTGCACCTGTAGTCACAGTGTTGGACCACCTCCTACTCTGCGAAGGTCGGTTGAGCCCTGTCACTAGAAGTTCACAACCACCTAGCAGAGGTAGAGGCAGGGGTAGAGGTAGCCCACCAGGTAGCCAAGGCACAGTGAAACAATCAGAGCAAGACAGTGCTCCGGTTAGAGTCTACGCAACGAGATAGAGGGAAGAAGTCGAGACATCTGATGTTGTGGCTAGTACCTTCTCAACTTTTAACTAAGATGTGTTTGTGTTATTTGATATGGGTTTTACCCGTTCTTATGTGAGTGCTAGCATAATTGATTGCATTGCTGTTCCATGTACAAAAATGGACTTTGAGGTGCTAGTAACAAGTCCGCTAGGACCGGAGGTCAGGGTTAATAGAATGTATAGAGATTGTCCTTTGGTGATCCAGGACGCACTTTTCTATCTGATTTCATTGAAATGCCCTTTAGAGATTATGATATCATCTTGGGCATGGATTGGTTAGCTAGGCATCATGCATTATTGATTGTAGGCTGAAGACAGTCACTTTTGGTCTCCCTCAGTACAGTGATGTGGTAATACATGGGAAGAGGCAGCTATTCCCATCAAATATTATTTCGGCTGCACTAGCCAGAAAATGATCAGCAAGGGGTGTGAAGCATACTTGGCACATGTGGTAGACACCCAAGTGGGGAGTCCAGCATTGAGGGACATCCCTACAGTATATGACTTTCCAGACGTGTTTCTTGATGAATTGCCAGGATTACCTTCGGAAAGAGAGGTGTAGTTTGAAATTAATGTTATGCCTGGTGTGGATCCAATCTCCATAAAACCATACAGAATGGCACCAGTAGAGTTGAAGGAGTTGAAGGTACAGTTGCAAGAACTACTTGAAAAGGGCTTCATCCGCCCTAGTGTGTCACCATGGGGAGCACTAGTATTGTTTGTTAAGAAGAAGGATGGCACTCTTCGTTTATGTATTGTTTGACCTAGAGTCTGCATACTTTTATGTTAGAGTTAGAACTATATGTTATGTTGTTATTCCTTTATTGGGGAATAAATTTTGATGCATTAGTGATTAGTCCTTAAGATAAGGATTGTGATAATAAGTGAAATTAGTTTTGGAAGAGTTTATCGGCGAAAAGTATTTTCTAACACACCATAAATTATAACGCTAAATGGCAAGCCTACTTAATGTAAGGCAAGAGGACGTAAAAGTAAGATGCAGTAATAGAATTATTCTAGATGAAGGCAGAGATGTTCCAGTTGTTAATTGTTAATGAATATTGTTATCAGAATAAGTTTCAAGTATCGGTGAATTCAAAAAGGATAAAATATAGGAAAGTTTGATCTATTGGGATGTATCGTAGTAACTATGCAATGTTCTTGATGTTTATACTGTAAGCTGCAGATTACAGTACT
The DNA here is from genome assembly GCF_030052815.1 of Hevea brasiliensis. Lineage (NCBI taxonomy): Eukaryota > Viridiplantae > Streptophyta > Magnoliopsida > Malpighiales > Euphorbiaceae > Hevea > Hevea brasiliensis. Next base: position 69,427,438 of record NC_079493.1, on the reverse strand, counting down.
GACTTGAGATTATTATGTAGAGCTACGTACTACCCGATAGTATACCTAGATAAGAATAGTTACCAATGGCATCTATTTTGGTATAGTTATGCCAGGATAGAATTTAATTATTAGAAATAAGTTTGAAGATCCTACTTAGGGATCTAAAACTCAAAGGTTAGAATATCGAAAGGTTATAGTTCAGTACAAAAGGAAGTAAGTTATAGAATATTGACAGATAAATAGAGTTATGAAAAAAAAATTCGAACAATTGGTTCAAATATAACAAGGAAATGTTACGAATGTGAGGAAGACAATGGACTAGAATGGTCAGAGGACCAATGACTAGATAAATGATTCTAACATGACCTCAAGGGTCATTCAAGAAGGAACATGAATCGAAATATTAGACAGGACAATAGTAAGAGAAGATTGATGATATACAAACAAATTAAACGTTGTATTAGATTATTAAAAGTCTTATACAAATTTGAGGAAAAGAAGATTATACGATCGTATAAAAAGGAAAAAAATAAACATATGACTACTGTAAGATGACTATTGGGTAAAATTTCGTGGACGAAATTTATTTTAAGGGGGGGAGAATTGTAACACCCCTATGTTCGGTAATGCGTTCTACTGTTTCGGTGACCAATGTTGTCCGGATAGCTAGGATGTCTAGAACTACACTTCAATATGAGTGAGGAGACATTAAATAATGAAATACAAGAAAAGAAAATACAAGAAAAACAAAGGAAAAATAATAGTAAAGAAATGCAACCAAGTTACGCGAGCCGGGAATCCTAGCGATGGGTGACCGCATGGGGAAGTCACGGCGTGGACCGTTGACTAGCCCTGGACCGCGGGGAACCCTAGAAATTAATTTTAAGACTTAAAGAGACGTTAATTGAAGTATAAATTTCATTAGAAATATCAGAGAAAAATTAAATAATTAGAACAAAGAAAAGTGAGAAATCGAAAAATGGACAAAACCCGGTGTTACCGAAAAATCGGGAATGCAACCCGAACAGGGGCATTGTGGTCATTTGACACCCCGAGTTGTCTTTTGATCTAAATGCACATTGAAAATACATGATATTACACTTGGAAAATATAATGAAAAATTAAATTTGGGGTACCTAATATAAATAGCAAAAATGGGGTTCAAATTGGGTAATTAACACTTTTCACTTATTAAATCATTAAAAATGGGTGAGTGGAGCACTTTGGGGATTAAATTAACATCACATGGGCAGATTACTTCCACTAAACTTCATCTTCAACCTTGAGACTCACCATGCCGAATTGAACTCTCTCAAAACCTCCATTGCCGCAATTGGTTCAAGCTTCATCATCCTCTTCATTTCACCTCCAAACACCTAGGTTGCTTCATTAAAGTTTATCCCCACATCACAAGGAAGAGTTTGATACCAAAATCAAGAAGTTTAGTGAAGATTTGAGAAGTCTCATCCATAGGTAAGTTTGAGTTTTTGATTGTTGCTTTGTTAAAGTTTGTAAGGGTGTTATGAGTGTTTGATTTATGAAGAAAATTTTGAGGTTTGATGTTGAATGGGAATGTGTACTTTTGGAAGCCATGGAAACACCTTGAAGATAGTTTACTCTTGCTTGTAAATGGTGGATTAGAAGGTTGATTAATTATTTATGTGTATGGGTAATCATTTGGGTGATGTATATTTAGAATATGTAAATGTGAAATGAAATTTAAAGCTTGGAAATTAATGGAATGTAAATGTACCATTGTGGCAGTTTGTTAGTTCTTGAAGAATGCTAGAATTCATGCTTGGTTTATGGAATAACGATGTTAAAATGTGTTGGTTGTTATGGCAGTTTGAGTGCATGAATGATGGTGTGAAGTTTGACATGTAAATGAGCATGAATTGGTGATTGAACTGTTGTAAATTGAGTTGGACAAATTCTGCACTTGTTGGTGCACATTGAATGTAATTGTAAGCTGCCAAAATGACCTATAAAATATTGTAAATTATGTTTAGGTTGTGGTACAACCATAATTGGTTTAAATATTGAGTTTGGTAAGTGTTAGGAGTGGTCCTTGATGTGTATGAAAGAAATGCAATAAGGCAGTTTGTGTTTTAGGCCTAGAACTTTAGTTTTGTGGCTCCAATTGGTATGAGACCAATTGGAGGTGAAACTAGGCACAAAATGTGCCCACTTTCATGAAGTAAGCTTGCCAAAATTCTGCTTGCAAGGTAGCTTGAAAAATGACCAAATCCGGATTAAGTGCAATTAAGACCTGAAAATTGACCATTTGGGCAGCAGTTAGTTTTTAGGGCATAACTCACTCAAAACAGGTCCAATTGACCTGAAATTTTAATCATAAATAGTTAAGACCCATATCTACAAGTCTTATGAAGACACCAAAGCCCATAAATGACCATAAGCAAGTCAAACAGCTTGCACAAGTTCGGGTCCAAAAACTGGCCGAACCTAAAATGACCTAAAATGACCTAAAGTGACCAATTTTAGTGCAATTTGACCAGCAATAGTAAAATGGCCATAACTTGGTCTACATAACTCAGAATGATCTGAAATTTGGCCCTGCATGCAATAAGACATAGATCTACAAGTTTTTAGTTTTGACCAAAACCCGAAAACCGTGGCAACTAGGTCGTCCGGCTAGGTCAAACTAGTATCTCGGAATCCAGCAAATTGCAAGAAAATGCAAGATACATGGAAATGAATTTGGCAACATGTACCAACCCTAAAAGACTATTGAATGTGACATATTAGTAACATTAAAATCGAATTTACCTAGAACGCATCGAGAGTCAACATATTAGGTTGACTAGGGAAATAATAGAATTCGATAAATTAATTATTGAATCTTATTCTTAGAGACAGTTTAAATGAGTACTGAAACACTTCAAATTGTGTTTCTCAATTAGCAATGACTCAGGGAAGGGGAAGGAAACACTGAGTCAGAGCCAAGAAACAGTTATCAGAGGTTTGTGCACAGCTAGTTTTTAACTGATTTTGTTTTGAATATTTAATATGATTAAATGACATATTTTTCTTATGTATTATGTTTAACAAGCATTGGTTTTGATTCAATGATTATTGAAAATTGTTATAGTATGTATGAATTTAGCTTTGTGAAATGGTATTTCCACAAGTATTAAGCATTGTTCTGGATTGAATAATTATGTTTTGGAAAATTGTGATAGAACATGTTTTGAATTGTGATGGTAATTTTCATGGAAAAATGCAAATTTATGATTTGAATTGTGATGAGCATAAAATGTAACACCCTCCCGGTAACCACTCCGTACATTCTACTGTTTCGGTGACCGGTGTCGGTCCGGACAGCTAGAACGTCCGGAAAAATATTTAAACTAAAGTTAGGAACCCTAATTAACTCAAATATTAATAAGAAAAATTTAGTACAAATTTTAGAAATAAAATATAACTGAGTCAAACGAGCCGGTGCCCAAGCGATGGGTAACCGGAGGGAAGTTGCGGTTCTCGCAACGAGGAGCCCTAGACCCGGGGGAAAAATTATAAAATAATTTTTGGGACTCCAGAGAAGGGTAATTGAGGTTCCCATGGCATTAGAATGCCAAGAAAATACTTAGAAAAATTTTTCAATCGGTACAGACAATTTTGACCCGTTAAGCCAAACGGAGGGCATTTTGGTCATTTCGCCTTCCGAGGTGATTTTTGGCCGACTTGCCCAGTTGAGTAAATAATTAATATGACATCAAATATGAAGAAATATTACTAGAAATGAAAATTGAAATGAGTAGTGGAAGAAAAGAAAAGAAAATGCAAAAATAAGGCAAAAATGACATCATTTAAAAAGTTGGACCAATCACACTTAAGCCATTGTTTGACTAACCATTAAAAGAGATAAGAGAAGACCAAATTCAACAAAATTTCAGCAGCCATCCTTCTCTCCTTAGTGCAGCCAAAACGTGAACCTCTCTCCCTCTCTCAAACTCCATTAAACCTCACTTCTCAAGCTTAATTTCTCCCTTGTTTCACCACAAAACCCTAACCTCTCTTCATTAAAATTTTACTCCACACCTTAAACAACCTTTTGGCAGCCTTGAAAGTGAAGGAAAGTGAAGTTTAGAGGTGGGAAAAATCTGCCCTAAGTGAGGTTAGTGCTACAAACTTCATTCTCCTTCTTTTAATCTTAGTTAGAATATCATTTGAGCTAAGAAATTTTAAAGAATTGAAGTAAATTACATGAGTTATGGTACTTTAAATTTTCAGCAGCCCTATGGAAGTATGAGGTTGATTGTTTTGATAAATTTAAAGTGGCTAGAAATGATGGTTAAAGTATTAAAACACATGGACATTAAACTAAGTATGTTAATTAAGTTCATGAGTAAATTTAGTTGGATATTAGGGTTTGGAAGGGTGAAAATGTGAATTGGCTTAGGAAATTGTTAGGGCACATTGTAATGGTCAATTAGTGACCATTTTAGATATGTTGACCATAAATGAGACTGAAAAATGCTATGGCAAAGTGAGGTGAAATCTGCCCTATGGACAGCAGCATAGGGACTGAAATTTCAGTCCCTTTGCACAGCCATAACTTGGGCTGTGTAAGTCCAATTGAATTTTGGCCAATTGGACATGAAACTAGGCTTATAATGGCACATTTTTGCTGAAGAAACCATGCCCAAAAGACCAAAGCAAGAGGACCAAAACTTGGCCCCAATCCGGAACCCTGAAACTGCCTCTGCAGAATTTGACCAAATGAACAGTAACTGTTCATTTGGCCATAACTCACTGTAGATTTGGTCAATTGGTCTGAAATTTTTACAGCAACAAGTTAAGACATAGACAAACAACTTTCATGAAGGAACCTACCCCAAATTATGGCCAGAACCTAGTCAACCAAGTGACTCAAGTCACTGTTCATGTTACTGTAGATATGGTAAATCTGCAGAATTTGAAATCCGGCCAGCTTGGGTTTTTGAGCCATATCTGGAGCTACAAAACTCCAAATGGAGTGATTCAAAAAAGGAAATTCAACTAGACAAAATAAGGAACAACTTTCATGTTTTACATTTCTTCAAATTCCAACAGTAACAGTGTCCAATGGAACAGTGAAGTTAGGGCATCAAAACTGAAATTTTCTGCTAGTGTGGGTTACACTTTGAAATTGCATTAACACTTAATGCCAACAAGTTTTAAACACCAAATGTGGTATGTTGGGAGTGCCAAAGGCAATGTACACATTTTTATTCTAAAAGTCAACATTTTTGTTGACCAATGATGAATAGTGACACTAAAAAAAGTTGAAATTCACAAATTGACAAATTTAAGAGTTTCAAATGCCCTAGTATACCTAACAAGATTGGTTTGGATAGTTTGGCATGCCAATAGGGTTCCGTTAGCAGTACTGCACATGGCAACAATGCCATTCTGTGATTTCATGGCTTTTAGCCATTCTGACTTTACATTGAGACTTGGCCTTGTGCACGACATTATTCTGACTTGTTAGCTGTTACATTTACCTGCCGGGAGATGCATATGCAACCAATGGTGTGACGGCCCGAGGTACTAGGTACCCGATGCGGTTACCGTTATCGATCCGATCGTCTAGTGTAGGTTACTTGGGGCAACCAAATGAATAAAAGTGAACAAAGTTAATGAATTAATGAATATACCAAAATCAAACAAAGAAAGCATACACTTTGCATACACATTTATTTTTTTTGCTATTTTCTTCTATTATATTATTGCACCACTAAGCATTATTGCTTAGCGCGTTGCTTTTGCCACGCGTAGGTACTGAGATCCCGATCGTGAGCCCAGTAGACCACGGTAGGTGAGTCCATCCGGCGATTACGCTCGATGTCTGTGTCACCTCACTACTGCGTGCATCGGTAGGGCACTAGGTGTCGGTTGTCATTTTGATATTTTGTAGTAGATTTGTATTTTCTCATATGTATTTGATCTCATGTAATATATTTTGATGTATATGTAAATTATGAAAATTGTATTTGTTAATGGAAAAGTAGATGTTTACTTGTGATTTACATGCGAACATCACATGTGAATGATGAATGAAAATGGAAATTGAAATGTGGAAATCATGATATTGAATTTGGTGTTGATAATGAATGTTTGAGAAATATTGTTGAGATTTTGGGATATTGGAGTTTGAGATGATGAAATAAAAGTATTGGAAGTGTTTTTAACGAGTTAGAAGAGCAGTTTTCTCCATTTTTAGCCAGGTACTCATGGATTTTCTTAAAATTTTGGAACCTTAAATGCATGATACTTTTGATAAATGGTTTAAATAATTTGTATTTCATAAATTATGTGCAAAAGCATTTTCTAAATTAATTGAGAAATATTAGAGTGTCTTGGTACACTGGTGGCATTACTTACTCGGGTATCTTGTACGGGTAAGGGGTGTCACATTTAGAGGTATCAGAGCACGGTTTAGGCGTTTCTGGGCCTAGATTGAGTCCATACCATGCATTGCAGTTGTAAGAGTTGAGTTGACACTAACGCAGATCTGTTTATTTTTCTTATTTTGAATAGGATATGGATCCTTCATCACGAGAGCCGTTGAGGAGGAAGTGGAGAGTCATGCTCCACTGCGGCGGTGAGGCTGGGGCATGAGAGAATCTGCTCCACCAGGCTCGAGCGAGCTGCTCGGCCTCCACGAGCCATGTTCCAACAAATGGCCGACTTCTTTAGACAGATGGTGGGGTAATGCCGGCACCACCACCACCACCGGCTCCACAATGAAATCACACTGGAAAGGTTAAGAAAATTTGGGGCGGTGGATTTCTATGGTAAGAGAAGATGACTCATTGCGGTAGAGAATTGGTTGAGCAGGCAGGCGAGTACTAAAACAGCTCCACTTGTACTCGAGCAAAACACGGAAGCCGCCATCTCCTTCTGCAAGATGATGCCTATGAATGGTGGGACACGGTGTCTAGTGAAGTGCAGCGGAAAGTCAGAACTTGGGATTTCTTTCTCTCGAGTTCAAGAAGAAGTATGTGGGTCTTGTATATTTGGAAGAGAAGAAGAGAATTTATTAACCTCAGTGAGACAATTGTCGGTGGTGAGTATGAGAAAGAATTCGTCCGATTAAGCCGCTATGGAAGGGAGATAGTCCCAAATGAAGCTGAAAGATGCAAGAGATTTGAAGAGGGACTAAATGATAACATCAAGATCCAGCTCACTGCCTTGGGAATCACCGAATTTACCAAGTTAGTGGAAGCTGCCATAAAGGTTGAAAAAGTGAGAATTAGTGAGTGGACTCGAAGAGAGAGCGAGAAGAGGGGCCAGGTCGGTCGAGTTCGGCTCTGCATCGGGGAAGAAGTTCAAGGGTCCTCTGCACAAAGTTCAGCTCACCACGAGTCGAGTCGGTCTCGGGGCCGGGCCACGGTTTACCCCTAGGAGAGGTCGGTCCACACCATCGGTGGGCGCTCTCGAGGATGGGGTTGAGGACCAGCCAGGCATCTTCGCATGTCCACCTTGTCAAAGATGGCATAAGGGGAGTGTTGAGAGTGGCGGTGCTTGCTTTAGATGTGGGTCAACAGAGCATCAGTTGAAAAACTGTCCACGCAGAACTACTACAGCTACTCCAACACAAGCAGACAGACCTGCTCCTGCACCACAGAGAGGTAGAAAATCTGGCAAGTCTGAGGCTGTAGGACCATCACAGAGGCCTGCATCTGAGCCAGCAGAGAGGCCTGACAGCAGACCACCTGCAAGAGCCTATGCTATTGGAGCTCAGGAGGAGCAAGATGCCCCGGATGTCATCAGGGGTACGTTCTCCCTCTACAATACTCCTGTGCATGCATTGGTGGATCCAGGATCCACTCATTCTTACATTTGCATCAACCTACCCGTAGAAAGGGGGATATTGGTAGGGGAGAGTGACCAAGACATTCTGGTCACTAATCCATTGGGCCACAGTGTGGTAGTGAACAAAGTATACAAGGGTTGCCCGTTGAGGATTCAGGGGTATGAATTCTTGGCAGACCTAATTGAGTTACCCTTCCATGAGTTTGACGTGATATTGGGAATGGATTGGTTGTCACGTCATCAGGCAATAGTTGATTGCAAATTGAAGAGAATTTCTCTAAAAACTTCAGAGGGTAATGAGATCACAGTTGTGGGGGAAAGGACAGATTTCCTGTCCAATGTCATCTCAGCCACAGTTGCAAGAAGAATAATGAGAAAAGGCTGTGAAGCCTACCTAGCACATGTGGTGGATACTAGGTAGGCTAAGCCAAACTTGAGTGACATACCCACAGTGAGAGACTTCCCAGAGGTATTTCCTGAAGAGTTGCCTGGTTTGCCACCAGAAAGGGAAGTCGAATTTGCCATTGAGACACTGCCGGGTACAGCACCCATTTCCATTGCTCCTTATAGGATGGCACCCATCGAGTTGAGGAGTTGAAAACTTCGATTGCAAGAGTTGCTTGATAAGGGGTTCATACGCCCCAGTGTGTCACCGTGGGGAGCTCCAGTGCTGTTTGTGAAAAAGAAGGATGGGACTTTGAGACTATGCATCGATTACCGACAGTTAAACAAAGTGACTGTGAAGAACAAATATCCGTTGCCTAGAATTGATGATCTGTTTGATCAGTTGAAGGGAGCAGGAGTATTTTCCAAGATTGATCTCAGATCAGGGTATCATCAGTTGAGGGTGAAGGATGCAGATGTGCCAAAGACTGCATTCAGGACCCGATATGGGCATTATGAGTTTCTAGTGATGCCCTTTGGCTTAACAAATGCACCAGCGGCATTCATGGACCTTATGAACCGTATCTTTCATCCATACTTAGATCGGTTCGTAGTGGTCTTTATTGATGACATTTTGGTGTATTCCAAGACCAGGGAAGAACATGATGAGCATTTGAGGATTGTCCTGCAAACCCTGAAAGAAAAGAAGCTGTATGCTAAGTTGTCCAAGTGTGACTTTTGGCTGAATGAAATTGCATTCCTTGGACACATAGTGTCAGCTGATGGGATTAGGGTGGATCCCAAGAAAATAGAAGCGATGATGGAATGGAAGCCTCCCGAAACACAAGCGAGGTCGAAAGCTTCTTGGGGCTAGTGGGTATTCTGAAGATTTGTGAAGGATTTTCCCTAATAGTGCTCCAATGACCAAGTTGTTACACAAGAATGTCGATTTGACTGGAATGACAAGTGCGGACCAGTTTGAGAAGTTAAAGGCTATGTTGACAGAGGCACAGTGTGCACACGGCCGATGTCGAGGAAGGATTTTGTGGTTTCTGGTGATGCCTCTCATAATGGGTTAGGGTGTGTGTTGATGCAAGAGGAAAGTGATCGCCTATGCTTCCAGGGCGGCTAAGGCCACATGAACAGAACTACCCTACCCATGATCTAGAGCTTGCGGCAATTATCTTATGCTTGAAGATATGGAGGCATTATTTGTATGGTGAAAAGTGCTACGTTTACAGACCACAAGAGCCTAAAATATTTGCCAACCGGAAGGAGCTCAACCTTAGGCAGGCGATGGATTGAGTTCTGAAGGATTATGACTGTAATTGACTACCATCACAGGAAGGCAAATGTAGTTCTTGATGCTTTGAGCAGAAAATCCATGACCTTGAGATCATTGAATGCCCATCTATCTTTGATTCGAGATGGAGCTATTTTGGTGAGTTGCAAGTGAGGCCAAACACCTGCTACTGAGATACTAGATGGGCAAAAGCAGATGAAAAGTTCTTGGCTATTATGAGCAAGATCTCGGAGGAAAAGCAGCCGACTATGGGGTGAAAGCGGATGGGTGTCAGTACTACAAAGGAAGACTGTGTGTACGGATGATGGGAATTGAAAGCTAGTATTCTAAAAGAGGCACACACTAGTGTATATGCTATGCACCCAGGAAGTACAAAGATGTATCACGACTTGAAGCTTCAGTATTGGTGGCCTGGTATGAAGAGAGATATCGGTGACTATGTGACTAAATGCTTGACATGTCAGCAAGTCAAGGCGAAACATCAAGTTCCATCGAGATTGCTACAGCCTATACGCATACCTGAATGGAAATGGGATCGGGTCACCATGGATTTTGTAAGTGGTCTGCCTCTCACCCAGAGGAAACATGATGCAGCATGGGTAATAGTGGATAGATTGACAAAGTCAGCACACTTTCTCGCGATTAGGACCGACTACTCACTAGAGAGGTTAGCAATTGTATATCGGTGAGATAGTTAGATCGCATGGAATCCCACTTTCCATTATATCGATCGAGACCCAAGGTTTACATCAAGATTTTGGAAGAAATTGCATGAATCCTTGGGTACACAACTCCATTTCAAAGATGACTTTCCATCCTCAGACGGATGGGCAATCGTAAAGAGTAATCTGTAAACAATTGAAACCCACGAAATTGATACAAATATTGAATTGAAATGATAACAATAACATGAAATATTTGTCGTCCTTGAGGATATCTTTGAGGAGTTGTGTCATTGAGTTTGAGGAAGTTGGGATAGATACCTCCCATGGCGCAGTCGCATACAACAATAGCTATCAAGCTAGCATCCAAATGGCCCCATATGAAGCAATCGTATGGGAGAAAATGTAGAACTCAGCAGTCCGGACTGAATTGGGCGAAGACAAATGGTAGGGCTGCACTGTGAAACAGATCGAGGACAAGGTAAAATTGATCAAAGCTAATCTGAAGGTTGCCTCTGCATGCATGTAAATCTTATGCCGACCAAGAGAAAAGAAATAGAATATGGGGTTGGCGACAAAGTGTTCCTCAAGGTGTCACCATGGAAGAAGGTATTGAGGTTTGGAAGAAAAGGTAAGTTGAGCCCTAGGTTCATTGGCCCATATGAAGTCATTGAGCAGGTGGGTCCAGTGGCCTATAGGCTAGCTTTACCACCGTGAGTGGACAAGATCCACAATGTGTTCCATGTATCCATGCTCGTAAGATACCGCTCGGACCCTTCACATGTCATCTCCAGAGAAGAAATTGAAATACAACCGGATTTGACATATGAAGAACAACCTCTACGAATCTTGGCTCTGAAGTGAAAGAGTTGAGGAACAAGCAGATTCCATCGTGAAAGTGCTTTGGAGGCACCACAACACCGAGGAGGCAACTTGGGAAAGTGAAGAAGCGATGAGGCAACAGTTCCCTCAACTGTTTGCATCGAGTAAATTTCGAGGACGAAATTTAAATTAGAGGAAGAGTTGTAACACCCTCCGGTAACCACTCAGTACATTCTACTGCTCCGGTGATCGGTCGTCCGACGCTAGAACGTCCGGAAAAATATTTAAACTAAAGTTAGGAACCCTAATTAACTCAAATATTAATAAGAAAAATTTAGTACAAATTTTAGAAATAAAATATAATCGAAGTCAAACGAGCCTGGTGCCCAAGCGATGGGTAATCAGGAGGGAAGTTGCTTTCGCAACGAGGAGCCCTAGACCCGGGGGAAAAATTATAAAATAATTTCTGGGACTCCAGAGAAGGGTAATTGAGGTTCCCATGGCATTAGAATGCCAAGAAAATACTTAGAAAAATTTTTCAATCTGTACAGACATAATTTTGACCCGTTAAGCCAAACGGAGGGCATTTTGGTCATTTCGCCTCCGAGGTGATTTTTGGCCGACTTGCCCAGTTGAGTAAATAATTAATATGACATCAAATATGAAGAAATATTACTAGAAATGAAAATTGAAATGAGTAGTGGAAGAAAAGAAAAGAAAATGCAAAAATAAGGCAAAAATGACATCATTTAAAAAGTTGGACCAATCACACTTAAGCCATTGTTTGACTAACCATTAAAAGAGATAAGAGAAGACCAAATTCAACAAAATTTCAGCAGCCATCCTTCTCTCCTTAGTGCAGCCAAAACGTGAACCTCTCTCCCTCTCTCAAACTCCATTAAACCTCACTTCTCAAGCTTAATTTCTCCCTTGTTTCACCACAAAACCCTAACCTCTCTTCATTAAAATTTTACTCCACACCTTAAACAACCTTTTGGCAGCCTTGAAAGTGAAGGAAAGTGAAGTTTAGAGGTGGGAAAAATCTGCCCTAAGTGAGGTTAGTGCTACAAACTTCATTCTCCTTCTTTTAATCTTAGTTAGAATATCATTTGAGCTAAGAAATTTTAAAGAATTGAAGTAAATTACATGAGTTATGGTACTTTAAATTTTCAGCAGCCCTATGGAAGTATGAGGTTGATTGTTTTGATAAATTTAAAGTGGCTAGAAATGATGGTTAAAGTATTAAAACACATGGACATTAAACTAAGTATGTTAATTAAGTTCATGAGTAAATTTAGTTGGATATTAGGGTTTGGAAGGGTGAAAATGTGAATTGGCTTAGGAAATTGTTAGGGCACATTGTAATGGTCAATTAGTGACCATTTTAGATATGTTGACCATAAATGAGACTGAAAAATGCTATGGCAAAGTGAGGTGAAATCTGCCCTATGGACAGCAGCATAGGGACTGAAATTTCAGTCCCTTTGCACAGCCATAACTTGGGCTGTGTAAGTCCAATTGAATTTTGGCCAATTGGACATGAAACTAGGCTTATAATGGCACATTTTTGCTGAAGAAACCATGCCCAAAAGACCAAAGCAAGAGGACCAAAACTTGTCCCCAATCATGAAACATGAAACTGCCTCTGCAGAATTTGACCAAATGAACAGTAACTGTTCATTTGGCCATAACTCACTGTAGATTTGGTCAATTGGTCTGAAATTTTTACAGCAACAAGTTAAGACATAGACAAACAACTTTCATGAAGGAACCTACCCCAAATTATGGCCAGAACCTAGTCAACCAAGTGACTCAAGTCACTGTTCATGTTACTGTAGATATGGTAAATCTGCAGAATTTGAAATCCGGCCAGCTTGGGTTTTTGAGCCATATCTGGAGCTACAAAACTCCAAATGGAGTGATTCAAAAAAGGAAATTCAACTAGACAAAATAAGGAACAACTTTCATGTTTTACATTTCTTCAAATTCCAACAGTAACAGTGTCCAATGGAACAGTGAAGTTAGGGCATCAAAACTGAAATTTTCTGCTAGTGTGGGTTACACTTTGAAATTGCATTAACACTTAATGCCAACAAGTTTTAAACACCAAATGTGGTATGTTGGGAGTGCCAAAGGCAATGTACACATTTTTATTCTAAAAGTCAACATTTTTGTTGACCAATGATGAATAGTGACACTAAAAAAAAGTTGAAATTCACAAATTGACAAATTTAAGAGTTTCAAATGCCCTAGTATACCTAACAAGATTGGTTTGGATAGTTTGGCATGCCAATAGGGTTCCGTTAGCAGTACTGCACATGGCAACAATGCCATTCTGTGATTTCATGGCTTTTAGCCATTCTGACTTTACATTGAGACTTGGCCTTGTGCCTGACATTATTTACAGCTTGTTAGTCGCTGCACACCGAGATGCATATGCAACCAAGTGAGTGACGGCCCGAGTTACTACGTACCCAGTGCCAGTTTACCCGTTATCCTGTACTGTCTTCTAGTGTAGGTTACTTGGGGCAACCAAATGAATAAAAGTGAACAAAGTTAATGAATTAATGAATATACCAAAATCAAACAAAGAAAGCATACACTTTGCATACACATTTATTTTTTTGCTATTTTCTTCTATTATATTATTGCACCACTAAGCATTATTGCTTAGCGCTGTTTTGCCACGCCGTAGGTACCGGAGATCCCGATCGTGAGCCCGTGAGACCACGTGATCGGGTGAGTCCATCCGATTACGCTCGATGTCCGTGTCACCTCACTACTGCAGCATCGGTAGGGCACTAGGTGTCGGTTGTCATTTTGATATTTTGTAGTAGATTTGTATTTTCTCATATGTATTTGATCTCATGTAATATATTTTGATGTATATGTAAATTATGAAAATTGTATTTGTTAATGGAAAAGTAGATGTTTACTTGTGATTTACATGCGAACATCACATGTGAATGATGAATGAAAATGGAAATTGAAATGTGGAAATCATGATATTGAATTTGGTGTTGATAATGAATGTTTGAGAAATATTGTTGAGATTTTGGGATATTGGAGTTTGAGATGATGAAATAAAAGTATTGGAAGTGTTTTTAACAGGTTCCGAAGAACGGTTTTCTCCATTTTTAGCCGGTACTCCGCCGGATTTTCTTAAAATTTTTCGGAACCTTAAATGCATGATACTTTTGATAAATGGTTTAAATAATTTATATTTCATAAATTATGTGCAAAAGCATTTTCTAAATTAATTGAGAAATATTAGAGTGTGCCGGTACACCAGGTGGCATTACTTACTCGGGTATACTGTACACGGGTAAGGGGTGTCACATAAAAATTATTGGATATTGGAATTGACTTTGAATCGAATTGTATTGTGATTTATGCTCACTGAAAGGATTGTGATATTGTTTTATATCTCACTATAGATGCTTGACTAGGTTATTACCCGTCTCTCTCATTTGTTGAGAAGACAATGGAGTTAGTTGTGTTTTGATTACCATGGTACGTGCACAGGCTTAGATTTTCCTCTGATTTGAGGTTAGATCTAAGTTTATTTTATCGTTATGGCCCTTGCGGAAGATTCATTATTGTGATGGTACTGTGCATGATGATTCGACCTCCCCGACCATAGGGAGTTAGAATCACATCGAATATGGCCCTTTCGGATTAGTCTTGCATAGTTAGTGAGATAAAGAATGATTTTTGAGATACAGAATGATTTTTGAGATAAAGAATGATTTTTGAGATACATAATGATTTTTGAGATACAGAATGATTTTTGAGATACAGAATGGCTTTTGAATGGTAAAGAATTGTGATTTCAATTATGATTTATGTATAATTGATTTTGTTGGAATTACCTAAATGGTTAGTTATGATTTGATAAATTGAATTTCATGATCGAAGTCATTTTATACAAATGATTTACATTATTGGCAATGAATATTTTGAGTTTTAGAATTTGATGAGTATTTAGATTTTCAAATTATTTACTGTAAATTTTATCAATGTATATTGTACTATGTTTTAAATTATAGTTGTGCAACACTGAGTTCACCACTCAGCGATAGCTTTGTATGCTTTCGCAATTAAAAAGAGCATAGAGCAGTGAATAAGTTTCTTTGAAGACATATTCAGATCAGCTCCAGGTATATCATAGGTATACCCATGTACATAAGTTTTGATGTATGCATGTAATAATATGTATGTAAATTATTTGAGCAGTTGTATAAAAACTCTTGTAAAATATTTTGGTATGTAATTAAATGTAAATTATTGTAAATGTAAATTTGAGATTTCATTTACTTGAATAGTTTTGCAATATAAATTTTGAGTCTTATAATCAATGACATATTTCTTCATGATGAGATTGGTTTGAAAATGAATTGATTGTTTATTGAGAATTGAATTGTGAATTGAAATAAAGTTTATTGGAGTTGAATTTGAGAAAACATATTGGGAGCATTTTCTTTTGCAGGATTGAAGAACTGTTTTCTCAAAATACAGCCGGCACTTTATCGAAATTTTGAAAAAAATTTTATAACACCAGATTCTAATCTATGACTTAAATTTCCTGAAAATTATTTTAAAATCACTTGTAGTATATTTAATGGATTATCGGTAGGAGAAGTACAGTAATTCATTAGGTGTACAACGGGATCATGTTACATCTTACGGGGGAGTAGGGTGTGACATGTTTTGTGGTATCAGAGCAATGGTTTTAAAGTGAATTTCGAACTGTGAATTTGAAATCTTTTTGTCGGTAACTACAACTGCTCAAATGTTTGATACATATAGTACATTTACATCATAAATATGAACTAATGGAGAGGAATCTCCTTATGTTGGTTGTACAGGAATAGAAAATCTTGTAAAAAGATATGGAAGAGAAAAATGAGACAATAGAATAGTCTGTGATGGAAGAAGAACAAGTTGAGGCCCCAGTTCCACAAAATGTCGAAGGCCTGACTGTACCAGTTTTGTCGGTACAAATTACTGCACAAATGGCCCAGCAAATGGCCACTTTCTTTCAACAAATGGCTGATAATCTGTCAGCCCAAGTCCAAGTACAGACCCAACCCCCACAAGGGCAACATGAAATAGAGAAGAGGGAGAAACCTATGGGTCAGAGCTCAAGCAGTAATTTGAGAAAGAGAAAAGAAATTGAGGAGCCCCGAGCTCAGGGATATAACAGAGGTAGATCATCAAGGCAGAGACCACCAAGGTCCAGTCATCGAGCAACTAGAAGTTCCTACCCTTCTCGTCAATGTGAAGCTTGTGGAAGATATCATGGTGGGATATGCTATAAGGCTATTGGAGCCTGTTATAACTGTGGAGGCACAGGACACTTTGCCAAGGACTGCACCAGTAGTCGCAGAGTTGGACCACCTCCTACTACTGCAGAAGGGTCAGTTCAGAGCCCTGTCACTAGAAGTTCACAACCACCTAGCAGAGGTAGAGGCAGGGGTAGAGGTAGCCCAGCAGGCAGCCAAGGCACAGTGAAACAATCAGAGCAAGACAGTGCTCCGGTTAGAGTCTACGCAACGAGACAGAGGGAAGAAGTCGAGACATCTGATGTTGTGGCTAGTACCTTTTCAACTTTTAACTAAGATGATTATTCTTCAGACTTTATGCCTGCTTATTGGCCATAGTGCCTATTATCATTATTCCTGGCTTTAAGCCTGCTTGCTGGCTTTGTGCCTGACATGACAAATGTATACATGTTAGACATATGGATGTTTAACTAGTATACTACTGTGTATCCAGTCTTTATGGTCTATCAACCACTTGGGCACAGATATGTGTAATACAATTTAAGTTTAAATAAATACAAGAAGAAAGTGCTAATATGGGTATAATAAGTTTGAATATGTAATATATGAATAAAAAGATCCCGATAAATTGTTTGCTTCCAAAGTGTCGTAATTAAGTAATTAATTCAGAATTTTAGTAAATTTTATATGGAATAATTATTTCAATTATTAGTTATTTTTTTTTCAATTATTGCAGCACTAACAAAAAATGCTTAGAGTGATGGATTGTTTCTGTTAGTAGTATGCCCTAGAGCATATCATTTAGTATGTATCCTGTACATATTTTTATTAATAAAAGGCATTTCCACTTTTCCGTTTACATAATATATTTATGTGTAATAGAAAAGGTCCATTGATATTTTGTTAGAAATATTATTCTTAAGTTGTTAAGAATATGAGTGACAATATTTCTAGCACGAAGTATCATAAATAGGTTCACAATCGAGGATACTTCACAATAAGGACATGACTTATCCAGAAAGATTGTATTCATGTTTGTTCCCAAGTTATTTATATGAGATATAAATAAGATGGAATGGTGAGTCTCATGCCATATAACAAACATGATAGGCACTTATAAATGATAAGTAGGCCGAACCAGTGACACTTATGACAAGCACATGGAGTTTACTCTTGTCAATGTTTTGTCATAAATCATATCGATGCATATAATCTTTAGACTGAGATAGCACAGATTATCTTGTATATAGGTAGTTTGAGTTTGATCTTGCTTTCATACTTGTCTTGTGTATGGGTATATGGGCATGTGTTGGCTCCTACTAGTTATATATGGAGGTAGGTGTTGATCAAGATGGAATCTGTTCCTCTAAGTAAATAGAGATAAAATCCTATGTTCATTTAATTGTTCTTGATGTTTCAAGTTCTTGGCCAGGACAGATAGCTTTATTTAGAAAAGAGTTTCTGATGAGAAAATATTTTTAATCAAGAACTGGAATTAAAAGAGAACATAATATTCATAGCAAATGGAGTTTGACATAAACCATGACTCCAGCTTGAGTTGGGATTTTGTAACAGAGAGATTCTAGTGCATGGTAACATATGATTATAGGTTCATTTAAGGTAAACCTTATTACTAATTGGGTGGCCATGGCATGCTATGCTAGGTGTTAACCATGGTCTATGAGGTTCATAAAATGATTTAGAGAAATCATTTATGGTAAGAAAGAGTTCTGATGATATTAAGAGTTGATATCATGTCTCATTGCCAATTAGTGATGAGCCTAGTAAGTCACACACATACACAAGTTATCACCTATTTAAATATTATTTAATTAATTAATTAAAGAGTTTAATTGATTAATTAAATAGGTTTGGTTTGCAATTAAATTGCAAAGTCCCTAGCATGACTTGAAACCAAATCTAGATTATTGGATGTGTAGTATAAATTAAATTTATATTTAAAGTGTTTAAATATGAATTTAATTAATGAGAAATTAATTAATAGAGATTAATTAATTAATTTATATTTGATATAAATTAATTAGAAGAAGAAAAATAATTATTTTGGGTTGAGAACTCAAAATTAAGACACAAGGGCATTTTGGTCATTTTACAGTGTGACACGTGGCATCATGAGATGGTAACACATGGCATAACACATAAGCTTGCCAAATGTTTTTTAATCATGTAAGATGATTAAAATCAAGATTAAATATAGGTTTGACACTTGGCACAATGTGATTGGGTCACTTAAACCTAGAGCTAATCAAAGGGTGACATGTGGCAAGGGTTTAATGTGTTAACCTAGCTATTTAAGTGTTGTTATGAGAAAATAAAACACAACCAGCAGCCACACTCCTTTGTCACGCCACTTTGAGGGTTTTTATCTCTTCTTCTTCATCTCTTATCAATTCAAAGAGATTAGCCATCAATCTCTTGAATTAAGAACACTAGAAATTGTTTCTAGTGTCCTGTTTACATCTTTAATCTCTTAAAAGGCAGAACTTGATTTTATAATTAATAGAAAAAGCTTTAGAAGCTATTCAAGGGCTACCATAGATGTTCTTGGTGTGGACAAGCTAGAGGGACAACATCTGGTGTCCTGAAGACGAATCTCAAAGGCGCAGACACTGCGATTGCATCAAGAGGTTAGTGTAATCGTTCTTGATTTAATCTAGGGTTCTAAAATTAATCTGATTAATTTTTAAAATCTTAAATGGAAAATACAGATCCAAAAACATATTAAAAGAGTTTTAATATGTTGTTTATCATTGAAATCAAATAGATAAAAATAAATCTTGCATGATGCATGTGACCCTAGGTGAAATTTTTGAATTCAATGGTATAAACTTGTGTTTTTCACGCTTCCGTTCCTTCAGTTTCCTCATGTAGGTACAGGAGATCATCACCACCAGTAGCAGCAGCAGCAATAGAGCTTAGATAAGATTTTGATCAGACCTACTAAAGTGTTAGTGTCACCTTAACAATCCATTTTCGTAGGGCTCATGTAAATTTAGATTTTGCATTTTGATCATTGTACATAAGTATACGTTGTAAATTATTTTGAAATATGTAATTAAATTTTAGATTGTATATAATTATACATTATTGTATGTAATGTTATGTGAATGAAATGAAAGTTTATTTTCTTAAAAATTTTATGAGTAATGGTATGATATGGTACATGAATAATTAATATGAGAAATGATGTGTTGAAATGGATATAATTGATTTTAACAGGTAAATAAGAAAACCCGTCATGCACTAATAAAATAGAGAAGACTTTGTCTAGGTCTCCACAAAAATAAGATGTGAAAAAAAAAATTACACGTAAGATAATATAATTAAATTAATATTATACACAACAAGACAGTACAGGGTGCTCCGGCACCGAGTGTAAGATGCCTTGTTCGGCTACACTGTAGACATGTAAGGGGTGTTACATTTATTTGTTTCAAAGCAAAGGTTTAGGCAATCCTAAACCTTGATAGTTAGAAAGATATAGTGTGTATAATATGCATGAACCCTTATTTAGGAGTTGAGGTGACACTAATGCAAATCTGTTCATTGATTGATGGAGTTCGATCCTTCAGAGGAAGGGTTCTACATACCTGAGGAGGAGGAGATTGGTAGTCATGCGCTTATTTGCAGTCAGGGATGAGACAAAAGAGAGGAGTCATCACATGGTGCTACGAGTTGAGTGCAGCAGGCATTTTTGGAGAAGATGACTTTGATGCTCCACCAGTTTACAGGAGCTACCCCGCAGCCACAGTCTACACAGTAGTCCCCACTAAATAAGCTGAGAAAATATGGGGCCATCGATTTTATAGGTAAAAAGGAGGATGACCTAGCCGTTGCTGAGCATTGGCTAAAGCGGACTGAGAGAGTGTTAAAGCAGTTACACTGTACACCAGAGCAACAGCAGCCAGAGTGCGCTCTGTCGTTACTATAGGAGGAAGCCTACCAGTGGTGGGATACAGTGTCTAGAGTAGTGTAGTCGATAGCTCTTACTTGGGATTTCTTTATGACTGAGTTCAGAAAGAAGTATATTAGTCATGTGTACTTAGAGGCTAGAAAGAGAGAGTTTCTGACCTTGAGGTAGAGGCAACTCACGGTCTCTGAGTATGAGAGGGAGTTTGTAAGGTTAGGTAGATATGCTCAGGAGATAATGCTTACAGAGGTAAACTGGTGCCGTAGGTTCAAGGATGGACTAAATGATAATATCAGACTTATAGGGACGGCACATGGGTATACAGACTTCTCCAAGTTAGTGGCTGCAGCTCTTAATGTAGAGAGAGTATGAAATGATGAGAAGTTTAGGAAGGATAGACAGCGAAATAGAGGTTCTAGATAAGGCCAGTCCAGTACACCAGTTTCTAGGAGTAAGAGACCTTAGGGTTTCCAGGGCCAGGGCCAGAGACAGAGGCCTCAATTTAGCCAGAGAGGAGGACAGTCTAAAACATCAGTAGGGAGTTTTGTTTGCTGGTTTTTCAACCACCGCAAGTGCACGGATCGCTAACAAGTAATAAAGTGATGAGTAGAGTATCATTCCCACGAGGACCGTGTTGAGTACCAAACTATAGTGATTTTAATTATCTAGACGGCCGAATTATAGAGAAATAATAATTATATCTAAATTGAAAGAAATAAAATCTAAATAATTAACTAAAATAAAATACTAATGCTCAAAGGCATTCTAGAGCTAGGGATTCACACTTCAATCAATTATAAAATCAATCTGATTCATTCAATAAATGGGAGATTATTACTTTGATGTAAAACTAATCCTAAGTTATCTTAAGTCCTCTCTCAAGGCACTCAAGAATACTCCCCCTTGAAGCATGCCTTCCCTTGAAGATTTGTATGCTTAGTTTCCATTGTTCTTTCAAGTGTTTCTTGAACCTACAAAGTGAACAGATATCGAAATTAAGTTTGGGAGGGTGATAAACAAAAGAAATAAATAAAAAAAAAATGCAAAGATTAAATTTGAAGCTTGGGTTATCTCCCAAGAAGCGCTAATTTAAGGTTATTTGCTTGACCCCTTTTAGAATTGCTAATCAAAGAGAGGCTTTCGCCCATAGTAGTTGTCATGTAACACCACATATGGGTCTTGATTTGTGGTACCCTCATGATTGGCAAGATTTGGAATAAGATTGCACATAGCTTGGACAACACATGGTTTAGAGTTATATGATTGGGAAGAGGAATGTTTTAGCTCATGCAAGACATATGATGATGTAGAAGGTGTCCATGATAGAAAAGGGTCTTCTGGTGGTGTATGTGTAAACATCGTTAATGAGCTCAAGTTGATAGTTGTGACACCCCTTACCCGTCTACAATATAGCCGAGCAAGTTATGTCACACAGTGTACCGGAACACCATATTTTATCTCAATTATTTTTATCCTTCCTTAATTTATTTCTTTATGGTGATGAAGTGCAATTAGTGAAATTTGACTCATTTAAGTCATTTATTGGAATTGTAAATTCATTTGAGGTTCCAAAAGTTTTATAGAAAATTCGGTAGAGTACCGGCTAAAAATGGATAAAGAAGTTCTTCAAAACTTGTGAAAAACACTTATAATACATTTCCCATCTTTCTCAAACTCCATCATATCAACATAATCTCAATATTTCTCAACCATTTTTCAAAGATTCTTCTATGTGTCATTCATTCATTTCCCATGATAATCATGTACAAATCATAAATAAATACTAAATTTTCATTTATAAACACAAATTACAAATATTTGCATTAATACCAAAATATATTACATGAGTTTCAACTATACATGAGAAAATAAAAGTTTAATTACAAAATACAAATAGTTCAAAATACCAAAATGGGACCAAATGTCCTACCAATGCACTGTACTCTATGAGGTGACATGGATACTATGTAGATCTGTATACAAGTCTCACCCAGTCTGTGGTCTACTGGGCTCTCTGTTAATCTCTCCAGAACCTACGTGTGGCAAAAAGCAACGCGCTAAGCAATACAGCTTATTGGTGCCAATAATAAAATAAAAGAACTAAAAAGAAAATAAATATGCAGTGTATATGCTGATTTGTCATATAGATAATTTACTTGTATTATTATTCATATGGCGTTATTTATATTAGTTATTTACTTAAATTTATCCATTTCCATTGTGGTTGCCCAAGTAACCTATACTGGATGACTGGACTGGATAAATGGGTAAACTGGCACTGGATACCAAGTACCTCGGGCCGTCATACCATAGGTCACAATGTGTCTCGATTACAGGCAAATGTAATGACTAATAAGTCAGAATAAACATTAGGCACAAGACCAAGTATCACAATGATATCAGAATGGCTACAAGCTATAAAATCATAGAATGGCTTAATGCCATGTGCAGTACTGCTAACTAAACCCTATTGGTATGCCAATCTATCCAAACCAATCTTACTAGGTGTACTAAGGCACATTACATCGTTATTAATTGAATTTTTATGTTTTACATGTAAGGTTACTATTTATTTTACTATTTAGGTCAAATTATTGACTTTCCAATACATAATAGTTACATGAGTCCCAATCACATAAATTTATCACATTTTGGTTCTCAAAAGTATTGGCATTAGTTGCCAATCCATACTTCTAACCAATGGAGAATGAATCAAAATTTCAGTTTTTGGGTGCTAGAGTTCACTGTTCCATTAGGCCATTCTACAATGAGAATTTGGCCAAGTGTTCTTAATTAAAGTTATTTTTTATTGTGTCTAGTTACGTTTCACTTTTTGAATCACCCTATTTAGAGTTTTTTTTAGCATAAGTTATGGTTATTTCACCATAACTAGTCGGATTGCCTTTACCCAGAATTTCTGGGCAATTTTTGGTTCTGCCAGATTTGGTAGTTCAACTTTGGCTAGCAATTTCATTTAGTTAAGTCCACAATTTGAGTTTGCGTTCCACATGAAAGTTGTTATAATTTTCCTAAGCTTTCCATTGATATAAATTTCAGGTCAATTGGACCTTTCTACACTGAGTTATGACCAAATGAATGGACATTGTATATTCGGTCATTTTGCCAAGGCAGAATTTGTGCTACCAAGATTTGGTCAATTTTTTGGGCATCATAAGCATGTTTTCTGGACAGAGTTCCTTCATCAAAGTTGTGCCATTATGTGTCTAATTTCATGTCCAATTGGCCTTTCACCAATTGAACCTACACAACCCAAGTTATAGCTGCCCAAACATGCTGGACTCACATCCAGACCTGTAGGGCACTCAAGGCAGCACACCCAATCTCAAATCCAAAGCTATAATACACTTCAACTCCTCATTATACTCAGCCAAATGGACGTTAATTGACCATTAGAACTTCCATTCACCAATACATGAGCAAAATCCAAATTTTATGCCCCAAACCCTAATTCTAACAATCTCAATTCTCTATATACATACAATCCATGAATTAAAACACCAAAATCATGTTCAATGGCAGCCGTACACAACAATTATACAATCAAGTTGATGAAATCCTAAGGTACCCTAAGGCTGCTGAAATTTAATGGGGCAAGTTCATACATCCTTAATTCATTTTTCATCAAATTTTCAACTTAAATCAACTTAGATTCATGCTTAGAAAAGAGTGGAAGCAAGAAAGTTGGCACTAACCTTGTTAGAGCCAACTCCCAAGCTTGCAAAACCTTCATTTTCCTTCTTCTTTTTGCTGGCTAAAGAGACTTTAAGAGGTGAGGAAGAGGTTTTGTGAAGCAAGCTTAAAATTTTAGGATAAATTTCAAGAATTTCTAGTGAGAAGTTTGATCATCAATGGTGAGAGGAGTGAGAGAAGAGGCCGGCTGAATGAGAAAGATAGGTAGCAGAATTTTCTTTTCATTTTTACCTCAATTTATTTGTGTTTATCTCTTTTTAATTGGATTGTCAATTTCCCATTGGTTAGAATTTATAATTTGTTGGAAAATTTCTTTTATGCATTATAACATAATTGCTTATGTAATAATTCAATTTACATTTTATTTTCTTTTGTCATTTCTTTTACTCCTTTTTAATTATTTTCTCACAAATATTTATTCATATTTTATGTCATAAATTTCACTTACTCGACTAGACAAGTTGGTCAAAAATCATCTGTGAAGATGAAATGACCAAAATGGCCTCCGTGTGGCTTATTGAGCTAAAATCATTTGTACCAATCAAAAAAATTTTCTAAGCCTATTCTTGGCATTCTATTACCATAGAAACCTCAATGACTCTTCTCTAGAGTCCCAAAAATTATTTCATGAATTTTCCCCTAGGTTTAGGGCTTGTAGTTGTGAAAACAGCAAATTCCCACTTGGTTACCCATCGCTAAGGTACCGGCTCATTTAACTTGATTGTATTTTATTTCTAAAATTTTTCCTAAATTTTTTTTATTAATATTTGAATTATTTATGATTCCTCACTCTATTCTAAATATTTTTCCAGACGTTCTAGCTGTTCGGACTAACACGGGTCACCCGAACAGTATAATGTACGGAATTGCTACAGTGAGGATGTTACAACTCTTCCCCTCTAATTTAAATTTCATCCTCGAAATTTACCTGATGCAAACTGTTGAGGGAACTGTTGCCTCCTCGGTGTTGTGCTGCGTCCAAAGCACTTTCACGAGTGGAATATGCTTGTTCCTTAACTCCTTCACTTCCCGAGCCAGGATCCGTATGGGTTCTTCTTCATATATCAAGTTCGGTTGCACTTTAATTTCTTCCATGGAAGTGACATGTGAAGGATCTGAGCGGTATCTTCTTAGCATAGAGACGTGGAACACATTGTGAATCTTATCTAGCTCTGGTGGTAAAGCTGGCCTGTAGGCCACTAGACCCACACGTTCAATGATTTCATATGGGCCAATGAACCTAGGGCTTAACTTACTTTTTGTTGCAAACCTCAGTACTTTTTTCCATGGTGACACCTTGAGGAACACCTTATCACCAACTGCATATTCTATTTCTTTTCTCTTTAGGTCGGCATAGGATTTTTGCCTGTTAGAGGCAACCTTCAGGTTGGTTTTGATTAATTTTACTTTCTCCTCATTCTGTTTCACCAAGTCTGGCCCTACCAATTTGTCTTCACCCAATTCAGTCCAACACACTAGAGTTCTACATTTCCTCCCATACAATGCTTCATACGGGGCCATTTGAATGCTAGCTTGGTAGCTATTGTTGTATGCAAATTCTGCTAATAGGAAGTATCTATTCCAACTTCCCTCAAACTCGATGACACAGCTCCTTAGCATATCCTCAAGGACCTACCATATATTTCATGTTATTACTATCATTTCAGTTCAATATTTATATTAATTCAATTGGCTTTAATGTTTACCTGGATTACTCTTTTTGATTGCCCATCCGTCTGAGGATGAAAAGCTGTACTAAAGTGGAGTTGTGTACCCAAGGATTTACGCAACTTCTTCCAAAATCTCGATGCAAACCTTGGGTCTCGATCAGATATGATGGAAAGTTGAATTCCATACAGTCTAACTATCTCACTGATATACAATTTTGCTAACTTCTCCTATGAGTAGTTAGTCCTAACTGACAAAAAATGTGCTGACTTCATCAATCTATCCACTATCACCCATACTGCGTCATGCTTCTTCTAGGTGAGAGGTAGACCACTTACAAAATCCATGGTGACCCGATCCCATTTCCATTCAGGTATGCGTATATGTTGTAGCAAACCTGATGGAACTTTATGTTCTACCTTGACTTGCTGACATGTCAAGCATTTAGTCACATAGTCAGCTATGTCCTTCTTCATACCAGGCCATCAATAATGAAGCTTTAGGTCATGATACATTTTTGTACTTTCTGGGTGTATAGCAGAAACACTGGTGTGTGCCTCTTTTAGAATACTGGCCTTCAATTCCCCAACATCTAGTACACACACTCTTCCTTTTTAGTATGGACACCCATCTACTTTCACCTCATAGTTAGTTGCCTTCCCTTCTAAGATTTTACTCATAATAGCCATTAGCTTCTCATCTACCTTCTGCCCATCTAGAATCTGCTATAGCAAGTTTGGCCTCACTTGCAACTCAGCCAAAATAGCTCCATCTCGGGCTAAGGATAGACGGGCATTCAAAGATCTCAAAACTGTAATGGATTTTCGGCTCAAAGCATTAGCAACTACATTTGCCTTCCCAGGATGGTAGTCAATCACACAGTCATAGTCCTTTAGGAACTCAATCCATCACTTCTATCTAAGGTGAGCTACTTCTGAGTTGACAAATATTTTAGACTTTTGTGGTCGGTGTAAATGTAGCACTTTTCACCACACAAGTAGTGCCTCCATATCTTCAATCAAAAGATAATTGTTGCAAGTTCTAGATCATGTGTAGGGTAGTTCTGTTCATGTGGCCTTAGCTGCCTAGAAGCATAGGCGACCACCTTCCCCTCTTGCATCAATACACACCCTAACCTATTATGCGAGGCATCACTATAGACCACAAAGTCCTTTCTCGACACTGGCTGTGTTAACACTGGTGCCTCAATCAAAATAGCCTTCAACTTCTCAAAACTAGCCTGACACTTGTCATTCCAATCAAATCTGACATTCTTGTGTAACAACTTGGTCATTGGGGTAGCTATTAAAGAAAATCCCTTCACAAATCTTTTGTAATACCCAGCTAGCCCCAAGAAACTTATGACCTCAGTTGTATTTCTAGGTGACTTCCATTCCATCACTGCTTTTATTTTCTTGGGATTTACTCTAATACCATCAGCTGACACTATGTGTCCAAGGAATGCAATCTCAGTCAACCAGAAATCACACTTGGACAACTTAGCATACAGCTTTTTTTCTATCAGGGTTTGCAGAATAATCCTCAAATGTTTATCATGTTCTTCCCTGGTCTTGGAATACACCAAAATATCATCAATAAAGACCATTATGAACCGATCTAGGTATGGATGGAAGATACGGTTCATAAGGTCCATGAATGCTACTGGTGCATTAGTTAGGCTAAAGGGTATCACCAGGGACTCATAATGCCCATATTGGGTCCTGAATGCAGTCTTTGGCACATTTGCATCCTTCACCATCAACTGATGATACCCTGATCTGAGATCAATTTTAGAAAATACTCCTGTTCCCTTCAACTAAGCAAATAGAACATCAATTATAGGCAACGGATACTTGTTCTTCACAGTCATTTTATTCAACTGCTGGTAATCGATGCATAACCTCAAAGTTTCATCCTTCTTCTTTACAAACAGCACTAGAGCTCCCCATGGTGACACACTGGGGCGTATGAACCCCTTATCCAGTAACTCCTGCAACTGAATTTTCAGCTCCTTTAACTCAGTAAGTGCCATCCTATTAGGAGCAATAGAGATTGGTGCTATACCAGACAGTACTTCAATAGCAAATTCGACTTCCCTTTCTGGTGGTAAGCCAGGCAATTCTTCAAGGAACACATTTGGGAAGTCTATTATTGTGGGTATGTCACATATATCTGGCTTAGTCTGCTTAGTATCCACCATATGTGTTAGGTAGGCTTCACAGCCTTTTCTCATCAGTTTTCTTACAACTATGGCTGAGATGACATTGGATAAGAAATCTGTCCTTTCCCAGACAACTATAATCTCATTACCCTTAGGAGTTTTCAAGGAAATCCTCTTCAATTTACAATCAACCAT
This sequence comes from Hevea brasiliensis, assembly GCF_030052815.1. Lineage (NCBI taxonomy): Eukaryota > Viridiplantae > Streptophyta > Magnoliopsida > Malpighiales > Euphorbiaceae > Hevea > Hevea brasiliensis. Next base: position 69,399,516 of record NC_079493.1, on the reverse strand, counting down.
CACTTGATGACATGATAACTAGTCCATTTCGAAAATCACGTCAAACTTATGGAAAGGCAATTCAATTAGGTCTGCCAAGAATTCATACCCCTGAATCCTTAACAGGCAACCTTTGTACACCTTGTTCACCACCACACTCTGGCCTAATGGATTAGTGACCAGAATCTCTTAATCACTCTCCCCCTACTAGTATCCCCCTTTCTAGGGGTAGGTTGATGCAGATGTATGAATGAGTGGATTCTAGATCCATCAATGCATGCACAGATGTGTTGTAGAGGGAGAACGTACCCCTGATAACGTCTGGGGCATCTTGCTCCTCCTGAGCTGTCATGGCATAAGCTCTTATAAGTACTCTAGCCTCTAGTCTCTCGACTGGCTCAGATGCAGGTCTTTGTGATGGACCAGCTGCATCAGATTTACTGGACTTTCTAGCCCTTTGAGGTACAGGGGCAGGTCTATCTGCTTATGCTAGAGCAGCTGTAGTAGTTCTGCATGGACAGTTCCTTAACTGATGCTCTGTAAATCCACACCTTAAGTAGGCACCCATCACTCTCCAACACTCCCCCTTATGCCACTTCAGGTAGTGTGGACAAGAAGAAGATGTTAGGGCTGGTCCCCTGAACACCGTCTCTAGAGAGCTACCCACTAATGGTGTGGACTGGCCTCTTCTAGGTGTAAACTGTGGTCTGGGCCCCTGGGCCTAACCTTGACCTTGAGGCTGACCTGAACTCTGAGCAGGTGGACCTCTAAACTTCTTTCCAGGTGTAGAGGATGAACTAGACTGACCTGAACCCCTCTTCTGCTGTCTCTCTCTTTTGGTCTGCTCACTTTTTCTTACTTTCTCAACTTTTACTATAGCTTCGACTAACTTTGTAAAGTCTGTGATTCCCTAGGAAATGATCATTATCTTGATGTTGTGATTCAGCCCCTCCTCAAATCTTCTACACTTTTCAGCCTCATTAGGAACTATCTCCATTCCATAATAGCTCAATCTGATAAATTCTATTTCATACTCAGCTACTATCAGCTGTCTCTGCCTCAAGTTAAAAAATTCTCTCTTCCTATCTTCTAGGTACACACTTCCCACATACTTCTTTTTGAATTCAGTGAGGAAGAACTCCCAGGTTATTTGTTCTAATTGCACTTCATTGGACATTGTATCCCACCATTGATATACATCATTTTGCAGTAGAGTTACAGTAGCTTCTAGGTTTTACTCTGGGGTGCAGTGGAGTTATTTTAAAACTTTTCCTATTCTGTCAATCCAGTTCTCAACTGCAACAGAATCATCTTGTAACACCCTCACTGTAGCAATTCCGCACATTCTACTGTTCTGGCTAGAACGTCTGAAAAAATATTTAGACTAGAGTGAGGAGTCATAAATAACTCAAATAAGTATAAGAAAAATTAAGAAAAAATTTTAGAAATAAAATAAAACCAAGTTAAATGAGCCGGTGCCCTAGCGATGGGTAACCTAGTGAGAAGTTGCAGTTCATGCAACTAGGAGCCCTATACCAAGGAGAAAATTCATAAAATAATTTTTGGGACTTCAGAGAAGAGTTATTGAGATTTATATGGCATTAGAATGCCAAGAAAAGGCTAAAAAAATTTTTTCAATCGGTACAGACAATTTTGGCCCGTTAAGCCAAACGGAGGGCATTTTCGTCATTTCGCCTTCAGAGATGATTTTTGACCGACTTGTCTAGTTAAGTAAATAATTATTATAATCTAAAATATGAATAAATATTGTTAAAAATTGAATTGAAAATGAGTAGAAAAGAAAAGAAAAGGAAAATGAACGAAATTGGGAATTATGACATCACATGATGTCATTAACATGCCCCCACCCAATCACAACTTGACAAACTAATTAAAAGGGATAAAAAGCTAATTAAAAAGAGACAAAATGAAAGACCAATCTGCTCTCCCATCTTCATCCTTTGGGCAGCCAAAACGTAGAGAGAGAGAGGAGAGGGTTTCCACCATAGTTCAAGCTTCCAAGCTTGGAAACCTTGCTTATCTTGCACCAAACACCCTAGATCCCTTCAATAAAAAATTACCCCCACACCTTGTAGGAGTGTTTGACAGCCAAGAAAAGCCAAGAAAGTGAAGGAATTGCTTGGGAAAATTCTGCTCAAAAAGGGTTAGTGCACTAAACATTTTCTTTCCTTTCTTTAATCTTGTAAGCATGCTAAATCAAGTAGAAATTGTGTGAAATTAAAAGAAAAACTTGAGTAAATGAAATCTCTAAATTTGGCAGCCATGAGAAAGTCTAAGGATTTTTGGTTTTTGATGAAATTAAGTGGCTTAATTATGTTATTGATGAGTGTAGATGATGGATAAAGTGATTTGGTATGAGTTTGGTGCGTGTATACCATGAATTGGAAATTAGAGTTAGGATTTGAGCATGAAATTGAGACTTTGATCATGCAATGGTGAAAATAAGTTTTAATGGTCAATTAGTGACCATTTGGTTCTGTTTAAATCAAAAATAAAGTGAATTGTGTAGTGGGATTTGAGTGTGGTGTGGCTGCCCTTGGTGACCTGCAAAACTAGGCATGAGTCCAACAGGTTTGGGCAGCAATAACTTGAATTGTAGAGGTTCAATTGGTACAAGGCCAATTGGACATGAAACTGGACACATAATGGCACAACTTTGGTGAAGAAAGCCTGCTCAGAAAACCAAACATAGTTGACCTAAAAATTGCCCTAATCCGGGTGACCTGCAGTCTGCCTGGGCAAAATGACCAAATGAACAGTGTTTAGTTATTTGGTCATAACTCAGTGTAGAAAGGTCCAATTGACCTGAAATTTTACCAGCAGAAAGATGAGACATAGAACTAAAACTTTCATGGATAACAAAAATCCAAATTCTGACCATAACCTAGTCAAATTGCCAACCAAACTTAGGTCACCAAATCTGGCAGAACCAAATTGCCCAGAAAATCTGGGTACAGGTCACTCTGGCCAGTTATGGTAAAATGACCATAACTTGAGCTACAAAAATCCAAATGGAATGATTCAAAAAGGGAATTAAAGAAGACACAATAAGAAACAACTTTGATGAAGAAATGTTAGCCCAGTTTCCACTCTAAAATTGTCCAATGGAACAGTAAACTTAGGTAATAAAAAATGAAAATTTAGAAATGCATCTAGGGGACTTTAAATTGCAATTGGCAATTAATACTAGCAAATGTGAAACTCAAAATATGGAATCTTGGTGTAATTAGAATTAACATATCCATTAAGTATGAAAAAGTCAACATTTTGGTTGACTAGTAAGGTGAATAGTAATCAAAATGATTAGCAAATTAAGATGAAGACCTAGAACCAATTCTAAGCTTAAATGCTTAGAATTGTATGACAAATGTGGACTATGCATCTTAGTCAAAATTGTTAAAAGGAAATTAAGACCATAAATTTGAAATCCATGAAATGTTCATGGATTACTTGAAACATGAAAAATAAGTCACCTAATTGATGTGAATAGATAGTTAGGGCTTATATGCCCATCACAAATGGAATTCATAAAATATTAGTATCTCAACTTGAAATATAAAATTTGTAATTACATAAGTAGATTCTTGAATGTATAAATGAGAAAGGAAAAATGTTTTGAATACAATGGTACATGTGAACCACTATTTAGAATTGTGATCAATATGAATAACATAATGAATGAATAAATGAACCATATTAATGTATGAATGAGACATTAATTCTCATTATTATAGAAAGGAGAAGTATTTGAGTACAATGGTATAAAAGGATAATTGATGTGAATTGTGACCATATAAATGATCAAATGAATGTATGAATTATAATTGAAATTTATCATGAAATAATAAAGTCATAAAACATAATATATTAATATTTAATGATATTATGTGCCCTTGTATTGCCTAGACACGTGTGTCAGATTGGATAGATTGGCATGCTAATAGGGTATTGTTTTAGCAGTACTGCGAAAGGCTTTATGCCTGTATTCATGACTTTGTGCCCATATTCATGGCTTTATGCCCGCATTCATGGCATTATGCCAACATTCATGGCTTTTATGCCCGATTCTCTGTTATCATAGCTTTTTAGCCATACTGACTGCATACGTGGTTGACGTTCTGCATCCTATGGTATGACGGCCGGAGGCACTGCGGTGTCCAGTGCCAACGACCCGTTATCCAGTTTAGTCAGTCTGTCATAGGTTACTTGGGCAGTGAAATTTATTGAAATAAGTTAAGAATATTAGCAATTAAAAATATTAGAAATTAAATAAAATAAATGAGTAAGATGACCTAAAATAAATTAGAATAGTTATTTATTAGAAAGAATCGAAATGAACTGGACCGATATTAAAATTTACTAATTATGAGATAATCTGAGACAACCTAGCAAGTATTGAGAAAATGCTAAAAGATTAGCAAGAAAATTATAACATAAATAAATATTGCAAATGTGACTTATATAAATAATATAAGCATAAATTTATTATTTTTAGATCATTTTTTCTTTGTACATTATTACTGTATATTGGCGAAATAAACACTTCCAAAGAATACTAAATTAGGATAAAACATATTAAATTTTAGAAATCGCATGTGAAGTATAAATAAATCTTAATTATTTAAATTATGTTTTATTTCTATCTTTATTTGTATATTATTTCCTTGTTATATTATTGCACCACTAAGCAGCAATGCTTAGCGCGATGGAATTGTTTCCTCTCGCAGGTACTGAAGGTAAAGCCCAGATAAAAATATTAAACAGAGATTTTGGAGTTCTGATCTGCAGAAGTTTCTAAAGTATTCAAGGTTGTTACCTCCTCAGCAATGCATATAGATAGGGCCCATATAGATTATATTTTATATGTCACACCCTACCCCTCTAAAACATGTCACACCCTACCCCTCTGTAAGGCATAACATGATCCCGTAGTATACCTAATGAATTACCAACTCCATCTACTGTTAACCCATTAAATACACTACAAGGGATTTTAAAAACTTTTCTCACTTCTTTTACAGTGGTGAGCACTATTTACAGGTGTTAAAAACTTTTGTGAACTGAAGTGAAACAACTAACTCATTTGAATTATTTGGAATTTCTGTAAAAATTTTTGCAGAGTGCCATTTGTATTTTGGATAAAACAGTTCTTCAGAAAACCTGTAGAAAGCACTTCAATATATTTCCAAATCTCAACTCCAACATATTTCTCAACACAACACATTTCTCAACTCAAATCTACAGTAATTTTTCAAAGACTGAGATAAAAGAAATATAATACAATTTTTATAAGCCAAAATAACTCATAATTATTTTACAATTTCAATGTACAATTTTAATTTACAACTGCTCAAAACCAAAAACAATATGTACATACAGTGGTCATACATTACAGTACAAAATGCAAAATGTTGGTATACTCATTATACCCGGTAATCTCTGGCTGGAGGTACTAGCAGCCTAGTCTGTGCTACCCTGTCTGTTTGTCTACCTGCGACAGTAATAAAAAGCTATCGCTGAGACAATATCTCAGTGGTGCACAACATTAACCAAATACATCTTTAAATCACAATTCATAAATCATATAAATAGTGGATACTTAAAACCATAGTAATTTCAAGACAGTAATTGTCAACAAGAATTTAAACTCCATTTCTCAATATCACAATAAATTTCAATAAGTCAAATCATGGTTGAATTCAAAAGACAGTATATGTCAATAAGAGTTTAAATTCATTTCACAATCTCACAATACAAATCAATAAATCACACACAGCTTAATCATGTACCAAAGTTCAATTCGTCGCAAAAGCCGATGGCTAATGAGGTATCCAATTCGTCCCAAAAGTCAATGACTAATGAGGAATAACATAGCTAGCTAGCAAAAATATGAGTACTCATCCAATTCATCCTCAACAGGCGCACACCCCAACACTTCAGCCAGAGAGGGAATTCAATTCGTCCCACTAGACAAGCTAGCGAGGAATACAATCAATATACATGATAGCTGTGGTTTCAAACCATTTCCAATACTTTTCAATCAATAAGTATCCATCAATATCATTCAAATAATTTCTCACAGTTTTCAAATCATTTACAATGCTTTTCAAGCAATAAATATCCATTCAAACACATTTCCACAATTTAAAAAAATAATGTACAAATAGTCATAATTCATTTCAATTGAAAAATTCAAATGAAATAGTTATTGTGCACAAACCTCTGATAATTGTCTCCTGGTCTGGACTCAGTGTTTCCTTCCCTTTTCCTGAGTCTTTGGTAACTGAGAAACACAATTTGAAGTGTTTCAGTACTAAATTAAATTGTCTCTAACGATAATGTTCGATAAGTAATTCACTGAAAGCTATTATTTGCTTAATCACCTAATATACCGACCCTCGATGCGTTCTAGGTAAATTAGGTTTTAGTGTCACTAATATATCACATTCGATAGTGTTTTAGGGTTGGTACACGTTACCAATTTCATTTCCATGTTTGGTGCATTTTATTGCAACTTGCTGGATTCCAGTATACTAGTTTGACCTAGCCGGACGACCTAGTTCCCTCGGTTTTTGGGTTTCAGTCAAAACTACAAACTTGTAGATCTATGTCTTATGGAATGCGGGGAAAAATTTCAGGTCATTCCGAGTTATGTAGACCAAGTTATGGTCATTTTACTATTGCTGGTCAAATGGCATCAAATTAGGTCATTTTAGGTCAATTTGGTCAACTTTGGTTCGGCCAGTTTTTGGACCCGAACTTGTGCAAGCTGTTTCACTTGCTTATGATCATTTCTGGGCTTTAGTGTCTTCATAAGATATGTAGGTATGGGTCGTAACTATTCATGGTTAAAATTTCAGGTCAATTGGACCTGTTTTGAGTGAGTTATGGCCTAAACACTAACTGCTGCCCAATTGGTCAATTTTCAGGTCTCAATTGTACTTAATCCGAATTGGTCATTTTTCATGCTACCTTGCAAGCAGAATTTTGGTATGCTTTCTAAATGAAAGTTGGCACATTTTGTGCCTAGTTTCACCTCCAATTGGTCTCATACCAATTGGAGTTACACATTTAGAGTTATAGGCCAAAATGGACACTGTCCTTAATTACCTTGCTTAAACATGTAGCAATTACACATTTACCTTACCATAAATCCACTCCTCAACCCAATTCTGTTTTGGTACATACCAAAACCATATACCACTTCACTTTAAAGTCACTTTGGGCAGATTACAAACATCCTCAATACACCAAATAAAACTCCAATTCATAAAGTCCAAATAAAACAATACATACACATGGACATTTCTAATTCTTACACATACTTTACACAACCAATTTACATACACACTCATCAATCCTCAATTTCACAATTCTGCCCATATCTTCATGAACACATACATTTATGAAAGAAGCCTCAAGGCTGCCGAAAAGCTTCACCATGCCAAAGTGTCCATAATTCTTCAATTTCCATTCCAAGTGCATAATCACCATTTACAAGTGGAATTAACTACTAGGACATCAATTCACCCTATTCAACATGAATTCCCATCAAACATATGTAAAATAAATCATCAAATATACAACTCCATGGCTGCCCAAAATTGATATATCAAGAACTCCTCAAACTTGAAAATTTTCTTCGCAATTCAAACACCCATAACAAGTATACAAACTTTAACAAAGCAAAGTTCAAAAATACAAACTTACCTATGGTTGGGGCTTGTTAAACCTTCACCAAACTTCTTGATTTTGGTATCAAGCTCTTCCTTGTGATGTGGGGACAATTTTTTATGAAGCAATCTAAGTGATTAGAGGTGAAATGGAGGAAAGGATCAAGCTCTAAGTTAAACGGCAATGGAGGATTTTCTTCCTTCTCAATTCGGCATGGTTGAATCTAAGTGAGGAAGATGAAATGCAGATGGGATAATGGGTGTACACCTGCCCCATTTAGCTTTTAATTAATCCTTTAGTGGCCCACTCACTCAAATAAATCATATAATAAGTTTAACTCTCACTTATTCCACATTAAACCCTTAATTGTTGCTATTTACTTAAATTAATTTTTCATTTTATTTTATAAGTGTAATATTACTTATTTTTAATGGACATTTAGGTCAAAAGACAATTCGGGATGTCAAATGACCACAATGCCCCTGTTCGGGTTGCATTCCCGATTTTTCGATAACACTGGGTTTTGTCTGTTTTTCGATTTCTTACTTTTCTTTGTACTAATTATTTAATTTTTCTTTGATATTTCTAATGATATTTATACTTCCATAAGGGTCTATTTAAGTCCTAAAAATATTTTCCAGGGTTTCCCGCAGTCCAGGGCTAGTCAACGGTCCACGCCGTGACTTCCCGACGCGGTCACCCATCGCTAGGGTTCTCGGCTCGTTTAACTTGGTTACATTTCTTTGCTATTATTTTTCCTTTGTTTTTCTTGTATTTTCTTTTCTTGTATTTCACTATTTTATGTCTCCTCACTCATAACGAAGTGTAGTTCTAGGCATCCTAGCTGTCCGGACAGCACTGGTCACCGGAACAGTAGAACGCACTACCAAACTTAGGGGTGTTACATTATATTTTGTACAAAATGCTTAGATATTGTATTGTAATGTATATTATGAACAGGTAATTAATAGGAATGCGATGTAAATTAATTAATTAGGTTTTTCATATGTAATTAATTTATATATCATGTAAATTATGAAATTTTGTAATTATTTTGCAAATTATGTAAATTAAGGAAATTTGAAAATTTTGCTTATGTAATTTGAGAATGTTTACATATGAATTGAGTATGAATGGAAATGTATGGAAATGATTATGAAATTGAAATGTATGGATGAGATTTGAAATATGAGAAAATTATGAGAATGATTGATGAGATAATTATGATTAGCATGGATAATATTTTATTTTGGAAATATTGTTGAATTTCAAACAGGTGAATATTGAAATACGCCAAACGAGAATAAAATAGGGGAAACTCCGTTGGTTTCTCCATCAAAAAATAATTGATATTAAAAATATAACAAGATCAAATTATTAAAATAATAAAGACAAGATAGGATGCTCCAGCACCGATTGTACTACGCCTTGCTCGGCTACACTGTAGTCGGGTGAGGGGTGTTACATTTATTGGTATCAGAGCGTGGTTTAGGCGTTCCTAGGCATAGATAGATGGAAAGGGTTAGTGTGCAAAACATGCATTGCATTCATATGAGTCGAGGTGACACTAATGCAGATATATTTTCTTTGGTTATTTTAGGTTAAGGTATGGACTCAGAATCATAGAGGGCAGTAGAGGAAGAAGTAGTAAGCCGTATCCCGACTGGGAGTGATATTGGAAATCGGGGAGATCCTGCTCCACTAGTGCAAGAGGTGCCTGTACAACCCCAACAGGCCTTGTTTGAGCAGATGACTGAATTCTTTCGATTTATGACTGGGGTTATTCCACCACCGCCTCAGCGGAAATCACCTCTAGGTAAAATTACGAAGTATGGAGCTATAGATTTCAATGGTAGAAAGGAAAATGATTCTTCAGTGGCTGAGTATTGGTTAGAAAGGACTGAAAGAGTCCTGCAACAGCTCCATTGCACACCAGAACATAGTTTGGAGTGTGTAGTTTCATTGTTACAAGAAGCTGCATATCGGTGGTGGGATGTTGTAACCAAGGTAGTGCCACCAACTGACGTAACTTGGGAATTCTTTTTGATAGAGTTCAAAAAGAAATATATTAGTTGTGTTCATGAAGAAGAACAAAAGAGGAGTGGTGATCAGCAAAAGAGGAAATTTGGACAGTCTAGTAATAAGAGGCCGAGAGAACAGTTAAGTCAGACATCTGATCAAAGTAGGAGATCTAGACCCAGGCCTATACACAGAAGAGATCAACCAGAAACACTAGTAGTGAGTGCGCCAGGACTAGCAAGAAAATGTGGTCATTGTAACAAGTGGCATAAAGGTGAATGTAGGGGATTGATTAGAGCCTGTTATAGATGTGGGGCCATAGACCATCGTCTGAAAGATTGTCCTAAGAGGAATTTACCACGGACCCAAACAGAGGTCGTGGAAGGACCAAGTACAACAGTAACACCACTTCCAAATGTCACCCAAGCCGGAGAGGAGCAAGAAGCCCCAAATGTGAATTTGAGGTAAAGTATCATTCCCTTTTAATATGCCTAAGTGTATAATGATATATTCGAAAAGACTAAATAGTACCATATATATATATAAGAAGTACACAGAGGGAGCAATAGAAAGGTAAAGGAATTATCTCAGATACCTACACTCGGTAAATTTCGAGGACGAAATTTTTGTTAGAGGTGAAGAATTGTAACACCCTCACTGTAGCAATTCCGCTCATTCTACTGTTATGGTGACCAGTGTTGGTCTGGACAGCTAGAACGTCTAGAAAAATATTTAGACTAGAGTGAGGAGTCATAAATAACTCAAATAAGTACAAGAAAAATTATGGAAAAATTTTAGAAATAAAATACAACCAAGTTAAATGAGCCGGTGCCCTAGCGATGGGTAACGTAGTGAGAAGTTATGGTTCTTGCAACTAGGAACCCTAGACCAAGGAGAAAATTCATAAAATAATTTTTGGGACTTCAGAGAAGAGTCATTGAGGTTTATATAGCATTAGAATGCCAAGAAAAGGCTTAGAAAAAATTTTCAATTGGTACAGACAATTTTGGCCCGTTAAGCCAAACGGAGGGCATTTTGGTCATTTCGCCTTCAGAGACGATTTTTGACCGACTTGTCCAGTTAAGTAAATAATTATTATAATCTGAAATATGAATAAATATTGTTAAAAATTGAATTGAAAATGAGTAGAAAAGAAAAGAAAAGAAAAATAAAAGAAATTGGGAATTATGATATCACATGATGTCATTCACATGCCCCCACCCAATCACAACTTGACAAACTAATTAAAAGGGATAAAAAACTAATTAAAAAGAGACAAAATGAAAGACCAATCTGCACACCCATCTTCATCCTTTGGGCAGCCAAAACGTAGAGAGAAAGAGGAGAGGGTTTCCACCATAGTTCAAGCTTCCAAGCTTGGAAACCTTGCTTATCTTGCACCAAAAACCCTCGATCCCTTCAATAAAAAATTACCCCCACACCTTGTAGGAGTGTTTGACAGCCAAGAAAATCCAAGAAAGTGAAGGAATTGCTTGGGAAAATTATGCTCAAAAAGGGTTAGTGCACTAAACAATTTCTTTTCTTTCTTTAATCTTGTAAGCATGCTAAATCAAGTAGAAATTGTGTGAAATTAAAAGAAAAACTTGAGTAAATGAAATCCCTAAATTTGGCAGCCATGAGAAATTCTAAGGATTGTTGGTTTTTGATGAAATTAAGTGGCTTAATTATGTTATTGATGAGTATAGATGATGGATAAAGTGATTTGGTATGAGTTTGGTGTGTGTATACCATGAATTGGAAATTGGAGTTAGGGTTTGAGCATGAAATTGAGACTTTGATCATGCAATGGTGAAAGTAAGTTTTAATGGTCAATTAGTGACCATTTGGTTCTGTTTAAATCAAAAATAAAGTGACTTGTGTAGTGGGATTTGAGTGTGGTGTGGCTGCCCTTGGTGACCTGCAGGACTGGGCATGAGTCTAGCAGGTTTGGGCAGCAATAACTTGAATTGTAGAGGTTCAATTGCTGCAAGGCCAATTGGACATGAAACTAGACACATAATGGCACAACTTTGGTGAAGAAATCCTGCTCAGAAAACCAAACCAAGTTGACCTAAAAATTGCCCTAATCCGGGTGACCTGCAGTCTGCCTAGGCAAAATGACCAAATAAATAGTGTTTAGTCATTTGGTCATAACTCAGTGTAGAAAGGTCCAATTGACCTGAAATTTTACCATTAGAAAGATGAGACATAGACCTAGAACTTTTATGAAGAACACAATCCAAATTCTGACCATAACCTAGTCAAATTGCCAACCAAACTTAGGTCACCAAATCTGGCAGAACCAAATTGCCCAGAAAATCTGGGTACAGGTCACTCCAGCCAGTTATGGTAAAATGACCATAACTTGAGCTACAAAAATCCAAATGGAGTTATTCAAAAAGGGAATTAAAGAAGACACAATAAGGAACAACTTTGATGAAGAAATGTTAGCCCAGTTTCCACTCTAAAATTGTCCAATGGAACAGTAAACTTAGGTAAGAAAAACTGAAAATTTAGAAATGCATCTAGGGGACTTTAAATTGCAATTGGCAATTAATACTAGCAAATGTGAAACTCAAAATGTAGGATCTTGGTGTAATTAGAATTAACATATCCATTAAGTATGAAAAAGTCAACATTTTAGTTGACTAGTAAGGTGAATAGTAATCAAAATGATTAGCAAATTAAGATGAATACCTAGAACCAATTCCAAGCTTAAATGCTTAGAATTGTATGACAAATGTGGACTATGCATCTTAGTCAAAATTGTTAAAAGGAAATTAAGACCAAAAATTTCAAATCCATGAAATGTTCATGGATTACTTGAAACATGAAAAATAAGTCACCTAATTGATATGAATAGATAGTGTAACATCCCCACTGTACGTATTCTATACATTCTTTTGCTCCAGTGGCCAAATAACAGTCTAGGCAAGTCAGGATCTCTGGAACTACACTTCGGTGATAGTGAACAGACATATAATGATGAAATAAATAAAAAGAAAAGACAAAAAAAAATCAAACAAAAATGAAAGAGAGAAAATGATGCTAAGTTAAGCAATGGCACCACAATGATGGTAAATCTTGCAGGAAGGCCGTTGCCAACCCCAGGACCACGGGGAACCCTCTGAATTTAATTTTGAGACACAGATAAAGGTTTATTGAAATGTAATTGACACTAGAAATATAAAAAAAAATTAATAAATTAGTAAAAAGAAAAACGAAAAATCGAGAAACAGACAAAAATCGGTGTTACCGAAAAATCGGAAATGTAACCCGAAGTGGGGTATTTTGGTCATTTGACACCTAATGTTGCCTTTTGACCTCAATTTACATTAAAAATAAATGATATTACACCTTAGAAATGAAATGAAAAATTAAATTATGATACATTATGTAAATTGTGAAAGAAAAGAGGTAAATGTGTAAATAAAGGAACCTTAACCTAAATAAACATTAAACAACTCATAAGTGCTCCACTAACTATATTATAAACTACATAAAATAAGCATTAGTGGGCAGAATTGGGTCATCTTCAACCTTGAGAAAACCTTGCCGTAAATCCTCTCAAAGTCCTCCATGGCCACCATGCATGGAGCTTTCTCTCTCCATCTTCAAGCCCTCATTTCCACTTCCTTCCTATTTTAAAGGTTGCATACTCACCTTGGGGAAGATATTGGCAGCAAGAAAAACAAGATTTGGTGAGGTTTGAAGGAAGCTTTCAAGTGGTAAGTGTCCAAAATCCCTGCCTTGCTTTAGTAAAGCTTGTGTTTAGGTTGAGGTGAGTGTTTTGGTGAAGAGAAATAAAAGAAATAGTGAGAAATGGACTTGTCCATTTTTGGCAGCCATGAACCCTTATTGAGCTTGAGTTATTTTTACTTCTAATGAATGAAAATGAAGGTTGATTGATTCAAATGAAAGTTAGAGTAAGTTTGTGCACAAGTATGTACATGTAGTGTTTAGATTAAAGGTGTGAAATGGAACCTTGAAGCCTTGAGCAAACTGCCATGTTTGGCAGCTCCTAATAGCATGAATTTGTGTGTGAATATATGTTTGTTAATGATATATGTTAATGTCAATTTGTGGGCAGCAAGTGTAAGTGATGTTGAAGTATGAATATGTTGAAGTATATGTGTAATATTAACATTGAAGTACGTTTAATTTTGGTGGAAGTGAATGTTGAACTTAATGATGGATTGTGTGCATTGAGCACTTGAACATTCTGCCCAGAATTATTGCTGAATTTGTGTACAATATATGTATAGAAGTGTTGTAACACCCTCCCCGTAGCAACTCCGTACATTCTACTGTTCCGGTGACCGATGTCGGTCCGGACAGCTAGAACGTCCGGAAAAATATTTAAACTAAAGTCAGGGACCATAATTAACTCAAATATTAATGAGAAAAATTTAGTAAAAATTTTAGAAATAAAATACAGTTAAGTCAAAAGAGCCGGTGCCCAAGCGATGGGTAACCAGAGGTAAGTTGCGGTTCTATAACGAGGGCCCTAGACACAGGAAAAAATTATAAAATAATTTTGGGACTCCAGAGAAGGGCCATTGAGGTTCCTATGGCTTTAGAATGCCAAGAAAATATTTAGAAAAATTTTTCAATCTGTACATACAATTTTGACCCGTTAAGCCAAACGGAGGGCATTTTGGTCATTTCGCCTTCAGAGGTGATTTTTGGCCGACTTGTCCAGTTAAGTAAATAATTATTATGATCTTAAATATGAATAAATATTGCTAAAAATTAAATTGAAATGTGGTAGAAAAGAAAAGAAAAGAAAAGAAAAAGAAAAAATTAAGCAAATAATGACATCACATGATGTCACTCACTTACTCCCACCCAATCACCACTTGACAAAACTAATAAAAAGAGATAAAATGAACTTAAAATGAGATAAAAAAACAAAAGAACCAGCAGTTTCCTTCTTCATACGGGCTGGAATAAGAGAGAAAGAGAGAGAAAAGGAAAAGAAAGAAAGAAAGGAAGAAGGAGAAGGAGAAGTAGCAGAAATAGGGGTTCAGCAGGGCAGCATATTTCTTTTCCGCCCAGGTGAGTTTGGCTCAACATCTAAGGCTGATTTTTGGATATGTTTAAGCTATGTATGTGTGGAAGTTATGGTAAAAATTTGGTGATTGTTCAACGGTTGGATTTGGAGAACCATATTGTTGAACACAGGCTGTCTGTAGGTTGAATTCTGAATTTTGGCTACTGATATTTGAGAAAAATAAATATTTAGGATGCTTATAAAATTATGAAATTTGGTACAAATGATATTTGGGATGTTGAGGCTGCTGTGTTAAAATTTGGTGAATTTTAGACTTGTGGTTTATGAGATATAAATTGTTTTGCATGAGCTGTCTGAGTAAGACTGATTTCTGCAAAAATTCAGATTGTGAAGGGTTGAATGAATGTTTTGATATCTCATGATGTAGTGTTGATTTGATGCTGAAATTTTTACTGATATTGTATAGGGATGTCTTGAATATATGGTATAAATTTGGGATTTATCTAACGGTTAGATCATTATATATAAATTTGAATGCACAAGCTGCCAGATTGGGTATTAATGGGTTGTGGATTTAAGATTTATGATGGGAGTTTAGTCCAATTTAAGGGGAAATGCTATTGAATTTTTATTGGATATTTAATTTAGGAAAGTGAAGTTATAATTGATTATGATTATTATGGTTCTAGGAGAAATCTTGAAGAATAACAAGCTCAAGGTTGGTTTCAAAAAGGTTAGTGCATATACTTATCTTCCTTTCTTAAATTTTGTTAGGAAGTTAAATTGAATGAGAAATTGATGAAAAAATTGAACAAAACATATTTGTGGGAGTGTGCATGAATTTCGGCAGCTTTGATGTATAAGGGTATGATGAGTTTAATTGATATTAAACTTGCCTAGAGATGGTATGAGATATGTATATATGTGATGGATGGGTTGATAAAGTATAGGTTGCATGAAATGAATATGAAAACTAGGGTTTTGGGGAGTAAAAATTAGCTTGGCTTATGAAATTGTTAAAGTACATCCTAATGGTCAATTAGTGACCATTTGAAGGAATTTGACCTTAATTGGGACTGGAATAAAGCATGGCAAAGGGAAGGTGTGTACTGCCTAGAGGGTGCTGAATGGTGACTGAAAATTCAGTCCATTTGCACAGCCATAACTTTGGCTGTGTAGGTCCAATTGGTGTTTGGCCAATTGGACATGAAACTAGTCTTATAATGGCACATTTTTTCTGAAGAAACCATGCCCAAAAGACCAAAGCAAGTGGACCAAAAGTTGGCCCCAATCCGGATACCCTGCAAACAGCCCCTGCAGAATGACCAAATGAACAGTAACTGTTCATTTGGTCATAACTCACTGTAGATTTGGTCAATTGACCTGAAATTTTTACAGCAATAAGTTAAGACATAGAAAAACAACTTTCATGAAGGAACCTACCCCAAATTATGGCCAGAACCTAACCCAAATGGCTATGGCAGTCACTGTTCATGCTACTATAGATATGGTATTTTCTGCAGAATGCAAATCCGGCCAGCTATGGTTTTTGGGCCATATCTAGAGTTACAAAACTCCAAATGGATTGATTCAAAAAAGGAAATTCAACTAGACAAAATAAGGAAAAACTTTCATGTTTTACATTTCTTGAAATTCCAACAGTAACAGTGTCTAATGGAACAGTGAAGTTGACCCACCAAAACTGAAAATTCTGCTAGTATTGAGTTACACTTTTGAATGGTATTAACACTTAATGCCAACAAGTTTTAAACACCAAATGTGGTATGTTTGGAGTGCCAAAGTCAATGTACATATTTTCTATCCAAAAGTCAACATTTTTGTTGACCAATGAGGTGAATAGTGACACCAAAACCAAAATTGGCAATTTTGCCAAAATGACCTAAGCTTTGAGAAAGTGACCAAAACTAACAAGTTTTGAATACAAAATGTGGTATGTTGGGAGTATTAAAACCAATGTACCTATTGTTTATGCAAAAGTCAACATTTTAGTTGACTAAGGAAATGAATAGTGACATGAAAACTTGAAATTCAAAAATTGTGAAACTTAAAAATGCAAAATGCCCTAGTAGGCCTAATGTGATTGGTTTGGATAGTTTGGCATGCCAATAGGGTATTGTTTTAGCAGTACTGCGAAAGGAAAGGCTCTTATGCCTGTATTCATGGCTTTATGCCCGTATCCATGGCTTTTATGCCTGTATTCATGGCTTTATGCCCGTATCCATGGCTTTTATGCCGATTATGTGATATCATGGCTTTTTAGCCATACCGATCGTGATACGTGGTTGACGCTCGCATCCCATGGTATGACGCCCGAGGCAATCATGCGGTTCAGGCCAACGACCCGTTATCCAAAGACTGCTCAAGATAGGTTACTTGGGCATGGAAAAGTATAACTGTAATTGAACTGATTGTTAAAGAAAATACGAAAATTAAATATCAGAAATGATTACGATAGAATACAAAGAAACTCAAGATCATGAAGAAAATAAATAAACAAAATGCATGAAGAAGTTAATATCATAAAACGTAATTAGCCCTCGACTAAACACTAAGTTGGTAATTATTCAGTTCTTATGAACACAATGGCTAAGAAATTATGATTTTTATATTGCATATTATTTCTTTCTATTTTATTATTTGCACCACTAAGCTTTATGCTTAGCGCGTCGCTTTTGTAACGCGTAGGTACTGAAGATACTGATCGAGAGCCGAGACCACGATTGGGTAAGTCCATCCTGCAGATTCGCATAGTGTCCGTGTCACCTCACAAAGCACAAGCATGCATTGGTAGGACACTAGGTGTCATTTTGGTATTTTGTAATTGATCTTATTTTCTCATGTGTAAATGAACTTATGAAATATAATTTGATGCTCATGTAAATAATGAGAATTGTGTTTGTAAATGAAAAAGTGAATGTTTATCTGTGATATATATATGATTATCACATGAAATGAATGATTGAGAAATGAATGTGAACTGAAAAATATTGAGATTTTGATAAATGGAGTTGAGATGAATGAAAATGAATATAGGAAGTGTTTTTCACAGGTTCCGAAGAACTGTTTTCTCCATT
This sequence comes from Hevea brasiliensis, assembly GCF_030052815.1. Classification (NCBI taxonomy): domain Eukaryota; kingdom Viridiplantae; phylum Streptophyta; class Magnoliopsida; order Malpighiales; family Euphorbiaceae; genus Hevea; species Hevea brasiliensis. Next base: position 69,381,714 of record NC_079493.1, on the reverse strand, counting down.
TTTAGCCAAGACTCACGATTTTCTATAAAATTTTCGGAACCTCAAATAAATAGTAATTTCGATAAATGGCTTAAAATGAATTATATTTCACAAGTTATATTCAAAACTATGATAAAAATGAATTAAGATAAAATAGAGTGCTCTGGCACACTGAGTGGCATAACTTGCTCGGCTACACTGTAGTCGGGTAAGGGGTGTCACATTTAGTGGTATCAGAGCGCGGTTTAGGCGTTTCTGGACCTAGATAGATTGCATACCATGCATTGTATTTGTAAGAGTCGAGGTGACACTAATGCAGATCTGTTTGTCTTTCTTATTTTGAATAGGATATGGACCCTTCATCTCAGAGAGCAGTCGAGGAGGAAGTGGAGAGTCATGCTCCACCAAGAGTACCGAGACTGGGGCATGAGAGAATCTGCTCCGCCACCAAGCGAGCCTCGCCACCTCCACAGTCCATGTTTCAGCAAATGGCCGATTTCTTTAGACAAATGGCCGGGGTAATGCCAGCACCGCCACCACCACCAGCTCCACAGCAGAAATCACATCTGGAAAGGCTAAGAAAGCTTGGAGCAGTGGATTTCTATGGCAAGAGAGAAGATGACTCTGTTGCAGCCGAAAAATTGGTTGAACAGAACGGGCAGAGTCTTAAAACAACTCCACTGCACCCTAGAGCAGAACTTAGAAGCTGCTGTATCCTTGTTACAAGACGATGCCTACGAATGGTGGGACACTGTGTCCAGTGAAGTGCAGCCAAAAGCTGTAACTTGGGACTTCTTTCTTTCAGAATTTAAGAAGAAATATGTGGGTAATGTATACCTAGAAGAGAGAAGAAGAGAGTTTATTAACCTGAGGCAGAGACAGTTGTCAGTGGCCGAATATGAGAAGGAATTCGTAAGATTGAGCCGCTATGGAAGGGAGATCGTCCCTAATGAAGACAAAAGGTGCAAGAGATTTGAAGAGGGACTAAATGACAACATCAAGATCCAGCTCACTGCCTTGGGAATCACAGAATTTACCAAGCTAGTGGAAGCCGCAATAAAGGTTGAAAAAGTAAGAATCAGTGAGCAGACCAGAAGGGAGAGACAGCAGAAGAGGGCCTGTGAGTCAAGTATACCGACCGATAGTAAGAAGTTTAAGGGTTCTGTTCACAAGATCGACACGTGGCCACAGAGGCCAGATTGGGATATCTATAGCTAGTTCTCCGGGCACAATAACAAGGGGATCAACCCCAAAGCCTGAATGTATGCATTGTGGTAGAAGACACAGAGGGGAGTGTCGACTGTTAACTGGATAGTGTTTCAAATGTGGGGCTACGGATCATTTCATAAGAGATTGCCCTCAGAGGAGTGGTTCAATAGCTCCAGTACAAGTTGATAGACCTTCCCCTATAGTTCAAAGGGGTAAAAGATCGGGTAGAGCAAAAACAGCTGACATTTCACAGAAGATTGTTTCTGAGACAGTTGAAAAGCCCGAAGTCAGGGTGGTACCACAAGTATATGCTATGGAAGCTCAGGAAGAGCCAAACCTATAATCGATGAGGCGATGCAAGGAAGTGAAGAAACAAGGAGGTAGCAACTCCCTGATTACATAAGTCAGGTAAATTTCGAGGACGAAATTTAAATAAGAGGGGAAGAGTTGTAACACCCTCCCCGTAGCAACTCCGTACATTCTACTGTTCCGGTGACCGGTGTTGGTCCGGACAGCTAGAACATCCGGAAAAATATTTAAACTAAAGTCAGGGACCATAATTAACTCAAATATTAATGATAAAAATTTAGTAAAAATTTTAGAAATAAAATACAGTTAAGTCAAAAGAGCCGGTGCCCAAGCGATGGGTAACCAAAGGTAAGTTGCGGTTCTCGCAACGAGGGGCCCTAGACCTGGGGGAAAAATTATAAAATAATTTTTGGGACTCCAGAGAAGGGCCATTGAGGTTCCTATGGCATTAGAATGCCAAGAAAATATTTAGAAAAATTTTTCAATCGGTACAGACAATTTTGACCCGTTAAGCCAAACGGAGGGCATTTTGGTCATTTCGCCTTCAGAGGTGATTTTTGGCCGACTTGTCCAGTTAAGTAAATAATTATTATGATCTTAAATATGAATAAATATTGCTAAAAATTAAATTGAAATGTGATAGAAAAGAAAAGAAAAGAAAAATCAAAAATTAAGCAAATAATGACATCACATGATGTCACTCACTTACTCCCACCCAATCACCACTTGACAAAACTAATAAAAAGAGATAAAATGAACTTAAAATGAGATAAAAAAACAAAAGAACCAGCAGTTTCCTTCTTCATACGGGCTGGAATAAGAGAGAAAGAGAGAGAAAAGGAAAAGAAAGAAAGAAAGGAAGAAGGAGAAGGAGAAGTAGCAGAAATAGGGGTTCAGCAGGGCAGCATATTTCTTTTCCGCCCAGGTGAGTTTGGCTCAACATCTAAGGCTGATTTTTGAATATGTTTAAACTATGTATGTGTGGAAGTTATGGTAAAAATTTGGTGGTTGTTCAACGGTTGGATTTGGAGAAACATATTGTTGAACGCAGGCTGTCTGTAGGTTGAATTCTGAAATTTGGCTACTGAAATTTGAGAAAAATAAATATTTAGGATGCTTATAAAATTATGAAATTTGGTACAAATGATATTTGGGATGTTGATGCTGCTGTGTTAAAATTTGGTGAATTTTAGACTTGTGGTTTATGAGATATAAATTGTTTTGCATGAGCTGTCTGAGTAAGACTGATTTCTGCAAAAATTCAGATTGTGAAGGGTTGAATGAATGTTTTGATATCTCATGATATAGTGTTGATTTGATGCTGAAATTTTTACTGATATTGTATAGGGATGTCTTGAATATATGGTATAAATTTGGGATTTATCTAACGGTTAGATCATTATATATAAATTTGAATGCACAAGCTGCCAGATTGGGTATTAATGGGTTGTGGATTTAAGATTTATGATGGGAGTTTAGTCCAATTTAAGGGGAAATGCTATTGAATTTTTATTGGATATTTAATTTAGGAAAGTGAAGTTATAATTGATTATGATTATTATGGTTCTAGGAGAAATCTTGAAGAATACCAAGCTCAAGGTTGGTTTCAAAAAGGTTAGTGCATATACTTATCTTCCTTTCTTAAATTTTGTTAGGAAGTTAAATTGAATGAGAAATTGATGAAAAAATTGAACAAAACATATCTGTGGGAGTGTGCATGAATTTCGGCAGCTTTGATGTATAAGGGTATGATGAGTTTAATTGATATTAAACTTGCCTAGAGATGGTATGAGATATGTATATATGTGATGGATGGGTTGATAAAGTATAGGTTGCATGAAATGAATATGAAAACTAGGGTTTTGGGGAGTAAAAATTAGCTTGGCTTATGAAATTGTTAAAGTACATCCTAATGGTCAATTAGTGACCATTTGAAGGAATTTGACCTTAATTGGGACTGGAATAAAGCATGGCAAAGGGAAGGTGTGTACTGCCTAGAGGGTGCAGAATGGTGACTGAAAATTCAGTCCATTTGCATAGCCATAACTTTGGCTGTGTAGGTCCAATTGGTGTTTGGCCAATTGGACATGAAACTAGGCTTATAATGGCACATTTTTGCTGAAGATACCATGCCCAAAAGACCAAAGAAAGTGGACCAAAAGTTGGCCCCAATCCGGATACCCTGCAAACAGCCCCTGCAGAATGACCAAATGAACAGTAACTGTTCATTTGGTCATAACTCACTGTAGATTTGGTCAATTGACCTGAAAGTTTTACAGCAACAAGTTAAGACATAGAAAAACAACTTTCAGGAAGGAACCTACCCCAAATTATGGCCAAAACCTAACCCAAATGGCTATGGCAGTCACTGTTCATGCTACTGTAGATATGGTATTTTCTGCAGAATGCAAATCCGGCCAGCTGTGGTTTTTGGGCCATATCTAGGCTACAAAACTCCAAATGGAGTGATTCAAAAAAAGAAATTCAACTAGACAAAATAAGGAACAACTTTCATGTTTTACATTTCTTCAAATTCTAACAGTAACAGTGTCTAATGGAATAGTGAAGTTGACCCACCAAAACTGAAAATTCTGCTAGTATTGAGTTACACTTTGGAATGGTATTAACACTTAATGCCAACAAGTTTTAAACACCAAATGTGGTATGTTTGGAGTGCCAAAGTCAATGTACATATTTTCTATCCAAAAGTCAACATTTTTGTTGACCAATGAGGTGAATAGTGACACCAAAACCAAAATTGGCAATTTTGCCAAAATGACCTAAGCTTTGAGAAAGTGACCAAAACTAACAAGTTTTGAATACAAAATGTGGTATGTTGGGAGTATTAAAACCAATGTACCTATTGTTTATGCAAAAGTCAACATTTTAGTTGACTAAGGAAATGAATAGTGACATGAAAACTTGAAATTCAAAAATTGTGAAACTTAAAAATGCAAAATGCCCTAGTAGGCCTAATGTGATTGGTTTGGATAGTTTGGCAAGGCAATAGGGTATTGTTTTAGCAGTACTGCGAAAGGAAAGGCTTTTATGCCTGTATTCATGGCTTTATGCCCGTATCCATGGCTTTTATGCCTGTATTCATGGCTTTATGCCCGTATCCATGGCTTTTATGCCCGTATTCATGGCTTTTATGCCGATTATGTGATATCATGGCTTTTTAGCCATACTGACTGTATACGTGGTTGACGTTCTGCGTCCCATGGTATGACAGCCCGAGGCACCGCGGTGTCCAGTGCCAATGACCCGTTATCCAGTCCAGTCGTTCAGTATAGGTTACTTAGGCATGGAAAAGTATAACTGTAATTGAACTGATTGTTAAAGAAAATACGAAAATTAAATATCAGAAATGATTACGATAGAATACAAAGAAACTCAAGATCATGAAGAAAATAAATAAACAAAATGCATGAAGAAGTTAATATCATAAAACGTAATTAGCCCTCGACTAAACACTAAGTTGGTAATTATTCAGTTCTTATGAACACAATAGCTAAGAAATTATGATTTTTATATTGCATATTATTTCTTTCTATTTTATTATTTGCACCACTAAGCTTTATGCTTAGCGCGTCGCTTTTGCAACGCGTAGGTACTGAAGATACTGATCGAGAGCCAGTAGACCACAGATTGGGTAAGTCCATCCTGCAGTTCTGCATAGTGTCCGTGTCACCTCACAAAGTTACAATTGCATTGGTAGGACACTAGGTGTCATTTTGGTATTTTGTAATTGATCTTATTTTCTCATGTGTAAATGAACTTATGAAATGTAATTTGATGCTCATGTAAATAATGAGAATTGTGTTTGTAAATGAAAAAGTGAATGTTTATCTGTGATATATATATGATTATCACATGAAATGAATGATTGAGAAATGAATGTGAACTGAAAAATATTGAGATTTTGATAAATGGAGTTGAGATGAATGAAAATGAATATAGGAAGTGTTTTTCACAGGTTTCGAAGAACTGTTTTCTCCATTTTTAGCCGGCACTCTGCCGGATTTTCTATAAAATTTTCAGAACCTCAAATAAATAGTAATTTCGATAAATGGCTTAAAATGAATTATATTTCACAAGTTATATTCAAAACTATGATAAAAATGAATTAAGATAAAATAGAGTGCTCCGGCACACTGAGTGGCATAACTTGCTCGGCTACGCTGTAGTCGGGTAAGGGGTGTCACAAGTGTTGTTGATTGAATATTGTAGTAATGAGGAGGAGAAGGAACATTAAATTGGAAGTGTATAAGCTTTGTGCAGGTTGTGTATTGAAGGCAGCACCTAAATGAGGCCATAAGTGCCAAACTATGAACCCAATTGGTATGAGGCCAATATGGGGTGAAACTAGATACCAAATAGGCCAACTTTCATGTAGAAAGGTTGCCAAAATTCTGCCTAGAAACTGACCTTAAAAGGTGACCAAATCTGGATTAGTGCATTTGAGGCCTGAAAATTGACCATTTGGGCAGCAGTTAGTGTTTAGGCCATAACTCACTCAAAACAGGTCCAATTGACCTGAAATTTTGACCATGAATAGTTAAGACCTATATCTACAAGTCTTATGAAGACACTAGAGCCCAGAAATGACCAGAACCAAGTCAAATGGCTTGCACAAATTCGTGCACAAAAACTGCCGAACCAAAAGTGACCTAAAAATTGACCAAATTGTGCACTAAAGGTGCAATCTATCCAGTTTTAGCAAATTGACCATATCTTGGACTACACAACTCGGAATGACCTGAAATTTTTCCCCGCGTGCAATAATACATAGAGCTACAATTTTGCTTCTTTGACCAGAAGCAAAAAACTAAGGGAAATAGGACTTTAAGCTAGACTAATCTAGCACACAAAAATTGAGAATGTGACATTTTACATACAATGATGCTTGAAGCATTTTGGCAATGAATTCCAACTTGTAAAAATGGTAAATTGCACTATATTGGCAGCAAATTGAGATTTAAATTGTGACATATTGATGCTAGAAACAACTTATCCATATTACCTAAAAAGGTCAACACATGCATTGACTTGTGAATTATATAATAGTTAGTAAACTCCAAAGATTGAAGAATTAAACAATTAAATTATAATGTGCCCTAGTTTGCCTAGTTGACTAGTATGGATAGGTTGGCATGCCAATAGGATTCTGACAGCTGTTCTGTAAATGGTTTCATGCCATACTATGTTTTTACGGCTTATTATGTCGCACTGTGACTTTAATAGCCTACGGCTATACATATTGCATATTTATTTTTGGCATATCGCCAGATTGACTATATGGCTTTTTAGCCACGCTATTTGCACACCGGGAGACACTTTGTGACCGATGGTGTGACGGCCCGAGGTACTAGGTACCCAGTGCTAGTATATCCGTTTATGTAGTCTGGTCAGTATATAGGCTACACGAGCAGTAATTCAAGTACTATTAAAAATCCAAAATACATAAATTCAGTCTTCTGACATACAACACTACCAAAATTAGCAGATATTGAAATGTTAGCAAATAAAGGTAGAATCAACAATTGTGAAGAACACCGATGCCATAAATTTATTTACTTTATTTTAGTGTATATTTCTTTATATTTGGCACCACTAAGCAAAATTGCTTAGCGCGTTGCTTTTGTAAAGCGTAGGTATTGGAGACATAGCTGGGGAGCCCAGCAGACCTACTACTGGGTGAGACATCAGATCTGCACAGGAGTCCATAGTCATCTGCACTGCATTGCATACATGGTAGGACTTAGGATATCTTGTATTTTGTATTTTTGTTGTATATTTGAAATTCAGCCCTGTATTTTGTAATGTTATGAAAGCTCTAAAGTTTGTAATATTTTGTACATATTAAATAACATGGAGATTTTCTGTTTATATTTAAATTATTATGAACTGTATTATGGAACTGTTTAATGACTGTAAAAGTCTATTGACCTTACTGAGAAATAGAGACTGTGAAATATTTGAGATTTTGATATCATAATATTAAACTATTTTCAACAGGTTTGGAAGGACAGTTTGTCCTAAATATAGACGGCACCTTGCCAAATTTTTATTACCAGTCTTGAAACACTGATTTTAACAAAGTATGACAATAGTATCAACATGATATGAATATTACATAAATGACTTCTTAAAATCAAATTGAGTTCAAAAAATGAGATAATCACAGACTAGGTGTTTCGGCACGCCGTGTAGCATGCCTTGCTCGGCTATACTGTAGACAGGTGAGGGGTGTTACATTTAGTGGTATCAGGGCACAGTTTAGGCGTTTCTAGACCTAGATAGATTGCACATCATGCATTGCATTGTAAGTGTTAAGATGACTCTAATGCAGATCTTTTGATTTGTTTTGTTATTTTGATCAGAATATGGACTCCACATCGCAGAGAGCGATCGATGAGGAAGTGGAAAGTCATGCTCCATCTATGACTGAACCAGGAGACAGGAGGGAACCTACTCCACCAATACCAAATGCATCAGCCACATTTCAGCAAATGGCTGAGTTCTTTAGATAGATGGCAGGAGTTATGCCACCACCACCACCTCCACATCAAAAATCTCATATGGAGAGACTTAGGAAGTTTGGAGCAGTGGACTTTCTGGGCAAAAGAGAAGATGATTCTGTCACAGCTGAAAACTGGTTAGACAGAACTGGAAGAGTCTTGAAACAACTTCATTGTACTCTAAAGCAGAATTTGGAAGCTGCTGTATCATTACTGCAAGATGATGCATACCAGTGGTGGGATACAGTAACTAGTGAGGTGCCACCAGAACAGATAACTTGGGATTTCTTTCTCACTGAGTTCAGAAAGAAGTATGTGGGCAGTGTATACTTGGAAGAGAAGAGAAGGGAGTTTATTACCCTACGCCAGAGACAGCTGACAGTGGCTGAATATAAAAGAGAATTTGTCAGACTGAGCCGCTATGGGCGGGAAATAGTCCCTAATGAGGCAGAGAGATAAAAGAGATTTGAGGAAGGACTCAAAGATAACATTAAAGTAATGATTACAGCCTTGGGGATTACAGAGTTTGCCAAGTTAGTGGAAGCTGCACTGAAGGTTGAAAAAGTTAGAATGAATGAGCAGAACAGAAGGGACAGACAGCAGAAAAGAGGTCAGGGTCAGACCAGTACATCTTCTGCCCCTAGTAAGAAATTCAGAGGTTCACCTACTCAGAGTTTTAGTAGAGCACCAAGTCAGGGTCAATCACAGAGGCCCAAATCTCAGTTTACACAAAGGAGAGGCCAGTCTACCCCTTCAATGGCTAGCTCTCTAGGAACAGGGTACAGGGGACCAGCCCCAACAGTATCTGTTGCTTGCCCACATTGCCAAAAATGGCATAAGGGTGAATGTTGGAGGATGATAGGTGCTTGTTTACGGTGTGGATCTACAAACCACCTAGTTCGAGATTGTCCACGCAGAACTGTTACATCCACTCCGGTATTAACTGCTAGGCCTGCCCCTCCAGCTCCAGGGGGTAGAAGGCCGGGTAAGGCTGAGGCAGCCGGTACTTCACAGAAACCTATGTCAGAGTCTGTGGAGAGAGCAGAAGGCAGAAAACCAGCCAAAGCCTATGCTATAAGGACACAGGAGGAACAGGATGCTCCAGATGTTATCAAGGGTACGTTCCTCCTTTATAATACTTCTGTGCATGCATTAGTGGATCCTGGATCTACTCATTCATATATTTATATCAAGCTGCCCGTAGAAAAGGGAAACTAGTGGAGGAAAGTGACCAAGACATCCTGGTCACAAATCCACTAGGCCACAGTGTGGTAGTAAATAAGATGTATAAGGGCTGTCCATTGAAGATTCAAGGGAAAGAGTTCTCAGCAGACTTAATCGAATTGCCTTTCCATGAGTTTGATGTGATTTTGGGAATGGACTGGTTATCCCATCACCAGGCAATAGTAGATTGTATATTGAAGAGAATCTCTTTGAAAACTGCTGAGAACGAAGAAATAATAGTAGTGGGTGAAAGGACAGATTTCTTGTCCAATGTCATTTCAGCTATAGTTGCAAGGAGATGGCTGAGAAAAGGGTGTGAAGCCTATCTGGCACACGTGGTTGACACTAGGCAGGGTAAACTTGACTTGTCTAACATACCCACAGTAAGGGATTTCTCTGAGGTATTTCCTGAGAAATTGCCTAGTTTGCCACCAGAAAGGGAAGTTGAATTTGCTATTGAGATTATGCCGGGTACAGCTGCAATTTCAATTGCTCCATATAGGATGGCACCTGCTGAATTGAAAGAGTTAAAAATCCAGCTACAAGAATTACTAGACAAGGGGTTCATACGCCCCAATGTGTCACCGTGGGGAGCTCCGGTACTATTTGTAAAGAAGAAAGATGGGACACTGAGGATATGTGTTGACTACCGGCAGTTAAACAGAGCAACAGTGAAGAACAAGTATCCGTTGCCTAAAATTGATGATCTATTTGATCAGTTGAAGGGAGCCGGTGTGTTTTCTAAGATTGATCTCAGATCAGGGTATCATCAGCTAAGGGTTAAGGATGCAGATGTGCCTAAGACTGCATTTAGAACCCGGTATGGGCATTATGAATTCCTGGTGATGCCATTTGGGTTAACAAACGCTCTAGCAGCATTCATGGACCTTATGAACTGTATCTTCCATCCATACTTAGATCGATTCGTAGTAGTCTTCATTGATGACATCCTGGTGTATTCCAAGGATAAAGTAGAACATGATGAGCATTTGAGAATTGTTCTGCAGACTTTAAAAGAGAAGAAATTGTATGCTAAATTGTCCAAGTGTGAGTTCTGGTTGAATGAGATTGCATTCCTTGGACATGTAGTATCAGCTGAAGGGATTAGAGTGGATCCCAAGAAGATTGAAGCAGTGATGGAATGGAAGCCTCCCAGAAATACAACTGAGATCAGAAGTTTCTTGGGGTTAGCTGGATATTACAGAAGATTTGTAAAGGGATTTTCCCTGATAGCTGCTCCAATGACCAAATTACTGCATAAGAATATGAAATTTGACTGGAATGATAAGTGTCAAGCCAGTTTTGAGAGGCTAAAGGCTATGTTAACAGAGTCACCAGTGTTAACACAGCCAATGTCTAGAAAAGACTTTGTAGTCTACAGTGATGCCTTACACAATGGGTTAGGGTGTGTACTCATGCAAGAAGGGAAAGTGGTCGCATATGCTTCCAGGCAGTTAAGGCCACATGAAAAGAATTACCCTACTCATGATTTGGAGTTAGCAGCAATTATCTTCGCATTGAAGATATGGAGGCATTACTTGTATGGAGAAAAATGCTACATATACACAGACCATAAGAGTCTGAAGTATTTGCCAACCCAGAAGGAACTTAATTTGAGACAGAGGCGATGGATTGAATTCCTGAAAGATTATGATTGTGTGATTGACTACCACCCTGGGAAGGCAAATGTAGTCGCTGATGCTTTAAGCAGAAAATCTATTGTAGCATTAAGATCTCTGAATGCCCAACTATCCTTAACTCATGATGGAGTTATTTTGGCTGAGTTGCTAGTGAAGCCAAATCATACAACAGACAGGATGGGCGTAAGATGATGAGAAATTGATGGCTGTTATGGGCAAAATCACTGAGGGGAAGGAAACTGAATATGAAGTGAAAGAAAATGGGTGCTTGTACTATAAAGAAAGAGTGTGTGTTCCAGATGATAAAGAGTTGAAAACCAGTATTCTGAAAGAAGCACATAATATTGTGTATGCTATGCACCCAGGAAGCACAAAAATGTACCATGACCTGAAACTCCGATACTGGTGGCCAGGTATGAAGAAGGACATAGTTGACCATGTAACTAGATGCTTGACCTGTCAACAAGTCAAAGCAGAACATCAAGTTCCATCAGGTTTGTTGCAGCCCATAAACATATCTGAATGGAAATGGGACCGAGTCACTATGGAGTTTGTCAGTGGTCTATCCCTCACTCAGAAGAAGCATGATGTAGTATGGGTGATTGTGGATAGGTTGACCAAATCAGCACATTTTCTGCCAGTCAGAACTGACTACTCACTGGAAAAGCTAGCAGAATTGTACATCAGTGAGATAGTTAGACTACATGGAATTCCACTTTCCATTATATCTGATAGAGACCCGAGGTTTACATCGAGATTTTGGAAGAAATTACAAGAATCCTTGGGCACACAACTCCATTTTAGTACGGCTTTTCATCCTCAGACGGATGGACAGTCATAAAGAATAATCCAGGTAAATTTTGAAACTCATTAAGTTATTGCAAACAATAAACTGATAATAATAATAGTAATAACTAAATATCTGTGATAGGTCCTCGAGGATATGCTGAGAAGTTGTGTAATTGAGTTTGAGGGAAGTTGGGACAGATACCTTCCACTGGCAGAATTTGCATATAACAATAGCAATCAAGCTAGCATATAAATGGCACCCTACGAAGCACTGTATGGGAGAAAATGCAGAACACCTGTATGTTGGACTGAATTGGGTGAAGATAAGCTAGTGGGGCTAGATCTGATAAAACAAACAGAGGAAAAGGTGAAACTGATAAAGGCCAATTTGAAAGTTGCCTCAGACCGACAGAAATCTTATGCTGACTTGAGGAGAAAAGACATTGAGTATGAAGTTGGCGAGAAGGTATTTCTCAAAGTATCACCGTGGAAGAAAATGTTGAGATTCGGGAAAAAGGGAAAATTAAGCCCTAGGTTTATTGGCCCATATGAAGTTATTGAACGTGTGGGACCAGTAGCCTACTGATTAGCCTTACCACCTGTGCTGGACAAGATACATAATGTGTTCCATGTCTCGATGCTCAGAAGATACAGATCAGATCCTTCACATGTCATCTCAGCAAAAGAAATTGTGGTACAACCTGACCTGACATATGAAGAAGAACCAATTAAAATCTTGGCATGAGAGGTAAAAGAGCTCAGAAACAAGACAATTCCACTAGTGAAAATCCTATGGAGACACCACAACACGGAAGAGGCAACATGGGAGAGCGAGGAGACAATGAGACAACAGTTCCCTCAGCTCTTCACATCAGGTAAATTTCGAGGATGAAATTTTTATTTAGAGGGGAAGAGTTGTAATATCCCCACTGTACGTATTCTATACGTTCTTTTGCTCCAGTGGCCAAATAACAGTCTAGACAAGTCAGGATGTCTGGAACTACACTTCGGTGATAATGAACAGACATATAATAGTGAAATAAATAAAAAGAAAATACAAGAAAAATCAAACAAAAATGAAAGAGAGAAAATGATGCTAAGTTAAACGAGCCAGCACCACAGCGATGGGTAACCGCACTGGGAAGGCCGTTGCCAACCCCAGGACCGCGGGGAACCCTCTGAATTTAATTTTGAGACACAGATAAAAGTTTATTGAAATGTAATTGTCACTAGAAATATCAAAGAAAAATCAATAAATTAGTATAAAGAAAAACGAAAAATCGAGAAACAGACAAAAATCGGTGTTACCGAAAAATCAGGAATGTAACCCGAAGTGGGGTATTTTGGTCATTTGACACCTAATGTTGCCTTTTGACCTCAATGTCCATTAAAAATAAATGATATTACACCTTAGAAATGACATGAAAAATTAAATTATGATACATTATGTAAATTGTGAAAGAAAAGAGGTAAATGTGTAAATAAAGGAACCTTAACCTAATTAAACATTAAACAACTCATAAGTGCTCCACTAACTATATTATAAACTACATAAAATAAGCATTAGTGGGCAGAATTGGGTCATCTTCAACCTTGAGAAAACCTTGCCGTAAATCCTCTCAAAGTCCTCCATGGCCACCATGCATGGAGCTTTCTCTCTCCATCATCAAGCCCTCATTTCCACTTCCTTCCTTCATTAAAGCTTGCATACTCACCTTGGGGAAGATATTGGCAGCAAGAAAAACAAGATTTGGTGAGGTTTGAATGAAGCTTTCAAGTGGTAAGTGTCCAAAATCCCTCCCTTGCTTTAGTAAAGCTTGTGTTTAGGTTGAGGTGAGTGTTTTGGTGAAGAGAAATAAAAGAATAGTGAGAAATGGACTTGTCCATTTTTGGCAGCCATGAACCCTTGTTGAGCTTGAGTTATTTTTACTTCTAATGAATGAAAATGAAGGTTGATTGATTCAAATGAAAGTTAGAGTAAGTTTGTGCACAAGTATGTGCATGTAGTGTTTAGATTAAAGGTGTGAAATGGAACCTTGAAGCCTTGAGCAAACTGACATGTTTGGCAGCCCCTAATAGCATGAATTTGTGTGTGAATATATGTTTATTAATGATATATGTTAATGTCAATTTTTGGGCAGCAAGTGTAAGTGATGTTGAAGTATGAATATGTTGAAGTATATGTGTAATATTAACATTGAAGTATGTTGAATTTTGGTGGAAGTGAATGTTGAACTTAATGATGGATTGTGTGCATTGAGCACTTGAACATTCTGCCCAGAATTGTTGCTGAATTTGTGTACAATATATGTATAGAAGTGTTGTTGATTGAATATTGTAGTAATGAGGAGGAGAAGGAACATTAAATTGGAAGTGTATAAGCTTTGTGCAGGTTGTGTATTGAAGGCAGCACCTAAATGAGGCCATAAGTGCCAAACTATGAACCCAATTGGTATGAGGCCAATATGGGGTGAAACTAGATACCAAATAGGCCAACTTTCATGTAGAAAGGTTGCCAAAATTATGCCTAGAAACTGACCTTCAAAGGTGACCAAATCCGGATTAGTGCATTTGAGGCCTGAAAACTAACCATTTGGGCAGCAGTTAGTGTTTAGGCCATAACTCACTCAAAACAGGTTCAATTGACCTGAAATTTTGACCATGAATAGTTAAGACCTATATCTACAAGTCTTATGCAGACACTAAAGCCCAGAAATGACCAAAAACAAGTCAAATGGCTTGCACAAGTTCGGGCACAAAAACTACCGAACCAAAAGTGACCTAAAAATTGACCAAATTGTGCACTAAAGGTGCAATCTGTCTAGCTTTAGCAAATTGACCATATCTTGGTCTACACAACTCGGAATGACCTGAAATTTTGCCCCGCGTGCAATAAGACATAGAGCTACAATTTTTCTGCTTTGACCAGACGCTAAAAACCAAGGGAAATAGGACTTGAAGCTAGACTAATCTAGCACACAAAAATTGAGAATGTGACATTTTGCATGCAATGATGCTTGAAGCATTTTGGCAATGAATGCCAACTTGCAAAAATGGTAAATTGCACTATATTGGCAGCATATTGAGATTTAAATTGTGACATATTGATGCTAGAAATAACTTATCCATATTACCTAAAAAGGTCAACACATGCATTGACTTGTGAATTATATAATAGTTAGTAAACTCCAAAGATTGAAGAATTAAACAATTAAATTATAATGTGCCCTAGTTTGCCTAGTTGACTAGTATGGATAGGTTGGCATGCCAATAGGATTCTGACAGCTGTTCTGTAAATGGTTTCATGCCATACTATGTTTTTACGACTTATTATGCTGCACTATGACTTTAATAGCCTACGGCTATACATATTGTATATTTATTTTTGGCTTATCGCTAGATTGACTATATGGCTTTTTAGCCACGCTATTTGCACACCGGGAAACACTTTGTGACCGATGGTGTGACGGCCAGAGGTACTAGGTACCCAGTGCTAGTATATCTATTTATCCAGTCTGGTCAGTATATAGGCTACACGGGCAGTAATTCAAGTACTTTTAAAAATCCAAATACATAAATTCAGTCTTCTGACATACAACGCTACCAAAATTAGCAGATATTGAAATGTTAGCAGATAAAGGTAGAATCAACAATTGTGAAGAACACCGATGCCATAAATTTATTTACTTTATTTTAGTGTATATTTCTTTATATTTGGCACCACTAAGCAAAATTGCTTAGCGCGTTGCTTTTGTAACGCGTAGGTATTGGAGACACAGCTGGGGAGCCCAGCAGACCTACTACCGGGTGAGACATCAGATCTGCACAGGAGTCCAGAGTCATCTGCACTACATTGCATACATGGTAGGACTTAGGATATCTTGTATTTTGTATTTTTGTTGTATATTTGAAATTCAACCCTGTATTTTGTAGTGTTATGAAAGCTCTAAAGTTTGTAATATTTTGTACATATTAAATAACATGGAGATTTTCTGTATATATTTAAATTATTATGAACTGTATTATGGAACTGTTTAATGACTGTAAAAGTCTATTGACCTTACTGAGAAATAGAGACTGTGAAATATTTGAGATTTTGATATCATAATATTAAACTGTTTTCAATAAGTTTGGAAGGACAGTTTGTCCTAAATATAGACGGCACCTTGCCAAATTTTTATTACCAGTCTTGAAACACTGATTTTAACAAAGTATGACAATAGTTTCAACATGATATGAATATTACATAAATGACTTCTTAAAATCAAATTGAGTTCAAAAAATGAGATAATCACAGACTAGGTGTTTCGGCACGCTGTGTAGCATGCCTTGCTCGGCTATACTGTAGACGGGTAAGGGTGTTACAGATAGTTAGGGCTTATATGCCCATCACAAATGAAATTCATAAAATATTAGTATCTCAACTTGAAATATAAAATTTGTAATTACATAAGTAGATTCTTGAATTTATAAATGAGAAAGGAAAAATGTTTTGAATACAATGGTACATGTGAACCATTGTTTAGAATTGTGATCAATATGAATAACATAATGAATGAATAAATGAACCATATTAATGTATGAATGAGACATTAGTTCTCATTATTATAGAAAGGAGAAGTATTTGAGTACAATGGTATAAAAGGATAATTGATGTGAATTGTGACAATATAAATGATCAAATGAATGTATGAATTATAATTGAAATTTATCATGAAATAATGAAGTCATAAAACACAATATATTAATATTTAATGATATTATGTGCCCTTGTATTGCCTATGTAGCACCCCTATGTTTGGTAGTGCATTCTACTGTTCTAGTGACCAGTGTTGTCCGGACAGCCAGGATGCCTAGAACTACACTTCAATATGAGTGAGGAGACATAAAATAATGAAATACAAGAAAAGAAAATACAAGAAAAACAAAGGAAAAATAATAACAAAGAAATGTAACCAAGTTAAGCGAGCCGAGAACCCTAGCGATGGGTGACCGCACTGAGAAGTCACGGCGTGGACCGTTGACTAGCCCTGGACCACGGAGAACCCTGGAAAATATTTTTAGGACTTAAATATACCCCTATGGAAGTATAAATATCATTAGAAATATCAAAGAAAAAATTAAATAATTAGTACAAAGAAAAGTGAGAAATCGAAAAACGGACAAAACCCGGTGTTACCGAAAAATCAGGAATGCCACCCGAACAGGGGCATTGTGGTCATTTGACACCCCGAGTTATCTTTTGACCTAAATTTCCATTAAAAATAAATAATATTACACTTGAAAAATATAATGAAAAATTAATTTAGGGGTACCTAATGTAAATAGCCAAAAGTGGAGTGTAAATGGAGTAATTATCAATTAAAATATATAATATAGTTTAATTAAGATGAGTGGACCACTATGGACTAAAATAGTCACTAAGTGGGCAGATTTAAACCCACTAAACACTTCATCATCTTCATTTCTTCTCCCATGCCGAAGTGAACTCCATTAAGCCTCCATAGCCAAAACTTGAGAGAGCTCCTAATCTCCTCCATTCTCACCTCCAACCATCAAAGTTTCTTCACTAATCTTAGTCCCCACCTCACAAGGAAGAAGTAGATACCAAAATCAAGGGAGATTAGTAAAGATTTAATAAGTCCCAACAATAGGTAAGTTTGTATTTTTGATTGTTGCTTTGTTAAAGTTTGTAAGGATGTTATGGGTGTTTGATTTATGGAGAGATCTTTGAGGTTTGACGTTGAATGGGGAAGTGTACTTTTGGCAGCCATGGAAACACCTTGAAGACAGTTTATTTTTGCTTGTAAATGGTGAATTAAAGGATTAATTAAATGTATATTGTGTAGGAAATTATTTGGGTGATTATACTTAGTATATGTAAATGTGTATTGAAATTTGAAGCTTGGAAATTAATGGAATGTAAATGTATCATTGCGGCAGTTTGTTGACTCTTGAAGAATGCTGGAATTCATGCTTGGTTTATGGTATATTAATGTTGACTTGTGTTGGATGTTATGGCAGTTTGAGTGTATATATGATGGTATGAGGTTGGACATGTAAAAGTGTTATGGTTAGGTGCTTGAATTGTTTTAAATTGAGTTTGACAAATTCTGCACTTTATGGTGTATGTTGAATGTGATTGTAAGCTACCAAAATGACCTATAATATGTTGTGAACTGTGTTTAAGTTAAGGTACAAACCAGAATTGGCTTGAATGTTGAGTTTGGTAAGTGTTAAAAGTGGTCTTTGATGTGTATGAAGGAAATGTAATAAGGCAGTTTGCATTTTGGGCTTAGAAACTTAAGTGTGTGGCTCCAATTGGTATGAAACCAATTGGAGGTGAAACTAGGCACAAAATTTGCCAACTTTCATGAAGGAAGCTTGCCAAAATTCTGCTTGCAAGGTAGCTTGAAAAATGACCAAATCCGGATTAAGTGCAAATATGGCCTGAAAATTGACCATTTGGGCAGCAGTTAGTGTTTAGGCAATAACTCACTCAAAACAGGTCCAATTGACCTGAAATTTTGATCATGAATAATTAAGACCCATATATACAAGTCTTATGAAGACACTAAAACCCATAAATGACCATAAGCAAGTCAAACAGCTTGCACAAGTTCGGGTCCAAAAACTGGCCGAACCAAAATTGACCTAAAATGACTTAAAATGACCAATTTTAGTGCAATTTGACCAGCAATAGTAAAATGGCCATAACTTGGTCTACATAACTCAGAATGACCTGAAATTTTTCCCCGCATTCCATAAGACATAGATCTACAAGTTTGTAGTTTTCACCGAAACCCGAAAACTGAGGGAACTAGGTCGTTCGACTAGGTCAAACTAGTATCCGGGAATCCAGCAAATTGCAAGAAAATGCAAGATACGTGGAAATGAATTTGGTAACATGTACCAACCCTAAAAGACTATTGAATGTGACATATTAGTAACATTAAAACCTAATTTACCTAGAATGCATCGAGGGTCGACATATTAGGTTGACTAAGAAAATAATAGAATTCGATAAATTAATTATTGAACCTTATTCTTAGAGACAGTTTATATGAGTACTGAAACACTTCAAATTGTGTTTCTCAGTTAGTAAAGACTCAGGGAAGGGGAAGGAAACACTGAGTCAGAGCCAAGAGACAGTTATCAGAGGTTTGTACACAACTAGTTTTTAACTAATTTTGTTTGAATATTTCATATGATTAAATGACATACTTTTCTTATGTATTATGTTTAACAAGCATTGGATTTAATTCAATGATTATTGAAAATTATTATAGTATGTATGAATTTAGCTTTGTGAAATGGTATTTCCACAAGTATTAAGCATTATTATGGATTGAATATATTATGTTTTGAAAAATTGTGATAGAACATGTTTTGAATTGTGATGGTAATTTTCATGGAAAAATGCAAATTTATGATTTCAATTGTGATGAGCATAAAAATTATTGGATATTGGAATTGACTTTGAATCGAATTATGCTGTGATTTATGCTCACTAAAAGGATTGTGATATTGTTTTATATCTCACTATAGATGCTTGACTAGGTTATTACCCGTCTCTCTCATTTGTTGAGAAGATAATGGAGTTAGTTGTGTTTTGATTACCATGGTACGTGCACAGGCTTAGATTTTCCTCTGATTTGAGGTTAGATCTAAGTTTATTTTATCGTTATGGCTCTTGCGGAAGATTCATTATTGTGATGGTACTGTGCACGATGATTCGACCTCCCCGACCATAGGGAGTTAGAATCACATCGAATATGGCCCTTTCGGATTAGTCTTGCATAGTTAGTGAGATAAAGAATGATTTTTGAGATACAGCATGGTTTTTGAGATACAACATGATTTTTGAGACACAGAATGTTTTTGAACAGTAAAGAATTATGATTTCAGTTATGATTTATGTATAATTGATTTTGTTGGAACTACCTTAAATGGTTAGTCATGATTTGATAAATTGAATTTCATGATCAAAGTCATTTTATACAAATGATTTACATTATTGGCAATGAATATTTTGAGTTTTGGAATTTGATGAGTATTCAGATTTCCAAATTATTTACTGTAAATTTTGTCAATGTATATTGTACTATGTTTTAAATTATAGTTGTGCACCACTGAGTTCACCACTCAGCGATAGCTTTGTATGCTGTCGCAGGTAAGAAGAGCATAGAGCAGTGAGTAAATTTCTTTGAAGACACTTTCAAATCAGCACCAGGTATATTATAGGTATACCCATGTACATAGGTTTTGATGTATGCATGTAGTAATATGTATGTAAATTATTTGAGCAGTTGTATAAAAACTCTTGTAAAATATTTTGGTATGTAATTAAATGTAAATTATTATAAATATAAATTTGAGATTTCATTTACTTGAATAGTTTTGTATTATAAATTTTGAGTCTTGTAATCAATGAAATGTTTCTTTATGATGAGATTAGTTTGAAAATGAATTGATTGTTTATTGAGAATTGAATTGTGAATTGAAATGAAGTTATTGAAGTTGTATTTTAGAAAACATATTGGGAGCATTTTCTTTTGCAGGATTGAAGAATTATTTTCTCAAAATACAACCGGCACTTTGCAGAAATTTTGAAAAAAATTTTATAACACCATATTTTAATCGATGATTTAAATTTCATGAAAATTGTTTTAAAATCCCTTGTAGTATATCTAATGGGTTATCGGTAGGCGAAATACGGTAATTCATTAGGTGTACTACGGGATCATGTTACATCATACAGGGGAGTAGGGTGTGACATGTTTTGTGGTATCAGAGCAATGGTTTTAAAGTAAATTTTGAACTGTGAATTTGAAATCTTTTTGTCGGTAACTACAACTGCTCAAATGTTTGATACATATAGTACATTTACATCATAAATATGAACTAATGGAGAGGAATCTCCTTGTGTTGGTTGTACAGGAATAGAAAATCCTATGAAAAGATATGGAAGAGAAGAATGAGACAATAGAACAGTCCGTGATGGCAGAAGTACAAGTTGAGGCCCCAGCTCCACAAAGTGACGAAGGCTCGAATGTACCAATTTTACCAGTACAAATTACTGCACAAATGGCCCAGCAAATGGCCATTTTCTTCCAACAAATGGCTGATAATCTGTCAGCCCAAGCCC
This sequence comes from Hevea brasiliensis, assembly GCF_030052815.1. Classification (NCBI taxonomy): domain Eukaryota; kingdom Viridiplantae; phylum Streptophyta; class Magnoliopsida; order Malpighiales; family Euphorbiaceae; genus Hevea; species Hevea brasiliensis. The sequence goes on along the minus strand of NC_079493.1, from coordinate 69,360,895 downwards.
AAGTACAGACCCAACCCTCACAAGGGCAGTGTGAAATAGAGAAGAGGGAAAAATCTACAGGTTAGAGCTCGAGCAGTTATTTGAGGAAGAGAAAAGAATTTGAGCTCAGAGATATGATAGAGGCGGATCATCAGGGCAGAGAACACCAAGATCTAGTAGTCGAACAACCAGAAGTTCCTATTCTGCCCGTTTCTGCCATGTTTGTGGTAAGCTACATGGAGGTATTTGTCGAAGGACCTCTAGAGCCTGCTACAATTATGGAAAACTTGGACACTTAGCTAAAGATTGTACTAGAGCATCTCGATCTGCTTTCCAGAGTTCATAGACCATCAGTCAGAGTTGAGATAGAAATAGAGTTGGTACTCCTCACCACTATAACATAGTGAATCAAACCGAATATAGTAGCGCACCAGTCAGAGCATCCACTATGCACCAAGGAGAAAGAGCAAAAACTTCAGATGTAGCTGTTGGTAAGTTCTTAATTTTTTAAAGAAATAATTAGTTATTATTTGATCCCAGCACTACTTAGTTGTGTGTTAGTGTCAGAACTATATGTTCTGTTGTTATTCCTTTACATGGGAATGAATTTTGATGTATTAGTGACTAGTCCTTTAAGATAATAACTATAATAACAAGTATGATTGACATTAATTTTGGAAGAATTGTTAGCTAAAAGTATTTTCTAATGTACCATAAATTATAAAGCTAATTGGCAAGCCTACTTAATGTAAGGCAAAAGGACCTAAAAGTAAGTTACAGTAATAGAATTGCTCTAGATGAGGGCAAAGATGTTACTGTTAGTAATTATTAATGGATATTGTAATCAGAATCGGTTTAGGATATTAGTGGATTCGAGAAAGATAAGATGTTAGAAAACCTAGTCCATGAGGTTATAATGAAGTGACTATATAATGTTCTTGATGTTTGTATTGTAAGCTGCAGATTATAGTACCGACATGGGATTATTATGTAGAGCTACGTGCTTCCTCGTGGTATAATAAATTAAGAATATTTGTAAGTAATCTATAAATTGATACAGTTGAACCCGAATAGAGTACTATTACTGGAAATAAATGTGAAAATTTTAGTCAAAAATTTAAAACTTCAGAACTAGCCTATCAAAAGACTACACTTGAAAGGTAGCTGGAGTCAGTGACTCAGTTACATTAATGTGAACTACCTGTACCACAGTAATTGCTATAAGCTTAGAGATATCAGTACGACTTATCATCCTCAGACGGATGGACAGTAGAAACAAGTGATTCAGGTAAATTTTGAAACTCATTGAGTTTTTATAAATAATGAAATGAAATGATAATAATAACCTGTAAAATGTAATAAGCCCTCGAGAATATACTGAGTGTGACACCCCTTACCCGTGTACAGTATACCAGAGTAAGTAATGCAACACGGTGTACCGGCACATTCTAGTATACCTTAATTAATTTATACCATGCTTGTGAATATAATTTGTGAAATATAATTTATTTTAGCCATTTATCAAAAGTATTATTTATTTGAGGTTTCGAAATTTTTAAAGAAAATCCGGCGGAGTACCGGCTAAAAATGGAGAAAACAATTCTTCGGAACCTGTTAAAAACACTTCCAAATAATTTCCAAACAAACCCAACTTCAATTCATCAACAGAATCTCAATATCAAAATCTCAACATTTTTTTTTTCAATTTCAGTTCTCAATTATCATTTCTCAGGGTTCTCATATATAAACAACAATTAAATGCTCAAATTACTTCCATACATAACCATAAATCTTTATTATTTACATGAACCTCAAAATACATTACATAAATCCAAATACATATGAGAAAATAAAAATTTAGTTACAAAATGACAAAATGACACCTAGTGCCCTACCAATGCACTGCAGGTAGTGAGGTGACACGGACACTGTGCAGAGCTGCAGGATGAACTCACCCAGTCTGCGGTCCACTGGGCTCACGATCTGTATCTCCAGTACCTACGCGTGGTAAAAGCAATGCGCTAAGCAATAATGCTTAGTGGTGCAATAATAAAATAAAAGAAAATAGCAAGAAAACAAATATGTAGTGAATGTGTATGATTCATTTGTTTAGTATGGGTATATACATTAATTCATTAACTTTGTTCACTTTCATTCATTTGGTTGCCCAAGTAACCTACACTAGACGACTGGACTGGATAACGGGTAAACTGGCATTGGGTACCTAGTACCTCGGGCCGTCACACCATCGGTCACATATGCATCTCCCAGGCAATGAGCGGCTAATAAGTCAGAATAACATCGTGCACAAGGCCAAGTCTCAATACAAAGTCGAATGGCTAAAAGACATGAAATCACGGATTGGCATATTGCCATGTGCGATCGCTAATCGAACCCTATTGGCATGCCAAACTATCCAAACCAATCTTGTTAGGTATACTAGGGCATTCGATACTTTAAAATTCTTCAATCTTTGAATTTCAAGTTTCGGTGTTACTATTCACCTCTATAGTCAACTAAAATGTTGACTTTTAGGTAGAAATTAGGTACATTGGTTTTGGCACTCCCCACATACCACATTTTGCCTTTAAAACTTGTTGGAATTGGTCACCATTACTATTTCTAATTTAAAACCAAGAGGGTAGAAAATTTTAGTTTTTGAAGCATATGTTTACTGTTCCATTAAACACTGTTGCAGTGGGAATTTGAAGAAATGACAAACATGAAAGTTGTTCATTATTTTGTCTAGTTGAATTTCCTTTTCTGAATCACTCCATTTGGAGTTTTGTAGCTCCAGATATGGCTCAAAAACCACAGCTGGCCGGATTGCCAATCTGCAAAATTTACCATATCTACAGTAACATGAACAGTGACTGTGATTGCATTTTTGAATTGGTTCTGGCCATAATTTGGGGTAGGTTTCTTCATGAAAGTTGTTTGTCTATGTCTTAGCTTATTGCTGTAAACATTTCAGGTCAATTGACCAAATCTACAGTGAGTTATGGCCAAATGAACAGTTACTGTTCATTTGGTCATTCTGCAGAATCAGTTGCAGGATGTCCGGATTGGGGCCAACTTTTGGTCCTCTTGCTTTGGTCTTTTGGGCATGGTTTCTTCAGAAAAAATATGCCATTATAAGCCTAGTTTCATGTCCAATTGGTCAAACACCAATTGGACCAACACAGCCAAAGTTATGGCTGTGTAATTGGACTGGAATCTTAGTCACCATTGCTGCTGTCCCTAGGCAGCACAGTCATTCACTTTGGCATGCTATTTTTCAGTCCATATTATGGTCAACTTACCTAAAATGCTCACTAATTAACCATTAGAATGTCCTTTAACAATTTCGTAAGCCAAATCAAAATTTCACTCCCAAACCCTAGCTTATTTTCAAGGTTTACACCACACACCTTAGTTAACTCTTCCATTTCTTATATATATATATATATATATATATATACACTTTAGACATAATCTCTAATTTACTCTAAGTCCATTTAAAACAGTCAAACTCATTCCTTCCTTAGGGCTGCCAAAATTTATGGTATACATACACATAGATTGATTTCATTTAATTCACAAAACCTTACTCACTTTAATTCTTTAACATGGAATAAGAGGGATTTCGGTACAAGTAGGCACTAACCTTGAATAGGGCAGAATTTTCCAAGCTTGAACTTCACTTTCTTTTGTTTTCTTGGCTGCCAAACACTCTAGCAAGGTTGGGTGACTAATTTTTGTGAAGGGACCTAAGGGTTTTGGGGTGAGAAATCAAGGATTTAAGGTATGAAAGAACAAGAACTATGGAGGAAGAAGAAGAAGCTCACGGCTGGCTGAAGAAGAAGAAGGAAACAGCAGAATTTTTGGGTCCATTTGTCTCTTTTAATTGTTTTAAGAAGGCTTGTTGAATGGTGATTGGTGGAGGGTATGTAAATGACATCATGTGATGTCATTATCCCTAATTTCCTTCATTTTTCTTTTCTTTTCTTTTCTACCACATTTCAATTTAATTTTTAGCAATATTTATTCATATTTTGAGTCATAATAATTATTTACTTAACTGGACAAGTCGGCCAAAAATCACCTCTGAAGGCGAAATGACCAAAATGCCCTCCGTTTGGCTTAACGGGTCAAAATTGTCTGTACCGATTGAAAAATTTTTCTAGGTATTTTCTTGGCATTCTAATGCCATGGAAACCTCAATGACCCTTCTCTGGAGTCCCAAAAATTATTTTATGAATTTTTCCCTGGGTCTAGGGCTCCTCGTTGCGAGAACCGCAACTTCCCTCTCGGTTACGCCTCGCTAGGGCACCGGCTCGTTTAACTTGGTTGTATTTTATTTCTAAAATTTTTACTAAATTTTTCTTATTAATATTTGAGTTAATTATGGTTCTTGACTTTAGTTTAAATATTTTTCCGGACGTTCTAGCTATCCGGACCGACACCGGTCACCGGAACAGTAGAATGTACGGAATTACTATCGGGAGGGTGTTACAACTCTTCCCCTCTAATTTAAATTTCGTCCTCGAAATTTACCTGATGCAAACAGTTGAGGGAACTGTTGCCTCATCGTCTCTTCACTTTCCCAAGTTGCCTCCTCGGTGTTGTGGTGCCTCCAAAGCACTTTCACTAGTGGAATCTGCTTATTCCTCAATTCTTTTACTTCTCGAGCTAGGATCCATAGGGGTTCTTCTTCATATGTCAAATTCGGTTGTATTTCAATTTCTTCCCTGGAGATGACATGTGAAGGATCTGAGCGGTATCTTCTGAGCATGGATATGTGGAACACATTGTGGATCTTGTCCAGCTCTGGTGGTAAAGCTAGCCTATAGGCCACTGGACCCACACGTTCAATGACTTCATATGGGCCAATGAACCTAGGGCTTAACTTACCTTCTCTTCCAAACCTCAGTACCTTCTTCCACGGTGACACCTTGAGGAACACTTTGTCGCCAACCACATATTCTATTTCTTTTCTCTTCAGGTCGGCATAAGATTTACATGCATGCGAGGCAACCTTCAGATTAGCTTTGATTAGTTTCACTTTCTCCTCAGTCTATTTCACCAGGTCTGGCCCTACCAGCTTATCTTTGCCCAATTCAGTCCAGCACACTGAAGTTCTACATTTCCTCCCATACAGTGCTTCATATGGGGCCATTTGGATGCTAGCTTGGTAGCTATTATTGTATGCAAATTCTGCCAGTGGGAGGTATATATCCCAGCTTCCCTCAAACTCAATGACACAACTCCTCAGCATATCCTCAAGGACCTAGATTACTCTTTCAGATTGCCCATCCGTCTGAGGATGGAAAGCTGTGCTGAAATGGAGTTGTGTACCCAAGGACTCATGCAACTTCTTCCAAAATCTCAATGTAAACCTTGGGTCTCGATCAGATATGATGGAAAGTGGAATTCCATGCAGTCTAACTATCTCACTGATATACAATTCTGGTAACTTCTCTAGTGAGTAGTCAGTCCTAACTGGCAAAAAGTGTGCTGACTTCGTCAATCTATCAACTATCACCCATGCTGTATCCTGTTTCTTCCGAGTAAGAGGTAGACCACTTACAAAATCCATGGTGACCCGATCCCATTTCCATTCAGGTATGCGTATAGGCTGTAGCAAACCTAATGGAACTTGATGTTCTGCCTTGACTTGCTGACATGTCAAGCATTTAGTCACATAGTCAGCTATGTCCTTCTTCATACCAGGCCACCAATACTGGAGCTTTAGATCATGATACATCTTTGTACTTCCTGGGTGCATAGCATATACACTGGTGTGTGCCTCTTTTAGAATACTGGCTTTCAATTCCCCATTATATGGTACACACATTCTTCCTTTGTAGTGCAGACACCCATCTGCTTTCACCTCATAGTCAGCTACTTTTCCCTCTGGGATTTTGCTCATAATAGCCAGTAACTTTTCATCTACTTTTTGCCCATCTAAAATCTGCTATAGCAGGTTTGGCCTCACTTGCAACTCAGCCAAAATAGCTCCATCTCGAATCAAAGATAGACGGGCATTCAATGATCTAAAAGCTGTTATGGACTTTCTGCTCAAATTATCAGCAACTACATTTGCCTTCCCAGGATGGTAGTCAATTACACAATCATAGTCCTTTAGGAACTCAATCCATCGCCTCTGTCTAAGGTTGAGCTCCCTCTGAGTTGGCAAATATTTCAGGCTTTTGTGGTCTATGTAAATGTAGCACTTTTCACCATACAAGTAATCCCTCCATATCTTCAGTGCGAAGATAATTGCTGCAAGCTCTAGATCATTGGTAGGGTAATTCTGTTCATGTGGCCTTAGCTGCCTGGAAGCATAGGCGATCACTTTCCCCTCTTGCATCAATACACACCCTAGCCAAATATGTGAGGCATCACTATAGACCACGAAGTCCTTTCCTGACACTGGCTGTGTTAACACTGGTGCCTCTGTCAACATAGCCTTCAATTTCTCAAAACTGGTCTGACACTTGTCATTCCAGTCAAATTTGACATTCTTGTGTAACAACTTGGTCATTGGAGCAGCTATTAGGGAAAATCCCTTCATAAATCTTCTGTAATACCCAGCTAGCCCCAAGAAGCTTCTGACCTCAGTGGTGTTTCTGGGAGGCTTCCATTCCATCACTGCTTCTATTTTCTTGGGATCAAATCTAATCCCATCAGCTGACACTATGTGTCCAAGGAATGCAATCTCATTCAACCAGAAGTCACACTTGGACAACTTAGCATACAGTTCTTTTCTCTCAGGGTTTGCAGAACAATCCTCAAATGCTCATCATGTTCTTCCCTGGTCTTGGAATACACCAAAATATCATCAATAAAGACCACTACGAACCGATCTAGGTATGGATGGAAGATACAGTTCATAAGGTCCATAAATGCTGCTGGTGCATTTGTTAGGCCAAAGGGCATCACCAGGAACTCATAATGCCCATACCGGGTCCTGAATGCAGTCTTTGGCACATCTGCATCCTTCACCCTCAACTGATGATACCCTGATCTGAGATCAATTTTAGAAAATACTCATGCTCCCTTCAACTGATCAAACAGATCATCAATTCTAGGCAACAGATATTTGTTCTTCACTGTCACTTTATTCAACTGCCGGTAATCAATACAAAGCCTCAAAGTCCCATCCTTCCTTTTCACAAACAGCATTGGAGCTCCCCATGGTGACACACTGGGGCGTATGAACCCCTTATCAAGCAACTCTTGCAACTGAGTTTTCAACTCCCTCAATTCAGTGGGTGCCATCCTATAAGGAGCAATGGAAATGGGTGCTGTACCCGGCAGTGTCTCAATAGCAAATTCAACTTCCCTTTCTGGTGGCAAACCAGGCAATTCTTCAGGAAATACTTCTGGGAAGTCTCTTACTGTGGGTATATCACTAAGGTTTGGCTTAGCCTGCCTAGTATCCACCACATGTGCTAGGTAGGCTTCACAGTCTTTTCTCATCATTCTTCTTGTAACTGTGGCTGAGATGACATTGGACAAGAAATCTGTCCTTTCACCCACAACTGTAATCTCATTACCCTCAGGAGTTTTCAAAGAAATTCTCTTAAATTTGCAATCAACTATTGCCTGATGACGTGACAACCAGTCCATTCCCAAAATCACGTCAAACTCGTGGAAGGGCAACTCAATCAGGTCTGCCAAGAATTCATACCCCTGAATCCTTAACGGGCAACCCTTGTATACCTTGTTCACCACTACACTGTGGCCCAATGGATTAGTGACCAGAATGTCTTGGTCACTCTCCCCTACTAGTATCCTCTTTTCTACGGGTAAGTTGATGCAGATGTATGAATGAGTGGATCCTGGATCCACCAATGCATGCACAGGTGTAGTGTAGAGGGAGAACGTACCCCTAATGACGTCCGGGGCATCTTGCTCCTCCTGAGCTCTCAGGGCATAATTTCTGGCAGGTGGTCTGTTATCTGGCCTCTCTGCTGGTTCGGATGCAGGCCTCTGTGATGGTCCCACTGCGTCAGATCTGCCAGATTTTCTACCTCTCTGTGGTGCAGGAGCAGGTCTTTCTGCTTGTGTTGGAGCAGCTGTAGTAGTTCTGCGTGGACAGTTCTTCAACTGATGCTCTGTTGACCCACATCTCAAGCAGGCACCAGTCACTCTCCAACACTCCCCCTTGTGCCATTTCAGACAGTGTGGACATGCAGAAGATGTTGGGGCTGGTCCCCTGAACCCCATCCCTGGAGAGCTGCCCACAGATGGTGTGGACTGACCTCTCCTAGGGGTGAACTGTGGCCTGGGCCCCTGAGACTGACCCTGACCATGTGGCTGACCTGAACTCTGTGCAGGTGGACCTTTGAACCTCTTCCCAGATGCAGGAGCTGAACTAAACTGACCTGGGCCCCTCTTCTGCTGTCTATCCCTTCTAGTCTGCTCACTTATTCTTACTTTTTCAACCCTTATTGCAGCTTCCACTAACTTGCTAAATTCTGTGATTCCCAAGGCAGTGAGCTGGATCTTGATGTTATCATTTAGTCCCTCTTCAAATCTCTTACACCTTTCAACTTCATTAGGGACTATCTCCCTTCCGTAGCGGCTTAATCGGACAAATTCCTTCTCATACTCGGCCACTGATAGCTGTCTCTGCCTCAGGTTAATGAACTCTCTTCTTCTCTCTTCCAGGTATATAGTACCCACATATTTCTTCTTGAATTCGGAGAGAAAGAAATCCCAAGTTACAGCTTCTGGCTGCACTTCACTGGACACCGTGTCCCACCATTCATATGCATCGTCTTGCAACAGGGATACAGCAGCTTCCAGGTTTTGCTCTGGAGTGCAGTGGAGTTGTTTTAGAACTCTGCCCGTTCTGTTCAACCAATTCTCGGCTGCAACAGAGTCATCTTCTCTCTTCCCGAAGAAGTCCACTGCTCCAAACTTTCTTAGCCTTTCCAGGTGTGATTTTGGTTGTGGAGCTGGTGGTGGTGGTGGTGCTGGCATTACCCCAGCCATTTGTCTAAAGAAATCGGCCATTTGCTGAAACATGGCCTGTGGAGGCTGAGCAGGCTCTGCTTGAGCTGGCGGAGCAGGTTCTCCCACACCCCCAGTCTCAGCTGCTACAGGTGGAGCATGACTCTTCACTTCCTCCTCAACTGCCCTCTGAGATGTAGGGTCCATATCCTATTCAAAATAAGAAAGATAAATAGATCTGCATTAGTGTCACCTCGACTCTTACAAATGTAATGCATGGTATGGACTCAATCTAGGCCCAGAAACGCCTAAACCGTGCTCTGATACCACTAAATGTGACACTCCTTACCCGTGTACAGTATACCCGAGTAAGTAATGCCACACGGTGTACCGGCACATTCTAGTATACCTTAATTTATTTATACCATGCTTGTGGATATAATTTGTGAAATATAATTTATTTTAGCCATTTATCAAAAGTATTATTTATTTGAGGTTCCGAAAATTTTAAAGAAAATCCGGCGGAGTACCGGCTAAAAATGGAGAAAACAGTTCTTCGGAACCTGTTAAAAACACTTCAAAATAATTTCCAAACAATCCCAACTTCAATTCATCAACAGAATCTCAATATCAAAATCTCAACATTTTTTTTTTTCAATTTCAGTTCTCAATTATCATTTCTCAGGGTTCTCATATATAAACAACAATTAAATGCTCAAATTACTTCCATACATAACCATAAATCTTTATTATTTACATGAACCTCAAAATACATTACATAAATCCAAATACATATGAGAAAATAAAAATTTAGTTACAAAATGACAAAATGACACCTAGTGCCCTACCAATGCACTGCAGGTAGTGAGGTGACACGGACACTGTGCAGAGCTGCAGGATGAACTCACCCAGTCTGTGGTCTATTGGGCTCACGATCTGTATCTCCAGTACCTACGCGTGGCAAAAGCAACGCGCTAAGCAATAATGCTTAGTGGTGCAATAATAAAATAAAAGAAAATAGCAAGAAAACAAATATGTAGTGAATGTGTATGATTCATTTGTTTAGTATGGGTATATACATTAATTCATTAACTTTGTTCACTTTCATTCATTTGGTTGCCCAAGTAACCTACACTAGACGACTGGACTGGATAACGGGTAAACTGGCGCTGGGTACCTAGTACCTCGGGCCGTCACACCATCGGTCACATATGCATCTCCCGGTGTGCAACAGAACAGCTAATAAGCTGTAATAACATCAGGCACAAGGCCAAGTCTCAATACAAAGTCAGAATGGCTAAAAGCCATGAAATCACGGAATGGCATATTGCCATGTGCAGTACTGCTAACTGAACCCTATTGGCATGCTAAACTGTCCAAACCAATCTTGTTAGGTATACTAGGGCATTCGATACTTTAAAATTCTTCAATCTTTGAATTTCAAGTTTCGGTGTTACTATTCACCTCTATGGTCAACTAAAATGTTGACTTTTAGATAGAAATTAGGTACATTGGTTTTGGCACTCCCCACATACCACATTTTGCCTTTAAAACTTGTTGGAATTGGTCACCATTACCATTTCTAATTAAAAACCAAGAGGGCAGAAAATTTCAGTTTTTAAAGCATATGTTTACTGTTCCATTAAACACTGTTGCAGTGGGAATTTGAAGAAATGACAAACATGAAAGTTGTTCCTTATTTTGTCTAGTTGAATTTCCTTTTTTGAATCACTCCATTTGGAGTTTTTTAGCTCCATATATGGCTCAAAAACCATAGCTGGCCGGATTGCCAATCTGCAGAATTGACCATATCTATAGTAACATAAACAGTGACTGTGATTGCATTTTTGAATTGGTTCTGGCCATAATTTGGGGTAGGTTTCTTCATGAAAGTTGTTTGTATATGTCTTAACTTCTTTCTGTAAACATTTCAGATCAATTGACCAAATCTACAGTGAGTTATGGCCAAATGAACAGTTACTATTCATTTGGTCATTCTGCAGAATCAGTTGCAGGATGTCCGGATTGGGGCCAACTTTTGGTCCTCTTGCTTTGGTCTTTTGGGCATGGTTTCTTCAGCAAAAATATGCCATTATAAGCCTAGTTTCATTTCCAATTGGCCAAATACCAATTGGACCAACACATCCAAAGTTATGGCTGTGTAATTGGACTGGAATCTCAGTCACCATTGCTGCTGTCCCTAGGCAGCATAGTCATTCACTTTGCCATGCTATTTTTCAGTCCATATTATGGTCAACTTACCTAAAATGCTCACTAATTAACCATTAGAATGTCCTTTAACAATTTCGTAAGCCAAATCAAAATTTCACTCCCAAACCCTAGCTTATTTTCAAGGTTTACACCACACACCTTAGTTAACTCTTCCATTTCTTATATATATATATATATATATATATATACACACTTTAGACATAATCTCTAATTCACTCTAAGTCCATTTAAAACACTCAAACTCATTCCTTCCTTAGGGCTGCCAAAATTTATGGTATACATACACATAGATTCATTTCATTTAATTCACAAAACCTTACTCACTTTAATTCTTTAACATGGAATAAGAGGGATTTAGGTACAAATAGGCACTAACCTTGAATAGGGCAGAATTTTCCAAGCTTGAACTTCACTTTCTTTTGTTTTCTTGGCTGCCAAACACTCTAGCAAGGTTGGCTGACCAATTTTTGTGAAGGGACCTAAGGGTTTTGGGGTGAGAAATCAAGGATTTAAGGTATGAAAGAACAAGAATTATGGAGGAAGAAGAAAAAGCTCACGGCTGGATGAAGAAAAAGAAGGAAACAGCAGAATTTTTTGGTCCATTTGTCTCTTTTAATTGTTTTAAGAAGGCTTGTTGAATGGTGATTGGTGGAGGGTATGTAAATGACATCATGTGATGTCATTATCCCTAATTTCCTTCATTTTTCTTTTCTTTTCTTTTCTACCACATTTCAATTTAATTTTTAGCAATATTTATTCATATTTTGAGTCATAATAATTATTTACTTAACTGGACAAGTCGGCCAAAAATCACCTCTGAAGGCGAAATGACCAAAATGGCCTCCGTTTGGCTTAACGGGTCAAAATTGTCTGTACCGATTGAAAAATTTTTCTAGTTATTTTCTTGGCATTCTAATGCCATGGGAACCTCAATGACCCTTCTCTGGAGTCCCAAAAATTATTTTATGAATTTTTTCCCGGGTCTAGGGCTCCTCGTTGTGAGAACCGCAACTTCCCTCTGGGTTACCCCTCGCTAGGGCATCGGCTCGTTTAACTTGGTTGTATTTTATTTCTAAAATTTTTACTAAATTTTTCTTATTAATATTTGAGTTAATTATGGTTCCTGACTTTAGTTTAAATATTTTTCCGGACGTTCTAGCTATCCGGACCGACACCGGTCACCGGAACAGTAGAATGTACGGAATTGCTATCGGGAGGGTGTTACACTGAGAACTTGTGTCCTTGAATCTAAGGGGAGATGGGACAGATACCTCCCACTAACAGAATTTGTATACATTAATAAGTGTCAAGCTAGCATACAAGTGGCATCCTATGAAACATTGTAAGGGAATAGATAACTATGGATTTTGTGATGAGATTTTCGAGGAGACAGAATAGTCATGATGCAGTATAGGTTATAGTTTATAGACTAACCAAGTCTGCTCACTTTTTGCCAGTTCGAATGGACTATAGCCTGGAAAGATTAGCCAGATTGAGCATATATGAAATTGTAAAATTGCATGGAGTGCCAGTATCGATTGTATCTGACAGAGATCCTAGGTTCACTTCTAGATTATGGAGTAGTCTTCAGAGAGCCATAAGAACTAGATTGAACTTCAGCACAGCATTCCACCCACAGACAGATGGCCAACCTGAAAGGGTTATTCAGATATTGGAGGATATGCTACGGGCTTGTGTGATTGAGTTTGAAGGTAGTTGGGATACACACTTGCCTTTGATTGAGTTTGCTTATAACAATAGCTACCAATCAAGCATTGGGATGCCTCCATATAAAGCTTTGTATGGCAGAAAGTGTAGAACTCCCCTATGTTGGGATGAAGTTGGTGAAAGAAAGATGATTGGGCCAGAAATTGTTCAGCAGATATAGGAAAAGATCAAATTGATCACAGATAGACTCAAGGCTGTGTCAGACCGTCAGAAGTCTTATGTTGATTTGAAGAGAAGAGATATTAAATATGCAGTGGGTGATAAAGTATTCCTCAAAGTTTCTCATTGGAAGAGGATTATGAGATTTGGCAGAAAGGGGAAACTGATTCCTCGTTTCATCGGACCATATGAGGTTCTGGAAAGAGTGAGTCCTTTGGCACATCGGTTGGCATTACCTCTGGAGTTAGCGAGGATACACAGTGTCTTCCATGTGTCCATGTTAAGGAGGTACAAATCAGACCCATCTCATGTACTATCAGTTGAATAGATTGAGGTAAAATCTAGACCTCTCATATGAGGAAGAACCCATAGAAATTCTGGCTTATGAGGTGAAATAGCTGAGGAATAAACAGATACACTTGGTTAAAGTGCTGTGGAACCATCATTCAGGCTAGGAACCTACTTGGGAACGTGAAGAGGATATGAGGAGACAGCACCCACAGCTGTTCAGAGACTAATGCCAGGTAAAATTTCGAGACGAAATTTATTTTAGGGGGGGAGAATTGTAACACCCCTATCTTTGGTAGTGCATTCTACTGTTCCAGTGACCAGTGTTGTCTAGACAGCCAGGATGCCTAGAACTACACTTCAATATGAGTGAGGAGACATAAAATAATGAAATACAAGAAAAGAAAATACAAGAAAAATAAAGGAAAAATAATAGCAAAGAAATGTAACCAAGTTAAGCGAGCCGAGAATCCTAGCGATGGGTGACCGCACTGGGAAGTCACGGCGTGGACCGTTGACTAGCCCTGGACCACGGGGAACCCTGGAAAATATTTTTAAGACTCCAATATACCCCTATGGAAGTATAAATATCATTAGAAATATCAAAGAAAAAAATTAAATAATTAGTACAAAGAAAAGTGAGAAATCGAAAAACGGACAAAATCCGGTGTTACCGAAAAATTAGGAATGCCACCCGAACAGGGGCATTGTGGTCATTTGACACCCTGAGTTGTCTTTTGACCTAAATGTCCATTAAAAATAAATAATATTACACTTGGAAAATATAATGAAAAATTAATTTAGGGGTACCTAATGTAAATAGCCAAAAGTGGAGTGTAAATGGAGTAATTATCAATTAAAACATATAATATAGTTTAATTAAGGTGAGTGGACCACTATAGACTAAAATATTCACTAAGTGGGTAGATTTAAACCCACTAAACACTTCATCATCTTCATTTCTTCTCCCATGCCAAAGTGAACTCCATTAAAGCCTCCATAGCCAAAACTTAAGAGAGCTCCTAATCTCCTCCATTCTCACCTCCAACCATAAAATTTTCTTCACTAATCTTGGTCCCCACCTCACAAGGAAGAAGTAGATACCAAAATCAAGGGAGATTAGTGAAGATTTAATAAGTCCCAACAATAGGTAAGTTTGTATTTTTGATTGTTGCTTTGTTAAAGTTTGTAAGGATGTTATGGGTGTTTGATTTACGGAGAGATTTTTGAGGTTTGATGTTGAATGGAGAAGTGTACTTTTGGCAGCCATGGAAACACCTTGAAGACAGTTTATTTTTGCTTTTAAATGGTGAATTAAAGGATTGATTAAATGTATATTGTGTAGGAAATTATTTGGGTGATTATACTTAGTATATGTAAATGTGTATTGAAATTGAAGCTTGGAAATTAATGGAATGTAAATGTATCATTGCGGCAGTTTGTTGACTCTTGAAGAATGCTGGAATTCATGCTTGGTTTATGGTATATTAATGTTGACTTGTGTTGGATGTTATGGCAGTTTGAGTGTATATATGATGGTGTGAGGTTGGACATGTAAAAGTGTTATGGTTAGGTGCTTGAATTGTTGTAAATTGAGTTTGACAAATTCTGCACTTTATGGTGTATGTTGAATATGATTGTAAGCTGCCAAAATGACCTATAATATGTTGTGAACTATATTTAGGTTTGGTACAAACCAGAATTGGCTTGAATGTTGAGTTTGGTATGTGTTAAAAGTGGTCTTTGATGTGTATGAAGGAAATGTAATAAGGCAGTTTGCATTTTGGGCTTAGAAACTTAAGTGTGTGGCTCCAATTGGTATGAAACCAATTGGAGGTGAAACTAAGCACAAAATGTGCCAACTTTCATGAAGGAAGCTTGCCAAAATTCTGCTTGCAAGGTAGCTTGAAAAATGACCAAATCCGGATTAAGTGCAAATAAGGCCTGAAAATTGACCATTTGGGCAGCAGTTAGTGTTTAGGCCATAACTCACTCAAAACAGGTCCAATTGACCTGAAATTTTGACCATGTGTAACTAAGACCCATATCTATAAGTCTTATGAAGACACCAAAACCCATAAATGACCATAAGCAAGTCAAACAGCTTGCATAAGTTCGTGTCCAAAAACTGGCCGAACTAAAATTAACCTAAAATGACCTAAAATGACCAATTTTAGTGCAATTTGACCAGCAATAGTAAAATGACCATAACTTGGTCTACATAACTCAGAATGACCTGAAATTTTGCCCCGCGTTCAATAAGACATAGATCTACAAGTTTGTAGTTTTCACCGAAACCCAAAAATCGAGGGAACTAGGTCGTTAGGCTAGGTCAAACTAGTATCCGGGAATCCAGCAAATTGCAAGAAAATGCAAGATACATGGAAATGAATTTGGTAACATGTACCAACCCTAAAAGACTATTGAATGTGACATATTAGTAACATTAAAACCTAATTTACCTAGAATGCATCGAGGGTCGACATATTAGGTTGACTAAGGAAATAATAGAATTCGATAAATTAATTATTGAACCTTATTCTTAGAAACAGTTTAAATGAGTATTGAAACAATTCAAATTGTGTTTCTCAGTTAGCAAAGACTCAGGGAAGGGGAAGGAAACACTGAGTCAGAGCCAAGAGACAGTTATCAGAGGATTGTGCACAACTAGTTTTTAACTAATTTTGTTTGAATATTTCATATGATTAAATGACATACTTTTCTTATGTATTATGTTTAACAAGCGTTGGATTTAATTCAATGATTATTGAAAATTGTTATAGTATCTATGAATTTAGCTTTATGAAATGGTATTTCCACAAGTATTAAGCATTCTTATGGATTGAATATATTATGTTTTGAAAAATTGTGATAGAACATGTTTTGAATTGTGATGGTAATTTTCATGGAAAAATGCAAATTTATGATTTCAATTGTGATGAGCATAAAAATTATTGGATATTGGAATTGACTTTGAATCGAATTATATTGTGATTTATGCTCACTAAAAGGATTGTGATATTATTTTATATCTCACTATAGATGCTTGAATAGGTTATTACCCGTCTCTCTCATTTGTTGAGAAGACAATGGAGTTAGTTGTGTTTTGATTACTATGGTACGTGCACAGGCTTAGATTTTCCTCTGATTTGAGGTTAGATCTAAGTTTATTTTATCGTTATGGCCCTTGCGGAAGATTCATTATTGTGATGGTATTGTGCACGATGATTTGACCTCCCCGACCATAGGGAGTTAGAATCACATTGAATATGGCCCTTTCGGATTAGTCTTGCATAGTTAGTGAGATAAAGAATGATTTTTGAGATACAGCATGGTTTGATTTTTAAGATACAGCATGGTTTTTGAGATACAACATGATTTTTGAGACACAGAATGTTTTTGAACAGTAAAGAATTATGATTTCAGTTATGATTTATGTATAATTGATTTTGTTGGAACTACCTTAAATGGTTAGTCATGATTTGATAAATTGAATTTCATGATCAAAGTCATTTTATACAAATGATTTACACTATTGGAATGAATATTTTGAGTTTTGGAATTTGATGAGTATTCAGATTTCCAAATTATTTACTGTAAATTTTGTCAATGTATATTGTACTATGTTTTAAATTATAGTTGTGCACCACTGAGTTCACCACTGAGCAATAGCTTTGTATGCTGTCGCAGGTGAGAAGAGCATAGAGCAGTGAGTAAATTCTTTGAAGACACTTTCAAATCAGCTCCAGGTATATTATAGGTATACCCATGTACATAGGTTTTGATGTATGCATGTAGTAATATGTATGTAAATTATTTGAGCAGTTGTATAAAAACTCTTGTAAAACATTTTGGTATGTAATTAAATGTAAATTATTATAAATATAAATTTGAGATTTCATTTACTTGAATAGTTTTGTATTATAAATTTTGAGTCTTGTAATCAATGAAATGTTTCTTTATGATGAGATTAGTTTGAAAATGAATTGATTGTTTATTGAGAATTGAATTGTTAATTGAAATGAAGTTATTGAAGTTGTATTTGAGAAAACATATTGGGAGCATTTTCTTTTGCAGGATTGAAGAATTGTTTTCTCAAAATACAACCGGCATTTTGCCGTAATTTTGAAAAAAATTTTGTAACACCAGATTTTAATCGATGATTTAAATTTCACAAAAATTGTTTTAAAATCCCTTATAGTATATCTAATGGGTTATCGATAGGCGAAGTACGGTAATTCATTAGGTGTACTACGGGATCATGTTACATCTTACAGGGGAATAGGGTGTGACAGCCTAAACACGTGTGTCAGATTGGATAGATTGGCATGCAATAGGGTATTGTTTTAGTAGTACTGCGAAAGGCTTTATGCCTGTATTCATGACTTTGTGCCCAAATTCATGGCTTTATGCCCGCATTTATGGCATTATGCCAACATTCATGGCTTTTATGCCCGATTCTGTGTTATCATTGCTTTTTAGCCATACTGACTGCATACGTGGTTAACGTTCTGTGTCCCATGGTATGACGGCCCGAGGCACCGCGGTGTCCAGTGCCAATGACTCGTTATCCAGTTTAGTCAGTCTATCATAGGTTACTTGGGCAGTGAAATTTATTGAAATAAGTTAAGAATATTAGCAATTAAAAATATTATAAATTAAATAAAATAAATGAATAAGATGACCTAAAATAAATTAGAATAGTTATTTATTAGAAAGAATCGAAATGAACTGGACCGGTAATAAAATTTACTAATTATGAGATAATCTGAGACAACCTAGCAAGTATTAAGAAAATGCTAAAAGATTAGCAAGAAAATTATAACATAAATAAATATTGCAAATGTGACTTATATAAATAATATAAGCATAAATTTATTATTTTTAGATCATTTTTTCTTTGTACATTATTACTGTACATTTGCGAAATAAACACTTCCAAAGAAGACTAAATTAGGATAAAACATATTAAATTTTAGAAACCGCATGTGAAGTATAAATAAATCTTAATTATTTAAATTATGTTTTATTTCTATCTTTATTTGTATATTATTTCCTTGTTATATTATTGCACCACTAAACAGCAATGCTTAGCGCGATGGAATTGTTTCCTCGCGCAAGTACTGAAGGTAAAGCCCATATAAAAATATTAAACAGAGATTTTGGAGTTCTGATCTGCAGAAGTGTCTAAAGTATTCAAGGTTGTCACCTCCTCAGCAATGCATATAGATAGAGCCCATATAGATTATATTTTATATTTTGTACAAAAAGCTTAGATATTATATTGTAACGTATATTATGAACAGGTAATTAATAGGAATGCGATGTAAATTAATTAATCAGCTTTTTCATATGTAATTAATTTATATATCATGCAAATTATGAAATTTTGTAATTATTTTGTAAATTATGTAAATTAAGGAAATTTGAAAATTTTGCTTATGTAATTTGAGAATGTTTACATATGAATTGAGTATGAATGGAAATGTATGGAAATGATTATGAAATTGAAATGTATGGATGAGATTTGAAATATGAGAAAATTATGAGAATGATTGATTAGATAATTATGATTAGCATGGATAAGATTTTATTTTGGAAATATTGTTGAATTTCAAACAGGTGAATATTGAAATACGCCAAACGAGAATAAAATAGGGGAAACTCTGTTGGTTTCTCCATCGAAAATTAATTGATATTAAAAATATAACAAGATCAAATTATTAAAATAATAAAGTAAGGCAAGATAAGGTGCTCCGGCACCGATTGTACCACGCCTTGCTCGGCTACACTGTAGTCGGGTGAGGGGTGTTACACATCTTCTCTCTTGCCAAGAAAATCCACTGCTCCAAATTTCCTGAGTTTCTCCAAATGAGATTTTTGCTGTGGAGGTAGTGGTGGTGGTGGTGGCATTACCGCTGCCATTTGTCTAAAAAACTCTTCCATTTGCTGGAACATGGCTTGTTGAGGCTGTGCAGGCTCTGCTGGAGTTGGTGGAGCAGGTTCTCCCCTACCCCCAGTTTTAGTTGCTGCAGATGGAGCATAACTCTCCACTTCCTCCTCAACTGCCCTCTGTGACATGGGGTCCATAACCTAATAAAAATAAGAAAAGCCAAATAGATCTGTATTAGTGTCATCTCGACTCATACAAATACAATGCATGGTATGGACACTATCTAGACCCAGAAATGCCTAAACCGTGCTCTGATACCACTAAATGTGACACCCCTTACCTGTCTACAATATAGTCGAGCAAGTTATGTCACACAGTGCACTGGAACACCATATCTTATCTCAATTATTTATTTCTTTCCTTAATTTATTTCTTTATGGTGATGAAGTGCAATTTGTGAAATTTGACTAATTTAAGTCATTTATTGAAATTGTAAATTCATTTGAGGTTTCGAAGATTTTATAGAAAATCCGGCAGAGTACCGGCTAAAAATGGATAAAACAGTTCTTCGGAACCTGTGAAAAACACTTCTAATACATTTCCCATCATTCTCAAACTCCATTATATCAACATAATCTCAATATTTCTCAACCATTTTTCAAAGATTCTTCTATTTGTTATTCATTCATATCACATGATAATCATGTACAAATCATAAATAAATACTAAATTTTCATTTATAAACACAAATTATAAATATTTGCATTAATACCAAAATTTATTACATGAGTTTCAACTATACATGAGAAAATAAAAGTTTAATTACAAAATACAAATAGTACAAAATACCAAAATGCGACCTAATATCCTACCAATGCACTGTAGTCTGTGAGGTGACTCGGACACTATGCAGATCTGTATACAAGTCTCACCCAGTCTATGGTCTATTGAGCTCTCTGTCAGTCTCTCTAGAACCTATGTGCAGCAAAAAGCAACGCGCTAAGCAATACAGCTTAATGGTGCCAATAATAAAATAAAAAGAACTAAAAAAAATAAATATGCAGTGTATATGCTGATTTCTCATATAGATAATTTATTTGTATTATTATTCATATGGCATTATTTATATTAGTTATATACTTAAATTTATCCATTTCCATTTTGGTTGCCCAAGTAACCTATACTGGATGACTGGACTACATAAACAGGTAAACTGGCACTGGGTACCAAGTACCTCGGGCCGTCACACCATTAGTCACAATGTGTCTCCCGATGTGCAACAGAATAGCTAATAAGCTGTAATAAACATTGGGCACAAGGCCAAGTATCACACTGATATCAGAATGGCTAAAAGCCATAAAATCACAGAATAGTTTAATGCCATGTGCGGTACTGGTAACTGAACCCTATTGGTATGCCAACCTATCCAAACTAATCTTACTAGGTGTACTAGGGTACATTACAAAGATATTGATTGAATTTTTATGTTTTACATGTAAGGTTACTATGCATTTTACTATTTAAGTTAAATTATTGACTTTCCAATGCATAATAGTTACATGAGTCCTAATCACATAAATTTACCACATTTTGGTTCCCAAAAGTGTTGGTATTAGTTGCCAATCCATACTTCTAACCAATGGTGAGTGCTAGAGTTCACTATTCCATTAGGCCATTTTATAATGAGAATTTGGCCAAGTGTTCTGAATCAAAGTTGTTTTTTATTGTGTCTAGCTACGTTTCACTTTTTGAATCACCCCATTTGGAGTTTTCTAACTCAAGTTATGGTTATTTCACCATAACTGGTCGGATTGCCTTTACCCAGAATTTCTGGGCAATTTTTGGTTCTGCCAAATTTGGTAGTACAACTTTGGCTAGCAATTTCATTTAGTTAAGTATAGAATTTGAGTTTGTGTTCCACATGAAAGTTGTTCTAAGCTTTCCATTTGCCTAAGCTTTCCATTGATATAAAATTTAGGTCAATTGGTGTAACACCCCTATTTGCATAGCCTGGTATATTTCACTGTTCCAGTGACCGGTGTCTGTCCATACAATTAAGGGGATTAGAACCACATCTAAGACACCTAGATAAGCCCTAAACGTAAATAATTAGTAATTTCCAAATAGTTAAGTATAAAGAAGAAAAAGAAAGTATAAATAGTTAAATGAGCGAGGAGTTACAATGATGGGTGACCTTCTCAGGAATGACTGCGAGGTCAGTCTAAACTCAAATTTTGAATCGTAAAATGTGACGCGACGGTCCTTAGGACTATTGCAAAAACAGTGGAAAAGGGAAAATCGCGAAAAAGAGTTATTAAGCAGATCAAATAATTAAGTTAGGGATCCGAAAGAAATATCGAATAACTTGCAAACCAGATTGAATAGGCAAGGGGCAGTTTGGTCAATTCACCTCTAGAGCTGACACTTGACCTAACTGTCCAATAAAATTGGAGAAAAGAAAATTTCGAGATCAAGAATTAAATTAAAGAATTAATGAAAAAATAAATGAAAAAGAAAATGAAAGAAAGGAAAAAGTTTATTTGCATCATGCATGACATAAGCATGATCCAATAAATATAATATTTAAAATTAAAATTTGGGATAAATTCTATTAATTAAAAGATAAAAATAGAAAGAAAAAAATTTAACTTATTCTTCTCCAAAAAAACATCACCTCTCTCTCTCCCACTTCTCTCACCACAAAGCACCACGGAAGCTTGAGATCAAGCTTGCAAACCCCCATTAAACATCATTTTGTTCCCAAATTGTAACGCCCTTACCAAAGGTAGCCTGTACATTTTACTGTTCCGATGACTAATGTCTATTCGGACAATCAGGGTGTCTGAAACTACACTTAAACTATAATGAGGAGGCATAAATTAATGAAATAAATATTAAAAAAAATGTAGGAAAAATTTTGAGAAAATAAAATAAAATTAAGAGAATTTATTAATTGGTATAAAATAATAAAAATAACCTGATGAGCACCATGAAGGGCATTTTGGTCATTTCACCCCTAGAGGTGAATTTTGACCTAAATGCCAAATTAAAATTAGGAAATAAAATAATTAACATAAGTTAAATTTATGAATTTGAATTTGGAAAATGAGAAAAGAAAAGAAAAGAATGGAAGTAGATTTATGAAATTTTAAAATAAAGTACACATAAATGTATATATATAAATACCCACAACAGACAAAACCCCACCAACCATCTTCTTCTTCCTCTTCTCTCTCTCTCTCCTTACCGTCTCCCTTGGTCTCTCCCTCCCCACCATTGTAATCAAGCTTAATGGCTCGGCCCACCAGTGATATTGTCTGCTCTGGGCTAAAACCCTCACAGTTTTAAAACGCATCACTAGGGGTTACGAACAGCCAACTTATAAACCTAACATCTCTCCCGTGTTTTGCCGATGTGGGATTTGCCTAGGGTGTTACAATCCACCCCTCTTATGGGACTCAGCGTCCTCGCTGAGGTTTGCCCCACCATCGCTCAAGGTTGCACGCGAACCTGGCTCTAATACCACAAATGTAATGGCCCGGCCTACTAGTAATATTGTCCGCTCTGGGCTGAAACCCTCATGGTTTTAAAATGCGTCACTAGGGATTATGAACAACCAACTTATAAACCCAGCATCTCTCCCGTGTTTTGCCGATGTGGGAATTGCCTAGGGTGTTTTAAAACGCGTCACTAGGGGTTACGAACAACCAACTTATAAACCCAGCATCTCTCCCGTGTTTTGCCGATGTGGGATTTGCCTAGGGTTTGTAAAATCCTAGGCAAATCCCACATCGGCAAAACACGGGAGAGATGCTGGGTTTATAAGTTGGTTGTTTGTAACCCCTAGTGATGCGTTTTAAAACTGTGATTTTTTCGGCATAGAGCAGACAATATCACTAGTGGGCTGGGCCATTACATTTGTTGTATTAGAGCTGGACTCCCTCTAGTACGATGTGTGGTGCGAGGATGCACCAGGAGGAAGCTAGTGGGCTTGTCATGACTCAGGGATGGGGTTGGGACGTGCTTGTTCAACTAGCTACGCACTGGGGTAAAAACTTCGTGTCCCACATCAGAAACGGGAAGAAAAGATTTAGGCCATATATGTGGGTGTCTTCCTCACCTGGTCAGCATGCTTTTGGGAATGAAACCAACCAAGGGACAAATCCGTGAGGCCCATGGGCCAAAGCGGACATTAATGATTGGAGAAGGATCGAGCTATTACATTGTGGTATCAGAGCGGACAATATCACTAGTTGGTCGGCCCGTTAGAGATACTGGGTTTATAAGTTGGCGGTTTGTAACCCCTAGTGACAAGTTTTGAAACCGTGAGGGCTTCGGCCTAGAGTGAACAATATCACTAGTGGGCCGAGCCATTACATTTGTGGTATCAGAGTCGCTCCATGTGCAACCTTGAGCGATGGTGGGGCAAACCTCAGCGAGGACGCTGAGTCCCATAAGGGGGGTCGATTGTAACACCCTAGGCAAATCCCACATTGGCAAAACACGGGAGAGATACTGGGTTTATAAGTTGGCGGTTCGTAACCCCTAGTGACGCGTTTTAAAACCGTGAGGGCTTCGGCCTATAGTGGACAATATCACTAGTAGGCTAGGCCGTTACACAAATATCCTCATTTAAACTTGTTAGACTAACTTGAGAAGGTGATTGATCAAGGAAAGGAAGGAGAAAAAATAAAAATTGAAGATTTGAAATTCAAAGAAAGAGGTTAGTCATCAATCACTTAGTTTTTCTTTAAAATTCATGCAAATATGCTTTAATAAACTTAGAAATTGTGTAAAATCAAACAAAAATAATTATTAAGGGACCAAACATGAATTTCATCCAGCTAGGGTTAGGGTTTGAAATGAATGAGTTTGAAGTGTTTGAATGATTATTTGAGGTGCATTAGGTGTAGAGATCATGAATGTGCACTTTGAATGCATTAAATTGAACTTTATGTGTAGTTAGGATTTGAGCATTTTGAAGAAATTGGAGAAAAAGTTGAGAGTTGGTCAATTGATATAGTTAACCTTATTTGAGTTGAGAAATGGTCAATTGTGACCATTTGTGGTGTGTATGAATTGTTGGAACCAAGTTCCAATTCGGATTGGTGAGGGTCAATTTGCAAGCAGCTTGACCTAGGTCCCTTTCAGTGACCAAAACTGAAAATTTACCAACCCAATAGGTGTGTGACCAATTGGGAATAAAACTAGACACAAAATGGCACATTTTTTATTCAGGAATCATGCTCAGAAAGTGACCATAACTTAGTGAACAATTAGGCCAAATTTAGAATTGGGCAAACTGACCTATACAAAAATGACCAAATGATTAGTAGTTACGCAAATGACCATAACTTGGTCTAGGAAGGTACAAATGACCTGAATTTTATAACGATAGAAAGTTGAGACATAGCCCTACAACTTTCATGAAGAAAACAAACCCAAATTTTGATCATAACCTGTTTGAAAAACCACCTACAATTAACCCACAAAAATTGCCAAAATCCAGAATTTGCCCAGAATTCTGGGTAACACCAAATCTGGCCAGCCATGTTCAAATGGCCATAACCAGGGCTACAAAACTCCAAATGGAGTGATTCAAAAGGGGAAATAAAGTTAAGATCATAAGGAACAACTTCAATGAAAAAAAACTTAGCCAAATTACTACAGCAAGTTAACCAATGGAACAGTGCAAAATAAGGCACCAAATCTGAAAATTTAAAAGTTTCACCTAAGATACTTAAAGTTTGAGAAAACAACCAAAACCAACAAATTAGGTAACCAAAATGTGGTATGTGGGTGAAATTAGAATTCCCATGCCTATTAATCATGAGAAAGTCAACAAATTGACTTAAATAGTATCGTGAATAGTAACCCCAAAATGCAAAATTTTAAATAACGTCAAGTTAAACATATTAAAGTTAGATATAAATAGATTTGAAATTATTTTTGGACTTATGATAATTTATGGTACTGAAACACTATAAAATTGTGTGTTTCAGTTAAAAAGAATATCGGTAAAGAACCCGAGGCATCTTGTAAAGCCCAAGAGTCGACTCGCATAAGGTTTGTGCATAACATAAAGATTCTTTAAAATTCCTTTGCAAAGTGCATGAAATGATTTGTGGTTTATTTGTATTGCAAAATAATGATTGAAATGTACACTATGCTTTTGATCTAAATTGTTGGAAATTTGATGATATGTGATTTTATTGTCAGTAAATGTTTGATAAATTGATAAGATAGTTTTGAAACCACAGTGTCATAACCATATATTTGAATGTCTCACTAGCATGACTAGTGGGAGAAATTAGTTTCTAATTTTGATTCCTTCTCTGGCAGTGTTGAGGTGTGTGCCAGTAGAAAAAGAAATTTGAATGAGTACCCATAGTTTGAGCTAGCATGTAACACCCCTCACCCGTCTATAGTATAGCCGAGCAAGGCATGCTATACTGCGTGCCGGAGCACCTAGTCTGTGATTATCTCATTTCCTGAACTCAATTTGATTTTAAGAAGTCCTTTATGTAAAATTTATATTACGCTAGTTCTATTTTCATGCTTTAATAAAATTAGTATTTCAAAAATGGTAATAAAAATCCGGCAAGGTACCATCTGTATTTCGGACAAACTGTCCTTTTAAACCTGTTAAAAACAATTCAATATGATAATCTCAACCTTCCAAATTCTATTTCAGTCTCAAAATTTAATAGTTTCAAAATACAATCCATCATAATTTACATTTATCCAAACACTCTCCATAAGAGTTTAATATGTACAAATTATTACAACCGTAAAGTTTTAGAATATACAAAATTACATAACAAAATGTCAAAATACAACTGATAGTCACTACACAAGATCCTAAGTCCTACCATGTATGCAGTGTAGTGCAGATGACTCTGGACTCCTGTGCAGATCTGATGTCTCACCTGTTCGTAGGTCTGCTGCGCTCCCCAGCTGTGTCTCCAATACCTATGCATTACAAAAGCAACGCGCTAAACAATTTTGCTTTGTGTAGCCAAATATAAAGAAATATACACTAAAATAAAGTAAATGAATTGTTTATAAATTTATGACATCGATATTCTTTACAGTCGTTGATTCTACTTTTATTTGTTAACCTTTCATTTTTGCTAATTTTGGTGGTGCTGTATGTCAATAAACTGAATTTAGCTATTTGAATTTTATAATGCTTAAATTAACTGCCCGTGTAGCCTATATACTGACCAGACTGGATAAATGGATATACTGGCACTGGGTATCTAGTACCTCAGGCTATCACACCAGTGTACAAACAGTGTGGCTAAAAAGCCATATAATTAATCCAGCGATAAGCCAAGTATAATAACATAATACGTATAGCCGTAGGCTATTTAAGTCACAGTATGGCATAATATGCCATAAAAACACAGTATGGCGTAAAGCCATTTATAGAGCAGCTGTCAGAATCCTATTGGCATGCCAACCTATCCAAACTAGTCAACTAGGCAAACTAGGGCACATTAAAAATTAACTGTTTAATTCTTCAATTTTTAAAGTTTATTAGCTATTATGTAATTCATATGTCAATGCATATGTTGACCTTTCTAGGTAATATGGATAAGTTGATTATAGAATCAACAAGTCACAATTTGTAATTCAATAAGCTGCCAATATAGTGCAATTTACCATTTTTGCAAGTTGGCATTCATTGCCAAATTACTTCAAGCATCATCGTATGTAAATGTCAAATTTTCAGTTTTAGAGTGTTAGATTTATCTATCTTAATGTCCTATTTCTCTTGGTTTTTAGCTTCTGGTCAAAGAATAAAAATTGTAGCTCTATGTCTTATTGAACCTTTGACAAAATTTCAGGTCATTCTGAGTTGTATAGACCATGATATGGTCAATTTACTAAAGTTGGACAGATTGCACCTTTAGTGCAAAAATTGGTCAGTTTTAGGTCACATTTAGTTCTGGCAGTTTTGGTACCCGAAATTGTGCAAGCTATTTGACTTTGTTCTGGCCATTTATGGGCTTTGGTGTCTTCATAAGAATTGTAGCTCTATGTCTAAGTTATCCATGGTAAACATTTCAGGTCAATTGGACCTATTTTGAGTGAGTTATGGTCATCCTAATGACTACTATTCATATGGTCAAAAATCTGGGTTTGCAAGGTTGCCATTCCGGATTTGGTCATTTTTAAAGTCAATTTCTAGGTAGAATTTTGGTAACATTTCTACATGAAAGTTGGCCTATTTGGTGTCTAGTTTCACCTCCCATTGGCCTCATACCAATTGGGTTCACAATTTTGCACTTATGACCTAATTTATGTGCTGCCAACACACAACCTGCATTTGAAAATTACACTTCCAATTTTGACATTCCTCCTCCTCGCAATACTTTAATATTCAATCATGGCACTTATATGTATATTGTACACAATTCCAGCAAAGCATTTTGGGCAGAACACTCAGGTGCTTAATGCGCACAATACACCATTAAAGTTCAACATTTACTTCCATTGAAATTCAACATACCTCAACACCAATATTGCACATACAATTTCATGGAAACTACACATGTTGCCCACAATTTAACACCATCACATCTCATCAATAAATTACATAAACTCACATACAATTTCATAACATTATAGGCTGCCAAACATGGCAGTTTATCAAAGTATCAAAATCCATTTTCAAACCCTTAATTCAAGCACTAACATGCATATACTTAGACATTAACCTCCTACAACTTCCATTTGAGTTAATCAATCTTGATTCCCATCCATTATAGGTAAGAAAAACTCAAATACAACAAACTTTCATGGCTGCTGAAAATGGACAAGTTCATATCTCAATATTTTCTTCCTTTCTCTTCACCAAATTACTCACCTCAACCTAAACACAAAGTTTACCAAAGCAAGGGAGAGGATTTGGACACTTACTACTTTTGGAGCTTGTTATAACTTCACCAAATCTCTTCCTTTTTGTTCCCTATAATCTGCCCAAGAGGTGTGGACCAAGTTTAATAAAAGAAATTATAAGGATTATGGCATGAAAATGAAAGAATGGAGCTTTGCATGTGGGGCGGCAATGGAGCTTTCATGGAAGATTCATTTCGGTAAGTGAGAGTGAGGTTGAAGAAGAAGATGACAATGAATGGAATCTACTGTCTCAAGGTCCCATATGTCTCCCAAGTTAGGAGTTAATGGAGCACTAATCTTATTTTTAATGTTTAATTATTCCAAGTTTCCTTATTTGCTCATTTATCTCATTTTTTTCACTATTTGCATAATGTATTACAATTTAATTTTTTATGACATTTCTAAAGTGTAATATCATTTATTTTTAATAGACATCGAGGCCAAAAGGAAACTCTAGGTGTCAAATGACCAAAATGCCCCTCTTTGGGTTGTATTCCCGATTTTTCGGTAACACTGATTTTTGTCTGTTTCTCTATTTTTCATTTTTCTTTGTACTAATTTATTAATTTTTCTTTGATATTTCTAGTGTCAATTATATTTCAATAAACCTTTACTTATGTCCCAAAATTTAATTTCGAGGGTTCCCCATGGTCTTGGGGTTGGTAACGGCCTTCCCAGACGGCCATCATCGCCATGTTTATTGCTTAACTTAGTTTCATTTTCTCTCTTTTATTTTTCTTTAATTTTTCTTGTATTTTCTTTTTATTTATTTTATCATTATATGTCCGTTCACTATCACCGAAGTGTAGTTCCAGACATCTTGACTTGCCCGGACTGACATTAGGTCACCAGAGCAACAGATCGTACATAACATGTACAGGGAGGATGTTACAACTCTTTCCCTCTAAATAAAAATTTTGTCCTCGAAATTTACCTGATATGAAGAGCTGAGGAAATTGCTGCCTCATTGTCACGTCACTCTCCCATGTTGCCTCTTCCGTGTTGTGGTGCCTCCATAGGATTTTCACTAGTGGAATTGTCTTGTTTTTGAGCTCTTTTGCCTCTCGTGTCAAGATTTTAATCGGTTCTTCTTCATATGTCAGGTCAAGTTGTACCACAATTTCTTTTGCTGAGATGACATGTGAAGGATCTAATCTGTATCTTCTGAGCATTGAGACATGGAACACATTATGTATCTTGTCCAGCTCAGGTGGTAAGGCTAATCTGTAGGCTACTAGTCCCACACGTTCAATAACTTCATATGGGTCAATGAACCTAGGGCTTAATTTTCCCTTTTTCCAGAATCTCAACACTTTCTTTCATGGTGATTCTTTGAGAAATACCTTCTTGCCAACTTCATACTCAATGTCCTTTCTTTTCAAGTCAGCATAAGATTTCTGTCAGTCTGAGGCAAGTTTCAAATTAGCCTTTATCAGTTTCACCTTTTCCTCTGTCTGTTTTACCAGGTATGGCCCCACTTGCTTATCTTCACCCAATTCAGTCCAACATACAGGTGTTCTGCATTTTCTCCCATACAGTGCTTCATAGAGTGCCATTTGTATGCTAGCTTGATAGCTATTATTGTATGCAAATTCAGTGGAAGGTATCTATCCTAGCTTCCCTCAAACTCAATAACACAACTCCTCAGCATATCCTCAAGGACCTATCACATATGTTCAGTTATTATTATCATTGTTAGTTCAATTTATTGTTTGCAATAACTCAATGAGTTTCAAAATTTACCTGGATTATTCTTTCTTACTGTCCATCCGTCTGAGGATGAAAAGTCATACTAAAATAGAGTTGTGTGCCTAAGGATTCTTTTAATTTCTTCCAAAATCTAAATGTAAACCTCGGGTCTCTATCAGATATAATGGAAAGTGAAATTTCATGTAGTCTAACTATCTCACTTATGTATAATTCTACTAGCTTTTCCAGTGAGTAGTCAGTTCTGACTGGCAGAAAATGTGCTAATTTGGTCAACCTATCCACAATCACCCATACTGCATCATGTTTCTTTTGAGTGAGAGGTAGACCACTGACAATGTCCATAGTGACTCAATCCCATTTACATTCAGGTATCTTTATGGGCTGTAACAAACCTAATGAAACTTGATGTTCTGCTTCGGCTTACTGACATATCAAGCATCTAGTTACATAGTCAGCTATGTCTGTCACACCCTACTCCCCCGTAAGATGTAACATGATCCCGTAGTACACCTAATGAATTACTGTACTTCGCCTACCGATAACCCATTAGATATACTACAAGGGATTTTAAAAAAATTTTTTTGTGAAATTTAAATCATCGAATAAAATCTGGTGTTATAAAATTTTTTTTCAAAATTTCGGCAAAGTGCCGGCTGTATTTTGAGAAAACAATTCTTCAATCCAGCAAAAGAAAATGCTCCCAATATGTTTTCTCAAATACAACTTCAATAACTTCATTTGCACTCATAATTCAAATCTCAATAATCAAATCAATCTCCTCATAAAAGAAACATTTCATTGATTACAAGACTCAAAATTAATATCACAAAACTATTCAGATAAATGAAATCCCAAACTTACATTTACAATAATTTATATTTAATTACATACCAAAATATTTTACAAGAGTTTTTATACAACTGCTCAAATAATTTATATACATATTATTACATGCATACATCAAATCCTATGTACATGGGTATACCTATAATATACCTGGAGCTGAACTAAAGTGTCTTCAAAGAAACTTACTCACTACTCTATGCTCTTCTTACCTGCGACAGCATACAAAGCTATCGCTGAGTGGTGAACTCAGTGGTGCATAAGTATAATTTAAAACATAGTACAATATACATTGACAAAATTTATAGTAAATAATTTGGAAATCTGAATACTCATCAAATTCTAAAACTCAAAATATTCATTGCCAATAATGTAAATCATTTGTATAAAATGACTTCGATCATGAAATTCAATTTATCAAATCATAACTAACCATTTAGGTAATTCCAACAAAATCAATTATACATAAATCATAATTAAAATCACAATTCTTTACCATTCAAAAGCCATTCTGTATCTCAAAAATCATTCTGTATCTCAAAAATCAATCTTTATCTCACTAACTATGCAAGACTAATTCGAAAGGGCCATATTCGATGTGATTCTAACTCCCTATGGTCGGGGAGGTCGAATCAGATTCTAACTCCCTATGGTCGGGGAGGTCGAATCATCGTGCACAGTACCATCACAATAATGAATCTTCCGCAAGGGCCATAACAATAAAATAAACTTAGATCTAACCTCAAATCAGAGGAAAATCTAAGCCTGTGCACGTATCATGGTAATCAAAACACAACTAACTCCATTGTCTTCTCAACAAATGAGAGAGACGGGTAATAACCTAGTCAAGCATCTATAGTGAGATATAAAACAATATCACAATCCTTTTAGTGAGTATAAATCACAATATAATTCAATTCAAATTCAATTCCAATATCCAATAATTTTTATGCTCATCACAATTCAAATCATAAATTTGCATTTTCCATGAAAATTACCATCACAATTCAAAATATATTCTATCACAATTTTCCAAAACATAATTTATTCAATCCATAACAATGCTTAATACTTGTGGAAATACCATTTCACAAAGCTAAATTCATACATACTATAACAATTTCAATAATCATTGAATTAAATCCAATGCTTGTTAAACATAATACATAAGAAAATATGTCATTTAATCATATGAAATATTCAAGACAAAATCAGTTAAAAACTAGCTGTGCACAAACCTCTGATAACTATTTCTTGGCTCTGGCTCAGTGTTTCCTTCCCCTTCCCTGAGTCTTTGCTAACTGAGAAACACAATTTAAAGTGTTTCAGTACTCATTTAAACTGTCTCTAAGAATAAGGTTCAATAGTTAATTTGTCAAATTCTATTATTTCCTTAGTCAACCTAATATGTTGACCCTCGATGCGTTCTAGGTAAATTCGGTTTTAATGTCACTAATATGTCACATTCAATAGTCTTTTAGGGTTGGTACATGTTACCAAATTCATTTCCATGTATCTTGCATTTTCTTGCAATTTGCTGGATTCCGGGATACTAGTTTGACCTAGCCGGACGACTTAGTTTCGTCAGTTTTCGGGTTTCGGTCAAAACTACAAACTTGTAGATCTATGTCTCATGGAACGCGGAGCAAAATTTCAGGTCATTCTTAGTTATGTAGACCAAGTTATAGTCATTTTACTATTGCTGGTCAAATTGCACCAAAATTGATCACTTTAGGTCACTTTAGGTCATTTTAGGTTCGGCCAGTTTTTGGATCCGAACTTGTGCAAGCTGTTTGACTAGATTATGGTCATTTCTGGGCTTTTTTGTCTTCATAAGACTTGTAGATATGGGTCTTAGCTATTCATGGTCAAAATTTCAGGTCAATTGGACCTGTTTTGAGTGAGTTATGGCCTAAACACTAACTGCTGCCCAAATGGTAAATTTTCAGGCCTTATTTGCACTTAATCCGGATTTGGTCATTTTTCAAGCTACCTTGAAAGCAGAATTTTGGTATGCTTCCTTCATGAAAGTTGGCACATTTTGTGTGTAGTCTCACCTCCGATTGGTCTCATACCAATTGGAGCCACACACTTAAAGTTATAGGCCTAAAACACAAACTGCCTTATTGCATTTCTTTCATACACATCAAGGATCACTCCTAACACTTACCAAACTCAATATTCAAGTAAATTCTGGTTGTATCATGACCTAAACATAATTCAAAACACATTATAGGTCATTTTGGCAGCTTACAATTACATTCAACATACACCATAAAGTGCAGAATTTTTCAACTCAATTTACAACAATTCAATCACCTAACCATAACACTTTTTTCATGTCCAACTTCACACCATCATATATACACTCAAACTGCCCTAACATCCAACACAATTCAACATTAGTATACCATAAACCAAGCATGAAATCTAGCATTCTTCAAGAGTTAACAACCTGCCACAATGGTACCTTTACATTCCATTAATTTCCAAGCTTCAAATTTCAATTCACATTCACATATACTAAGTATACATCACCCAAACAATTTCCTACACAATATACATTTAATCAATCATTTAATTCACCATTTACAAGCAAAAATAAACTGTCTTCAAAGTGTTTCCATGGCTGCCAAAAGTACACATTCACATTCAACATCAAACCTCAAAAATTTCTTCATAAATCAAACACCCATAACATCCTTACAAACTTAATGAAGCAATAACCCAAAATACAAACTTACCACTTTGGAAATTCTTAAAAACCTCTCCAAAACTTGGTTTTCTTGTTGCCTATCTACTGCCCATGGTGTGAGGATTAACTTTAACGAAGGAAGGTGCATGGAAAGTGGCTTAGATCAAGCTTGCATGAAGCTTTAACCCATGCATCCATGGAGGAACTCCATTCTTGGTTTCGGCTGCCCTTTTGAAAGGTTGAAGAAGATGAAATATTCTGCCCATTTTAGCTCTTAAGTGTCCCACATAATATTTATTTAATCCCCATAGTGCTCCACTTACATAAAATCAATTATTTTATATGTTTAAATATGTTAATTACCTAATTTGAACTCTATTTTTGCTATTTATATTAGGTACCCCTAAATTAATTTTTCATTATATTTTACAAGTGTAATATTATTTATTTTTAATGGACATTTAGGTCAAAAGACAACTCAGGGTGTCAAATGACCGCAATGCCCCAGTTCGGGTTGTATTCCCGATTTTTCGGTAACACCGGGTTTTGTCCGTTTTTTGATTTCCCACTTTTCTTTGTACTAATTATTTAATTTTTATTTAATATTTCTAATGATATTTATACTTCAATAGGGGTCTATTTAATTCCTAAAAATATTTTCCAGGGTTCCCCACGGTCCAGGGCTAGTCAACGGTCCACGCCGTGACTTCCCTGTGCGGTCACCCATCGCTAGGGTTCTCGGCTCGCTTAACTTGGTTACATTTCTTTGCCATTATTTTTCCTTTGTTTTTCTTGTGTTTTCTTCTCTTGTATTTCATTATTTTATGTCTCCTCACTCATATCGAAGTGTAGTTCTAGGCATCCTAGCTGTCCGGACAACACTGGTTACCGAAATAGTAAAACGCACTACCGAACATAGGGGTGTTACAATGTCCTTCTTTATACCCTGCCACCAGTATCGAAGTTTCAGGTCATGGTACATTTTTGTGCTTCCTGGGTGCATAGCATACACACTATTATGTGCTTCTCTTAGAATACTGGTTTTTCAACTCTTTCTTTATAGTACAAATACCCATTTTCTTTCACTTCATATTCAGTTTCCTTTACCTCAGTCATTTTTCCCATAACAGTTATTAATTTCTCAGCTGTCTTCTGCCCATCCTGTATTTGTTGTAACAGTTTCGGCTTCACTTACAACTCAGCCAAAATAACTCTGTCATGAGTTAAGGACAGTTGGGCATTCAGAGATCTTAATGCTACAATAGATTTTCTGCTTAAGGCATCAGCGACTATATTTGCCTTCCCTTGGTGGTAGTCAATCACACAATCATAATCTTTCAGGAATTCAAACCATCGCCTCTGTCTCAAATTAAGTTCCTTCTGGGTTGGCAGATACTTCAGACTCTTATGGTCTGTGTATATGTAGCATTTTTCTCTATACAAATAATGCCTCCATATTTTTAATGCAAAGATAACTGCTGCTAACTCCAAATCATGAGTAGGGTAATTCTTTTCATGTGGCCTTAACTGCCTGGAAGCTTATGCGACCACTTTCCCTTCTTGTATGAGTACAAACCCTAACCCATTATGTGAGGCATCACTGTAGACTACGTAGTCTTTTCTTGACACTGGCTGTGTTAACACTGTTGCCTCTGTCAACATAGCCTTCAGCCTCTCAAAACTAGCTTGACACTTGTCATTTCAGTCAAATTTCATATTCTTGTGTAGTAATTTGGTCATTGGAGCAGCTATCAGGAAAAATCCCTTTACAAATCTTCTATAATACCCAGCTAGCCCCAAGAAACTTCTGGTCTCAGTTGTATTTCTGGGAGGCTTCCATTCCATCACCGCTTCAATCTTCTTGGGATCCATTTTAATCCCTTCAGTTGATACTACATGTCTAAGGAATGTAATCTCATTCAACCAGAACTCACACTTAGACAATTTGGCGTACAGTTTCTTCTCTTTTAGAGTCTGCAGAATAATGTTCAAATGCTCATCATGTTCTGCTCTATCCTTGGAATACACTAGGATGTCATCAATGAAGACTACTACAAACCGATCTAAATATGGATGGAAGATACGGTTCATAAGGTGTAACACCCCTATGTTCGGTAGTGCGTTCTATTACTCCGGTGACAGTGTCTATCCGGAAAGCTAGGATGCCTAGAACTATACTTAGATATGGGTGAGGAGACATAAAATAATGAAATACAAGAAAAAAAAAACAAAAAAAACAAAGGAAAAATAATAGCAATGAAATGTAACCAAGTTAAATAAGCCGAAAATCATAGCGCTGGGTGACTGCACTGAGAAGTTGCGGCGTGGACTGTCGACTAGCCCTGGACCGCGGGGAACCCTAGAAAATATTTTTAAGACTTAAATAAATATCTATTGAAGCATAAATGTCATTAGAAATATCAAAGAAAAATTAATTAATTAGTACAAAGAAAAACGAGAAATCGAGGAAACGACAAAACTCGGTATTACCGAAAAATCGGGAATGCAACCCGAATAGGGGCATTGTGGTCAGTTGAAACCCCGAGTTGTCTTTTGACTTAAATGTCCATTAAAAATAAATGATATTAGACTTTGAAAATACCATGAAAAATTAAAATGAGATACATTATATAAATAGAGAAAGTGTGGTGGCCAAATTGCAAAAATTGGAAAATTTAAAATTAAAATAGATTTTTAATCAATTAGTGCTCCACTAACATCACTTAAGTGGACCTTCAATCAACCTTTGGACAGAAAATTCTGTAATCTTCAACCTTTGGAAGAGTGGCCGAAATGAATTCCATAGGGAGACTCCATGGCCAAACTCACATCCACACCCATGCATCCATGATTCAAGCTTCCTTTCACCATAAATCCTTCATTAAACCATGCATACTCAGCTTGGGGAAAACATTGGCAGAAAAAAGAAGAAGTTTGGGTGAGGTTTTGAAGAACTTCAAAAGTGGTAAGTGAGTGTTTTCAATTCTTGTTTCATTAAAAGTGTAACCAAGGTTGTGGGTAGTTGATTTATGGAAGAATTTTTGAAGTTTGATGTTTTAATAGAGATGTACATTTTGGCAGCCATGGAAATTCAGTATATGTAGCTTGTTTTTACTTGTTTATGGTTGTTTAAGATGTTGTTATTTATGGCAGCATGGATATGTGTATAATGGTTTGGAATTGGGTATGTAAATGGGGTATGTTCATGTGGTTAAATGATGTAAATGCACTTTGGAAAATTCTGTATTATAGTGTGTATATTGAAAATGGTTACAAGATGTCCAAAATGACCAAAAATGTGTTGTTAAATGTGTTAATGGTAAGGTACAAATCAGAATTGGCATGAAGAAAGTAGTTTGGTATGTGTTGAATATCTAATTGGTAAGTGATGAGAAGTGTGTAGTAGGATAGTGAGTGTTTTAGCTTAGAACCTTAAGTGTATGACTCCAATTGGTATGAGACCAATTGAAGGTGAAACTAGGCACAAAACGTGCCAACTTTCATGAAGGAAGCTTACCAAAATTCTGCCTAGAAGGTGACTTGAAAAATGACCAAATCCGGATTAGTGACTTGAAAGCCTGGAAATTGACCATTTGGGCAGTAGTTAGTGTTTAACTCACTCAAACAGGTCCAAATAACTTGAAATTTTTATCATGAATAGTTCAGACATAGATCTACAATTCTTATGAAGACACCAAAGCCCAGAAATGGCCAGAACCAAGCCAAATAGCTTGTACAAGTTTGGGTACCAAAATTGGCGGAACCAAAAGTGACCTAAAAATGACCTAAGCTTACCATTTTAGTGCATTCTGTCCAGCATTGGTAAATTGACCATATCTTGGTCTACACAACTCAGAATGACCTTAAATTTTGCCCCGCGTGCAATAAGACATAGACCTACAAGTTTGTAGTTTGGACCGAAACCCAAAAATCGAGGGAACTAGGTCTTTCGGCTAGGTTAAAATAGTACACCGAAATCCGGTAAATTGCAATAAAATGCAATACACTTAAAAATGAATTTGGTAACTTATAGCAACACTAAAGGGCTGTAAAATGTGACATATTGGTAACATTAGAATTGACTCATTTAGAGTACATCAAGGGTCAACATTATAGGTTGACTAATGAAATGAATTGAAGAGAATATGTAACACCCTTATTTTCGGTAGTACGTTCTACTGTTCCGGTGATCAGTGTAGGTCCGGACAGCTAGGATCCCTAGAACTACATTCAATTGTTAGTGAGGAGACATAAAATAATGAAATAAAAGAAAAGAAAATACAAGAAAAACAAAAGAAAAATAATAGCAATGAAATGAATCTAAGTTAAATGAGCCAGCACTGCAGCGATGGGTGACTGCACGGGGAAGTTACAGCGTAGGCCATAGCCAACCCCAGCGCAGCAGGGAACCCTCGGAATTTAGTTTTGAGACATAATTAAAGACTTATTGAAGTATTAATGTCATTAGAAATATCAAAGAAAAATTAGTTAATTAGTACAAAGAAAATGAGAAATCGAGAAAACGACAAAACTTGGTGTTACCGAAAAATCAGGAATGTAACCCGAATAGGGGCATTGTGGTCATTTGACATCCTGAGTTGCCTTTTGACCTAAATGTCCATTAAAAATAAATGATATTAGACTTGGAAAATGTCATGAAAAATTAAAATGGTGGTACATAATCTAAATAGTAAAAGATATGAGGAAAATGTAGGAAATTGGAAACTTTGGATTAATTAATACTTTAACCATACTTAGTGCTCCACTAAGTGAAGTTAATGGACATATAATATAGTATATTGGGACAGAAAATCTGTCATCTTCAACCTCCCAAACAAACCAGCCGAAAATCCTCCCAAGCTTTCATCCATGGCCACCCACTTCCCAAGCTCAAATATCTATGATCAAGCCATGCTTTCCACAACTTGTCTTCATCAAAGTTTATCCCCACCTTGCAAGCAAGAATTTGATAGTAATTTCAAGAGGAATAGGTGAAGTTTAGTTAAGCTCACAAGGGGTAAGTATCTATTTCTTCAACTTTTCTTTGTTAAAGTTTGTGTGGGTGTTGAGATAAGTTGATATATGGAAGAAAAGTTGAAGTTTGGTAAGTCAGGGTGCTGCTCCATTTTGGCAGCCATGGAAGTTTACTATGTAACTTTTTTTCTTCATGTAATTGGTGATTTGGGGTGCTGATTTAAATGTTTAATTGTATTGAAGTTGAATTCCATGTATAAAGTTTGATTTGTAAGCTTGAAAATTGAAAATGGAAGTTGATGTGTATGTGTAATTTTTGGGCAGCCTCAAAATGGAAATTGGTAAGGTTCAAATTCATGAAATGTTGTTGAAATATTGTACAAAAGAATGGCAGCATATATGTGTGTGGAATAGTAGTGATAGGTATGTAATTTGATGATGGAAGTTTGTGTGATAATTAGAAGTATTTATGTATATATATTGTTGGGATTGAACTTTGTGAATGGTGACTGCATTTGGTGTATTTGAAGTGGTTATATTCTGTCCAAGTTGACCTATAATGTAGAGAATGGAATGGTTTTGGTTAGTGCCAAATACAGAATGGTATGGGAAGTGAAAATGTAATTGGTAAACATGTGTTTGGTTTAGTGTTTGAAAAGCATTTAGAGGGCAGTGTGCAAATGGACCTATAACCCTAAGTGTGTGGCTCCAATTGGTATGAGACCAATTGGAGGTGAAACTAGGCACAAAATGTGCCAACTTTCATGAAGGAAGCTTACCTAAATTCTACCTAGAAGGTGACTTGAAAAATGACCAAATCCGGATTAGTAACTTGAAAGCCTGAAAATTGACCATTTGGGTAGTAGTTAGTGTTTTGACTATAACATACTCAAAACAGATCCAATTGACCTGATATTTTTACCATGAATAGCTTAGATATAGATCTACAATTCTTATGAAGACACCAAAGCCTAGAAATAGCCAGAACCAAGCCAAATAGCTTGCACAAGTTCAGGTACCAAAACTGGCCGAACCAAAAGTGACCTAAAAATGACCTAAGCCTACCATTTTGGTGCGTTCTGTCCAGCATTGGTAAATTGACCATATCTTGGTCTACACAACTCAGAATGACCTGAAATTTTTCCCCGCGTGCAATAAGATATAGACCTACAAGTTTGTAGTATGGACCAAAACCCAAAAACCTTGGGAACTTGGTCGTTCGGCTAGGTCAAAATAGTACACTGAAATTCGGTAAATTGCAATAAAATGCAATACACTTGAAAATAAATTTGGTAATATATACCAACACTAAAGGGCTATAAAATGTGACATATTGGTAACATTAGAATTGACTCACTTAGAGTGCATCAAGGGTCAATATTATAGGTTGACTAATGAAATGAATTAAAGGGAATAGTACCAAGAAAATTTAACTATTAGATTTTGTTGTTAGAAACAAATTCATTGAGTATTGAAACACTTTAAATTGTGTGTTTCAGTTGATAAGGATATTGAGAAGCATAAAGAACATTGAGTCAAGGCCCAAGAGAGACACAAATCAGGTTTGTGCACAACTAGTTTTTAACTGATTTTATTCTGAATATTTCACATGATTAAATGATATATTTTTCTTATGTATTACGTTTAATAAGCATTGGATTTATTTCAATGATTATTAAAATTGTTATAGTATGTATGAATTTAGCATTGTGAAATGGTATTTCCACAAGTATTAAGCATTTTTGTGGATTGAATAAATTTTGTTTTGGAAAATTGTGATAGTACATGTTTTGAATTATGATGGGCAATTTGCATGGAAAAATGCAAATTTATGATTTGAATTGTGATGAGCATAAAAATTATTGGATATTGGAATTGACTTTGAATCGAATTGTATTGTGATTTATGCTCACTAAAAAGATTGTGATATTGTTTTATATCTCACTATAAATGCTTGACTAGGTTATTACCCGTCTCTCTCATTTGTTGAGAAGACAATGGAGTTAGTTGTGTTTTAATTACCATGGTACATGCACAGGCTTAGATTCTCCTCTTATTAGAGGTTAGATCTAAGTTTTTTTTTTTTTATGTTATGGCCCTTTCGGAAGATTCATTATTGTGATGTGTACTGTGCACGATGATTCGACCTCCCCGACCATAGGGAGTTAGAATCTGATTCGACCTCCCCGACCATAGGGAGTTAGAATCACCCCTAAGATGGCCCTTTCGAATTAGTCTTGCATAGTTAGTGAGATAAAGAATGGTTTTTTAGATAAAGAATGATTTTTTTAATAGTAAAGAATTGTGATTTCAATTACGATTTATGTATAATTGATTTTGTTGGAATTTCCTTAAATGGTTAGTTATGATTTGATAAATTGAATTTCGTGATCAAAGTCATTTTATACAAATGATTTATATTATTGGCAATGAATATTTTGAGTTTTGGAACTTGATGAGTATCCAGATTTCCAAATTAATTGCTGTAATTTTTGTTAAGGTATGTTGTACTATGTTTTAAATTATAGTTGTGCACCACTGAGTTCACCACTCAACGATAGCTTTGTATGCTGTCGCAGGTGAAAAGAGCATAGAGCAATTGAGTAAGCTTCTTTGAAGACACATTCAGATCAGCTCCAGGTGTATCATAGGTATACCCATGTACACAGGTTTTGATGTATGCATGTAATAATATGTATGTAAATTATTTGAGCATTTGTATAAAAACTCTTGTAAAATATTTTGGTATGTAATTAAATGTAAGTTATTGTAAATGTAAATTTGAGATTTCATTTACTTGAATAGTTTTATAATATAAATTTTGAGTCTTGTAATTAATGAAATGTTTCTTTGTGATGAGATTAGTTTGAAAATGAATTGATTATTTATTGAGATTTGAATTGTGAATTGAAATGAAGTTATTGGAGTTATATTTGAGAAAATATATTGGGAGCATTTTCTTTTGTAGGATTGAAGAACTATTTTCTCAAAATACAGCCGACGCTTTGACGAAATATTGAAAAAATTTTTATAACACTAGATTTTAATTGATCATTTAAATTTCACGAAAATTGTTTTAAAATCCCTTGTAGTATATCTAATGGGTTATCGGTAGGCGAAGTACGGTAATTCATTAGCTGTACTATGGGATCATGTTACATCTTACGGGGGAGTAGGGTGTGACAGAATAGTACCAAGAAAATTTAGATATTGGATTTTATGGTTGGAAACAAATTCATTGAGTACTGAAACACTTTAAATTGTGTGTTTCAGTTGATAAGGATATTGAGAAGCATAAAGAACATTGAGTCAAGGCCTAGGAGCGACTCAAATCAGGCTTGTGCACAACTAGTTTTTAACTGATTTTGTTCTGAATATTTCATATGTTAAATGACATATTTTTCTTATGTATTATGTTTAACAAGCATTGGATTTAATTCAATGATTATTGGAATTGTTATAGTACGTATGAATATAGCTTTGTGAAATGGTATTTCCACAAGTATTGAACATTGTTGTGAATTGAATAAATTATGTTTTTGAAAAATTGTGATAGAACATGTTTTGAATTGTGATGGGAAATTTGCATGGAAAAAATGCAAATTTATGATTTGAATTGTGATGAGCATAAAAATTATTAGATACTGGGATTGACTTCGAATCGAATTGTATTATGATTTATGCTCACAAAAAGGATTGTGATATGTTTTATATCTCACTATAGATGCTTGACTAGGTTATTACCCATCTCTCTCATTTGTTGAGAAGACAATGGAGTTAGTTGTGTTTTGATTACCATGGTACGTGCATAGGCTTAGATTCTCCTCTTATTAGGGGTAGATCTAAGTTTTTTTTTTTTATGTTATGGCCCTTTCAGAAGATTTATTATTGTGGTGTGCATTGTGCACTATGATTCGACCTCCCCAACCATAGGGAGTTAGAATCACCCCGAAGATGGCCCATGCGGATTAGTCTTCATAGTTAGTGAGATAAAGAATGGTTTTGAATAGTGAAGAATTGTGATTTCAATTATGACTTATGTATAATTGATTTTGTTGGAATTACCTAAAATATTTGGTTGTGATTTGATAAATTGAATTTCATGATCAAAGTCATTTCATACAAATGATTCATGTTATTAGCAATGAATAATTTGATTTTTGGAATTTGATGAGGATCTTGATTTCCAAATTATTTGCTGTAATTTTGCTAAGGTATATTGAACTATGTTTTAAGTTATAGCTGTGCACCACTGAGTTCATCACTTACTGATAGCTTTGTATGCTGTCGCAGGTGAAAAGAGCATAGAGCAATTGAGTAAGCTTCTTTGAAGAGACATTCAGATCAGCTCCAGGTATACCCTTGTACACAGGTTTTGATGTATGCATATACTAATATGTATGTAAATTATTTGAGCAGTTGTATAAAAACTATTGTAAAATATTTTGGTATGTAATTAAATATAAATTATTATAAATGTAAATTTGAGGTTTCATTTACCTGAATAGTTTTGTAATATTAATTTTTGAGTTTTGTAATAAATGAAATGTTTCTTTTATGATAAGGTTGGTTTGAAAATGAAATGATTGATTATTGAGATTGAATTGTGAGATGAAATGAAGTTTCTTGGATTTGTATTTGAGACATATTGGGAGTGTTTTCTTTTTTAGGTTTGAAGAACTATTTTCTTAAAATATAGCCGGCACTCTGACGAAATTTTGAAAAAATTTTATAACACCAGATTTTAATCGATGATTTAAATTTCACAAAAATTATTTTAAAATCCCTTGTAATATATCTAATCGGTTATTGGTAGGCAAACTACGATAATTCATTATGTGTATTACGGGATTATGTTACATCTTACGGTGGAGTAGGGTGTGACATGTTTTGTGGTATCAGAGCAATGGTTTTAAAGTAAATTTCGAACTGTGAATTTGAAATCTTTTTATCGGTAACTACAACTGCTCAAATGTTTGATACATATAGTACATTTACATCATAAATATGAACTAATGGAGAGGAATCTTGTGTTGGTTGTACAAGAATAGAAAATCCTGTGAAAAGATATGGAAGAGAAGAATGAGACAATAGAACAGTCTGTGATGGCAAAAGTACAAGTTGAGGCCCTGGCCCCACAAAGTGTCGAAGGCCCGACTATACCAGTTTTACCGGTACAAATTACTGCACAAATGGCCCAACAAATGGCCACTTTCTTTCAACAAATGGCTGATACTCTGTCAGCTCAAGCTCCAGAACAAACCCAATCCCCACAAAGGCAGTGTGAAATAGAGAAGAGGGAGAAACCTATGGGTCAGAGCTTGAACAGTAATTTGGGGAAGAGAAAAGAATTTGAGGAACCCCAAGCTAAGGGATATGATAGAGGCGGATCATCAGGGCAGAGAACACCAAAATCTAGTCATCGAACAACCAGAAGTTCCTATTCTGCCCGTTTTTGCCATGTTTGTGGTAAGCTATATGGAGGTATTTG
The DNA here is from genome assembly GCF_030052815.1 of Hevea brasiliensis. Taxonomy (NCBI): domain Eukaryota; kingdom Viridiplantae; phylum Streptophyta; class Magnoliopsida; order Malpighiales; family Euphorbiaceae; genus Hevea; species Hevea brasiliensis. The sequence goes on along the minus strand of NC_079493.1, from coordinate 69,317,053 downwards.
GTCATAAGGCCTCTGGAGCCTACTACAATTATGGAAAGCTTGGACACTTTGTTAGAGATTATACTAGAGCACCTCGATCTGCTCTCCGGAGTTTACAGACAGTCTGTCAGAGTCAAGATAGAAATAGAGTTGGTACTCCTCACCACCATAACACAGTGAATCAACCCGAATATAGTAGCGCACCAGTCAGAGCGTCTACTATGCGCCAAGGGGAAAGAACAAAAACTTCGAATGTAGCTGTTGGTAAGTTTTTAATTTTTGAAAGAAATAATTAGTTATTATTTTATCCCAGCACTACTTAGTTGTGTGATAATATTAGAACTATATGTTCTGTTGCTTTTCCTTTACATGGGAATGAATTTTGATGTATTAGTGACTAGTCCTTTAGGATAAAAACTATAATAACAAGTATGATTGACATTAATTTTGGAAGAATTGTTAGCTAAAAGTATGTTCTAACACACCATAAATTATAAAGCTAATTGGCGAGCCTACTTAATGTAAGGCAAGAGGACCTAAAAGAAAGTTACAGTAATAGAATTACTCTAGATGAGGGCAAAGATGTTACTATTAGTAATTGTCAAGGGATATTGTAATCAGAATCGGTTTAGGATATTAGTGGATTCGAGAAAGATAAGATGTTAGAAAACCTAGTCCATGAGGTTATAACGTAGTGACTATGTAATGTTCTCGATGTTTGTATTGTAAGCTGCAGATTACAGTACTGACATGGGATTATTGTGTAGAGCTATGTGCTTCCTCATGGTACAATAGAATAAGAATATTTGTAAGTAATCTATAAATTGATACAGTTACGCCCGAATAGAGTGCTATTACTAGAAATAAATGTGAAAATTTTAGTCAGAAATTTAAAACTTCAAAACTAGCCTGTCGAAAGACTACACTTGTAAGGTAGCTGGAGTCAGTAACTCGATTACAATAATGTGAACTACCTGTACCACAGTAATTGCTAGAAGTTTAGAGATATCAGTATGACTTATCATCCTCAGATGGATGGACAGTCGAAACAAGTAATTCAGGTAAATTTTGAAACTCATTGAGTTTCTGTAAATAATGAAATGAAATGATAGTAATAACCTGTAAAATGTAATAAGCCCTCGAGAATATACTGAGAACTTGTGTCCTTGAATTCGAGGAGAGATGGGACAGATACATCCCACTAACAGAATTTGTATACAATAATAAGTGTCAAGCTAGTATATAAATTGCACCCTATGAAACATTGTAAGGGAATGGATAACTATGGATTTTGTGATGAGACTTCCGAGGACACATAATAGTCATGATGTAGTATGGGTCATAGTTGATAGACTAACCAAGTTTGCTCACTTTTTGCCAGTCCGGATGGACTATAGTTGGAGAGATTGGCCAGATTGTACATAAATGAGATTGTAAAACTACATGGAGTGCCAGTATCGATTGTATCAGACAGAGATCCTAGATTCACTTCTAGATTCTAGGGTAGTCTTCAGAGAGCCCTAGGAACTAGATTGAACATCAGCATGGCATTCCACCCACAGACAGATGGCCAATCTGAGAGAGTAATTCAGATATTGGAGGATATGCTATGGGCTTGTGTGATTAAGTTTGAAGGTAGTTGGGATATACACTTACCTTTGATTGAGTTTGCTACCAATCAAACATTGGGATGCCTCCATATGAAGCTTTATATGGTAGAAAGTGCGAAATTCCCCTATGTTGGGATGAAGTAGGTGAAAGAAAGATGACTAGGCCAGAAATTATTCAGCAGATAGAAGACAAGATCAGATTGATCAGAGATCGACTTAAGGCTGCATCAGACCATCAGAAGTCATATGTTGATCTGAAGAGAAGAGATATTGAATATGCAGTGGGTGATAAGGTATTCCTCAAAGTTTCTCCTTGGAAGAGGATTATGAGATTTGGCTGAAAGGGCAAACTGAGTCCTCGTTTCATCGGACCATATGAGGTTCTGGAAAGAGTGGGTCCTTTTGGCATATCGGTTAACATTACCTCTAGAGCTAGAAAGGATACACAGTGTCTTCCATGTGTCCATGTTAAGGAGGTACAGATCTGACCCATCTCATGTTCTATTAGTTAAAGAGATTGAGGTAAATCCAGACCTCTCATACGATGAAGAACCCTTAGAATTCTGGCATATGAGGTGAAATAGCTGAGGAACAAACAGATACACCTGGTTAAAGTGCTATGGAACCATCATTCAGGCCAGGAAGCTACTTGGGAACGTGAAGAGGGCATGAGGAGACAGCACCCACAGCTGTTCAAAAACTGATGCCAGGTAAAATTTCGAGATGAAATTTATTTTAAGGGGTGGAGAATTGTAACACCCCTATGTTTGGTAGTGCGTTCTACTGCTCCGGTGACAGTGTCTGTCCGGACAGCTAGGATGCCTAGAACTACACTTAGATATGGGTGAGGAGACATAAATAAAGAAATACAAGAAAATAAAATACAAGAAAAACAAAGGAAAAATAATAGCAATGAAATGTAACCAAGTTAAACGAGCCAAAAACCATAGAGATGGGTGACCGCACCGGGAAGCTGCGGCGTGGACCGTTGACTAGCCCTGGACGGCAGGAAATCCTGAAAAATATTTTTAAGACTTAAATAAACATCTATTGAAGTATAAATTTCATTAGAAATATCAAAGAAAGATTAATTAATTAGTACAAAGAAAAACGAGAAATCGAGGAAACGACAAAACTCGGTGTTACCGAAAAATCGGGAATGCAACCCGAATAGGGGCATTGTGGTCATTTGACACCCCGAGTTATCTTTTGACCTAAATGTCCATTAAAAATAAATGATACTAAACTTTGAAAATACCATGAAAAATTAAAATGAGATACATTATGTAAATAGTAAAAGTGTGGCGGCCAAATTGAAAAAATTGAAAAGTTTAACATTAAAATAGATTTTTAATCAATTAGTGCTCCACTAACATCACTTAAGTGGACCTTTAATCAACCTTTGGACAGAAAATTCTGTAATCTTCAACCTTTGGAATAGTGGCCGAAATGAACTCCATGGGATACTCTATGGCCAAACTCACATCCACACCCATGCATCCATGATTCAAGCTTCCTTTCACCATAAATCCTTCATGAAACCTTGCATACTCAACTTGGGGAAAACATTGGCAGCAAAAGGAAGAAGTTTGGATGAGGTTTTGAAGAACTTCAAAAGTAGTAAGTGAGTATTTTCAATTCTTATTTCATTAAAAGTGTAACCAAGGTTGTGGGTAGTTGATTTATGAAAGAATTTTTGAAGTTTGATGTTTTAATAGAGATGTACATTTTGGAAGCCATGGAAATTCAGTATATGTAGCTTGTTTTTACTTGTTTATGGTTGTTTAAGATGTTGTTATTGATGGCAGCATGGATATGTGCATAATGGTTTGGAATTGGGTATGTAAATGGGGTATGTTCATGTGGTTAAATAATGTAAATGGACTTTGAAAAATTCTGCATTATAGTGTGCATATTGAGAATGGTTACCAGCTGTCCAAAATGACCAAAAATGCATTGTTAAATGTGTTAATGGTAAGGTACAAATCAGAATTGGCATAAAGGAAGTAGTTTGGTAAGTGTTGAATATGTAATTGGTAAGTGATGAGAAGTGTGTAGTAGGACAGTGTGTGTTTTGGCTTAGAACCTTAAGTGTGTGACTCCAATTGGTATGAGACTAATTGGAGGTGAAACTAGGCACAAAATGTGCCAAATTTCATAAAGGAAGCTTACCGAAATTCTGCCTTGAAGGTGACTTGAAAGATGACCAAATCCGTATTAGTGACTTGAAAGCCTAGAAATTGATCATTGGTATGAGAATACTTCATAATAAGGACATGACTTATCCAGAAAGATTGTATTCATTTTTGTTCCCAAGTTATTTATATGAGATATAAATAAGATGGAATGGTGAGCCTCATGCCATATCACAAACATGATAGGTACTTATAAATGATAAGTAGGCCGAACCAGTGACACTTATGACTAGCACATGGAGTTTACTCTTGTCAATGTTTTGTCATAAATCATATCAGTGCATATAATCTTTACACCTGAGATAGCACAGTTATCTTGTATATAGGTAGTTTGAGTTTGATACTACTTTCATACTTGTACTGTGTATGGGTATATGGGTATGTGTTGGCTCCTACAAGTTATATATGGAGGTAGGTGTTGATCAAGATGGAATCTGTTCCTCTAAGTAAATAGAGATAAAATCCTATGTTCATTTAATTGTTCTTGATGTTTCAAGTTCCTGGCCAGGACAGATAGATTTAATCAGAAAAGAGTTTCTGATGAGAAAATCTTTTTAATCAAGAACTGGAATTAAAAGAGAACATAATATTCATAGCAAATGGAGTTTGACATAAACCATGACTCCAGCTTGAGTTGGGATTTTGTAACAGAGAGATTCTAGTGCATGGTAACACATGATTATAGGTTCATTAAAGGTAAACCTTATTACTAATTGGGTGTCCATGGCATGCTATGCTAGGTGTTAACCATGGTCTATGAGGTGCATAAAATGATTTAGAGAAATCATTTATGGTAAAAAAGAGTTCTGATGATATTAAGAGTTTATATCATGTCTCATTGCCAATTAGTGATGAGCCTAGTAAGTCACACACAAACACAAGTAGTCACATATTAAATATGATTTAATTAATTAATTAAAGAGTTTAATTGATTAATTAAATAGGTTATATTTAATTAATGAGAAATTAATTAATAGATATTAATTAATTAATTTATATTTGATATAAATTAATTAAAAGAAGAGAAATAATTATTTTGGGTTAAGAACTCAAAATTAAGACACGGGGGAATTTTTGTCATTTCACAGTGTGACACGTGGCACCATGAGAGGGTGACACATGGCATTATACATAAGCTTGCTAGATATTCTTTAAATCATGTAAGATGATTAAAATTAAAATGAAATATAGGTTTGATACTTGGCACAATGTGATTGGGTCACTTAAACCTAGAGCTAATCAAAGGGTGACATGTGGCAAGGGTTTAATGTGTTAACCTAGCTATATAAGTGTTGTTATGAGAAAATAAAATACAACCAGCAACCACACTCCTTTGTCACGCCATTTTGAAGCTCTCCCTCTCTTCCTCTTCATCTCTCATCAATTCAAAGAGATTAGCCATCAATCTCTTGAATTAAAAATACTAGAAATTGTTTCTAGTGTCCTCTTTACATCTCTAATCTCTTAAAAGGCAGAACTTGAATTTCTAATTAATATAAAAAGCTTTAGAAGCTGTTGAAGGGCTGCCATAGGTGTTCTTGGTGTGGACAAGTTAGAGGGACAACATTTGGTGTCCTGAAGATGAATCTCAAAGGCGCAAATACGCTGCAGTGCATCAACAGGTTAGTGTAATCATTCTTGATTTAATCTAGGGTTCTAAAATTAATCTGATTAATTTTAAAATATCAAATGGAAAATACAGATCCAAAAACATATTAAAAGAGTTTTAATATGTTGTTTATCATTGAAATCAAATAGTTAAAAATAAATCTTGCATGATGCATATGACCCTAGGTGAAAATTTTTGAATTCAATGGTATAAACTTGTGTTTTTCACGCTTCTATTCCTACAATTGGTATCAGAGCCACTATATTTGCCATTTAGATTGTTGGTTATATGATTTAATTGTGTGATTTGATCATGAGATGATTGATCCATTGCTGGTTGTAATGGATGTGTGGCGGCACACATGGTGAAGCCACCATTGGTGGCGGTAACAAAGGTTATTCAATGTGGCGCAAGGTTTGCTTTTTAATTTACAATTGTTGTATGATCTAAAAGCTCATCCTATGTCTAATTAAATTGTTTAATTAGAATTTTAATCACACAATTAAATTATGATTCAAATCAGAATTTTAAAAATTATTTGAATGTGATTCAAATCTGAATGTTAAAAGTTGTTTGAATCATATTCAAATCTAAATTTTTAAAGTTGATTGAATAATATTCAGATCTGATTTTTTAAAAAATATTTGAATGTGATTCAAATCTGAATTTTTAAATTTGTTTGAATGAGATTGAAATCTGAATTTTTAAATGTATTTGAATCATATTCAAATCTGGATTTTTAAGTTGAATATGAGATATTCAATTTAATTTAAGTATATATGTTTTATTTAATTGTTAAATAGTGATATGCATGATGGATGATCATAGACTATAAAAGACCAATGTGATTGGATTTATTTCTTTTATATTTCTTTAGGATTGTAAATTAATTAATTTATTTTAATTTATTTTGGGCATGTATTATTAAGTTTGTAATAATTTTTGGGTTGTAATTTCATTTATTTAAGTTCTTGTAAATTCGCCTTGGTATGCCAAGGATTACTATGTAATTAGATTGCAAGAAGTTCAAGGAGTTTAAGAGCATTGGTGGGACCAGTGGGAGGAATTCAAGATCAAGTGTTGATTATGTACTCCTTCAGCAACTCTTGTAAAATGAATGAATGAAATGCACCTAGGAATGCCCTAATTCAATTCTTGGTAACTCAGAATTGAATCCCTTAGAAAGTCCATGATCATACCATATTTACTGCTTATGGGAATGTATGCATGAGATGTATGGGAATGTATGCAATTATATGATATATGTATGCTAAATGGATAATGTGCAAAGTGAGACCTAAATAGTAATTAGGATGGCCATAAAATCTTCCAAACGAATGATTAAGTTGGAAATGCTATAATTAAAGTAATTATAACATAGGCCCTCCATTGGGACAATTATTTTAATAAATTTTAAATAGTTACATAAGATGCAATTAATTTAAGAGATTTTCTTAAGAATAATTGTTAAGCATGAGATGTTGTAAATATGTAAATGGTTTGGTGGCCAATATTGGATGTACCTGAGGACATTAAAATTATTTGCATAATTACTGGCTCAATGGGATCAACTTAACTAATGCAAGATAAGTTAATAATGGATGTACCTGAGATTTTGAGCATTAGGGGCTAGGTAAAGGATTGAACCTCACATGAGATGTGATGGGCAAGTAGTTACTCACTTATAGTTTATTGTAATTCCAATAATGGATGTACTTGAGGATGATCAATAAAATTATAAGAATTCAATCACCCACTAAAAATCCATCCAACTAGGATTTACGATTTTTACTTTGGAAGTGTAGGATTCGCTAAGTTAGTGGGAGGACCAATTTGATTAAAAGACCATAATCATTTTAGTTAATTACTTGATACATTTACTAATTAATCTGGTTATTTTTCGTAGTTAATTTTATGATAATAATGAGCACAGAACAACCACTACCATCCAATATCCTTGCAAGCATACTTGATCGCAATAGGTTGACAGGACCTAATCTCTCTGATTGGCTAAGAAATTTGAAACTTGTCCTGAACCTTGAACATATAGGATATGTTCTAGATTCAAATGTTCCTAGTCCCTTACCTCCAGAGGCCACTCAAGAGGAACATGAAACTTTGGACAAGTAGAAGGAGCATGATATGAGAGCTAAGTGTTACATGCTTGCTTCCATGAGTAATGAGTTACAGAAGCAGCATGAGAACATGCAGAGTGCGAGTGAGATCCTCCTTCACCTACAAGAGTTGTATGGTGAGCACAGTAGTAATGCTAGGTATGAGATATCTAGGCAGCTGTCCCACATGAGGATGTCTGAGGGACAGAATGTTGGGGATCATGTCCACAAGATGATTCGGCTGATTGAGCAATTGGAACATCTTGACTTCAACATGGATTTCCAACTACAGATGGATTTGATCCTTCAGTCCCTTCCTGTGTCTTTTGGGAATTTTGTGACAAATTTCCATATGACTCAAGAGGAATGCACCTTAGCTGGTTTACTCAACATGCTGGTTATTGCTTAAAAGAATATGCCGGGCAATAAAGGAAAAGAGGTAGCTTTGATTGCATCTCCTTCTACTGGAAAGTCCAACAAGAAAAAGGGTAATAAGAAAAAGAAACCTCAGATTCCTGGTCCTTCTAAGAAAATAGCTAAACAGAAAGGGAAGACTTAAGCTGATGGAGGCAAAGGAAAGTGTTTCCACTTTGCGGAAGGATGGGCCTTTGGAAAGGAACCGCCTGAGTATCTTGCTTCTCTGAAGGACAAGAAGGATAGACCTTTGGAATGTATGTCCATATCTTGTTATTTAGATTCTGATGATACTCATAGTTCATCTACAGCTTGGGTTTTAGATACTGGTGCCAGTTCTCACATTTCTAATGATATGCAGGAACTAGCAAATAGTAGCAGCTTGCGTTCTCAAGATGTTAGAGTCCGGATTGGCAATGGCTCAACTGTTGAAGCTTTAGCCATAGGATCTAAATCTTTTTACATGTTTGAACATGTTTTGTGTTTGGATAAAATTTTATATGTACCTGATGTTTTTAAGAACATCATTTCTATATCTAGTTTGACTAGAAATGGCTATGAATTTCAGTTCACAGATGATGTTTGCAATATTTATTTTGGAAATAAATATGTTGGTTCGAGTTATTTGAATGATGGTCTTTATTATTTGGATAATAATGACAAACACAAAATGAATGCAAAGTGATCTAAATGAATGCAATGCCATAGTGAAAATCAACTCAAGTTTAAAATATATTTGGCACTTAAGGTTATGTCATGTTGCGAAAGATAGGATTGCAAAACTGGAGAAAATGGGGATTCTATCCTCATTGGGCTTTGAGCCTACTCCAACTTGTGAATCTTGCCTTTAAGGCAAAATGACTGGATCACCCTTTGTTGGACAAGGGCTAAGAGCTAAAAATATTTTGGAGCTAATACATAGTGATGTATATGGTCCATTGAAAGAAATAGATAGAGGGGGCTTTCATTATTTTGTTACCTTTACTGATGATAAATCAAGGTTTGGGTATTTGTATTTGATGAAATTCAAACATGAATCCTTTGAAAAGTTCAAAGAATTTAAATCTGAAGTAGAAAATCAAACAGGAAAGAGTATTAAAGCTCTTCGATCAGATCGTAGAGGTGAATATTTGAATACTGAATTTGATGAATACTTATTGCATATGGTACGTAGTATGATGATCTATATTGATATGCCAAACTCATTTTGGGGATTTGCATTAGAATCAGCTTTGTATATTCTGAATAGGATTCCATCAAAATCAGTTTCTTCCACACCTTATGAGATATGGCATGGAAGAAAGCCAAGTTTTAAGCATGTTAATATTTGGGGTTGTCCAGCTTATGTTAAAAAGCTGAACACTGATAAATTAGAAACCAGATTAGAAAAAGGTCGATTTGTTGGATATCCAAAAAATAGTTTTAGATATTATTTTTATTTGCCTACTTCACAAAAGGTTGTGATAAGTAGAGATGCCACATTTCTTGAACAATAGTTTATTCAATAAGGTGGCAAAGGAAGGCAAATAGAGTTGGAATTGGAGAATTCTGATCAACCAACAAATCAGATGGATATAGATCCATCTAGTCAACCTACACCCATTGATGAAACATCTACAGCTGTTCCTCGTAGAACAACTAGGGTATCTCACCTACCAGTGAGATATGGTTTCCTTCATGAAGAAGAACAAGAGTTGTCTACTCATGAAGAATTAGATCATGGAGATGATCCACTTACCTATGAAGAAGCTATATCAAATATAGACTCTTCAAAATGGATTGATGCTATGAAATCTGAAATTGATTCCATGTATAAGAATCAAGTTTGGGATCTTGTTGACCCACCTGAAGGTATTGTACCTATAAGGAACAAATGGGTTTTCAAGAAGAAAATTGGTTCTGATGGAAAGGTAGAGACCTATAAGGCAAGGCTAGTAGCGAAAGGGTTTCGCCAAATGCAAGGAATCGACTATGAGGAGACTTTCTCGCCTGTTGCCATGTTTAAATCAATTAGGATTCTATTAGCAATAGCTGCATACTATGATTATGAGATTTGCCAAATGGATGTCAAAACAACTTTTCTCAATGGATACATTGAAGAAAACATTTTCATGGAACAACCTAGGGATTTTGAATCCCAAGATGGTTGTAAGGTATGCAAGCTAAAGCGATCCATTTATGGGTTGAAATAAGCTTCGAGGAGTTGGAACTTCCGTTTTGATGAAGCCATTAAATCCTTTGGTTTTATCAAAAAAAATGAGGATGAGCCATGTGTATATAAGAAGGTTAGTGACAATGCTATCACTTTTCTTGTCTTATATGTGGATGACATACTGTTGATGGGTAATGACACAGGTATGTTAACAACTGTAAAGATATGGTTGTCAAATACATTCTCCATGAAAGACTTAGGGGAGGCAACCTATATTCTTGGGATTCACATCTATAGAGATAGAGCAAAAAGAATAATTGGTTTATCCCAAAGTCTATATTTGGAAAAGGTGTTAAAGAGGTTTATCATGCTTTATTCCAAGAGAGGATTGTTACCAGTGAGATATGGTATCCATCTTTCTAAAGAGATGTCTCCAAAGACACCTAAAGAAAGAAATAAAATAGCCAGGATTTCATATGCTTCAGCTATTGGAAGTTTAATGTATACAATGTTGTGCACTAGGCCAGATATCGCATATGCTATTAGTTTGACTAGCAGGTATCAATCCAATCCAGGTTTGGAACACTGGATAGCTGTCAAGAATATCCTTAAGTACTTGAGAAGAACTAAGGATTTATTCTTGATCTATAGAGGTGGAGACTTGCAATTGGATGGTTATACCGATTCTAATTTCCAATCAGATATCGATGATAGATAGTCTACATCTGGATATGTGTTCATTTGTAATGGAGGTGCAGTTAGTTGGAAGAGTTCCAAACAGAGCACGACTGCAGATTCCACTATAGAGGCTGAGTATATTGCTGCATCAGATGCTGCAAAGAAAGCTATTTGGATAAAGAAGTTCATGATAGAACTTGCAGTAGTTCCTTCCATTGAGTCAGCAGTTCCACTACACTGTGACAACAATGGAGCAGTCATACAGGCTAAGGAACCATGGTCTCACTAAAAATCCAAACACATAGAAAGGCGCTACCACATTATCAGAGATATAGTTGGGCAAGGCGATGTAGCCACGCAGAAAATAGCATCAGCTGAAAATCCAGCTGATCCATTCACTAAGCCTATGTCACAGACTCAGCTAGACCAACATTTTGAGAAGATAGGTCTAAGATATTGTAATGAATGGCTTTAATGCTAGCAGGAGATTATTAGTATTATGCCTTAGAGCATATCATTTAGTATGTATCTTATACATATTTTTATTGATAAAAGGCTTTTCCACTTTTCCGTTTACATAATATATTTATGTGTAATAGAAAAGGTCCATTGATATTTATTTAGAAATATTAATCTTAAGTTGTTAAGAATATGAGTGACATTATTTCTAGCACAAAGTATCATAAATAGGTTCACAATCGAGGATACTTTATAATAAGTACATGAATTATCCAGAAAGATTGTATTCATGTTTGTTCCCAAGTTATTTATATAAGATATAAGTAAGATGGAATGGTGAGCCTCATGCCATATGATAAACATGATAGGTACTTATAAATGATAAGTAGGCCGAACCAGTGACACTTATGACAAGCACATGGAGTTTACTCTTGTCAATGTTTTGTCATAAATCATATCAGTGCATATAATCTTTAGACCTGAGATAGCACAGTTATCTTGTATATAGGTAGTTTGAGTTTGATACTGCTTTCATACTTGTACTATAAATGGGTATATGGGCATGTGTTGGCTCCTACTAGTTATATATGGAGGTAGGTGTTGATCAAGATGGAATCTGTTCCTCTAAGTAAATAGAGATAAAATCCTATGTTCATTTAATTGTTCTTAATGTTTCAAGTTCCTGGCCAGGACAGATAGATCTAATCAGAAAAGAGTTTCTGATGAGAAAATCTTTTTAATCATGAACTGGAATTAAAAGAGAACATAATATTCATAGCAAATAGAGTTTGACATAAACCATGACTCCAGCTTGAGTTGGGATTTTGTAACAGAGAGATTCCAGTGCATGGTAACATATGATTATAGGTTCATTTAAGGTAAACCTTATTACTAATTGGGTGTCCATGGCATGCTATGCTAGGTGTTAACCATCGTCTATGAGGTGCATAAAATGATTTAGAGAAATCATTTATGGTAAGAAAGAGTTCTGATGATATTAAGAGTTGGTATAATGTCTCATTGCTAATTAGTGATGAGCCTAGTAAGTCACACACATACACAAGTAGTCACCTAATTAAATATGATTTAATTAATTAATTAAAGAGTTTAATTGATTAATTAAATAGGTTTGGTTTGCAATTAGATTGCGAAGTCCCTAGCATGACTTGAAACTAAATCTAGATTATTGGATGTATAGTATAAGTTAAATTTATATTTAAAGTGTTTAAATATGAATTTAATTAATGAGAAATTAATTAATAGAGATTAATTAATTAATTTATATTTGATATAAATTAATTAGAAGAAGCGAAATAATTATTTTGGGTTAAGAACTCAAAATTAAGACACAGGGCTTTTTGGTCATTTCGCAATGTGACACGTGGCACCATGAGATAGTGACACGTGGCATTATACATACACTTGCCAAATGTTCTTTTAATCATGTAAGATGATTAAAATTAAGATTAAATATAGGTTTGACACTTGGCACAATGTGATTGGGTCACTTAAACCTAGAGCTAATCAAAGGGTGACATGTGGCAAGGGTTTAATGTCTTAACCTAGCTATATAGGTGTTGTTATGAGAAAATAAAATACAACCAGCAACCACACTCCTTTGTCACGCCATTTTGAAGCTCTCCCTCTCTTCCTCTTCATCTCTCATCAATTCAAAGAGATTAGCCATCAATCTCTTGAATTAAAAATACTAGAAATTGTTTCTAGTGTCCTGTTTATATCTCTAATCTCTTAAAAGGCAGAACTTGAATTTTTAATTAATAGAAAAAGCTTTAGAAGCTGTTCAAGGGCTGCCATAGGTGTTCTTGGTGTGGACAAGCTAGAGGGACAACATTTGGTGTCCTGAAGACGAATATCAAAAGCGCAAATACGCTGCAGTGCATCAAGAGGTTAGTGTAATCATTCTTGATTTAATCTAGGGTTCTAAAATTAATCTGATTAATTTTAAAATCTTAAATGGCAAATACAGATCCAAAAATATATTAAAAAAGTTTTAATATGTTGTTTATCATTGAAATTAAATAGTTAAAAATAAATCTTGCATGATGCATGTGACCCTAGGTAGAAATTTTTGAATTCAATGGTATAAACTTGTGTTTTTCACGCTTCCGTTCCTTCACATAGACCTACAAGTTTATAGTTTTAACTGAAACCCAAAAATCGAGGGAACTAGGTCGTTCGGCTAGGTCAAAATAGTACACTGAAATCCGGTAAATTGCAATAAAATGCAATACACTTGAAAATGAATTTGGTAACATATACCAACACTAAAGGGCTATAAAATGTGACATATTGGTAACATTAGAATTGACTCACTTAGAGTACATCAAGGGTCAACATTATAGGTTGACTAATGAAATGAATTGAAGAGAATAGTACCAAGAAAATTTAGATATTGGATTTTATGGTTGGAAACAAATTCATTGAGTACTGAAACACTTAAAATTGTGTGTTTCAGCTGATAAGGATATTGAGAAGCATAAAGAACATTGAGTCAAGGCCTAGGAGCGACTCAAATTAGGTTTGTGCACTACTAGTTTTTAACTGATTTTGTTCTGAATATTTCATATGATTAAATGACATATTTTTCTTATGTATTATGTTTAACAAGCATTGGATTTAATTCAATGACTATTGGAATTGTTATAGTATGTATGAATTTAGCTTTGTGAAATGGTATTTCCACGAGTATTAAGCATTGTTGTGAATTGAATAAATTATGTTTTTGGAAAATTGTGATAGAACATGTTTTGAATTGTGATGGGCAATTTGCATGGAAAAATTGCAAATTTATGATTTGAATTGTGATGAGCATAAAAATTATTGGATGTTGCGATTGATTTTGAATTGAATTGTATTATGATTTATGCTCACAAAAAGGATTGTGATATTGTTTTATATCTCACTATAGATGCTTGATTGGGTTATTACCCATCTCTCTCATTTGTTGAGAAGACAATGGAGTTAGTTGTGTTTTGATTACCAAGGTACGTGCACAGGCTTAGATTCTCCTCTTATTAGAGGTAGATCTAAGTTTTTTTTTTTATGTTATGGCTCTTTCAGAAGATTCATTATTGTGGTGTGTACTGTGCACGATGAGTCGACCTCCCCGACCATAGGGAGTTAGAATCCGATTCGACCTCCTCGACCATAGGGAGTTAGAATCACCCCGAAGATGGCCCTTGCGGATTAGTCTTGCATAGTTAGTGAGATAAAAAATGATTTTGAATAGTAAAGAATTGTGATTTCAATTATGATTTATGTATAATTGGTTTTGTTGGAATTACGTAAAATGTTTTGTTGTGATTGATAAATTGAATTTGCACAATCAAAGTCATTTCATACAAATGATTTATGTTATTGGCAATGAATAATTTGATTTTTGGAATTTGATGAGGATCCTGATTTCTAAATTATTTGCTGTAATTTTGCTAAGGTATATTAAACTATGTTTTAAGTTATAGTTGTGCACCACTGAGTTCACCACTCAGCGATAGCTTTGTATGTTGTCGCAGGTGAAAAGAGCATAGAGTAATTGAGTAAGCTTCTTTGAAGAGACATTGAATCGACTCAGGTATACCCATATACACAGGTTTTGATGTATGCATGTAATAATATGTATGTAAATTATTTGAGCAGTTGTATAAAAACTCTTGTAAAATATTTTAGTATGTAATTAAATGTAAATTATTATAAATGTAAATTTGAGGTTTTATTTACCTGAATAGTTTTGTAATATTAATTTTTGAGTTTTGTAATCAATGAAATGTTTCTTTTATGATAAGGTTGGTTTGAAAATGAAATGATTGATTATTGAGATTGAATTGCGAGATGAAATGAAGTTTCTTGGAGTGGTATTTGAGAAAACATATTGGGAGTGTTTTCTTTTTCAGGTTTGAAGAACTGATTTCTCAAAATACAGCTGGCACTCTATCAAAATTTTGAAAAAATTTTATAACAACAGATTTTAATCGATGATTTAAATTTCACGAAAATTGTTTTAAAATCCCTTGTAGTATATCTAATAGGTTATCGGTAGGCGAAGTACAGTAATTCATTAGGTGTACTACAGGATCATGTTACATCTTACGGGAGAGTAGAGTGTGACATAAGGTCCATGAATGCTGCTGGAGTGTTTGTTAACCCAAATGGCATCACCAGGAATTCATAATGCCCATACCGGGTTCTGAATGCAGTCTTAGGCACATCTGCATCCTTAACCCTTAGCTGATGATACCCTGATCTAAGATCAATCTTAGAAAACATACCAGCTCCCTTCAATTGATCAAACAGATCATCAATTCTAGGCAATGGATACTTGTTCTTAACTATTACTTTGTTTAACTATCGATAGTCAACATATGACCTCAGTGTCCCATCTTTCTTCTTAAAAAACAGTACCAGAGCTCCCCACGGTGACTGTCATACCCTACTCCCCCGTAAGATGTAACATGATCCCGTAGTACACCTAATGAATTTTAGTACTTCGCCTACCGATAACCCATTAGATATACTACAAGGGATTTTAAAACAATTTTCGTGAAATTTAAATCATCGATTAAAATCTAGTGTTACAAAATTTTTTCAAAATTTCGGCAGAGTGCCGGCTATTTTTTGAGAAAACAGTTCTTCAAAACTGAAAAAGAAAACACTGCCAATATGTTTTCTCAAATACAACTCCAAGAAATTTCATTTCATCTCACAATTCAATCACAATAATCAATCATTTCATTTTCAAACCAACCTTATCATAAAAGAAATATTTCATTGATTACAAGACTCAAAAATTAATATTACAAAACTATTCAGGTAAATGAAACCTCAAATTTATATTTACAATAATTTATATTTAATTATATACCAAAATATTTTACAAGAGTTTTTATACAACTGCTCAAATAATTTACATACATATTATTACATACATACATCAAAACCTGTGTACATGGGTCTACCTAGAGCCGATCTGAATGTCTCTTCAAAGAAGCTTACTCAATTGCTCTATGCTCTTTTCACTTGCGATAGCATACAAAGCTATCACTGAGTGGTGAACTCAGTGTTGCAGAACTATAATTTAAAATATAGTACAATATACCTCAACAAAAATTACAGCAAATAATTTAGAAATCTGGATATTCATCAAATTTCAAAACTCAAAATATTCATTGCCAATAATATAAATCATTTGTATAAAATGACTTTGAT
Organism: Hevea brasiliensis; assembly: GCF_030052815.1. NCBI lineage: Eukaryota > Viridiplantae > Streptophyta > Magnoliopsida > Malpighiales > Euphorbiaceae > Hevea > Hevea brasiliensis. Next base: position 69,300,620 of record NC_079493.1, on the reverse strand, counting down.
CACAGAATTCAATTTATCAAATCATAACTAACCATTTAAGGTAATTCCAACAAAATCAATTATATATAAATCATAATTGAAATCACAATTCTATACTATTAAAAAAAAAACCATTCTTTATCTTGAAAACCATTTTTTATCTCACTAACTATGCAAGACTAATCCGAAAGGGCCATCTTTGGGGTGATTCTTACTCCCTATTGTCGGGGAGGTCTGAAGGAGCAGAAGCGTGAAAAACACAAGTTTATACCATTGAATTCAAAAATTTTCACCTAGGGTCACATGCTTCATGCAAGATTTATTTTTATCTATTTGATTTCAATGATAAACAACATATTAAAACACTTTTAATATGTTTTTGGATCTTTGTTTGCCATTTAAGATTTTAGAATTAATCAGATTAATTTTAGAACTCTAGATTAAATCAAGAACAAACACACTAACCTTTTTGATGCACTGCAGTGTATTTACGCCTTTGAGATTCATCTTCAGGACACCAGATGTTGTCTCTCTAGCTTGTCCACACCAAGAACACCTATGGCAACCCTTGAACAGCTTCTAAAGCTTTTTCTATTATTTAGAAAATCAAATTCTGCCTTTTAAGAGATTAAAGATGTAAACAGGACACTAGAAACGATTTCTAGTATTTTTAATTCAAGAGATTGTTTGCTAATCTCTTAGAATAGATGAGAGATGAAGAGGAAGAGAGAATGTGAGTCTCAAGGGTGGTGGCACACAATGGGAGGCAGCAGCTTGTATGTTTTACTTTTTCATAACAACACTTATATAGCTAGGTCACCACTTAAACCCTTGTCACAATTGGTTCTAGGTTTAATTGACCCATTCACATTGTGCCAAGTGTTAAACCTATATTTAATCTTAATTTTAATCATCTTATATGATTAAAAGAAATTTGGCAAGCTTATGTGTAATGCCATGTGTCACCATCTCATGGTGCCACGTGTCACCATCTCATGGTGCCACATGTCACCCTGTGAAATGACCAAAATGCCCTTGTGTCTTAATTTTGAGTTCTTAAACCAAAATAATTATTTATCTTCTTCTAATCAATTTACATCAAATATAAATAAATTAATTAATCTCTATTAATTAATTTCTCATTAATTAAATTCATATTTAAACACTTTAAATATAAATTTAACTTATATTATACATCCAATAATCTAGATTTAGTTTCAAGTCATGCTAGGGACTTTGCAATCTAATTGCAAACCAAACCTATTTAATTAATCAATTAAACTCTTTAATTAATTAATTAAATCATATTTAATAGGTGATAACTTGTGTATGTGTGTGACTTACTAGGCTCATCACTAATTGGCAATGAGATATGATATCAACTCTTAATATCATCAGAACTCTTTCTTACCATAAATGATTTCTCTAAATCATTTTATGCACCTCATAGACCATGGTTAACACCTAGCATAGCATGTCATGGCCACTCAATTAGTAATAAGGTTTACCTTAAATGAACCTATAATCATATGTTACCATGCACTGGAATCTCTCTGTTACAAAATCCCAACTCAAACTGGAGTCATGGTTTATGTCAAACTCCATTTGCTATGAATATTATGTTCTCTTTTAATTCCAGTTCTTGATTAAAAAGATTTTCTCATCAGAAACTATTTTCTGATTAAATCTATCTGTCCTGGCCAGGAACTTGAAACATCAAGAACAATTAAATGAACATAGGATTCTATCTCTATTTACTTAGAGGAACAGATTCCATCTTGATCAATGTCACACCCTAACCCTCTGTAAGGCATAACATGATCCCGTAGTATACCTAATGAATTACCAACTCCGTCTACTGATAATCCATTAAATACACTACAAGGGATTTTAAAAACTTTTCTTACTTCTTTTACAATGGTGAGCACTATTTACAGGTGTTAAAAACTTTTGTGAACTGAAGTGAAACAGCTAACTCATTTGGATTATTTGGAATTTCTGTAAAAATTTTAGCAGAGTGCCATCTGTATTTTGGATAAAACAGTTCTTCAGAAAACCTGTAAAAAAGCACTTCAATATATTTCCAAGTCTCAACTTCAACATTTTTCTCAACACAACATATTTCTCAAGTCAATTTCACAGTAATTTTTCAAAGACTGAGATAGAGAAAATATAATACAATTTTTACAAGTCAAATATCTCATAATTTACTTTATAACTTCAATGTACAATTTCAAATTTACAACTGCTCAAAACCAACAACAATATGCACATACAGTGAACATACATTACATTACAAAATACAAAATATTGGTATACTCATTATACCCGGTAGTCTCTCGCTGGAGGTACTAGCAGCCTAGTCTGCTGCCCTATCTGTCTGTCTACCTGCGACAACAATAAAAAGCTATCGCTGAGACAATGTCTCAGTGGTGCACAACAATAACCAAATACAATTTAAATCACAATTCATAAGTCACCTAAATAGTGGATACTTAAAACCATAGTTAATTTCAAGACAATAATTGTCAACCAGAATTTAAACTCCATTTCTCAATATCACAATAAATTTCATTAAGTCAGATCATGGTTGAATTCAAAAGACAGTATATGTCAATAAGAGTTTAAATTCATTTCACAATCTCACAATACATATCAATAAATCACACACAGCTTTGATCATGTTCCCAAGTTCAATTCATCCCAAAAGCCGATGGCTAATGAGGTATTCAATTCATCCCAAAAGTCAATGACTAATGAGGAATAACATAGCTAGCTAGCAAAAATATGAGTTCTCATTCTATTCGTCCTCAGCAGGCACACACCTCAACACTTGACCAGAGAGAATTCAATTCATCCCACTAGACAAGCTAGCGAGGAATACAATCAATGTACATGATAGCTGTGGTTTCAAACCAATTACAGTGCTTTTCAATCAATAAGTATCCATCAAATATCTTTCAAACCATTTTTCACAATTTCACAACTTAAAACAATAATATGCAAATAGTCATAATTTATTTCAATTGAAAATAATTCAAAAGAAATAGTTGTTGTGCACAAACCTCTGATAACTGTCTCTGGTTCTGGACTCAGTATTTCCTTCCCTTTTCCTGAGTCTTTGGTAACTGAGAAACACAATTTGAAGTGTTTCACTACTAAATTAAACTGTCTCTAACGATAATGTTCGATAAGTAATTCACTGAACTCAATTATTCACTGAATACCTTTATTTGCTTAATCACCTAATATACCGACCCTCGATGCGTTTTAGGTAAATTAGGGTGTAGTGTCATTAATATGTCACATTGGATAATGTTTTAGGATTGGTATGTGTTACCAAACTCAATTCTATGTATATTACGTTTTCTTGCATTTCATTGCAAATTGCTGGATTTCGGGATACTAGTTTGACCTAGCCGGACGGTCTAGTTCCCTCGGTTTTCGGGTTTCGGTCAAAACTACAAACTTGTAGATCTATGTCTTATTGCACGCGGGGAAAAATTTCAGGTCAATCCGAATTATGTAGATCAAGTTATGGTCATTATACTATTGCTGGTCAAATGGCATCGAATTAGGTCAATTTTAGGTCAATTTGGTCAACTTTGGTTCGGCCAGTTTTTGGACCCGAACTTGTGCAAGCTTTTTGACTTGCTTCTGGTCATTTCTGGGTTTTGGTGTCTGCATAAGACTTGTAGGTATGGGTCTTAACTATTAATGGTTAAAATTTCAGGTCAATTGGACCTTTTTTGAGTGAGTTATGGCCTAAACACTAACTGCTGCCCAATTGATCAAATTTCAGGCCTCAAATGTACTCAATCCGAATTGGTCATTTTTCATATCACCTTGCAAGCAGAATTTTGGTATGCTTTCTCAATGAAAGTTGGCACATTTTGTGCCTATTTCCACCTCCAATTGGTCTCATACCAATTGAGGTTACACATTTAAAGTTATTGACTAAATTGCATACTGCCTTTAATTACTTTGCTTATACATGTATCCATTACACATTTAATTGCTATATGTCCACTCCCCTTACAATTTCTGTTTTGGTACATTACCAAAAACCATATTCCACTTCACTTAAATGTCACTTTGGGCAGATTGCAATTATCCTCAATACACCAATTAAACTCACATTTACAATTTCTAAGTACAATCACATATACCCTAAACATTACAAATTTTTACATACACTTACACAATGAATCTATATACATATCCATCAAACTTCTATGTCAATATTCTGCCAACACCTTCATGAACACACACATTTATTCAAGAATCCCAAAGCTATTGAAAATCTTCCTCAATACCAAAGTGTCCTAAAATCATCAATTTTTATCCAAGTGCAAAAATCACCTTATACATATGAAATAATTTACTAGGATATTAAATCACCATAACCAGCATCATTTCTCATCAAATATATGCACAATTATTTCATCAAATACATGACTCTATGGCTGTCCAAAATGAACATCTCAATAACTCTTCAAACTTAAAAATTTTCTTCACAAAACCAACACCCATAACATGAACACAAAGTTTAACAAAGCTATCTTCAAAATGCTAACTTACCTTATGGTTGGAACTTGCTAAACCTTCACCAAACTTCTTGATTTTAGTATCAAACTCTTCCTTGTGATGTGTAGACAATTTTTCATGAAGGAACCTAAGTGTTTATAGGTGAAATGAATGGGTTAGATGAAGCTTGAAGAAAACGCCCATGGAGGTTTTCTCCTCTCTTCAATTCGGCATGGGAGGTCCAAGTGAAGAAGATGAAGTTTCTGCTTGGTTTAGTGGACTTACATCTGCCCCATTAGGTGTTTATTTTATTCCCTTAGTGACCCACTCACAAATTTTAATCATATAATAAGCTAAATTTTCACTTATTCCACATTAAACCCTTAATTCTCACTATTTACTTTAGGTACCACCAAATTAATTTTTCATTTCATTTTCTAAGTGTAATATTATTTATTTTTAATGGAAATTTAGGTCAAAAGACAATTCGGGATGTCCAATGACCATAATGCCCCTGTTCGGGTTACATTCCCGATTTTTCGGTAACACCGGGTTTTGTCTGTTTTTCGATTTCTCACTTTTCTTTGCACTAATTATTTAATTTTTCTTTGATATTTCTAATGATATTTATTCTTCAATAAGGGTCTATTTAAGTCCTAAAAATGTTTTCCAGGGTTCCCCGCAGTCCAGGGCTAGTCAACGGTCCACGCCGTGACTTCCCGGTGCGGTCCCCCATCGCTAGGTTTCCCGGCTCGCTTAACTTGATCACATTTCTTTGCTATTATTTTTCCTTTGTTTTTCTTGTATTTTCTTTTCTTGTATTTCATTATTTTATGTCTCCTCACTCATATTGAAGTCTAGTTCTAGGCATCCTAGCTGTCCGGACAACACTGGTCACCGGAGCAGTAGAACGCACTACCGAACTTTGGGGTGTTACAACTCTCCCCCCCTTAAATAAATTTCATCTCGAAATTTTACCTGGCATTAGTCTCTGAATAGGCTGAGTCTTTGTCTCCTCATATCCTCTTCATGTTCCCAAGTAGCTTCCTGGCCTGAATGATGGTTCCACAGCACTTTAACCAAGTGTATCTGTTTATTCCTCAGCTGCTTCACCTCATAAGCCAGAATTTCTATGGGTTCTTCCTCGTATGAGAGGTCTGGATTTACTTCAATCTCTTCAACTGATAGTACATGAGATGGGTCAAATCTGTATCTCCTTAACATGGACACATGGAAGACACTGTGTATCCTTGCTAGCTCTGGAGGTAATGCCAACCGATATGCCAAAGGACCCACTCTTTCCAGAACTTCATATGGTCCGATGAAACGAGGACTCAGTTTCCCCTTTCTGCCAAATCTCATAATCCTCTTCCAAGGAGAAACTTTGAGGAATACCTTATCACCCACTGCGTACTCAATATCTCTTCTTTTCAGATCAACATAAGACTTCTGACGGTCTGATGCAGCTTTGAGTCTATCTCTAATCAATTTGATCTTTTCCTCTGTCTGCTGAACAATTTCTGGCCCAATCATCTTCCTTTCACCTACCTCATCCCAACATAGGGGAGTTCTGCACTTTCTGCCATACAAAGCTTCATATGGAGGCATCCCTATGCTTGATTGGTAGCTGTTGTTATAAGCAAACTCAATCAAAGGCAAGTGTGTATCCCAACTACCTTCAAATTCAATCACACAAGCCCGTAGCATATCCTCCAATATCTGGATAACCCTTTTAGACTGGCCATATGTCTGTGGGTGGAATGCTGTGCTGAAGTTCAATCTAGTTCCTAGGGCTCTCTGAAGACTACCCCAGAATCTAGAAGTGAACCTAGGATCTCTGTCGGACATAATTGATACTGGCACTCCATGTAATTTTACAATCTCATATATGTAAAATCTGGCCAATCTTTCCAGGCTATAGTCCATCCGAACTGGCAAAAAGTGAGCAGACATGGTCAATCTGTCAACTATAACCCATACTGCATCATGACTACTCTGTGTCCTTGGAAGTCCTGTAACAAAATCCATAGTTATTCGTTCCCATTTCCCCTCTGGTACTGATAAAGGATGTAACAAACCAGCTGGAACTTGATGTTCTGCCTTTACTTGTTGACAAGTTAGGCATTTGGAAACAAATTCAGCTATATCTCTTTTCATACCCATCCACCAGTAATGCTGTTTCAGCCCTCTGTACTTTTTAGTTCCACGAGGGTGCATAGCAAATGGAGACTCATGTGCTTCCTTCATAATGATTTGTCTCAATTCCACATCACTAGGAATGCACATTCTGCCCTGATGTAGCAATAAACCATCCTCTCTCACAGAGAATTCAGGTTTCTTGCCCTGCTGAACTTATTTCAGTAGCTTCTGATATTTTTCATCACTCTGAGCAGCCATTCTGATCTGATCAATCAACACTGGCTGTACATGCCAAGCAACTACTGTCTCTCCCTCATCATTAATCTCTACACTGGCATGTTGTGTTTTCAACTCATATACCATGGACAAAGGAGAAACTCTGAGACTTGCCATAGTCTTGCGACTTAAGGCGTCAGCCACTACATTTGCTTTCCCTGGCTGATAGTCTATTAAGCAATCATAATCTTTGATGAGTTCTAACCATCTCCTCTGCCTCAAATTTAATTCCTTCTGGGTGCCTAAGTACTTCAAGCTCTTGTGATCTGTGTAAATATAGCATTTCTCTCCATACAAATAGTGTCTCCAGATCTTCAGAGCAAAAACAATAGCTGCTAACTCCAGATCATGTGTTAGGTAATTCCTCTCATGCAGTTTCAGCTGGCGTGATGCATAAGCAATGACATTCCGATCTTGCATCAGTACATAGCCTAACCCATTGTGAGAAGCATCACTATAAACTGTGTATTCTTTACCCGGAGTAGGTAAAGTGAGGACTGGAGCTTCAGTCAAACACCTCTTCAACTCATCAAAACTTTGTTGACATTTATCATCCTTTGAAATTTTACATCTTTTGACGGTTTGGTCGGTGGAGAAGATAACATAGAAAACCCATTCACAAACCGACGGTAATATCCAGCTAGACCCGAGCGTGAATTTACGTGATGTTCTGGCGGCTTCCAATTAAGGATAGCTTCTACCTTGCTGGAATCTACCTTGATCCCTTCAACTGACACAACATGTCCCAAAAAGGAGATTTCTTTCAGCCAAAATTCACATTTCGACAACTTGGCGTATAATTGTTTCTCCCTTAAAGTCTGCAGTACAATCCGCAGATGTCTGTCATGCTCTTCTGCATTCCTTGAATATATCAAAATGTCATCAATAAACTAAAGGAACGGAAGCGTGAAAAACACAAGATTATACCATTGAATTCAAAAATTTTCACCTAGGGTCACATGCACCATGCAAGATTTATTTTTATCTATTTGATTTCAATGATAAACAACATATTAAAACTCTTTTAATATGTTTTTGGATCTGTATTTGCCATTTAAGATTTTAAAATTAATCAGATTAATTTTAGAACCCTAGATTAAATCAAGAACGATTACACTAACCTCTTGATGCACTGCAGCGTGTCTGCGCCCTTGAGATTCGTCTTCAGGACACCAAATGTTGTCCCTCTAGCTTGTCCACACCAAGAACACCTATGGCAGCCCTTGAATAGCTTCTAAAGCTTTTTCTATTAATTAGAAAATCAAGTTCTGCCTTTTAAGAGATTAAAGATGTAAACAGGACACTAGAAACAATTTCTAGTGTTCTTAATTCAAGATATTGATGGCTAATCTCTTTGAATTGATAAGAGATGAAGAAGAAGAGATAAAAACCCTCAAAGTGGCGTGACAAAGGAGTGTGGCTGCTGGTTGTGTTTTATTTTCTCATAACAATACTTAAATAGCTAGGTTAACACATTAAACCCTTGCCACATGTCACCCTTTGATTAGCTCTAGGTTTAAGTGACCCAATCACATTGTGCCAAGTGTCAAACCTATATTTAATCTTGATTTTAATCATCTTACATGATTAAAAAAACATTTGGCAAGCTTATGTGTTATGCCATGTGTCACCATCTCATGGTGCCACGTGTCACACTGCAAAATGACCAAAATGCCCCTGTGTCTTAATTTTGAGTTCTTAACCCAAAATAATTATTTTCTTCTTCTAATTAATTTATATCAAATATAAATTAATTAATTAATCTCTATTAATTAATTTCTCATCAATTAAATTCATATTTAAACACTTTAAATATAAATTTAATTTATACTCTGAATCAATAATCTAGATTTGGTTTCAAGTCATGCTAGGGACTTTGCAATTTAATTGCAAACCAAATCTATTTAATTAATCAATTAAACTCTTTAATTAATTAATTAAATCATATTTAAATAGGTGATAACTTGTGTACGTGTGTGACTTACTAGGCTCATCACTAATTGGTAATGAGATATGATATCAACTCTTAATATCATTAGAACTCTTTCTTACCATAAATGATTTCTCTAAATCATTTTATGAACCTCATAGACCATGGTTAACACCTAGCATAGCATGCCATGGCCACCCAATTAGTAATAAGGTTTACCTTAAATGAACCTATAATCATATGTTACCATGCACTAGAATCTATCTGTTACAAAATCCCAACTCAAATTTGGAGTCATGGTTTATGTCAAACTCCATTTGCTATGAATATTATGTTCTCTTTTAATTCCAGTTCTTGATTAAAAGATTTTCTCATCGAAACTCTTTTACGAATAAATCTATCTGTCTGGCAGGAACTTGAAACATCAAGAACAATTAAATGAACATAGGATTTTATCTCTATTTACTTAGAGGCAGATTCCATCTTGATCAACACCTACCTCCATATATAACTAGTAGGAGCCAACACATGCCCATATACCCATACACGGTACAAGTATGAAAGCGATATCAAACTCAAACTACCTATATACAAGATAAGCTGTGCTATCTCGTGTCTAAAGATTATATGCACTGATATGATTTATGACAAAACATTGACAAGAGTAAACTCCATGTGCTTGTCATAAGTGTCACTTGGTTGACCTACTTATCATTTATAAGTGCCTATCATGTTTGTTATATGGCATGAGACTCACCATTCCATCTTATTTATATCTCATATAAATAACTTGGGAACAAACATGAATACAATCTTTCTGGATAAGTCATGTCCTTATTATGAAGTATCCTCGATTATGAACCTATTTATGATACTTTGTGCTAGAAATATTGTCACTCATATTCTTAACAACTTAAGAATAATATTTCTAACAAAATATCAATGGACCTTTTCTATTACACATAAATATATTATGTAAACGGAAAAGTGGAAATGCCTTTTATTAATAAAAATATATACAAGATACATACTAAATGATATGCTCTAGGGCATACTACTAACAATCTCCCACTAGCACTAGAGCCATTCATTACAATACCTTAGATCCATCTTCTCAAGATGTCGATCTAACTGAACTTGTGACAAAAGCTTAGTGAATGGATCGAGGATTTTTGGTGATGTTATTTTTCTGCATGGCTATATTGCCTTGCCCAACTATATATCTGATAATATGGTAGTACCTTTCTATGTGTTTGGATTTTGGTGAGACCTTAGTTCCTTAGCCTGTATGACTACTCCATTGTTGTCACAGTGTAATGGAACTGCTGACTCAATGGAAGGAACTCGTAAGTTACATCACGAACTTTTAATCCAAGCGACTTCCTTTGCGGCATCGATGCGACAATATACTCGACCTCGATGAGTGGAATCTGCGATGCGTGCTCTGTTTGGAACTCTTCCAACCGATCGCACCTCCATTACAAATGAACACATATCCAGAGGTAGACTTTCTATCATCGATATCCGATTGGAAATCGAATCGTATAACCATCCAATTGCAAGTCTCCACCTCCATAAATCAAGAATAAATCCTTAGTTCTTCTCAAGTACTTAAGGATATTCTTGATAGCTATCCAGTATTCCAAACCTGGATTGGATTGATACCTGCTAGTCAAACTAACAGCATATGCGATATCCGGCCTAGTACACAACATTGCATACATTAAACATCCAATAACCGAAGCATATGGAATCCTAGCCATCTTATCTCTTTCTTCAGGTGTCTTTGGAGACATCTCTTTAGAAAGATGGATACCATGTCTCACTGGTAACAATCCTCTCTTGGAATCAAGCATGTTAAACCTCTTTAACACCTTTTCCAAGTATAGACTTTGGGATAAACCAATTATTCTTTTCGCTCTATCTCTATAGATGCGAATCCCAAGAATATAGGTTGCCTCCCCTAAGTCTTTCATGGAGAATGTATTTGACAACCATACCTTTATAGTCATCAACATACCTGTATCATTACCCATCAACAGTATGTCATCCACATATAAGACAAGGAAAGTGATAGCACTGTCACTAACCTTCTTATATACACATGGCTCATCCTCATTTTTTATAAAACCAAAGGATTTAATGGCTTCATCAAAAACGGATGTTCCAACTCCTCGAAGCTTGTTTCAACCCATAAATGGATCGCTTTAGCTTGCATACCTTGGAACCATTTTGGGATTCAAAACCCTTAGGTTGTTCCATGAAAATGTTTTCTTCAATGTATCCATTGAGAAAGGCTGTTTTGACATCCATCTGCCAAATCTCATAATCATAGTATGCAGCTATTGCTAATAAAATCCTAATTGATTTAAGCATGGCAACAAGCGAGAAAGTCTCCTCATAGTCTATTCCTTGCCTTTGGCGAAACCCTTTCGCTACTAGCCTTGCCTTATAGGTCTCTACCTTTCCATCAGAACCAATTTTCTTCTTGAAAACCCATTTGTTCCCTATAGGTATAATACCTTCAGGTGGGTCAACAAGATCCCAAACTTGATTCTTATACATGGAATCAATCTCGGATTTCATAGCATCAATCCATTTTGAAGAGTCTATATCTGATATAGCTTCTTTATAGGTAAGTGGATTATCTCCATGATCTACTTCTTCATGAGTAGACAACTCTTGTTCTTCTTCATGAAGAAAACCATATCTCACTGGTGGGTGAGATACACAGTTGTTCTACGAGGAACAGTGTAGATGTTTCATCAACGGGTATAGGTTGACTAGATGGATCTATATCCATCGATGCATTGGTTGGTCAGAATTCTCCAATTCTAACTCTATTTGCCTTCCTTTGCCTCCTTCTTGGACAAATTGTTGTTCAAGAAATGTGGCATCTCTACTTATCACAACTTTTGTGAAGTAGGCAAATAAAATAATATCCAAAACTATCTTTTGGATATCCAACAAATCGACCTTTTACGATCCGGTCTCCAATTTATCGGTGTTGACTTTTGATATAATTTGGACAACCCCAAATCTAACATGCTTAAGACTTGGTTATCTTCCATGCCATATCTCATAAGGTGTGGAAGAAAGCGATTTTGATGGAATCCTATTCGGAATGTACAAAGTCGATTCTAATGCAAATCCCCAAAGGAGATTGGCATATCGGTATAGCTCATCATACTACGTACCATATCCAATAGGGTACGATTTCTCCTTCAGATACACCATTCGGTTGTGGCGTTCTGGAGGAGTCACCGTGAAATAATGCCATGCTCTCTCAAGTATTCATCAAATTCGATACTCAAATATTCACCTCCACGATCCGATCGAAGAGCTTTAATATTCTTTCCTGTTTGATTTTCTACTTCAGATTTAAATTCTTTGAACTTTTCAAAAGATTCATGTTTGTATTTCATCAAATACAAATACCCAAACCTTGATTTATCATCAGTAAAGGCAATAAAATAATGAAAGCCCCCTCTAGCCATTTCTTTAAATGGACCACATACATCACTATGTATTAGCTCCAAAATATTTTCAGTTCTTAGCCCCTGTCCAACAAAGGGTGATCTAGTCATTTTGCCTTGAAGGCAAGATTCACAAGTTGGAGTAGGCTCAGAGCCCAATGAGGATAGAATCCCCATTTTCTCCAATTTTGTAATCCTATCTTCTGCAACATGACATAACCTTAAGTGCCAAATATATTTTGAACTTGAGTTGGTTTTCACCACGGCATTGCATTCATTTAGATTGCTATACTCGGCGGTGGAAACACTTTCTTACTGGCAATGGAAACACTTTCCTGTTGGCAGTGGAAACACTTTCCTTTGCCTTCATCAGCTTTAGTCTTCCTTTTCTGTTTAGCTATTTTCTTAGAAGGACCAGGAATCTGAGGTTTCTTTTTCTTATTGCCCTTCTTCTTGTTGGACTTTCCAGTGAGAAGAAGATGCAACCAAAGCTACCTCTTTTCCTTTATTGCACAGCATATTTTTTTGGGCAATAACCAGCATGTTGAGTAATTCACTAAGGTGCATTCTGTTTAGTCATATGGAAATTTGTCACAAAATTCCCAAAGACTCGGAAGGGACTCAAGGATCAAATCCGTTTGTAGTTGGAAATCCATGTTGAAGTCAAGATGTTCCAAGCTGCTCAATCACCGAATCATCTTGTGGACATGATCCCCAACATTACATCCCTCAAACTTCCTCATACTGAGAATAGTGTCTAGATATCTCATACCTAGCATTCTGCTGTGCTCACCATACAACTCTTGTAGGTGAAGGAGGATCTCACTCGCACTCTGCATGTTCTCATGTTGCTTCTGTAACTCATTATTCATGGAAGCAAGCATGTAACACTTAGCTCTCATATCATGCTCCTTCCACTTGTCCAAAGTTTCATGTTCCTCTTGTGTGGCCTCTGGAGGTAAGGGACCAGGAACATTTGAATCTAGAACATATCCTATATGTTCAAGGTTCAGGACGAGTTTCAAATTTCTTAGCCAATCAAGCAGTTAGGTCTGTCAACCTATTGTGATCAAGTATGCTTGCAAGGATATTGGATGGTGGTGGTTGTTTTGTGCTCATTTTTATCGAGAAAATTAGCTGCAGAAAATAACGATTAATTAGTAAATGTATCATGTAATTAACCAAAATGATTATGGTCTTTTAATCAAATTGGTCCTCCCACTAACTTAGCGAATCCTACACTTCCAAAGTAAGCAAATCCTAGTTGGATGGATTTCTAGTGGGTGATTGAATTCTTATAATTCTATTGATCATCCTCAAGTACATCCATTATTGGAATTACAATAAACTATAAGTGAGCAACTCTTTGCCCATCACATCTCATGTGAGGTTCAATCCTTTACCTAGCCCCTAATGCTCAAAATCTCAGGTACATCCATTATTGACTTATCTTGCATTAGTTAAGTTGATCCCATTGAGCGATAATTATGCAAATAATTTTAATGTCCTCAGGTACATCCAATATTGGCCACTAAACCATTTACATATTTACAACATCTCATGCTTAACAATTATTCTTAAGAAAATATCTTAAATAAATTGCATCTTATGCAACTATTTAAAATTTCTTAAAATAATTGCCCCAATGGAGGGCTTATGTTATAATTACTTTAATTATAGCATTTCCAACTTAATCATTTGTTTGGAAGATTTTATAGCCATCCTAATTACTATTAAGGTCTCACTTTGCACATTATCCATTTAGCATGCATATATCATATAATTGCATACATTCCCATACATCTCATGCATTCATGGATAAGCAGTAAATATGGTATGATCATGGACTTTCTAAGGGATTCAATTGAGCCACCAAGAATTGAATCGGGCATTCCTAGGTGCATTTCATTCATTCATTTTACAAGAGTTGCTGAAGGAGTACATAATCAACACTTGATATTGAATTCCTCCCACTGGTCCCACCAATGCTCTTGACCTCCTTGAACTTCTTGCAATCCAATATTACATAGTAATCCTTGGCATACCAAGGCGAATTTACAAGAACTTAAATAAATGAAATTACAACCCAAAAATATTACAAACTTAATAATACATGCCCAAAAAAATTAAAATAAATTAATTAATTTACAATCCCAAAGAAACATAAAAGAAATAAATCCAATCACATTGGTCTTTTATAGTCCATGATCATCCATCATGCATATCACTATTTAACAATTAAATAAAATATACATACTTAAATTAAATTGAATATCTCATATTCAACTTAAAAATCCAGATTTGAATATGATTCAAATAAATTTAAAAATTCAGATTTGAATCTCATTCAAACAAATTTAAAAATTCAGATTTGAATCACATTCAAACAACTTCAAAAATTCAGATTTGAATCACATTCAAACATTTTTAAAAAAATTAGATTTGAATCACATTCAAACATTTTTTAAAAAATCAGATCTGAATTTTATTCAATCAATTTTAAAAAATTAGATTTAAATATGATTCAAACAACTTTAAAAATTCAGATTTGAATCACATTCAAACAACTTTTAAAATTCATATTTGAATCACATTCAAACAATTTTTAAAATTCTGATTTGAATCATAATTTAATTGTGTGATAAAAACTACTAATTAAACACTTTAATTAGTCAAAGAATAGGCCTTTAGATCATACAACAATTGCAGAATTAAAAGCCAAACCTTAAACCACCCATGGAAGCCAAACCATGCGCACCATTGATGGTATTTTTTCAAGTATGCCGCCAACTTGCTTTGCAACCAGCAATGAATCAATCATCTCATGATCAAATCACACAATTAAATCATATAATCAACAATTTAAATGGCAAATATAGTGGCTCTGATACCAATTGAAGGAACGGAAGCGTGAAAAACACAAGATTATACCATTGAATTCAAAAATTTTCACCTAGGGTCACATGCACCATGCAAGATTTATTTTTATCTATTTGATTTCAATGATAAACAACATATTAAAACTCTTTTAATATGTTTTTGGATCTGTATTTGCCATTTAAGATTTTAAAATTAATCAGATTAATTTTAGAACCCTAGATTAAATCAAGAACGATTACACTAACCTCTTGATGCACTGCAGCGTGTCTGCGCCCTTGAGATTCGTCTTCAGGACACCAAATGTTGTCCCTCTAGCTTGTCCACACCAAGAACACCTATGGCAGCCCTTGAATAGCTTCTAAAGCTTTTTCTATTAATTAGAAAATCAAGTTCTGCCTTTTAAGAGATTAAAGATGTAAACAGGACACTAGAAACAATTTTTAGTGTTCTTAATGTTAGTAGTATGCCCTAGAGCATATCATTTAGTATGTATCTTGTACATATTTTTAATAATAAAAGGCATTTCCACTTTTTCATTTACATAATATATTTATGTGTAATAGAAAAGGTCCATTGATATTTTGTTAGAAATATTATTCTTAAGTTGTTAAGAATATGAGTGACAATATTTCTAGCACAAAGTATCATAAATAGGTTCACAATCGAGGATACTTCATAATAAGGACATGACTTATCCAGAAAGATTGTATTCATGTTTGTTCCCAAGTTATTTATATGAGATATAAATAAGATGGAATGGTGAGTCTCATGCCATATAACAAACATGATAGGCACTTATAAATGATAAGTAGTAGAACCAGTGACACTTATGACAAGCACATGGAGTTTACTCTTGTCAATGTTTTGTCATAAATCATATCGATGCATATAATCTTTAGACACGAGATAGCACAGTTATCTTGTATATAGGTAGTTTGAGTTTGATCTTGCTTTCATACTTGTACTATGTATGGGTATATGGGCATGTGTTGGCTCTCGCTAGTTATATATGGAGGTAGGTGTTGATCAAGAAGGAATTTGTTCCTCTAAGTAAATAGAGATAAAATCCTATGTTCATTTAATTGTTCTTGATGTTTCAAGTTCTGGCCAGACAGATAGATTTATTCGAGAAAGAGTTTACGATGAGAAAAATCTTTTAATCAAGAACTGGAATTAAAAGAGAACATAATATTCATAGCAAATGGAGTTTGACATAAACCATGACTCGGCTTGAGTTGGGATTTTGTAACAGAGAGATTCTAGTGCATGGTAACATATGATTATAGGTTCATTTAAGGTAAATCTTATTACTAATTGGGTGGCCATGGCATGCTATGCTAGGTGTTAACCATGGTCTATGAGGTTCATAAAATGATTTAGAGAAATCATTTATGGTAAGAAAGAGTTCTGATGATATTAAGAGTTGATATCATGTCTCATTGCCAATTAGTGATGAGCCTAGTAAGTCACACACATACACAAGTTATCACCTATTTAAATATGATTTAATTAATTAATTAAAGAGTTTAATTGATTAATTAAATAGATTTGGTTTGCAATAAAATTGCAAAGTCCCTAGCATGACTTGAAACCAAATCTAGATTATTGGATGTGTAGTATAAATTAAATTTATATTTAAAGTGTTTAAATATGAATTTAATTGATGAGAAATTAATTAATAGAGATTAATTAATTAATTTATATTTGATATAAATTAATTAGAAGAAGAAAATAATTATTTTGGGTTATGAACTCAAAATTAAGACACGAGCATTTTGGTCATTTTGCAGTGTGACACGTGGCACCATGAGATGGTGACACATGGCATAACACATAAGCTTGCCAAATATTTTTAATCATGTAAGATGATTAAAATCAAGATTAAATATAGGTTTGACACTTGGCACAATGTGATTGGGTCACTTAAACCTAGAGCTAATCAAAAGGTGACATGTGGCTAGGGTTTAATGTGTTAACCTAGCTATTTAAGTGGGGTTATGAAAAGAAAACATAACCAGCAGCCTCTCCTCTCATATGTCACGCCACTTTGAGCCTCTCCAGCTATTTCTCTTCATCTCTCATCAATTTAAAGAGATTAGCCATCAATCTCTTGAATTAAGAACACTAGAAATTGTTTCTAGTGTCCTGTTTACATCTCTAATCTCTTAAAAGGCAGAACTTGAATTTCTAATTAATAGAAAAAGCTTTAGAGGCTGTTCAAGGGCTGCCATAGGTGTTCTTGGTGTGGACAAGCTAGAGGGACAACATCTGGTGTCCTGAAGACGAATCTCAAAGGCGCAGACACACTGCAGCACATCAAGAGGTTAGTGTAATCGTTCTTGATTTAATCTAGGGTTCTAAAATTAATCTGATTAATTTTAAAATCTTAAATGGCAAATACAGATCCAAAAACATATTAAAAGAGTTTTAATATGTTGTTTATCATTGAAATCAAATAGATAAAAATAAATCTTGCATGGTGCTTGTGACCCTAGGTGAAAATTTTTGAATTCAATGGTATAATCTTGTGTTTTTCACGCTTCCGTTCCTTCAATTGGTATCAGAGCCACTATATTTGCCATTTAGATTGTTGATTATATAATTTAATTGTGTGTTTGATCATGAGATCAAGAGATTCATTGCTGGTTGGATCATGAGATGTGGCGTCACACATGGAGAAGCCACCATTGGTGGCGGCAAAAATGGTTCTATGGGTGATTCAAGGTTTGGCTTTTAATTCTGCAATTGTTGTATGATCTAAGGCCTATTCTTTGACTAATTAAAGTGTTTAATTAGTTGTTTTAATCACACAATTAAATTATGATTCAAATCAGAATTTTAAAAAATGTTTGAATGTGATTCAAATCTGAATTTTAAAAGTTGTTTGAATGAGATTCAAATCTGAATTTTTAAAGTTGTTTGAATCATATTTAAATCTGATTTTTTAAAATTGATTCAATAAAATTCAGATCTGATTTTTTAAAAAATATTTGAATGTGATTCAAATCTGATTTTTTAAAAAATGTTTGAATGTGACTCAAATCTGAATTTTTGAAGTTGTTTGAATGTGATTCAAATCTGAATTTTTAAATTTGTTTGAATGAGATTCAAATCTGAATTTTTAAATTTATTTGAATCATATTCAAATCTGGAATTTTAAGTTCAATATGAGATATTCAATTTAATTTAAGTATGTATGTTTTATTTAATTGTTAAATAGTGATATGCATGATGGATGATCATGGACTATAAAAGACCAATGTGATTGGATTTATTTCTTTTATGTTTCTTTGGGATTGTAAATTAATTAATTTATTTTAATTTATTTTGGGCATGTATTATTAAGTTTGTAATATTTTTGGGTTGTAATTTCATTTATTTAAGTTCTTGTAAATTCGCCTTGGTATGCCAAGGATTACTATGTAATATTGGATTGCAAGAAGTTCAAGGAGGTCAAGAGCATTGGTGGTGGGACTAGTGGGAGGAATTCAATATCAAGTGTTGATTATGTACTCCTTCAGCAACTCTTGTAAAATGAATGAATGAAATGCACCTAGGAATGCCCTGATTCAATTCTTGGTGGCTCAGAATTGAATCCCTTAGAAAGTCCATGATCATACCATATTTACTGCTTATCCATGAATGCATGAGATGTATGGGAATGTATGCAATTATATGATATATGCATGCTAAATGGATAATGTGCAAAGTGAGACCTTAATAGTAATTAGGATGGCTATAAAAATCTTCCAAACAAATGATTAAGTTGGAAATGCTATAATTAAAGTAATTATAACATAAGCCCTCCATTGGGGCAATTATTTTAAGAAATTTTAAATAGTTGCATGAGATGCAATTAATTTAAGAGATTTTCTTAAGAATAATTGTTAAGCATGAGATGTTGTAAATATGTAAATGGTTTGGTGGCCAATATTGGATGTACCTGAGGACATTAAAATTATTTGCATAATTACTGGCTCAATGGGATCAACTTAACTAATGCAAGATAAGTCAATAATGGATGTACCTGAGATTTTGAGCATTAGGGGCTAGGTAAAGGATTGAACCTCACATGAGATGTGATGGGCAAGGAGTTGCTCACTTATAGTTTATTGTAATTCCAATAATGGATGTACCTGAGGATGATCAATAGAATTATAAGAATTCAATCACCCACTAGAAATCCATCCAACTAGGATTTCCGTTTTCTACTTTGGAAGTGTAGGATTCGCTAAGTTAGTGGGAGGACCAATTTGATTAAAAGACCATAATCATTTTGGTTAATTACATGATACATTTACTAATTAATCTGGTTATTTTCTGCAGTTAATTTTCTGATAAAAATGAGCACAAAACAACCACCACCATCCAATATCCTTGCAAGCATACTTGATCACAACAGGTTGACAGGACCTAATCTGTCTGATTGGCTAAGAAATTTGAAACTTGTCCTGAACCTTGAACATATAGGATATGTTCTATATTCAAATGTTCCTGGTCCCTTACCTCCAGAGGCCACACAAGAGGAACATGATACTTTGGACAAGTGGAAGGAGCATGATATGAGAGCTAAGTGTTACATGCTTGCTTCCATGAGTAATGAGTTACAGAAGCAACATGAGAACATGCAGAGTGCTAGTGAGATCCTCCTTCACCTACAAGAGTTATATGGTGAGCACAGCAGGAATGCTAGGTATGAGATATCTAAACAATTATTCCGTATGAGGATGTCTGAGGGACAGAATGTTGGGGATCATGTCCACAAGATGATTCGGCTGATTGAGCAGTTGGAACATCTTGACTTCAACATGGATTTCCAACTACAAACGGATTTGATCCTTCAGTCCCTTCCTGAGTCTTTTGGGAATTTTGTGACAAATTTCCATATGACTAAACAGGAATGCACCTTATGAATTACTCAACATGCTGGTTATTGCCCAAAAGAATATGCTGTGCAATAAAGGAAAAGAGGTAGCTTTGGTTGCATCTTCTTCACTTGGAAAGTCCAACAAGAAGAAAGGCAATAAGAAAAAGAAACCTCGATTCTGGTCCTTCCAAGAAAATAGCTAAGCAGAAAGGAAGACTAAAGCTGATGAAGGCAAAGGAAAGTGTTTCCACTGCCAAAAGGATGGGCACTGGAAAAGGAACTGCCCAGAGTATCTTGGTTCTCTGAAGGACAAGAAGGATACACCTTCGGAAGGTATGTCCATATCTTGTTATTTAGATTCTGATGATACTTATAGTTCATCTACAGCTTGGGTTTTAGATACTGGTGCCAGTTCTCACATTTCTAATGATATGCAGGAACTAGCAAACAGTAGCAGCTTGCGTTCTCAAGATATTAGAGTCCGGATTGGCAATGGCTCAACTGTTGAAGCTTTAGCCATAGGATCTAAATCTTTTTACATGTTTGGACATGTTTTGTGTTTGGATAATATTTTATATGTACCTGATGCTTTTAAGAACATCATTTCAATATCTAGTTTGACTAGAAATGGCTATGAATTTCAGTTCACAGATGATGTTTGCAATATTTATTTTGGAAATAAATATGTTGGTTCGGGTTATATGAATGATGGTCTTTATTATTTAGATAATAATGACAAACACAAATTGAATGCAAGTGATCTAAAAGAATACAATGCCATGGTGAAAACCAACTCAAGTTCAAAATATATTTGGCACTTAAGGTTATGTCATGTTGGATAAGATAGGATTGCAAAATTGGAGAAAATGGGGATTCTATCCTCATTGGGCTCTGAGCCTACTCCAACTTGTGAATCTTGCCTTCAAGGCAAAATGACTAGATCACCCTTTGTTGGACAAGGGCTAAGAGCTGAAAATATTTTGGAACTAATACATAGTGATGTATGTGGTCCGTTTAAAGAAATGGCTAGAGGGGGCTTTCATTATTTTATTACCTTTACTGATGATAAATCAAGGTTTGGGTATTTGTATTTGATGAAATACAAACATGAATCCTTTGAAAAGTTCAAAGAATTTAAATCTGAAGTAGAAAATCAAACAGAAAAAAATATTAAAGCTCTTCGATCAGATCGTGGAGGTGAATATTTGAGTACTGAATTTGATGAATACTTGAGAGAGCATGGCATTGTTTCTCAGCTGACTCCTCCAGGAACGCCACAGCTGAATGGTGTATCTGAAAGGAGAAATTGTACCCTATTGGATATGGTACGTAGTATGATGAGCTATACTGATATGCCAATCTCCTTTTGGGGATTTGCATTAGAATCAGCTTTGTATATTCTGAATAGGATTCCATCAAAATCAGTTTCTTCCACACCTTATGAGATATGGCATGGAAGAAAACCAAGTCTTAAGCATGTTAAGATTTGGGGTTGTCCAGCTTATATCAAAAAGCTGAACACTGATAAATTGGAGACCAGATCAGAAAAAGGTCGATTTGTTGGATATCCAAAAGATAGTTTTGGATATTATTTTATTTGCCTACTTCACAAAAGGTTGTGATAAGTAGAGATGCCACATTTCTTGAACAACAGTTTGTTCAAGAAGGAGGCAAAGGAAGGCAAATAGAGTTAGAATTGGGGAATTCTGACCAACCAACAGATCAGATGGATATAGATCCATCTAGTCAACAAATACCCGTTGATGAAACATCTACAGCTGTTCCTCGTAGAACAACCAGGGTATCTCACCCACCAGTGAGATATGGTTTTCTTCATGAAGAAGAACAAGAGTTGTCTATTCATAAAGAAGTAGATCATGGATATGATCCACTTACCTATGAAGAAGCTATATCAGATATAGACTCTTCAAAATGGATTGATGCTATGAAATCAGAGATTGATTCCATGTATAAGAATCAAGTTTGGGATCTTGTTGACCCACCTGAAGGTATTATACCTATAGGGAACAAATGGGTTTTCAAGAAGAAAATTGGTTCTGATGGAAAGGTAGAGACCTATAAGGCAAGGCTAGTAGCGAAAGGGTTTCGCCAAAGGCAAGGAATAGATTATGAGGAGACTTTCTCGCCTGTTGCCATGCTTAAATCAATTAGGATTTTATTAGCAATAGCTGCATACTATGATTATGAGATTTGGCAGATGGATGTCAAAACAGCTTTTCTCAATGGATACATTGAAGAAAACATTTTCATGGAACAACCTAGGGGATTTGAATCCCAAGATGGTTCCAAGGTATGCAAGCTAAAGCGATCCATTTATGGGTTGAAACAAGCTTCGAGGAGTTGGAACATCCGTTTTGATGAAGCCATTAAATCCTTTGGTTTTATCAAAAATGAGGATTTGCCATGTGTATATAAGAAGGTTAGTGACAGTGCTATCACTTTCCTTGTTTTATATGTGGATGACATACTGTTGATAGGTAATGATACAGGTATGTTGACGACTACAAAGGTATGGTTGTCAAATACATTCTCCATGAAAGACTTAGGGGAGGCAACCTATATTCTTGGGATTCGCATCTATAGAGATAGAGCGAAAAGGATAATTGGTTTATCACAAAGTCTATACTTGGAAAAGGTGTTAAAGAGGTTTAACATGCTTGATTCCAAGAGAGGATTGTTACCAGTGAGACATGGTATCCATCTTTCTAAAGAGATGTCTCCAAAGACACCTGAAGAAAGAGATAAGATGGCCAGGATTCCATATGCTTCGGCTATTGGAAGTTTAATGTATGCAATGTTGTGTACTAGGCCGGATATCGCATATGCTGTTAGTTTGACTAGCAGGTATCAATTGAAGGAACGGAAGCGTGAAAAACACCAGATTATACCATTGAATTCAAAAATTTTCACCTAGGGTCACAAGCACCATGCAAGATTTATTTTTATCTATTTGATTTCAATGATAAACAACATATTAAAACTCTTTTAATATGTTTTTGGATCTGTATTTGCCATTTAAGATTTTAAAATTAATCAGATTAATTTTAGAACCCTAGATTAAATCAAGAACGATTACACTAACCTCTTGATGTGCTGCAGCGTGTCTGTGCCTTTGAGATTCGTCTTCAGGACACCAGATGTTGTCCCTCTAGCTTGTCCACACCAAGAACACCTATGGCAGCCCTTGAACAGCTTCTAAAGCCTTTTCTATTAATTAGAAATTCAAGTTCTGCCTTTTAAGAGATTAGAGATGCAAACAGGACACTAGAAACAATTTCTAGTGTTCTTAATTCAAGAGATTGATGGCTAATCTCTTTGAATTGATGAGAGATGAAGAGAAATAGCTGGAGAGGCTCAAAGTGGCGTGACATATGAGAGGAGAGGCTGCTGGTTATGTTTTCTTTTCATAACCACACTTAAATAGCTAGGTTAACACATTAAACCCTAGCCACATGTCACCTTTTGATTAGCTCTAGGTTTAAGTGACCCAATCACATTGTGCCAAGTGTCAAACCTATATTTAATCTTGATTTTAATCATCTTACATGATTAGAAAACATTTGTCAAGCTTATGTGTTATGCCATGTGTCACCATCTCATGGTGCCACGTGTCACACTGCAAAATGACCAAAATGCCCCTGTGTCTTAATTTTGAGTTCTTAACCCAAAATAATTATTTTCTTCTTCTAATTAATTTATATCAAATATAAATTAATTAATTAATCTCTATTAATTAATTTCTCATCAATTAAATTCATATTTAAACACTTTAAATATAAATTTAATTTATACTACACATCCAATAATCTAGATTTGGTTTCAAGTCATGCTAGGGACTTTGCAATTTTATTGCAAACCAAATCTATTTAATTAATCAATTAAACTCTTTAATTAATTAATTAAATCATATTTAAATATGTGATAACTTGTGTATGTGTGTGACTTACTAGGCTCATCACTAATTGGCAATGAGACATGATATCAACTCTTAATATCATCAGAACTCTTTCTTACCATAAATGATTTCTCTAAATCATTTTATGAACCTCATAAACCATGGTTAACACCTAGCATAGCATGCCATGGCCACCCAATTTGTAATAAGATTTACCTTAAATGAACCTATAATCATATGTTACCATGCACTAGAATCTCTCATACAAAATCCCAACTCAAGCCGAGTCAAGGTTTATTTCAAACTCCAATTGCTATGAATATTATGTTCTCTTTTAATTACATTTATTGATTAAAAGATTTTTATCATCAGAAACTCTTTTAAGAATAAATATATCTGTCCTGGCCAGGAACTTGAAACATCAAGAACAATTAAATGAACATAGGATTTTATCTCTATTTACTTAGAGGAACAGATTCCTTCTTGATCAACACCTACCTCCATATATAACTAGCAGGAGCCAACACATGCCCATATACCCATACATAGTACAAGTATGAAAGCAGTATCAAACTCAAACTACCTATATACAAGATAACTGTGCTATCTCAGGTCTAAAGATTATATGCACTGATATGATTTATGACAAAACATTGACAAGAGTAAACTCCATGTGCTTGTCATAAGTGTCACTGGTTCGGCCTACTTATCATTTATAAGTGCCTATCATGTTTGTTATATGGCATGAGACTCACCATTCCATCTTATTTATATCTCATATAAATAACTTGGGAACAAACATGAATACAATCTTTCTGGATAAGTCATGTCCTTATTATGAAGTATCCTCGATTGTGAACCTATTTATGATACTTTGTGCTAGAAATATTGTCACTCATATTCTTAACAACTTAAGAATAATATTTCTAACAAAATATCAATGGACCTTTTCTATTACACATAAATATATTATGTAAACGAAAAAGTGGAAATGCCTTTTATTATTAAAAATATGTACAAGATACATACTAAATGATATGCTCTAGGGCATACTACTAACAATCTCCCACTAGCACTAGAGCCATTCATTATAATATCTTAGACCCATCTTCTCAAGATGTCAGTCTAACTGAGCTTATGACAAAGGCTTAGTGAATGGATCAGCTGAATTTTTCAGCTAATGTTATTTTTCTGCATGACTATATCGCCTTGCCCAACTATATCTCTGATAATGTGATAATGCCTTTCTATGTGTTTGGATTTTGGGTGAGACCTTAGTTCCTTAGCTCAGTATGATCGCTCCATTGTTGTCACGGTGTAGTGGAACTGGCGACTCAATGGAAGGAACTCGTAAGTTCATCACGAACTTCTTTATCCAAAGCGACTTCTTTTGCGACATCGATGCAACAATATACTCGACCTCGATGAGTGGAATCTGCGGTCGTGCTCTGTTTGGAACTCTTCCAACCGATCGCACCTCCATTACAAATGAACACATATCCGAGGTAGACTTTCTATCATCGATATCGATTGGAAATCGAATCAGTATAACCATCCAATTGCAAGTCTCCACCTCCATAAATCAAGAATAAATCCTTAGTTCTTCTCAAGTACTTAAGGATATTCTTGATGACTATCGATGTTCCAAACTGGATTGGATTGATACCGCTAGTCAAACTAACAACATATGCGATATCCGGCCTAGTACACAACATTGCATACATTAAACTTCCAATAGCCAAGCATATGGAATCTGGCCATCTTATCTCTTTCTTCGGTGTCTTTGGAGACATCTCTTTAGAAAGATGGATACCATGTCTCACTGGTAACAATCCTCTCTTGGAATCAAGCATGTTAAACCTCTTTAACACCTTTTCCAAGTATAGACTTTGGGATAAACCAATTATTCTTTTCGCTCTATCTCTATAGATGCGAATCCCAAGAATATAGGTTGCCTCCCTAAGTCTTTCATGGAGAATGTATTTGACAACCATACCTTTATAGTCGTCAACATACTGTATCATTACCCATCAACGATTATGTCATCCACATATAAGACAAGGAAAGTGATAGCACTTGTCACTAACCTTCTTATATACACATGGCTCATCCTCATTTTTGATAAAACCAAAAGATTTAATGGCTTCATCAAAGCGGATGTTCCAACTCCTCGAAGCTTGTTTCAACCCATAAATGGATCGCTTTAGCTTGCATACCTTGGAACCATCTTGGGATTCAAATCCCTTAGGTTGTTCCATGAAAATGTTTTCTTCAATGTATCCATTAAGAAAAGTTTTGACATCCATCCGCCAAATCTCATAATCATAGTATGCAGCTATTGCTAATAAAATCCTAATTGATTTAAGCATGGCAACAAAGAGAAAGTCTCCTCATAGTCTATTCCTTGCCTTTGGCGAAACCCTTTCGCTACTAGCCTTGCCTTATAGGTCTCTACCTTTCCATCAGAACCAATTTTCTTCTTGAAAACCCATTTGTTCCCTATAGGTCCAATACCTTCAGGTGGGTCAACAAGATCCCAAACTTGATTCTTATACATGGAATCAATCTCGGATTTCATAGCATCAATCCATTTTGAAGAGTCTATATCTGATATAGCTTCTTCATAGGTAAGTGGATCATCTCCATGATCTACTTCTTCATGAGTAGACAACTCTTGTTCTTCTTCATGAAGAAAACCATATCTCACCGTGGGTGAGATACCACAGTTGTTCTACGAGGAACAGCTGTAGATGTTTCATCAATGGGTATAGGTTGACTAGATGGATCTATATCCATCTGATCTGTTGGTTGGTCAGAATTCTCCAATTCTAACTCTATTTGCCTTCCTTTGCCTCCTTCTTGAACAAACTGTTGTTCAATAAATGTGGCATCTCTACTTATCACAACTTTTTGTGAAGTAGGCAAATAAAAATAATATCCAAAACTATCTTTTGGATATCCAACAAATTGACCTCTTTCTGATCTGGTCTCCAATTTATCAGTGTTCAGATTTTTGATATAAGCTGGACAACCCCAAATCTTAACATGCTTAAGACTTGGTTTTCTTCCATGCCATATCTCATAAGGTGTGGAAGAAACTGATTTTGATGGAATCCTATTCAGAATATATAAAGCTGATTCTAATGCAAATCCCCAAAAAGAGATTGGCATATCAGTATAGCTCATCATACTACGTACCATATCCAATAGGGTATGATTTCTCCTTTCAGATACACCATTTAGCTGTGGCGTTCTTGGAGGAGTCAGCTGAGAAACAATGCCATGCTCTCTCAAGTATTCATCAAATTCAGTACTCAAATATTCACCTCCACGATCTGATCGAAGAGCTTTAATATTCTTTCCTGTTTGATTTTCTACTTGATTTAAATTCTTTGAACTTTTCAAAGATTCATGTTTGTATTTCATCAAATACAAATACCCAAACCTTGATTTATCATCAGTAAAGGTAATAAAATAATGAAAACCCCTTCTAGCCATTTCTTTAAACGGACCACATACATCACTATGTATTAGTTCCAAAATATTTTCAGCTCTTAGCCCTTGTCAAACAAAGGGTAATCTAGTCATTTTTGCCTTGAAGGCAAGATTCACAAGTTGGAGTAGGCTCAGAGCCCAATGAGGATAAAATCCCCATTTTCTCCAATTTTGTAATCCTATCTTCTGCAACATGACATAACCTTAAGTGCCAAATATATTTTGAACTTGAGTTGGTTTTCACCATGGCATTGCATTCATTTAGATTGCTTTACTCTGGCCAGTAGAAACACTTTTCTTCGGCAATGGAAACACTTTCTGTTGGCGGTGGAAACACTTTCCTTTGCCTTTATCGACTTTAGTCTTCCTTTTACATTTAGCTATTTTCTTGGAAGGACCAGAATCGAGGTTTCTTTTTCTTATTGCCCTTCTTCTTGTTGGACTTTCCAGTGGAAGAAAATGCAACCAAAGCTACCTCTTTTCCTTTATTGCGGCATATTCTTTTGGGCAATAACCACATGTTGAGTAATTCAGCTAAGGTGCATTCTGTTTAGTCATATGGAAATTTGTCACAAAATTCCCAAAAGACTCGGGGAAGGGATGAAGGATCAAATCCGTTTGTAGTTGGAAATCCATGTTGAAGTCAAGATGTTCCAACCGCTCAATCACCGAATCATCTTGTGGACATGATCCCCAACATTACATCCCTCGGACATCCTCATACGGAATAAGCTGTTTAGATATCTCATACCTAGCATTCTCTGTGCTCACCATACAACTCTTGTAGGTGAAGGAGGATCTCACTAGCACTCTCAATGTTCTCATGTTGCTTACGTAACTCATTACTCATGGAAGCAAGCATGTAACACTTAGCTCTCATATCATGCTCCTTCCACTTGTCCAAAGTATCATGTTCCTCTTGTGTGGCCTCTGGAGGTAAGGGACCAGGAACATTTGAATATAGAACATATCCTATATATTCAAGGTTCAGGACAAGTTTCAAATTTCTTAGCCAATCAGCATGATTAGGTCCTGTCAACTGTTGTGATCAAGTATGCTTGCAAGGATATTGGATGGTGGTGGTTGTTTTGTGCTCATTTTTATCAGAAAATTAACTGCAGAAAATAACCAGATTAATTAGTAAATGTATCATGTAATTAACCAAAATGATTATGGTCTTTTAATCAAATTGGTCCTCCCACTAACTTAGCGAATCCTACACTTCCAAAGTATAAAACGGAAATCCTAGTTGGATGGATTTCTAGTGGGTGATTGAATTCTTATAATTCTATTGATCATCCTCAGGTACATCCATTATTGGAATTACAATAAACTATAAGTGAGCAACTCCTTGCCCATCACATCTCATGTGAGGTTCAATCCTTTTACTAGCCCCTAATGCTCAAAATCTCTGGTACATCCAATATTGACTTATATTGCATTAGTTAAGTTGATCCCATTGAGCCAGTAATTATGCAAATAATTTTAATGTCCTCAGGTACATCCAATATTGGCCACCAAACCATTTACATATTTACAACATCTCATGCTTAACAATTATTCTTAAGAAAATCTCTTAAATTAATTGCATCTCATGCAACTATTTAAAATTTCTTAAAATAATTGCCCCAATGGAGGGCTTATGTTATAATTACTTTAATTATAGCATTTCCAACTTAATCATTTGTTTGGAAGATTTTATAGCCATCCTAATTACTATTAAGGTCTCACTTTGCTCATTATCCATTTAGCATGCATATATCATATAATTGCATACATTCCCATACATCTCATGCATTCATGGATAAGCAGTAAATATGGTATGATCATGGACTTTCTAAGGGATTCAATTCTGAGCCACCAAGAATTGAATCAGGGCATTCCTAGGTGCATTTCATTCATTCATTTTACAAGAGTTGCTGAAGGAGTACATAATCAACACTTGATCTTGAATTCCTCCCACTGGTCCCACCAATGCTCTTGACCTCCATGAACTTCTTGCAATCCAATATTACATAGTAATCCTTGGCATACCAAGGCGAATTTACAAGAACTTAAATAAATGAAATTACAACCCAAAATATTATTACAAACTTAATAATACATGCCCAAAATAAATTAAAATAAATTAATTAATTTACAATCCCAAAGAAACATAAAAGAAATAAATCCAATCACATTGGTCTTTTATAGTCCATGATCATCCATCATGCATATCACTATTTAACAATTAAATAAAACATACATACTTATATTAAATTGAATATCTCATATTCAACTTAAAAATCCAGATTTGAATATGATTCAAATAAATTTAAAAATTCAGATTTGAATCTCATTCAAACAAATTTAAAAATTCAGATTTGAATCACATTCAAACAACTTCAAAAATTCAGATTTGAATCACATTCAAACATTTTTTAAAAAATCAGATTTGAATCACATTCAAATATTTTTTAAAAAATCAGATCTGAATTTTATTGAATCAATTTTAAAAAATCAGATTTAAATATGATTCAAACAACTTTAAAAATTCAGATTTGAATCATATTCAAACAACTTTTAAAATTCAGATTTGAATCACATTCAAACAATTTTTAAAATTCTGATTTGAATCATAATTTAATTGTGTGATTAAAACAACTAATTAAACACTTTAATTAGTCAAAAAATAGGCCTTAGATCATACAACAATTGCAGAATTAAAAGCCAAACCTTGAACCACCCAAGGAACCATTGTTGCCGCCACCAATGGTGGCTTCACCATGTGTGACGCCACATCTCATGATCCAACCAGCCATGAATCTCTTGATCTCATGATCAAACACACAATTAAATTATATAATCAACAATCTAAATGGCAAATATAGTGGCTCTGATACCAATTGAAGGCAGGCGTGAAAAACACCAGATTATACCATTGAATTCAAAAATTTTCACCTAGGGTCACAAGCACCATGCAAGATTTATTTTTATCTATTTGATTTCAATGATAAACAACATATTAAAACTCTTTTAATATGTTTTTGGATCTGTATTTGCCATTTAAGATTTTAAAATTAATCAGATTAATTTTAGAAACCTAGATTAAATCAAGAACGATTACACTAACCTCTTGATGTCTTTGCAGTGTGCGCCTTTGAGATTCGTCTTGAGGACACGGATGTTGTCCCTCTAGCTTGTCACACCAAGAACACCTATGGCAGCCCTTGAACAGCTTCTAAAGCCTTTTCTATTAATTAGAAATTCAAGTTCTCCTTTTAAGAGATTAGAGATGCAAACAGGACACTAGAAACAATTTCTAGTGTTCTTAATTCAAGAGATTGATGGCTAATCTCTTTGAATTGATGAGAGATGAAGAGAAATAGCTGGAGAGGCTCAAAGTGGCGTGACATATGAGAGGAGAGGCTGCTGGTTATGTTTTCTTTTCATAACCACACTTAAATAGCTAGGTTAACACATTAAACCCTAGCCACATGTCACCTTTTGATTAGCTCTAGGTTTAAGTGACCCAATCACATTGTGCCAAGTGTCAAACCTATATTTAATCTTGATTTTAATCATCTTACATGATTAGAAAACATTTGGCAAGCTTATGTGTTATGCCATGTGTCACCATCTCATGGTGCCACGTGTCACCCTGCAAAATGACCAAAATGCCCCTGTGTCTTAATTTTGAGTTCTTAACCCAAAATAATTATTTTCTTCTTCTAATTAATTTATATCAAATATAAATTAATTAATTAATCTCTATTAATTAATTTCTCATCAATTAAATTCATATTTAAACACTTTAAATATAAATTTAATTTATACTACACATCCAATAATCTAGATTTGGTTTCAAGTCATGCTAGGGACTTTGCAATTTTATTGCAAACCAAATCTATTTAATTAATCAATTAAACTCTTTAATTAATTAATTAAATCATATTTAAATAGGTGATAACTTGTGTATGTGTGTGACTTACTAGGCTCATCACTAATTGGCAATGAGACATGATATCAACTCTTAATATCATCAGAACTCTTTCTTACCATAAATGATTTCTCTAAATCATTTTATGAACCTCATAAACCATGGTTAACACCTAGCATAGCATGCCATGGCCACCCAATTAGTAATAAGATTTACCTTATTACTGTGCTATCTCAGGTGGCCATGGCATGCTATGCTAGGTGTTAACCATGGTCTATGAGGTTCATAAAATGATTTAGAGAAATCATTTATGGTAAGAAAGAGTTCTGATGATATTAAGAGTTGATATCATGTCTCATTGCCAATTAGTGATGAGCCTAGTAAGTCACACACATACACAAGTTATCACCTATTTAAATATGATTTAATTAATTAATTAAAGAGTTTAATTGATTAATTAAATAGATTTGGTTTGCAATAAAATTGCAAAGTCCCTAGCATGACTTGAAACCAAATCTAGATTATTGGATGTGTAGTATAAATTAAATTTATATTTAAAGTGTTTAAATATGAATTTAATTGATGAGAAATTAATTAATAGAGATTAATTAATTAATTTATATTTGATATAAATTAATTAGAAGAAGAAAATAATTATTTTGGGTTAAGAACTCAAAATTAAGACACAGGGCATTTTGTCATTTTGTAATGACACGTGGCACCATGAGATGGTGACACATGGCATAACACATAAGCTTGCCAAATATTTTTAATCATGTAAGATGATTAAAATCAAGATTAAATATAGGTTTGACACTTGGCACAATGTGATTGGGTCACTTAAACCTAGAGCTAATCAAAAGGTGACATGTGGCTAGGGTTTAATGTGTTAACCTAGCTATTTAAGTGGGGTTATGAAAAGAAAACATAACCAGCAGCCTCTCCTCTCATATGTCACGCCACTTTGAGCCTCTCCAGCTATTTCTCTTCATCTCTCATCAATTCAAAGAGATTAGCAATCAATCTCTTGAATTAAGAACACTAGAAATTGTTTCTAGTGTCCTGTTTACATCTCTAATCTCTTAAAAGGCAGAACTTGAATTTCTAATTAATAGAAAAAGCTTTAGAGGCTGTTCAAGGGCTGCCATAGGTGTTCTTGGTGTGGACAAGCTAGAGGGACAACATCTGGTGTGCTCAAGACGAATCTCAAAGGCATAGCTGCGGCAGACATCAAGAGGTTAGTGTAATCGTTCTTGATTTAATCTAGGGTTCTAAAATTAATCTGATTAATTTTAAAATCTTAAATGGCAAATACAGATCCAAAAACATATTAAAAGAGTTTTAATATGTTGTTTATCATTGAAATCAAATAGATAAAAATAAATCTTGCATGGTGCTTGTGACCCTAGGTGAAAATTTTTGAATTCAATGGTATAATCTTGTGTTTTTCACGCTTCCGTTCCTTCACTTAATTCAAGAGATTGATGGCTAATCTCTTTGAATTGATAAGAGATGAAGAAGAAGAGATAAAAACCCTCAAAGTGGCGTGACAAAGGAGTGTGGCTGCTGGTTGTGTTTTATTTTCTCATAACAACACTTAAATAGCTAGGTTAACACATTAAACCCTTACCACATGTCACCCTTTGATTAGCTCTAGGTTTAAGTGACCCAATCACATTGTGCCAAGTGTCAAACCTATATTTAATCTTGATTTTAATCATCTTACATGATTAAAAACATTTGGCAAGCTTATGTGTTATGCCATGTGTCACCATCTCATGGTGCCACGTGTCACACTGCAAAATGACCAAAATGCCCCTGTGTCTTAATTTTGAGTTCTTAACCCAAAATAATTATTTTCTTCTTCTAATTAATTTATATCAAATATAAATTAATTAATTAATCTCTATTAATTAATTTCTCATCAATTAAATTCATATTTAAACACTTTAAATATAAATTTAATTTATACTACACATCCAATAATCTAGATTTGGTTTCAAGTCATGCTAGGGACTTTGCAATTTAATTGCAAACCAAATCTATTTAATTAATCAATTAAACTCTTTAATTAATTAATTAAATCATATTTAAATAGGTGATAACTTGTGTACGTGTGTGACTTACTAGGCTCATCACTAATTGGCAATGAGACATGATATCAACTCTTAATATCATTAGAACTCTTTCTTACCATAAATGATTTCTCTAAATCATTTTATGAACCTCATAGACCATGGTTAACACCTAGCATAGCATGCCATGGCCACCCAATTAGTAATAAGGTTTACCTTAAATGAACCTATAATCATATGTTACCATGCACTAGAATCTCTCTGTTACAAAATCCCAACTCAAGCTGGAGTCATGGTTTATGTCAAACTCCATTTGCTATGAATATTATGTTCTCTTTTAATTCCAGTTCTTGATTAAAAGATTTTCTCATCGAAACTCTTTTACGAATAAATCTATCTGTCTGGCAGAACTTGAAACATCAAGAACAATTAAATGAACATAGGATTTTATCTCTATTTACTTAGAGGAACAGATTCCATCTTGATCAACACCTACCTCCATATATAACTAGTAGGAGCCAACACATGCCCATATACCCATACACAGTACAAGTATGAAAGCGGTATCAAACTCAAACTACCTATATACAAGATAACTGTGCTATCTCAGGTCTAAAGATTATATGCACTGATATGATTTATGACAAAACATTGACAAGAGTAAACTCCATGTGCTTGTCATAAGTGTCACTGGTTCGGCCTACTTATCATTTATAAGTGCCTATCATGTTTGTTATATGGCATGAGACTCACCATTCCATCTTATTTATATCTCATATAAATAACTTGGGAACAAACATGAATACAATCTTTCTGGATAAGTCATGTCCTTATTATGAAGTATCCTCGATTGTGAACCTATTTATGATACTTTGTGCTAGAAATATTGTCACTCATATTCTTAACAACTTAAGAATAATATTTCTAACAAAATATCAATGGACCTTTTCTATTACACATAAATATATTATGTAAACGAAAAAGTGGAAATGCCTTTTATTAATAAAAATATATACAAGATACATACTAAATGATATGCTCTAGGGCATACTACTAACATAAACACCACCACAAATTGATCAAGATATGGTCTGAAGATAGTGTTCATCAGATCCATGAAAGCAGCTGGAGCATTTGTTAACCCGAATGGCATTACTAGAAACTCATAGTGGCCATATCGAGTTCTGAAAGCAGTTTTTGGAATACTCTGCTCTTGCACCTTCAACTGATAATAACCAGATCGCAGATCAATTTTGGAGAATACAGCTGTACCTTTCAACTGATCAAACAGATCATCAATGCGAGGCAATGGATATCTGTTCTTTATTGTCACCTTATTCAACTGTCGATAGTCAATGCATAAGCGGAGAGTACCATCCTTCTTCTTAACAAACAACACTGGTGCTCCCCAAGGTGACACACTAGGGCGGATGAAGCCCTTTTCAAGTAATTCTTGCAATTGTATCTTCAACTCCTTCAATTCTGCTGGTGCCATTCTGTATGGCATTATGGAGATTGGTTCCACACCAGGCATAACATTAATTTCAAACAGCACTTCTCTTTCCGGAGGTAATCCTGGCAATTCATCAGGAAACACATCTGGAAAGTCATGTACTGTAGGGATGTCCTTCAATGCTGGACTCCCCACTTGGGTGTCTACCACATGTGCCAAGTAGGCTTCACACCCCTTTCTGATCATTTTTCTGGCTAGTGCAGCTGAAATGATGTTTGATGGCAATAACTGCCTTTCCCCATGTCTTACCACATCATCTTGAGGAAGGCCAAAAGTGATCTTGACCTACTGATCAATCATGGCATGATGCCTAGCTAACCAATCCATGCCCAAGATGATATCATAATCTCTGAAGGGCATTTCAATGAGATCAGACAGGAAAGTGTGTCCTTGGATCACCAAAGGACAATCTCTATACATTCTATTAACCCTGACTTCCTGTCCTAATGGACTTGTTACTAGCACCTCAAAGTCCATTTTTGTACATGGAACAGCAATGCAATCAATGATGCTAGCACTCACATAAGAATGGGTAGAGCTCGGATCAAATAACACAAACACATTTTGGTTAAAAGTTGAGAAGGTACCAGCCACAACATCAGATGTCTCGGCCTCTTCCCTCTGTCTCATTGCATACATTCTGACTGGAGCACTGTCTTGCTCTGATTGTTTTACTGTGCCTTGGCTGCCTGCTTGGCTACCTCTACCCCTGCCTCTACCTCTGCTAGGTGGTTGTGAACTTCTGGTGACAAGGCTCTGAACTGACCCTTCTGCAGTAGTAGGAGGTGGTCCAACTCTTCGACTACTGGTGCAGTCCTTGGCAAAGTGTCCTGTGCCTCCACTGTTATAACAGGCTCCAATAGCCTTGTAACAGATCCCACCATGATTTTTTCCACAAGTTTCACATTGGCGGGGAGGGTAGGAACTTCTGGTACTCTACTGACCAGATAGGGGAGGTCTCTGTGCTGAATATCTTCCCCTACCAGATTTCTTGCCACCTCTGCCATGTCCCCCATGGTTCTTCCTCTTTCCAGTATGACCACTGGAACTCTGTTCTACTGACTTTCCCTCTTTCTCTGTCTTCTCTGATTTCTTTCTCTCAGGAGCAGTCTCAATCTTAATTCTTTCCAACTCTAAGGCTTGAGAAATAAGTTCAGAGAAGTTAGTGTGTTTGAAGCCGATTACTTGTACTCTGATACTGGGCTTCAAGCCAGTTTCAAACCTCTTGCATCTCTCCCTGCTGGTAGAGAGTAGACTCACTGCATAATGGCTAAGGCGGGAAAATTCTCTTTCATACTCATCGATCCGTTCCTGTTTGGACTTATGAACTCTTGCGACTTCGGTCTACATAAGCATCGTGGACATATTTGCATCTGAATTCCCTGAGAAAGTCATTCCAGGTCAGCACTGCAGGTTCTACCAGACTGTGGGGAATGGTTTTCCACCAAACATAAGCATCCCCCTGTAACAAAGACACTGAGTATTCAAATTTGAGCTCTTCTGTGCAATGCAATTTCTTGAATACCCTATCCATCCTCTCTAACCACTGTTCAGCTTCTAGAGGATCTACTGTCCCTTTGAACTCTGTAGCCCCATATTTCATCAATTTATCATACTGCCTGGTAGGAGGCGTGGTTGTACCATGGTGTCTCAGATTGGGACTTGAGTAGGTACATTACCGACCATTTGTTGGAACATTGCGACCATCTGTTTGGCTGAGCGAGGAAGCTGCGATGCTGCGAGGGCTAGTCTTCTTTGAACCACTAACATTATGTAGGCCTGGGGCATCCCCTTGCACCTCAGCCTCAATAGATTGATCGACTGAACAATCACCCTCTTCCATAGTCAATGTGAGGATTTTAGATCTCCTGAACAATTAACACAAAGAGATTTCCTCCCGTTAGTGCATATTTATAATGTAATGTACTGTATGTATCAAACAATGATATTGAGCAGTTGTACTACGAAGAAAGAATATTCAAATAACAGGTGAAAACAGAATTTAAAAACTTGGCTCTGATACCACTAAAACATGTCACACCCTACCCCTCTGTAAGGCATAACATGATCCCGTAGTATACCTAATGAATTACCAACTCCGTCTACTGATAATCCATTAAATACACTACAAGGGATTTTAAAAACTTTTCTTACTTCTTTTACAGTGGTGAGCACTATTTACAGGTGTTAAAAACTTTTGTGAACTGAAGTGAAACAGCTAACTCATTTGGATTATTTGGAATTTCTGTAAAAATTTTAGCAGAGTGCCATTTGTATTTTAGATAAAACAGTTCTTCAGAAAACCTGTAAAAAAGCACTTCAATATATTTCCAAGTCTCAACTTCAACATTTTTCTCAACAAAACATATTTCTCAAGTCAAATTCACAATAATTTTTCAAAGACTGAGATAGAGAAAATATAATACAATTTTTACAAGTCAAATATCTCATAATTTACTTTACAACTTCAATGTACAATTTTAAATTTACAACTGCTCAAAACCAACAACAATATGCACATACAGTGAACATACATTACATTACAAAATACAAAATATTGGTATACTCATTATACCCGGTAGTCTCTCGCTGGAGGTACTATGACCTAGTCTCTTTGCCCTATCTGTCATCAACTGCGACAACAATAAAAAGCTATCGCTGAGACAATGTCTCAGTGGTGCACAACAATAACCAAATACAATTTAAATCACAATTCATAAGTCATCTAAATAGTGGATACTTAAAACCATAGTTAATTTCAAGACAATAATTGTCAACCAGAATTTAAACTCCATTTCTCAATATCACAATAAATTTCAATAAGTCAGATCATGGTTGAATTCAAAAGACAGTATATGTCAATAAGAGTTTAAATTCATTTCACAATCTCACAATACATATCAATAAATCACACACAGCTTTGATCATGTTCCCAAGTTCAATTCATCCCAAAAGCCGATGGCTAATGAGGTATTCAATTCATCCCAAAAGTCAATGACTAATGAGGAATAACATAGCTAGCTAGCAAAAATATGAGTACTCATTCTATTCGTCCTCAGCAGGCACACACCTCAACACTTCAGCCAGAGAGGGAATTAAATTCATCCCACTAGACAAGTTAGCGAGGAATACAACCAATGTACATGATAGCTGTGGTTTCAAACCAATTACAGTGCTTTTCAATCAATAAGTATCCATCAAATATCTTTCAAACCATTTTTCACAATTTCACAACTTAAAACAATAATATGCAAATAGTCATAATTTATTTCAATTGAAAATAATTCAAAAGAAATAGTTGTTGTGCACAAACCTCTGATAACTGTCTCCGGTTCTGGACTCAGTATTTCCTTCCCTTTTCCTGAGTCTTTGGTAACTGAGAAACACAATTTGAAGTGTTTCACTACTAAATTAAACTGTCTCTAACGATAATGTTCGATAAGTAATTCACTGAACTCAATTATTCACTGAATACCTTTATTTGCTTAATCACCTAATATACCGACCCTCGATGCGTTTTAGGTAAATTAGGGTGTAGTGTCATTAATATGTCACATTCGATAATGTTTTAGGATTGGTACGTGTTACCAAACTCAATTCTATGTATATTGCGTTTTCTTGCATTTCATTGCAAATTGCTGGATTTCGGGATACTAGTTTAACCTAGCCGGACGATCTAGTTCCCTCGGTTTTCGGGTTTCGGTCAAAACTACAAACTTGTAGATCTATGTCTTATTGCACGCGGGGCAAAATTTCAGGTCAATCTGAGTTACGTAGATCAAGTTATGGTCATTATACTATTGCTGGTCAAATGGCATCAAATTAGGTCAATTTTAAGTCAATTTTATCAACTTTGGTTCGGCCAGTTTTTGGACCCGAACTTGTGCAAGCTTTTTGACTTGCTTCTGGTCATTTCTGGGTTTTGGTGTCTTCATAAGACTTGTAGGTATGGGTCTTAACTATTAATGGTTAAAATTTCAGGTCAATTGGACCTGGTTTGAGTGAGTTATTGCCTAAGCACTAACTGCTGCCCAATTGATCAAATTTCAGGCCTCAAATGCACTCAATCCGAATTGGTCATTTTTCATATCACCTTGCAAGCAGATTTTTGGTATGCTTTCTCAATGAAAGTTGGCACATTTTGTGCCTATTTCCACCTCCAATTGGTCTCATACCAATTGTGGTTACACATTTAAAGTTATTGACTAAATTGCATACTGCCTTTAATTACTTTGCTTGTACATGTATCCATTACACATTTAATTGCTATATGTCCACTCCCCTTACAATTTCTGTTTTGGTACATTACCAAAAACCATATTCCACTTCACTTAAATGTCACTTTGGGCAGATTGCAATTATCCTCAATACACCAATTAAACTCACA
This sequence comes from Hevea brasiliensis, assembly GCF_030052815.1. Taxonomy (NCBI): domain Eukaryota; kingdom Viridiplantae; phylum Streptophyta; class Magnoliopsida; order Malpighiales; family Euphorbiaceae; genus Hevea; species Hevea brasiliensis. The sequence goes on along the minus strand of NC_079493.1, from coordinate 69,261,241 downwards.
TTTACAAGTTCTAAGTACAATCACATATACCCTAAACATTACAAATTTTTACATACACTTACACAATCAATCTATATACATATCCATCAAACTTCTATGTCAATATTCTGCCAACACCTTCATGAACAAACACATTTATTCAAGAATCCCAAAGCTGCTGAAAATCTTCCTCAATACCAAAGTGTCCTACAATCATCAATTTTCATCCAAGTGCAAAAATCACCTTATACATATGAAATAATTTACTAGGATATTAAATCACCATAACCAACATCATTTCTCATCAAATATATGCACAATTATTTCATCAAATACATGACTCTATGGCTGTCCAAAATGAACATCTCAATAACTCTTCAAACTTAAAAATTTTCTTCACAAAACCAACACCCATAACATGAACACAAAGTTTAACAAAGCTATCTTCAAAATGCTAACTTACCTTATGGTTGGAACTTGCTAAACCTTCACCAAACTTCTTGATTTTATTATCAAACTCTTCCTTGTGATGTGTAGACAATTTTTCATGAAGGAACCTAAGTGTTTAGAGGTGAAATGAATGGGTTAGATGAAGCTTGAAGAAAACGCCTATGGAGATTTTCTCCTCTCTTCAATTCGGCATGGGAGGTCCAAGTGAAGAAGATGAAGATTCTTCTTGGCTTAGTGGACTTACATCTGCCCCATTAGGTGTTTATTTTATTCCCTTAGTGACCCACTCACAAATTTTAATCATATAATAAGCTAAATTTTCACTTATTCCACATTAAACCCATAATTCTCACTATTTACTTTAGGTACCACCAAATTGATTTTTCATTTCATTTTCTAAGTGTAATATTATTTATTTTTAATGGACATTTAGGTCAAAAGACAAGTCGGGATGTCAAATGACCATAATGCCCCTGTTTGGGTTACATTCCCGATTTTTCGGTAACACCGGGTTTTGTCTGTTTTTCGATTTCTCACTTTTCTTTGTCCTAATTATTTAATTTTTCTTTGATCTTTCTAATGATATTTATTCTTCAATAAGGGTCTATTTAAGTCCTAAAAATGTTTTCCAGGGTTCCCCGCAGTCCAGGGCTAGTCAACGGTCCACGCCGTGACTTCCCGGTGCGGTCCCCCATCGCTAGGTTTCCCGGCTCGCTTAACTTGATCACATTTCTTTGTTATTATTTTTCCTTTGTTTTTCTTGTATTTTCTTTTCTTGTATTTCATTATTTTATTTTTCCACACTCATATTGAAGTGTAGTTCTAGGCATCCTAGCTGTCCGGACAACACTGGTCACCGGAGCAGTAGAACGCACTACCGAACTTTAGGGTGTTACAATCAACACCTACCTCCATATATAACTAGTAGGAGCCAACACATGCCCATATACCCATACACAGTACAAGTATGAAAGCAGTATCAAACTCAAACTACCTATATACAAGATAACTGTGCTATCTCGGGTCTAAAGATTATATGCACTGATATGATTTATGACAAAACATTGACAAGAGTAAACTCCATGTGCTTGTCATAAGTGTCACTGGTTCGGCCTACTTATCATTTATAAGTGCCTATCATGTTTGTCATATGGCATGAGACTCACCATTCCATCTTATTTATATCTCATATAAATAACTTGGGAACAAATATGAATACAATCTTTCTGGATAAGTCATGTCCTTATTATGAAGTATCCTCGATTGTGAATCTATTTATGATACTTTGTACTAGAAATACTGTCACTCATATTCTTAACAACTTAAGAATAGAATTTCTAACAAAATATCAATGGATCTTTTCTATTACACATAAATATATTATGTAAACAGAAAGTGGAAATGCCTTTTATTAATAAAAATATGTAAAAGATACATAATAAATGATATGCTCTAGGGCATACTACTAACAATCTCCCACTAGCACTAAAGCCATTCATTACAATATCTTAAACCCATCTTCTCAAGATGTCGGTCTAACTGTGCTTGTGGCAAAGGCTTAGCGAATAGATCTGCTGGATTTTCAGTTGATGCTATTTTCTGTATGGCTATATCACCTTGCCCAACTATTTCTCTGATAATGTGGTAATGCCTTTCTATGTGTTTGGATTTCTGGTGAAAATGGGGTTCCTTAGCCTATATGACTGCTCCATTGTTGCCACAGTATAGTGCAACTGCTGACTCAATAGAAGGAACTACTGTAAGTTTTATCATGAACTTCTTTATCCAAATAGCTTCCTTTGCAGCATTTGATGCAGCAATATACTCAGCCTCGGTAGTGGAATCTACAGTCGTGCTCTGTTTGGAACTATTCCAACTGACTGCACCTCCATTACAAATGAACACATACCTAGAGGTAGACTTTCTATTATTGATGTAACACTCCTATTTGTATAGCCTGGTATATTTCACTGCTGCGGTGATCGGAGTCGGTCCAGACAATTAAGGGGATTAGAACCATACTTAAGACAACTAGATAAACCATAAACACAAATAATTAGTAATGTCCAATTAGTTAAGTATAAACAAGAAAAACATAACATAAGAAGCTAAACGAGCCGAGAGTCACAGCGATGGGTGACCTTCTCGGGAAGGACTGCAAAGTCATTTTAAACTCAAATTTCGAACCGTAAAATGTGACGCTACAGTCCTTTGGACCATTACGAACACAGTGGAAAAGAGAAAATCACGAAAAAGAACTGTTAAGCCAGTCAAATAATTAGGTCAGGGAGCTAGAAGAAATATAGAATTAATTGCAAACCGGGATGAACCGGCGAGGGGGAATTTGGTCAATTGACCCCGAGAGCTGACTCCTGACCTAACTATCAAATAAAGTCAGAGAAAAGAAAGCTTCGGGATCGAGAATTAAATTAAATAACTAATAGAAAAAAAAAAGAGAAAATGAAAAAGTTAAAAAGGTGTAGGGATATGACATCATGCATGATGCCATAAATCCCATAATTTATAAATTAATTAAAATGAATTGTGGTATTTCATAAGACATAAAAAAAGAAAGGAAAAGAGAAAAAAAAATCAATTGGTCTTCTCTCCCAAAGTTGCCGCTTCCATCCTTCTCTCTCCCTCACCATTGTAAACCTCCATTAAAGCTTGCTTCAAGCTTTGAAACCACCATTAAACCTCAAATCCTTCCATACTTGCTTCACAAAAACTTGATTTAGTCACTTGAGAAGAAGCTTGGTCATCAAAGAAAGAAGGAAAGAAGAGGAAAATTAGAGAACTCAAATTCAAATTGAGGTAAGTGCAATTTCAAGTTTAGATTCTTATTGAATTCATGAATTTAAGTTTATGTGTGGTGAAATTGTATGAGAAATAAAAGAAATCATGCTTAAATAAGGGAAGAGAGAATGTGGCAGCCATGAGACCCTAAGGCTTTGATGGTATTTAGTTAGGTTAAACATGAAATCTTGGTGAATAGATGTTATATATGTGAATTGTATATTTAGATTACTTGAATTGTGAAGATTGGACAAACTTAGGGTTTTGGACATTAGGGTTTAGAGACCAAAAATGTGAGAAACTTGTAAATGGTGTTTTTGACCTAATGTGAAGTGAGAAATGGTCATTTGTGACCTAATTAAGTGTGTTAGAAATATTTGAATCAAAGCCAAATTTAGATTGGGTCTGCAGCATGACCAAAAGTCAACTTTGAGGGACCAAAAATGAAATTTTACATGTCCAATTGGTATCGGACCAATTGGGAATGAAAATAGGCACTAAATGACACAATTTTCATTCAGGAAGCATGCTCAAAAAGTGACCAAAACCTAGTGAACAAATTGACCAAAGTTGGAAAATTGTAGGCTGCCCTGTATAAACTGACCAAATGAATAGTGTTTGTTCATTTGGACATAACTCGAGCTAGGCAGGTCAAAATGACCTGAAATTTTACCAGTGGTTAGATGAGATGTAGACCTAAAACTCTCATGGATAACATAAACCCAAATTATGCCATTAACCCAATCAAATTACTGAAGAAAATTGAACCACTGAATCTACAGAACTGCAGATTTGCCATATGAACAGTAAAGTTTCAATCGCTATAACTCTCTCTAGAAAACTTCAATTTAGGTGATTCTTGAGCTGATGGAAACCTAAGACATAGTAGAACATTTCATATGCAGAAAATTATACCAAACTATAGACTTAACTTGATCAAATTGCTGAACGAAGTTGGGGCAATAAATCTGCAAAACTAAAATCTACAGCATGAACAGTAATTGTATTTTGGCTATAACTTGATCTACAAAACTCCAATTAGGGTGATTCTAAAAGGAGAATAAACTTAAGACAATAGGGAACGTTTTCTATGAAGAAAGTTTTGCCAAATTTCAACAGTAAAAGGACCAACGAAACAGTGCAACTTAGGATTCCAAAACTGAAAATTTGTAATTTTGCTTAAAAGACCTAAGTTTTGAGAAAATGACCAAAACCAACAAATTTAGTGAGCAAAATGTGGTATGTGAGTGAAGTTAGAATTCCCATACTTATTAAGCCTTAGAAAGTCAATAATTTGACTTGAATAGTATAGTGAATAGTAACCCAAAACACAAAATTTCAAGAACGTCGAGTTTAACACGTTAGAGTTAGGTAAAAGTAAAGTTAAATTTATTTTTTGATTTATGCCAAGTTATGGTACTGAAACACTGTAAAATTATGTGTTTTAGTTGAAAAGAATACTGGGAAAGAACCCAAGGAACCGGGTCAAGGCCAAGAGGCGACTCGCTTGAGGTTTGTCCACAGCACCACTATGCTTTAAAATTCATTGATAAAGTGAACAAAATATGTATTTTACTTTTGCTTTGAATTGTGAAAGTTTATTTCTGACATTATTTATGATTTTTTGATTTAAATTGTGAAAGTTATTGTGTATATTTGAAATAGTAATGTTTAGTAAATTATTAATTTAAGTTTTGAAACCATAGTGTCATGACCATATATTTGAACACCTCACTAGCATGACTAGTGAGGGTAATTAGTTTCGAATTTTGATTCCTTCTCTAGAGAAGTGTTGAGGTGTGCCAGTAGAAGAGGATGTGAATGGATATCCATATATTTGAGCTAGCTAGCCTTATGATGTGATTTCTCTTTAGCCTCTGGCTATTGAGATTCTATTTGTTTCAAATGGCATGATCTGACTGTGGGTTTTATGAAATGTGATTTGATCCTTCAAAATGAAATTGTTTGGGATTAAAATCTCATAATGCATGATTTGTACTTAATTCTCATGTTCAGTCAAATTTTTGAATAAATGTGATTTAAGTTTTGCATAAAGATTATCTTAGTATGTTGTGCACCAATGAGTCCTAGTACTCAGCGATAGCTTCTATTGCTGTCGCAGATACAGAGACTAGAAGAGCAGCAGACTGAGCTGCTAAGGATTAAAGATCATTTAGCTTGAAGTCATCGGGTATAATTTATACCCTAATTGTAAATATTTCTTTTGATGTGTGTATTGCATATAAATGTATGGATATGTAAATGGGTCTTGAGTACCTTGTACAAAATTTTTATGAAGTTTGTAATAAAGTTTAGTTTGAATTTCTTTTGATATAAATTTTGTAAGGATGTATATAAATTATTTTGTCTCTAATGAAATATGAGTGGAACTATTTTATTTAATTTGAATGAAATGTATAGCTAGTATTTTGAGGATTATTGAATTTTGAACTTGAGAAATTGATTGAGATGATTGTGGAGTTGTTGAAATGGATTGAGTTTGATTGTGAAATTTAAGTAGTTGTTGATAAAACATTTTTAGAAGTGCTTTTTACAGGTATTTGAAGAACTGGTTTCTCAAAATACAGACAGAACTCTGTCAAAATTTTTATAAAATTTACAGAAAAATAAAATGGAATAAAAATATTAACTATATTTATTTTTAATCATATGTTTGAAATAATTATTAGAAAATGCTCACCACTTATCAAAAATAAAAAAATTATTTTAAAATTCCTTGTAGGGTACTTAATGAATTATCAGTAGGTGAAGTTCGATAGTTCATTAGGTATTCTACGGGATCATGTTATGCCTTACAGAGGGGTAAGGTGTGACATGTTTTAGTGGTATCAGAGCAAAATTTTTGAAGTATGTTTTACCCTATGAATTTGTGTCTTTCCTTGTTAAGTACAACTGCTCAATGTCCATATTTGTTACATACAGTGCATTACATCATGAATATGAACTAACAGAGGGAAATCTCCTTGTGTTACTTGTTCAGGAGATACCCTAACTTCAGACTGAGATGGAAGAAGGGGATCGCTTAGTTGAGCAGTCTGTTGAAGCTGAGGCACAAGGGGAAGCCCCAACTTTACCGAATGTCAGTGGATCATAGCACCAGCCCCACAAATGCTGCAGTTTCCTACACAGTTTGCACCGCAGATGGCTGCGATGTTTCAACAAATGGCTGGGGGTATGCCTGCTCAAGCTCCACCTCAGACACCTGTGGCACAACCACTGCCTCCAGCCAGACAATATGATACATTATTAAAGTATGGGGCTGCATAATTTAAGGGTACAGTGGACCCTTTAGAGGCAGAGCAATGGCTTGAAAGAATGGACAGAGTATTTAAGAAGCTGCACTGCCAAGATGAACTGAAGTTTGAGTATTCTGTGTCTCTACTGCAAGGGGATGCGTATGATTAGTGGAAGACCATCCCCCACAGCTTGGCTCAACCACCAGTGCTGACTTGGGATGAGTTCATCAGAGAATTCAGACAGAAATGCACCCCAGATGCATATGTTGATCAGAAACTACAAGAATTTTTTAGTTTGAAATAAGGGAATAGATCAGTGGCAGAGTATGAGAGGGAGTTCTCCCGCTTAAGTCATTATGCTGGGAGTCTCCTTGTGCAAGGCAAGGTGCAAGAGATTTAAGACGGGTTTAAAGCCCAGCATAAGGATGCAAGTTGTGGGATTCCAACACAGTAACTTCTCAGAGCTCATGTCTCAAGCACTTGAGTTGAAAAGAATAGAATCAGAAGCAACCCCAGTGAAAGAAAAAATCAAAGAATGCTGAGAAATCTGAAAAAGACAAGGGGGAAAAGACAGTTGAACAGAGTTCTGGTGCTACCTCTGGAAAGAAGAAGAAGTTTAGTGGACCCAGCAGGGGTCCAGGTGGAAGATTTGGTAGGGGCCGATTCTCTAGATAGAGACCCCCTAGGCCTAGTCAGCAGTCGAGCAGGGGTTCACATTCTGCTCGTCCCTGTGAGACTTGTGGCAAGATTCATGGGGGGAATGCTATTGGGCCACTGAAGCCTGCTTTAACTGCGGAGGCAAGGGTCATTTAGCAAGAGACTGCACCAGTGCTCTGTCTCCGAGATATGGTCCATGTAACAATCGGGAACCAACCACTAGAGGAATTGTCCGCTTTGGCCATAAGCCTCACGGTTTTGTCCCATAGGTGGAATGGAGAACTTCCCAGGAGGTCACCCATCCTAGGATTTCTCTCAAGTGAGCACGTTTAACCCTGGAGTTCTTCCAACTCTTCAAGCCATTCCACCAAAAGGCGCCTCTAGTAATTAGTTCCCCCATTTTATATATCATTACTTTTTGAACCCAAGACCAACTCCGTGCTTTGCCGATGTGGGATTTGCCTAAGGGACCTTTCTCCCCCCCTTTCGGGACTCAGCGTCCTCGCTGAGGTTTGCCCCACCATCGCTCAAGAGGACACGAGAGCGGCTTTGATACCAATTGTAACGATCGAGAACCAACCACTAGAGGAATTGTCCGCTTTGGCCATAAGCCTCACTGTTTTGTCCCATAGGTGGAATGGAGAACTTCCCAGGAGGTCACCCATCCTAGGATTTCTCTCAAGCGAGCACGCTTAACCCTGGAGTTCTTCCAACTCTCCAGGCCATTCCACCAAAAGGCGCCTCTAGTGATTAGTTCCCCCATTTTATATATCATTACTTTTGAACCCAAGACCAACTCCGTGCTTTGCCGATGTGGGATTTGCCTAAGGGACCTTTCTCCCCCCCTTTCGGGACTTAGCGTCCTCGCTGAGGTTTGCCCCACCATTGCCCAAGAGGACACACGAGCAGGTCTGATACCAATTGTAACGATCGGGAACCAACCACTAGAGGAATTGTCCGCTTTGGCCATAAGCCTCACGGTTTTGTCCCATAGGTGGAATGGAGAACTTCCCAGGAGGTCACCCATCCTAGGATTTCTCTCAAGCGAGCACGTTTAACCCTGGAGTTCTTCCAACTCTTCAGGCCATTCCACCAAAAGGCGCCTCTAGTAATTAGTTCCCCCATTTTATATATCATTACTTTTTGAACCCAAGACCAACTCCGTGCTTTGTCGATGTGGGATTTGCCTAAGGGACCTTTCTCCCCCCCTTTCGTGACTCAGCGTCCTCGCTGAGGTTTGCCCCACCATCGCTCAAGAGGACACGAGAGCGGCTCTGATACCAATTGTAACGATCGAGAACCAACCACTAGAGGAATTGTCCGCTTTGGCCATAAGCCTCACTGTTTTGTCCCATAGGTGGAATGGAGAACTTCCCAGGAGGTCACCCATCCTAGGATTTCTCTCAAGCGAGCACGCTTAACCCTGGAGTTCTTCCAACTCTCCAGGCCATTCCACCAAAAAGGCGCCTCTAGTGATTAGTTCTCCCATTTTATATATCATTACTTTTGAACCCAAGACCAACTCCGTGCTTTGCCGATGTGGGATTTGCCTAAGGGACCTTTCTCCCCCCCTTTCGGGACTCAGCGTCCTCGTTGAGGTTTGCCCCACCATTGCCCAAGAGGACATGCGAGCAGGTCTGATACCAATTGTAACGATCGGGAACCAACCACTAGAGGAATTGTCCGCTTTGTCCATAAGCCTCACGGTTTTGTCCCATAGGTGGAATGGAGAACTTCCCAGGAGGTCACCCATCCTAGGATTTCTCTCAAGAGAGCACGTTTAACCCTGGAGTTCTTCCAACTCTTCAGGCCATTCCACCAAAAGGCGCCTCTAGTAATTAATTTCCCCATTTTATATATCATTACTTTTTGAACCCAAGACCAACTCCGTGCTTTGCTGATGTGGGATTTGCCTAAGGGACTTTTCTCCCCCCCTTTCGGGACTCAGCGTCCTCGCTGAGGTTTTCCCCACCATCGCTCAAGAGGACACGCGAGCGGCTCTGATACCAATTGTAACGATCGGGAACCAACCACTAGAGGAATTGTCCGCTTTGGCCATAAGCCTCACGGTTTTGTCCCATAGGTGGAATGGAGAACTTCCTAGGAGGTCACCCATCCTAGGATTTCTCTCAAGTGAGCACGTTTAACCCTGGAGTTCTTCCAACTCTTCAGGCCATTCCACCAAAAGCCGCCGCTAGTAATTAGTTCCCCCATTTTATATATCATTACTTTTTGAACCCAAGACTAACTCCGTGCTTTGCCGATGTGGGATTTGCCTAAGGGACGAACTAACCACTAGAGGCGCCTTTTGGTGGAATGGCCTGGAGAGTTGGAAGAAATCCAGGGTTAAGCATGCTCACTTGAGAGAAATCCTAGGATGGGTGACCTCCTGGGAAGTTCTCCATTCCACCAATGGGACAAAACCGTGAGGCTTATGGCCAAAGCGGACAATTCCTCTAGTGGTTGGTTCCCGATCGTTACAATTGGTTGAGCGATGGTGGGGCAAACCTCAGCGAGGACGCTGAGTCCCGAAAGGGGGGGAGAAAGGTCCCTTAGGCAAATCCCACATCGGCAAAGCACGGAGTTGGTCTTGGATTCAAAAAGTAATGATATATAAAATGGGGGAACTAATTACTAGAGGCGCCTTTTAGTGGAATGGCCTGAAGAGTTGGAAGAACTCCAGGGTTAAACGTGCTCACTTGAGGGAAATCCTAGGATGGGTGACCTCCTGGGAAGTTCTCCATTCCACCTGTGGGACAAAACCGTGAGGCTTATGGCCAAAGCGGACAATTCCTGTAGTGGTTGGTTCCCGATCGTTACAATATATCATTACTTTTTGAACCCAAGACCAACTCCGTGCTTTGCCGATGTGGGATTTGCCTAAGGGACCTTTTTAAAGGTCCCTTAGGCAAATCCCACATCGGCAAAGCACGGAGTTGGTCTTGGGTTCAAAAGTAATGATATATAAAATGGGGGAACTAATCACTAGAGGCGCCTTTTGGTGGAATGGCCTGGAGAGTTGGAAGAACTCTAGGATTAAGCTTGCTCGCTTGAGAGAAATCCTAGGATGGGTGACCTCCTGGAAAGTTCTCCATTCCATTTATGGGACAAAACCGTGAGGCTTATAGCCAAAGCGGATAATTCCTCTAGTGGTTGGTTCCTGATCGTTACAATTGGTATCAGAGCCGCTCGCGTGTCCTCTTGAGCGATGGTGGGGCAAACCTCAGCGAGGACGCTGAGTCCCGAAAGGGGGGGAGAAAGGTCCCTTAGGCAAATCCCACATCGGCAAAGCACGGAGTTGGTCTTGGGTTTAAAAAGTAATGATATATAAAATGGGGGAACTAATTACTAGAGGCGCCTTTTGGTGAAATGGCCTGAAGAGTTGGAAGAACTCCAGGGTTAAGCGTGCTCACTTGAGAGAAATCTTAGGATGGGTGACCTCCTGGGAAGTTCTCCATTCCACCTATGGGACAAAACCGTGAGGCTCATGGCCAAAGCGGACAGTTCCTCTAGTGGTTGGTTCCCGATCGTTACAGTCCAGCTCCTACTACTGCCGAAGGATCTATTCCAAGTCCTGCTCCCAGAGGTTCACAGTCAGTTGGTAGAGGAAGAGGCAGAGGTAGAGGCACTGCTTCAGGCAGTCAGGGCACAGTTAGTCAATCAGCACAAGGAAGTGCTTCAGCCAGAGTTTACACGATGAGACAGCGAGAAGAGGCTGAGAATTCCAATGTGGTAGCTGGTACATTCTCTATCTCTGATCAAGAAGTATTTGTATTGTTTGATCCTGGTTCAACCCATTCATATGTTAGTGCTAGCATAGTCTATTCACTTGTTGTTCCATGTGTGCAAATGGATTTTGAAGTGCTAGTAATTAGTCCATTAGGACAAGAGGTCGGGGTCAACAGAATTTGTAGAGACTGTCCTTTGGTGATCCAAGGACATGTTTTCCTATCATACTTGATTGAAATGCCCTTCAAAGAGTATGATATCATCTTGGGCATGGATTGGCTAGCTAGGCATCACACCATGATTGACTGTAGACTGAAGACAGTCACTTTTGGTCTCCCTTTGTACAGTGATGTGGTAATACATGAGGAGAGGCATTTACTGCCATCAAACATCATTTTGGCTGCACTAGCCAGAAGAATGATCAGAAATGTAACACCCCTATTGGTATAGCCTGGTATATTTCACTGTTCCGCTGACCAGTTTCGGTCCGGATAATTAAGGGGATTAGAACCACACTTACGACAATTGGAGAAGCCATAAACACAAATAATTAGTAATGTTCAATTAGTTGAGTGTACAACTCAACTCAACTCAACTAAGCCTTTATCCCAAAAAATTTGGGGTCGGCTATATGGATTCGCTTTTTCCACTCTGAACGATTTTGGGTTAAATCCTCAGAAATGTGTAATGCTTCTAGGTCATGTTGTATTACTCTCCTCCAAGTCAATTTAGGTCTACCCCTTTTTTTCTTTCTATCCTCTAACCTAATGTGCTCTACTTGTCTAACTGGAGCCTCCGTATGTCTACGCTTTACATGACCAAGCCACCTCAATCTCCCTTTTCTCAACTTATCTTCAATTGGCACCACTCCTACCTTTTCTCTAATACTCTCATTGCGGACTTTATCTAGTCTAGTATGGCCACTCATCCACCTTAACATTCTCATCTCTGCAACTCTTATCTTAGATGCATACGACTCTTTCAGTGCCCAACACTCACTACCATATATCAATTAGTTGAGTATAAATAAGAAAAACAGAATATAAGAAGTTAAACGAGCCGAGAGTCACAGCGATGGGTGACCTTCTTGGGAAGGACTGCGAAGTCATTTAAAACTCAAATTTCGAACCGTAAAATGTGACACTGTGGTCCTTAGGACCCTTATGAACACAGTGGAAACGAGAATATCACGAAAAAGAACTATTAAGCCAGTCAAATAATTAGGTCAGGGAGCTAAAAGAAATATGAAATTAATTACAAACCGGGATGAACCGACGAGGGGCATTTTGGTCAATTGACACCGAAAGCTGACTCCCGATCTGACTGTCAAATAAAATTGGAGAAAAGAAAATTTCAGAGTCGAAAATTAAATTAAAGAACAAAAAAATTGGTTTCTTCACCCATTCCCATCACCTCTCACCTCTCTCTCAAAATCCACCATTGAAGCTTGATTTCAAGCTGCATAAACCCTAAAAATCTCCCATAAATTCCCTAATTTTGTTGATTAAACCTTGTTTGGGCAACTAGAAAAGAAGATTGAGGGAGAAGAAGAAAGAAGAAAGTGAAAGAATTGGTGGATTGTAAATCAAAGAATTAAGGTTAGTGTTCTTCTTCATTTTCTCTTTGAATCTATGTTTAAGTAGTTAACTTATACTTGGAAATATGCTTAAATGAAAAGAAAATTGGTTGAGGGACTAAACTGATTTTCGGCCAGCTTGGTTATGAGGATGATTTGCATGAATTGAATGGTTTGAAAGGAGTATATAAACCTTAGTTAGTTGAATGATTATGGTTAAAGGCATGAAATCAAGTAAATGCAATAATTAGTGTGAATTAGGGTTTAGAGACCAAAAATGTGAAGAAGTGCTAAATGATGTCTTTGACATAGTTTAAAGGAAGAAATGGTCATTTGTGACCTAATTAAGTGTGTTATAAGTGTTTAAATCAAAGCCAAATTTGGATTGGGTATGAAGCATGACCAAAAGTCAACTTTGAGGGACCAAAAATGTAATTTTATAAGTCCAATTGGTATGGGACCAATTGGGACTGAAAATCGGCACTAAATGACACAATTTTCATTTAGGAAGCATGCCCAAAAAGTGACCAAAACCTAGTGAACAAATTGACCAAACTTGAAAATCTGCAGTTTGAACAATACACATAAATAGTAATTGTGCTTGTCTCATAACTTGAGCTAGGAAGGTCTAAATGACCTGAAATTTTACCAGTGGTTAGATGAGATATAGACCTAAAACTTTCATGAAGAACACAAACTCAAATTATGCCATTAACCAAGTCATTTGGCCACCCAAAGTTGGTGACTCAAATCTGCCAGCTCCAGAAAATTACCTAGAATTCTGGGTTGTGTCCAATCCGGCAGCCATGGTTCAAATGGCCATAACTTGAGCTACAAAACTCCAATTGGGGTGATTCAAAAAGGAGAATAAACCTAATACATTAGGGAACATTTTATATGAAGAAAAGTTTTGCTAAATTCCAACAGTAAACTGACTAACGAAACAGTAGAATTAGGGACACCAAAAGTGAAAATTTGGCAATTTTGCCTAACTCCAATTGGGGTGATTCAAAAAGGAGAATAAACCTAATACATTAGGGAACATTTTATATGAAGAAAAGTTTTGCTAAATTCCAACAGTAAACTGACTAACGAAACAGTAGAATTAGGGACACCAAAACTGAAAATTTGGCAATTTTGCCTAAAAGACCTAAGTTTTGAGAAAATGACCAAAACCAACAAGTTTAGTGACCAAAATGTGGTATGTGGGTGAAGTTGGAATTCCCATACCTATTAAGCCTTAGAAAGTCAACAATTTAACTTAAATAGTGTAGTGAATAGTCACCCGAAACACAAAATTTCAATAACGTTGAGTTTAGCACGTTAGAGCTAGGTAAAAGTGAAGTTGAATTTATTTTTGGTTTTATGTTAAGTTATGGTACTGAAACACTGTGAAATTGTGTGTTTCAGTGGAAAAGAATACCGGGGCAGAACCTGAGGAGTTGAGTCAAGGCCAAAAGGTGACTCGTTTGAGGTTTGTGCACAACGTATACTTTTTATAATCATCTTTTGCATACTATTTTGAATAATGTGAAATATTGGATTATGGCATTCTTATGATGTTTGATTTAAATTATTGAAAGTTATTATGTATATTTGAAATGACAATGTTTAACAAATTGTTAAGATAAGTTTTGAAACCACAGTGTCATGACCATATATTTGAACACCTCACTAGCACGACTAGTGGGGGTAATTAGTTTCGAATTTTGATTCCTTCTCTGGAGAAGTGTTGAGGTGTGCCAGTAGAAGAGGATGTGAACGGATATCCATATATTTGAGCTAGCTAGCCTTATGATGTGATTTCTCTTTAGCCTCTGGCTATTGAGATTCTATTTGTTTCGAGTGGCATGATCTAACTGTGGGTTTCATGAAATGTGTTTTGATACTTCGAAATGAACTTGGTTTGCATTAAAATTTCATAATTCATGTTTTGTGTTTAATGCTCATGTTTAGTCAAATTTTTGAATAAATGTGATTGATATTCTGTATAAAGATTATTTTAGCATGTTGTGCACCATTGAGTCGTAGTACTCAGCGATAGCTTTTATTGCTATCGCAGATTTAGAGACTAGAGGAGCAGTAGACTGAGCTGCTAAGGATTAAACATTATTCAGCTTGAAGTTATCGGGTATAATTTATACCCTAATTGTAAATATTTCTTTTGATGTATATATTGCACATAAATGTATGGACATATAAAAATGGGTCTTGAGCAGTTTGTATAAAATTTGTATAAAGTTCTAATATATATTGTAGTTTGAAATTCTCTTAATGTAAATTTTGTAATGATGTATCTAAATTGTTTTGTCTCTAATGAAATATGAGTGGAACTATTTTATTTAATTTGAATGAAATGGATTGCTAGTAGTTTGATGATCATTGGATAGTGGATTTGAAATTTGAAAGTTGATAAATGTGTTAAGAAATTGATTGAGATTGAGTATGAAATCGAAGCAGTTGTTGAGAAAAATTTTTAGAAGTGCTTTTTACAGGTATTTGAAGAACTGTTTTCTCAAAATACAGAGAAAACTCTGTCAAAATTTTTATAAAATTTGCAAAAAAATAAAATGGACCAAAAATATTAACTAGTTTTAATTTTAACTAAATGTTTTAAATACTTATTAGAAAATGCTCACCACTTATCAAAAATAAGAAAATTGTTTTAAAATCCCTTATAGGGTACTTAATTAGTTCTCGGTAGGTGAAGTTCGGTAATTCATTAGGTATTCTACGGGATCATGTTATGCCTTACAGAGGGGTAAGGTGTGACATGTGTTAGTGGTACCAGAGCAAATTTTTGAAGTATGTTTTAACTTGAGAATTTATGTCTTTTCTTTGTTAAGTACAACTGCTCAATGTCCATTTTTGTTACATACAGTGCATTATATCATGAATATGAATTAACGGAGGGAAATCTCCATGTGTTACTTGTTCAGGAGATACCCTAAATTCAGACTTAAATGGAAGAAGGAGATCGCTCAGTTGAGCAATCTGTTGAAGCTGAGGCACAAGGGCAAGCCCCAGCTTTATCGAATGTCAGTGGGTCAGTATCACCAGCCCCGCAAATGCCGCAGTTTCCTGCACAGTTTGTACAGCAGATGGCTACAATGTTTCAACAAATGGCTGGGGGTATGCCTGTTCAAGCTCCACCCTAACCACCTGTGGCACAACCACTGCCTCTAGCCAGACAATATGACAAGTTACTGAAGTATGGGCCTGCAGAATTTAAGGGTACAGTGGACCCTTTAGAGGTAGGGCAATGGCTTTAAAGAATGGATAAAGTATTTAAGAAGCTACACTGCCAAGATGAACTAAAGTTTGAATATTCTGTGTCGCTACTGCAAGGGGATGGGTATGATTGGTGGAAGACCATCCCCCACAGCTTGGCTGAATCACCAGCGTTAACTTGGGATGACTTCATCAGAGAGTTCAGACAGAAATACATCCCAGATGCATATGTTGATTAGAAGTTACAAGAGTTTCTGAGTTTAAAACAAGGCAACAGATCAGTGGCAGAGTATGAGAGGGAGTTCTCCTGCTTAAGTCATTATGCTGGGAGTCTCCTTACTACCAGCAAGGCAAGGTGCAAGAGATTAAAGATGGGTTTGAAGCCTAGTATAAGGATGCAAGTTGTGGGATTTCGACACAGCAACTTCTCAGCACTCATGTCTCAAGCACTTGAGCTAGAAAGGATTGAATCAGTGGCGACCCTGATAAAAGAAAAATCAGAAAAAGTTGAGAAAGCAAAAAAAGACAAGGGGGAAAAGTCAGCAGAGCCGAGTTGGTGGTACCTCTGGAAAGAAAAAGAAGTTTAGTGGACCCAGCAGGGGTCGAGGTGGAAGATTTGGTAGGGGCAGATTTTCTGGACAGAGACTCCCTAGGTGCAGTCGGCAATGAGGTGGGTTCACATTCTGCCCGCCCCTGTGAGACTTGTGGCAAGATTCATGGGGGGGAATGCTATTGGGCCACTGGAGCCTGCTTTAACTGTAGAGGCAAGGGCCATATAGCTAAAGACTGTACTAGTGCTGCGAGATATGGTCCAGCTCCTACTACTGTCGAGGGAACTATTCAGAGTCCTGCTCCCAGAGGTTCACAGTCTATTGGCAGAGGAAGAGGCAGAGGTAGAGGCACTACTTCAGGCAGTCAAGGCACAGTTGGTCAGTCGGAACAAGGGAGTGCTTCAGTCAGGGTTTATTCAATGAGACAGCGAGAAGAGGCTGAGACTTCTGATGTTGTAGCCGGTAAATTCTTTATCTCTGAGTAAGATGTATTTGTGTTGTTTGATCCGGGTTCAACCCATTCATATGTTAGTGCTAGCATAGTCTGTTCATTTGCTGTCCCATGTGTGCAAATGGATTTTGAAGTGCTAGTAACTAGTCTGTTAGGACAAGAGGTCCGGGTCAACAAAATTTATAGAGACTGTCCTTTGGTAAACCAAGGACATGTTTTCCTGTCAGACTTGATTGAAATGCCCTTCAGAGAGTATGATATCATCTTAGGCATGGATTGGTTAGCCAGGCATCACGCCATGATTGACTGTAGACTGAAGACAATCACTTTTGGTCTCCCTTTATACGGTAATGTGGTAATACATGTGAAAAGGCATTTACTGCCATCAAACATCATTTCGGCTGCACTAGCCAGAAGGATACTTGGCACATGTGATAGACACCCAAGTGAGGAGTCCAGCACTAAGGGATATCCCTACTGTATGTGATTTTTTGGATGTATTTCCTGATGAATTGCCAGGATTACCTCTAGAAAGAGAGGTGCAGTTTGAGATTGATGTTATGCCTGGTGTGGACCCAATCTCCATAACACCATATAGAATGGCACCTGCAGAATTGAAAGAGTTGAAAGTGCAGTTGCAAGAATTCCTTGACAAGGGCTTTATCCGGCCTAGTGTGTCACCTTAGGGAGTGCCAGTATTGTTTGTAAAGAAGAAAGATGGCACTCTCCACTTGTGTATTGATTATCGGCAATTGAATAAGGTGAAAATAAAGAATAGATACCCATTGCCCTGCATTGATGACTTGTTTGATCAGTTAAGGGGTGCAGCTGTGTTCTCCAAAATTGACCTGAGATCAGGTTATTATCAGCTGAAAGTACAAGAGCAGAGTATTGCTAAAACTGCCTTTAGAACCCGCTATGGCCATTATGAGTTTTTGGTTATGCCATTCGGGTTAACTAATGCTCTGGCTGCTTTTATGGATCTGATGAACACTATCTTCATACCATACCTCGACCAGTTTGTTGTGGTATTTATAGATGATACATTGGTCTATTCGAGAAATGTAGAAGAGCATGATAGACTTCTGTGGATTGTACTACAAACTTCTAGAGAGAAACAACTATATGCCAAATTGTCAAAGTGTGAATTTTGGCTGAGGAAAATATCTTTCTTGGGGCATGTAGTATCAGAAGAGGGCATCGAGGTAGATCCAAGTAAGATTGAAGCTGTCCTTAATTGGAGGCCACCCAGAAATGTCGTAGAGATTCACAATTTTCTAGGTTTAGCTGGATACTACCGTCGATTTGTAAAGGAATTCTCCATGTTGGCATCTCCTGTAACACCCCTCACCCGTCTACAGTGTAGCCAAGCAAGGCGTGCTACACAGCTTGCCGGAGCACTTATTCTATGATTATCACATTTTCTAAACTCAATTTGATTTTAAGAAGTCTTTATGTGCTATTCATAGCATACTGGTTCTATTTTCACACTTTAATAAAATTAGTGTTTTAAAAATAATAATAAAAATTTGGCAAGGTGCCATCTATATTTCGGACAAACTGTCCTTCCAAACCTATTGAAAACAGTTTAATATGATAATATCAAAATCTCAAATATTTCACAGTCTCTATTTCTCAGTAAAGTCAATAGACTTTTACAGTCATTAAACAGTTCCATAATACAGTCCATAATAATTCAAATATATCCAGAAAATTTCCACGTTATTTAATATGTACAAGATATTACAAACTTTAAAGCTTTCATAATATTACAAAATACAAGGCCAAATTTCAAAGATACAACAAAAGCACAAAATACAAGATGTCCTAAGTCCTACCATGTATGCAATGCAGCGCAGATGACTCTGGACTCCTGTGCAGATCTGATGTCTCACCCAGTCATAGGTCTGCTGGGCTCCCCAGCTGTGTCTCCAATACCTACGTGTTACAAAAGCAACGCGCTAAGCAATTTTGCTTAGTGGTGCCAAATATAAAGAAATATACACTAAAATAAAGTAAATAAAGTATTTACGAATTTTTGGTGGTGCTGTATGTCAGTAGATTGGATTTAGCTATTTGAATTTAATAGTACTTGAATTACTACCCGTGTAGCCTATATACTGACCAGACTGGATAAACGGATGCACTGGCACTGGGTACCTAGTACCTCGGGCTGTCACACCATCGGTCACAAAGTGTCTCCCGGTGTGCAATTAGTGTGGCTAAGAAGCCATATAGTTAATCTGGCGATAAGCCAAGAATAAATACACAATATGTATAGCCGTAGGCTATTAAAGTCACAATACGGCATAATAAGCCGTAAAAACATAGTATGGCATGAAGCCATTTACAGAACAGCTGTCAGAATCCTATTGGCATGCCAACCTATCCATACTAGTCAACTAGGCAAACTAGGGCACATTATAAATTAATTGTTTAATTTTTCAATTTTTGGAGTTTACTAACTATTATATAATTCACAAGTCAATGCATATGTTAACCTTTTTAGGTAATATGGATAAGTTATTTCTAGCATCAATATGTCACAATTTATATCTCAATATGCTGCCAATATAGTTCAATTTACCATTTTTATAATTTGGCATTCATTTCCAAAATGCTTCAAGCATCATTGTATGTAAGATGTCAAATTCTTAATTTTTGTGTGCTAGATTGGTCTAGCTTAAAGCCCTATTTCTCTTGGTTTTTAGCTTCTGGTCAAAGAAGCAAAATTGTAGCTCTATGTCTTATTGCACGCGGGGAAAAATTTCAGGTCATTCCGAGTTGTATAGAACAAGTTATGGTCAATTTACTAAAGCTGGGCAGATTGCACCTTTAGTGCAAAATTTGGTCAATTTTTAGGTCACTTTTGGTTCGGCAGTTTTTGTACCCGAAATTGTGCAAGCCATTTGACTTGGTTCTGGCCATTTCTTGGCTTTGGTGTCTTCATAAGAATTGTAGATCTATGTCTAAGCTAAGCATGGTAAAAATTTCAGGTCAATTGGACCTGTTTTGAGTGAGTTATGGTCATCCCAAGGACTACTGTTCATATGGTCAAAAATTTGGGTTGCAAGGTTGCTAATCCGGATTTAGTCATTTGTAAGGTCAGCTTCTAGGCAGAATTTTGGTAACATTTCTACATGAAAGTTGGCCTATTTGGTGTCTATTTTCACCCCCCATTGGCCTCATACCAATTGGGTTCATAGTTTGGCACTTATGGTCTAATTTATGTACTGCCTTCAATACACAACCTGCACAAAGTACATACACTTCCAATTTGATATTCCTTCTCCTCCTCATTACTTCAATATTCAATCAATAACACTTCCATATATATATTGTACACAATTCCAGCAACAATTTTGGGCAGAATATTCAAGTTCTCAATGCACACAATTCACCATTAAGTTCAACATTCACTTCCACCAAAATTCAACATATCTCAATGTCAATATTACACATACACTTCAACATAATCATACTTCATTATCACTTACACTTGCTGCCCATAATTTAACATTAGCATATTTCATTAATAACTACATGTTCACATACAAATTCATGGTTTAATAGGCTACTAAACATGGCAGTTTGCCCAAAGCATTAAGGTTCCATTACACACCCTTAATTCAAGCACTATACACACATACTTACATTTTAACTTACTACTTCCTCCATTTAAGTTATTCAACCTTAGTTTCCATCCATTATAGATAAGAAAAATTCAACTACAACATATATTCATGGCTGCCAAAAATGGACCGTTTCATTTCTCAAGATTTTCTTCATTTCTCTTAACCAAAATACTCACCTCAACTTAAACACAAGGTTTACTAAAGCAAGGGAGAGGTTTTGGACACTTACCACTTTTGAAGCATATCAAAACTTCATCAATCTTGTTTTTCTTGTTGCCAATATCTTCCCCAAGGTAAGTAGGCAAGCTTTAATGAAGGAATCAACAGGAAAGGATGGCTTGATCAATGGTGCATGTTGATGGAGGGAGTTTGGCCATGGTGGACTTCCATGGAGGTTTTGGGAGGATCAATTCAGTTGGTCATTTGAGAAGAAGAAGATGGACTGAATTTCTGTCCAAAATGACTTAATTAAGTGTCCCAAGACTTGAGTTAGTGGTGCACTCACTTTAACTTAATGTTTAATTATTCCAATTTTCCTAAATTGCACATTTATCTCATTTCCTACACTATTTACATAATGTACCACTATTTAATTTTTTTCATGACATTTATAAAGTGTAGTATCATTTATTTTTAATGGAAATTGAGGTCAAAAGGCAATTATAGGTGTCAAATGACCAAAATACCCCACTTTGGGTTATATTCTCGATTTTTCGGTAACACCGATTTTTGTCTGTTTCTCGATTTTTCATTTTTCTTTATACTAATTTATTAATTTTTCTTTGATATTTCTAGTGTCAATTACATTTCAATAAACCTTTATTTATGCCTCAAAATTAAATTCTTAGGGATCCCCGCAGTCCTGAGGTTGGCAACGGCCTTCCCAGTGCGGTTACCCATCGCTGTGATGCCAGCTCGTTTAACATAGCTTCATTTTCTCTCTTTCATTTTTCTTTGATTTTTCTTGTATTTTGTTTTTATTTATTTCATCATTATATGTCTGTTCATTATCACTGAAGTGTAGTTCCAGACATCCTAACCTGCCTGGAGTGTTATTTGGCCACTGGAGCAATAGAACGTTCAAAATACGTACAGTGGGGATGTTACAACTCTTCCCCTCTAAATAAAAATTTCGTCCTCGAAATTTACCTGATGTGAAGAGCTGAGGGAACTGTTGCCTCATTGTCTCCTCGCTCTCCCATGTTGCCTCTTCCGTGTTGTGGTGTCTCCGTAGGACTTTCACTAGTGGAATTGTCTTGTTTTTGAGCTTTTTTACCTCTCGTTCCAAGATTTTAATTAGTTCTTCTTCATATGTCAGGTCAGGTTGTACCATAATTTCTTCTGCTGAGATGACATGTGAAGGATCTGATCTGTATCTTCTGAGCATCGAGACATGGAACACATTATGTATCTTGTCCAGCTCAGGTGGTACGGCTAATCGGTAGGCTACTGGTCCCACACGTTCAATAACTTCATATGGGCCAATGAACCTAGGGCTTAATTTTCCCTTTTTCTCGAATTTCAACACTTTCTTCCATGGTGATACTTTGAGAAATACCTTCTCGCCAACTTCATACTCAATGTCTTTTCTCCTCAAGTCAGCATAAGATTTATGTCGGTCTGAGGCAACTTTCAAATTGGCCTTTATCAGTTTCACCTTTTCCTCTGTCTTTTTTATCAGGTTTGGCCCCACTAGCTTATCTTCACCCAATTCAGTCCAACATACAGGTGTTCTGCATTTTCTCCCATACAGTGCTTCATAGGGTGCCATTTGTATGCTAGCTTGATAGCTATTATTATATGCAAATTCTACCAGTGAAAGGTATCTGTCCCAACTTCCCTCAAACTCAATAACACAACTTCTCAGCATATCCTCGAGGACATATCACACATATTCAGTTATTACTATCATTATTATCAGTTTATTGTTTAGAATAACTCAATGAGTTTCAAAATTTACCTGGATTATTCTTTCTGACTGTCCATCCATCTGAGGATGAAAAGCTGTACTAAAATGGAGTTGTGTGCCTAAGGATTCTTGTAATTTCTTCCAAAATCTAGATGTAAACCTCGAGTCTCTATCAGATATAATTGAAAGTGGAATTCCATGTAGTCTAACTATCTCACTGATGTACAATTCTGCTAGCTTTTCCAATGAGTAGTCAGTTATGACTGGAAGAAATGTGCTGATTTGGTTAACCTATCCACAATCACCCATATTGCATCATGCTTCTTCTGAGTGAGAGGTAGACTACTGACAAAGTCCATAGTGACTCGATCCCATTTCCATTCAGGTATGTTTATGGGCTGTAACAAACCTGATGGAACTTGATGTTCTGCTTTGACTTGCTGACATGTCAAGCATCTAGTTACATAGTCAACTATTGAAGGAACGGAAGCGTGAAAAACACAAGTTTATACCATTGAAATCAAAAATTTTCACCTAGGGTCACATGCATCATGCAAGATTTATTTTTATCTATTTGATTTCAATGATAAACAACATATTAAAACTCTTTTAATATGCTTTTGGATCTGTATTTGCCATTTAAGATTTTAAAATTAATCAGATTAATTTTAGAACTCTAGATTAAATTAAGAACGATTACACTAACCTCTTAATGCACTGCAGCATGTCTGCGCCTTTGAGATTCGTCTTTAGGACACCAGATGTTGTCCCTCTAGCTTGTGCACACCAATAACACCTATGGCAGCCCTTGAATAGCTTCTAACGCTTTTTTTATTAATTAGAAAATCAAGTTCTATCTTTTAAGAGATTAAAGATGTAAACAGGACACTAGAAACAATTTCTAGTGTTCTTAATTCAAGAGATTGATGGCTGATCTCTTTGAATTGATGAGAGATGAAGAAGAATAGATGAAAACCCTCAAAGTGGCGTGACAAAGGAGTGTGGCTGCTGGTTGTGTTTTATTTTCTCATAACAACACTTAAATAGCTAGGTTAACACATTAAACCCTTGCTACATGTCACCCTTTGATTAGCTCTAGGTTTAAGTGACCCAATCACATTGTGCCAAGTGTCAAACCTATATTTAATCTTGATTTTAATCATCTTACATGATTAAAAAAAAAACATTTGGCAAGCTTATGTGTTATGCCATGTGTCACCATCTCATGGTGCCACGTGTCACACTGCAAAATGACCAAAATGCCCCTGTGTCTTTATTTTGAGTTCTTAACCAAAAATAATTATTTTCTTCTTCTAATTAATTTATATCAAATATAAATTAACTAATTAATCTCTATTAATTAATTTCTCATTAATTAAATTCATATTTAAACACTTTAAATATAAATTTAACTTATATTATACATCCAATAATCTAGATTTGGTTTCAAGTCATGCTAGGGACTTCGCAATCTAATTGCAAACCAAACCTATTTAATTAATCAATTTAAACTCTTTAATTAATTAATTAAATCATATTTAATTAGGTGATAACTTGTGTATGTGTGTGACTTACTAGGTTCATCACTAATTGGCAATGAGACATGATATCAACTCTTAATATCATCAGAACTCTTTCTTACCATAAATGATTTCTCTAAATCATTTTATGAACTCATAGACCATGGTTAACACCTAGCATAGCATGCCATGGCCACCCAATTAGTAATAAGGTTTACCTTAAATGAACCTATAATCATATGTTACCATGCACTAGAATCTCTCTGTTACAAAATCCCAACTCAAGCTGGAGTCATGGTTTATGTCAAACTCCATTTGCTATGAATATTATGTTCTCTTTTAATTACAGTTCTTGATTAAAAGATTTTCTCATCGAAACTCTTTTCGAATAAATCTATCTGTCTGGCCAGGAACTTGAAACATCAAGAACAATTAAATGAACATATGATTTTATCTCTATTTACTTAGAGGAACAGATTCCATCTTGATCAACACCTACCTCCATATATAACTAGTAGGAGCCAACACATGCCCATATACCCATACACAGTACAAGTATGAAAGCAGTATCAAACTCAAACTACCTATATACAAGATAATCGTGCTATCTCAGTCTAAAGATTATATGCATCGATATGATTTATGACAAAACATTGACAAGAGTAAACTCCATGTGCTTGTCATAAGTGTCACTGGTTCAGCATACTTATCATTTATAAGTGCCTATCATGTTTGTTATATGGCATGAGACTCACCATTCCATCTTATTTATATCTCATATAAATAACTTGGGAACAAACATGAATACAATCTTTCTGGATAAGTCATGTCCTTATTATGAAGTATCCTCGATTGTGAACCTATTTATGATACTTCGTGCTAGAAATATTATTACTCATATTCTTAACAACTTAAGAATAATATTTCTAACAAAATATCAATGGACCTTTTCTATTACACATAAATATATTATGTAAACGGAAAAGTGGAAATGCCTTTTATTAATAAAAATATGTACAAGATACATACTAAATGATATGCTCTAGGGCATACTACTAACAATCTCCCACTAGCACTAGAGCCATTCATTATAATATCTTAGACCTATCTTCTCAAGATGTCGGTCTAACTGAGTCTGTGACATAGGCTTAGTGAATGGATCAGCTGGATTTTCAGCTGATGCTATTTTCTACATGGCTACATAGCCTCGCCCAACTAATTCTCTGATAATGTGGTAGCGCCTTTCTATGTGTTTGGATTTTGGGTGAGACCTTAGTTCCTTAGCCTGTATGACTGCTCCAATGTTGTCACAGTGTAGTGAAACTGCTGACTCAATGGAAGGAACTACTGTAAGTTCTGTCACGAACTTCTTTATCCAAACAACTTCCTTTGCAGCATCTGATGCAGCAATATACTTAGCCTCTGTAGTGGAATCTGCAGTCGTGCTCTGTTTGGAACTCTTCCAACTGACTGCACCTCCATTACAAATGAACACATATCCAGAGGTAGACTTTCTATCATCGATATCTGATTAGAAATCAGAATCAGTATAACCATCCAATTGCAAGTCTCCACCTCCCTAAATCAAGAATAAATCCTTAGTTCTTCTCAAGTACTTAAGGATATTCTTGACAGCTATCCAGTGTTCCAAACCTAGATTGGATTGATACCTGCTAGTCAAACTAACAGCATATGCGATATCCGGCCTAGTACATAACCTTACATACATTAAACTTCCAATAGCCGAAGCATATGGAATCCTGGCCATCTTATCTCTTTCTTCAGGTGTCTTTGGAGACATCTCTTTAGAAAGATGGATACCATGTCTCACTGGTAACAATCCTCTCTTGGAATCAAGCATGTTAAACCTCTTTAACACCTTTTCCAAGTATAGACTTTGGGATAAACCAATTATTCTTTTCGCTCTATCTCTATAGATGCGAATCCCAAGAATATAGGTTGCCTCCCCTAAGTCTTTCATGGAGAATGTATTTGACAACCATACCTTTATAGTCGTCAACATACCTGTGTCATTACCCATCAACAGTATGTCATCCACATATAAGACAAGGAAAGTGATAGCACTGTCACTAACCTTCTTATATACACATGGCTCATCCTAATTTTTGATAAAACCAAAGGATTTAATGGCTTCATCAAAACGAATGTTCCAACTCCTCGAAGCTTGTTTCAACCCATAAATGGATCGCTTTAGCTTGCATACCTTGGAACCATCTTAGGATTCAAATCCCTTAGGTTGTTCCATGAAAATGTTTTCTTCAATGTATCCATTGAGAAAAGCTGTTTTAACATCCATCTGCCAAATCTCATAATCATAGTATGCAGCTATTGCTAATAAAATCCTAATTGATTTAAGCATGGCAACAGGCGAGAAAGTCTCCTCATAGTCGATTCCTTGCCTTTGGCGAAACCCTTTCGCTACTAGCCTTGCCTTATAAGTCTCTACCTTTCCATCAGAACCAATTTTCTTCTTGAAAACCCATTTGTTCCTTATAGGTATAATACCTTCAGGTGGGTCAACAAGATCCCAAACTTGATTCTTATACATGGAATCAATCTCGGATTTCATAGCATCAATCCATTTTGAAGAGTCTATATCTGATATAGCTTCTTCATAGGTAAGTGGATCATCTCCATGATCTACTTCTTCATGTGTAGACAACTCTTGTTCTTCTTCATGAAGAAAACCATATCTCACTGGTGGGTGAGATACCCTGGTTGTTCTACGAGGAACAGCTGTAGATGTTTCATCAACGGGTATTGGTTGACTAGATGGATCTATATCCATCGATGCATTGGTTGGTCAGAATTCTCCAATTCTAACTCTATTTGCCTTCCTTTGCCTCCTTCTTGAACAAACTGTTGTTCAAGAAATGTGGCATCTCTACTTATCACAACCTTTTGTGAAGTAGGCAAATAAAAATAATATCAAAAACTATCTTTTGGATATCCAACAAATCGACCTTTTTCTGATCTAGTCTCCAATTTATCAGTGTTCAGCTTTTTGATATAAGCTGGACAACCCCAAATCTTAACATGCTTAAGACTTGGTTTTCTTCCATGCCATATCTCATAAGGTGTGGAAGAAACTGATTTTGATGGAATCCTATTCAGAATATACAAAGCTGATTCTAATGCAAATCCCCAAAAGGAGATTGGCATATCAGTATAGCTCATCATACTACGTACCATATCCAATAGGGTACGATTTCTCCTTTCAGATACACCATTCAACTGTGGCGTTCCTAGAGAAGTCAGCTGAGAAACAATGCCATGCTCTCTCAAGTATTCATCAAATTCAGTACTCAAATATTCACCTCCATGATCTGATCGAAGAGCTCTAATACTCTTTCCTGTTTGATTTTCTACTTCAGATTTAAACTCTTTGAACTTTTCAAAAGATTCATGTTTGTATTTCATCAAATACAAATACCCAAACCTTGATTTATCATCAGTAAAGGCAATAAAATAATGAAAACCCCCTCTAGCCATTTCTTTAAATGGACCACATACATCACTATGTATTAGCTCCAAAATATTTTCAGCTCTTAGCCCCTGTCCAACAAAGGGTGATCTAGTCATTTTGCCCTGAAGGCAAGATTCATAAGTTGGAGTAGGCTCAGAGCCCAATGAGGATAGAATCCCCATTTTCTCCAGTTTTGCAATCCTATCTTCTGCAACATGACATAAACTTAAGTGCCAAATATATTTTGAACTTGAGTTGGTTTTCACCATGGCATTGCATTCTTTTATATTGCTATACTCTAGCCAGTGGAAACACTTTCTTACTGGCAATGGAAACACTTTCCTATTGGCAGTGGAAACACTTTCCTTTGCCTTTGTCAGCTTTGGTCTTCCCTTTCTGTTTAGCTATTTTCTTGGAAGGACCAGGAATCTGAAGTTTCTTTTTCTTATTGCCCTTCTTCTTGTTGGACTTTCCAGTGAAGAAGATGCAACCAAAGCTACCTCTTTTCCTTTATTGCTCGGCATATTCTTTTGGGCAATAACCAGCATGTTGAGTAAACCGGCTAAGGTGCATTCTGTTTAGTCATATGGAAATTTGTAACAAAATTCCCAAAAGACTCGGGAATTGTATGAAGGATCAATTCCGTATGTATTTGGAAATCTATTTTGAAGTATAGATGTTCCAACTACTAAATCAGTGAATCATCTTGTGGACATGATCCCCAACATTCTGTCCCTCAGACATCCTCATACGGAATAGCTGTCTAGATATCTCATACCTAGCATTCTTGCTGTGCTCACCATACAACTCTTGTAGGTGAAAGAGGATCTCACTCGCACTCTGCATGTTCTCATGTTGCTTCTGTAACTCATTACTCATGGAAGCAAGCATGTAACACTTAGCTGTCATATCATGCTCCTTCCACTTGTCCAAAGTTTCATGTTCCTCTTGTGTGGCCTCTGGAGGTAAGGGACCAGGAACATTTCAATCTAGAACATATCCTATATGTTCAAGGTTAAGGACAAGTTTCAAATTTCTTAGCCAATCAGACAGATTAGGTCCTGTCAACCTATTGTGATCAAGTATGTTTGCAAGGATATTGGATGGTGGTGGTTGTTTTGTGCTCATTATTATCAGAAAATTAATTGCAGAAATAACCAGATTAATTAGTAAATGTATCATGTAATTAACCAAATATGATTATGGTCTTTTAATCAAATTGGTCCTCCCACTAACTTAGCGAATCCTACACTTCCAAAGTAGAAAACGGAAATCCTAGTTGGATGGATTTCTAGTGGGTGATTGAATTCTTATAATTCTATTGATCATCCTCAGGTACATCCATTATTGGAATTACAATAAACTATAAGTGAGCAACTCTTTGCCCATCACATCTCATGTGAGGTTCAATCCTTTACCTAGCCCCTAATGCTCAAAATCTCAAGTACATCCATTATTGACTTATCTTGCATTAGTTAAGTTGATCCCATTGAGCCACTAATGTAACACCCTCCCGGTAACCACTCCGTACATTCTACTGTTCCGGTGACCGGTGTCGGTCCGGACAGCTAGAACGTCCGGAAAAATATTTAAACTAAAGTTAGGAACCCTAATTAACTCAAATATTAATAAGAAAAATTTAGTAAAAATTTTAGAAATAAAATACAACTGAGTCAAGCAGTAGGTGCCCAAGCGATGGGTAACCGGAGGGAAGTTGCGGTTCTCGCAACGAGGAGCCCTAGACCCGGGGGAAAAATTATAAAATAATTTTTGGGACTCCAGAGAAGGGTAATTGAGGTTCCCATGGCATTAGAATGCCAAGAAAATACTTAGAAAATTTTTTCAATCGGTACAGACAATTTTGACCCGTTAAGCCAAACGGAGGGCATTTTGGTCATTTCGCCTTCCGAGGTGATTTTTGGCCGACTTGCCCAGTTGAGTAAATAATTAATATGACATCAAATATGAAGAAATATTACTAGAAATGAAAATTGAAATGAGTAGTGGAAGAAAAGAAAAGAAAATGCAAAAATAAGGCAAAAATGACATCATTTAAAAAGTTGGACCAATCACACTTAAGCCATTGTTTGACTAACCATTAAAAGAGATAAGAGAAGACCAAATTCAACAAAATTTCAGCAGCCATCCTTCTCTCCTTAGTGCAGCCAAAACGTGAACCTCTCTCCCTCTCTCAAACTCCATTAAACCTCACTTCTCAAGCTTAATTTCTCCCTTGTTTCACCACAAAACCCTAACCTCTCTTCATTAAAATTTTACTCCACACCTTAAACAACCTTTTGGCAGCCTTGAAAGTGAAGGAAAGTGAAGTTTAGAGGTGGGAAAAATCTGCCCTAAGTGAGGTTAGTGCTACAAACTTCATTCTCCTTCTTCTAATCTTAGTTAGAATATCATTTGAGCTAAGAAATTTTAAAGAATTGAAGTAAATTACATGAGTTATGGTACTTTAAATTTTCAGCAGTCCTATGGAAGTATGAGGTTGATTGTTTTGATAAATTTAAAGTGGCTAGAAATGATGGTTAAAGTATTAAAACACATGGACATTAAACTAAGTATGTTAATTAAGTTCATGAGTAAATTTAGTTGGATATTAGGGTTTGGAAGGGTGAAAATGTGAATTGGCTTAGGAAATTGTTAGGGCACATTGTAATGGTCAATTAGTGACCATTTTAGATATGTTGACCATAAATGGGACTGAAAAATGCTATGGCAAAGTGAGGTGAAATCTGCCCTATGGACAGCAGCATAGGGACTGAAATTTCAGTCCCTTTGCACAGCCATAACTTGGGCTGTGTAAGTCCAATTGAATTTTGGCCAATTGGACATGAAACTAGGCTTATAATGGCACATTTTTGCTGAAGAAACCATGCCCAAAAGACCAAAGCAAGAGGACCAAAACTTGGCCCCAATCCGGAACCCTGAAACTGCCTCTGCAGAATTTGACCAAATGAACAGTAACTGTTCATTTGGCCATAACTCACTGTAGATTTGGTCAATTGGTCTGAAATTTTTACAGCAACAAGTTAAGACATAGACAAACAACTTTCATGAAGGAACCTACCCCAAATTATGGCCAGAACCCAGTCAACCAAGTGACTTAAGTCACTGTTCATGTTACTGTAGATATGGTAAATCTGCAGAATTTGAAATCCGGCCAGCTTGGGTTTTTGAGCCATATCTGGAGCTACAAAACTCCAAATGGAGTGATTCAAAAAAGGAAATTCAACTAGACAAAATAAGGAACAACTTTCATGTTTTACATTTCTTCAAATTCCAACAGTAACAGTGTCCAATGGAACAGTGAAGTTAGGGCATCAAAACTGAAATTTTCTGCTAGTGTGGGTTACACTTTGAAATTGCATTAACACTTAATGCCAACAAGTTTTAAACACCAAATGTGGTATGTTGGGAGTGCCAAAGGCAATGTACACATTTTTATTCTAAAAGTCAACATTTTTGTTGACCAATGATGAATAGTGACACCAAAAAAAGTTGAAATTCACAAATTGACAAATTTAAGAGTTTCAAATGCCCTAGTATACCTAACAAGATTGGTTTGGATAGTTTGGCATGCCAATAGGGTTCCGTTAGCGATCGCACATGGCAACAATGCCATTCTGATTTCATGGCTTTTAGCCATTCGACTTTACATTGAGACTTGGCCTTGTGCTCGACATTATTCTGACTTGTTATTACATTGCCTGCCGGAGATGCATATGCAACCAATGGTGTGACGGCCGAGTACTAGGTACCCGGTGCGGTTACCCGTTATCCATCCGATCGTCTAGTGTAGGTTACTTGGGCAACCAAATGAATAAAAGTGAACAAAGTTAATTAATTAATGAATTTACCAAAATCAAAGAAAGACAGCCTACAATATGCAAACACATTTATTGTTTTTCTATTTTATTATCTTATATTAATGCACCACTAAGAATTATAGATTAGCTCGTTGCTATTGCCACGCGTAGGTACTGAGATCGTGAGCCCAGTAGACCACAGGCCAGGTGAGTCCATCCGATTACGCTCGATGTCTGTGTCACCTCACTACTGCGATTGCATCGGTAGGGCACTAGGTGTCGATTGTCATTTTGATATTTTGTAGTAGATTTGTATTTTCTCATATGTATTTGATCTCATGTAATATATTTTGATGTATATGTAAATTATGAAAATTGTATTTGTTAATGGAAAAGTAGATGTTTACTTGTGATTTACATGCGAACATCACATGTGAATGATGAATGAAAATGGAAATTGAAATGTGGAAATCATGATATTGAATTTGGTGTTGATAATGAATGTTTGAGAAATATTGTTGAGATTTTGGGATATTGGAGTTTGAGATGATGAAATAAAAGTATTGGAAGTGTTTTTAACAGGTTCCGAAGAACGGTTTTCTCCATTTTTAGCGGTACTCACGGATTTTCTTAAAATTTTTCGGAACCTTAAATGCATGATACTTTTGATAAATGGTTTAAATAATTTGTATTTCATAAATTATGTGCAAAAGCATTTTCTAAATTAATTGAGAAATATTAGAGTGTGCCGGTACACCAGGTGGCATTACTTACTCGGGTATACTGTACACGGGTAAGGGTTGTCACATTTAGTGGTATCAGAGCACGGTTTAGGCGTTTCTGGGCCTAGATTGAGTCCATACCATGCATTGCATTTGTAAGAGTCGAGGTGACACTAACGCAGATCTGTTTATTTTTCTTATTTTGAATAGGATATGGATCCTTCATCACAGAGAGCCGTTGAGGAGGAAGTGGAGAGTCATGCTCCACTGCGGCGGTGAGGCTGGGGCATGAGAGAATGCGCTCGCCCGACTCAGCGAGCACCTTTCGGCCTCCACGAGCCATGTTCCAACAAATGGCCGACTTCTTTAGACAGATGGTGGGGTAATGCCGGCACCACCACCACCACCACCGGCTCCACGGTAAATCACACTGGAAGGTTAAGAAAATTTGGGCTGTGGACTTCTATGGCAAGAGAGAAGATGACTCATTGCAGTAGAATTGGTTGAACCGAGCAGGCGAGTCTTAAAACAACTCCACTGCACCCAGGCGAGAACTTAGAAGCTGCTATATCCTTGTTACAAGATGATGCCTACGGATGGTGGGACATCGTGTCGATGAAGTGCAGCCAGAAGTCAGTAACTTGGGACTTCTTCCTCTCTGAGTTCAAGAAGAAATATGTGGTCTTGTATACGGAAGAGAGAAGAAGGGAATTTATTAACTGAGGCGAGAGACAATTGTCGGTCTGAGTATGAGAAAGAATTCGTCCGATTAAGCCGCTACGGAATGTAGATAGTCCATTATGAGGCTGAAAGGTGCAAGAGATTCGAAGAGGGACTTAATGACAATATCAAGATACTGGTCACTGCCTTGTGAATCACAGATTTTAGCAAGCTTGTGGAAGCTGTAATAAGGGTTGAAAAAGTGAGAATCAATGAGCGGACTGGAAGGAGAGACAGAAGAGGGACCAGTCGGTCTAGTTCCACCTGGATTTGGGAAGAAGTTTAAGGGTCCTCTGCACAGAGTTCGGGTCGCCACGAGTCGTGGTCGGTCTCGGGGGCCAGCCACGATTCACCCCTAGGAGAGGTCGGTCCACACCATCGGTGGGCGCTCTCGAGGATGGGGTTCAGGGACCCGGCCCAAGATCTTCTGCGTGTCCACACCGCGAGAAATGGCACAAGGGGGAATGTTGGAGAGTGGCGGTGCTTGCTTGAGATGTGGGTCGACGAGAACATCAATCGAGGAACCGCCCACGCAGAACTACTACTGTTTGCTCGACACAAGTAGACGGACACGCTCTGCACCACCAAGGGGTAGAAGGTGCAGTAAATCAGCTGTGGGACCATCTCAGAGGCCTACATCTGAGCCAGCAGAGAGGCCAGATAACAGACCACCTGCCAGAAATTATGCCTTGAGAGCTCAGGAGGAACAAGATGCCCCGGACGTCATCAGGGGTACGTTCTCCCTCTACAATACTCCTGTGCATGCATTGGTGGATCCAGGATCCACTCATTCTTACATTTGCATCAACCTACCAGTAGAAAGGGGATATTGGTAGGGGAGAGTGACCAAGACATTATGGTCACTAATCCATTGGGCCACAGTGTGGTAGTGAACAAAGTATACAAGGGTTGCGTTGAGGATTCAGGTATGAATTCTTTGTAGACCTAATTGAGTTGCCCTTCCATGAGTTTGACGTGATATTGGGAATGGATTGGTTGTCACGTCATCAGGCAATAGTTGATTGCAAATTGAAGAGAATTTCTCTAAAAACTTCAGAGGGTAATGAGATCACAATTGTGGGGAAAGGATGATTTCTGTCCAATGTCATCTCGACCACGATTGCAAGAAGAATAATGAGAAAAGGCAGTGAAGCGTACCTAGCACATGTGGTTGATACTAGGCGAGCTAAGCCAAACTGAGTGACATACCCACGGTGAGAGACTTCCCAGGTATTTCTGAAGAGTTGCACAGTTTGCCACGAGAAAGGGAAGTCGAATTTGCCATTGAGACAACTGCAGATCTGACACCCATTTCCATTGCTCCTTATAGGATGGCACCCACGAGTTGAGGAGTTGAAAACTCAATTGCAAGAGTTGTTGGATAAAGGGTTCATACGCCGATGTGTCACCATGGGGAGCTCCAGGTCTTGTTTGTGAAAAAGAAGGATGGGACTTTGAGGCTTTGTATTGATTCTGGCGGTTGAATAAAGTGATTGTGAAGAACAAATATCCGTTGCCTAGAATTGATGATCTGTTTGATCGGTTGAAGGAAGCGAGTATTTTCTAAGATTGATCTCGCATCGGGGTATCATCGGTGAGGTAAAGGATGTAGATGTGCCCAAAAGCGCATTCAGGACCGGTATGGGCATTATGAGTTTACGGTGATGCCCTTTGGCTTAACAAATGCACCCGGCATTCATGGACCTTATGAACCGTATCTTTCATCCATACTTAGATCGGTTCGTAGTGGTCTTTATTGATGACATTTTGGTGTATTCCAAGACCAGGGAAGAACATGATGAGCATTTGAGGATTGTTCTGCAAACCCTGAAAGAAAAGAAGCTGTATGCTAAGTTGTCCAAGTGTGACTTCTGGTTGGATGAGATTGCATTCCTTGGACACATAGTGTCAGCTGATGGGATTAGGGTGGATCCCAAGAAAATAGAAGCAGTGATGGAATGGAAGCCTCCCAGAAATACAACTGAGGTCAGAAGTTTCTTGGGGTTAGCTGGGTATTACAGGAGATTTGTGAAGGGATTTTCCCTAATAGCTGCTCCAATGACCAAGTTGTTACACAAGAATGTCAGATTTGACTGGAATGACAAGTGTCAGACCAGTTTTGAGAAATTGAAGGCTATGTTGACAGAGGCACCAGTGTTAACACAGCCAGTGTCAGGGAAGGACTTTGTGGTCTACAGTGATGCCTCTCATAATGGGTTAGGATGTGTGTTGATGCAAGAGGGAAAAGTGATCGCCTATGCTTCCAGACAGCTAAGGCCACATGAACAAAATTACCCTACCCATGATTTGGAGCTTGCAGCAATTATCTTCGCACTGAAGATATGGAGGCATTACTTGTATGGTGAAAAGTGCTACATATACACAGACCACAAAAGCCTGAAATACTTGCCAACCCAGAAGGAGCTCAACCTTAGACAGAGGCGATGGATTGAGTTCCTGAAGGATTATATTTGTGTAATTGACTACCATCACGGGAAGGCAAATGTAGTTCTTGATGCTTTGAGCAGAAAATCCATGACTCTGAGATCTTTGAATGCCCGTCTATCCTTGGTTCGAGATGGAGCTATTTTGGTGAGTTGCAAGTGAGGCCAAACACCTTTCTGACAGATTTTAGATGGGCAAAAGGCAGATGAAAAGTTAATGGC
The DNA here is from genome assembly GCF_030052815.1 of Hevea brasiliensis. Lineage (NCBI taxonomy): Eukaryota > Viridiplantae > Streptophyta > Magnoliopsida > Malpighiales > Euphorbiaceae > Hevea > Hevea brasiliensis. Next base: position 69,226,087 of record NC_079493.1, on the reverse strand, counting down.
TATTATGAGCAAGGTCTCAGAGGGAAAAGCAACTGACTATGTGATGGAAGCAGATGGGTGTCTGTATTACAAAGGAAGACTGTGTGTACCAGATGATGGGGAATTGAAGACCAGTATTCTAAAAGAGGCACACACTAGTGTATATGCTATGCACCCAGGAAGTACAAAGATGTATCATGACCTGAAGCTTCAGTATTGGTGGCCTGGTATGAAGAGAGATATAGCTGACTATGTGACTAAATGCTTGACATGTCAGCAAGTCAAGGCAGAACATCAAGTTCCATCGGGTTTGCTACAGCCTATACGCATACCTGAATGGAAGTGGGATCGGGTCACCATGGATTTTGTAAGTGGTCTGCCTCTCACCCAGAGGAAACATGATGCAGCATGGGTAATAGTGGATAGATTGACAAAGTCAGCACACTTTCTGCCAGTTAGGACTGACTACTCACTAGAGAGGTTAGCAGAATTGTATATCAGTGAGATAGTTAGACTGCATGGAATCCCACTTTCCATCATATCTGATCGAGACCCAAGGTTTACATCGAGATTTTGGAAGAAATTGCATGAATCCTTGGGTACACAACTCCATTTCATGACTTTCCATCCTCGACGGATGGGCAATCGAAAAGAGTAATCCGGTAAACAATTGAAACCCACGAAATTGATACAAATATTGAATTGAAATGATAACAATAACATGAAATATTTGTCGAGTCCTTGAGGATATCTTGAGGAGTTGTGTCATTGAGTTTGAGGAAGTTGGGATAGATACCTCCCATGGCGCAGTCGCATACAACAATAGCTATCAAGCTAGCATCCAAATGGCCCCATATGAAGCAATCGTATGGGAGAAAATGTAGAACTCGGTGTCTTTGGACTGAATTGGCGAAGACAAGCTGGTAGGGCGGACACGGTGAAACAGATCGAGGACAAGGTAAAATTGATCAAAGCTAATCGAAGGTTGCCTCGAGACAGAGAAATCTTATGCCGACGAAGAGAAAGAAATAGAATATGGGGTTGGCGACAAAGTGTTCCTCAAGGTGTCACCATGGAAGAAGGTATTGAGGTTTGGAAGAAAAGGTAAGTTGAGCCCTAGGTTCATTGGCCCATATGAAGTCATTGAACGTGTGGGTCCAGTGGCCTATAGGCTAGCTTTACCACCAGAGCTGGACAAGATCCACAATGTGTTCCATGTATCCATGCTCAGAAGATACCGCTCACACCCTTCACATGTCATCTCGGAGAAGAAATTGAAATACAACCGGATTTGACATATGAAGAAGAACCTCTACGAATCTTGGCTCGGGAAGTGAAAGAGTTGAGGAACAAGCGATTCCAGGTGAAAGTGCTTTGGAGGCACCACAACACCGAGGAGGCAACTTGGGAAAGTGAAGAAGCGATGAGGCAACAGTTCCCTCAACTGTTTGCATCAGAGTAAATTCGAGGACGAAATTTAAATTAGAGGAAGAGTTGTAACACCCTCCATTAACCACTCAGTACATTCTCATTCGGTGACCGGTGTCGGTCCGGACAGCTAGAACGTCTGGAAAAATATTTAAACTAAAGTTAGGAACCCTAATTAACTCAAATATTAATAAGAAAAATTTAGTAAAAATTTTAGAAATAAAATACAATCGAAGTCAAGCAGGGTGCCCAAGCGATGGGTAATCGGAGGGAAGTTCTTGATTCTATAACGAGGAGCCCTAGACGGGGAAAAATTATAAAATAATTTTGGGACTCCAGAGAAGGGTAATTGAGGTTCCCATGGCATTAGAATGCCAAGAAAATACTTAGAAAAATTTTTCAATCGGTACAGACAATTTTGACCCGTTAAGCCAAACGGAGGGCATTTTGGTCATTTCGCCTTCCGAGGTGATTTTTGGCCGACTTGCCCAGTTGAGTAAATAATTAATATGACATCGAATATGAAGAAATATTACTAGAAATGAAAATTGAAATGAGTAGTGGAAGAAAAGAAAAGAAAATGCAAAAATAAGGCAAAAATGACATCATTTAAAAAGTTGGACCAATCACACTTAAGCCATTGTTTGACTAACCATTAAAAGAGATAAGAGAAGACCAAATTCAACAAAATTTCAGCAGCCATCCTTCTCTCCTTAGTGCAGCCAAAACGTGAACCTCTCTCCCTCTCTCAAACTCCATTAAACCTCACTTCTCAAGCTTAATTTCTCCCTTGTTTCACCACAAAACCCTAACCTCTCTTCATTAAAATTTTACTACACACCTTAAACAACCTTTTGGCAGCCTTGAAAGTGAAGGAAAGTGAAGTTTAGAGGTGGGAAAAATCTGCCCTAAGTGAGGTTAGTGCTACAAACTTCATTCTCCTTCTTTTAATCTTAGTTAGAATATCATTTGAGCTAAGAAATTTTAAAGAATTGAAGTAAATTACATGAGTTATGGTACTTTAAATTTTCAGCAGCCCTATAGAAGTATGAGGTTGATTGTTTTGATAAATTTAAAGTGGCTAGAAATGATGGTTAAAGTATTAAAACACATGGACATTAAACTAAGTATGTTAATTAAGTTCATGAGTAAATTTAGTTGGATATTAGGGTTTGGAAGGGTGAAAATGTGAATTGGCTTAGGAAATTGTTAGGGCACATTGTAATGGTCAATTAGTGACCATTTTAGATATGTTGACCATAAATGGGACTGAAAAATGCTATGGCAAAGTGAGGTGAAATCTGCCCTATGGACAGCAGCATAGGGACTGAAATTTCAGTCCCTTTGCACAGCCATAACTTGGGCTGTGTAAGTCCAATTGAATTTTGGCCAATTGGACATGAAACTAGGCTTATAATGGCACATTTTTGCTGAAGAAACCATGCCCAAAAGACCAAAGCAAGAGGACCAAAACTTGGCCCCAATCCGGAACCCTGAAACTGCCTCTGCAGAATTTGACCAAATGAACAGTAACTGTTCATTTGGCCATAACTCACTGTAGATTTGGTCAATTGGTCTGAAATTTTTACAGCAACAAGTTAAGACATAGACAAACAACTTTCATGAAGGAACCTACCCCAAATTATGGCCAGAACCCAGTCAACCAAGTGACTTAAGTCACTGTTCATGTTACTGTAGATATGGTAAATCTGCAGAATTTGAAATCCGGGCAGCTTGGGTTTTTGAGCCATATCTGGAGCTACAAAACTCCAAATGGAGTGATTCAAAAAAGGAAATTCAACTAGACAAAATAAGGAACAACTTTCATGTTTTACATTTCTTCAAATTCCAACAGTAACAGTATCCAATGGAACAGTGAAGTTAGGGCATCAAAACTGAAATTTTCTGCTAGTGTGGGTTACACTTTGAAATTGCATTAACACTTAATGCCAACAAGTTTTAAACACCAAATGTGGTATGTTGGGAGTGCCAAAGGCAATGTACACATTTTTATTCTAAAAGTCAACATTTTTGTTGACCAATGATGAATAGTGACACCAAAAAAGTTGAAATTCACAAATTGACAAATTTAAGAGTTTCAAATGCCCTAGTATACCTAACAAGATTGGTTTGGATAGTTTGGCATGCCAATAGGGTTCCGTTAGCAGTACTGCACATGGCAACAATGCCATTCTGTGATTTCATGGCTTTTAGCCATTCTGACTTTACATTGAGACTTGGCCTTGTGCCTGACATTATTTACTGACTTGTTAGTCGCTCACTGCACACCGGGAGATGCATATGCAACCAATGGTGTGACGGCCCGAGGTACTAGGTACCCAGTGCCAGTTTACCCGTTATCCAGTCCAGTCGTCTAGTGTAGGTTACTTGGGGCAACCAAATGAATAAAAGTGAACAAAGTTAATGAATTAATGAATATACCAAAATCAAACAAAGAAAGCATACACTTTGCATACACATTTATTTTTTTTGCTATTTTCTTCTATTATATTATTGCACCACTAAGCATTATTGCTTAGCGCGTTGCTTTTGCCACGCGTAGGTACTGGAGATCCCGATCGTGAGCCCAGTAGACCACAGACTGGGTGAGTCCATCTGACAGTTCTGCTCAGTGTCTGTGTCACCTCACTACCTGCAGTGCATCGGTAGGGCACTAGGTGTCAGTTTGTCATTTTGATATTTTGTAGTAGATTTGTATTTTCTCATATGTATTTGATCTCATGTAATATATTTTGATGTATATGTAAATTATGAAAATTGTATTTGTTAATGGAAAAGTAGATGTTTACTTGTGATTTACATGCGAACATCACATGTGAATGATGAATGAAAATGGAAATTGAAATGTGGAAATCATGATATTGAATTTGGTGTTGATAATGAATGTTTGAGAAATATTGTTGAGATTTTGGGATATTGGAGTTTGAGATGATGAAATAAAAGTATTGGAAGTGTTTTTAACAGGTTCCGAAGAACGGTTTTCTCCATTTTTAGCCGGTACTCCGCCGGATTTTCTTAAAATTTTTCGGAACCTTAAATGCATGATACTTTTGATAAATGGTTTAAATAATTTGTATTTCATAAATTATGTGCAAAAGCATTTTCTAAATTAATTGAGAAATATTAGAGTGTGCCGGTACACCAGGTGGCATTACTTACTCGGGTATACTGTACACGGATAAGGGGTGTCACAACTAATTATACAAATAATTTTAATGTCCTCAGGTACATCCAATATTGGCCACTAAACCATTTACATATTTACAACATCTCATGCTTAACAATTATTCTTAAGAAAATCTCTTAAATAAATTGCATCTTATGCAACTATTTAAAATTTCTTAAAATAATTGCCCCAATGGAGGGCCTATGTTATAATTACTTTAATTATAGCATTTCCAACTTAATCATTTGTTTGGAAGATTTTTTGGTCATTCTATTTACTATTAAGGTCTCACTTTGCACATTATCCATTTAGCATGCATATATCATATAATTGCATACATTTCTATACATCTCATGCATTCATGGATAAGCAGTAAATATGGTATGATCATGGACTTTCTAAGGGATTCAATTCTGAGCCACCAAGAATTGAATCAGGGCATTCCTAGGTGCATTTCATTCATTCATTTTACAAGAGTTGCTGAAGGAGTACATAATCAACACTTGATCTTGAATTCCTCCAACTGGTCCCACCAATGCTCTTGGCCTCCTTGAACTTCTTGCAATCCAATATTACATAGTAATCCTTGGCATACCAAGGCGGATTTACAAGAACTTAAATAAATGAAATTACAACCCAAAAATTATTACAAACTTAATAATACATGCCCAAAATAAATTAAAATAAATTAATTAATTTACAATCCCAAAGAAACATAAAAGAAATAAATCCAATCACATTGGTCTTTTACAGTCCATGATCATCCATCATGCATATCACTATTTAACAATTAAATAAAACATACATACTTAAATTAAATTGAATATCTCATATTCAACTTAAAAATCCAGATTTGAATATGATTCAAATAAATTTAAAAATTCAGATTTGAATCTCATTCAAACAAATTTAAAAATTCAGATTTGAATCACATTCAAACAACTTCAAAAATTCAGATTTGAATCACATTCAAAAATTTTTAAAAAAATCAGATTTGAATCACATTCAAACATTTTTTAAAAAATCAGATCTGAATTTTATTCAATAAATTTTAAAAAATCAGATTTAAATATGATTCAAACAACTTTAAAAGTTCAGATTTGAATCACATTCAAACAACTTTTAAAATTCAGATTTGAATCACATTCAAACAATTTTTAAAATTCTGATTTGAATCATAATTTAATTGTGTGATAAAAACTACTAATTAAACACTTCAATTAGTCAAAGAATAGGCCTTAGATCATACAACAATTGCAGAATTAAAAGCTAAACCTTAAACCACCCATGGAAGCCAAACCATGCGCACCATTGATGGTGTTTTTTCAAGTATGCCGCCAACTTGCTTTGCAACCAGCAATGAACTTTTGATCTCATAATCAAACACACAATTAAATCATATAATCAACAATCTAAATGGCAAATATAGTGGCTCTGATACCAATTGAAGGAACGGAAGCGTGAAAAACACAAGTTTATACCATTGAATTCAAAAATTTTCACCTATGGTCACATGCATCATGCAAGATTTATTTTTATCTATTTGATTTCAATGATAAACAACATATTAAAACTCTTTTAATATGTTTTTGGATCTGTATTTGCCATTTAAGATTTTAAAATTAATCAGATTAATTTTAGAACTCTAGATTAAATCAAGAACGATTACACTAACCTCTTGATGCACTGCAGTGTGTCTGCGCCTTTGAGATTCGTCTTCAGGACACCAGATGTTGTCCCTCTAGCTTGTCCACACCAATAACACCTATGGCAGCCCTTGAATAGCTTCTAAAGCTTTTTCTATTAATTAGAAAATCAAGTTCTGTCTTTTAAGAGATTAAAGATGTAAACAGGACACTAGAAACAATTTGTAGTGTTCTTAATTCAAGAGATTGATGGCTAATCTCTTTGAATTGATGAGAGATGAAGAAGAATAGATGAAAACCCTCAAAGTGGCGTGACAAAGGAGTGTGTCTGCTGGTTGTGTTTTATTTTCTCATAACAACACTTAAATAGCTAGGTTAACACATTAAACCCTTGCCACATGTCACCCTTTGATTAGCTCTAGGTTTAAGTGACCCAATCACATTGTGCCAAGTGTCAAACCTATATTTAATCTTGATTTTAATCATCTTACATGATTAAAAAAAAAAATACATTTGGCAAGCTTATGTGTTATGCCATGTGTCACCATCTCATGGTACCACGTGTCACACTACAAAATGACCAAAATGCCCCTGTGTCTTTATTTTGAGTTCTTAACCCAAAATAATTATTTTCTTCTTCTAATTAATTTATATCAAATATAAATTAATTAATTAATCTCTATTAATTAATTTCTCATTAATTAAATTCATATTTAAATACTTTAAATATAAATTTAACTTATATTATACATCAAATAATATAGATTTGGTTTCAAGTCATGCTAGGGATTTTGCAATCTAAATGCAAACCAAACCTATTTAATTAATCAATTTAAACTCTTTAATTAATTAATTAATTAAATCATATTTAATTAGGTGATAACTTGTGTATGTGTGTGACTTACTAGGCTCATCACTAATTGGCAATGAGACATGATATCAACTCTTAATATCATCAGAACTCTTTCTTACCATAAATGATTTCTCTAAATCATTTTATGAACCTCATAGACCATGGTTCACACCTAGCATAGCATGCCATGGCCACCTAATTAGTAATAAGGTTTACCTTAAATGAACCTATAATCATATGTTACCATGCACTAGAATCTCTCTGTTACAAAATCCCAACTCAAGCTGGAGTCATGGTTTATGTCAAACTCCATTTGCTATGAATATTATGTTCTCTTTTAATTCCAGTTATTGATTAAAAGATTTTCTCATCGAAACTATTTTACGAATAAATCTATCTGTCTGGCCAGAACTTGAAACATCAAGAACAATTAAATGAACATAGGATTTTATCTCTATTTACTTAGAGGAACAGATTCCATCTTGATCAACACCTACCTCCATATATAACTAGTAGGAGCCAACACATGCCCATATACCCATACACAGTACAAGTATGAAAGCAGTATCAAACTCAAACTACCTATATACAAGATAACTGTGCTATTTCAGGTCTAAATATTATATGCACTGATATGATTTATGACAAAACATTGACAAGAGTAAACTCCATGTGCTTGTCATAAGTGTCACTGGTTCGGCCTACTTATCATTTATAAGTGCCTATCATGTTTGTTATATGGCATGAGACTCATCATTCCATCTTATTTATATCTCATATAAATAACTTGGGAACAAACATGAATACAATATTTCTGGATAAGTCATGTCCTTATTATGAAGTATCCTCGATTGTGAACCTATTTATGATACTTCGTGCTAGAAATATTGTCACTCATATTCTTAACAACTTAAGAATAATATTTCTAACAAAATATCAATGGACCTTTTCTATTACACATAAATATATTATGTAAACGGAAAAGTGGAAATGCCTTTTATTAATAAAAATATGTACAAGATACATACTAAATGATATGCTCTAGGGCATACTACTAACAACTATGCCCTTCTTCATACCTGGCCACCAGTATCAGAGTTTCAGGTCATGGTACATTTTTTTGCTTCCTGGGTGCATAGCATACACACTGTTACGTGCTTCTTTCAGAATACTGGTTTTCAACTCTTTATCATCTGGTACACATACTCTTTCTTTATAGTACAGGCACCCATTTTCTTTCAGTTCATATTCAGTTTCCTTCCCCTCAGTGATTTTGCCCATAACAACCATTAATTTCTCATCTGTCTTCTGCCCATCCTGTAACTGTTGTAACAGATTCGGCTTCACTTGCAACTTAGGCAAAATATCTCCATCATGAGTTAAGGATAGTTGGGCATTCAGAGATCTTAATGCTACAATAGATTTTCTGCTCAAAACATCAGCGACTACATTTGCCTTGCCAGGGTGGTAGTCAATCACACAATCATAATCTTTCAGGAATTCAATCCATCGCCTTTGTCTCAAATTAAGTTCCTTCTGGGTTGGTAGATACTTCAGACTCTTATGGTTTGTGTATATGTAGCATTTTTCTCCATACAAGTAATGCCTCCATATCTTCAATGCAAAGATAATTGCTGCTAACTCTAAATCATGAGTAGGGTAATTCTTTTCATGTGGCCTTAACTGCCTGGAAGCATATGCGACCACTTTCCCTTCTTGCATGAGTACACACCCTAACCCATTATGCGAGGCATCACTATAGACTACAAAGTCTTTTCCAGACATTGGCTGTGTTAACACTGGTGCCTCTGTCAACATAGCCTTCAGCCTCTCAAAACTAGCTTGACACTTGTCATTCCAGTTAAATTTCATATTCTTGTGCAGTAATTTGGTCATTGGAGCAGCTATCAGGGAAAATCCCTTTACAAATCTTCTATAATATCTAGCTAACTCTAAGAAACTTCTGATCTCAGTTGTATTTCTGGGAGGCTTTCGTTCCATCACTGCTTCAATCTTCTTGGGATTCACTCTAATCCCTTCAGCTGATACTACATGTCCAAGGAATGCAATCTCATTCAACCAGAACTCACACTTGGACAATTTAGCATACAATTTCTTCTCTTTTAGAGTCTGCAGAACAATTCTCAAATGCTCATCATGTTCTGCTTTATCCTTGGAATACACCAGGATGTCATCAATGAAGACCACTACGAACCGATCTAAGTATGGATGAAAGATACGGTTCATAAGGTCCATGAATGTTGCTGGAGCGTTTGTTAACCCAAATGGCATCACCAGGAATTCATAATGCCCATACCGGGTTTTAAATGCAGTCTTAGGCACATCTGCAGCCTTAACCCTTAGCTGATGATACCCTGATCTGAGATCAATCTTAGAAAACACACCGGCTCCGTTCAACTGATCAAACAGATCGTCAATTCTAGGCAACGGATACTTGTTCTTCACTGTTACTTTGTTTAACTGCCGATAGTCAACACATAACCTCAGTGTCCCATCTTTCTTCTTTACAAACAGTATCGGAGCTCCCTGCAGTGACACACTGGGGCTTATGAACCCCTTGTCTAGTAATTCGTGTAGCTGGATTTTTAACTCTTTCAATTCAGTAGGTGCCATCCTATATGGAGTAATTGAAATTGGAACTGTACTCAGCATAATCTCAATAGCAAATTCAACTTCCCTTTCTGGTGGCAAACTAGGCAATTCCTCATGAAATACCTCAGAGAAATCCCTTACTGTGGGTATGTTAGACAAGTCAAGTTTACCCTGCCTAGTGTCAACCACGTGTGCCAGATAGGCTTCACACCCTTTTCTCAACCATCTCCTTGCAACTGTACCTGAGATGACATTGGACAAGAAATCTGTCCTTTCACCCACTACTATTATTTCTTCGTTCTCAGCAGTTTTCAGAGAGATTCTCTTCAATTTACAATCTACTATTGCCTAATGATGGGATAACCAGTCCATTCCCAAAATCACATCAAACTCATGGAAAGGCAATTCGATTAAGTCTGCTGAGAACTCTTTCCTTTGAATCTTTAATGGACAGCCCTTATACACTTTATTTACTACCACACTGTGGCCTAGCGGATTTGTAACCAGGATGTCTTGGTCACTTTCCTCTACTGGTATTCCCTTTTCTACGGGCAGCTTGATACAAATATAGGAATGAGTAGATCCAGGATCCACTAATACATGCACAAAAGTATTATAAAGGAGGAACATACCCTTGATGACATCTGGAGCATCCTGTTCCTCCTGTGCTCGTATAGCATAGGCTCTGGCTGGTTTTCTGCCTTCTGCTCTCTCCACTAATTCTGATACAGGTTTCTGTGAAGTACCGGCTGCCTCAGCCTTACCCGGTCTTTTACCCCTTGGAGCTGGAGGGGCAGGCCTATCAGTTGATACTGGAGTGGATGTAGTAGTTCTGTGAGGACAATCTCGAACTAGGTGGTCTGTAGATCTATACCGTAAACAAGCACCTATTATGCTCCAACATTCACCCTTATGCCATTTTTGGCAATGTGGGCAAGCAATGAATCTGTTGGGGCTGGGTCCTCACTTCTGCCCCTGGAGAGCTAGCCATTGAAGGTTGGGTGACCTCTCCTTGGTGCAACCGACATTTGGGCCTCTGTGGTGACCACGACTTGGTGCTCTCATCAAACTCGAGTAGGCGAAGCTCTGAATTTCTTGCTAGGGGTAAGACGCACTGTCCGACCACGACCTCTTTCTGCTGTCTGTCCTGTAACATCCTCCGTAGCAACTCAGATACCATCGCTCGGTGACGATGTCGGTCGGACAGCTAGAATGTCTGAAAAAATATTTAAACTAAAGTGAGGAACCATAATTAACTCAAATATTAATAAGAAAAATTTAGTAAAAATTTTGGAAATAAAAATACAACTAAGTCAAATGAGCCGGTGCCCAAGCGATGGGTAACCGGAGGGAAGTTGCGGTTCTCGCAACGAGGAGCCCTAGACCCGGGGGAAAAATTATAAAATAATTTTTGGGACTCCAGAGAAGGGTCATTGAGGTTCCCATGGCATTAGAATGCCAAGAAAATATTTACAAAAATTTTTCAATCGGTACAGACAATTTTGACCCGTTAAGCCAAACGGAGGGCATTTTGGTCATTTCGCCTTCAGAGAAGATTTTTGGCCGACTTGTCTACTTGAGTAAATAATTATTATGACATAAAATATGAATTAATGTTGATGAAAATTTAATTTGAAGCTAGTAGAAAAGAAAAGAAAAGAAAATAAAGAAAATTAAAGATAATGACATCACATGATGTCACTCACTTAATCCAAACCAATCACAAGTTAATAAGCATTCTTAAAACACTTAAAAGAGTCAAAATGGACCAAAATAAATCTTCTCTTCTTCTTCTTCTTCCTCAATACGTGACTCTCTTCTCCATAGCCTCCATAGAAGTTTCTTTCATCACTTTCATTTTTCCCATGAATTTTCACTACTAAACCCTAAGTCACCTTCATCAAAACTTGTCCATACCTCTTGGGGAAGCTTTTGGCAGCCAAGAAGAGGAAAGAAAGTGAAGGTTTAACAAGTTGGGAATTTTATCAAATAAGGTTAGTGCATATTAACTTCCTAATCTTGTTTACTTATTGAAATTTAGTTTGAATATGAATAAATAATTAAGAAATTGAAGAAAATCATGTGTGAAATTGAGAAGCAAATTTTGGCCAGCACTTATAGGATGAGGAATTGATGAGTTTTATTGGGCTAAAACCTAAATACAAGCTTAGATAGTGACATATGAATGATTGATGACCTTAATTGGGATGTGTTGCATGATTCATGGATTGGAAGCTAGGGTTTTGAGAAGTGAAATTTGGATTTAGCTTATGAAATTGTGAAAGAACATTATAAGGGTCAATTAGTGACCATTTTAGGTATGTTGACCATGAATTGGACTGAAAAATAGTATAGCCAAGTGAATGTGTAGGCTGCCTTGTTAGTGCAGCAGAGTGACTAAAAATTCAGTCCACTTGGACTGCCATAACTTGGGCTGTTTTAGTCCAATTGATGTTTGGCCAATTGGACATGAAACTAGGCTTATAAATGCACATTTTTGCTGAAGAAAACATGCCCAAAAGACCAAAGCAAGAGGACCAAAACTTGGCCCCAATCCGGACACCCTGCAACAGCACCTGCAGAAATGACCAAATAAACAGTAACTGTTCATTTGGCCATAACTCACTGTAGATTTGGTCTATTGACCTGAAATTTTTACAGCAACAAGTTAAGACATATAAAAACAACTTTCATGAAGAAACCTACCCCAAATTATGACCAGAACCAAATCAAATCATTGAGCAAAGTGAAGTTTACTGTACTGAGATTTCCAGAATTTTCATTTGAGCAGCAATGTTTGGAGGACTATAACTCTCTCTAGAAAACTCGGATTTAGGCGATTCTTGAACCGATGGAAACCTAAGGCATAGTAGAACATTTCATATGGGGAAAGTTAGACCAAATTAGGAACTTAACTTGATCAAATTACTGACCAAAGTTGGATCAAAATCTGCCAGAACCCATGGTAGCAGCATGAACAGTGCACGTGAACAGTAAACTTATTTTGGCCATAACTTGAGCTACAAAACTCCAAATGGAGTGATTCAAAAAAAGAAATTCAACAAGACAAAATAAGGAACATTTTCTATGAAGGAAGTTTTGTAAAATTCCAACAGTAAATCGACCAATGAAACAGTGCAACTTCGGAGCACTAAAACCGAAAATTGGCAATTTTGCCAAAATGACCTAAGCTTTGAGAAAGTGACCAAAACCAACAAGTTTTAAATGAAAAATGTAGTATGTTTGAAGTGCCAAAGTCAATGTACATATTTTCGATGCAAAAGTCAACATTTTAGTTGACTAATGAAGTGAATAGTGACATGAAAACTTGAAATAAGCTTGGAAATGGATTTGGTAATTGATTCCAACAAGTTTTAAATGCAAAATGTTGTACATCGGGAGTGTTAAAACCACTGTACCTATTGTCTATGCAAAAGTCAATATTTTTGTTGACCAATGAGGTGAATAGTGACACCAAAACTTGAAATTCAAAATTTGAAATTAGAAATGCATCTAGGGGACTTTAAATTGCAATTGGCAATTAATACTAGTAAATGTAAAACTCAAAATGTGGGATCTTGGTGTAATTAGAATTAATATATGCATTAAGTATAAAAAGGTCAACATTTTGGTTGACTAGTATGATGAATAGTAATCAAAATGATTAGTGAATTAAGATGAAGACCTAGAACCAATTCTAAGCTTAAATGCTTAGAATTGTATGACAAATATGGACTATGCATCCTAGTCAAAATTGTTAAAAAGAAATTTAGGCCATAAATTTGAAATCCATGAAATATTCATGGATTACTTGAAACATGAAAAATAAGTCACCTAATTGATGTGAATAGATAGTTAGGGCATATATGCCCATCACAAATGGAATTCATAAAATATTAGTAACTCAACTTGAAATATAAAATTTGTAATTACATAAGTAGACTCTTGAATGTATAAATGAGAAAGGAAAAATGTTTTGAATACAATGGTACATGTGAACCATTGTTTAGAATTGTGATCAATATGAATAACATAATGAATGGATAAATAAACCATATTAATGTATGAATGAGACATTAGTTCTCATTATTGTAAAGAGGAGAAGTATTTTGAGTACAATGGTATAAAAGAATAATTGATGTGAATTGTGATCATATAAATGATCAAATGAATGTATGAATTATGATTGAAATTTATCATGAAATAATGAAGTCATAAAGCACAATATATTAACATTTTAAAATATCAAATGCCCTAGTATACCTAACAAGATTGGTTTGGATAGTTTGGCATGCCAATAGGGTATTGTTTTAGCGATCGCGAAAGGTCAGATACTGTATTCATGGCTTTATGCTCGTATTCATGGCTTTTATGCCCGATTTCATGGCTTTTATGCAGATTATGTGATATCATGGCTTTTAGCCATAATCGATCATACATGGTAGACGTTCTGCGTCCCTTGGTATGACGGCCCGAGTCACCGCGTTGTCCAGGCCAACGACCGTTATCGATCCGATGCCTAGTATAGGTTACTTGGGCGTCAATTAAAGTATTATTTAATTCAGGCAGCTAAGTTAAGTTAATTATAATGAAAATCCAGTACAATTAAATTAAGTATTGAATGAATAAGCAAAAGAGATTGGCAAAAGAAACATAACAAAAATATAAATTGCGTAATGCATGACTTGAAATACAATACAGATAGAATAAATTATATACCTGCTAGTATTACTGAAAAGTTATAAACTAAGCACTTCCAAAGAGGAACAAACTAGTATATAAGATCGTTGATACTAGAAATACCATACCAAATTAAATTGATTCTTGAGTATCTGAATTATCATTTATTTCTTTCTTTACTTGTATATATTATTTCTGGTTATATTATTGCACCACTAAGCAGAAATGCTTAGCGCGATGGAATTGCTTCCTCGCGCAGGTACTGAAGGTAAAACCAGTAGACTGTCGACTAAGATTTTTGGAGTCCAGATCTGCAGAAGTGTCAGAAGAGTTCAAGATTGTCACCTCCTCAGCAATGCATGTAGATAGGGCTCATTTTATACATGTTATGTATATTGTTCATTCCTAGCACATTGTAAATTATTTGTATATCTTGTACAAAATAAACTCATGTAATTAACCTATGAATTATGGAAGCTATTCAAAGTAAGTATTTTAGTATGTGAATTGAATTTGAATTATAATGAGATTATACTTGTGAATATTGAGATATTGAAAATCTAATGAGATTTCTGAGAAATCTGGATACTGCATTGAGATACATTATGTTTGAAAATTTTTGAGACTATTAAGTTTGAGAAATTGAGTATATATATTGAAATTGTCTTTGGCAGGTTCAGAAGAACTGTTAGTCCAAATTACAGCCGACACTTTGTCGGATTATCGTTAAAATTTTTGAAATTTCCAACTTAGTTAGATTTTGATAAAAGTAAAAATAGCCTAAATCTTCAATAAAGTTTTTGAATAAATAAATCAAGGACTGTAATGAAATCAGATAAAATAGAGTGCTCCGGCACACTGAGTGGCATAACTTGCTCGGCTACACTGTAGTCGGGTAAGGGGTGTCACATGTCCCTTCTGTTCTGCTCATTCATTCTAACTTTTTCAACCTTCAGTGCAACTTCCACTAATTTGGCAAACTCTGTAATCCCCAAGGCTGTAATCATTACTTAATGTTATCATTGAGTCCTTCCTCAAATCTCTTGCATCTCTCTCCCTCATTAGGGACTATTTCCCGCCCATAGCTGCTCAGTCTGACAAATTCTCTTTCATATTCAGCCACTGTTAGCTGTCTCTAGCGTAGGGTAATAAACTCCCTTCTCTTCTCTTCCAGGTATACACTGCTCACATACTTCTTTCTGAACTCAATGAGAAAGAAATCCCAAGTTATCTGTTCTGGTGACACCTCACTAGTTACTGT
The DNA here is from genome assembly GCF_030052815.1 of Hevea brasiliensis. NCBI lineage: Eukaryota > Viridiplantae > Streptophyta > Magnoliopsida > Malpighiales > Euphorbiaceae > Hevea > Hevea brasiliensis. Next base: position 69,210,440 of record NC_079493.1, on the reverse strand, counting down.
ATCCCACCACTGGTATGCATCATCTTGCAGTAGTGATACAGCAGCTTCCAAATTCTGCTCTGGAGTACAATAAAGTTGTTTCAAGACTCTTCCAGTTCTGTCCAATCAGTTTTCAGCTGTGAAAGAATCATCTTCCCTTTTGCCAAGAAAGTCCACTGCTCCAAACTTCCTGAGTCTCTCCATATGAGATTTTTTATGTGGAGGTGGTGGTGGTGGCATAACTCCTGCCATCTGTCTAAAGAACTCAGCCATTTGCTGAAATGTGGCTGGTGCACCTGGTACTGGTGGAGCAGGTTCCCTCTTGTCTCCTGGTTCAGTCATTGATGGACCATGACTTTCCACTTCCTCATCTACCGCTCTCTGTGATGTGGAGTCCATATTCTGATCAAAATAACAAAACAAATCAAAAGATCTGTATTGGAGTCATCTTAACACTTACAATGCAATGCATGATATGCAATTTATCTAGGTCCAGAAACGCCTAAACCGTGCTCTGATACCACTAAATGTAACACCCCTGACCCGTCTACAGTGTAGCCGAGCAAGGCGTGCTACATGGCATGCCAGAGCACTTAGTCTATGATTATCACATTTTCTAAACTCAATTTGATTTTAAGAAGTCTTTATGTGCTATTCATAGCATACTGGTTCTATTTTTACACTTTAATAAAATCAGTGTTTTAAAAATGGTAATAAAAATTTGGCAAGGTGCCATCTGTATTTCGGACAAACTGTGTTTCCAAACCTATTGAAAACAGTTTAATATGATAATATCAAAATCTCAAATATTTCACAGTTTCTATTTCTCAGTAAAGTCAATAGACTTTTTGTAACACCCTCCCGGTAATCATTCAGTACATTCTACTGTTCCGGTGACCGGTGTCGGTCCGGACGGCTAGAACGTCCGGAAAAATATTTAAACTAAAGTCAGGAACCATAATTAACTCAAATATTAATAAGAAACACTTAGTAAAAATTTTAGAAATAAAATACAACCAAGCAAAACAAGCCGGTGCCCAAGCGATGGGTAACCGGAGGGAAGTTGCGGTTCTCGCAACGAGGAGCCCTAGACCCGGGGGAAAAATTATAAAATAATTTTTGGGACTCCAGAGAAGGGTAATTGAGGTTCCCATGGCATTAGAATGCCAAGAAAATACCTAGAAAAATTTTTCAATCGGTACAGACGATTTTGACCCGTTAAGCCAAACGGAGGGCATTTTGGTCATTTCGCCTTCCGAGGTGATTTTTGGCCGACTTGCCCAGTTGAGTAAATAATTAATATGACATAAAATATGAAGAAATATTGCTAGAAATTAAATTGAACTTGAGTAGTGGAGGAAAGAAAAGAAATTGAGGAAAAAAGGCTATTTATGACATCATGGGATGTCATTTATAATTTTCAACCAATCACCATTAATCTACCATTTGACTAAACAAATAAAAGACATAAATAAAGACTAAAGAAGACCAAAATTTCAGCAGCCACCACTCCCACAAAAGCTACCCGTAGCTCTAAAAACTCCATAGCCAAACCTCCATTTTCTTCATTTTCAAGCTCTCAAACCTCTCAAACCTCACCCCAAAACCCTAAGTCATCTTCACTAAAATTAATCTACACACCTTAAACAATCTTTTGGCAGCCAAGAAGAAGAAAGAAAGTGAAGCTTTCTCAAGCTTGGATTGGCATACAACAAGGTTAGTGCATATATGAAGTTTAAAACTCATTAGTTCCATGATCTATGCTTGTAATGAATGAAAAATTGTGAAATAATGAAACAAATCCATGTGTATCTCTACCAAAGAATTTAGGAAGCCCTATGGGAGATTGAGTTTGATTGTTTGATAAGCTTAGAATGGTTGGAAATCATGGTTAAAGTATTAATATGCATGGAGACTTAAGTAAGTATGTTAATCAAAGTGTATGAGTAATGAGTTTGGACATTAGGGTTGTGTGTAGGTGAAATTGTGACTTAGCTTAGGAAATGGTTAGGGAACTTTTTAATGGTCAATTAGTGACCATTTTAGGTAGGTTGACCCTAATTAGAACTGAAAAATGAGATGGTAAAGTGAAAGTATAAACTGCCCTATGGACAACAGCATAGGGACTGAAATTTCAGTCCCTTTGCACTGCCATAACTTGGGCTGTGCTTGTCCAATTGATGTTTGGCCAATTGGACATGAAACTAGGCTTATAATGGCACATTTTTGCTGAAGAAACCATGCCCAAAAGACCAAAGCAAAAGGGTCAAAACTCAGCCACAATCCGGAACCCTGAAACTGCCTCTGCAGAATTTGACCAAATGAACAGTAACTGTTCATTTGGCCAAAAGTCACTGTAGATTTGGTCAATTGGTCTGAAATTTTTACAGCAACAAGTTAAGACATAGACAAACAACTTTCATGAAGGAACCTACCCCAAATTATGGCCAGAACCCATTCAACCAAGTGACTTAAGTCACTGTTCATGCACTGTAGATATGGTAAAATTCTGCAGACCGCATATCCGGATAGCCTGGGTTTTTGAGCCATATCTGGAGCTACAAAACTCCAAATGGAGTGATTCAAAAAAGGAAATTCAACTAGACAAAATAAGGAATAACTTTCATGTTTTACATTTCCTCAAATTCCAACAGTAACAGTGTCCAATGGAACAGTGAATTTGACTCACCAAAACTGAAAAATCTGTTTGTGTTGAGTTACACTTTGGAATGGCAAAAACACTTAATGCCAACAAGTTTTAAACACCAAATGTGGTATGTTGGGAGTGCCAAAGTTGATGTACACATTTTTATTTTAAAAGTCAACATTTTTGTTGACCAATGATGAATAGTAACACCAAAAAAGTTGAAATTCACAAATTGACGAATTTAAGAGTTTCAAATGCCCTAGTATACCTAACAAGATTGGTTTGGATAGTTTGGCATGCCAATAGGGTTCGATTAGCGATCGCACATGGCAAAAATGCCATTCTGTGATTTCATGGCTTTTAGCCATTCTGACTCTACATTGAGACTTGGCCTTGTGCCTGATATTATTTACAGCTTGTTAGCTGTTCTGTTGCACACCGGGAGATGCATATGTGACCGATGGTGTGACGGCCCGAGGTACTAGGTACCCAGCGCCAGTTTACCCGTTATCGATCGATGCGTCTAGTGTAGGTTACTTGGGGCAACCAAATGAATAAAAGTGAACAAAGTTAATGAATTAATGAATATACCAAGATCAAACAAAGAAAGCATACACATTGTATACACATTTATTTTCTTGCTATTTTCTTCTATTGTATTATTGCACCACTAAGCATTATTGCTTAGCGCGTTGCTTTTGCCAGGCGTAGGTACTGGAGATTCCGACCGTGAGCCCAGTAGACCACAGACTGGGTGAGTCCATCCGATTGCTCGCTGTCCGTGTCACCTCACTACCTGCAGTGCATCGGTAGGGCACTAGGTGTCATTTTGTCATTTTGATATTTTGTAGCAGATTTGTATTTTCTCATAAGTATTTGAACTCATGTAATATATTTTGATGTTTATATAAATAATGAAAGTTATGACTATGAATGCAAGATTTGAACATGTATTTATTGCTTGTATATGAGAAATGGATGTTGAGAAATGAAAAGGTTGTTGAAACACAAATCAAAAATTGTTCAAATCTTGATATTGAGTTTTGTGATGATATTGAAGTTGAGAATGAATGAATTTGTTTATTGGAAGTGTTTTTAACAGGTTCCGAAGAACTGTTTTCTCCATTTTTAGCCGGTACTCCGCCGGATTTTCCTTAAAATCTTCGGAACCTCAAATGAATAATACTTTTGATAAATGGTTAAAACAAATCATATTTCATAAATTAACTTCAAAAGCATGACACAAATTAAGTAAGGTATATTAGAGAGTGCCAGTACACCGTGTGGCATTACTTACTCGGGTATACTGTACACGGGTAAGGGGTGTCACATTTAGTGGTATCAGAGCACGGTTTAGGCATTTCTGGGCCTAGATTGAGTCCATACCATGCATTGCATGTGTAAGAGTCGAGGTGACACTAACACAGATCTATCTATATTTCTTATTTTGAATAGGATATGGACCCTACATCACAGAGAGCCGTTGAGGAGGAAGTGGAGAGTCATGCTCCACTGCGGCGGTGAGGCCCGGGGGCATGAGAGAATCTGCTCCGCCCGGCTCAAGCGAGCACCTTTCAGCCTCCACAGGCCATGTTTCAGCAAATGGCCGATTTCTTTAGACAAATGGCCGGGGTAATGCCAGCACCACCACCACCACCACCAGCTCCACAGCAGAAATCACACCTGGAAAGGTTAAGAAAGTTTGGAGCTGTGGACTTCTATGGCAAGAGAGAAGATGACTCTGTTGCAGCCGAGAATTGGTTGAACAGGCAGGCGAGTACTCAAACAACTCCACTGCACTCCAGAGCAAAACCTGGAAGCTGCCATCTCTTTGCTGCAAGATGATGCCTACGAGTGGTGGGACACGGTGTCTAGTGAAGTGCAGCCAGAAGCTGTAACTTGGGACTTCTTTCTTTCAGAATTTAAGAAGAAATATGTGGGTACTGTATATCTGGAAGAGAGAAGAAGAGAGTTTATTAACTGAGGCGAGACGGTTGTCGATGGCTGAGTATGAGAAGGAATTTGTAAGATTGAGCCGCTATGGAAGGAGATAGTCCCAAATGAAGTGAAAGATGCAAGAGAATTGAAGAGGGACTAAATGACAACATCAAGATCCAGCTCACTGCCTTGGGAATCACAGAATTTACCAAGTTAGTGGAAGCTGCCATAAAGGTTGAAAAAGTGAGAATCAGTGAGCAAACCAGAAGAGAGAGACAGCAGAAGAGGGGACCGGGTCAGTCTAGTTCAGCCCCTGCATTTGGGAAGAAGTTCAAGGGTCCTCCTGCACAGAGTTCGGGTCAACCACGAGTCGAGTCGGTCTCGAGAGCCTGGCCACAGTTCACACCTAGGCGAGGTAAGACCACACCATCAGTGGCCAGCTCTCTAGGGAATGAGTTCATGTGACCAGCCACAACATCTTCTGCATGTCCACACTGTCAGAAATGGCACAAGGGGGAATGTTGGAGAGTGACTGGTGCTTGCTTGAGATGTGGGTCGACAGAACATCAACTGAGGAACTGCCCATGCAGAACTACTACAGCTGCTCCGACACAAGTAGACAGACCTGCTCCTGCACCACCAAGGGGTAGAAGGTCTGGTAAATCCGAAGCTGTGGGACCATCTCAAAGGCCTGCATCTGAGCCAGCAGAGAGGCCAGATAACAGACCACCTGCCAGAAATTATGCCTTGAGAGCTCAGGAGGAGCAAGATGCCCCGGACGTCATCAGGGGTACGTTCTCCCTCTACTCTACACCTGTGCATGCATTGGTGGATCCAGGATCCACTCATTCCTACATTTGCATCAACCTACCCGTAGAAAGGGGGATATTGGTAGGGGAGAGTGACCAAGACATTCTGGTCACTAATCCATTGGGCCACAGTGTGGTAGTGAACAAAGTGTACAAGGGTTGCCCTTTAAGGATTCAGGGGTATGAATTCTTGGCAGACCTGATTGAGTTGCCCTTCCATGAGTTTGACGTGATTTTGGGAATGGACTGGTTGTCACGTCATCAGGCAATGGTTGATTGCAAATTGAAGAGAATTTCTTTGAAAACCCCTGAGGGTAATGAGATCACAGTTGTGGGGGAAAGGATGATTTCTGTCCAATGTCATCTCGACCACGATTGCAAGACGAATGATGAAAAAAGGCTGTGAAGCCTACCTAGCACATGTGGTGGATACTAGGCAGGCTAAGCCAAACCTGAGTGACATACCCACAGTAAGAGACTTCCCAGAGGTATTTCCTGAAGAGTTTCCTGGTTTGCCACCAGAAAGGGAAGTGAATTTGCTATTGAGACACTGCCGGGTACAGCACCCATTTCCATTGCTCCTTATAGGATGGCACCCACTGAATTGAGGGAGTTGAAAACTCAATTGCAAGAGTTGCTGGATAAGGGGTTCATACGCCGATGTGTCACCATGGGGAGCTCAAGGTCTTTGTTGTGAAAAAGAAGGATGGGACTTTGAGACTATGCATCGATTACCGGCAGTTGAATAAAGTGACTATGAAGAACAAATATCCGTTGCCTAGAATTGATGATCTGTTTGATCAGTTGAAGGGAGCGGGAGTGTTTTCCAAGATTGATCTCAGATCAGGGTATCATCAGTTGAGGGTGAAGGATGCAGATGTGCCAAAGACTGCATTCAGGACCCGATATGGGCATTATGAGTTCCTAGTGATGCCCTTTGGCCTAACAAATGCACCAGCAGCATTCATGGACCTTATGAACCGTATCTTCCATCCACACTTAGATCGGTTCGTAGTGGTCTTTATTGATGATATTTTGGTGTATTCCAAGACCAGGGAAGAACATGATGAGCATTTGAGGATTGTTCTGCAAACCCTGAGAGAAAAGAAGCTGTATGCTAAGTTGTCCAAATGTGACTTTTGGCTGAATGAGATTGCATTCCTTGGACACATAGTGTCAGCTGATGGGATTAGGGTGGATCCCAAGAAAATAGAAGCAGTGATGGAATGGAAACCTCCCAGAAACACAAGCGAGGTCGAAGCTTCTTGGGGCTATTGGGTATTCTGAGAAGATTTGTGAAGGGATTTTCCTAATAGCGCTCCAATGACCAAGTTGTTACATAAGAATGTCGATTTGTTGGAATGACAAGTGTCAGACCAGTTTTGAGAAGTTGAAGGCTATGTTGACAGAGGCACCAGTGTTAACGCAGCCAGTGTCAGGGAAGGACTTTGTGGTCTGCAGTGATGCCTCTCATAATGGGTTAGGGTGTGTGTTGATGCAAGAGGGGAAAGTGATTGCCTATGCTTCTAGACAGCTAAGGCCACATGAGCAGAACTACCCTACCCATGATTTAGAGCTTGCAGCAATTATCTTCGCACTGAAGATATGGAGGCATTACTTGTATGGTGAAAAGTGCTACATTTACACAGACCACAAAAGCCTGAAATATTTGCCAATCCAGAAGGAGCTCAACCTTAGACAGAGGCGATGGATTGAGTTCCTGAAGGATTATGACTGTGTAATTGACTATCATCCTGGGAAGGCAAATGTAGTTGCTGATGCTTTGAGCAGAAAATCCATGACAGCCTTGAGATCATTGAATGCCCGTCTATTCTTGGTTCGAGATGGAGCTATTTTGGCTGAGTTGCAAGTGAGGCCAAACCTGCTACAGCAGATTTTAGATGGGCAAAAGGCAGATGAAAAGTTAATGGCTATTATGAGCAAGATCCCAGAGGGAAAAGCAGTTGACTATGGGGTGAAAGCAGATGGGTGTCTGTACTACAAAGGAAGACTGTGTGTACCAGATAATGGGGAATTGAAGGCTAGTATTCTAAAAGAGGCACACACCAGTGTATATGCTATGCACCCAGGAAGTACAAAGATGTATCATGACCTGAAGCTTCAGTATTGGTGGCCTGGTATGAAGAAGGACATAGCTGACTATGTGACTAGATGCTTGACATGTCAGCAAGTCAAGGCAGAACATCAAGTTCCATCGGGTTTGCTACAGCCTATACGCATACCTGAATGGAAATGGGATCGAGTCACCATGGATTTTGTAAGTGGTCTACCTCTCACCCGGAAGAAACATGATGCAGCATGGGTGATAGTTGATAGATTGTGAAGTCAAGACACTTTCTCGCCATTAGGACCGACTACTCCGGAGAAGTTAGCGAGTGTATATTAGTGAGATAGTTAGACTGCATGGAATCCCACTTTCCATCATATCTGATCGAGACCCTAGGTTTACATCGAGATTTTGGAAGAAGTTGCATGAATCCTTAGGTACACAACTCCATTTCAGCACAGCTTTCCATCCTCATACGGATGGGCAATCAGAAAGAGTAATCCAGGTAAACAATTGAAACCCATGAAATTGATACAAATATTGAATTGAAATGATAACAAAAACGAGAAATAATAGTCAGGTACTTGAGTATATGCTGAGGAGTTGTGTCATTGAGTTTGAGGGAAGCTGGGATAGATACCTCCCACTGGCAGAATTTGCATACAACAATAGCTACCAAGCTAGTATCCAAATGGCCCCGTATGAAGCACTGTATGGGAGAAAATGTAGAACTCCAGTGTGCTGGACTGAATTGGGAGAAGACAAACTGGTAGGGCCAGACCTGGTGAAACAGGCTGAGGAAAAAGTGAAAATAATCAAAGCCAACTTGAAGGTTGCCTCGCATGCATGTAAATCTTATGCCGACCTGAAGAGGAAAGAAATAGAATATGTGGTTGGCGACAAAGTGTTCCTCAAGGTGTCACCATGGAAGAAGGTATTGAGGTTTGGAAGGAAAGGTAAGTTAAGCCCTAGGTTCATTGGCCCATATGAAGTCATTGAACGTGTGGGTCCAGTGGCCTATAGGCTAGCTTTACCACCAGAGCTGGACAAGATCCACAATGTGTTCCACGTATCCATGCTCAGAAGATACCGCTCAGATCCTTCACATGTCATCTCCAGAGAAGAAATTGAAATACAACCGGATTTGACATATGAAGAAGAACCTCTACGGATCTTGACTCGGGAAGTGAAAGAGTTGAGAAACAAGCAGATTCCATTGGTGAAAGTGCTTTGGAGGCACCACAACACCGAGGAGGCAACTTGGGAAAGTGCAGAGATGATGAGGCAACAGTTCCCTCAACTGTTTGCATCAGGTAAATTTCGAGGACGAAATTTAAATTAGAGGGGAAGAGTTGTAACACCCTCCCGGTAATCATTCCGTACATTCTCATTCGGTGATCGGTGTCGGTCGGACGGCTAGAACGTCGGAAAAATATTTAAACTACAGTCAAGAACCATAATTAACTCAAATATTAATAAGAAACACTTAGTAAAAATTTTAGAAAGAAAATACAACCAAGCAAAGCAATGGTGCCCAAGCGATGGGTAATCGGAGGGAAGTTGCGGTTCTATAACGAGGAGCCCTAGACCCGGGGGAAAAATTATAAAATAATTTTTGGGACTCCAGAGAAGGGTAATTGAGGTTCCCATGGCATTAGAATGCCAAGAAAATACCTAGAAAAATTTTTCAATCGGTACAAACGATTTTGACCCGTTAAGCCAAACGGAGGGCATTTTGGTCATTTCGCCTTCCGAGGTGATTTTTGGCCGACTTGCCCAGTTGAGTAAATAATTAATATGACATAAAATATGAAGAAATATTGCTAGAAATTAAATTGAACTTGAGTAGTGGAGGAAAGAAAAGAAATTGAGGAAAAAAGGCTATTTATGACATCATGGGATGTCATTTATAATTTTCAACCAATCACCATTAATCTACCATTTGACTAAACAAATAAAAGACATAAATAAAGACTAAAGAAGACCAAAATTCCAGCAGCCACCACTCCCACAAAAGCTACCCGTAGCTCTAAAAACTCCATAGCCAAACCTCCATTTTCTTCATTTTCAAGCTCTCAAACCTCTCAAACCTCACCCCAAAACCCTAAGTCATCTTCACTAAAATTAATCTACACACCTTAAACAATCATTTGGCAGCCAAGAAGAAGAAAGAAAGTGAAGCTTTCTCAAGCTTGGATTGGCATACAACAAGGTTAGTGCATATATGAAGTTTAAAACTCATTAGTTCCATGATCTATGCTTGTAATGAATGAAAAATTGTGAAATAATGAAACAAATCCATGTGTATCTCTACCAAAGAATTTAGGCAGCCCTATGGGAGATTGAGGTTGATTGTTTGATAAGCTTAGAATGGTTGGAAATCATGGTTAAAGTATTAATATGCATGGAGACTTAAGTAAGTATGTTAATCAAAGTGTATGAGTAATGAGTTTGGACATTAGGGTTGTGTGTAGGTGAAATTGTGACTTAGCTTAGGAAATGGTTAGGGAACTTTTTAATGGTCAATTAGTGACCATTTTAGGTAGGTTGACCCTAATTAGAACTGAAAAATGAGATGGTAAAGTGAAAGTATAAACTGTCCTATGGACAGCAGCATAGGGACTGAAATTTCAGTCCCTTTGCACTGCCATAACTTGGGCTGTGCTTGTCCAATTGATGTTTGGCCAATTGGACATGAAACTAGGCTTATAATGGCACATTTTTGCTGAAGAAACCATGCCCAAAAGACCAAAGCAAAAGGGTCAAAACTCAGCCACAATCCGGAACCCTGAAACTGCCTCTGCAGAATTTGACCAAATGAACAGTAACTGTTCATTTGGCCATAAGTCACTGTAGATTTGGTCAATTGGTCTGAAATTTTTACAGCAACAAGTTAAGACATAGAAAAACAACTTTCATGAAGGAACCTACCCCAAATTATGGCCAGAACCCATTCAACCAAGTGACTTAAGTCACTGTTTATGCACTGCAGATATGGTAAAATTCTGCAGACTGCATATCCGGACAGCCTGGGTTTTTGAGCCATATCTGGAGCTACAAAACTCCAAATGGAGTGATTCAAAAAAGGAAATTCAACTAGACAAAATAAGGAATAACTTTCATGTTTTACATTTCCTCAAATTCCAACAGTAACAGTGTCCAATGGAACAGTGAAGTTGACTCACCAAAACTGAAAAATCTGTTTGTGTTGAGTTACACTTTGGAATGGCAAAAACACTTAATGTCAACAAGTTTTAAACACCAAATGTGGTATGTTGGGAGTGCCAAAGTTGATGTACACATTTTTATTTTAAAAGTCAACATTTTTGTTGACCAATGATGAATAGTAACACCAAAAAAGTTGAAATTCACAAATTGACGAATTTAAGAGTTTCAAATGCCCTAGTATACATAACAAGATTGGTTTGGATAGTTTGGCATGCCAATAGGGTTCGATTAGCGATCGCACATGGCAAAAATGCCATTCGTGATTTCATGGCTTTTAGCCATTCGACTCTACATTGAGACTTGGCCTTGTGCACGATATTATTCTGACTTGTTAGCTGCATTTGCACAGGAGATGCATATGTGACCGATGGTGTGACGGCCCGAGGTACTAGGTACCCAGCGCGATTTACCCGTTATCGATCCGATGCCTAGTGTAGGTTACTTGGGGCAACCAAATGAATAAAAGTGAACAAAGTTAATGAATTAATGAATATACCAAGATCAAACAAAGAAAGCATACACATTGTATACACATTTATTTTCTTGCTATTTTCTTCTATTGTATTATTGCACCACTAAGCATTATTGCTTAGCGCATTGCTTTTGCCACGCGTAGGTACTGGTGATTCCGACCGTGAGCCCAGTAGACCACAGACTGGGTGAGTCCATCTGACAGTTCTGCTCAGTGTCCGTGTCACCTCACTACCTGCAGTGCATCGGTAGGGCACTAGGTGTCATTTTGTCATTTTGATATTTTGTAGCAGATTTGTATTTTCTCATATGTATTTGAACTCATGTAATATATTTTGATGTTTATATAAATAATGAAAGTTATGACTATGAATGCAAGATTTGAGCATGTATTTATTGCTTGTATATGAGAAATGGATGTTGAGAAATGAAAAGGTTGTTGAAACCTGAAACTGAAAAATTGTTCAAATCTTGATATTGAGTTTTGTGATGATATTGAAGTTGAGAATGAATGAATTTGTTTATTGGAAGTGTTTTTAACAGGTTCCGAAGAACTGTTTTCTCCATTTTTAGCCGGTACTCCGCCGGATTTTCCTTAAAATCTTCGGAACCTCAAATGAATAATACTTTTGATAAATGGTTAAAACAAATCATATTTCATAAATTAACTTCAAAAGCATGACACAAATTAAGTAAGGTATATTAGAGAGTGCCAGTACACCGTGTGGCATTACTTACTCGGGTATACTATACACGGGTAAGGGGTGTCACACTTTTATAGTCATTAAACAGTTCCATAATACAGTCCATAATAATTCAAATATATCTAAAAAATTTCCACGTTATTTAATATGTACAAGATATTACAAACTTTAAAGCTTTCATAATATTACAAAATACAAGGCCAAATTTCAAAGATACAACAAAAGCACAAAATACACGATATCCTAAGTCCTACCATGTATGCAATGCAGTGCAGATGACTCTGGACTCCTATGCAGATCTGATGTCTCACCCGGTCGTAGGTCTGCTGGGCTCCCCAGCTGTGTCTCCAATACCTACGCGTTACAAAAGCAACGCACTAAGCAATTTTGCTTAGTGGTGCCAAATATAAATAAATATACACTAAAATAAAGTAAATAAAGTATTTACGAATTTGTGGTGGTGCTGTATGTCAGTAGACTGGATTTAGCTATTTGAATTTAATAATACTTGAATTACTGCCCGTGTAGCCTATATACTGAGCAGACTGGATAAATGGATACACTGGCACTGGGTACCTAGTATCTCGGGCCGTCACACCATCGGTCCCAAAGTGTCTACCGGTGTGCAATTAGTGTGGCTAAGAAGCCATATAGTCAATCTGGCGATAAGCCAAGAATAAATAAACAATATGTATAGCCGTAGGCTATTAAAGTCACAGTGCGGCATAATAAGCCGTAAAAACACAGTATGGCATGAAGCCATTTACAGAACAGCTGTTAGAATCCGATTGGCATGCCAACCTATCTATACTAGTCAACTAGGCAAACTAGGGCACATTATAAATTAATTGTTTAATTTTTCAATTTTTGGAGTTTACTAACTATTATATAATTCACAAGTCAATGCATATGTCGACCTTTTTAGATAATATGGATAAGTTGTTTCTAGCGTCAATATGTCACAATTTATATCTCAATATGCTGCCAATATAGTTCAGTTTACCATTTATACAAGTTGGCATTCATTGCCAAAATGCTTCAAGCATCATTGTATGTAAGATGTCAAATTCTAAATTTTTGTTTGCTAGATTGGTCTAGCTTAAAGTCCTATTTCTCTGGGTTTATAGCTTCTGGTCAAAGAAGCAAAATTGTAGCTCTATGTCTTATTGCACGCGGGAAAAATTTCAAGTCATTCTGAGTTGTATAGACCAAGTTATGGTCAATTTACTAAAGCTAGACAGATTGCACCTTTAGTGCAAAATTTGGTCAATTTTTAGGTCACTTTTGGTTCAACAGTTTTTGTACCCGAACTTGTGCAAGCCATTTGACTTGGTTGTGGCCATTTCTGGGCTTTGGTGTCTTCATAAGAATAGTATATCTATGTCTAAACTAACCATGGTAAAAATTTCAGGTCAATTGGACCTGTTTTGAGTGAGTTATGGTCATCCCAAGGACTACTATTCATATGGTCAAAAATTTGGGTTGCAAGGTTGCTAATCCGGATTTGGTCATTTTTAAGGTCAGTTTCTAGGTAGAATTTTGGCAACATTTCTACATGAAAGTTGGCCTGTTTGGTGTCTAGTTTTACCCTCCATTGGCCTCATACCAATTGGGTTCATAGTTTGGCACTTATGGCCTAATTTATGTACTGCCTTCAATACACAATCTGCACAAAGTACATACACTTCCAATTTGGTATTCCTTCTCCTCCTCATTACTTCAATATTCAATCAATAACACTTCCATATATATATATATTATACACAATTCCAGCAACAATTTTGGGTAGAATATTCAAGTGCTTAATGCACATAATTCACCATTAAGTTCAACATTCACTTCCACCAAAAATCAACACATCTCAATGTCAATATTACACATACACTTCAACAAAATCCTACTTCAATATCACTTACACTTGTTGCCCGCAATTTAACGTTATCATATTTCATTAATAACTACATGTTCACATGCAAATTCATGGTTTAATAGGCTGCCAAACATGGCAGTTTGCCCAAAGCATTAAGGTTCCATTACACACCCTTAATTCAAGCACTACATGCACATACTTAGATTTTAACTTACTACTTCCTCCATTTAAGCTATTCAACCGTAGTTTCCATCCATTATAGATAAGAAATATTCAACTACAACATATATTCATGGCTGCCAAAAATGAACCATTTCATCTCTCAAGTTTTTCTTCATTTCACTTAACCAAAATACTCACCTCAACCTAAACACAAGGTTTACTAAAGCAAGGGAGAGGTTTTGGACACTTACCACTTTTGAAGCTTATCAAAACTTCACCAAATCTTGTTTTTCTTGTTACCAATATCTTCCCCAAGGTAAGTAGGCAAGCTTTAATGAAGGAATCAAGAGGAAAGGATGGCTTGATCAATGGTGCATGTTGATGGAGGGAGTTTGGCCATAGTGGATTTCCATGGAGGTTTTGGGAGGATCAATTCGGCTGGTCATTTGGGAGGAAGAGGATGGACTGAATTTCTATCCAAAATGACTTAATTAAGTGTCCCAAGACTTGAGTTAGTGGTGCACTCACTTTAACTTAATGTTTAATTATTCCAATTTTCCTAAATTGCACATTTATCTCATTTCCTTCACTATTTACATAATGTACCACCATTTAATTTTTTTCATGACATTTATAAAGTGTAATATCATTTATTTTTAATAGACATTGGGGTCAAAAGGAAACTCTAGGTGTCAAATGACCAAAATACCCCACTTCGGGTTATATTCCCGATTTTTCGGTAACACCGATTTTTGTACGTTTCTCGATTTTTCATTTTTCTTTATACTAATATTTTAATTTTTCTTTGATATTTCTAGTGTCAATTACATTTGAATAAACCTTTATTTATGCCTCAAAATTAAATTCTGAGGGTTCCCCGCAATCCTAGGGTTGGCAACGGCTTTCGCAATGTGGTCACCCATCGCTGTGGTGCCGGCTCGTTTAACTTAGCTTCATTTTCTCTCTTTCATTTTTCTTTGATTTTTCTTGTATTTTCTTTTTATTTATTTCATCATTATATGTCTATTCAATATCACCAAAGTGTAGTTCCAGATATCCTAACCTGCTTGGACTGTTATTTGGCCACTGGAGCAATAGAACGTATAGAATACGTACAATGGGGATGTTACATCTCCATTGACTAAGCTACTCCGAAAAGATGTAAAATTTCAATGGATGGATAAATGCCAACATAGTTTTGATGAATTGAAGAAATTTTTTACTGAAGCTCCAGTCCTTACTTTACCTACTCCGGGTAAAGAATACATAGTTTATAGTGATGCTTCTCACAATGGGTTAGGCTGTGTATTGATGCAAGATCGAAATGTCATTGCCTATGCATCACGCCAGCTAAAACCGCATGAGAGGAATTATCCAACACATGACTTGGAGCTTACAGCTATTGTGTTTGCTCTTAAGATCTGGAGACACTATTTGTATGGGGAAAAGTGTTACATCTACACAGATCGTAAGAGTTTAAAGTATTTGGGCACCCAGAAAGAGTTGAATTTGAGACAGAGGAGATGGTTAGAGTTGATAAAAGACTATGATTGTCTGATAGACTATCAGCCAGGGAAAGCTAATGTGGTGGCTGACGCCTTAAGTCGTAAGACTATGGCAAGTCTATGGGTTACTCCTTTGTCTTTAGTGCATGAGTTAAGATCATTGCATGCCAGCTTAGAGATTAATGATGAGGGGTAGATAGCAGTTGCATGGCATGTATAGCCAGTGTTGATTGATCAGATGAAAATGGCTGCTCAGAATGATGAAAGGTATTAGAAGCTGATGGAAGAAGTCCGACAGGGCAAGAAACCAGAATTCTCAATCAGAGATGATGGTGTATTGCTACACCAGGGCAGAATGTGTGTTCCTAATGATGTCGATTTGAGGCAGATCATTTTGAAGGAAGCACATGAGTCTCCTTTTGCCATGCACTCTGGTGGCACAAAAATGTATAGAGGGCTAAAGGAGCATTACTGGTGGATGGGTATGAAAAGAGATGTGGCAGAGTTTGTTTCTAAATGCTTAACTTTTCAGCAAGTAAAGGCAGAGCATCAAGTACCTCCTAGGTTGTTACATCCATTACCAGTACCACAATGGAAATGGGAGGGAATAACGATGGATTTTGTGATGGGACTTCCAAGGACACGGAAGAGTCATGATGCGGTTTTGGTCATTGTTGACAGACTGACCATGTCTGCTCATTTTTTGCCAGTTTGGATGGACTACAGTTTAGAAAGATTGGCCAAGTTGTACATTGATGAGATTGTGAGACTGCATGGAGTGCTAGTATCCATCGTATCAGACAGAATCCTAGGTTCACTTCTAGATTCTGGGGTAGTCTTCAGAGAGCCCTAGGAACTAGATTGAACTTCATTACTGCATTCAACCCACAGACAGATGGCCAGTCTGAGAGGGTAATTCAGATCTTGGAGGATATGCTACGGGCTTGTGTGATTGAATTTGAGGGCAATTGGAATATACACTTGCCTTTGATTGAGTTTGCTTGCAACAACAGCTACCAATCAAGCATTGGAATGCCTCCATATGAAGCTTTGTATGGTAGAAAATGTAGAACCCCGTTGTGTTGGAATGACGTGGGTGAAAGAAAAATGATTGGACCCGAAATTATTCACAAACTGAGGAGAAAATCAGGGTGATCAGAGATTGACTTAAGACTGCATCAGACCGTCAGAAGTCCTACATTGATCTGAAGAGAAGGGATATCGAGTATGCAGTGGGTGAGAAAGTTTTCCTCAAGGTTTCTCCTTGGAAGAGAATTATGAGATTCGACAGAAAGGGGAAACTGAGTCCTCGTTTCATTGGGCCTTATAAGGTTCAGGAAAGAGTGGGTCCTTTGGCATATCGGTTGGCACTACCTCCAGAGTTAGAAAAGATACATAATGTCTTCCATGTGTCTATGTTGAGAAGGTATCGATCAGACCCATCTCATGTACTACCAGTAGAAGAAATTGAAGTGAATCCAGACCTCACCTATGAAGAAGAACCCATAGTGATTCTGGCTTACGAGGTGAAGCAATTACGAAACAAGCAAATACCGTTGGTAAAAGTGCTGTGGAACCATCATTAGGGCCAAGAAGCTACTTGGGAATGAGAGGAGAAAATAAGGAGACAACACCCACATCTGTTCAGAGATTAATACCAGGTAAAATTTCGAGATGAAATTTATTTAAGAGGGAGATAATTGTAACACCCTTATTGGTATAGCCTGGTATATTTCACTGTTCCGGTGACCGGTGTCGATCCAAATAATTAAGGAGATTAGAACCACACTTAAGACAACTAGAGAAGCCATAAATACAAATAATTAGGAATGTTCAATTAGTTGAGTATAAATAAGAAAAACAGAACATAAGAAGTTAAACGAGCCGAGAGTCATAACGATGAGTGACCTTCTCGGGAAGGACTACGAAGTCATTTTAAACTCAAATTTCGAACCATAAAATGTGACGCTACAGTCCTTAAGACCCTTATGAACACAGTGGAAAAGAGAAAATCATGAAAAAGAACTGTTAAGCCAGTCAAATAATTAGGTCAATGAGCCAAAAGAAATATGGAATTAATTGCAAACCGGGATGAACCGACGAGGGGTAATTTGGTCAATTGACCCCGAGAGCTGACTCTTGACCTGACTGTCAAATAAAATTGGAGAAAAGAAAATTTCGGAGTCGAGAATTAGATTAAAGAACAAAACAATTGGTTTCTTCTCCCATTCCCGTCACCTCTCACCTCTCTCTCAAAATCCACCATTGAAGCTTGATTTCAAGCTCCATAAACCCTAAAAATCTCCCATAAATTCCCTAATTTTGTTGATTAAACCTTGTTTGGGCAACTAGAAAAGAAGATTGAGGGAGAAGAAGAAAGAAGAAAGTGAAAGAATTGGTGGATTGTAAATCAAAGATTTAGGGTTAGTGTTCTTCTTCATTTTCTCTTTGAATCTATGTTTAAGTAGTTAAGTTATACTTAGAAATATGCTTAAATGAAAAGAAAATTGGTTGAGGGACTAAACTAATTTTCAGCCAGCTTGGTTATGAGGATGATTCGCATGAATTGAATGGTTTGCAAGGGGTATATAAACCTTTGTTAGTTGAAAGATTATGGTTAAAGGCATGGAATCAAGTAAATGCAAAAATTAATGTGAATTAGGGTTTGGACATTAGGGTTTAGGGACCAAAAATGTGAAGAAGTGCTAAATGATGTCTTTGACATAGTTTAAAGGTAGAAATGGTAATTTGTGAGCTAATTAAGTGTGCTAGAAGTGTTTAAATCAAAGCCAAATTCGGATTGGGTATGAAGCATGACCAAAAGTCAACTTTGAGGGACCAAAAATTAAATTTTACAAGTCCAATTGGTATAGGACCAATTGGGACTGAAAATAAGCACTATATGACACAATGTTCATTTAGGAAGCATGCCCAAAAAGTGACCAAAACCTAGTGAACAAACTGACCAAACTTGAAAATCTGCAGTATGAATAGTACACATAAATAGTTATCGTGTTTGGGTCATAACTTGAGCTAGGAAGGTCTAAATGACCTGAAATTTTACCAGTAGTTAGATGAGATATAGAGCTAAAACTTTTATGAAGAACATAAACTCAAATTATGCCATTAACTAAGTCATTTGGCCACCCCAATTTGGTGACTCAAATCTGCTAGCACCAGAAAATTACTCAGAATTCTGGGTTGTGTCTAATCCGGCAACCATGGTTCAAATGGCCATAACTTGAGCTACAAAACTCCAATTGGGGTGATTCAAAAAGGAGAATAAACCTAAGACATTAGGGAACATTTTATATGTAGAAAGTTTTGCCAAATTCCAACAGTAAACTAACCAATAAAATAGTAAAATTAGGGACACCAAAACTGAAAATTTGGCAATTTTGCCTAAAAGACCTAAGTTTTGAGAAAATAACCAAAACCAACAAGTTTAGTGACCAAAATGTGGTATGTGGGTGAACTTGGAATTCTCATACCTATTAAGCCTTAGAAAGTCAATAATTTGACTTAAATAGTATAATGAATAGTCACCCGAA
This sequence comes from Hevea brasiliensis, assembly GCF_030052815.1. NCBI lineage: Eukaryota > Viridiplantae > Streptophyta > Magnoliopsida > Malpighiales > Euphorbiaceae > Hevea > Hevea brasiliensis. The sequence goes on along the minus strand of NC_079493.1, from coordinate 69,191,508 downwards.
ACACAAAATTTCATGAATGTCGAGTTTAGTATGTTAGAGCTAGGTAAAAGTGAAGTTGAATTTATTTTTGGATTTATGCTAAGTTATGGTACTAAAACACTGTGAAATTGTGTGTTTCAGTGGAAAAGAATACCGGGACATAACCCAAGGAGTCGAGTCAAGGCCAACGACGACTCGTTTGAGGTTTGTGCACAACGTATACTTTTTATAATCATCTTTTGCATACTGTTTTGAATAATATGAAATATTGGATTATGGCATTCATATGATATTTGATTTAAATTGTTGAAAGTTATTATGTATATTTGAAATGACAATGTTTAGCAAATTGTTAAGATAAGTTTTGAAACCACAGTGTCATGACCATATATTTGAACACCTCACTAGCACGACTAGTTGGGGGTAATTAGTTTCGAATTTTGATTCCTTCTCTAGAGAAGTGTTGAGGTGTGCCAGTAGAAGAGGATGTGAATGGATATCCATATATTTGAGCTAGCTAGCCGTATGATGTGATTTCTCTTTACCCTCTAGCTATTGAGATTCTATTTGTTTCGAGTGGCATGATCTAACTGTGGGTTTTATGAAATGTGTTTTGATACTTCGAAATGAACTTGGTTTGCATTAAAATTTCATAATTCATGTTTTGTGTTTAATGCTCATGTTTAGTTAAATTTTTGAATAAATGTGATTTATATTCGGCATAAAGATTATTTTAGTATGTTGTGCACCACTGAGTCCTAGTACTCAGCGATAGCTTTTATTGCTGTCGCAGATTTAGAGACTAGAGGAGCAGCAGACTGAGCTGCTAAGGATTAAACATTATTCAGCTTGAAGTTGTTGGGTATAATTTATACCCTAATTGTAAATATTTCTTTTGATGTATATATTGCACATAAATATATGGACATGTAAAAATGGGTCTTGAGCAGTTTGTATAAAATTTGTATAAAGTTGTAATATATATTATAGTTTGAAATTCTCTTAATGTAAATTTTGTAATGATGTATCTAAATTGTTTTGTCTCTAATGAAATATGAATAGAACTATTTTATTTAATTTGAATGAAATGGATTGCTAGTATTTTGATGATCATTGGATAGTGGATTTGAAATTTGAAAGTTGAAAAATGTGTTGAGAAATTGATTGAGATTGAGTATGAAATCGAAGCAGTTGTTGAGAAAAATTTTTAGAAGTGCTTTTTACAGGTATTTGAAGAACTGTTTTCTCAAAATACAGAGGGAACTCTGTCAAAATTTTTATAAAATTTACGGAAAAATAAAATGGACAAAAAATATTAACTAGTTTTAATTTTAACTAAATATTTTAAATACTTATTAGCAAATGCTCACCACTTATCAAAAATAAGAATATTGTTTTAAAATCCCTTGTAGGGTACTTAATGAGTTATCGGTAGGTGAAGTTCGGTAGTTCATTAGGTATTCTATGGGATCATGTTATGCCTTACAGAGGGGTAAGGTGTGACAAAAAAGGGGTGTGAAGCATACTTAGCACATGTGATAGACAACCAACTGGGGAGTCCAACACTAAGAGACATCCCTACTGTATGTGATTTTCCAGATGTGTTTCCTGATGAATTGCTAGGATTACCTCCAAAAAGAGAGGTGCAGTTTGAGATTAATGTTATGCCTGGTGTGGACCCAATCTCCATAACACCATATAGATTGGCACCTGCAGAATTGAAAGAGTTGAAAGTGCAGTTGCAAGAATTGCTTGACAAGGGCTTTATCCGCCCTAGTGTGTCACCTTGGGGAATGCCAGTGTTGTTTGTAAAGAAGAAGGATGGCACTCTCCGCTTGTGTATTGATTATCGACAGTTGAATAAGGTGACAATAAAGAACAGATATCCATTACCCCACATTAATGACTTATTTGATCAGTTGAGGGGTGCAGCCGTGTTCTCCAAAATTGACCTGAGATCAGGTTATTATCAGCTGAAAGTACAAGAACATAGTATTCCTAAAACTGCCTTTAGAACCCGCTATGGCCATTATGAGTTTTTGGTTATGCCATTGGGTTAACTAATGCTCCGGCTGCTTTTATGGATCTGATGAACACTATCTTCAGACCATACCTTGACCAGTTTGTTGTGATATTCATAGATGATATATTGGTCTATTCGAGGAATGCAGAAGAGCATGATAGACATCTGCAGATTGTACTGCAGACTTTGAGGGAGAAACAACTATATGCCAAATTATCGAAGTGTGAATTTTGGCTGAAGGAAATATCTTTCTTGGGGCATGTAGTATCAGAAGAAGGCATCAAGGTAGATCCAAGTAAGATTGAAGTTGTCCTTAATTGGAGGCCACCCAGAAATGTCACAGAGATTCGCAGTTTTCTGGGTTTAGCTAGATACTACCGTAGATTTATGAAGGGATTCTCTATGTTGGCATCTCCATTGACCAAGCTGCTTAGAAAAGATTTGAAATTTCAGTGGACGGACAAATGCCAACAGAGTTTTGATGAATTGAAGAAATGTTTGACTGAAGCTCCAGTCCTAACTTTACCTACACCGGGTAAAGAATACACTGTTTATAGTGATGCTTCTCACAATGGGTTAGGCTGTGTATTGATGCAAGATCGAAATGTCATTGCCTATCCATCATGCCAGCTAAAACCAAATGAGAGGAATTATCCAACACATGATTTGGAGCTTGCAGCTATTGTGCTTGCTCTTAAGATCTGGAGACATTATTTGTATGGAGAGAAGTGCTACATCTACACAGAACATAAGAGTTTGAAGTATTTGGGCACCCAGAAAGAGTTGAATTTGAGACAAAGGAGATGGTTAGAGTTGATAAAAGACTATGATTGTCTGATAGACTATCAGCCAGGGAAAGCTAATGTTGTGGCTAATGCCTTAAGTCGCAAGACTATGGCAAGTCTACGGGTTACTCCTTTATCTTTGGTACATGAGTTAAGATCATTACATGCCATCTTAGAGATTAATGATGATGGGCAGACAGCAGTTGCATGGCATCTATAGCCAGTGTTGATTGATCAGATCTGAATGGTTGCTCAGAATGATCAGAAGTATCAGAAGCTATTGGAAGAAGTCAGGCAGGGCAAGAAATTAGAATTCTCAATCAGAGATGATGGTCTACTACTACACCAGGGCAGAATGAGTGTTCCTAATGATGTCAATTTAAGGCAGATCATTTTGAAGGAAGCACATGAGTCTCCTTTTGCCATGCACCCTGGTGGCACAAAAATGTATGGAGGGATAAAGGAGCATTACTGGTGGATGGGTATGAAAAGAGATGTGGCAGAATTTATTTCCAAATGTGTAACTTGTCAGTAAGTAAAGGCAGAGCATCAAGTACCCGCCGGGTTGTTACATCCACTACCAGTACCAGAATGAAAATGGGAGAGAATAACAATGGATTCTGTGATGGGACTTTCGAGGACACAGAAGAGTCATGATGCAGCTTGGGTCATTGTTAACAGACTGACTAAGTCTGCTCATTTTTTGCAAGTCCGGATGGACTACAATTTAGAAAGATTGGCCAAGTTATACATCGATGAGATTGTGAGACTGCATGGAGTGCCAGTATCCATCGTGTCAGACAGAGATCCTAGGTTCACTTCTAAATTCTGGGATAGTCTTCAGAGAGCCCTAGGAACTAGATTGAACTTCAGTACGGCATTCCACCCACAGACAGATAGCCAGTCTGAGAGGGTAATTCAGATCTTGGAGGACATGCTACGGGCTTGTGTGGTTGAATTTGAGGGCAGTTGGGATACACACTTGCCTTTGATTGAGTTTGCTTACAACAATAGCTACTAATCAAGCATTGGAATGCCTCGATATGAAGCTTTTTATGGCAGAAAATGTAGAACCCCATTGTGTCGGGATGACGTGGGTGAAAGAAAGATGATTGGACCCGAAATTATTCAGCAGACTGAGGAGAAGATCAGGGTGATCAGAGATCGACTTAAGACTACATCAGACCGTCAGAAGTCCTACATTGATCTGAAGAGAAGGGATATTGAGTATGCAGTAGGTGAGAAAGTTTTCCCCAAAGTTTCTCCTTGGAAGAGAATTATGAGATTCGGCAGAAAGGGGAAACTAAGTCCTCGTTTCATTGGGCCATATAAGGTTTTGGAAAGAGTGGGTCCTTTGGCATATCGTTTAGCACTACCTCCAGAGTTAGAGAAGATACATAATGTCTTCCATGTATCGATGTTGAGGAGGTATCGATCAGACCTATCTCATATACTACCAGTAGAGGAAATTGAAGTGAATTCAGACCTCACATATGAAGAAGAACCCATACAGATTCTGGCTTATGAGGTGAAGCAGTTACGGAACAAATAGATACAGTTGGTAAAAGTGTTGTGGAACCATCATTCGGGCCAAGAGGCTACTTGGGAACGAGAGGAGGACATGAGGAAACAGCACCCACAACTGTTTAGAGATTGATACCAGGTAAAATTTTGAGATGAAATTTATTTAAGGGGGAGGGGGGGGGGGGGGGAGAATTGTAACACCCCTATTTGTATAGCCTGGTATATTTCACTACTCCGGTGATCGGAGTCGGTCCGGACAATTAAGGGGATTAGAACCATACTTAAGACAACTAGATAAACCATAAACATAAATAATTAGTAATGTCCAATTACTTAAGTATAAATAAGAAAAACAGAACATAAGAAGTTAAACGAGCTGAGAGTCATAGCGATGGGTGACCTTCTTGGGAAGGACTGCGAAGTCATTTTAAACTCAAATTTCGAACCGTAAAATGTTACGCTGCGGTCCTTAGGACCATTACGAACACAGTGGAAAAGAGAAAATCATGAAAAAGAACTGTTAAGCCAGTCAAATAATTAGGTCAGGGAGCCTGAAGAAATATGGAATTAATTGCAAATCGGGATGAACCAGCGAGGGGCAATTTGGTCAATTGACCCCGAGAGCTGACTCTTGACCTAACTGTCAAATAAAATCGGAGAAAAAAAAACTTCGAGATTGAGAATTAAATTAAAGAACTAATAGAAAAAAAAAAGAAAATGAAAAAGTTAGAAAGGTGTAGGGATATGACATCATGCATGATGCCATAAATCCCATAATTTATAAATTAATTAAAATGAATTGTGGTCTTTCATAAGACATAAAAAAAAGAAAGGAAAAGAAAAAAAAAATCAATTGGTCTTCTCTCCCAAAGTTGCTGCCTCCATCTTTCTCTCTCCCTCACCATTGCAAACCTCCATTAAAGCTTGCTTCAACCTTTGAAACCACCATTAAACCTCAAATCCTTCCATACTTGCTTCACAAAAACTTGATTTAGTCTCTTGAGAAGAAGCTTGGTCATCAAAGAAAGAAGAAAAGAAGAGGAAAATTAGAGAACTCAAATTCAAATTGAGGTAAGTGCAATTTCAAGTTTAGATTATTATTGAATTCATGAATTTAAGTTTGTGTGGTGAAATTGCATGAGAAATAAAGGAAATCATGCTTAAATAAGGGAAGAGAGAATGTGGCAGCCATGAGACCCTAAGGTTTTGATGGTATTTAGTTAGGTTAAACATGAAATCTTGGTGAATAGATGTTAGATATGTGAATTGTATATTTAGATTACATGAATTGTAAAGATTGGACAAACTTAGGGTTTTGGACATTAGGGTTTAGAGACCAAAAATGTGAGAAACTTGTAAATGGTGTCTTTTGACCTAATGTGAAGTGAGACATGGTCATTTGTGACCTAATTAAGTGTGTTATAAGTGTTTGAATTAAAGCCAAATTCGGATTGAGTATGCAGTATGACCAAAAGTCAACTTTGAGGGACCAAAAATGAAATTTTACAGGTCCAATTGGTATGGGACCAATTGGGAATGAAAATATGCACTAAATGACACAGTTTTCATTCAGGAAGCATGCCCAAAAAGTTACCAAAACCTAGTGAAAAATTTGACCAAAGTTGGAAAATTGCAGGCTACCCTGTATAAACTGACCAAATAAACAGTGTTTATTCATTTGGTTATAACTCGAGCTAGGCAGGTCAAAATTACCTGAAGTTTTACCAGTGGTTACATGAGATATAGACCTAAAACTTTCATGAATAACACAAACCCAAATTATGCCATTAACCCAATCAAATTACTGAACAAATTTGAACCATTGAATCTGCAGAATTGCAGATTTGCCATATGAACAGTAAAGTTTCAATAGCTATAACTCTGTCTAAAAAACTCCGATTTTGGTGATTCTTAAACCAATGAAAACCTAAGACATAGCAGAACATTTTATATGAAGAAAATTAGACCAAATTATGGACTTAACTTGATCAAATTTCTGAACGAAGTTGGGGCAATAAATCTGCAGAACTAAAATCTGCGGCATGAATAGTAACTGTATTTTGGCTATAACTTGAGCTACTAAACTCCAATTTGGGTGATTCAAAAAGGAGAATAAACTTAAGACAATAGGGAACATTTTCTATTGAAGAATGTTTTGCCAAATTCCAATAGTAAAAGGACTAATGAAACAGTGCAACTTAGGACTCCAAAACTGAAAATTTGCAATTTTGCCTAAAAGACCTAAGTTTTGAGAAAATGACCAAAACCAACAAATTTAGTGACCAAAATATGGTATGTGGGTGAAGTTGAATAGTGCCTATTAAGCCTATTAAGCCTTAGAAAGTCAACAATTTAACTTGAATAGTGCAGTGAATAATAACCCGAAACACAAAATTTCAAGAACGTCGAGTTTAGCACGTTAAAGTTAGGTAAAAGTGAAGTTAAATTTATTTTTGGATTTATGCTAAGTTATAGTACTGAAACACTGTAAAATTGTGTGTTTCAGTTGAAAAGAATACCAGGAAAGAACCTAAGGAATCAAGTCAAGGCCAAGAGATGACTCGCTTAAGGTTTGTGCACAACATCACTATGCTTTAAAATTCATTGATAAAATGAACAAAATATGTATTTTACTTTTGCTTTGAATTGTGAAAGTTTATTTGTGGCATTATTTATGATGTTTTGATTTCAATTGTGAAAGTTATTGTGTATATTTCAAATAGCAATGTTTAGCAAATTGTTAATTTAAGTTTTGAAACCACAGTGTCATGACCATATATTTGAACACCTCACTAGCATGACTAGTGGGGGTAATTAGTTTCAAATTTTGATTCCTTCTCTGGAGAAGTGTTGAGGTGTGCCAGTAGAAGAGGATATGAATGGATATCCATATATTTGAGCTAGCTAGCCTTGTGATGTGATTTCGCATTAGCCTCCGGCTATTGAGAATCTATTTGTTTCGAATGGCATGATCTAACTGTGGGTTTTATAAAATGTGATTTGATCCTTCAAAATGAAATTGTTTGGGATTAAAATCTCATAATGCATGATTTGTACTTAATTCTCATGTTCAGTCAAATTTTTGAATAAATGTGATTTAAGTTTTGCATAAAGATTATTTTAGTATGTTGTGCACCACTGAGTCCTAGTACTCAGCGATAGCTTATATTACTGTTGCAGATACAGAGACTAGAAGAGCAGCAGACTGAGCTGCTAAAGATTAAAGATCATTCAGCTTGAAGTCATCGAGTATAATTTATACCCTAATTGTAAATATTTCTTTTGATGTATGTATTGCATATAAATGTATGGACATGTAAATGGGTCTTGAGTAGCTTATACAAAATTTGTATGAAGTTTGTAATAAAGTTTAGTTTGTATTTCTTTTGATGTAAATTTTGTAAGGATGTATATAAATTGTTTTGTCTCTAATGAAATATGAGTGGAACTATTTTATTTAATTTGAATGAAATGTATAGTTAGTATTTTGAGGATTATTAAATTTTAAACTTGAGAAATTGATTGAAATGATTGTGGAGTTATTGAAATGGATTGAGTTTGATTGTGAAATTTAAGTAGTTGTTGAGAAAACATTTTTAGAAGTGCTTTTTACAGGTATTTGAAGAACTGGTTTCTCAAAATACAAACAGAACTCTGTCAAAATTTTTATAAAATTTGTGAAAAAATAAAATGGACCAAAAATATTAACTAGATTTATTTTTAATCATACGTTTTAAATACTTATTAGAAAATGCTCATCACTTATCAAAAATAAGAAAATTATTTTAAAATCCCTTGTTTACTTAATGAGTTATCTGTAGGTGAAGTTCGGTAGTTCATTAGGTATTCTACGGGATCATGTTATGCCTTACAGAGGAGTAAGGTGTGACAATCGATATCTGATTGGAAATCAGAATCAGTATAACCATCCAATTGCAAGTCTCCACCTCAATAAATCAAGAATAAATCCTTAGTTCTTCTCAAGTACTTAAGGATATTCTTGACAGCTATCCAGTGTTTCAAACCTGGATTGGATTGATACCTGCTAGTCGAACTAATAGCATATGCGATTTTCAACCTCGTACACAACATTGCATACATTAAACTTCCAATAACCGAAGCATATTGAATCCTGACCATTTTATCTATTTCTTCAGGTGTCTTTAGAGACATCTCTTTAGAAAGATGGATACCATGTCTCACTGGTAACAATCCTCTCTTGGAATAAAGCTTGTTAAACCTCTTTAACACCTTTTCCAAGTATAGACTTTGGGATAAACCAATTATTCTTTTCGCTCTATATCTATAGATGCGAATCCTAAGAATATAGGTTGCCTCCCCTAAGTCTTTCATGGAGAATGTATTTGACAACCATACCTTTATAGTTGTCAACATACCTGTGTCATTACCCATCAACAGTATGTCATCCACATATAAGAGAAGGAAAGTGATAGCACTGTCACTAACCTTCTTATATACACATGGCTCATCCTTATTTTTGATAAAACCAAATGATTTAATGGCTTCATCAAAACGGATGTTCCAACTCCTCGAAGCTTGCTTCAACCCATAAATGGATCACTTTAGCTTGCATACCTTAGAACCATCTTGGGATTCAAAACCCCTAGGTTGTTCCATGAAAATGTTTTCTTCAATGTATCCATTGAGAAAAGCTGTTTTGACATCCATCTGCCAAATCTCATAATCATAGTATGCAGCTATTGCTAATAGAATCCTAATTGATTTAAGCATGGCAACAGGCGAGAAAGTCTCCTCATAGTCGATTCCTTGCCTTTGGCGAAACCCTTTCGCTACTAGCCTTGCCTTATAGGTCTCTACCTTTCCATCAGAACCAATTTTCTTCTTGAAAACCCATTTGTTCCCTATAGGTACAATACCTTCAGGTGGGTCAATAAGATCCCAAACTTCATTCTTATACATGGAATCAATTTCAGATTTCATAGCATCAATCCATTTTGAAGAGTCTATTTTTGATATAGCCTCTTCATAGGTAAGTGGATCATCTCCATGATCTACTTCTTCATGAGTAGACAACTCTTGTTCTTCTTCATGAAGGAAACCATATCTCACTGGTGGGTGAGATACCCTGGTTGTTCTATGAGGAACAGCTGTAGATATTTCATTAACGGGTGTAGGTTGACTAGATGGATCTATATCCATCTGATCTGTTGGTTGATCAGAATTCTCTAATTCTAACTCTATTTGCCTTTCTTTGCCTCCTTCTTGAACAAACTATTGTTCAAGACATGTGGCATCTCTACTCACCACAACCTTTTGTGATGTAGGCAAATAATATCCAAAACTATCTTTTGGATATCCAACAAATCGACCCTTTTTTTATCTGGTTTCCAATTTATCAGTGTTTAGCTTTTTGATATAAGCTGGACAACCCCAAATCTTAATATGCTTAAGACTTGGTTTTCTTCCATGCCATATCTCATAAGGTGTGGAAGAAATTGATTTTGTTGGAATCCTATTCAGAATATACAAAGCTGATTCTAATGCAAATCCCCAAAAGGAGATTAGCATATTAGTATAGCTCATCATACTACATACCATATCCAATTGGGTACGATTTCTCCTTTAAAATACATCATTCAATTGTGGTGTTCCTGGAGGAGTCAGTTGGGAAACAATGCCATGCTCCCTCAAGTATTCATCAAATTCAGTACTCAAATATTCTCCTCCACGATCTGATCGAAGAGCTTTAATACTCTTTCCTGTTTGATTTTCTACTTCAGATTTAAATTCTTTGAACTTTTTAAAAGATTCATGTTTGTATTTCATCAAATACAAATACCTAAACCTTGATTTATCATTAGTAACGGTAATAAAGTAATGAAAACCGCCTCTAGCCATTTTCTTAAATGGACCACATACATCACTATGTATTAGCTCCAAAATATTTTCAGCCCTTAGCCCTTGTCCAACAAAGGGTGATCTAGTCATTTTTCCCTGAAGGCAAGATTCACAAGTTGGAGTAGGCTCAGAGCCCAATGAGGATAGAATCCCCATTTCCTCCAGTTTTGCAATCCTATCTTCTGCAACATGACCTAATCTTAAGTGCCAAATATATTTTCAACTTGAGTTGATTTTCATCATGGCATTGCATTCTTTTAGATTGCAATACTCTGGACAGTGGAAACACTTTCTTGCTGGTAGTGGAAACACTTTCCTGCTGGTAATGGAAACACTTTCCTTTACCTTTGTCAACTTTGATCTTTGTTTTTCTATTTGGCTATCTTCTTGGAAGATCTTGGAACTTGAGGTTTCTTTTTCTAATTGCCCTTTTTCTTATTGGACTTTCCAGCATAAAAATATGCAATCAAAGCTACCTCTTTTCCTTTATTGCCCAGTATATTCTTTTGGGCAATAACCAACATATTGAGTAAACTAGCCAAGGTGCATTCTTGTTTAGTCATATGGAAATTTGCCACAAAATTCCCAAAAGACTCAAGAAGGGACTGAAGGATCAAATCCATCTGTAGTTGGAAATCCATGTTGAAGTCAAGATGTTCCAACTACTCAATCAGCCGAATCATCTTGTGGACATGATCCCCAATATTATGTCCCTCAGACATCCTCATACCAAATAGCTGTCTAGATATCTTATACCTAGCATTCCTGTTATGCTCACCATACAACTCTTGTAGGTGAAGGAGGATCTCACTCGCACTATGCATGTTTTCATGCTGCTTCTGTAACTCATTACTCATAGAAGTAAGCATGTAACACTTAACTCTCATATCATGCTCCTTTCACTTGTCCAAAGTTTCATGTTCCTCTTGGAAAGCCTCTAGAGGTAAGGGACCAGGAACATTTGAGTCTAGAACATATACTATATGTTCAAGGTTCAGGACAAGTGTAACACCCCTAAGTTCGGTAGTGCGTTCTATTGTTCCAGTGACTAGTGTTGTCCAGACAGCTAGGATGCCTAGAACTACACTTCGATATGAGTGAGAAGACATAAAATAATGAAATACAAGAAAAGCAAATACAAGAAAAACAAAGGAAAATTAATAGCAAAGAAATGTAACCAAGTTAAGCGAGCTGAGAACCCTAGCGATGGGTGACCGCATCGGGAAGTCACGGCGTGGACTGTTGACTAGCCTTAGACTGCGGGAACCCTGAAAAATATTTTTTAGGACTTAAATAGACACCTATTGAAGTATAAATTCCATTAGAAATATCAAAGAAAAATTAATTAATTAGTACAAAAAAAAGTGAGAAATAGAAAAATGGACAAAACTCAGTGTTACCGAAAAATCAGGAAATCAACCCGAACAGGGGCATTGTGGTCATTTGACACCCCGAGTTGCCTTTTGACCTCAATTTCCATTAAAAATAAATGATATTAAGCTTTAAAAATGTCATAAAAATCAAATTGTGGTACATTATATCAATATTGAAAGAAATGGTGACACAATTGCAAATTTGGAAACTTTGGATTAATTATTCCTTAACTAAACTTAGTGGTCCACTAAGTGAGCTAAATGGACATTAAAACATAACATTAGTGAACAGATTTCTCCACTAAGTAAGCTTCATCTTCTTCATTCTTCTTCCAAACCGAATTGAACTTTCTCCCAAAACTCCCATGGAAACTCCATGGCCAACCTCAGTTCAACCACCATGCAACCATGATTTAGCCATATTTTTCACTAGCTTCCTTAACAAAAACTGTTCTACACCACTTGGGCAGTAGATAGGCAGCAAGAAGATCAAGTTTAGTCAAGGTTTTGAAGAGTTTCCAAAGTGGTAAGTTTGTGTTTTTGGTTATTGCTTCATTAAAGTTTGTGAGGAGGTTATGGGTACTTGAATTGTGTAAAGAATTTTGGAGTTTGATGTTCTAAGGGAGATGTTTATTCTTGGCAGCCATGGAAACTCCTTAAGGGCAGTTTATTCTTGCTTGTAAATGGTGAAGGAACGGAAGCATGAAAAACACAAGTTTATACCATTGAATTCAAAATTTTTCAATTAGGGTCACATGCATCATGCAAGATTTATTTTTATCCATTTGATTTCAATGATAAACAACATATTAAAACTCTTTTAATATGTTTTTGGATCTGTATTTGCCATTTAAGATTTTAAAATTAATCAGATTAATTTTAGAACCCTAGATTAAATCAAGAACGATTACACTAACCTCTTGATGCACTGCAGCGTGTCTGTGCCTTTGAGATTGGTCTTCAGGACACCAGATGTTGTCCCTCTAGCTTGTCCACACCAAGAACACCTATGGAAGCCCTTGAACAGCTTCTAAAACCTTTTCTATTAATTAGAAATTCAAGTTCTGCCTTTTAAGAGATTAGAGATGTAAACAGGACACTAGAAACAATTTCTAGTGTTCTTATGTCACACCTTACCCCTCTGTAAGGCATAACATGATCCCGTAGTATACCTAATGAATTACCAACTCCGTCTACTGATAACCCATTAAATACACTACAAGGGATTTTTAAAAACTTTTCTTACTTCTTTTACAGTGGTGAGCACTATTTACAGGCGTTAAAGACTTTGGTGAACTGAGGTGAAACAACTAACTCATTTGATTTATTTGGAATTTCTGTAAAAATTTTGGCAAGGTGCCATCTATATTTTGGATAAAACAGTTCTTCAGAAAACCTGTAAAAAAGCACTTCAATAATTTTCCAAATCTCAACTCCAATACATTTCTCAACACAACAATTTATCAACACAATTCCATAGGAATTTTTCAAAGTCCGAGATAAGGAAATATAATACAACTTTTACAATTCAAAACACTCATAATTAATTTACAACTTCAAGTACAATTTAATTTACAACTGCTCAAAACCAAATACAATATGTACATACAGTGTCATACATTCTGATTACAAAAGCAAAAGCGGTATACTCAATATACTGTAATCCCTCATTTGGGCGTATATGCGGCCTAGTCTGCCTGTCTATCTCTCTACTGCGGCAAATAAAAGCTATCATTTGAGACAATGTCTCAGTGGTGCACAACATTAACCAAATCCAATTTAAATCACAATTCATAAGTCATGTAAATAGTGGATACTTAAAATCATAATTAAATTCAAGACAATAATTGTCAACAAGAATTTAAACTCCATTTCTCAATATCACAATAATTTTCCATAAGTCAGATCAGGTTTGAATTCAAAAGACAGTATATGTCAATGAGAGTTTAAATCCATTTCACAATCTCAATACACATCAATAAATCACACACAGCTTAATCATGATCCATAATTCAATTCATCCCAAAAGCCGATGGCTAATGAGGTATTCAATTCATCCCAAAAGTCGATGACTAATGAGGAATAACATGGCTAGCTAGCAAAAATATGAGTACTCATTCTATTCGTCCTCAACAGGCACACACCTCAACACTTCAGCCAGAGAGGGAATTCAATTCATCCCACTAGACAAGCTAATGAGGAATACAATCAATATACATGATAGCTGTGGTTTCAAACCATTTCTAATGCTTTTTAATCGATAAGTATCCATCAATGTCATTCAAACCATTTTTCACAGTTTCAAACTATTCACAATATTTTTCAATCAATAAATATTCCTCAAACACATTTCCACAATTTAAAATAATGATATACAAATAATCAATATTTATTTCCATTGAAAATAATTCAAAAGAAACAGTTGTTGTGCACAAACACAATTTAAAATAATAATATACAAATATTCAATATTTATTTCAATTGAAAAATTCAAAAGAATTAGCCATTGTGCACAAACCTCTGATATTTGTCTCCTGGTCTTGACTCAGTATTTCTTTCCCTTTTGCTGAGTCCTTGTTAACTGAGAAACACAATTTGAAGTGTTTCAGTACCAAATTAAACTGTCTCTATCGATGGGGTTTGGTAAATAATGCACTGAACTCAATTATTCGCTTAATCACCTAATATACCGACCCTCGATGCGTTTTAGGTAAATTAGGTTTTAGTGTCGTTAATATGTAACACTCGATAGGGTTTTAGGTTTGGTATGTTTTACCAAAGTCATTTCCTCGCTTAGTGCATTTTAATGCAAATTGCTGGATTCCGGAACACTGGTTTGACCTAACCGGACGATCTAGTTCCCTCGGTTTTCGGGTCTCGGTCGAAACTACAAACTTGTAGATCTAGGTCTTATTGCACGCGGTGCAAAATTTCAGGTCAATCCGAGTTAAGTAGACCAAGTTATGGTCATTACACTATTGCTGGTCAAATGGTACCATTTTAGGTCAATTTTAGGTCAAAGTGGTCAATTCTGGTTCGGCCAGTTTTTGGACCCGAACTTGTGCAAGTTGTTTGACTTGCTTATGGTCATTTCTGGGCTTTGGTGTCTTCATAAGACTTGTAGGTATGGGTCTTAACTATTCTTGGTCAAAATTTCAGGTCAATTGGACCTGGTTTAAGTGAGTTATGGCCTAAACACTCACTGCTGCCCAATTGGTCATTTTTCAGGTCCTAATTGCATCTAATCCGAATTGGTCAAATTTTTAGGTCACCTTGCAAGCAGAATTTTGGCATGGTTTCTCAATGAAAGTTGGCACATTTTGTGCCTAGTTTCACCCCAAATTGATCTCATACCAATTGAGGTTACACATTCAAGGTTATAGGCTAAAATATTCACTGCCCTCAATATGCATTTCACACCCAAACTTCAAACACACACTTACCTTTGCAAGGTTCACTTCCATACCCTACCAAACTGTTTTGGCACATTACCAACACATTTTCTACATTACATTAGCATTATTTTGGGCAGATTCCAATCACCATCAACACACCAATTATCATTCACAATCACAATTCTAAGTACCATTACAATTACACCTAAACACTACAAACATTACATGCACTTTACAACTTTAATTTACATACTTAACATCAATCCTTCTAGATCAATATGCTGCCCACACTTCCTTCAATATACACCCTTTCTCAAGTGTCCACAAGCTGCCACAAATCACTCATCAACATCACATTGCCGTACCATAAGTTAATTTCCATCAAAGTGCATAATTCACCATATATACATGCATTAAATCACTAGGTTACTAAATCACCATGAACAACATTATTTCTCAACAATTATATGCACAATTTCCTCATCAAAAACGTGACCATGGCTGTCCAAAATGACAACAACAATAACCCATCAAACTCAAAATTTTCCTTCACCAAACTAATACCCATAACATGCACATAAACTTTAACAAAGAAATTCTCAAAATTATGAACTTACCTTATGCTTGGAGCTTGTTAAACCTTGCTTAAACTTCCCAAAATTGGCATCAATATCTTCCTTGTGGTGTGTAGACCATTTTTCATGAAAGAAGCTAAGTGAATGGAGTTGAAAATGGAGGGTGGATTAAGCTTGCATGCAAACGCCCATGGAGTTCTTTGTGTTCTTCAATTCGGCCATTTTTGAGAGAATATGAGGAAGATGGATTTCAGATGGTGAGTGGACCATATCAGCCATAATTCAATGATAAATTAATCCCTTAGTTCTCCACTAAGTAAAATAATTCATATTATAAACTTAACTTTCCCATAATCCACATTTAACCCATTATTTCCACTATTTATTTTAGGTGCCACCAAATTAATTTTCATTTCATTTTCTAAGTGTAATACTATTTATTTTTAATGGACATTTAGGTCAAAAGACACTTCGGGATGTCGAATGACCATAATGCCCCTGTTCGGGTGGCTTTCCCGATTTTTCGGTAATACCGTATTTTGTCTGTTTTTCGATTTCTCACTTTACTTTGTACTAATTATTTAATTTTTCTTTAATCTTTCTAATGAGATTTATACTTCAATAAGGGTCTATTTATGTCCTAAAAATGTTTTACAGGGTTCCCATGATCAGAGCTAGTCAACGGTCCACGCAGTGACTTCAGTCTGATCACCATCGCTAGGTTTCCGGCTCGCTTAACTTGGTGACATTTCTTTGCTATTATTTTTCCTTTGTTTTTCTTGTATTTCATTATTTTATGTCTCCTCACTCATATTGAAGTGTAGTTCTAAGCATCCTAGCTGTCCGGACAACACTGGTCACCGATACAGTAGAACGCACTACCGAACTTTGGGGTGTTACATCTTAATTCAAGAGATTGATGGCTAATCTCTTTGAATTGATGAGAGATGAAGAAAAATAGATGAAAAACCTCAAAGTGGCGTGACAAAGGAGAGGAGTGGCTGCTGGTTATTTTTCTTTTCATAACCACACTTAAATAGCTAGGTTAATACATTAAACCCTTGCCACATGTCACCCTTTGATTAGCTCTAGGTTTAAGTGACCCAATCACATTGTGCCAAGTGTCAAACCTATATTTAATCTTGATTTTAATCATCTTACATGATTAAAAAAAACATTTGGCAAGTTTATGTGTAATCCCATGTGTCACCATCTCATGGTGCCACGTGTCACACTGTGAAATGACCAAAATGCCCCTGTGTCTTAATTTTGAGTTCTTAACCCAAAATAATTATTTTTCTTCTTCTAATTAATTTATATCAAATATAAATTAATTAATTAATCTCTATTAATTAATTTCTCATTAATTAAATTCATATTTAAACACTTTAAATATAAATTTAATTTATACTACACATCCAATAATCTAGATTTGGTTTTAAGTCATGCTAGGGACTTTGCAATTTAATTGCAAACCAAACCTATTTAATTAATCAATTAAACTCTTTAATTAATTAATTAAATCATATTTAAATAGGTGATAACTTGTGTATGTGTGTGACTTACTAGGCTCATCACTAATTGGCAATGAGACATGATATCAACTCTTAATATCATCAGAACTCTTTCTTACCATAAATGATTTCTCTAAATCATTTTATGCACCTCATAGACCATGGTTAACACCTAGCATAGCATGCCATGGCCACCCAATTAGTAATAAGGTTTACCTTAAATGAACCTATAATCATATGTTACCATGCACTAGAATCTCTCTGTTACAAAATCCCAACTCAAGCTGGAGTCATGGTTTATGTCAAACTCCATTTGCTATGAATATTATGTTCTCTTAAATTCCAGTTCTTGATTAAAAGATTTTCTCATCAGAAACTCTTTTCTGAATAAATCTATCTGTCCTGGCCAGGAGCTTGAAACATCAAGAACAATTAAATGAACATAGGATTTTATCTCTATTTACTTAGAGGAATAGATTCCATCTTGATCAACACCTACCTCCATATATAACTAGTAGGAGCCAACACATGCCCATATACCCATACATAGTACAAGTATGAAAGCAGTATCAAACTCAAACTACCTATATACAAGATAACTGTGCTATCTCAGGTCTAAAGACTATATGCACTGATATGATTTATGACAAAACATTGACAAGAGTAAACTCCATGTGCTTGTCATAAGTGTCACTGGTTCGGCCTACTTATCATTTATAAGTGCCTATCATGTTTGTTATATGGCATGAGACTCACCATTCCATCTTATTTATATCTCATATAAATAACTTAGGAACAAACATGAATACAATCTTTCTGGAAAAGTCATATCCTTATTATGAAGTATCCTCGATTGTGAACCTATTTATGATACTTTGTGCTAGAAATATTGTCACTCATATTCTTAACAACTTAAGAATAATATTTCTAACAAAATATCAATGGACCTTTTCTATTACACATAAATATATTATGTAAACAGAAAAGTGGAAATGCCTTTTATTAATAAAAATATGTACAAGATACATACTAAATGATATGCTCTAGGGCATACTACTAACAAATGGTAGATTAAAGGGTTGATTAAATGTTTATGTATGTAGGAATTAATTTGGGTGATGTATACTTAGTATATGTGATGTGTACTTGAATTTGGAAGCTTGGAAATTAATAGACTGTAATGTATGAATCGGCAACCTGGTTTGGTGAACCATAAAGATGTTATTTCATGTTTGGTTTATGGAATATTAATGTTGAATTGTGATAGTTGTTATGGCAGCTTGGGTATATGTATGATGGTGTGACGTTAGACATGTAAATGAGCTAGTTTAGGTGATTGAATTATTATAATTTGAGCTTCAAAAATTCTGTACTAAATGGTGCATGTTGAGTGTGATTATAAGCTGCCAAAATGACCAACAATATGTTGTGAAATGTATTTAGGTTAGGGTATAAACTAGAATTGGCATAAATGCGTAGTTTGGTAAGTGTTGAAAGTATCTTTTGATGAGTAATGAATAAAATGCAATAGGGCAGTTTATGTTATGGGCCTAGAACCTTAAGTGTGTGGCTCCAATTGGTATGAGACCAATTGGAGGTGAAACTTGGCACAAAATGTGCCAACTTTCATGAAGGAAGCTTACCAAAATTATGCTTGTAAGGTAACTTGAAAAGTGACCAAATCCGGATTAGTGCATTTAAGGCCTGAAAATTGACCATTTGGGCAGTAGTTAGTATTTTGGCCATAACTCACTCAAAACATGTCTAATTGACCTGAAATTTTGACCATAAATAGTTAAGACATATATCTACAAGTCTTATGAAGATACTAAAGCCCAGAAATGACCATAAGCAAATCAAACAGCTTGCACAAGTTCAGGTCCAAAAATTGGCCAAACCTAAAATGACCTAAAGTGACCAATTTTGATGCATTTTGACCAGCAATAGTAAAATGACCATAACCTAGTCTACATAACTCAGAATGACCTGAAATTTTTCTCCGCGTGCAATAAGACATAGATCTACAAGTTTATAGTTTCGATCGAAACCCAAAAATCTAGACAACTAGGTCGTTTGGCTAGGTCAAACTAGTGTCCCGAAATCCAGCAAATTGCAATAAAATGCAAAATACATGGAAATGAATTGGGTAACATGTACCAACCCTAAAAGGCTACAAATGTGACATATTAGTAACATTAAAAGCTAATTTACCTAGAATGCATCGAGAGTCGACATATTAGGTTGACTAAGCAAATAATAGAATTTAGTGAATTAATTATCAAGCATTATCGTTAGAGACAATTTAAATGAGTACTGAAACACTTCAAATTGTGTTTCTCAATTAGCAAAGACTCAGGTAAGGGGAAGGAAACACTGAGTCAGAGCCAAGAGACAGTTATCAGAGGTTTGTGCACAACTAGTTTTTAACTGATTTTGTTGTGAATATTTCATATGATTAAATGACATATTTTTCTTATGTATTATGTTTAACAAGCATTGGATTTAATTCAATGATTATTGAAATTGTTATAGTATGTATGAATTTAGCTTTGTGAAATGGTATTTGCACAAGTATTAAGCATTGTTATGGATTGAATAAATTATGTTTTGGAAAATTGTGATAGAATATATTTTGAATTGTGATGGTAATTTTCATGGAAAAATGCAAATTTATGATTTGAATTGTGATAAGCATAAAAATTATTGGATATTAGAATTGAATTTGAATCGAATTGTATTGTGATTTATGCTCACTAAAAGGATTGTGACATTGTTTTATATCTCACTATAGATGCTTGACTAGGTTATTACCCGTCTCTCTCATTTGTTGAGAAGACAATGGAGTTAGTTGTGTTTTGATTACCATGGTACGTGCACAGGCTTAGATTTTCCTCTAATTTGAGGTTAGATCTAAGTTTTTTATCGTTATGGCCCTTGCAGAAGATTCATTATTGTGATGTGTACTGTGCACGATGATTTGACCTCCCCGACCATAGGGAGTTAGAATCACTTCGAATATGGTCCTTTCGGATTAATCTTGCATAGTTAGTGAGATAAAGAATGATTTTTGAAATACAGCATGATTTTTGAGATATAGCATGATTTTTGAGATACAACATGGTTTTTGAGATACAGTGTGCTTTTTGAGATGCAACATGGTTTTTGAGATACAGAATGTTTTTGAATAGTAAAGAATTGTGATTTCAGTTATGATTTGTGTATAATTGATTTTGATGGAACTACCTTAAATGGTTAGTCATGATTTGATAAATTGAATTTTGTGATCAAAGTCATTTCATACAAATGATTTACACTATTGGCAATGAATAATTTGAGTTTTGGAATTTGATGAATATTCAGATTTCCAAATTAATTGCTGTAAATTTTGTCGATGTATATTGTACTATGTTTTAAATTATAGTTGTGCACCACTGAGTTCACCACTCAGCGATAGCTTTGTATGCTGTCGCAGGTAAGAAGAGCATAGAGCAGTGAGTAAGTTCCTTTGAAGACACATTCAGATCAGCTCCAGGTATATCATAGGTATACCCATGTACATAGGTTTTGATGTATGCATGTAATAATGTGTATGTAAATTATTTGAGCAGTTGTATAAAAACTCTTATAAAATATTTTGGTATGTAATTAAATGTAAATTATTGTAAATGTAAATTTGAGATTTCATTTATCTGAATAGTTTTGTAATATTAATTTTGAGTCTTGTAATCAATGAAATATTTCTTTTATGAGGAGATTGATTTGATTATTAAGATTTGAATTATGGGTTCAGATGAAGTTATTGAAGTTGTATTTGAGAAAACATATTGGGAGTGTGTTCTGTTTTCTCAAAATACAACTGGCACTTTACCAAAATTTTGAAAAAAAATTTATAACACCAGATTTTAATCGATGATTTAAATTTCATGAAAATTGTTTTAAAATCCCTTGTAGTATATTTAATGGATTATCGGTAGGTGAAGTACGGTAATTCATTAGGTGTACTACGGGATCATGTTACATCTTACAGGGGAGTAGGGTGTGACATGTTTAGTGGTATCAGAGCAATGATTTTAAAGTTAATTTCAAACTGTCAATTTGAAATCTTTTTGTCGATAACTACAACTGCTCAAATGTTTGATACATATAGCACATTTACATCATAAATATGAACTAATGGAGAGGAAACTCCTTATGTTGGTTGTACAGGAATAGAAAATCTTGTGAAAAGATATGGAAGAGAAGAATGAGACAACAGAACAGTCTATGATGGCAGAAGTATAAGTTGAGGCCCCAACTCCACAAAGTGTCGAAGGCCTGACTGTACTAGTTTTACCAGTACAAATTACTGCAAAAATGGCCCAGCAAATGGCCACTTTCTTCCAACAAATGGCTGATAATCTGTCAACCCAAGCCCAAGTATAGACCCAACCTCCACAAGGGCAGTGTGAAATAGAGAAGAGGGAGAAATCTACGGGTCAGAACTTGAGCAGTAATTTTGGGAAGAGAAAAGAATTTGAGGAACCCGGAGCTCAGAGATATGACAGAGGCGGATCATTATGGCAGAGAACACCAAGATCTAGTCGTCGAACAACCAGAAGTTCCTATTCTACCCGTTTCTGCAATGTTTGTGGTAAGCTACATGGAGGTATTTATCGTAAAGCCTCTGGAGCCTGCTACAATTGTGGAAAACTTGGACACTTTGCTAAAGATTGCACTAGAGCACCTCGATCTGCTCTCTGGAGTCCACAGACCGTCAGTCAGAGTTGAGATAAAAATAGAGTTGGTACTCCTCACCACTATAACACAGTGAATCAACCCGAATATAGTAGCGCACTAGTCAGAGTGTCCACTATGTGCCAAGGAGAAAGAGCAGAAACTTCGGATGTAGCTGTTGGTAAGTTCTTAATTTTTGAAAGAAACAATGAGTTATTATTTGATCCCAGCACTACTTATTTATATTTTAGTGTTAGAATTCTATGTTTTGTTGCTATTCCTTTACAAGGGAATAAATTTTGATGCGTTAGTGACTAGTCTTTTAGGATCAAAACTACAATAACAAGTATGATTGACATTAATTTTTGAAGAATTGTTAGTTAAAAGTATTTTCTAACATACCATAAATTATAAAGCTAATTGGCGAGCCTACTTAATGTAAGGCAAGAGGACCTAAAAGTAAGTTACAGTAATAGAATTGCTCTGGATGAGGTCAAAGATGTTACTGTTAGTAATTATTAATGGATATTGTAATCAGAATCGGTTTAGGATATTAGTGGATTCGAGAAAGATAAGATATTAGAAAACCTAGCCCATGAGGTTATAACGTAGTGACTATATAATGTTCTCGATATTTGTATTATAAGCTGCAGATTACAGTACCGACACGGAATTATTATGTAGAGCTACGTGCTTCCTTGTGGTACAATAAATTAAGAATATTTGTAAGTAATCTATAAATTGATACAGTTACGCCCGAATAGAGTACTATTACAGGAAATAAATGTGAAAATTTTAGTAAGAATTTTAAAACTTTAGAACTAGCCTATCAAACGACTACACTTGTAAGGTAGCTAGAGTCAGTGACTCGGTTACATTAATGTGAATTACCTGTACCATAGTAATTGCTATAAGCTTAGAGATATCAGTATGACTTGTCATCCTCAGACGGATGGACAGTCGAAACAAGTGATTCAGGTAAATTTTGAAACTCATTGAGTTTCTATAAATAATAAAATGAAATGATAATAATAACTTGTAATATGTGATAAGCCCTCAAGAATATACTGAGAACTTGTGTCATTGAATCCGAGGGGAGATGGGACAGATACATCCCACTAACAGAATTTGTATACATTAATAAGTGTCAAGCTAGCATACAAGTGGCACCCTATGAAACATTGTAGGGGAACAAATAACTATGGATTTTGTGATGAGACTTCTGAGGACACAGAGTAGTCATGATGTAGTATGGGTTATAGTTGATAGACTAACCAAGTCTGCTCACTTTTTGCCAGTCCGGATGGACTATAGCTTGGGAAGATTGGCCAGATTGTACATAAATGAGATTGTAAAACTACATGGAGTACCAGTATTGATTGTATCAGGCAGAGATCCTATGTTCACTTCTAGATTCTGGGGTAGTCTTCTGAGAGCCCTAGGAACTAGATTGAACTTCAGCATGACATTCCACCCACAGATAGATGGCCAGTCTGAGAGGGTAATTCAGATATTGGAGAACATGCTACGGGCTTGTGTGATTGAGTTTGAAGGTAGTTGGGATACACACTTGCCTTTGATTGAGTTTGCTTATAACAACAGCTACCAATCAAGCATTGGAATGCCTCCATATGAAGCTTTGTATGGCAGGAAGTACAGAACTCCCCTATATTGGGATGTAGTAGGTGAAAGGAAGATGATTGGGCCAGAAATTGTTCAGCAAAGAGAGGAAAGGATCAGATTGATTAGAGATAGACTCAAGGCTGCATCAGACCATCAGAAGTCCTATGTTGGTCTGAAGAGAAGATATATTGAATATGTAGTGGGTGATAAGGTATTCCTCAAAGTTTCTCCTTGGAAGAGGATTATGAGATTTGGCAGAAAGGGGAAACTGAGTCCTCGTTTCATCGGACCATATGAGGTTCTGGAAAGAGTGGGTCCTTTGGCATATCGGTTGGCATTACCTCCGGAGTTAGCAAGGATACACAGTGTCTTCCATGTGTCCATGTTCAGGAGGTACAGATCAGACCCATCTCATGTGCTATCAGTTGAAGAGATTGAGGTAAATCTAGACCTCTCTTATGAGGAAGAACCCATAGAAATTCTGGCTTATGAGGTGAAGCAGCTAAGGAATAAACAGATACACCTGGTTAAAGTGCTGTAGAACCATCATTCAGGCCAGGAAGCTACATGGGAACGTGAAGAAGATATGAGGAGATAGCACCCATAGCTGTTTAGAGACTAATGCCAGGTAAAATTTCGAGACGAAATTTATTTTAAGGGGGGGGAGAATTGTAACACCCCTAAGTTCGGCAGTGCGTTCTACTATTCCAGTGACCAGTGTTGTCCAGACAGCTAGGATGCCTAGAACTACACTTCGATATGAGTGAGGAGACATAAAATAATGAAATACAAGAAAAGAAAATACAAGAAAAACAAAGGAAAAATAATAGCAAAGAAATGTAACCAAGTTAAGCGAGCTGAGAACCCTAGCGATGGGTGACCGCACCGAGAAGTCACGGCGTGGACCGTTGACTAGCCCTGGACCGCGGGAACCCTGAAAAATATTTTTTAGGACTTAAATAGACACCTATTGAATTATAAATGCCATTAGAAATATCAAAGAAAAATTAATTAATTAGTACAAAGAAAAGTGAGAAATCGAAAAATGGACAAAACTCGGTTTTACCGAAAAATCGGGAATGCAACCCGAACAGGGGCATTGTGGTCATTTGACACCCCGAGTTGCCTTTTGACCTCAATGTCCATTAAAAATAAATGATATTAAACTTTAAAAATGTCATAAAAATTAAATTGGGGTACATTATATCAATAGTGAAAGAAATGGTGACAAAATTGAAAATTTGGAAACTTTGGATTAATTATTCATTAACTAAACTTAGTGGTCCACTAAGTGAGCTAAATGGCCATTAAAATATAAAATTGGTGGACAGATTTCTCCACTAAGTAAGCTTCATCTTTTTCATTCTTCTTCCAAACTGAATTGAACTTTCTCCCAAAACTCCCATGGAAACTCCATGGCCAACCTCACTTCAACCACCATACAACCATGATTTAGCCATATTTTTCACTAGCTTCCTTCGCAAAAGCTATTCTACACCACTTGGGTAGTAGATAGGCAGCAAGAAGATCAATTTTAGTCAAGGTTTTGAAGAGTTTCCAAAGCAGTAAGTTTGTGTTTTTGGTTATTGCTTCATTAAAGTTTGTGAGGAGGTTATGGGTACTTGAATTATAGAAAGAATTTTGGAGTTTGATGTTCTAAGGGAGATGTTTATTCTTGGCAGCCATGGAAACTCCTTGAGGGCAGTTTATTCTTGCTTGTAAATAGTAGATTAAAGGGTTGATTAAATGTTTATGTGTGTAGGAATTAATTTGGGTGATGTATACATAGTATATATGAATGTGTACTTGAATTTGGAAGCTTGGAAATTAATGGACTGTAATGTATGAATAGGCAGCCTGGTTTGGTGAACCATAAAGATGTTATTTCATATTTGGTTTATGGAATATTAATGTTGAATTGTGATAGTTGTTATGGCAGCTTGGGTATATGTATGATGGTGTGAGGTTGGACATGTAAATGAGCTAGGTTAGGTAATTGAATTGTTGTAATTTGAGCTTGAAAAAATCTGTACTAAATGGTGCATGTTGAGTGTGATTATAAGCTGCCAAAATGACCAACAATATGTTGTGAAATGTATTTAGGTTAGGGTACAAACCAGAATTGGCATGAATGTTTAGTTTGGTAAGTTTTGAAAGTATCCTTTGATGAGTAATGAATAAAATGCAATAGGGCAGTTTATGTTATGGGCCTAGAACCTTAAGTGTGTGTCTCCAATTGGTATGAGACCAATTGGAGGTGAAACTAGGCACAAAATGTGCCAACTTTCATGAAGGAAGCTTACCAAAATTCTGCTTGTAAGGTAACTTGAAAAGTGACCAAATTCGGATTAGTGCATTTAAGGCCTGAAAATTGACCATTTGGGCAGCACTTAGTATTTTGGCCATAACTCACTCAAAACAGGTCCAATTGACCTGAAATTTTGACCATGAATAGTTAAGACATATATCTACAAGTCTTATGAAGACACCAAAGCCCATATAAGCAAGTCCAACAGCTTGCACAAGTTCGGGTCCAGAAACTGGCCGAACCTAAAATGACCTAAAGTGACCAATTTTGATGCATTTTGACTAGCAATAGTAAAATGACCATAACCTGGTCTACATAACTCAGAATGACCTGAAATTTTTCCCCGCGTGCAAAAAGACATAGATCTACAAGTATATAGTTTCGAACGAAACCCGAAAACCGGGGCAACTAGGTCATCCGACTAGGTCAAAGTATTTTCCCGGAATCCAGCAAATTGCAATAAAATGCAAAATACATAGAAATGAATTGGGTAACATGTACTAACCCTAAAAGGCTACAAATGTGACATATTAGTAATATTAAAACCTAATTTACCTAGAATGCATCGAGGGTCGACATATTAGGTTGGCTAAGCAAATAATAGAATTCAGTGAATTAATTATCAAGCATTATCGTTAGAGACAATTTAAATGAGTACTGAAACACTTCAAATTGTGTTTCTCAGTTAGCAAAGACTCAGGGAAGGGGAAGGAAACACTGAGTCAGAGCCAAGAGACAGTTATCAGAGGTTTGTGCACAACTAGTTTTTAACTGATTTTGTTTTGAATATTTCATATGATTGAATGACATATTTTTCTTATGTATTATATTTAACAAGCATTGGATTTAATTCAATGATTATTGAAATTGTTATAGTATATATGAATTTAGCTTTGTGAAATGGTATTTCCACAAGTATTAAGCATTGTTATGGATTGAATAAATTATGTTTTGGAAAATTGTGATTGAACATATTTTGAATTGTGATGGTAATTTTCATGGAAAAATACAAATTTATGATTTGAATTGTGATGAGCATAAAAATTATTGGATATTGAAATTGAATTTGAATCGAATTATATTGTGATTTATGCTCACTAAAAGGATTGTGATATTATTTTATATCTCACTATAAATGCTTGACTAGGTTATTACCTGTCTCTCTCATTTGTTGAAAAGATAATGGAGTTAGTTGTGTTTTGATTACCATGGTACGTGCACAGGCTTAGATTTTCCTCTGATTTGAGATTAGATCTAAGTTTTTTATCGTTATGGCCCTTGTGGAAGATCCATTATTGTGATGTGTACTATGCACGATGATTCGACCTACCCGACCATAGGGAGTTAGAATCTGATTCGACCTCCCCGACCATAGGGAGTTAGAATCACTTCGAATATGGCCCTTTCAGATTAGTCTTGCATAGTTAGTGAGATAAAGAATGATTTTTGAGATACAGCATGATTTTTGAGATACAGCATGGTTTTTGAGATACAACGTGGTTTTTGAGATACAACATGGTTTTTGAGATACATAATGTTTTTTAATAGTAAAGAATTGTGATTTCAGTTATGATTTATGTATAATTAATTTTGTTGGAACTACCTTAAATGGTTAGTCATGATTTGATAAATTGAATTTCGTGATCAAAGTCATTTCATACAAATGATTTACACTATTGGCAATGAATATTTTGAGTTTTGGAATTTGATGGATATTCAGATTTCCAAATTATTTGCTGTAAATTTTATCGATGTATATTGTACTATGTTTTAAATTCCAGTTTTGCACCACTGAGTTCACCACTCAGCGATTGCTTTGTATGCTGTCGCAGGTAAGAAGAGCATAGAGCAGTGAGTAAGTTCCTTTGAAGACACATTCAGATAAGCTCCAGGTATATCATAGGTATACCCATGTACATAGGTTTTGATGTATGTATGTAATAATATATATGTAAATTATTTGAGCAGTTATATAAAAACTCTTATAAAATATTTTGGTATGTAATTAAATGTAAATTATTGTAAATGTAAATTTGGGATTTCATTTATCTGAATAGTTTTGTAATATTAATTTTGAGTCTTGTAATCAATGAAATATTTCTTTTATGAGGAGATTGATTTGATTATTGAGATTTGAATTATGGGTTCAAATGAAGTTATTGAAGTTGTATTTGAGAAAACATATTGGGAGTGTGTTCTTTGCAGGTTTTGAAGAACTATTTTCTCAAAATACAACCGGCACTTTGCCAAAAATTTGAAAAAAATTTTATAACACCAGATTTTAATCAATGATTTAAATTTCATAAAAATTATTTTAAAATCCCTTGTAGTATATTTAATGGATTATCGGCAGGCGAAGTACGGTAATTCATTAGGTGTACTACGGGATCATGTTACATCTTACAGGGGAGTAGGGTGTGACAACAAGTTTCAAATTTCTTAGCTAATCAGAGAGATTAGGTCCTGTTAACCTATTGCGATCAAGTATGCTTACAAGGATATTAGATGGTGGTGATTCTTCTGTGCTCATTATTATAAGAAAATTAACTGCAGAAAATAACTAGATTAATTAGTAAATATATCATGTAATTAACCAAAATGATTATGGTCTTTTAATCAAATTGGTCCTCCCACTAACTTAGCGAATCCTACACTTCCAAAGTAGAAAACAGAAATCCTAGTTGGATGGATTTCTAGTGAGTGATTGAATTCTTATAATTCTATTGATCATCCTCAGGTACATCCGTTATTGGAATTACAATAAACTATAAGTGAGCAACTCCTTGCTCATCACATCTCATGTGAGGTTCAATCCTTTACCTAGCCCCTAATGCTCAAAATCTCAGGTACATCCATTATTGACTTATCTTGCATTAGTTAAGTTGATCCCATTGAGCCAGTAATTATGCAAATAATTTTAATGTCCTCAGGTACATCCAATATTGGCCACCAAACCATTTACATATTTACAACATCTCATGCTTAATAATTATTCTTAAGAAAATCTCTTAAATTGATTGCATCTTATGCAACTATTTAAAATTTCTTAAAATAATTGCCCCAATGGAGGGCCCATGTTATAATTACTTTAATTATAGCATTTCTAACTTAATCATTTGTTTGGAAGATTTTATGGTCATCCTAATTACTATTAAGGTCTCACTTTGTACATTATCCATTTAGCATGCATATATCATATAATTGCATACATTCCTATACATCTCATGCATTCATGGATAAGCAGTAAATATGGTATGATCATGGACTTTCTAAGAGATTCAATTCTGAGCCACCAAGAATTGAATCAGGGCATTCCTAGGTGCATTTCATTCATTCATTTTACAAGAGTTGCTGAAGGAGTACATAAACAACACTTGATCTTGAATTCCTCCCACTGGTCCCACCAATGCTCTTGATCTCCTTGAACTTCTTGCAATCCAATATTACATAGTAATCCAATATTAAAATTCTGATTTGAATCAAAATTTAATTGTGTGATTAAAATTATAATTAAATAATTTAATTAGACATAGGATGAGCTTTTAGATCATACAATAATTACAAATTAAAAAGCCAAACCCTTGCACCACCCATGAAGCCAAACCATGTGCACCATTAAATGGTGTTCTTCAAGCATGCCGCCACACATCCATTGCAACCAGCAATGGATAAATCATCTCATGATCAAAACACACAATTAAATCATATAATCAACAATCTAAATGCCAAATATAGTGGCTCTGATACTAATTGAAGGAGCGGAAGCATGAAAAACACAAGTTTATATCATTGAATTCAAAAATTTTCACCTAGGGTCACATGCTTCATGCAAGATTTATTTTTATCTATTTGATTTCAATGATAAATAACATATTAAAACACTTTTAATATGTTTTTGGATCTATATTTTCCATTTAAGATTTTAGAATTAATTAGATTAATTTTAGAACCCTATATTAAATCAAGAACAAACACACTAACCTTTTTGATGCAGTGTAGTGTATTTGCGTCTTTGAGATTCATCTTCAGGACACCAGATGTTATCCCTCTAGCTTGTCCAGACCAAGAACACCTATGGCAGCCCTTGAACAGCTTCTAAAGCTTTTTCTATTATTTAGAAAATCAAATTATGCCTTTAAAGAGATTAAAGATGTAAACAAGACACTAGAAATGATTTCAAGTATTTTTAATTCAAGAGATTGTTTGCTAATCTCTTGGAATAGATGAGAGATGAAGAGGAAGAGAGAATGTGAGTCTCAAGGGTGGCGGCACAAAATGGGAGGCAATAGTTTTTATGTTTTATTTTTTCATAACAACACTTATATAGCTAGGTCACCACTTAAACCCTTGCCACATGTCACCCTTTGATTGGTTCTAGGTTTAATTAACCCAATCACATTGTGCCAAGTGTCAAACCTATATTTAATCTTAATTTTAATCATCCTACATGATTAAAAGACATTTGGCAAGTTTATGTTTAATGCCATGTGTCACAATCTCATGGTGCCGCATGTCATCCTTTGAAATAACCAAAATGCCCCTGTGTCTTAATTTTGAGTTCTTAACCCAAAATAATTATTTCTCTTCTTCTAATTAACTTATATCAAATATAAATTAATTAATTAATTTCTCATTAATTAAATTCATATTTAAACACTTTAAATATAAATTTAACTTATACTATACATCCAATAATCTAGATTTAGTTTTCAAGTCATGTTATGGACTTTGCAATCTAATTGCAAACCAAACCTATTTAATTAATCAATTAAACTCTTTAATTAATTAATTAAATCATATTTAATTAGGTGATAATTTGTGTATGTGTGTGACTTACTAGGCTCATCACTAATTGGCAATGAGATATGATATAAACTCTTAATATCATCAGAACTCTTTCTTACCATAAATGATTTCTCTAAATCATTTTATACATCTCATAGACCATGGTTAACACCTAGCATAGCATGCTATGGCCACCCAATTAGTAATAAGGTTTACCTTAAATGAACCTATAATCATATATTACCATGCACTGGAATCTCTCTGTTATAAAATCCCAACTCAAGCTGGAGTCATGGTTTATGTTAAACTCCATTTGCTATGAATATTATGTTCTCTTTTAATTCCAGTTATTGATTAAAAAGATTTTCTCATCAGAAATTCTTTTCTGATTAAATCTATCTGTCCTGGCTAGGAACTTGAAACATCAAGAACAATTACATGAACATTGGATTTTATCTCTATTTACTTAGAGAACAGATTCCATCTTGATCAACACCTACCTCCATATATAACTAGTAGGAGCCAACACATACCCATATACCCATATACAGTACAAGTATGAAAGCAGTATCAATTTCAAACTACCTATGTACAAGATAACTGTGCTATCTCAAGTCTAAAGACTATATGCACTGATATGATTTATGACAAAACATTGACAAGAGTAAACTCCATGTGCACTGGTTCGGCCTACTTATCATTTATAAGTGCCAATCATGTTTGTCATATGGCATGAGACTCACCATTCCATCTTATTTATATCTCACATAAATAACTTGGCAACAAACATGAATACAATCTTTTTGGATAATTCATGTCCTTTTTATGAAGTATCCTCGATTGTGAACCTATTTATGATACTTTGTACTAGAAATACTGTCACTCATATTCTTAACAACTCAAGAATAGAATTTCTAACAAAATATCAATGGACCTTTTCTATTACACATAAATATATTATGTAAATGGAAAAGTGGAAATGCTTTTTTTTAATAAAAAAATGTACAAGATACATACTAAATGATATGCTCTAGGGCATACTACTAACAAGGTCGAATCAAATTCTAACTCCTTATGGTCGAGGAGGTCGAATCATCGTGCACAGTACAGATCACAATAATGAAACTTTCGAATGAGCCATAACATAAAAACTTAGATTTAACCTCTAATAAGAGGAGAATCTAAGCTTG
Source organism: Hevea brasiliensis (assembly GCF_030052815.1). NCBI lineage: Eukaryota > Viridiplantae > Streptophyta > Magnoliopsida > Malpighiales > Euphorbiaceae > Hevea > Hevea brasiliensis. Next base: position 69,159,841 of record NC_079493.1, on the reverse strand, counting down.
TGCACGTACCATGGTAATCAACACACAACTAACTCCATTGTCTTCTCAACAAATGAGAGAGACGGGTAATAACCTAGTCAAGCATCTATAGTGAGATATAAAACAATATCACATTCCTTTTAGTGAGCATAAATCACAATACAATTCGATTCAAAGTCAATTCCCATATCCAATAATTTTTATGCTCATCACAATTCAAAAAATAAATTTGCATTTTTCCATGCAAATTGCTCATCATAATTTGAAAATATGTTCTATCACAATTTTCCAAAACATAATTTATTCAATCCACAACAATACTTAATACTTGTGGAAATACCATTTCACAAAGCTAAATTCATACATACTATAATAATTTCAATAATCATTGAATTAAATCCAATGCTTGTCAAACATAGTACATAAGAAAAATATGTCATTTAATCATATGAAATATTCATAACAAAATTAGTTAAAAACTAGTTGTGCACAAACCTAATTTGAGTCGCTCCTAGGCCTTGACTCATTGTTCTTTATGTTTCTCAATATCCTTATCAACTGAAACACACAATTTAAAGTGTTCCAGTACTCAATGAATTTGTTTTCAACCATAAAATCCAATATCTAAATTTTCTTGGTACTATTCTCTTCAATTCATTCCATTAGTAAACCTATAATGTTGACCCTTGATGTACTCTAAGTGAGTCAATTCTAATGTTACCAATATGTCACATTTTATAGCCCTTTAGTGTTTGTATAAGTTACCAAATTCATTTTCAAGTGTATTGCATTTTATTGCAATTTATTAGATTTCAGTGTACTATTTTGACCTAGCCGGACAACGTAGTTTCCTCGGTTTTCGAGTTTCGGTCCAAACTACAAACTTGTAGGTCTATGTCTTATTGCACGCGGGGCAAAATTTCAGGTCATTATGAGTTCTACAGACCAAGTTATGGTCATTTTACCAATGCTGGACAAAATGCATCAAAATGGTAACTTTAGGTCATTTTTAGGTCACTTTTCGTTCGGCCAGTTTTGGTACCTAAAATTGTATAAGCTATTTGGCTTGGTTCTGGCCATTTTTGGGCTTTGGTGTCTTCATAAGAATTGTAGATATATGTCTAAGCTATTAATGATAAAAATTTCAGGTCAATTGGACCTCTTTTGAGTAAGTTATGGTCAAAATACTAACTACTACCCAAATGGTCGATTTTCAGGCTTTCAAGTCACTAATCCGGATTTGGTCATTTTTCAAGTCACCTTTTAGGCAGAATTTTGGTAAGCTTCCTTCATTAAAGTTGGCACATTTTGTGCCTAGTTTCACATCCAATTAGTCTCATACCAATTGGAGTCACGCACTTAAGGTTCTAAACTAAAACATACACTGCCCTACTACACATTGTTCATCCTTTACCAATTACACATTCAACACTTACCAAGTTAACTCTTCCATGCCAATTCTAGTTGTACCATACCATTAACACATTTTACTTCACATTTTTGGTCATTTTGGTAGCTTGTAACCACTCTCAACATACACACTATAATACAGAATTTTCCAAAGTCCCATTTACTACAATTCAACCACATGAACATACCTCATTTTCATGTCTAAACCCTAACAATTAAACACACACACATGCTGCCACCATAAGCAACATAATTCAACAAACCATTCCATGAAACTTAAACACTTCAATCTTCTTCATGAGGCTGCCACAAGTTTATACATACTCATCAACCTCCATTTGCAATTTTTAAGCTTACAAATCAAACCTTACACATGGAATTCAACAATAATACAATCAAACATTTAAATCATCATTCAAACCACTATTTACATGCAAGAACAAGCTGTTCATAGTAAAGTTCCATGGCTACCAAAATGTACATCTCCATTAATTCATCAAACTTCAAAAATTCTTCCATAAATCAATTACCGACAACCTTGGTTACACTTTTAATTAAACAAGAATAAAAAATACACACTTACCACTTTTAAAGTTCTTCAAAACCTCACCAAAACTTAACTTTCTTGCTCCCTAATTGCTGCCCAAGTTTTATAAAACAACTTTAGCGAAGAGACCTAGAAGGATTGATGGCTTGATGATGGTGGTTTTGCCCTTGCATGGTGGACGGCCATGGATGGAAGCTTGGGAGAAATGGGTTCGGCAATGGAGAAGAATAGATGAGGAAGAAGGTTGTTAGTGGAGGTGGCTGCCCCAAGTTTGATTATGTGTCAAATGTATTAAGTTAGTGGAGCACTAATTGAATAAAAGTATATTTTAATGTTAAACTTTCCAATTTTCCATAATTTCCTCCTATCTTTTGCTATTTAGATTATGTACCACTATTTTAATTTTTCATGACATTTTCCAAGTGTAATATCATTTATTTTTAATGGACATTTAGGTCAAAAGTTAACTCGAGGTGTCAAATGACCATAATGCCCCTATTTAGGTTGCATTCCCTATTTTTCGGTAACACCGAGTTTTGTTGTTTTCTCGATTTCTCATTTTTCTTTGTACTAATTAATTAATTTTTCTTTGATATTTCTAATGACATTTATACTTCAATAGACATTTATTTATGTCTTAAAAATATTTTGTAGGGTTCCCCGCAGTCCAGGGCTAGTTAACGGTCCACGCCGTAACTTCCCTGTGCGGTCACCCATCGCTATGGTTCTCGGCTCATTTAACTTGGTTACATTTCATTGCTATTATTTTTTCTTTGTTTTTCTTGTATTTTCTTTTCTTTTATTTCATTATTTTATGTCTTCTCACTAATATTTAAGTGTAGTTCTAGGCATCCTAGCTGTCCGGACCACACTGGTCACCGGAACAGTAGAACGCACTAACGAACATAGGGGTGTTACAGTGACACATTGGGGCATATGAATCCCTTGTCTAGTAATTCTTACAGCTGGATTTTTAACTCTTTCAATTTAACAGGTGCCATCCTATACGGAGCAATTGAAATCGGAGCTGTACCCGGCATAATCTCAATAGCAAATTCAACTTCCCTTTCTGGTGGCAAACTAGGCAATTCCTCAGGAAATACCTCAGAGAAATCCCTTACTGTGGGTATGTCAGACAAGTTAAGTTTACCCTGCCTAGTGTCAACTACGTGTGCCAGATAGGCTTCACACCCTTTTCTCAACCATCTCCTTGCAACTGTAGTTGAGATGACATTGGACAAGAAATCTATCCTTTCACCCACTACTATTATTTCTTCGTTCACAACAGTTTTCAGAGAGATTCTCTTCAATTTATAATCTACTATTGCCTGATGATGGGATAACCAATCCATTCCCAAAATCACGTCAAACTCATGGAAAGGCAGTTCGATTAAGTCTGCTGAGAACTCTTTCCCTTGAATCTTCAATGGACAGCCCTTATACATGTAACGATCAGACTCCAACCACTAGAGGAATTGTCCGCTTTGGCCATAAGCCTCACGGTTTTGTCCCATAGGTGGAATGGAGAACTTCCTAGGAGGTCACCCATCCTAGGATTTCTCTCAAGCGAGCACGCTTAACCTTGGAGTTCTTCCAACTCTCCAGGCCATTCCACCAAAAGGCGCCTCTAGTGATTAGTTCCCCCATTTTATGTATCATTACTTTTTGAACCCAAGACCATCTTCGTGCTTTGCCGATGTGGGATTTGCCTAAGGCACCTTTCTCCCCCCCTTTCGGGACTCACCGTCCTCGCTGAGGTTTGCCCCACCATCGCCCAAGAGGACACGCAAGCGGCTCTGATATTAATTGTAACGATCAGGCTCCAACCACTATTTTAATTTTCCATGACATTTTCAAAGTGTAATATCATTTATTTTTAATGGACATTTAGGCCAAAAGATAACTCAGGGTGTAAAATGACCACAATGCCCCTACTCGGGTTGCATTCTCAATTTTTTGGTAACACCGAGTTTTGTCGTTTTCTCGATTTCTTGTTTTTCTTCATACTAATTAATTAATTTTTCTTGGATATTTCTAATTACATTTATACTTCAATAGATGTTCATTTAAGTCTTAAAAATATTTTTTAGGGTTCCCCGCAGTCCAGGGCTAGTCAACGGCCCACACTGTAACTTCCCGGTGCGGTCACCCATCGCTATGGTTTTCGACTCTTTTAACTTGGTTACATTTCATTGCTATTATTTTTTCTTTTTTTTTTCTTGCATTTTCGTTCTTGTATTTTATTATTTTATGTCTCCTCACCCATATCTAAGTGTAGTTCTAGGCATCCTAGCTGTCTGGACAACACTGGTCACCGGAATAGTAAAATGCACTACCGAACATAGGGGGCTTACAATACACCTTGTTTACTACCATACTGTGGCCTAGCAGATTTGTGACCAGGATGTCTTGTTCACTTTCCTTTACTGGTATTCCCTTTTCTACGGGTAGCTTGATAGAAATATATGAATGAGTAGATCCAGGATCCACTAATGCATGCACAAAAGTATTATAGAGGAGGAACATACCCTTAATGAAATCTGGAGCACCCTGTTTCTCCTATGCCCTTATAGCATAGGCTTTGGCTGGTTTTCTACCTTCTGCTCTCTCCACAGACTCTGATACAGGTTTCTGTGAAGTACCGGCTGCCTCAGCCTTACCCAGCTTTCTACCCCTTTGAGCTGGAGGGGCAGGCCTATCAATTGATACCAGAGTAGATGTAGCAGTTCTGCAAGGACAATCTCGGATTAGGTGGTCTGTAGACCCACACCGTAAACAAGCACTTATCATCCTCCAACATTCACCCTTATGCCATTTTTGGCAATGTGGGAAAGCAACAGATGCTGTTGGGTCCTTCCTCAAATCTATAATCCCCAAGGCTATAATCATTACTTTAATGTTATCATTGAGTCCTTCCTCAAATCTCTTGCATCTCTCTGCCTCATTAGGGACTATTTCCCGCCCATAGTGGCTTAGTCTGACAAATTCTCTTTCATATTCAGCCACTGTCAATTGTCTCTGGCGTAGGGTAATAAACTCCCTTCTCTTTTCTTCCAGGTATACACTGCCCACATACTTCTTTCTGAACTCAGTGAGAAAGAAATCCTAAGTTATTTGTTCTGGTGGCACCTCACTTGTTATTTTATCCCACCATTGGTATGCATCGTCTTGTAGTAGTGATACAGCAGCTTCCAAATTCTGCTCTGGAGAAAAATGAAGTTATTTCAAGACTCTTCCAGTTCTGTCCAACCAGTTTTCAGCTGTGACAGAATCATCTTCCCTTTTACCCAGAAAATCCACTGCTCCAAACTTCCTGAGTCTCTCCATATGAGATTTTTTATGTGAAGGTGGTGGTGGTGGCATAACTCATGCCATCTGTCTACAGAACTTAGCCATTTGCTGAAATGTGGCTGGTGCATCTGGTACTAGTGGAGCAGGTTCCCTCTTGTCTCCTGGTTCAGTCATAGATAGAGCATGACTCTCCACCTCCTCATCAACCACTCTCTGCGATGTGGAGTCCATATTCTGATCAAAATAACAAATCAAAAGATCTACATTAGACTCATCGTAACACTTACAATGCAATGCATGAAATACAATCTATCTAGGTCCATAAATGCTTAAACCATGCTCTGATACCACTAAATGTACCACCCCTCACCTGTCTACAGTATAGCCGAGCAAGGCGTGTTACACGGCGTACCGGAGCACCTAGTCTGTGATTATCTCATATCTTGAACTCAATTTGATTTTAAGAAGTACTTTATGTAAAATTTATATTACGCTGGTTCTATTTTCATACTTTAATAAAATCAGTGTTTAAGAAATGGTAATAAAAATCCGGCAAGGTGCCGTCTGTATTTCGGACAAACAGTCCTTCTAAACCTATTAAAAACAATTCAATATGATAATCTCAACCTTCCAAATTCTATTTTAGTCTCAAAATTTCATAGTTTCAAAATACAATCCATCATAATTTACATTTATCCAAACACTCTACATAAGAGTTTAATATGTACAAATTATTAGAACCTTAAAGTTTTAGAATATACAAAATTACATAACAAAATGTCAAAATACAACTGATAGTCATTACACAAGATCCTAAGTCCTACCATGTATGCAGTGTAGTGCAGATGACTCTGGACTCCTGTGTAGATCTGATGTCTCACCTAGTTGTAGGTTTGCTGGGCTCCCCAGTTGTGTCTCTAGTACCTATGCGTTACAAAAGCAACGTGCTATGCAATTTTGCTTAGTGGTGCCAAATATAAAGAAATATACACTAAAATTGTAACACCTCGAACCACCGAGTTATGAATAATACCATTTTTAGTCTGTGACTAGTACTATTCAAAGACACCTTAAGGACCAAAAATAAATAGAAAATTAATTGAGATAGACACAATAAAAATTCAAGTGACCCAAAAATATAAGGACTCACCGGGCATATTGTAAAAAAGGGATTATGACCCGATAAGGGGCACTTTGGTCAATTCACTTTAAGAGTTAATTTTTGACCAAAATGTCAATTTAATTAAATGAAAATAAATTATTGAATTATGAAGAAATATTGAGGGAAAAATTAGAGTAAAAGTGGAAAGAAAATAAAAGAACTAGAATTTAAATTCCATTTTTGACCTAATTAAAATTAATGACTTATGGTCTTTTGTCAATTAAACTTAATTATTTAATTAAAAAGGAATAAATAAGTATAAAAGATGACAAATTTCCTTCTTTCCCTTCTTCCATGCCACCACCCATCTTCCCTTTCCCTTTCTTTTCTTTTCTCTTCTTCTCTAATCTTCTTCCACCGCTGTTTTCCCTTCCAAGTCTTGATTCACTTCAATGTCCTTCACTAATTCCATAGCCCACTAAAAGAAAACATCAAAGAGATCTTTGATTGAGAGATTAAAAATAAGAAGAGCAAGATTTGGAAGAGATTGGAAGTGGAAAAAAATCATTAAGTGAGGTAAGCTCTCTCTTTCATGCTTGATTAACCAAATATGCTTTGAATCAAGTTTGGGTGTGATGAATTTGTCACACCCTACCCCTCTGTAAGGCATAACATGATCCCGTAGTATACCTAATGAATTACCAACTCTGTCTACTGATAACCCATTAAATACACGACAAGGGATTTTAAAAACTTTTCTTACTTCTTTTATAGTGGTGAGCACTATTTACAAATGTTAAAAACTTTTTTTAACTGAAGTGATAGAACTGACACATTTGACTTATTTGGAGTTTCTGTAAAAATTTTGGCAGAGTGCCATCTGTAATTTGGATAAAACAGTTCTTCAGAAAACTTGTAAAAAGCACTGCAATATATTTTCCAAATCTCAAATCCAACATTTTTCTCAACACAACATATTTCTCAACTCAAATCTGCAGTGATTTTTCAAAGACTGAGATACAAGAAATATAATACAATTTTTACAAGCCAAAATAACTCATAATTATTTTACAACTTCAATGTATAATTTTTATTTACAACTGCTCAAAACCAACAACAATATGTACATACAGTGAACATACATTACCGCACAAAATACAAAATGTGGTATACTCGTTATACCCGAAAATCTCTCGCTGGAGGTAATAGCAGCCTAGTCTGCTGCCCTGTCTGTCTGTCTACCTGCGATAGCAATAAAAAGCTATCGCTGAGACAATGTCTCAGTAGTGCACAACATTAACCAAACACAAATTTAAATCACAATTCATAATTCAAATAAATAGTGGATATTTAAAAACCATAGTTAAATTCAAGACAATACTGTCATAAGGAATTTAACACAATATCACAATAAATCTCAGTAATCAAAACATAGTTAAATTCAAAAGACTGTAAATGTCAATAAGAATTTAAACTTCATTTCACAAATTGTCAAATCGCATAACAACACAATTTAGTCGAATAATTTAAGAATACAGTGTTGCCAATTCATTCACAACTTAAGCCATGACACAAATTTCCGATCAATGCCGCGTTGTACACCACGACAAAGCAATCACAACCCCACTAATCGAAATCAATGAGGAAGGGAGCTAGCTATATAATGAGTACTCATCCGATCACCTCAACTGGTAAACCAGAGAGGGAGAAAAATAAACGATCACGACTCCATAGATGGAGAAGGAAAATAAATGATCACAACCCCATAAATGGAGAAGGAATGATATGATACTGTCATGCTAAGTGTGAACACAAAATCAATTCCAAAAATTTTATTCTAATGATTCGTGAGAATCCAATAAATTTCTAAAGTCATAAATTCATTCACAAAATGGCAACACAATTTATAATTATCTTTAATTTCCACAAAAACCATTTACAGTGCTTTTCAATCAATAGTATCCATCAAATCATTTACAATGCTTTTCAAGCAATAAATATCCATTCAAACACATTTCCACAATTTAAAACAATAATGTACAAATAGTCATAATTCATTTCAATTGAAAAATTCAAAAGAAGTACTGTTGTGCACAAACACAATTTAAATCAATAACATACAATTAATCATATGAAATCTTATTCAGAGTAAAATCAGTTGAAAACTAGTTGTGCACAAACCTCTGATGACTGTCTCCTGGTCTGGACTCAGTGTTTCCTTCCCTTTTCCTGAGTCTTTGGTAACTGAGAAACACAATTTGAAGTGTTTCAGTACTAAATTAAATTGTCTCTAACGATAATGTTCGATAAGTAATTCACTGAAGGCTATTATTTGCTCAATCACCTAATATACCGACCCTCAATGCGTTTTAGGTAAATTAGGTTTTAGTGTCATTAATATGTCACATTCAATAGGGTTTTAGGGTTGGTACGTTTTACCAAACTCATTTCCTTGTTTAGTGCATTTTAATGCAACTTGCTGGATTCCGGGATACTAGTTTGACCTAGCCGGAAGACCTAGTTCCCTCCGTTTTCGAGTTTCGATCAAAACTACGAACTTGTGGATCTATGTCTTATTGCACGCGGGGCAAAATTTCAGGTCATTCTGAGTTATGTAGACCAACTTATGGTCATTTTACTATTGCTGGTCAAATGGCATCAAATTAGGTCATTTTAGGTCAATTTGGTCAACTTTGGTTCGGCCAGTTTTTGGACCCAAACTTGTGCAAGCTGTTTGACTTTCTTATGGTCATTTCTGGGCTTTGGTGTCTTCATAAGACTTGTAGGTATGGGTCTTAACTATTCATGGTTAAATTTCAGGTCAATTGGACCTGTTTTGAGTGAGTTATGGCCTAAACACTAACTGCTGCCCAATTGGTCAGTTTTCAGGTTTCAATTGCACTTAATCCGAATTGGTCATTTTTCAAGCTACCTTGCAAGCAGAATTTTGGCAAGCTTCCTTCATGAAAGTTGGCACATTTTGTGCCTAGTTTCACCTCCAATTGGTCTCATACCAATTGGAGTCACAACTTTACACTTATAACCTAATTTATACACTGCATTCATCAATCACACAACCTGCACACAATTTGCACTTCCAATTTGGCAATCCTCCTTCTTCCAAACTCCAAATAAGCATACATGGCACTTCTAATACTCATTAAATAGTCTCAATTTCATCAATTCATCATCAAATTTTCATCATAATTAAACAGCCCCAATTTATCATTAAAACCCTAATAATTTTTCAATTTCAATTATACATACAATTCAACCTATATACATGTCTATATTCACTCTCAAGCATCATTTAGCAAGTTTAATCATTCAAAACCATCTAAACCTAGCTCTCCTCAAGGCTACCAGAAGTTAGAAGGAGTGTAGACTTATCATTTCTCTTAAATTTCAAGAGAATTCAACTCACCTCATGAAGCTCATCAACTTTAAAGAAGGAAGGGTGGGGGTTCTTTGCACTTACCTCATATGTGTGACCCTTGCTGCCCTTGACAACTCCACTATTTCCTCTCCTAATGGCTGCCCAAGGATTGTTCTTGATGTGAGGATAAACTTTTATGAAGGGACTTGTTGGATTTATGGCATGAAAGGGGAGAGATTAAGCTTTGCATGAAAGTTGGCTATGGAAGTTTGGAGAGAGAGATTTGAATTCGGCAATGGGTTTCAAAGGTTGAAGAAGGTGACTTGGTTAGTGGAAGTTCTATCCACTTAATGAGTTTAAATAATCCATAGTGCTCCACTAACATAATTAACATTTAAATAATCTAAATTTTTAATTATTCCACATTTTACCCTTAATTCCTCTTAATTACTCCACACATTTGACTTCAATTTTTTTTTTTTGCATTATTAAATTTTTAACACTACTAATTTTTCATGGACATTTAAGTCAAAAGTCAACTCGGGGTATCAATTGACCAAAATGCCCTTATTTGGTTTGTATTTCGAAATTTTTAGTGTTACCGATTAAATCCTTGACCCATCGATTTCTAAATTTTCGTTTTTATTTATATTGACTTACTAATTTTTCTTTGACATTTTCCAAGTGTAATATTATTTATTTTTAATGGACATTTAGGTCAAAAGACAACTCGGGATGTCAAATGACCACAATGCCCCTGTTTGGGTTGCATTCCCGATTTTTCGGTAACACCGGGTTTTATCCATTTTTCGATTTCTCACTTTTCTTTGCACTAATTAATTAATTTTTCTTTGATAATTCTAATGATATTTATACTTCAATAAATATTTATTTGAGTCCTAAAAATATTTTCCAGGGTTCCCCGCAGTCCAGGGCTAGTCAACGGTCTACGCCGTGACTTCCCGGTGCGGTCACCCATCGCTAAGGTTCTTGGCTCGCTTAACTTGGTTACCTTTCTTTGCTATTATTTTTCCTTTGTTTTTCTTGTATTTTCTTTTCTTGTATTTCATTATTTTATGTCTCCTCACTCATAACGAAGTGTAGTTCTAGGCATCCTAGCTTTCCGGACAACACTGGTCACCGGAACAGTAGAACGCATTACCGAACTTAGGGGTGTTACAGAATTTACATGAGAAAACATGAAATTTCATAAGAAAATGAAAGAAAACATGTATGGAATCTAAACTAGGGTTTTGGCCAAATTGGAGAAAAGTTAGGGTTTGATGTCTCTGAATGAAATTTATGATGAGATTAAGCTTAGTTGAAGTAATATACATGATTGGGGCAAAGAAATTGCATGAAATGTATATAAATTTAATTATGAGAGATTAGGGTTCATAGGAAAATTAGAGTTTTAGTGCTAGAGAGTAAAATTGGCGTGTGTAGTGTTAAATTATGGTCATTTGAGGTTTATTTAGTTTGAATTGACATTGGGTTGATGAATGGAGGTAATGAAATGATAGGATTAGGGAAAATTGTAAACTTTGGTGTTTGAAAATTGTGGAGTTTTTGCTAGAAAGTGCCATTGATGTGTCAATGCTAAATTATAGTCATTTTGGATGAATTAAATGTGAATTGAGGTTGGCTAGTTGGAATTATTGAAGAAATGAAAATTTTGAACCTAGGGCAGAATTTGCACACTGAGTTCAGTGTGTTTGATAGCCCATAAATTGAGCCACACAACTCCAATTGGTATGAAACCAATTGGAAATGAAACTTAAGACATAGGGCTAGAATTTTTGTGAAGATACCCTACCCCAAAAATGACCTTAAACTGTCCGAAATGAGCCTTGAACTTAGAGACAAAATTCTGGAACCTGCAGAATTTGACCATATGAACAGTAAATTTGCATGGCCATAACTCTCTCTAGAAAACTCCGATTTAGGCGATTCTTGAACCGATGGAAACCTAAGACATAGTAGAACATTTCATATGCAGAACTTGAGGACAAATTATGGACTTAACCCAATCAAATTGCTAAGCAAAATTGAATCACTGATTGCAGATTTATCATATAAACAGTAAATTTTGCATGGCCATAACTCTCTCTAGAAAACTCCGATTTGGGCGATTCTTGAACCAATGGAAACCTAAGACATATTAAAACATTTTGTATGAAGAACATTAGACCAAATTATGGACTTAACTTGATCAAATTGCTAAACGAAGTTGGATCAATAAATCTGCCAGAACTCAATCTGCAGGATGAATAGTAACATGAACAGTAACTATATTTTGGTCATAACTTGAGCTACACAGCTCCGAATTGGGATATTCAAAAAGGAAAATAAATTTAAGACTTAAATGAACAATTTTCAAGAAGAATACCTCACCAAATTATGATCAAAACTAGGTAACAATTGGGTTTAAAGATTGGGGCCCCAAGCTGTCCCAAAACCAAAATATTCTAAAATTTTCAAAGCTAACTTGGAATACATTAGACATGCATGTAATGAGTTCTTGGCAGCAATTGAGATTGGTATTGAGGTATTCTATTTGAGTATTTTCAGTAGAAAAAGAAGTTGGAACGGACAAGGAGAAGTAGGTAATAAGGAAGGAGAATTATTGAAGGTTTGCGCACAACTAACTTTTTCTTCGTTTTTAAACTTGTAAATTGCTTGGAATGTGTTAAATTGAATGAGTTTTCTTTGAACAAGTTTACTTTGACTGAAATATGGTTTTTCTCTTGCATTTAAGAAATTTGGGTGTTGCCACTTTTACATAGATATTATGATGAATTTAAATATGTTTATTGGTTTATAAATGTGATTGTTGAGTGGGAATTTTTTTGAAACTATTTTGAAACCACAGTTAGCATGACAGTCCCTTTCAGAATTTCCTAGTAGTAACGGCTACTTGGGGTTGATAATTGATATTGATTATGTCTCCCATTAATAATAGTTAGTGGAGTAAGACTACATGAGTATTCATTAGTTATCTAGCCCTTCCCTCATTAATAACGGTTAGTGAGGTTGAGATTGTTTTGTCGTGGTGTACAACACGGCACTGATCTTGAAATTTTGTGTCATGGCCTAAACTGTGTGTTGATGTTGGCAACACTAATGCTTTGTGAATTGTGACTTATGAAGTGTAATTTCTCATTTGAAATGTTATTCCAATAAATGGCCTTTATGGACTTAGAACTATTGTGAAGTTTTCATGCTTAAGAAAAGTGTGATTTATTATGCTTTGACAAATTGTGTTTTACCTTAAGTTTTAAAGTTATTAGTTGTGCACCACTAAGTGATATACTCAGCGATAGCTTCTTTATGCTGTCGCAGGTAAGGGAAAGGAGAAGGCTATCGAGTGAGAGACTTGAAAGCAACATTTTGGTATTGTTTGTGAGTATTTACGTTAGGTATACCCTTGTGATTCCTTTGAATGTATTTTGTACCTATATGTATGGATGTATGGACATTGAGCAGTTTGTATTTAAAAGCATTGCATTGCTATCATAATTTGAGTTTGTAACTATTTTGTATTTTACTTTGAGACTTATGAAAATGTAACTTTTGCAATATTTAGTCTATCATTATTTCCAATGAATGTTTACATGGAATTTTAACTATTCTCATGCAGTTTTCCGCAAAAGAATTGATAAGATAAAAAGCTATGGTTTGTTTTAAAATCCTTTGTAGCATAACTAATGGGTTATCAGTAGGTGGAGTTCGGTAATTCATTAGGTATGCTATGGGAACATGTAGTGCCTTACAAGGGATAAGGTGTGACATGTTTTAGTGGTATCAGAGCCAGGTTTCGATCCAGGGACCTGTGGGATATGGGCCCACCACGCTTCCGCTGTGCCCTCTTTTACAATATACCCGGTGAGTCCTTATATTTTTGGGTCACATGAATTTTTACTGTGTCTATCTCAACTAATTTTCTATTTATTTTTTATCCTTAAGGTGTCTTTGAATAGTACTAGTCACGGACCAAAAATGGTACTGTAACACTCTTAAGTTCAATAGTACGTTCTACTGTTCCCATGACCAGTGTTGTTCTGAAAGCTAGGATGCCTAGAACTACAGTTAGATATGAATGATGAGACATAAAATAATGAAATACAAGAAAAGAAAATACAAGAAAAACAAAGAAAAAATAATAGCAATGAAATGTAACCGCACCGGGAAGTTGCGGCGTAGACCGTTGACTAGCCTTGGACTGTGGGGAACCCTGAAAAATATTTTTAGAACATAAATAAATGCCTATGGAAGTATAAATACCATTAGAAATATCAAAGAAAAATTAATTAATTAGTACAAAGAAAAGTGAGAAATCGAGAAAACGATAAAACTCGATGTTATCGAAAAATCGAGAATGCAACCCGAACAGGGGCATTGTAGTCATTTGACACCCCGAGTTGTCTTTTCACCTAAATTTCCATTAAAAATACATGATATTACAATTGGAAAATGTCATGAAAAATTTAATTGGTGGTACCTAATGTAAATAGCAAAAGATAGGAACTTAATGTAAGAAATTGAAAATTTAAGAATAAAAAAAGATTTAGTTCTCACATAGTGCTCAACTAACTCACCTAAGTGGACCACTAAACATTCATTTGGGCAGATTATTCATCATCTTCCTCACCTCTCAAAGACCAACCAAAATGGTGAAGAGGAAAACCTCCATGGCCGCATGGTTTTGAAGCTTCATGCAAGCATGATCCAAGCCTCTTTCCTTGCACTTTCCTTCATTAAAAGTTATCCATACACCTTGGGCAGTAGATAGGCAGCAAGAAGATCAAGTTTAGTCAAATTTTTGGAGAGTTTCCAAAGTGGTAAGTAGGTATTTTTTATGCTTGCTTCATTAAAGTTTGTGCGGATGTTATGGGTAGTTGAATTGTGGAAAGATTTTTAGAGTTTGATGTTTTAAGGGAGATGTATATTTTTGGCAGCCATGGAAACTCCTTAAGAATAGTTTATCCTTGTATGTAAATGGTAGATTAAAGTGTTGATGAAGTGTTTAAATGTGTAGGAATAAATTGGGTGATGTATACTAACTATATGTGAATGTACACTTGATTTTGGAACCTTGGAAATTAATTGAGAGAGATGCATGAATCTGCAGCTTGAATTGTGAACCAATGTCACACCCCGGCTTAGTGGGCCCCAGTTCAAGCCCCTCTATGGGTGGCCATCTTGCCGGCGTACCCCTCTAGAGGCCGGCGATGCAACTCAAATCGGTACTGTCCGCTTTGGTGGAGTTCAATCCGTTCGCCCTGCAGAGCTAGGATTCGAACCCATATCACCTCACGGATTTGCTTCGCCTCTTACCAATTGATAAATGTGACACCCCTTACCCGACTACAGTGTACCCGAGCAAGTTATGCCACTCAGTGTGCCGGAGCACTCTATTTTATCTTAATTCATTTTTATCATAGTTTTGAAAATAACTTGTGAAATATAATTCATTTATTGAAATTGTAATTTATTTGAGATTCCGAAAATTTTATATAAAATCCGGCAGAATACTGGCTAAAAATGGAGAAAACAGTTCTTCGGAACATGTAAAAAACACTTCCTATGATCATATTCAATCAATCCCAACTCCAATTATCAACAAAGTCTCAGAATAATTTCAGCAATTTCATTTATTTCTCAATCATTCATCTCATGGTACTCATATACAATTCACATTTTGTATCACATCAAGTTACAGCAATTTCTTAACGATTCCTCTATTTGTCTTTCCACATCATCATTAGACTCAAATCATAAATAAATTCTCACATGTGATTTATAATCACAAAGTACTTACATTAATACAAAATTATATTACATTTGTTTCAAATACACATGATAAAATAAGAGTTTAATTACCAAATTTACAAAAATCTCAAAATACAAAATGGGACCTAGTGTCCTACCAATGCACTGTGGAAGTTGAGGTGACATGGACACTATGCGAGCGTGAATGGCCTTACCCAATCTGTGGTCTACCGGGCCCTCTGTCCAAATCTTCAGTACCTACGCGTTGCAAAAGCGACGCGCTAAGCATAAAGCTTAGTGGTGCAAATAATAAAATAGAAAGAAATAATATGCAAATAAAAATCATAATTTCTTAGCCATTGTGTTCATAAGAACTGAATAATTACCAACTTAATGTTTAGTCGAGGGCTAATTACGTTTTATGATATTATCTTCTTCATGCATTTTGTTAATTATTTTCTTGATGATCTTGAGTTTCTTTGTATTCTATCGTAATCATTCCTGATATTTAATTTTCGTATTTTCTTTAACAATCAGTTCAATTACAGTTATACTTTTCCATGCCCAAGTAACCTATACTGAACGACTGGACTGGATAACGGGTCGTTGGCACTGGACACCGCGGTGCCTCGGGCCGTCATACCATGGGACGCAGAACGTCAACCATGTATGCAGTCAGTATGGCTAAAAAGCCATGATATCACATAATCGGGCATAAAAGCCATGCATACGGGCATAAAAGCCATGAATACGGGCATAAAGCCATGAATACAGGCATAAAGCCTTTCGCAGTACTGCTAAAACAATACCCTATTGGCATGCCAATCTATCCAAACCAATCACATTAGGCCTATTAGGGCATTTTGCATTTTTAAGTTTCACAATTTTTGAATTTCAAGTTTTAATGTCACTATTCATTTCATTAGTCAACTAAAATGTTGACTTTTGCATAAACAATAGGTACATTGGTTTTAGTACTCCCAACATACCACATTTTTGTATTCAAAACTTGTTGGTTTTAGTCACTTTCTCAAAGCTTAGGTCATTTTGGCAAAATTGCCAATTTTTGGTTTTGGTGTCACTATTCACCTCATTGGTCAACAAAAATGTTGACTTTTGGATAGAAAATAGGTGTATTGGTTTTAACACCCCAAACATACCACATTTTGTATTTAAAGCTTGTTGGAAGTAATTACCATTACCATTTCTAGGCGTAAACCAAGGGAAACAAAATTTTTGGTTTTTGAAGCTTAACTTTACTATTCCATTAAGCACTGTTACAGTAGGAATTTGAAGAAATGGTAAACATGAAAGTTGTTCCTTATTTTGTCTAGTTGAATTTCTTTTTTTGAATCACTCCATTTGGAGTTTTGTAGCTCAAGTTATGGCCAAAATAAATTTACTGTTCACGTGCAATCGCTCATGCCGAGATTTTGGTCCGCAGATTTTTGGTCCAAGTTTGGTCAGTAATTTGACCAAGTTAAGTTCATAATTTGGTCTAACTTTCTTCATATGAAATGTTCTACTATGCCTTAGGTTTCCATCGGTTCAAGAATCGCCTAAATCCGAGTTTTCTAGAGAGAGTTATAGCCATCCAAACATTACTACTCAAATCAAAATCTGCAGAGTTGCAGGTTTGAACAGTAATTGTGACTGCCATTTGGTTTAGGTTCTGGTCATAATTTGGGGTAGTTTTCTTCATGAAAGTTGTTTTTCTATGTCTTAACTTGTTGCTGTAAAAATTTCAGGTCAATTGACCAAATCTACAGTGAGTTATGGCCAAATGAACAGTTACTGTTCATTTGGTCAATTCTGCAGAGGCGATTTGTGGTTCCGGATTGGGGCCAAGTTTTGGTCCTCTTACTTTGGTCCTTTGGGCATGGTTTCTTCAGCAAAAATGTGCCATTATAAGCCTAGTTTCATGTCCAATTGACCAAACATTAATTGGACTAACACAGCCCAAGTTATGGCAGTGCAAAGGGACTGAATTTTCAGTCCCTATGCTGCTGTCCTAGGGCAGCCTGCAATCCTCACTTTGCAATCTCATTTTTCTGTCCATTTGTTGGTCAAATTACCTAAAATGGTCACTAATTGACCATTAAAATGCTCTCTAATAATTTCCTAAGCCAAGTCACATTTTCACCTTTCCAAACCCTAATTCAAATTCATGGTTTATGCCATGTATCTTAGTAGCTACCAATGCATTGCTCATATGTTTATCACTTCAACATGGTTTCTATTCCACTCTAAGCTCATCAAAACACTTTCCCCTATTCCATAGCTAGGGCAGCCAAAATTCAAGATGTTATACACATAAGTTTTTGTTAATTTAAATCACAATCCTTACTAGTTTCAAGTCCCAAACCATGAAAATAATGAGTTTTTAAGATATAAATGCACTAACCTTAGGAGGGCATAATTTTCCCAAGCAATTCCTTCACTTTCTTGGCTTTTCTTGGCTGCCAAACACTCCTACAAGGTGTGTGAACAAGTTTTAATGAAGAGACCTAAGGGTTTTAGGGTAAGGAATCAAAGATTGGAAGGTATAAAAAAATAAAAGCTATGGAGGAAGAAACTCACGTTTTGGCTGGTTGAAGATGAAGAAGGAAACCAGAAATTTTTGGTCTATTTTTGACTCTTTTAAGTGTTTTAAGATTGCTTGTTAGATGGTGATTGGTTAGGAATAAGATAATGACATCATGTGATGTCATTATCCTTAATTTCCACTATTTTTCTTTGCTTTTCTTTTCTACCACATTTCAATTTAATTTTTAGCAATATTTATTCATATTTTGAGTCATAATAATTATTTACTTAACTGGACAAGTCGGCCAAAAATCACCTCTGAAGGCGAAATGACCAAAATGCCCTCCGTTTGGCTTAACGGGTCAAAATTGTCTGTACCGATTGAAAAATTTTTCTAAATATTTTCTTGGCATTCTAATGCCATAGGAACCTCAATGACCCTTCTCTGGAGTCCCAAAAATTATTTTATAAATTTTTACCCGGGTCTAGGGCTCCTCGTTGCAAGAACCGCAACTTCCCTCTGGTTACCCTTTGCTTGGGCACCGGCTCATTCAACTTGGTTGTATTTTTATTTCTAAAATTTTTTCTAAATTTTTCTTATTAATATTTGAGTTAATTATGGTTCTTCGCTTTAGTTTAAATATTTTTCCGGACGTTCTAGCTGTCCGGACCGACACCGGTCACCGGAACAATAAACTGTACGGAGTTGCTACCGGGAGGATGTTACAACTCTTCCCCTCTTATTTAAATTGCGTCCTCGAAATTTACCCAATGTAAATAGCCAAGGAGCTAATACCTCTTTATTTCTTCACCTTTCTGTGTTATCCTACTTCACTTTCTCCTTAGTCTCAATCCTATCCTCAAACAGTTATGTACTCATCCTTTTTAATCTTAAATATAGTCTCCTTCTCATCTCCATTCGCTATCTCATTGTCTCTTCATTGTCTTATTCCATACCCTAACCTAAAATAAACGGAAATACAGATCTGCAATAGTGTCACCTCGACTCTTATGAATGAAATGCATGATATGCAATCTATCTAGGTCCAGAAACGCCTAAACCGCGCTCTGATACCACTAAATGTGACACCCCTTACCCGACTACAGTGTAGCCGAGCAAGTTATGCCACTCAGTGTGCCGGAGCACTCTATTTTTTCTTAATTCATTTTTATCATAGTTTTGAAAATAACTTGTGAAATATAATTCATTTATTGAAATTGTAATTTATTTGAGATTCCAAAAATTTTATAGAAAATCCGGCAGAATACTGGCTAAAAATGGAGAAAATAGTTCTTCGAAACCTGTGAAAAACACTTCCTATGATCATATTCAATCAATCCCAACTCCAATTATCAACAAAGTCTCAGAATAATTTCAGCAATTTCATTTATTTCTCAATCATTCATCTCATGGTACTCATATACAATTCACATTTTGTATCACATCAAGTTACAGCAATTTCTTAACGATTCCTCTATTTGTCTTCTCACATCATCATTAGACTCAAATCATAAATAAATTCTCACATGTGATTTATAATCACAAATTACAAGTACTTACATTAATACAAAATTATATTACATTTGTTTCAAATACACATGATAAAATAAGAGTTTAATTACCAAATTTACAAAAATCTCAAAATACAAAATGGGACCTAGTGTCCTACCAATGCACTGTGGAAGTTGAGGTGACATGGACACTATGCAGAACTGTGAATGGCCTTACCCAATCTGTGGTCTACCGTGCCCTCTGTCCAAATCTTCAGTACCTACGCGTTGCAAAAGCGACGCGCTAAGCATAAAGCTTAGTGGTGCAAATAATAAAATAGAAAGAAATAATATGCAAATAAAAATCATAATTTCTTAGCCATTGTGTTCATAAGAACTGAATAATTACCAACTTAATGTTTAGTCGAGGGCTAATTATGTTTTATGATATTATCTTCTTCATGCATTTTGTTAATTATTTTCTTAATGATCTTGAGTTTCTTTGTATTCTATCGTAATCATTCCTGATATTTAATTTTCGTATTTTCTTTAACAATCAGTTCAATTATAGTTATACTTTTCCATGCCCAAGTAACCTATACTGAACGACTGGACTGGATAACGGGTCGTTGGCACTGGACACCGCGGTGCCTCGGGCCGTCATACCATGGGACACAGAACGTCAACCATGTATGCAGTCAGTATGGCTAAAAAGCCATGATATCACATAATCGGGCATAAAAGCCATGCATACGGGCATAAAAGCCATGAATACGGGCATAAAGCCATGAATACAGGCATAAAGCCTTTCGCAGTACTGCTAAAACAATACCCTATTGGCATGCCAATCTATCCAAACCAATCACATTAGGCCTACTAGGGCATTTTGCACTTTTAAGTTTCACAATTTTTGAATTTCAAGTTTTCATGTCACTATTCATTTCATTAGTCAACTAAAATATTGACTTTTGCATAAACAATAGGTACATTGGTTTTAGTACTCCCAACATACCACATTTTGTATTCAAAACTTGTTGGTTTTAGTCACTTTCTCAAAGCTTAGGTCATTTTGGCAAAATTGCCAATTTTTGGTTTTGGTGTCACTATTCACCTCATTGGTCAACAAAAATGTTGACTTTTGGATAGAAAATAGGTGTATTGGTTTTAACACTCCAAACATACCACATTTTGTATTTAAAGCTTGTTGGAAGTGATTACCATTACCATTTCTAGGCTTAAACCAAGGGAAACAAAATTTTTGGTTTTTGAAGCTTAACTTTACTATTCCATTAAGCATTGTTACAGTGGGAATTTGAAGAAATGGTAAACATGAAAGTTGTTCCTTATTTTGTCTAGTTGAATTTCTTTTTTTGAATCACTCCATTTGGAGTTTTGTAGCTCAAGTTATGGCCAAAATAAATTTACTGTTCACGCAATCGCTCATGCCTTGAGATTTTAGGTCCGCGATTTTTGGTCCAAGTTTGGTCAGTAATTTGACCAAGTTAAGTTCATAATTTGGTCTAACTTTCTTCATATGAAATGTTCTACTATGCCTTAGGTTTCCATCGGTTCAAGAATCGCCTAAATCCGAATTTTCTAGAGAGAGTTATAGCCATCCAAACATTACTGCTCAAATCAAAATCTGCAGAGTTGCAGTTTGAACGAGAATCGTGACTGCCATTTGGGTTAGGTTATGGTCATAATTTGGGGTAGTTTTCTTCATGAAAGTTGTTTTTCTATGTCTTAACTTGTTGCTGGAAAAATTTCAGGTCAATTGACCAAATCTACAGTGAGTTATGGCCAAATGAACAGTTACTGTTCATTTGGTCAATTCTGCAGAGGCGCTTGTGGTTCGGATTGGGGCCAAGTTTTGGTCCTCTTACTTTGGTCCTTTGGGCATGGTTTCTTCAGAAAAAATGTGCCATTATAAGCCTAGTTTCATGTCCAATTGGCCAAAAATCAATTGGACTAACACAGCCCATGTTATGGCAGTGCAAAGGGACTGAATTTTCACCCTATGTCATTGCCCTAGGGCGACTGCAATCCTCACTTTGCAATCTCATTTTTCTGTCCATTTGTTGGTCAAATTACCTAAAATGGTCACTAATTGACCATTAAAATGCTCTCTAATAATTTCCTAAGCCAAGTCACATTTTCACCTTTCCAAACCCTAATTCAAATTCATGGTTTATGCCATGTATCTTAGTAGCTACCAATGCATTGCTCATATGTTTATCACTTCAACATGGTTTCTATTCCACTCTAAGCTCATCAAAACACTTCCCCCTATTCCATAGCTAGGGCAGCCAAAATTCAAGATGTTATACACATAAGTTTTTGTTAATTTAAATCACAATCCTTACTAGTTTCAAGTCCCAAACCATGAAAATAATGAGTTTTTAAGATATAAATGCACTAACCTTAGGAGGGCAGAATTTTCCCAAGCAATTCCTTCACTTTCTTGGCTTTTCTTGGCTTCCAAACACTCCTACAAGGTGTGTGGACAAGTTTTAATGAAGAGACCTAAGGGTTTTAGGGTAAGGAATCATAGATTGGAAGGTATAAAAAAATAAAAGCTATGGAGGAAGAAACTCACATTTTGGCTGGTTGAAGATGAAGAAGGAAACCAGAAAATTTTGGTCTATTTTTGACTCTTTTAAGTGTTTTAAGATTGCTTGTTAGATGGTGATTGGTTAGGAGTAAGATAATGACATCATGTGATGTCATTATCCTTAATTTCCACTATTTTTCTTTGCTTTTCTTTTCTACCACATTTCAATTTAATTTTTAGCAATATTTGTTCATATTTTGAGTCATAATAATTATTTACTTAACTGGACAAGTCGGCCAAAAATCACCTCTGAAGGCGAAATGACCAAAATGCCCTCCGTTTGGCTTAACGGGTCAAAATTGTCTGTACCGATTGAAAAAATTTTCTAAATATTTTCTTGGCATTCTAATGCCATAGGAACCTCAATGACCCTTCTCTGGAGTCCCAAAAATTATTTTATGAATTTTTACCCGGGTCTAGGGCTCCTCGTTGCGAGAACCGCAACTTCCCTCTGGTTACCCTTCGCTTGGGCACCGGCTCATTCAACTTGGTTGTATTTTTATTTCTAAAATTTTTACTAAATTTTTCTTATTAATATTTGACTTAATTATGGTTCCTCGCTTTAGTTTAAATATTTTTCCGGACGTTCTAGCTGTCCGGACCTACACCGGTCACCGGAACAGTAGACTGTACGGAGTTGCTACCGGGAGGATGTTACAACCAAAATATGTTATTTCATGGTTTGGTTTATGAAATTATATTGTTGAATTATGATGCTTGTTATGGCAGCTTGTACATGTGTATAGAGGTTTGAGTTTGGACATGTAAATGAGCTAGGTTATGTGATTGAATTGTTTGTAATTTGAGCTTGGTAAATTATGTACTATGAGGTGCATACTGAGTGTGATTACAAGCTGCCAAAATGACAAAAAATGTGTTGTAAAATGTGTTTATGTTGTGGTACAAAACAGAAATGGCATGAATGTGTAACTTGGTAATGTTAAATGTGTCCTTTGATGAGTGATGGACATTGTGCAATACGGCAGTGTGTGTTTTGACTTAGAACATTAAGTGTGTGACTCCAATTGGTATGAGACCAATTGGAGGTGAAGCTAGGCACAAAAAGTGCCAACTTTCATGAAGGAAGCTCACTAAAATTCTGCTTGGAAGGTAACTTGAAAAATGACCAAATCCGGATTAGTGCATTTAAGGCCTAAAAATTGACCACTTGGGCAGCAGTTAGTGTTTTGGCCATAACTTACTCAAAACAGGTCCAATTGACCTGAAAAATTTATGAGACACATATCTACAAGTCTTATGAAGACACCAAAGCCCAGAAATGACCATAAGCAAGTCAAATAGCTTTCACAAGTTCGGGTCCAAAAACTGGCAGAACCTAAAATGACCTAAAATGACCTAAAGTGACCAATTTTGGTACATTCTGACCAGCAATAGTAAAATGACCATAACATGGCAAGTAAACTCATAATAACCTGAAATTTTGCCCAGCGTGCAATAAGACGTATATCTACAAGTTTGTAGTTTTGACCAAAACTCGAAAACCGAGGGAACTAGGTCATCCGGCTAGGTCAAATTAGTATACCGAAATCCGACAAATTGCAATAAAACGCAATATACATGAAAATGAATTTGGTAACATGTACCATTACTAAAAGGCTATTAAATGTGACATATTGGTAATATTAAAACCTAATTCACCTAGACTGCATCGAGAGTCAACATCTTAGGTTGACTAAGGAAATAATAGAATTCAATGAATTAATTATTAAGCATTATCGTTGGAGACAGTTTAAATGAGTACTGAAACACTTCAAATTGTGTATTTCAGTTAGCAAAGACTCAGGGAAGGGGAAAGAAACACTGAGTCAGAGCCAAGAGACAGTTATCAGAGGTTTGTGCACAACTAGTTTTTAACTAATTTTTTTGTGAATATTTCATATGATTAAATGACATATTTTTCTTATGTATTATGTTTAACAAGCATTGGATTTAGTTCAGTGATTATTGAAAATTGTTATAGTATGTATGAATTTAGCTTTGTGAAATGGTATTTCCATAAGTATTAAGCATTGTTGTGAACTGAATAAATTATGTTTTGAAAAATTGTGATAGAACATGTTTTGAATTGTGATGGACAATTTGCAAAAATGCAAATGTATGATTTGAATTGTGATGAGCATAAAAATTATTAGATATTGGAATTGACTTTGAATCAAATTGTATTGTGATTTATGCTCACTAAAAGGATTGTGATATTGTTTTATATCTCACTATAGATGCTTGACTAGGTTATTACCTGTCTCTCTCATTTGTTGAGAAGACAATGGAGTTAGTTGTGTTTTAATTACGATGGTACCTGCACAGGCTTAGATTATCCTCTCATTAGAGGTTAGATCTAAGTTTTTTATGTTATGGCCCTTGCGAATGATTCATTATTGTGGTGTGTACTATGCACGATGATTCGACCGCCTCGACCATAGGGAGTTAGAATCCGATTCGACCTCCCTGACCATAAAGAGTTAGAATCACCCCAAAGATGGCCCTTTCATATTAGTCTTGCATAGTTAGTGAGATACAGAATGGTTTTTGAGATACAGAATAGTTTTTAAGATACAGAATGTTTTTGAATAGTAAAGAATTGTGATTTCAATTATGATTTATGTATAATTGATTTTGTTGGAATTACCTTAAATGGTTAGTTATTATTTGATAAACTGAACTTCGTGATCAAAGTCATTTTATACAAATGATTCATATTATTGGCAATGAATACTTTGAGTTTTGGAATTTTTTGAATATCCAGATTTCCAAATTATTTGCTGTAATTTTTGTTAAAGTATATTGTACTATGTTTTAAACTATAGTTGTGCACCACTAAGTTCACCACTCAGCGATAGCTTTGTATGCTGTCGCAGGTGAAAAGAGCATAGAGCAATTGACTAAACTTCTTTGAAGAGACATTCAAATCAGCTCTAGGTTTACCCATGTACACAGGTTTTGATGTATGCATGTAATAATACGTATGTAAATTATTTGAGGAGTTGTATAAAAACCCTTGTAAAATATTTTGGCATGTAATTAAATGAAAATTATTATAAATGTAAATTATTTGAGCAGTATTATAAAAACCCTTGTAAAATATTTTGGTATGTAATTAAATGTAAATTATTGTAAATGTAAATTTGAGATTTCGTTTACTTGAATAGTCTTGTAATATAAATTTTGAGTCTTGTAATCAATGAAATGTTTCTTTATGATGAGATTAGTTTGAAAATAAATGGATTGTTTATTGAGAATTGAATTGTGAATTGAAATGA
Source organism: Hevea brasiliensis (assembly GCF_030052815.1). Classification (NCBI taxonomy): domain Eukaryota; kingdom Viridiplantae; phylum Streptophyta; class Magnoliopsida; order Malpighiales; family Euphorbiaceae; genus Hevea; species Hevea brasiliensis. The sequence continues at coordinate 69,134,458 of NC_079493.1, read as the reverse complement.
AGTTATTGGAGTTGTATTTGAGAAAACATATTGGGAGCATTTTCTTTTGCAGGATTGAAGAGCTTTTTTCTGAAAATACAACCGACACTTTACCGACATTTTGAAAAAAAAATTTATAACACCATATTTTAATCAATGATTTAAATTTCACGAAAATTGTTTTAAAATCTCTTGTAGTATATCTAATGGGTTATCAGTAGGCGAAGTACGGTAATTCATTAGGTGTACTACGGGATCATGTTACATCTTACAGAGGAGTAGGGTGTGACATGTTTTGTTGTGTCAGAGCAATGGTTTTAAAGTAAAATTCAAACTGTGAATTTGAAATCTTTTTGTCGGTAACTACAACTACTCAAATATTTGATATATATATTACATTTACATCATAAATATGAACTAATTGAAAGAAATATCCTTGTGTTGGTTGTACAGGAATAGAAAATCCTGTGAAAAGATATGGAAGAGAAAAATGGGACAATAGAATAGTCTGTGATGGCAGAAGTACAAGTTGAGGCCCTAGCCACACAAAGTGTCGAAGGCCTGACTGTACCAGTTTTATCGGTACAAATTACTGCACAAATGGCCCTGCAATTGGCCACTTTCTTTCAACAAATGGCTGATACTCTGTCAGCTCAAGCATAAACCCAACCCCCACAAGGGCAACATGAAATGGAGAAAAGGGAGAAACATATGGGTCAGAGCTCGAACAGTAATTTGGGGAAGAGAAAAGAATTTGAGGAACCCCGAGCTCAGAGATATGACAGAGGTAGATTATCAGGGTAGAGAACACCAAGATCTAGTCATCGAACAACTAGAAGTTCCTATTCTACCCGTTTCTGCCATGTTTGTGGTAAGCTACATGGAGGTATTTGTCGAAGGGCCTCTGGAGCCTACTATAATTGTGGAAAGCTTGGACACTTTGTTAGAGATTGTACTAGAGCACCTCGATCTGCTCTACGGAGTTCACAGACCGTCAGTCAGAGTCGAGATAGAAATAGAGTTGGTACTCCTCACCACTATAACACAGTGAATCAACCCGAATATAGTAGCACACCAGTCAGAGCATCCACTATGCGCCAAGGAGAAAGAATAGAAACTTTGGATGTAGCTGCTGGTAAGTTCTTAATTTTTGAAAGAAACAATTAGTTATTATTTGATCCCAGCACTACTTAGTTATATGTTAGTGTTGGAACTATATGTTCTGTTGCTATTCCTTTACATGGGAATGAATTTTGATGTATTAGTGACTAGTCTTTTAGAATAAAAACTATAATAACTAGTATGATTGACATTAATTTTGGAAGAATTGTTAGCTAAAAGTATTTTTTAAAACACCATAAATTATAAAGATAATTGGTGAGCCTACTTAATGTAAGGCAAGAGGACCTAAAAGTAAGTTACAGTAATAAAATTGCTCTAGATGAGGGCAAAGATGTTATTGTTAGTAATTGTCAAGGGATATTGTAATAAGAATCGATTTAGGATATTAGTGGATTCGAGAAAGATAAGATGTTAGAAAACCTAGTCCGTGAGATTATAACGTAGTGATTATGTAATGTTCTCGATGTCTATATTGTAAGCTGCAGATTACAGTACCGACACGGGATTATTATGTAGAGCTACGTGTTTTCCTCGTGGTACAGTAAATTAAGAATATTTGTAAGTAATCTATAAATTGGTACAGTTGCGCCCGAATAGAGTACTATTACGGGAAATAAATGTGAAAATTCTAGTAAGAAATTTAAAACTTCAGAACTAGCCTATCAAACAACTACACTTGTAAAGTAGCTAGAGTCAGTGACTCAGTTACATTAATGTGAATTACCTGTATCATAGTAATTGCTATAAGCTTAGAGATATCAGTACGACTTATCATCCTCCGACGGATGGACAGTCGAAACAAGTGATTCAGGTAAATTTTGAAACTCATTGAGTTTCTATATATATTGAAATGAAATGATAATAATAACCTATAAAATGTAATAAGCCCTCGAGAATATACTGAGAACTTGTGTCCTTAAACCGAGGAAAGTTGGGACAAATACCTTCCACTAACAGAATTTGTATACATTAATAAGTGTCATGCTAGCATACAAACGACGCCTTATGAAACACTGTAAGGGAACGGATAATTATGGATTTTCTAATGAGACTTCCGAAGATACATAATAGTCATGATGCAGTATGGGTTATAGTTGATAGACTAACCAAGTCTTCTCACTTTTTGCCAGTCCGGATGGACTATAGTTGGAGAGATTGGCCAGATTGTACATAAATGAGATTGTAAAACTGTATAGAGTGCCAGTATTAATTGTATCAGACAGAGATCCTAGGTTCACTTCTAGATTCTGGGGTAGTCTTCAGAGAGCCCTAGGAACTAGATTGAACTTCAGCACCGCATTTAACCCACAGATAGATGGCCAATCTGATAGGGTAATTAAGATATTGGAGGATATGCTACGGGCTTGTGTGATTGAGTTGAAGGTAGTTGGGATATACACTTGCCTTGATTGAGTTTGCTTATAACAACAGCTACTAATCAAGCATTGGGATGCCTCCATATGAAGCTTTATATGGCAGGAAGTGCAGAACTCCCCTATGTTGGGATGAAGTTGGTGAAAGAAAGATGATTGGGCCAGAAATTATTCAGCAGACAGAGGAAAAGATCATATTGATCAGAGATTGACTCAAGGCTGCATCAGAATGTTGGTCTGAAGAGAAGAGATATTAAATATGCAATGGGTGATAAGGTATTCCTCAAAGTTTCTCTTTGGAAGAGGATTATGAGATTTGGCAAAAAGGGGAAACTGAGTCCTCGTTTCATCGGACCATATGAGGCTTTGGAGAGAGTGGGTCCTTTGGCATATCGGTTGGCATTACCTCCAGAGCTAGAAAGGATACAGAGTGTCTTCCATGTGTCCATGTTAAGGAGGTACAGATCTGACCCATCTCATGTACTATCAGTTGAAGAGATTGAGGTAAGTCCTAACCTCTCATATGAGAAAGAACCCATAGAAATTCTGGCATATGAGGTGAAGCAGCTGAGGAACAAACAAATGCAACTAGTTAAAGTGCTGTGGAACCATCATTTAGGCCAGGAAGCTACTTAGGGAATGTGAAGAGGACATGAGAAGACAACACCCATAGCTATTCAGAAATTGATGCTAGGTAAAATTTTGATACTAAATTTATTTTAAGAGGGGGAGAATTGTAACACCCCTAAGTTCGGTTGTCATGACCCAGGGATGGGGTTAGGACATGCTTGTTCAACCAGCTACGCACTGGGGTGGAAACTTCGTATCCCACATCGGAAATAGGAAGAAAAGATTTAGGCCATATATGTGGGAGCCTTCCTCACCTGGTCAGCGCGCTTTTGGGAATGAAACCTCCCAAGGGACAAATCCGTGAGGCCCATGGGCCAAAGCGGACAATACTAACTGGAGAAGGATCGGGCTATTACAATTTGGTATCAGAGATGGACTCCCTCTAGTACGGTGTGTGGTGCGAGGACGCACCAGGCGGAAGCTGGTGGGCTTGTCATGACCCAGGGATGTGGTTGGGACATGCTTATTCAACCAGCTACGCACTGGCTTGGAAACTTCGTGTCCCACATCGGAAATAGGAAGAAAAGATTTGGGCCATATATGTGGGAGCCTTCCTCACCTGGTCAGAACGCTTTTGGGAATGAAACCTCCTAAGGGACAAATCTGTGAGGCCCATGGGCCAAAGCGGACAATACTAACTGGAGAAGGATCGGGCTGTTACATCGGTAGTGCGTTCTGCTGTTTCAATGACCAGTGTTGTCCAGACAGATAGGATGCCTAGAACTACACTTAGATATGGATGAGGAGACATAAAATAATGAAATACAAGAAAATAAAATACAAGAAAAATAAAGAAAAAATAATAGCAATGAAATGTAACCAAGTTAAACGAGTCGAGAACCCTAGCGATGGGTGACCGCACTAGGAAGTTGCGGCATAGACCGTTGACTAGCCCTGGACTGTGGGAAACCCTGGAAAATATTTTTAGGACTTAAATAAATGTCTATGGAAGTATAAATACCATTAGAAATATCAAAGAAAATTAATTAATTATTACAAAGAAAAGTGAGAAATCGAGAAAACGGTAAAACCCAGTGTTACCGAAAAATCAATAATGCAACCCGAACAGGGGCATTGTGGTCATTTGACACCCCGAGTTCTCTTTTGACCTAAATGTACATTAAAAATACATGGTATTACAATTGGAAAATGTCATGACAAATTTAATTGGTGGTACCTAATGTAAATGGCAAAAGATAGGAACTTAATGTAAGAAATTGGAAATTTAAGAATAAACAAAGATTTAATTCTCACATAGTGCTCCACTAACTCACCTAAGTGGACCACTAAACATTCATTTGGGCAGATTATTCATCATCTTCCTCACCTCTCAAAGACCAGCCGAAATGGTGAAAAGGAAAACCTCCATGGCTGCATGGTTTTGAAGCTTCATGCAAGCATGATCCAAGCCTCTTTCCTTGCACTTTCCTTCATTAAAAGTTGTCCACACACCTTGGGCAGTAGATAGGCAGCAAGAAGATCAAGTTTAGTCAAAGTTTTGGAGAGTTTCCAAAGTGGTAAATAGGTATTTTTGATGCTTGCTTCATTAAAGTTTGTGCGGATGTTATGGGTAGTTGAATTGTGGAATGATTTTTGGAGTTTGATGTTTTAAGGGAGATGTATATTTTTGGCAGCCATGGAAACTCTTTAAGAATAGTTTATGCTTATATGTAAATGGTAGATTAAAGTGTTGATGAAGTGTTTATATGTGTAGGAATAAATTGGGTGATGTATACTAAGTATATGTGAATGTACACTTGATTTTGAAAGCTTGGAAATTAATTGAGAGATATGTATGAATCGGGAGCTTGAATTGTGAACCAAAATATTTTATTTCATGTTTGGTTTATGGAATTATATTATTGAATTATGATGCTTATTATGGCAGCTTGTACATGTGTATAGAGGTTTGAGTTTGGACATGTAAATGAGCTAGGTTATGTGATTGAATTGTTTTTAATTTGAACTTGGTAAATTATGTACTATGAGGTGCATACTGAGTGTGATTACAAGCTACCAAAATGACCAAAAATGTGTTATAAAATGTGTTTATTGTCACACCCTACCCCTCAGTAAGGCATAACATGATCCCGTAGTATACCTAATGAATTACCAACTCCGTCTACTGATAACCCATTAAATACACTACAAGGGATTTTAAAAACTTTTCTTACTTCTTTTACAGTGGTGAGCACTATTTACAGGTGTTAAAGACTTTGGTGAACTGAGTGAAATAACTAACTCAATTGGTTTATTTGGAATTTCTGTAAAAATTTTGGCAGAGTGCCATCTGTATTTTGGATAAAACAGTTCTTCAGAAAACCTGTAAAAAGTACTTCAATAATTTTCCAAATCTCAACTCCAATATATTTCTCAACACAAGAATTTATCAACTCAATTTCATAGAAATTTTTCAAAGTCTGAGATAAGGAAATATAATACAGCTTTTACAAGTCAAAACAGCTCATAATTATTTTACAACTTCAAGGTACCATTTAATTTACAACTGCTCAAAACCAAAAACAATATGTACATACAGTGTCATACATTACAGTACAAAATGCAAAATATTGGTATACTCATTATACCAGGAAATCCCTCGCTGGATGTACTAGCAGCCTAGTCTCACGCCTGTCTGTCTCTCTACTGCGACAAAGAATAAAGCTATCATTTGAGACAATGTCTCAGTGGTGCACAACATTAACCAAATACAATTTAAATCACAATTCATAAGTCATGTAAATAGTGGATACTTAAAATCATAGTTAAATTCAAGACAATAAATGTCAACAAGAATTTAAACTCCATTTGTCAATATCACAATAATTTTCCATAAGTCAGATCATGTTTGAATTCAAAAGACAGTATATGTCAATGAGAGTTTAAATCAATTTCACAATCTCACAATACATAATAATGCAATTTAGTCGAATAATTTAAGAATACAGTGTTGCCAATTCATTCACAACTTAAGCCATGACACAATTTTCCGATCAATGCCGTGTTGTACACCACGACAAAGCAATCACAACCTCACTAATCGAAATCAATGAGGAAGGGGAGCTAGCTATATAATGAGTACTCATCCGATCACCTCAACTGGTAAACCAGAGAGGGAGAAAAATAAACGATCACGACTCCATAAATGGAGAAGGAAATAAACGATCACAACCCCATAAATGGAGAAGGAATGATATGATACTGTCATGCTAAGTGTGAACACAAAATCAATTCCAAACATTTTATTCAAATGATTCGTGAGAATCCAATAAATTTCCCAAGTCATAATTTCATTCACAAAATGGCAACACAATTCATAATTAACTTCAATTTTCACAAATCACACTAAACCAATTTTTTCACAATTTCAAACCATTTACAATGCTTTTTAAGCAATGAGTATCCATCAATATCATTCAAACAATTTCTCACAGTTTCAAATCATTTACAATGCTTTTCAAGCAATAAATATCCATTCAAACACATTTCCACAATTTAAAACAATAATGTACAAATAGTCAATATTTATTTCAATTGAAAAATTCAAAAGAAATAGTTGTTGTGCACAAACCTCTGATGACTGTCTCCCTGGTCTGGACTCAGTGTTTCCTTCTCTTTTCCTGAGTCTTTAGTAACTGAGAAACACAATTTGAAGTGTTTCAGTAATAAATTAAATTATCTCTAACGATAATGTTCGATAAATAATTCACTGAAAGCTAGTATTTGCTTAATCACCTAATATACCGACCCTCGATGCGTTCTAGGTAAATTAGGTTTTAGTGTCATTAATATGTCACATTCGATAGGGTTTTAGGTTTGGTATGTTTTACCAAAGTCATTTCTTTGCTTAGTGCATTTTAATGCAAATTGTTGGATTCCGGGACACTGGTTTGACCTAGCCGGACGGCCTAGTTCCCTCGGTTTTTGGGCTTCGGTCAAAACTAAAAACTTGTAGATCTAGGTCTTATGGACCGCGGTGCAAAATTTCAGGTCAATCCGAGTTAAGTAGACCGAGTTATGGTCATTATACTATTGCTGGTCAAATAGTACCATTTTAGGTCAATTTTTGGTCAATTTGGTCAACTCTGGTTCGGCCAGTTTTTGGACCCGAACTTGTGCAAGTTGTTTGACTTGCTTATGGTCATTTCTGGGCTTTGGTGTCTTCATAAGACTTGTAGGTATGGGTCTTAACTATTCTTGGTCAAAGTTTCAGGTCAATTGGACCTGGTTTGAGTGAGTTATGGCCTAATTACTCACTGCTGCCCAATTGGTCATTTTTCAGGTCCTAATTGCACCTAATCCGAATTGGTCATTTTCTTAGGTCACCTTGCAAGCAGAATTTTGGTATGGTTTCTCAATGAAAGTTGGCACATTTTGTGCCTAGTTTCACCTCAAATTGGTCTCATACCAATTTAGGTTACACATTTAAGGTTATAGGTTAAAATGTACACTGCCCTCAATATGCCTTTCACACCCCACTTCAAACACATATTTACTTTGCAAAGTTTACTTCCATACCCTACCAATCTGTTTTGGTACATTACCAAAACATTTTCTACATTACATTAACATGACTTTGGGCAGATTACCATTACCCTCAACACACCAAATATAATTCACATTTACAATTTCTAATTACCATTACATACACACCTAACCATTACACATCTTACATACACTTTACAATATCAATCTATATACATCTCATCAACCTTCTAGGTCAATATTCTGCCCACACTTCCTTCAATATATACCATTACTCAAGTGTCCCCAAGCTGCCGCAAACCATTCTTCAACATCAAGTGCCATCCAATTTACCAATTCTCATCCAAGTGCCAAAATCACCATATAAACATGAAGTAAATCACTAGGTTACTAAATCACCATGATCAACATTATTTCTCATCAATTATATGCACAAATATTTCATCAAAAACGTGACTCATGGCTGTCCAAAAATGGCTATCTCAACAACTATTTAAACTTTAAAATTTCCTTCACCAAACTAACACCCATAACATGAACATAAAGTTTATCAAAGAAATTCTCAAAAATGTAAACTTACCTTTGATTGTAACTTGCTAAACCTTCACCAAACTTCTCAAATTTGGTATCAATATCTTCCTTGTGATGTGTAGACCATTTTTCATGAAGGAACCTAAGTATTTAGAGATGAAAAGAGGGAGTGGATGAAGCTTTCATGCAAACGCCCATGGAGTTTCTATTTGGTTCTTCAATTCGGCAATGTTGAATGCAAATGAGGAAGATGGATTATTCAGCTGCATTTTAAGTGTACACATGTCCCACTATGTATTTAATTAATCCCCTTAGTGGTCCACTTAGTCACTTAATCATATAATAAGCTAAATTCCCACTTATTCCACATTTAACCTTTAATTTCTACTATTTACTTTAGGTACCACCAAATTAATTTTTCATTTCATTTTTTAAGTGTAATATTATTTATTTTTAATGGATATTTAGGTCAAAAGACACTTCGGGATGTCAAATGACCATATTGCCCCTGTTCGGGTGGCATTCCCGATTTTTCGGTATTACCGGGTTTTGTCTGTTTTTCGATTTCTCACTTTTCTTTGTACTAATTATTTCATTTTTCTTTGATCTTTCTAATGATATTTATTCTTCAATAAGGTTCTATTTATGTCCTAAAAATGTTTTCCAAGGTTCCTCAGATCGGGGCGATCAACGGTCCACGCCGTGACTTCCCGGTGCGGTCACCCATCGCTAGGTTTCCTGGCTCACTTACTCGGTTACATTTCTTTGCTATGATTTTTCCTTTGTTTTTCTTGTATTTTCTTTTCTTGTATTTCATTATTTTATGTCTCCTCACTCATATTGAAGTGTAGTTCTAAGCATCCTAGCTGTCCGGACAACACTGGTCACCGGTACAGCAGAACGCACTACCGAACTTAGGGGTGTTACATTTATGTTATGGTACAAAACAGAAATGGCACGAATGTGTAACTTGGTAATGTTAAATGTGTCCTTTGATGAGTGATGGACATTGTGCAATAGGGTAGTGTGTGTTTTGGCTTAGAACCTTAAGTGTGTGACTCCAATTGGTATGAGACCAATTGGAGGTGAAGCTAGGCACAAAAAGTGGCAACTTTCATGAAGGAAGCTCACCAAAATTCTGGTTGGAAGGTAACTTGAAAAATGACCAAATCCGGATTAGTGCATTTAAGGCTTGAAAATTGACCATTGGGCAACAGTTAGTGTTTTAGCCATAACATACACAAAACAGGTCCAATTGACCTGAAATTTTTACCATAAATAGTTGAGACACATATCTACAAGTCTTATGAAGACACCAAAGCCAGAAATGACCATAAGCAAGTCAAATAGCTTTCACAAGTTTGGGTCCAAAAACTGGCAGAACCTAAAATGACCTAAAATGACCTAAAGTGACCAATTTTGGTACATTCTGACCAGCAATAATAAAATGACCATAACTTGGTCTAGTAAACTCAAAGTGATCTTAAATTTTGCCTCGAGTGCAATAAGACATAGATCTACAAGTTTGTAGTTTTGACCGAATTGCAATAAAATGCAATATGCATGGAAATAAATTTGGTAACATGTACCAATACTAAAAGGCTATTAAATGTGACATATTGGTAACATTAAGACCTAATTCACCTAGACTGCATCGAGGGTCAACATCTTAGGTTGACTAAGGAAATAATAGAATCCAATGAATTAATTATTAAGCATTATCGTTAGAGACAGTTTAAATGAGTACTGAAACACTTCAAATTGTGTATTTCAGTTAGCAAAGACTCAGGGAAGGGGAAGGGAACACTGAGTCAGAGTCAAGAGACAGTTATTAGAGGTTTGTGCACAACTAGTTTTTAACTGATTTTGTTGTGAATATTTGATATGATTAAATGACATATTTTTCTTATGTATTATGATTAACAAGCATTGGATTTAATTCAATGATTATTGAAAATTGTTATAGTATGTATGAATTTAGCTTTGTGAAATGGTATTTCCACAAGTATTAAGCATTGTTGTGAACTGAATAAATTATGTTTTGAAAAATTGTGATAGAACATGTTTTGAATTGTGATGCGCAATTTGCATGTAAAAATGCAAATGCATGATTTGAATTGTAATGAGCATAAAAATTATTGGATATTGGAATTGACTTTGAATCGAATTGTATTGTGATTTATGCTCACTAAAAGGATTGTGATATTGTTTTATATCTCACTATAGACGCTTAATGTAACACCCCTCACCCGACTACAGTGTAGCCGAGCAAAGTGTGCTACATTCGGTGCCGGAGCACCCTATCTTATCTTACTTTATTCCTTTCATATTTTGACCTCGTTATATTTTAATATTAATTATTTTTCGATGGAGAAACCAGCAGAGTTTCCCCTATTTTATTACCAGTTGACGTAATTGACTATTTACCTGTTTGAAAGTTTCAATAATATTTTACAAATAAAATCTCATCAATTATTTCATAACCATCTCATAATTCACATCTCATTCATATATCTCAATTTCATATTCATTTCCATGCATTATCTATATATTTCAAATCTGTCTTCGAATCCATACAATGTCATTCATGCTCAAATCACATAAGTAAAATTTTCAAATTTCTTTAATTTACATAATTTCATAATTTACATGATATATAAATTAATTACATATGAAAAAGCTAATTTATTAAATTACATTACATTTCTATTAATTACCTGCTCATAATCTACATTATAATACAATATCTAGCATTTTATACTAAATACAAAATATGATCTATATGGGCCCTATCTACATGCAATGCTGAGGAGGTGACAACCTTGAATACTCCATCCACTTCTGCAGATCTAGACTCCAAAAATCTTAGTCAAAGTACCTGCGCGAGGAAACACATCCATCGCGCTAAGCATTGCTGCTTAGTGGTGTAATAATAGAACAAGAAAATAAAATATACAAATAAAGAAAGAACGAAGCATAATTTGAATATTTAAGAATCAATTTAATTTAATATAATGTGTCTAATATTAATTATCTTTTGTTCTCATTTGTTTCGCTTTGAAAGCGTTTAATTCCGAAATTCACAGTGATAATGTACAACATACAGAATTAATAAAAATACTAAGTTTATATTTATATGGCAATAGAAGGTACATTTAAAATATTTAGTTAAGTTATACCAATTTTTGCAACTCTTTTATCATTTTACTTAACAATTTTTATGTGGTTTGGATCATTTCATAATTGTAACTAATTCTTTTGAAGTCTTATTAACTCATTTATTTGATTTCTAATATTTTTAATTACTAATAGTCTTAATTTATTTCAATAGATTACACTGCCCAAGTAACCTACGACAGGCTGACTAAACTGGATAACGGGTCGTTGGCACTGGACACCGCGGTGCCTCAGGCCGTCATACCAGGGGACGCAGAACGTCAACCACGTATGCAGTCAGTATGGCTAAAAAGCTATGATAACACATAATGAGGCATAAAAGCCATGAATGTTGGCATAAAGCCATGAATACGGGCATAAAGCCATGAATACGGGCATAAAGCCATGAATACAGGCATAAAGCCTTTCGCAGTACTGCTAAAACAATATCCTATTGGCATGCCAAACTATCCAATCTGACACACATGTCTAGGCAATACAAGGGCACATAATATCATTAAATATTAATATATTGTGTTTTATGAGTTTATTATTTCATGATAAATTTCAATTATAATTCATACATTCATTTGATCATTTATATGATCACAATTCACATTAATTATCCTTTTATATCATTGTGCTCAAAATACTTCTCCTCTCTACAATAATGAGAACTAATGTCTCATTCATACATTAATATGGTTCATTTATTCATTCATTATGTTATTCATATTGATCACAATTCTAAACAATGGTTCACATGTTCCATTGTATTCAAAACATTTTTCCTTTCTCATTTATATATTCAAGAATCTACTTATGTAATTACAAATTTTATATTTCAAGTTGAGTTACTAATATTTTATGAATTCCATTTGTGATGGGCATATAAGCCCTAACTAATTATTCACATCAATTTGGTGACTTATTTTTCATGTTTCAAGTAATCCATTAATATTTCATGGATTTCAAATTTATGGCCTTAATTCATTTTTAACAATTTTGACTAGGATGCATAGTCTACATTTGTCATACAATTCTAAGCATTTAAGCTTAGAATTGGTTATAGGTTTTCATCTTAATTTACTAATCATTTTGATTACTATTCACCTTACTAGTCAACCAAAACGTTGACTTTTTCATACTTAGTGGATATATTAATTCTAATTACACCAAGATCCCACATTTTGAGGTTTACATTTGCTAGTATTAATTGCCAATTGCAACTTAAAGTCCCCTAGATGCATGTCTAATTTCAAATTTTGAATTTCAAGTTTTGGTCTCACTATTCACCTCATTGGTCAACAAAAATGTTGACTTTTGGATAGAAAATAGGTACATTGGTTTTAGCACCCCCAATGTACCACATTTTACATTTAAAACTTGATGGAATTAACCAGCAAATCCATTTCCAAACCTAAAACCAAGGAAGCAGAATTTTCAGTTTTTGTGACCCAATTTTACTGTTCCATTGGGTCCTGTTGCAGTGGGAATTTGAGGAAATGGTAAACATGAAAGTTGTTCCTTATTTTGTCTAGTTGAATTTTTTTTTTTTGAATCACTCCATTTGGAGTTTTGTAGCTCCAGATATGGTCTAAAAACCACAGCTGGCCGGATTTCAATTCTGCAGAATTTTACCAAATCTACAGTACCAAGAACAGTGACTGTGACTGCCATTTGGGTTAGGTTCTGCTCATAATTTGGGGTAGGTTTCTTCATGAAAGTTGTTTGTCTATGTCTTAACTTGTTGTTTTAAAAATTTCAGGTCAATTGACCATATCTACAGTGAGTTATGGCCAAAATGAACAGTTACTGTTCATTTGGTCATTCTGCAGAACCTGTTTGCAGGGTATCCGGATTGGGGCCAATTTTTGGTCCACTTGCTTTGGTCTTTTGGGCATGGTTTCTTCAGAAAAATTGTGCCATTATATGTCTAGTTTCATGTCCAATTGGCCAAACACCAATTGAAACTACACAGCCAAAGATATGGCAGTCCAAACGGGCTGGACGCACAGCGTCCCTGCTGCTGTCACTATGCAGCCTACCAAAACACTTTGTAACACTCTAATGTACTTCAAATTATGGTCAACTTACCTCAAATGGTCACTAATTGACCATTAGAATGTTCTTTAACAGTTTCATAAGCCAAGTCCAAATTTCACTCCCAAACCCTAGCTCATATTCAAGGTTTACACAAATTACCTTAATTAACTAACTAATTCATTATCCTTATGTTTATACACTTTAAACATGATTTCTAGTTCACTCCAAGTCCATCAAAAACACTCAATCCTATTCCTTCCTTAGGGCAGCCAAAATCCATGGGGTACATACACTTAACTTTTATTCATTTAATTTACAAATTCTCACTTATTTCAAGTCTCTAACATGGAATAAAAGAAGTATATTGTATAAATAGGCACTAACCTCTTTGCTCAACTTATTGAACTTGTGAAAACTCTAAAATTTCTCCTCTTTATGGCTGCCTAGAGCTTCCTTAGGGTGTGTGGATAAGTTTTAGTGAAGGTGACTTAGGGTTTTGGGGTGAGGAAAGCATGGAAATTGAAGCTTTAGAAAGTTTGTTAATTGAGGAGTGAGGGAGGAGGTGTAAAACGTTTTGAAGAAGAAGGAAAAGGGCTGCTGTTTTTTTCACTTCAATTTTCTGCCCATTTGACTCATTTTAATTGGTTTATGGACATGTGTCACAAGGTGATTTGGTGAGAGTGCTTAGTGACATAAGCATGAGGTCAAAATTGCAATTTTAATTCATTTTCTTTTCTTTTCTTTGCTACTCATTTTCAATTCAATTTTTAGCAATATTTATTCACATTTTATGTCATAATAATTATTTACTCAACTGGACAAGTCGGCCAAAAATCGTCTCTGAAGGCGAAATGACCAAAATGCCCTCCGTTTGGCTTAACGGGTCAAAATTGTCTATTCCGATTGAAAACTTTTTCTAAATATTTTCTTGGCATTATAATGCCATAGGAACTTCAATGACCCTTCTCTGGAGTCCCAAAAATTATTTTATGAATTTTTCCTGTGTCTAGGGCTCCTCGTTATAGAACCGCAACTTCACTCTGGTTACCCATCGCTTGGGCACCGGCTCGTTTAACTTGGTTGTATTTTATTTCAAAAAATTTTCCTAAATTTTTCTTATTAATATTTGAGTTAATTATGGTTCCTGACTTTAGTTTAAATATTTTTCCGGACGTTCTAGCTGTCCGGACCGACACCGGTCACCGGAACAGTAGAATGTACGGAGTTGCTACCGAGAGGGTGTTACAACTCTTCCCCTCTAATTTAAATTTCGTCCTCGAAATTTACTGGGTGTTTTGGGTTCTGAGATTATTCTTTTACCTTTTTATTACTCCATCTGTCTACTTCTTTTGTATATATGGTACTATTAGTTTTTTTTTTTTTTTGAATCTATTATTATACACTTAGGCATATCATAAAGGAAATACTTTACCTCAAATTCACATCTGGGGCTTCTTGTTCCTCTCCGACTTGGGTAACATTTGGAAGTGGTGTTACTGTTGTACTTGATTCTTCCACGACCTCTGTCTGGGTCCGTGGTAAATTCTTCTTAGGACAATCTTTCAGACGATGGTCTATGGCCCCACATCTATAACAGGCTCCAGTTAATCCCCTACATTCACCTTTATGCCACTTGTTACAATGACCACATTTTCTTGCTAGTCCTGACGCACTCACTACTAGTGTTTTTGGTTGATCTCTTCTGGGTATAGGCCTGGGTCTGGATCTCCTACTTTGATCAAATGTCTGACTTAATTGTTCTCTCAGCCTCTTATTACTAGACTGTCCAAATTTCCTCTTTTGCTGATCACCACTCCTCTTCTGTACCTCTTCATGAACACAGCTAATATATTTCTTTCTGAACTCTATCAGAAAGAATTCCCAAGTTACGTCAGCTGGTGGCACTACCTTGGTTACGACATCCCACCATCGATATGCAGCTTCTTGTAACAATGAAACTGCACACTCCAAACTCTGTTCTGGTGTGCAATAGAGCTGCTGCAAGACTCTTTTAGTCCTTTCTAACCAATACTCAGCTGCTACAAAATCATCTTCATTTCTACCATTGAAATCTATAGCTCCATATTTCCTAATTTTTCCTAGAGGTGATTTCCGTTGAAGCGGTGGTGGAATAACCCCAGTCATCTGTCCGAAGAATTCAGTCATCTGCTCAAACAAGGCCTGTTGGGGTTGTATAGGCACCTCTTGCACTGGTGGAGCAGGATCTCCCTGATTTTCAATATCACTCCCAGTTGGAATACAGCTTACTACTTCTTCTTCTACTGCCCTCTGCGATTCTGAGTCCATACCTTAACCTAAAATAACCAAGAAAATAGATCTGCATTAGTGTCACCTCGACTCATATGAATGCAATGCATGTCATGCACACAATCTTATTCTATCTGTCTATGCCTAGGAACGCCTAAACCGCGCTCTGATACCAATAAATGTAACACCCCTCACCCGACTACAGTGTAGCCGAGCAAAGTGTGCTACATTCGGTGCCGGAGCACCCTATCTTATCTTACTTTATTCCTTTCATATTTTGACCTCGTTATATTTTAATATTAATTATTTTTCAACGGAGAAACCAGCAGAGTTTCCCCTATTTTATTACCAGTTGACGTAATTTACTATTTACCTGTTTGAAAGTTTCAATAATATTTTACAAATAAAATCTCATCAATTATTTCATAACCATCTCATAATTCACATCTCATTCATATATCTCAATTTCATATTCATTTCCATGCATTATCTATATATTTCAAATCTGTCTTCGAATCCATACAATCTCATTCATGCTCAAATCACATAAGTAAAATTTTCAAATTTCTTTAATTTACATGATATATAAATTAATTACATATGAAAAAGCTAATTTATTAAATTACATTACATTTCTATTAATTACCTGCTCATAATCTACATTATAATACAATATCTAGCATTTTATACTAAATACAAAATATGATCTATATGGGCCCTATCTACATGCATTGCTGAGGAGGTGACAACCTTGAATACTCCAGCCACTTCTGCAGATCTGGACTCCAAAAATCTTAGTCAAAGTACCTGCGCGAGGAAACACATCCATCGCGCTAAACATTGCTGCTTAGTGGTACAATAATAGAACAAGAAAATAAAATATACAAATAAAGAAAGAACGAAGCATAATTTGAATATTTAAGAATCAATTTAATTTAATACAATGTGTCTAATATTAATTATCTTTTGTTCTCATTTGTTTCGCTTTGAAAGCGTTTAATTCCGAAATTCACAGTGATAATGTACAACATACAGAATTAATAAAAATACTCAGTTTATATTTATATGGCAATAGAAGGTACATTTAAAATATTTAGTTAAGTTATATCTATTTTTGCAACTCTTTTATCATTTTACTTAACAATTTTTATGTGGTTTGGATCATTTCATAATTGTAACTAATTCTTTTGAAGTCTTATTAACTCATTTATTTGATTTCTAATATTTTTAATTACTAATAGTCTTAATTTATTTCAATAGATTACACTGCCCAAGTAACCTACGACAGGCTGACTAAACTGGATAACGGGTCGTTGGCACTGGACACCGCGGTGCCTCAGGCCGTCATACCATGGGACGCAAAACGTCAACCACGTATGCAGTCAGTATGGCTAAAAAGCTATGATAACACATAATGAGGCAAAAAAGCCATGAATGTTGGCATAAAGCCATGAATACGGGCATAAAGCCATGAATACAGGCATAAAGCCTTTCGCAGTACTGCTAAAACAATATCCTATTGGCATGCCAAACTATCCAATCTGACACACATGTCTAGGAAATACAAGGGCACATAATATCATTAAATATTAATATATTGTGTTTTATGAGTTTATTATTTCATGATAAATTTCAATTATAATTCATACATTCATTTGATCATTTATATGATCACAATTCACATTAATTATCCTTTTATATCATTGTGCTCAAAATACTTCTCCTCTCTACAATAATGAGAACTAATGTCTCATTCATACATTAATATGGTTCATTTATTCATTCATTATGTTATTCATATTGATCACAATTCTAAACAATGGTTCACATGTTCCATTGTATTCAAAACATTTTTCCTTTCTCATTTATATATTCAAGAATCTACTTATGTAATTACAAATTTTATATTTCAAGTTGAGTTACTAATATTTTATGAATTCCATTTGTGATGGGCATATAAGCCCTAACTAATTATTCACATCAATTTGGTGACTTATTTTTCATGTTTCAAGTAATCCATTAATATTTCATGGATTTCAAATTTATGGCCTTAATTCATTTTTAACATTTTTAACTAGGATGCATAGTCTACATTTGTCATACAATTCTAAGCATTTAAACTTAGAATTGGTTCTAGGTTTTCATCTTAATTTACTAATCATTTTGATTACTATTCACCTTACTAGTCAACCAAAATGTTGACTTTTTCATACTTAGTGGATATATTAATTCTAATTACACCAAGATCCCACATTTTGAGGTTTACATTTGCTAGTATTAATTGCCAATTGCAACTTAAAGTCCCCTAGATGCATTTCTAATTTCAAATTTTGAATTTCAAGTTTTAGTCTCACTATTCACCTCATTGGTCAACAAAAATGTTGACTTTTGGATAGAAAATAGGTACATTGGTTTTAGCACCCCCAATGTACCACATTTTACATTTAAAACTTGTTGGAATTAACCAGCAAATCCATTTCCAAACCTAAAACCAAGAGAGCAGAATTTTTAGTTTTTGTGACCCAACTTTACTGTTCCATTGGGTCCTGTTGCAGTGGGAATTTAAGGAAATGGTAAGCATGAAAGTTATTCCTTATTTTGTCTAGTTGAATTTTTTTTTTTTTTTAAATCACTCCATTTGGAGTTTTGTAGCTCTAGATATGGTCCAAAAACCACAGCTGGCCGGATTTCAATTCTGCAGAATTTACCAAATCTACAGTACCATGAACAGTGACTGTGACTGCCATTTGGGTTAGGTTCTGGTCATAATTTGGGGTAGGTTTTTTCTTCATGAAAGTTGATTATCTATGTCTTAACTTGTTGTTGTAAAAATTTCAGGTCAATTGACCATATCTACAGTGAGTTATGGCCAAATGAACAGTTACTGTTCATTTGGTCATTCTGCAGAACTTGTTTGCAGGGTATCCGGATTGGGGCCAATTTTTGGTCCACTTGCTTTGGTCTTTTGGGCATGGTTTCTTCAGCGACATTGTGCCATTATATGCCTAGTTTCATGTCCAATTGTCCAAACACCAATTGAACCTACACAGCCAAAGATATGGCAGTCCAAACAGGCTGGACTCACAGCCTCCCTGCTGCTGTCACTAGGCAGCCTACCAAAACACTTTGTAACACTCTAATGTACTTCAAATTATGGTCAACTTATCTCAAATGGTCACTAATTGACCATTAGAATGTTCTTTAACAATTTCATAAGCCAAGTCCAAATTTCACTCCCAAACCCTAGCTCATATTCAAGGTTTACACAAATTACCTTAATTAACTAACTAATTCA
This sequence comes from Hevea brasiliensis, assembly GCF_030052815.1. NCBI lineage: Eukaryota > Viridiplantae > Streptophyta > Magnoliopsida > Malpighiales > Euphorbiaceae > Hevea > Hevea brasiliensis. Next base: position 69,115,573 of record NC_079493.1, on the reverse strand, counting down.
TTATCCTTATGTTTATACACTTTAAACATGATTTCTAGTTCACTCCAAGTCCATCAAAAACACTCAATCCTATTCCTTCCTTAGGGCAGCCGAAATCCATGGGGTACATACACTTAACTTTTATTCATTTAATTTACAAATTCTCACTTATTTCAAGTCTCTAACATGGAATAAAAGAAGTATATTGTATAAATAGGCACTAACCTCTTTGCTCAACTTATTGAACTTGTGAAAACTCTAAAATTTCTCCTCTTTGTGGCTGCCTAGAGCTTCCTTAGGGTGTATGGATAAGTTTTAGTGAAGGTGACTTAGGGTTTTGGGGTGAGGAAAGCATGGAAATTGAAGCTTTAGAAAGTTTGTTAATGGAGGAGTGAGGGAGGAGGTGTAAAACGTTTTGAAGAAGAAGGAAAAGGGCTGCTGTTTTTTTCACTTCAATTTTCTGCCCATTTGACTCATTTTAATTGGTTTATGGACATCTGTCACAAGGTGATTTGGTGAGAGTGCTTAGTGATATAAGCATGAGGTCAAAATTGTAATTTTAATTCATTTTCTTTTCTTTTCTTTGCTACTCATTTTCAATTCAATTTTTAGCAATATTTATTCACATTTTATGTCATAATAATTATTTACTCAACTGGACAAGTCGGCCAAAAATTGTCTCTGAAGGCGAAATGACCAAAATGCCCTCCGTTTGGCTTAACGGGTCAAAATTGTCTATACTGATTGAAAAATTTTTCTAAATATTTTCTTGGCATTCTAATGCCATAGGAACTTCAATGATCCTTCTCTGGAGTCCCAAAAATTATTTTATGAATTTTTCCCTGGGTCTAGGGCTCCTCGTTGCGAGAACCGCAACTTCACTCTGGTTACCCATCGCTTGGGCACCGGCTCGTTTAACTTGGTTGTATTTTATTTCAAAAATTTTTCCTAAATTTTTCTTATTAATATTTGCGTTAATTATGGTTCCTGACTTTAGTTTAAATATTTTTCCGAACGTTCTAGCTGTCCGGACCGACATTGGTCACCGGAACAGTAGAATGTACGGAGTTGCTACCGAGAGGGTGTTACACTTAACTAGGTTATTACCCATCTCTCTCATTTGTTGAGAAGACAATGGAGTTAGTTGTGTTTTGATTACCATGGTACGTGCACAGGCTTAGATTCTTCTCTTATTAGATGTTGGATCTAAGTTTTTTATGTTATGGCCCTTGTGGAAGATTCATTATTGTGGTGTGTACTATGCAAGATGATTCGACCTCCCCAACCATAGGGAGTTAGAATCTGATTCGACCTCCCCGATCATAGGGAGTTAGAATTGTAACACCCCTTACCCGTCTACAGTGTAGCCGAGCAAGATATGCCACGCAGTGTATCGGAACACCCTATTTTAATTCAATCATTTTTTTTCCTAATTTATTATTATCTTTTTTTGTTTTTTTTTTTTCATAGTTTGAAGTAAAATTTATGAATTATAATTCATTTAAGTCATTTATTGAAATTATAATTTATTTGAGGTTCCAAAAATTTTATAGAAAATTCGGCAGAGTATCGGCTAAAAATTGAGAAAACAGTTCTTCGGAACCTGCGAAAAACACATCTAAATTTTCAACCAATCCCAAACTCCATTTCATCATCAAAATCTCAATATTTTTCAACAACATTTCCATTTCTCAATCATTCATTTCTCATGGCATTCATATACAAGCAATAAATAAATACTTAATTTTTCATTCATAAACACAATTTCCACTATTTACATTAACATCAAAATACATTACATAAGTCTCAATTACACAAGAGAAAATAAAAGTTAGTTACAAAATACTAAAATGAAACCTAGTGTCCAACCAATGCACTGAAGATGGTGAGGTGACACGGACGCTATACAGAGCTGCAGGAGGTCTCACCCAGTCTGTGGTCTACTGTGTTAGTAGTATGCCCTAGAGCATATCATTTAGTATGTATCTTGTATATATTTTTATTAATAAAAGGCATTTCACTTTTCCGTTTACATAATATATTTATGTGTAATAGAAAAGGTCCATTGATATTTTGTTAGAAATATTATTCTTAAGTTGTTAAGAATATGAGTGACAATATTTCTAGCACAAAGTATCATAAATAGGTTCACAATCAAGGATACTTCATAATAAGGACATGACTTATCCAGAAAGATTGTATTCATGTTTGTTCCCAAGTTATTTATATGAGATATAAATAAGATGGAATGGTGAGTCTCATGCCATATAACAAACATGATAGGCACTTATAAATGATAAGTAGGCCGAACCAGTGACACTTATGACAAGCACATGGAGTTTACTCTTGTCAATGTTTTGTCATAAATCATATCAGTGCATATAATCTTTAGACCTGAGATAGCACAGTTATCTTGTATATAGGTAGTTTGAGTTTGATACTGCTTTCATACTTGTACTGTGTATGGATATATGGGCATGTGTTGGCTCCTACTAGTTATATATGGAGGTAGGTGTTGATCAAGATGGAATCTGTTCCTCTAAGTAAATAGAGATAAAATCCTATGTTCATTTAATTATTCTTGATGTTTCAAGTTCCTGGCCAGGACAGATAGATTTATTCGTAAAAGAGTTTCGATGAGAAAATCTTTTTAATCAAGAACTGGAATTAAAAGAGAACATAATATTCATAGCAAATGGAGTTTGACATAAACCATGACTCCAGCTTGAGTTGGGATTTTGTAATAGAGAGATTCTAGTGCATGGTAACATATGATTATAGGTTCATTTAAGGTAAACCTTATTACTAATTGGGTGGCCATGGCATGCTATGCTATGTGTTAACCATGGTCTATGAGGTTCATAAAATGATTTAGAGAAATCATTTATGGTAAGAAAGAGTTCTGATGATATTAAGAGTTGATATCATGTCTCATTACCAATTAGTGATGAGCCTAGTAAGTCACACACATACACAAGTTATCACCTATTTAAATATGATTTAATTAATTAATTAAAGAGTTTAATTGATTAATTAAATAGGTTTGGTTTGCAATTAGATTGCAAAGTCCCTAGCATGACTTGAAACCAAATCTAGATTATTGGATGTGTAGTATAAATTAAATTTATATTTAAAGTGTTTAAATATGAATTTAATTAATGAGAAATTAATTAATAGAGATTAATTAATTAATTTATATTTGATATAAATTAATTAGAAGAAGAAAATAATTATTTTGGGTTAAGAACTCAAAATTAAAGACACAGGGGCATTTTGGTCATTTTGCAGTGTGACACGTGGCACCATGAGATGGTGACACGTGGCATAACACATAAGCTTGCCAAATGTTTTTTAATCATGTAAGATGATTAAAATCAAGATTAAATATAGGTTTGACACTTGGCACAATGTGATTGGGTCACTTAAACCTAGAGCTAATCAAAGGGTGACATGTGGCAAGGGTTTAATGTGTTAACCTAGCTATTTAAGTGTTGTTATGAGAAAATAAAATACAACCAGCAGCCACACTCCTTTGTCACGCCACTTTGAGGGTTTTCATCTATTCTTCTTCATCTCTCATCAATTCAAAGAGATTAGCCATCAATCTCTTGAATCAAGAACGCTAGAAATTGTTTCTAGTGTCCTGTTTACATCTCTAATCTCTTAAAAGGCAGAATTGATTTTCTAATTAATAGAAAAAGCTTTAGAAGCTATTCAAGGGCTTCCATAGGTGTTCTTGGTGTGGACAAGCTAGAGGGACAACATCTGGTGTCCTGAAGACGAATCTCAAAGGCGCAAACACGCTGCAGTGCATCAAGAGGTTAGTGTAATCGTTCTTGATTTAATCTAGGGTTCTAAAATTAATCTGATTAATTTTAAAATCTTAAATGGCAAATACAGATCCAAAAACATATTAAAAGAGTTTTAATATGTTGTTTATCATTGAAATCAAATAGATAAAAATAAATCTTGCATGATGCATTTGACCCTAGGTGAAAATTTTTGAATTCAATGGTATAAACTTGTGTTTTTCACGCTTCCGTTCCTTCAATTGGTATTAGAGCCACTATATTTTCCATTTAGATTGTTGATTATATGATTTAATTGTGTGATTTGATCATGAGATGATTGATCATTGCTGGTTGCAAAGCAAGGTGGCGACATACTTGAAAAAAGACCATCAATGGTGCGCATGGTTTGGCTACCATGGGTGGTTCAAGGTTTGGCTTTTAATTCTGCAATTGTTGCATGATCTAAGGCCTATTCTTTGACTAATTAAAGTGTCTAATTAGTGGTTTTAATCACACAATTAAATTATGATTCAAATCAGAATTTTAAAAATTGTTTGAATGTGATTCAAATATGAATTTTTTAAAAGTTGTTTGAATGCGATTCAAATTTGAATTTTTAAAGTTGTTTGAATCATATTTAAATCTGATTTTTAAAAATTGATTGAATAAAATTCAAATCTGATTTTTTTTTAAAAATGTTTGAATGTGATTCAAATTTGATTTTTTAAAAAATGTTTGAATGTGATTCAAATCTGAATTTTTAAAGTTGTTTGAACGTGATTCAAATATGAATTTTTAAATTTGTTTGAATGAGATTCAAATCTGAATTTTTAAATTTATTTGAATCATATTCAAATCTGGATTTTTAAGTTGAATATGAGATATTCAATTTAATATAAATATGTATGTTTTATTTAGTTGTTAAATAGTGATATGCATGATGGATGATCATGGACTATAAAAGACCAATGTGATTGGATTTATTTCTTTTATGTTTCTTTGGGATTGTAAATTAATTAATTTATTTTAAATTATTTTGGGCATGTATTATTAAGTTTGTAGTAATTTTTGGGTTGTAATTTCATTTATTTAAGTTCTTGTAAATTCGCCTTGGTATGCCAAGGATTACTATGTAATATTGGATTGCAAGAAGTTCAAGGAGGTCAAGAGCATTGGTGGGACTAGTGGGAGGAATTCAAGATCAAGTGTTGATTATGTACTCCTTCAGCAACTCTTGTAAAATGAATGAATGAAATGCACCTAGGAATGCCCTGATTCAATTCTTGGTGGCTCAGAATTGAATCCCTTAGAAAGTCCATGATCATACCATATTTACTGCTTATCCATGAATGCATGAGATGTATGGGAATGTATGCAATTATATGATATATGCATGCTAAATGGATAATGTGCAAAATGAGACCTTAATAGTAATTAGAATGATCATAAAATCTTCCAAACAAATGATTAAGTTGGAAATGCTATAATTAAAGTAATTATAACATAGGCCCTCCATTGGGGCAATTATTTTAAGAAATTTTAAATAGTTGCATGAGATGCAATTTATTTAAGAGATTTTCTTAAGAATAATTGTTAAGCATGAGATGTTGTAAATATGTAAATGGTTTAGTGGCCAATATTGGATGTACCTGAGGACATTAAAATTATTTGCATAATTACTGGCTCAATGGGATCAACTTAACTAATGCAAGATAAGTCAATAATGGATGTACCTGAGATTTTGAGCATTAGGGGCTAGTTAAAGGATTGAACCTCACATGAGATGTGATGGGCAAAGAGTTGCTCACTTATAGTTTATTGTAATTCCAATAATGGATGTACCTGAGGATGATCAATAGAATTATAAGAATTCAATCACCCACTAGAAATCCATCCAACTAGGATTTCCGTTTTCTACTTTGGAAGTGTAGGATTCGCTAAGTTAGTGGGAGGACCAATTTGATTAAAAGACCATAATCATTTTGGTTAATTACATGATACATTTACTAATTAATCTGGTTATTTTCTGCTGTTAATTTTCTAATAAAAATGATCACAAAACAACCACCACCATCCAATATCCTTGCAAGCATACTTGATCACAATAGGTTGACAGGACCTAATCTGTCTGATTGGCTAAGAAATTTGAAACTTGTCCTGAACCTTGAACATATAGGATATGTTCTAGATTCAAATGTTCCTGGTCCCTTACCTCCAGAGGCCACACAAGAGGAACATGAAACTTTGGACAAGTGGAAGGAGCATGATATGAGAGCTAAGTGTTACATGCTTGCTTCCATGAGTAATGAGTTACAGAAGCAACATGAGAACATGCAGAGTGCGAGTGAGATCCTCCTTCACCTACAAGAGTTGTATGGTGAGCACAGCAGGGATGCTAGGTATGAGATATCTAGGTAGCTGTTCCGCATGTGGATGTCTGAGGGACAGAATGTTGGGGATCATGTCCACAAGATGATTCGGCTGATTGAGCAGTTGGAATATCTTGACTTCAACATGGATTTCCAACTACAGACGGATTTGATCCTTGATCCTTCACGAGTCTTTTGGGAATTTTGTGACAAATTTCCATATGACTCAACAGGAATGCACCTTAGCTGGTTTACTCAACATGCTGGTTATTGCCCAAAAGAATATGCCAGGCAATAAAGGAAAAGAGGTAGCTTTGGTTGCATCTTCTTATGCTGGAAAGTCCAACAAGAAGAAGGGCAATAAGAAAAAGAAACCTCAGATTCCTGGTCCTTCTAAGAAAATAGCTAAATAGAAAAGGAAGACTAAAGCTGATAAAGGCAAAGGAAAGTGTTTCCATTACCAACAAGAAAGTGTTTCCACTGGCCAGAGTATAGCAATCTAAATGAATGCAATGCCATGGTGAAAACCAACTCAAGTTCAAAATATATTTGGCACTTAAGGTTATGTCATGTTGCAGAAGATAGGATTGCAAAACTGGAGAAAATGGGGATTCTATCCTCATTGGACTCTGAGCCTACTCCAACTTGTAAATCTTGCCTTCAGGGCAAAATGACTAGATCACCCTTTGTTGGACAGGGGCTAAGAGCTGAAAATATTTTGGAGCTAATACATAGTGATGTATGTGGTCCATTTAAAGAAATGGCTAGAGGGGGTTTTTATTATTTTATTACCTTTACTGATGATAAATCAAGGTTTGGGTATTTGTATTTGATGAAATACAAACATGAATCTTTTGAAAAGTTCAAAGAATTTAAATCTGAAGTAGAAAATAAACAGGAAAGAGTATTAAAGCTCTTCGATCAGATCGTGGAGGTGAATATTTGAGTACTGAATTTGATGAATACTTGAGAGAGCATGGCATTGTTTCTCAGCTGACTCCTCCAGGAACGCCACAGCTGAATGGTGTATCTGAAAGGAGAAATCGTACCCTATTGGATATGGTACGTAGTATGATGAGCTATACTGATATGCCAATCTCCTTTTGGGGATTTGCATTAGAATCAGCTTTGTATATTCTGAATAGGATTCCATCAAAATCAGTTTCTTCCACACCTTATGAGATATGGCATAGAAGAAAACCAAGTCTTAAGCATGTTAAGATTTGGGGTTGTCCAGCTTATATCAAAAAGCTGAACACTGATAAATTGAAGACCAGATCAGAAAAAGGTCGATTTGTTGGATATCCAAAGGATAGTTTTGGATATTATTGTTATTTGCCTACTTCACAAAAGGTTGTGATAAGTAGAGATGCCACATTTCTTGAACAACATTTTGTTCAAGAAGGAGGCAAAGGAAGGCAAATAGAGTTAGAATTGGAGAATTCTGACCAACCAACATATCAGATGGATATAGATCCATCTAGTCAACCAATACCCGTTGATGAAACATCTACAGCTGTTCCTCGTAGAACAACCAGGGTATCTCACCCACCAATGAGATATGGTTTTCTTCATGAAGAAGAACAAGAGTTGTCTACTCATGAAGAAGTAGATCATGGAGATGATCCACTTACCTATGAAGAAGCTATATCAGATATAGACTCTTCAAAATGGATTGATGCTATGAAATCCGAGATTGATTCCATTTATAAGAATCAAGTTTGGGATCTTGTTAACCCACCTAAAGGTATTATACCTATAGGGAACAAATGGGTTTTCAAGAAGAAAATTGGTTCTGATGGAAAGGTAGAGACCTATAAGGCAAGGCTGGTAGCGAAAGGGTTTCGCCAAAGGCAAGGAATCGACTATGAGGAGATTTTCTCGCCTGTTGCCATGCTTAAATCAATTAGGATTTTACTAGCAATAGCTGCATACTATGATTATGAGATTTGGCAGATGGATGTCAAAACAGCTTTTCTCAATGGATACATTGAAGAAAACATTTTCATGGAACAACCTAGGGGATTTGAATCCCAAGATGGTTCCAAGGTATGCAAGCTAAAGCGATCTATTTATGGGTTGAAACAAGCTTCGAGGAGTTGGAACATCCATTTTGATGAAGCCATTAAATCCTTTGGTTTAATAAAAAATGAGGATGAGCCATGTGTATATAAGAAGGTTAGTGACAGTGCTATTACTTTCCTTGTCTTATATGTGGATGACATACTGTTGATGGGTAATGACACAGGTATGTTGACGACTATAAAGGTATGGTTATCAAATACATTCTCCATCAAAAACTCAGGGGAGGCAACCTATATTCTTGGGATTCGCATCTATAGAGATAGAGCGAAAAGAATAATTGGTTTATCCCAAAGTCTATACTTGGAAAAGGTGTTAAAGAGGTTTAACATGCTTGATTCCAAGAGAGGATTGTTACCAGTGAGACATGGTATCCATCTTTCTAAAGAGATGTCTCCAAAGACACCTGAAGAAAGAGATAAGATGGCCAGGATTCCATATGCTTCGGCTATTGGAAGTTTAATGTATGCAATGTTGTGTACTAGGCCGGATATCGCATATGCTGTTAGTTTGACTAGTAGGTATCAATCCAATCCAGGTTTGGAACACTGGATAGCTGTCAAGAATATCCTTAAGTACTTGAGAAGAACCAAGGATTTATTCTTGATTTATGGAGGTGGAGACTTGCAATTGGATGGTTATACTGATTCTGATTTCCAATCAGATATCGATGATAGAAAGTCTACCTCTGGATATGTATTTATTTGTAATGGAGGTGTAGTCAGTTGGAAGAGTTCCAAGCGAGCACGCATTGCAGATTCCACTCTGTTGAGTATATTCTTGCATCGAGATCCGCAAAGGAAGCTGTTTGGATAAAGAAGTTTGTGACAGAACTTACAGTAGTTCCTTCCATTGAGTCAGCAGTTCCACTACACTGTGACAACAATGGAGCAGTCATACAGGCTAAGGAACTAAGGTCTCACCCAAAATCTAAACACATAGAAAGGCACTACCACATTATCAGACATATAGTTGGGCAAAGGCGATATAGCCATGCAGAAAAATAACATCAGCTGAAAAAATTTAGCTGATCCATGCACTAAGCCTTTGTCACAATCTCAGTTAGACTAACATCTTGAGAAGATAGGTCTGAGATATTGTAATGAATGGCTCTAGTGCTAGTGGGAGATTGTTAGTAGTATGCCCTAGAGCATATCATTTAGTATGTATCTTGTACATATTTTTATTAATAAAAGGCATTTCACTTTTCCGTTTACATAATATATTTATGTGTAATAGAAAAGGTCCATTGATATTTTGTCAGAAATATTATTCTTAAGTTGTCAAGAATACGAGTGACAATATTTCTAGCACAAAGTATCATAAATAGGTTCACAATCAAGGATACTTCATAATAAGGACATGACTTATCCAGAAAGATTGTATTCATGTTTGTTCCCAAGTTATTTATATGAGATATAAATAAGATGGAATGGTGAGTCTCATGCCATATAACAAACATGATAGGCACTTATAAATGATAAGTAGGCCGAACCAGTGACACTTATGATAAGCACATGGAGTTTACTCTTGTCAATGTTTTGTCATAAATTATATCAGTGCATATAATCTTTAGACCTGAGATAGCACAGTTATCTTGTATATAGGTAGTTTGAGTTTGATACTGCTTTCATACTTGCACTGTGTATGGGTATATGGGCATGTGTTGGCTCCTACTAGTTATATATGGAGGTAGGTGTTGATCAAGATGGAATCTGTTCCTCCAAGTAAATAGAGATAAAATCCTATGTTCATTTAATTGTTCTTGATGTTTCAAGTTCCTAGCCAGGACAGATAGATTTATTCAGAAAAGAGTTTCTGATGAGAAAAATCTTTTTAATCAAGAACTGGAATTAAAAGAGAACATAATATTCATAGCAAATGGAGTTTGACATAAACCATGACTCCAGCTTGAGTTGGGATTTTGTAACAGAGAGATTCTAGTGCATGGTAACATATGATTATAGGTTCATTTAAGGTAAACCTTATTACTAATTGGGTGGCCATGGCATGCTATGCTATGTGTTAACCATGGTCTATGAGGTTCATAAAATGATTTAGAGAAATCATTTATGGTAAGAAAGAGTTCTGATGATATTAAGAGTTGATATCATGTCTCTTTGCCAATTAGTGATGAGCCTAGTAAGTCACACACATACACAAGTTATCACCTATTTAAATATGATTTAATTAATTAATTAAAGAGTTTAATTGATTAATTAAATAGGTTTGGTTTGCAATTAGATTGCAAAGTCCCTAGCATGACTTGAAACCAAATCTAGATTATTGGATGTGTAGTATAAATTAAATTTATATTTAAAGTGTTTAAATATGAATTTAATTAATGAGAAATTAATTAATAGAGATTAATTAATTAATTTATATTTGATATAAATTAATTAGAAGAAGAAAATAATTATTTTGGGTTAAGAACTCAAAATTAAAGACACAGGGGCATTTTGGTCATTTTGCAGTGTGACACGTGGCACCATGAGATGGTGACACGTGGCATAACACATAAGCTTGCCAAATGTTTTTTAATCATGTAAGATGATTAAAATCAAGATTAAATATAGGTTTGACACTTGGCACAATGTGATTGGGTCACTTAAACCTAGAGCTAATCAAAGGGTGACATGTGGTAAGGGTTTAATGTGTTAACCTAGCTATTTAAGTGTTGTTATGAGAAAATAAAATACAACCAGCAGCCACACTCCTTTGTCACGCCACTTTGAGGGTTTTCATCTATTCTTCTTAATCTCTCATCAATTCAAAGAGATTAGCCATCAATCTCTTGAATCAAGAACGCTAGAAATTGTTTCTAGTGTCCTGTTTACATCTCTAATCTCTTAAAAGGCAGAACTTGATTTTCTAATTAATAGAAAAAGCTTGAGAAGCTATTCAAGGGCTGCCATAGGTGTTCTTGGTGTGGACAAGCTAGAGGGACAACATCTGATGTCCTGAAGATGAATCTCAAAGGCGAACGCATATTGCGATTGCATCAAGAGGTTAGTGTAATCGTTCTTGATTTAATCTAGGGTTCTAAAATTAATCTGATTAATTTTAAAATCTTAAATGGCAAATACAGATCCAAAAACATATTAAAAGAGTTTTAATATGTTGTTTATCATTGAAATCAAATAGATAAAAATAAATCTTGCATAATGCATGTGACCCTAGGTGAAAATTTTTGAATTCAATGGTATAAACTTGTGTTTTTCACGCTTCTGTTCCTTCATACTGGGCTCTCGATCAGTATCTCTAGAACATACGCGTGGCAAAAGCAACGCGCTAAGCAATAATGCTTAGTGGTGCCAATAATAAAATAAAAAGAAACAATAGAAAATAAATATGCAGTGAATTTATTGATGTCTCATTGCAAATAAATTTTCGATGAGTATTTGTAGTCGTACTTATTTTGTACTGATTATATTCATTATTTCATTAAATTTATCCACTTTCATTTTTGGTTGCCCAAGTAACCTATACTGGATGATTGGACTGGATAAATGGGTAAACTGACACTCGGTATCAAGTACCTCGGGCCGTCATACCATCGGTCACATATGTGTCTCCCGGTGTGCAACAGAACAGCTAATAAGCTGTAATAACATTAGGCACAAGGCCAAGTATCAACATAATGTCAGAATGGCTAAAAGCCATGAAATCACAGAATGGCATAATGCCATTTGCAGTACTGCTAATTGAACCCTATTGGCATGCCAAGCTATCCAAACCAATCTTGTTAGGTATACTAGGGCATTTTACACTTTTGAGTTTTACAATTTTTGAATTTCAAGTTTTAGTGTTACTATTCACTTCATTAGTCAACCAAAATGTTGAATTTTGCATAGAAAATAGGTACATTGGTTTTAATACTCCCAACATACCACATTTTGCATTCAAAATTTGTTGGTATGGGTTGCCAATACCATTTCTAAGCTTAAAGTTAATTGAGCAGAATTTTCAGTTTTCATACCTTATTTTTTCTATTCCATTAGTCATTTTTGTAGTGAGAATTTGGCAAAATGATCAGCATGAAAGTTGTTCCTTATTTTGTCTAGTTGAATTTCCTTTTTTGAATCACTTCATTTGGAGTTTTGTAGCTCAATTTATGGTCCAAAAACCACAACTGGCCGGATTGGAATTTTTCTGGACTGACCATATCTACAGTGTAGTGAACAATGATTGCAACTCACTTGTTGGATAGGTTCTGGTCATAATTTGGGTTAGATTTCTTCATGAAAGTTGTTGGTATATATCTCAACTTGTTGCTGGTAAACTTTCAGGTCAATTGGACCATTCTACACTGAGTTATGGCCAAATGAACAATCACTGTTCATTTGGTCATTCTGCATAAACAGACTGCAGGTCACCCGGATTGGGGCAAGCTTTTGGTCCACTTGGTTTGGTTTTATGGGCATGGTTTCTTCACCAAAGTTGTGCCATTATGTGTCTAGTTTCTTGTTCAATTGGCCTTGCACTAATTGAACCTCTACAGTTCAAGTTATGGCTACCCAAACCTGCTGGACTCATGTCCAATTCTGCAGGTCACCTAGGGCAGCCACACTAAACCTAAATTCCATCACTAAACACACTTCATTTCTTTTTTACCAATAACCAAATGGTCACTAATTGACCATTAAAATGTTCCTACACCATTATAGGAGCTAAACACCAATTTGCTCAAAACCCTAAATTCTCAATTTCTCTACTCTTCCATTAACCTACAATTCAATGTGCTAAATGTTAAGTTCATATCAAGGGCAGCTTATATACTCATTTAGTCAAAAGATATCATCAAAACTCTAATAAATCCATGGCTGTCAAAAATATAGAGTGAGTACATCAAAGGTTTTCATTTGAATTTCTTATAAATTTCAAGTTAAATCAACTTTCTAGTCATGAATTTAAAGAGAGAGGAAGATATTGGACACTAACCTTATTAAAGCTCCCACATGAGCTTGTTAATCCTCAAGATTTCTCCCTCTAATGGCTATCTAAATATGATTTAGGGTGTGAGGATAAATTTTAGTGAAGTGAGGATGAGGTTTTATGGTGTAAAGGGTGAGGTTTTAGCAAGAAAAAGAGAAAGCTTTAATGGAGATAGTGAGAGAAAGAGGGGCTGCTGGAAATTGAAGGAGATGAGCAAAAATTTTTTTTCAATTTTTAACTCCTTTTTGTCCTTTTTAATTGATTTAAAGGTGCTTGTTAAAATATGATTGGTGGAGCTCTTTTTAAAGACATCATATGATGTAATAATTAAGTATTTTCTTTCATTTTCTTTTCTTCTTTTCTCAACTCATTTTCAATTTAATTTTTAGCAATATTTATTCACATTTTATATTATAATAATTATTTACTTAACTGGACAAGTCGGCCAAAAATCATCTCTGAAGGAGAAATGACCAAAACGCCCTCCGTTTGGCTTAACGGGCCAAAATTGTCTGTACCATTTGAAAAATTTTTCTAAATATTTTCTTGGCATTCTAATGCCATAGAAACCTCAATGACCCTTCTCTGGAGTCCCAAAAATTATTTTATGAATTTACCCCCAGGTCTAGGGCTCCTAGTTGCGAGAATTGCAACTTCCTACTAGGTTACCCATCGCTTGGGCACCGGCTCATTTAACTTGGTTGTATTTTATTTATAAAATTTTTCCTAAATTTTTCTTATTAATATTTGAGTTAGTTATGGTTTCTCACTTTAGTTTAAATATTTTTCCAGATATTTTAGTTGTCCGGACCGACACCGATCACTAGAACAGTAGAATGTACGGAATTGCTACAGGGAACTGTTGAGGGAACTGTTGAGGGAACTATTGGCTCATCATCTCTTAACTTTCCCAAGTTGCCTCCTCGGTGTTATGGTGCCTCCAAAGCACTTTCACCAATGGAATCTGCTTATTTCTCAACTCTTTCACTTCCCGAGCCAGGATCCGTATGGGTTCTTCTTGATATGTCAAATCCGGTTGTACTTCAATTTCTTCCATGGAGATGACATGTGAAAGATCTGAGCGGTATCTTCTTAGCATAGACACGTGGAACACATTGTGGATCTTGTCCAACTCTGGTGGTAAAGCTAGCCTGTAAGCTACTGGTCCCACATGTTCAATGACTTCATATGGGCCAATGAACCTAGGGCTCAACTTACCTTTTCTTCCAAACCTCAGTACCTTCTTCCACGGTGACACCTTGAGGAACACTTTGTCGCCAACCACATATTCTATTTCTTTTCTCTTCAGGTCGGCATAAGATTTCTATCCATCTGAGGCAACCTTCAGATTGGCTTTGATTAGTTTTACTTTCTCCTCAGTCTGTTTCACTAGGTCTGGCCCTACTAGTTTGTCTTCGCCCAATTCAGTCCAGCACACTGGAGTTTTACATTTCCTCCCATACAGTGCTTCATACGGGGCCATTTGGATGCTAGCTTGGTAGCTATTGTTGTATGCAAATTCTGCCAGTGAAAGATATCTATCCCAACTTCCCTCAAACTCAATGACACAACTCCTCAGCATATCCTCAAGGACCTGACATATATTTCACATTATTATTACCATTTCAGTTCAATATGTGTATTAGTTTAAATGGTTTCAATTGTTTACCTGGATTACTCTTTCTGATTGCCCATCCGTTTGAGGATGGAAAGCTATGCTGAAGTGGAGTTGTGTACCCAAAGACTCATGCAACTTCTTCCAGAATCTCGATGTAAACCTTGGGTCTCGATCAGATATGATGGAAAGTGGAATTCCATGCAGTCTAACTATCTCACTGATATACAATTCTGCTAACTTCTCCAATGAGTAGTCAGTCCTAACTGGCAGAAAGTGTGTTGACTTCGTCAATCTAATCACCCATACTGCATCATGCTTCTTTTGGGTGAGAGGTAGACCACTTACAAAATCCATGGTGACCCGATCCCATTTCCATTCAGGTATGCATATAGGCTGTAGCAAACCCGATGGAACTTGATGTTCTGCCTTAACTTGCTGACATGTCAAGCATTTAGTCACATAGTCAGCTATGTCCTTCTTCATACCAAGCCACCAATATTGAAGCTTTAGATCATGATACATTTTTGTACTTCCTGGGTGCATAGCATATACACTGGTGTGTGCCTCTTTTAGAATACTGGCCTTTAATTCCCCATCATCTGGTACACACAGTCTTCCTTTGTAGTATAGACACCCATTTGTTTTCACTTCATAGTCAATTTGTTTCCCTTCCAGGATTTTTCTCATAATAGCCTTTTGTTAGTAGTATGCCCTAGAGCATATCATTTAGTATGTATCTTGTACATATTTTAATAATAAAAGGCATTTCCACTTTTCCGTTTACATAATATATTTATGTGTAATAGAAAAGGTCCATTGATATTTTGTTAGAAATATTATTCTTAAGTTGTTAAGAATATGAGTGACAATATTTCTAGCACAAAGTATCATAAATAGGTTCACAATCGAGGATACTTCATAATAAGGACATGACTTATCCAGAAAGATTGTATTCATGTTTGTTCCCAAGTTATTTATATGAGATATAAATAAGATGGAATGGTGAGTCTCATGCCATATAACAAACTTGATAGGCACTTATAAATGATAAGTAGGCCGAACCAGTGACACTTATGACAAGCACATGGAGTTTACTCTTGTCAATGTTTTGTCATAAATCATATCAGTGCATATAATCTTTAGACACGAGATATACAGTTATCTTGTATATAGGTAGTTTGAGTTTGATCTGCTTTCATACTTGTACTATGTATGGGTATATGGGCATGTGTTGGCTCACGCTAGTTATATATGGAGGTAGGTGTTGATCAAGATGGAATCTGTTCCTCTAAGTAAATAGAGTTAAAATCCTATGTTCATTTAATTGTTCTTGATGTTTCAAGTTCTGGCAGACAGATAGATTTATTCAGAAAGAGCTTACGATGAGAAAAATCTTTTAATCAAGAACTGGAATTAAAAGAGAACATAATATTCATAGCAAATGGAGTTTGACATAAACCATGACTCCGGCTTGAGTTGGGATTTTGTACAGAGAGATTCTAGTGCATGGTAACATATGATTATAGGTTCATTTAAGGTAAATCTTATTACTAATTGGGTGGCCATGGCATGCTATGCTAGGTGTTAACCATGGTCTATGAGGTTCATAAAATGATTTAGAGAAATCATTTATGGTAAGAAAGAGTTATGATGATATTAAGAGTTGATATCATGTCTCATTGCCAATTAGTGATGAGCCTAGTAAGTCACACACATACACAAGTTATCACCTATTTAAATATGATTTAATTAATTAATTAAAGAGTTTAATTGATTAATTAAATAGATTTGGTTTGCAATAAAATTGCAAAGTCCCTAGCATGACTTGAAACCAAATCTAGATTATTGGATGTGTAGTATAAATTAAATTTGTATTTAAAGTGTTTAAATATGAATTTAATTGATGAGAAATTAATTAATAGAGATTAATTAATTAATTTATATTTGATATAAATTAATTAGAAGAAGAAAATAATTATTTTGGGTTAAGAACTCAAAATTAAGACACGAGGCATTTTGGTCATTTTGCAGTGTGACACGTGGCACCATGAGATGGTGACACATGGCATAACACATAAGCTTGCCAAATATTTTTAATCATGTAAGATGATTAAAATCAAGATTAAATATAGGTTTGACACTTGGCACAATGTGATTGGGTCACTTAAACCTAGAGCTAATCAAAAGGTGACATGTGGCTAGGGTTTAATGTGTTAACCTAGCTATTTAAGTGGGGTTATGAAAAGAAAACACAACCAGCAGCCTCTCCTCTCATATGTCACGCCACTTTGAGCCTCTCCAGCTATTTCTCTTCATCTCTCATCAATTCAAAGAGATTAGCCATCAATCTCTTGAATTAAGAACGCTAGAAATTGTTTCTAGTGTCCTGTTTACATCTCTAATCTCTTAAAAGGCAGAACTTGAATTTCTAATTAATAGAAAAGGCTTTAGAAGCTGTTCAAGGGCTGCCATAGGTGTTCTTGGTGTGGACAAGCTAGAGGGACAACATCTGGTGTCCTGAAGACGAATCTCAAAGGCGCAGACACGCTGCAGCACATCAAGAGGTTAGTGTAATCGTTCTTGATTTAATCTAGGGTTCTAAAATTAATCTGATTAATTTTAAAATCTTAAATGGCAAATACAGATTCAAAAACATATTAAAAGAGTTTTAATATGTTGTTTATCATTGAAATTAAATAGATAAAAATAAATCTTGCATGGTGCATGTGACCCTAGGTGAAAATTTTTGAATTCAATGGTATAATCTTGTGTTTTTCACGCCTGTTCCTTCAATTGGTATCAGAGCCACTATATTTGCCATTTAGATTGTTGATTATATAATTTAATTGTGTGTTTGATCATGAGATCAAGAGATTCATTGCTGGTTGGATCATGAGATGTGGCGTCACACATGGAGAAGCAACCATTGGTGGCGGCAACAATGGTTCCATGGGTGATTCAAGGTTTGGCTTTTAATTCTGCAATTGTTGTATGATCTAAGGCCTATTCTTTGACTAATTAAAGTGTTTAATTAGTTGTTTTAATCACACAATTAAATTATGATTCAAATCAGAATTTTAAAAATTGTTTGAATGTGATTCAAATCTGAATTTTAAAAGTTGTTTGAATGAGATTCAAATCTGAATTTTTAAAGTTGTTTGAATCATATTTAAATCTGATTTTTAAAATTGATTCAATAAAATTCAGATCTGATTTTTTAAAAAATATTTGAATGTGATTCAAATCTGATTTTTTAAAAAATGTTTGAATGTGATTCAAATCTGAATTTTTGAAGTTGTTTGAATGTGATTCAAATCTGAATTTTTAAATTTGTTTGAATGAGATTCAAATCTGAATTTTTAAATTTATTTGAATCATATTCAAATCTGGAATTTTAAGTTGAATATGAGATATTCAATTTAATTTAAAGTATGTATGTTTTATTTAATTGTTAAATAGTAATATGCATGATGGATGATCATGGACTATAAAAGACCAATGTGATTGGATTTATTTCTTTTATGTTTCTTTGGGATTGTAAATTAATTAATTTATTTTAATTTATTTTGGGCATGTATTATTAAGTTTGTAATATTTTTGGGTTGTAATTTCATTTATTTAAGTTCTTGTAAATTCGCCTTGGTATGCCAAGGATTACTATGTAATATTGGATTGTAAGAAGTTCAAGGAGGTCAAGAGCATTGGTGGGACCAGTGGGAGGAATTCAATATCAAGTGTTGATTATGTACTCCTTCAGCAACTCTTGTAAAATGAATGAATGAAATGCACCTAGGAATGCCCAGATTCAATTCTTGGTGGCTCAGAATTGAATCCCTTAGAAAGTCCATGATCATACCATATTTACTGCTTATCCATGAATGCATGAGATGTATGGGAATGTATGCAATTATATGATATATGCATGCTAAATGGATAATGTGCAAAGTGAGACCTTAATAGTAATTAGGATGGCTATAAAATCTTCCAAACAAATGATTAAGTTGGAAATGCTATAATTAAAGTAATTATAACATAAGCCCTCCATTGGGGCAATTATTTTAAGAAATTTTAAATAGTTGCATGAGATGCAATTAATTTAAGAGATTTTCTTAAGAATAATTGTTAAGCATGAGATGTTGTAAATATGTAAATGGTTTGGTGGCCAATATTGGATGTATCTGAGGACATTAAAATTATTTGCATAATTACTGGCTCAATGGGATCAACTTAACTAATGCAAGATAAGTCAATAATGGATGTACATGAGATTTTGAGCATTAGGGGCTAGGTAAAGGATTGAACCTCACATGAGATGTGATGGGCAAGGAGTTGCTCACTTATAGTTTATTGTAATTCCAATAATGGATGTACCTGAGGATGATCAATAGAATTATAAGAATTCAATCACCCACTAGAAATCCATCCAACTAGGATTTCCGTTTTCTACTTTGGAAGTGTAGGATTCGCTAAGTTAGTGGGAGGACCAATTTGATTAAAAGACCATAATCATTTTGGTTAATTACATGATACATTTACTAATTAATCTGGTTATTTTCTGCAATTAATTTTCTGATAATAATGAGCACAAAACAACCACCACCATCCAATATCCTTGCAAGCATACTTGATCACAACAGGTTGACAGGACCTAATCTGTCTGATTGGCTAAGAAATTTGTAACTTGTCCTGAACCTTGAACATATAGGATATGTTATAGATTCAAATGTTCCTGGTCCCTTACCTCCAGAGGCCACACAAGAGGAACATGATACTTTGGACAAGTGGAAGGAGCATGATATGAGAGCTAAGTGTTACATGCTTGCTTCCATGAGTAATGAGTTACAGAAGCAACATGAGAACATGCAGAGTGCTAGTGAGATCCTCCTTCACCTACAAGAGTTGTATGGTGAGCACAGCAGGAATGCTAGGTATGAGATATCTAAACAGTTATTCCGTATGAGGATGTCTGAGGGACAGAATGTTGGGGATCATGTCCACAAGATGATTCGGCTGATTGAGCAGTTGGAACATCTTGACTTCAACATGGATGTCCAACTACAAACGGATTTGATCCTTGATCCTTCCTGAGTCTTTTGGGAATTTTGTGACAAATTTCCATACGACTAAACAGGAATGCACCTTAGCTGAATTACTCAACATGCTGGTTATTGCCCAAAAGAATATGCCAGGCAATAAAGGAAAAGAGGTAGCTTTGGTTGCATCTTCTTCCGCTGGAAAGTCCAACAAGAAGAAGGACAATAAGAAAAAGAAACTTCAGATTCTGGTCCTTCCAAGAAAATAGCTAAGCAGAAGGGAAGACCAAAGCTGACAAAGGCAAAGGAAAGTGTTTCCACTGCCAATAGGAAAGTGTTTCCATTGCCAGTAAGAAAGTGTTTCCACTGCCAACAGGAAAGTGTTTCCATTGCCAGTAAGAAAGTGTTTTTACTGCCCAGAGTATAGCAATATAAAAGAATGCATTGCCATGGTGAAAACCAACTCAAGTTCAAAATATATTTGGCACTTAAGGTTATGTCATATTGCGAAGATAGGATTGCAAAATTGGAGAAAATGGGGATTCTATCCTCATTGGGCTCTGAGCCTACTCCAACTTGTGAATCTTGCCTTCAAGGCAAAATGACTAGATCACCCTTTGTTGGACAAGGGCTAAGAGCTAAAAATATTTTGGAGCTAATACATAGTGATGTATGTGGTCCATTTAAAGAAATGGCTAGAGGGGGCTTTCATTATTTTATTACCTTTATTGATGATAAATCAAGGTTTGGGTATTTGTATTTGATGAAATACAAACATGAATCCTTTGAAAAGTTCAAAGAATTTAAATCTGAAGTAGAAAATCAAACAGGAAAGAATATTAAAGCTCTTCGATCAGATCGTGGAGGTGAATATTTGAGTACTGAATTTGATGAATACTTGAGAGAGCATGGCATTGTTTCTCAGCTGACTCCTCCAGAACGCATACGGTGAATGGTGTATCTGAAGGAGAAATCGTACCTTATTGGATATGGTACGTAGTATGATGAGCTATCTTGATATGCCAATCTCCTTTTGGGATTTGCATTAGAATTAGCTTTATATATTACGAATAGGATTCCATCAAAATCAGTTTCTTCCACACCTTATGAAATATGGCATGGAAGAAAACCAAGTCTTAAGCATGTTAATATTTGGGGTTGTCGACTTATATCAAAAAGTGAACAACGATAAATTGGAGACCAGGATCGAGAAGAGGTCAATTTGTTGGATATCCAAAGATAGTTTTGGATATTATTTTTATTTGCCTACTTCACAAAAGGTTGTGATAAGTAGAGATGCCACATTTCTTGAACAACAGTTTGTTCAAGAAGGAGGCAAAGGAAGGCAAATAGAGTTAGAATTGGAGAATTCTGACCAACCAACAGATCAGATGGATATAGATCCATCTAGTCAACATATACCCATTGATTAAACATCTACAATTTGTTCCTCGTAGAACAACCAGTATCTCACCCACGGTGAGATATGGTTTTCTTCATGAAGAAGAACAAGAGTTGTCTACTCATGAAGAAGTAGATCATGGAGATGATCCACTTACCTATGAAGAAGCTATATCAGATATAGACTCTTCAAAATGGATTGATGCTATGAAATTCGAGATTGATTCCATGTATAAGAATCAAGTTTGGGATCTTGTTGACCCACCAAGGTATTGTACCTATAGGGAACAAATGGGTTTTCAAGAAGAAAATTGGTTACGATGGAAAGGTAGAGACCTATAAGGCAAGGCTAGTAGCGAAGGGTTTCGCCAAAGGCAAGGAATAGACTATGAGGAGACTTTCTACTTTGTTGCCATGCTTAAATCAATTAGGATTTTATTAGCAATAGCTGCATACTATGATTATGAGATTTGGCAGATGGATGTCAAAACAGCCTTTCTCAATGGATACATTGAAGAAAACATTTTCATGGAACAACCTAAGGGATTTGAATCCCAAGATGGTTCCAAGGTATGCAAGCTAAAGCGATCCATTTATGGGTTGAAACAAGCTTCGAGGAGTTGGAACATCCGTTTTGATGAAGCCATTAAATCTTTTGATTTTATCAAAATGAGGATGAGCCATGTGTATATAAGAAGGTTAGTGACAGTGCTATCACTTTCCTTGTCTTATATGTGGATGACATACTGTTGATGGGTAATGATATAGGTATGTTGACGACTATAAAGGTATGGTTGTCAAATACATTCTCCATGAAAGACTTAGGGGAAGCAACCTATATTCTTGGGATTCGCATCTATAGAGATAGAGCGAAAAGAATAATTGGTTTATCCCAAAGTCTATACTTGGAAAAGGTGTTAAAGAGGTTTAACATGCTTGATTCCAAGAGAGGATTGTTACCAGTGAGACATGGTATCCACCTTTCTAAAGAGATGTCTCCAAAGACACCTGAAGAAAGAGATAAGATGGCCAGGATTCCATATGCTTCAGCTATTGGAAGTTTAATGTATGCAATGTTGTGTACTAGGCAGGATATCGCATATCGTTAGTTTGACTAGCGGTATCAATCCAATCCAGGTTTGGAACATTTGGATAGTCATCAAGAATATCCTTAAGTACTTGAGAAGAACTAAGGATTTATTCTTGATTTATGGAGGTGGAGACTTGCAATTGGATGGTTATACTAATTCTGATTTCCAATCAGATATCGATGATAGAAAGTCTACCTCTGGATATGTGTTCATTTGTAATGGAGGTGCAGTCAGTTGGAAGAGTTCCAAACAGAGCACATTGCAGATTCCACTCATCGAAATTTGAGTATATTCTTGCATCGATGATCGCAAAAGAAGTCGTTTGGATGAAGAAGTTCGTGAGAACTTACGTAGTTCCTTCCATTGAGTCAGCGGTTTCATTACCTTTGTGACAACAATGGAGCGATCATCTGAGCTAAGGAACCAAGGTCTCACACAAAATCCAAACACATAGAAAGGCACTACAACATTATCATAGATAAAGTTTGGCAAGGAGATATAGCCATGCAGAAAAATAACATCAGCTAAAAAATTCATCTGATCCATTCACTAAGCTTTTGTCACAATTTCAGTTAGACCGACATCTTGAGAAGATAGGTCTAAGGTATTATAATGAATGGCTCTAGTGCTAGTGGGAGATTGTTAGTAGTATGCCCTAGAGCATATCATTTAGTATGTATCTTGTACATATTTTAATAATAAAAGGCATTTCCACTTTTCCGTTTACATAATATATTTATGTGTAATAGAAAAGGTCCATTGATATTTTGTTAGAAATATTATTCTTAAGTTGTTAAGAATATGAGTGATAATATTTCTAGCACAAAGTATCATAAATAGGTTCACAATCGAGGATACTTCATAATAAGGACATGACTTATCCAGAAAGATTGTATTCATGTTTGTTCCCAAGTTATTTATATGAGATATAAATAAGATGGAATGGTGAGTCTCATGCCATATAACAAACTTGATAGGCACTTATAAATGATAAGTAGGCCGAACCAGTGACACTTATGACAAGCACATGGAGTTTACTCTTGTCAATGTTTTGTCATAAATCATATCAGTGCATATAATCTTTAGACCTAAGATAGCACAGTTATCTTGTATATAGGTAGTTTGAGTTTGATACTGCTTTCATACTTGTACTATGTATGGGTATATGGGCATGTGTTGGCTCCTGCTAGTTATATATGGAGGTAGGTGTTGATCAAGATGGAATCTGTTCCTCTAAGTAAATAGAGTTAAAATCCTATGTTCATTTAATTGTTCTTGATGTTTCAAGTTCTGGCCAGACAGATAGATTTATTCAGAAAGAGTTTACGATGAGAAAAATCTTTTAATCAAGAATTGGAATTAAAAGAGAACATAATATTCATAGCAAATGGAGTTTGACATAAACCATGACTCGGCTTGAGTTGGGATTTTGTAACAGAGAGATTCTAGTGCATGGTAACATATGATTATAGGTTCATTTAAGGTAAATCTTATTACTAATTGGGTGGCCATGGCATGCTATGCTAGGTGTTAACCATGGTCTATGAGGTTCATAAAATGATTTAGAGAAATCATTTATGGTAAGAAAGAGTTCTGATGATATTAAGAGTTGATATCATGTCTCATTGCCAATTAGTGATGAGCCTAGTAAGTCACACACATACACAAGTTATCACCTATTTAAATATGATTTAATTAATTAATTAAAGAGTTTAATTGATTAATTAAATAGATTTGGTTTGCAATAAAATTGCAAAGTCCCTAGCATGACTTGAAACCAAATCTAGATTATTGGATGTGTAGTATAAATTAAATTTGTATTTAAAGTGTTTAAATATGAATTTAATTGATGAGAAATTAATTAATAGAGATTAATTAATTAATTTATATTTGATATAAATTAATTAGAAGAAGAAAATAATTATTTTGGGTTAAGAACTCAAAATTAAGACACATGGGCATTTTGGTCATTTTGCAGTATGACACGTGGCACCATGAGATGGTGACACATGGCATAACACATAAGCTTGCCAAATATTTTTAATCATGTAAGATGATTAAAATCAAGATTAAATATAGGTTTGACACTTGGCACAATGTGATTGGGTCACTTAAACCTAGAGCTAATCAAAAGGTGACATGTGGCTAGGGTTTAATGTGTTAACCTAGCTATTTAAGTGGGGTTATGAAAAGAAAACACAACCAGCAGCCTCTCCTCTCATATGTCACGCCACTTTGAGCCTCTCCAGCTATTTCTCTTCATCTCTCATCAATTCAAAGAGATTAGCCATCAATCTCTTGAATTAAGAACGCTAGAAATTGTTTCTAGTGTCCTGTTTACATCTCTAATCTCTTAAAAGGCAGAACTTGAATTTCTAATTAATAGAAAAGGCTTTAGAAGCTGTTCAAGGGCTGCCATAGGTGTTCTTGGTGTGGACAAGCTAGAGGGACAACATCTGGTGTCCTCAAGACGAATCTCAAAGCGCGAACATACTGCGGCACATCAAGAGGTTAGTGTAATCGTTCTTGATTTAATCTAGGGTTCTAAAATTAATCTGATTAATTTTAAAATCTTAAATGACAAATACAGATCCAAAAAACATATTAAAAGAGTTTTAATATGTTGTTTATCATTGAAATTAAATAGATAAAAATAAATCTTGCATGGTGCATGTGACCCTAGGTGAAAATTTTTGAATTCAATGGTATAATCTTGTGTTTTTCACGCTTCCGTTCCTTCACCTTTAGCTTCTCATCTACCTTCTGCCCATCTAAAATCTGCTGTAACAGGTTTGGTCTCACTTGTCACTCAACCAAAATAGCTCCATCTCGAACCAAAGATAGACGGGCATTCAATAATCTCAAAGCTGTGATGGATTTTCTGCTCAAAGCATCAGCAACTACATTTGCCTTCCCAGGATGGTAGTCAATTACACAATCATAGTCCTTCAGGAACTCAATCCATCGCCTCTGTCTAAGGTTGAGCTCCTTCTGGGTTGGCAAGTATTTCAGGCTTTTGTGGTCTGTGTAAATGTAGCACTTTTCACCATACAAGTAATGCCTCCATATCTTCAGTGCGAAGATAATTACTGTAAGTTCTAAATCATGGGTAGGGTAATTCTGTTCATGTGGCCTTAGTTGCCTGGAAGCATAAGCAACCACCTTCCCCTCTTGCATCAATACACACCCTAACCTATTATGAGAGGCATCACTGTAGACCACAAAGTCCTTTCCTGACACTGGTTATGTTAACACTAGTGCCTCTGTTAACATAGCCTTTAACTTCTCAAAACTAGTCTGACACTTGTCATTCCAGTCAAATCTGGCATTCTTATGTAACAACTTGGTCATTGGAGCAGCTATTAAGGAAAATCCCTTCACAAATCTCCTGTAATACCCAGCTAGCCCTAAGAAGCTTCTGACCTCAGTTGTATTTCTGGGAGGCTTCCATTCCATCATTGCTTCTATTTTCTTGGGATCCACCCTAATCCCATCAGCTGACACTATGTGTCCAAGGAATGCAATCTCATTCAACCAGAAGTCACACTTGGACAACTTAGCATACAGCTTCTTTTCTCTCAAGGTTTGCAGAACAATCCTCAAATGCTCATCATGTTCTTCACTGGTCTTGGAATACACCAAAATATCATCAATAAAGACCACTACGAACTGATCTAGGTATGGATGGAAGATACGGTCCATAAGGTCCATGAATGCTGCTGGTGCATTTGTTAGGCCAAAGGGCATCACCAAAAACTCATAATGCCCATACAGAGTCCTAAATGCAGTCTTTGGCACATCTGCATCTTTCAGTCTCAACTGATGATACCCTGATCTGAGATCAATTTTGGAAAATACTCCTGCTCCCTTCAACTGATCAAACAGATCATCAATTATAGGTAATGGATACTTATTCTTCACAGTCACTTTATTCAACTACCGATAATCAATGCATAACCTCAAAGTCCCATCCTTCTTTTTCACAAACAGCACTGGAGCTCCCCATGGTGACACACTGAGGCGTATGAAACCCTTATCCAGCAACTCCTGTAACTGGATTTTCAATTCCTTCAATTCTGTGGGCGCCATCCTATAAGGAGCAATAGAGATTGGTGCTATACCCGGTAGTATATCAATAGCAAATTCAACTTCCCTTTCTGGTGGCAAACCAGGCAATTCTTCAGGGAACACATCTGGAAAGTCTTTTACTGTGGTTATATCACGCAGATCTGGCTTAGCCTGCCTAGTATCCACCACATGTGCTAGGTAGGCTTCACAGCCTTTTCTCATCAGTTTTCTTGCAACTGTGGCTGAGATGACATTGGACAAGAAATCTGTCCTTTCTCCCATAACTGTAATCTCATTACCCTCCGGAGTTTTCAAAGAAATCCTCTTCAGTTTACAATCAACCATTGCCTGATGACGTGACAACCAATCCATTCCCAAAATCATGTCAAACTCATGAAAGGCAACTCAGTCAGGTCTGCCAAGAATTCATACCCCTGAATCCTTAACAGGCAACCCTTGTACACTTTGTTCACCACTACACTGTGGCCCAATGGATTAGTGACCAGAATGTCTTGGCCACTCTCCCCTACTAGTATCCCCTTTTCTACGGGTAGGTTGATGCAGATGTATGAATGAGTGGATCCTGGATCCACCAATGCATGCACAGATGTATTGTAGGGGGAGAACGTACCCCTGATGACGTCCAGGGCATCTTGCTCCTCCTGAGCTCTCATGGCATAGGCTCTGGCAGGTGGTCTGCCCTCAGGCCTCTCTGCTAGCTTAGATGCAGGCCTCTGTGATGGTCCCTCTGCCTCGAATTTGCCAGATTTCCTACCCTTTTGTGGTGCAGGAGTAGGTCTGTCTGCTTGTGTTAAAGCAGCTGCAGTAGTTCTGCGTGGACAGTTCCTCAGCTGATGCTCTGTCGACCCATACCTTAAGCAGGCACCAGTCACTCTCCAACACTCCCCTTTATGCCATTTCAGACAATGTGGACATGCAGAAGATGCTGGGGCTAGTCTCCTAAACCCCGTCCCTGGAGAGCTGCCCATTGATGGTGTGGACTGGCCTCTCCTAGGGGTGAACTGTGGCCTGGGCCCCTGAGACTGACCTTGACCTTGTGGTTGACTGAACTCTGTGCAGGTGGACCTTTGAACTTCTTCCCAGGTGCAGGAGATGAACAAGACTGACCCGGGACCCTCTTCTGCTGTCTCTCTCTTCTGGTCTGCTCACTTATTCTAACATTTTCAACTTTTATTGCAACTTCCACTAACTTGGTGAAGTCGGTGATTCCCAAGGCAGTAATCATGATCTTTATGTTGTCATTTAATCTCTCATCAAATCTCTTACACCTTTCGGCCTCATTAGGGACTATGTCCCTTCCGTAGCGACTCAATCTGACAAATTCCTTTTCATACTTGGCCACTGTCAGCTGTCTCTGCCTCAGGTTAATGAACTCTCTTCTTCTTTCTTCTAGGTATACACTGCCCACATATTTCTTCTTGAATTCGGAGAGGAAGAAGTCCCAAGTTATTACTTCTGGTTGCACTTCACTAGACACCGTATCCCACCATTCATATGCATAATCTTGCAACAGAGATATGGCAGCTTCTAGGTTTTGCTCTGGAGTGCAGTGGAGTTGTTTTAAAACCCTTCCTATTTTGTTCAACCAATTTTCAGCTGCAACAAAATCATCTTCTCTCTTGCCAAAGAAATCCACTGCTTCAAATTTTCTTACTCTTTCCTGGTGTGATTTCTACTGTGGAGGAGGTGGTGGCGGTGGCGGTGGTGGCATTACCCCAGCCATTTGTTTGAAGAATTCAACCATTTATTGGAACACGACCTGTGGAGGCTGAGCAGGCTGAACACGACCTGTGGAGGCTGGTGGAATAGGTTCTCCCCTACCCCCAGTCTCAGCTGCTGCAGGTGGAGCATGACTCTCCACTTCCTCCTCAACTGCCCTCTGAGATGTGGGGTCCAATCCTAATCAAAATAATAAAGACAAACAGATCTGCATTAGTGTCGCCTCAACTCTTACAAATGCAATTCATCGTATGGACTCAATCTAGGCCTAGAAACGCCTAAATCGTGCTCTGATACCACTAAATGTGACACCCCTTAGCCATCTACAGTGTAGCCGAGCAAGATATGCCACGCAGTGTATCGGAACACCCTATTTTAATTCAATCATTTTTTTTCCTAATTTATTATTATTATTTTCTGTTTTTTTTTTTCATAGTTATGAAGTAAAATTTATGAAATATAATTCATTTAAGTCATTTATTGAAATTATAATTTATTTGAGGTTCCGAAAATTTTATAGAAAATCCGGGAGAGTACCAGCTAAAAATAGAGAAAACAGTTCTTCGGAACCTGTGAAAAACACTTCTAAAATTTTCAACCAATCCCAAACTCCATTTCATCATCAAAATCTCAATATTTTTCAACAACATTTCCATTTCTCAATCATTCATTTCTCATGGTATTCATATACAAGCAATAAATAAATACTCAATTTTGCATTCATAAAAACAATTTCCACTATTTACATTAACATCAAAATACATTACATAAGTCTCAATTACACAAGAGAAAATAAAAGTTAGTTACAAAATACCAAAATGAAACCTAGTGTCCTACCAATGCACTGAAGATGGTGAGGTGACACGGACACTATGCAGAGCTGCAGGAGGTCTCATTCAGTCTGTGGTCTACTGGGCTCTCGGTCTAGCATGGCAAAAGCAACGTGCTAAGCAATAATGCTTAGTGGTGCCAATAATAAAATAAAAAGAAATAATAGAAAATAAATATGCAGTGAATGTATTGATGTCTCATTGTAAATAAATTTTCGATGAGTATTTGTAGTCGTACTTATTTTGTACTGGTTATATTCATTATTTCATTAAATTTATCCACTTTCATTTTTGGTTGCCCAAGTAACCTATCTTTGGATGATTGGACTAGATAAACGGTAAAGCGCCTTTGGGTATCAAGTACCTCGGGCGTCACACCATCGGTCACATATGTGTCTCGGTGTGCAACGAGCGACTAATAATTGTAATAACATTAGGCACAAGGCCAAGTATCAACATAATGTCAAAATGGCTAAAAGCCATGAAATCACAGAATGGCATAATGCCATGTGCAGTACTGCTAACTGAACCCTATTGGCATGCCAAGCTATCCAAACCAATCTTGTTAGGTATACTAGGGCATTTTATACTTTTGAGTTTTACAATTTTTGAATTTCAAGTTTTGGTGTTACTATTCACTTCATTAGTCAACCAAAATGTTGACTTTTGCATAGAAAATAGGTACATTGGTTTTAATACTCTCAACATACCACATTTTGCATTCAAAATTTGTTGGTATTGGTTGCCAATACCATTTCTAAGCTTAAAGTTAATTGAGCAGAATTTTCAGTTTTCATACCTTATATTTACTGTTCCATTAGTCATTTTTGCGGTGGGAATTTGGCAAAATGATCAACATGAAAGTTGTTTCTTATTTTGTCTAGTTGAATTTCCTTTTTTGAATCACTCTATTTGGAGTTTTGTCGCTCAAGTTATGGATTTGAATCCCAAATTCCAAAAACCACAACTGGCTGGATTGGAATTTTTCTGGACTGACCATATCTACAGTGCAGTGAACAGTGACTGCAAGTCACTTGTTGGATAGGTTCTGGTCATATTTTGGGTTAGGTTTCTTCATGAAATTTGTTGGTCTATATCTTGCTGGTAAACTTTCAGGTCAATTGGACCATTCTACACTGAGTTATGGCCAAATGAATAATCACTGTTCATTTGGTCATTCTGCAGAGACAGACTGCAGGTCTCCCGGATTGGGGCAAGCTTTTGGTCCACTTAGTTTTGTTTTATGGGCATGGTTTCTTCACCAAAGTTGTGCCATTATGTGTCTAGTTTCATGTTCAATCAGCCTTGCACCAATTGAACCTCTACAGTTCAAGTTATGGCTGCCCAAACCTGCTGGACTCATGTCCAATTCTGCAGGTCACCTAGGGCAGCCACACTAAACCTAAATCTCATCACTAAACACAATTCATTTCTTGTTACCAATAACTAGATGATCACTAATTGACCATTAAAATGTTCCTACACCATTATAGGAGCTAAACTCCAATTTGCTTAAAACCCTAAATTCTCAATTTCTCTACTCTTCCATTAACCTACAATTCAATGTGCTAAATGTTAAGTTCATATCAAGGGCAGCTTATATACTCATTTAATCCAAAGAAATCGTCAAAACTCTAATAAATCCATGGCTGCCAAAAATATAGAGTGAGTACATCAAAGGTTTTCATTTGAATTTCTTATAAATTTCAAGTTAAATCAACTTTCTAGTCATGAATTTAAAGAGAGAGGAAGATATTGGACACTAACCTTATTAAAGCTCCCACTTGAGCTTGTCAATCCTAAAGATTTCTCCCTCTAATGGCTGTCTAAATATGATTTAGGGTGTGAGGATAAATTTTAGTGAAGTGAGGATGAGGTTTTATGGTGTAAAGGGTGAGGTTTTAGCAAGAAAAAGAGAAAGCTTTAATGGAGATAGTGAGGGAAAGAGGGGCTGCCGGAAATTGAAGGAAATGAGCAAAAAACTTTTTTCAATTTTTAACTCCTTTTTGTCCTTTTTAATTGATTTAAAGGTGCTTGTTAAAAGATGATTGGTGAAGCTCTTTTTAAAGACATCATATGATGTCATAATTACGTATTTTCTTTTATTTTCTTTTATTCTTTTCTCAACTCATTTTCAATTCAATTTTTAGCAACATTTATTTACATTTTATATTATAATAATTATTTGCTTAACTGGACAAGTCGGCCAAAAATCATCTTTAAAGACGAAATGACCAAAATGCCCTTCGTTTGGCTTAACGGGCCAAAATTGTCTATACCGATTGAAAAATTTTTCTAAGCATTTTCTTGACATTCTAATGCCCTAGAAACCTCAATGACCCTTCTCTGGAGTCTCAAAAATTATTTTATGAATTTTCCCCCAGGCCTAGGGCTCCTAGTTGCGAGAACCGCAACTTCCTACTAGGTTACCCATTGCTTGGGCATCAGCTCGTTTAACTTGGTTGTATTTTATTTCTAAAATTTTTCCTAAATTTTTCTTATTAATATTTGAGTTAATTATGGTTCCTCACTTTAGTTTAAATATTTTTTTAGACGTTCTAGCTGTCCAGACCGACACCGATCACCGGAACAGTAGAATGTACGGAATTACTACAGGGAGGGTGTTACAAGAATCACCCCAAAGATGGCCCTTTCGGATTAGTCTTGCATAGTTAGTGAGATACAGAATGATTTTTGAGATATAAAATGGTTTTTGAGATACAGAATGTTTTTGAACAGTAAAGAATTGTGATTTCAATTATGATTTATGCATAATTGATTTTGTTGGAATTACCTTGAATGGTTAGTTATGATTTGATAAATTGAACTTCGTGATCAAAGTCATTTTATACAAATGATTCATATTATTGGCAATGAATACTTTGAGTTTTAGAATTTGATGAATATCCAGATTTCCAAATTATTTGCTATAATTTTTGTTAAAGTATATTGTACTATGTTTTAAACTATAGTTGTGCACCACTGAGTTCACCACTCAGTGATAGCTTTATATGCTGTCGCAGGTGAAAAGAGCATAGAGCAATTGAGTAAACTTCTTTGAAGAGACATTCAGATCAGCTCCAGGTTTACCCATGTACACAGGTTTTGATGTATGCATGTAATAATATGTATGTAAATTATTTGAGCAGTTGTATGAAAACCCTTGTAAAATATTTATGTAAGTAATTAAATGTAAATTATTGTAAATGTAAATTATTTGAGCAGTTGTATAAAAACCCTTGTAAAATATTTTGGTATTTAATTAAATATAAATTATTGTAAATGTAAATTTGAGATTTCATTTACTTTAATAGTCTTGTAATATAAATTTTGAGTCTTATAATCAATGAAATGTTTCTTTATGATGAGATTAGTTTGAAAATGAATAGATTATTTATTGAGAATTGAATTGTGAATTAAAATGAAGTTATTGGATTTGTATTTGAGAAAACATATTGGGAGCATTTTCTTTTGCAGGATTGAAGAACTGTTTTCTCAAAATACAGCCGACACTTTACCGAAATTTTGAAAAAAAAAATTTATAACACCAGATTTTAATCGATGATTTAAATTTTATGAAAATTGTTTTAAAATCCCTTATAGTATTTCTAATAGGTTATCGGTAAGCGAAGTACGGTAATTCATTAGGTGTACTACGAGATCATGTTACATCTTACAGGAGAGTAGGGTGTGACAGGTACTATTCATAACTCGGAGGTTTGGGTATTACAAAAATAAAGTAAATGAATTGTTTATGAATTTATAACATCGATATTCTTTACAGTTGTTGATTCTACTTTTATTTGCTAACCTTTCATTTTTGCTAATTTTGGTGGTGTTGTATGTCAATAAACTAAATTTAGCTATTTGAATTTAATAATGCTGAAATTAACTACCTGTGTAGCCTATATACTAACCAAATTGGATAAACGGATATAATGGCGCTGGGTATCTAGTACCTCGGGCCGTTACACCATCGGCCACAAAGTATCTCCCGGTGTGCAAACAGTGTGGCTAAAAAGCCATATAATCAATCCGGTGATAAGCCAAGTATAATAACACAATGCATATAGTCGTAGGCTATCAAAGTCACAGTGCGGCGTAATATGCCGTAAAAACACAGTACGGCGTAAAGTCATTTACAGAACAGCTGTCAGAATCCTATTGGCATGCCAACCTATTCAAACTAGTCAACTAGGCAAACTAGGGCACATTATAAATTAACTGTTTAATTCTTCAATTTTTAGAGTTTACTAGCTATTATGTAATTCATAAGTCAATGCATATGTTGACCTTTCTAGGTAATATGGATAAGTTGATTCTAGCATCAACATGTCACAATTTGTAATTCAATATGCTACCAATATAATGTAATTTTCCATTTTTGCAAGTTGGCATTCATTGCCAAATTACTTCAAGTATCATCGTATGTAAATGTCAAATTTTCAGTTTTAGTATGCTAGATTGATCTAGCTTAATGTCCTATTTCTCTTAGCTTTTAGCTTCTGGTCAAAGAAGAAAAATTTTAGCTCTATGTCTTATTGAATCTTTGGCAAAATTTCAGGTCATTCTGAGTTGTATAGACCAAGATATGGTCAATTTACTAAAGCTGGACAGATTGCACCTTTAGTGCAAAAATTGGTCAATTTTAGGTCACATTTAATTCTAGTAGTTTTGGTACCTAAACTTGTGCAAGCTATTTGACTTAGTTCTGGCCATTTCTGGATTTGGTGTCTTTATAAGAATTGTAGCTCTATGTCTAAGCTATTCATGGTAAAAATTTCAGGTCAATTGGACCTATTTTGAGTGAGTTATGGTCATCCTAATGACTAATGTTCATATGGTCAAAATTCTGAGTTTGCAAGGTTGCCATTCCGGATTTGGTCATTTTTAAGGTCGGTTTCTAGGTAGAATTTTTGTAACATTTCTACATGAAAGTTGGCCTATTTGGTGTCTAGTTTCACCTCCCATTGGCCTCATACCAATTGGGTTCATAGTTTTGCACTTATAACCTAATTTATGTGCTACCAACACACACAACCTGCATTTAAAAATTACACTTTCAATTTTGACATTCCTCCTCCTCCAAATACTTCAATAGTCAATCATAGCACTTATATGTATATTGTACACAATTCCAGCAAAGCATTTTGGGTAGAACACTCAAGTGCTTAATGCACACAATACACCATTAAAGTTCAACATTTACTTCCACTGAAATTCAACATACCTCAACACCAATATTGCATATACAATTCCATGGCAACTACACATGTTGCCCACAATTTAACACCATCACATCTCATCAATAAATTACATAAACTCACATACAATTTCATAACATTATAGGCTGCCAAAAATGGCAGTTTACCAAAGTATCAAAATCCATTTTCAAACCCTTAATTCAAGCACTAACATGCACATACTTGGACATTAACCTCCTACAACTTCCATTTGAGTTAATCAACCTTGATTCCCATCCATTAGAGGTAAGAAAAACTCAAATACAACAAACTTTCACGCCTGCTGAAAATGGACAAGTTCATATCTCAAAATTTTCTTCCTTTCTCTTCACGAAATTACTCACCTCAACCTAAACACAAAGTTTACCAAAGCAAGGGAGAGGATTTGGACACTTACTACTTTTAGAGCTTGTTATAACTTCACCAAATATCTTTCTTTTTGTTCCCTATAATCTGCCCAAGAGGTGTGGACCAAGTTTAATGAAAGAAATTATAAGGATTATGGCATGAAAATGGAAGAATGGAGCTTTCCATGTGGGCTGACATTGGAGCTTTCATGGAGGATTCATTTTGGCAAGTGAGAGTGAGGTTGAAGAAGAAGATGACAATGAATGGAATCTACTGTTCCAAGGTCCCATATGTCTCCCAAGTTAGGAGTTAGTGGAGTAATAATCTTATTTTTAATGTTTAATTATTCCAAGTTTCCTTATTTGCTCATTTATCTCATTTTTTTTACTATTTACATAATGTATCACAATTTAATTTTTCATGACATTTCTAAAGTGTAGTATCATTTATTTTTAATGGACATTGAGGTCAAAAGGCAACTCTAGGTGTCAAATGACCAAAATGCCCCTCTTCGAGTTGTATTCCCGATTTTTTGGTAACACCGATTTTTGTCTGTTTCTTGATTTTTCTTTTCTTCTTTGTACTAATTTATTAATTTTTATTTGATATTTCTAGTGTCAATTATATTTCAATAAACCTTTACTTATATTTTAATTAACCTTTACTTACATCCCATGGTCCTGGGGTCGACAATGGCCTTCCCGGTGCGGTCACCCATCGCTACAGTGTCAGCTCGTTTAACTTAGTTTCATTTTCTCTCTTTAATTTTTCTTGTATTTTTTTTTTATTTCATCATTATATGTCTATTCACTATCACCGAAGTGTAGTTCCAGACATCCTGACTTGTCCAGACTGACATTAAGTCAACAGAGTAACAGAACGTACAGAACACGTACAGGGAGGATGTTACATAGCTAGCCTTGTGATTTTCTCATAATTCTCTAGCTATCGAGATGAATATTGTTTCGAATGGCATGATATAACTGTGGGTTTTTCTGAAATTGTTTTGAGACTTCCTAAATGAAATTGTTTGGACCAAAAGTTTATAAAT
This sequence comes from Hevea brasiliensis, assembly GCF_030052815.1. Lineage (NCBI taxonomy): Eukaryota > Viridiplantae > Streptophyta > Magnoliopsida > Malpighiales > Euphorbiaceae > Hevea > Hevea brasiliensis. Next base: position 69,079,994 of record NC_079493.1, on the reverse strand, counting down.
CATGTTTTTATCTGTTTTCATGTTAAGTTCAATATATGAATAAATGTGAGTTGAATTATGCATAAATGTTATTTTAGTATATTGTGCACTACTGAGTCATAGTACTCAGCGATGGCTATTATTGCTGTCGTAGATATAGAGACTAAAAGAGCAGCAGAGTGAGCTACTGAAGATCTTGGATCCACATCCCTGAAAGTTTATCGGGTATATTTTATACCCTGTTTGTAATACTTATTTTTTTGTATGTAAATGTATGTACATATATAAACTGATCATGAGCAGTTGTATAGAATTTGTAATAATATTATTTTGGATTTGCTAATGTAAAGTTTGATTGATGAATGTAAATTTTTTTTATTTTAATGAAAAATGAATAGAATTATTGAGTATTATTTTTTATGACAATTGAATTAAGAAATGATATTGAATTGTGTTGAGTTAGTAGTGAGTTTGATGAAAAAGAAATATTGGAAGTGTTTTTACAGGTTTATGAAGAATTGTTTTCTTAAAATACAGACGGCACTCTGCCGAAATTTTTTCAAAAATTTGCGTAAAAATAAAATGGATAAAAATTTGAACTAGTTTTTAAACTTCTATTAAATGTAAGATAATGCTCACCACTTCTAAAAAGAAAGAAAATGGTTTTAAAATCCCTTGTAGGGCACTTAATGAGTTATGGGTAGGTGAAGTTCGATAGTTCATTAGGTATTCAATAGGATCATGTTATACCTTACAGAGGGGTAAGGTGTGACATGTTTTAGTGGTATCAGAGTGAATTTTTGAAGTATATTTTAACTTGTGAATTTGTGTCTTTTCTTTGATAAGTACAACTGCTCAATGTCCTTATTTGTTACATACAGTGCATTACATCATAAATATGAACTAACGGAGGAAAATCTCCTTGTGCTATTTATTCAGCAGATATCCTAACTCCATACTGAAATGGAAGAAGGAGATCACTCTATTGAGCAGTCTATAGAGGCTGAGGCCCAAGGGGAAGCCCCAGCTCTCCAAAATATCAGTGGGTCGGTAGCACCAGCCCCACAAATGCCGCAGTTTCCTACACAATTTGCCCAGCAGATGGCTACAATCTTTCAACAGATGGCTGGGGGTATACCTGTTAAAGCTCCACCCCAGACTTCTGTGGTGCAATCTCAAGCTCCAGTCAGACAATATGACAAACTGTTGAAATATGGGGCGATGAAATTCAAGGGTACAGTAGACCCTTTAGAGGCAAAGTAGTGGCTAGAGAGGATGGACCGAGTGTTCAAGAAACTGCATTGCCTAGATGAACTAAAACTTGAGTATTCAGTGTCTTTGTTACAAGGGGATGCATATGACTGGTGGAAGACCATCCCCCACAGCTTGGCAGAACTGCCAGTATTGACCTGGGACGACTTCATCAGAGAGTTCAGACAGAAATATGTCCCATATGCATATGTGGATCAAAAATTGCAAGAATTTTTGAGTCTGAAGCAAGGGAGTAAATTAGTGGCAGAATATGAGAGGGAGTTCTCCCTCTTTAGCCACTATGCTAGAAGTCTCCTGGCTACCAATAAAGAAAGGTGTAAGAGATTTGAGACTGGTTTGAAGAGTAGTTTGCGGATGCAAGTAGTGAGATTCAGACACAATAACTTCTCTGAGCTCATCTCTCAGGCACTTGAGTTAAAAGGATTAAATTAGAAGTGATACTATTGAAAGAGAAATCAGAGAAGACTGAGAAATTAGAGAAAGATAAAGGGGAAAAAATAGTGGAGCAAAGTCGTAGTGGTACATCTGGAAAGAAGAAAAAATTTGGGGGAAGCAGAGGTAGAGGAGGAAGGTTTGGAAGGGGCCAATTCTCTGCACAGAGACCCCTTAGATATAGTCAGCAGTTGACCAGGGGTTCATATCCTCCCCACCCCTGTGAGACCTGTGGCAAGATTCATAGGGGAGAATGTTATTGGGCAACAGGAGCTTACTTTAACTATGGAGGCAAGGGCCATCTTGCTAAGGACTGCACCAGTGCCCCTATATTTGGTCCAGCTCCTACTACCACGGAAGGATCCATTTAGAGTCTTGCTGCCAGAGGTTCACAACCGATTAGCAGAGAAAGAGGCAGAGGTAGAGGCAATGCTTCTGGTAGTCAGGGTATTGTTAGCCAGTCAGTACAAGGGAGTGCTCCAGCCAGAGTTTATATGATGAGACAGTGGGAAGATGCTGAGACTTTCGATGTTGTAGCTGGTACATTCTCTATCTTTAATCATGGTGTAATTGTACTGTTTGATCCGGGTTCTACCCACTCGTATGTTAGTGCTAGCATAGTTAGTTCTCTTGCAGTTCCGTGTGCCAAAATGGATTTTAAAGTGCTAGTAACTAGTCCATTAGGACAAGAGGTCTGGGTCAACAGAATCTATAGAGACTGTCCTTTGGTGATCCAAGGATATGTTTTTTTGTTAGATTTGATTGAAATGTCCTTTAGAGATTATGATATTATCTTGGGCATGGATTGGTTAGTCAGGCATCACTCCATGATTGACTGTAGACTGAAAATAGTAACTTTTGGTCTCCCTTTGTACGGTGATGTGGTAATACATGGGGAGAGGCAGTTACTGCCATCAAACATCATTTCGGCTGCACTAGCCAGGAAGATGATCAGAAAAGGGTGTGAAGCGTACTTAGCACATATGATAGACACCCAAGTGGGGAGTCCAGCACTGAGGGACATCCCTATGGTATGTGACTTTCCGAATGTGTTTCCTGATGAATTGCCAGGATTACCTCTAGAAAGAGAAGTGCAATTTGAGATTGATGTTATGCCTGGTGTGGATCCAATCTCCATAACACCATATAGAATGGCACCAGTAGAATTGAAAGAGTTGAAAGTGCAGTTGCAAGAGCTGCTTCATAAGGGCTTTATCCGCCCAAGTGTGTCACCTTGGGGAGCGCCAGTATTGTTAGTTAAGAAGAAGGATGGCGCTCTCTGCTTATGTATTGACTATCGACAGTTGAATAAGGTAACAATAAAGAATAGATACCCATTGCCCAGCATTGATGATTTGTTTGATCAATTGAGGGGTGTAGCTGTGTTCTCCAAAATTGACCTGAGATCAGGTTATTATCAACTGAAAGTACAAGAGCAGAATATTCCTAAAACTGCCCTTTGAACCCGCTATGGCCATTATGAGTTTTTGGTAATGCCATTCGGGTTAACTAATGCTCCGACTGCTTTTATGGATCTGATGAACACTATCTTTAGACAGTATCTCGACCAGTTTATTGTGGTTTTCATAAATGATATATTAGTATACTCGAGGAGTGCAGAGGAGCATTATAGACATCTACGGATTATATTGCAGACTTTGAGAGAGAAACAGCTATTTGATAAATTATCGAAGTGTGAATTTTGGCTGAAGGAAATATCCTTCTTGGGGCACATAGTATCGGCAGAGGGCATCATGGTAGATCCAAGTAAGATAAAAGTTGTCCTGAATTGGAGACCACCCAGAAATATCACGGAGATTTGCAGTTTTCTGGGTTTAGCTGGATACTACCGCCGATTTGTGAAAGGGTTCTCCATGTTGGCATCTCTATTGACTAAGCTACTTCAGAAAGATGTGAAATTTTAGTGGACGGATAAATGCCAACAGAGTTTTTGTAACACCCCAATTTGCATAGCCTGGTATATTTCACTATTTCGGTGACTAGTGTCGGTCCGGATAATTAAGGGGATTAGAACAACATCTAAGACAGCTAGATAATCCCTGAACATAAATAATTAGTAATTGTCAATTAGTTAAGTATAAATAAGAAAAAAAGAACATAAGAAGTTAAATGAGCCGAGAGTTACAGTAATGGGTGACCTTCCTGGGAAGTGACTACGAGGTCAGTCTAAACTCAAATTTCGAATCGAAAAATGTGATGCCGCGGTCCTTAGGACTATTGCAAACACATTGGAAAAGAGAAAATCATGAAAAATAACTTTTAAGCAGGTCAAATAATTAGGTCAGGGATCCGGAAGAAATATCAAATAACTTGCAAACCGGATCAGACCGGCGAGGGGCAAATTGGTCAATTCACCCCTAGAGGTGATTCCTGACCTAACTATCCAATAAAATCAGAGAAATAAAAATTTCAGAATAGCAAATTAAATTAAAGAACTATGAAAAAATTAAAGAAGAATAGGAAAAGAAAAGAAAAAGTGGATTATTACATCATCATCTTACCTCATGCATGATGCAATAAAAATAATTGTAACAAACCAAAATTTGACTAAGTAAAAAGCAAGATAAATACTAAAAATTAAAAGAAAAAAAATGGGTCTTCTTCCTCCATCAAGTGTCGTCCACTTCTCTTCTTTCTCATCTCTTTCTTGTTTCCTCCATTGAAGCTTAATTTAAAGCTTCACAAACCATAAAATTCTCCATTAAATCCCCAAAAATTCTTGATAAACCCTACTTTCACAACTTGAAAAGTAGATTGGAGAAGAAAGGGAAGGAAGAAAGTTGACCAATTGAAGGATTTGAGCTTTAATGAGAGGTTAGTAATCTAAACTTGAATATTTTAGTTAAATGTTTATGTTCTTAGTTCAATTAACTTAGAAATATACTTAAAATTAAAGGAAAACTATCCTTGGGGACCAAATAGAAATTCAGCCAGCAATAGGTTAGGGCTCGAAATGAGTGAATTTGATGCATTTGAATGGTTGTTTAGGTTGAATTATGTATGTAGACTATGGATAGGTGTTTAGAATGCATTAGATTTGAATTTTATGAAAGTTAGGGTTTTGGACTTAGGGTTTAGGAGATGAAATTTTAAGAATTAGCCAAATGATGTGTTTGACCTTACTTGAGTTGAAAAATGGCCATGTATGACCAATTGTGGTGTGTAGGAAGTGTTAGAATTAGGTTTAAATTCGGATTGCTTATGGTCATTCTGCAGGTAGCATGACCAAGGTCCCTTTTAGGGACCAAAACTGAAAATTTACCAACCCAATTGGTGTGAGGCTAATTAAGAATGAAACTAGACACAAAGTGGCACATTTTTCATTTAGGGATCATGCCCAAAAAGTGACCAAAACGTAGTGAAAAAATTGACCAAATCCTGAACTGGGTGTTCTGACCTGTATAAAAATGACCAAATGAACAGTGTTTGTTCATTTGGCCATAACTTGGGCTAGGAAAGTCCAAATGACCTGAAATTTTACCACTAAAATGCTGAGACATAGTCCTAAAACTTTCATGAAGAAGACAAACCTAAATTATGCTCTTAATCAAGTCATTCAGCCACCCAAATTTGGTGACCTAAAACTGCTAGAACCAAATTGGTGCCCAGAAAATTTGGTTTAGACCAATCCAGCCAGCCATGTTGAAATGGCTATAACTTGAGCTACAAAACTCCAAATGGAGTGATTCAAAAAGGGAAATAAATTTAAGACAATAAGGAAAAATTTCTATGAAGAAAACTTAGCCAAATTCTAACAGCAATACGACCAATGTACTAGTGCAAAACAGGACACCAAAACTGAAAATTTGCAATTTTGCCTAAAAGAATTAAAATTTGAGAAAAGAACCAAAACCAACAAATTAGGTAACCAAAATGTGGTATGTGAGTGGAAATAGAATTCCCATACCTATTAAGCCTTAGAAAGTCAACAAATTGACTTGAATAGTATCGTGAATAGTAACCCCGAAATACAAATTTTAAAGAACGTCAAGTTTAGCATATTAAAGCTAGGTATAAGTAGAGTTTAATTTATTTGTGGAGTTATGATAAATTGTGATACTAAAATACTGTGAAACTATGTGTTTCAGTGGAATAGAATACCAGGAAAGAAACCGAGACATCAAGTCAAGGCCAAGAGGTGACTCGTATAAAGTTTGTGCACAACTAATTATTTTGTTACTTTTCACTTCTAAAATGATTTGAACAAGTTTATTTTATGATTTATAATTTTGTTGTGTTGAGGATTTTAATTTGTTGAATGAAATTGTATAAATTAAATGTAAATTTTCTTATGCATTTAAGGACTTATTGCATAGTTTTGATGATTGTAAATTTTAAGTTTGATGTGTTGCCAACCTTGAGCATGAATTTATGATGATTCAATATGTTAATGGTTTGTAAACACTTTGTAAATAGAAATTGTTTTGAATATGATTTAAAACCACAGTTGACATGGCAAAATATGTTGTAAATTCTCATTAGCTTGTCTAGTGAGATATCTCCTCCACTAGATGGGGTGAGTTCCTTCCTTTCTGGCTTGCCAGTTGGGGAAGATTTTGAATGAGTACTCATATATACTAGCTAGTCTTTGTTCCTCCCTTTTAGCCTCAGTTATTGGGAGAGTTTGAAATGTCGGGGTGCACAACACGGCAACTATTTGAATTTTGGGTCATGAGTTCAACTGTGTGAATTATTGGCAACGCCCTTTAAATTATGCATAGTTTGATAAATTATGATTGAAATAAATAATTTGTCAGTGATTCAAAATATTTTTGTATTGTTTCGAGATTTAAAAGAAATGTAGATAAATAATTACTATTTGATCAAAATATTATTCAAATGAATAATTTGCATGAATGACAATATTGATTTCTGAATGTTATGAATTTTGAAGAATTTAGAAATTTTAAATTTTATTTGTTATGAATTGTCAAGTATAACTTGTATTAAGTTTTAAATTATTAGTTTGTGCACCACTGAGTTCACCACTCAGCGATAGCTTTGTATGCTGTCGCAGGTGAAAGGAATAATAAAGCAGCTGAGCAAGATTTCTGAAAAGACATAGTGAGATTATCTTCGGGTATATCATAGGTATACCCTTCCACATTATGTAATTCTGTAACTATATGTATGTAATTTCATTTGAGCAGTTGTATCAACTCTCTTGTAATATATTTTTGGATTGTAATCAAATAGAAATTATTGTAAGGTTATCTTGAGATTTCATGTATTTATAAAGTTTTGCACTACTAAATTTTTAATACTCCCATGAATGTAAATATTAATTTCGTTATCTTAATCAGATATTTCAATGTTTGATTTAATTTAAACTGTGTACTGAGTTGCTTGTGTTGATTTGTGAAATGAGATTGAGTAATGGAGTTGTGATTGAAAAATATATTGGGAGTGTCTTTATTTTCAGGTTTTGAATAACTGTTTTCTCAAAATATAGACGGCACTCTGCCGAAATTTTTGTAAAAATTGTGGAGATTTTAAATATCTAAAAATTAGATTTATATTTGGACTTTAAATAAAGGTTTTTAATATCTGAAAAAAATTTTACCCACCAATTTAAAAATGATCTGAAATTGCTTTAAAATCCCTTGTAGTATATTTAATGGGTAACCAGTAGGCGAAGTACGGTAATTCATTAGGTGTACTACGGGAGCATGTTACATCTTACGAGGAGTAGGGTGTGACATGTTTTAGTAGTATCAAAGCTAGTTTTTAAAGTAAATTTTGAACTGTGAATTTGAAATATTTTTGATAAGTACAACTGCTCGAATGTTTGATACATATAGTACATTTACATCATAAATATGAACTAACGGGGAGAAATCTCCTTGAATTGGTTGTACAGGAAATTAAAAAAAAAAAAAAAAACCTATGAATAGATATGGGCAAGGGGGATAAAACAGTAGAGCAATCTGATATAGCTAACGTACAAGGAGAGGCCCTAGTTCCGCAGAGCGTTGGAGGTCCAGCTGCACCAGTCCCTCCTATACAAATTACTGCACAAATGGCCCAGCAGATGGCCATGTTCTTTCAGCAAATGGCTGATAATTTGTCAGCCTAGGCCCAAGTACAAACCCAACCCCCTCAAGAGCAGCATGAAAAAGAGAAAAGTGGGAAATCTATTAGTCAAAGTTCGAGTAGTAATTTGGGAAAGAGAAAAGATTTTGAGGGACCCCGAGCTCCTAAGTATGACAGAGGCAGATCTTCAGGGCAAAAGCAATCAAGAACCATTCGTCAAAGAACCAGAAGTTCCTACCCTACCCATATCTATGACGTTTGTGGAAAATTACATGGGGGTATTTGCTATAAGGTTACTGGAGCTTGCTTCAATTGTGCTGGAATCGGACATTTCGCTCGAGATTATACTAGCGCACATCGATTTATGCCACATACTACACTAGAGGAATCAGTCCAAGATTCTAATTTTAGAGGCTCATTAATAGTTAGTAGGGGCAGAGGAAGAAGTAGAGACAACACTTTGGATAATCCTAGCACAATGGATCAACCCGAGCAGAGGAATACACTGGAAAGAGGGAACGCCATGCATCGAGGGAAAAAGCAGAGACTTGAGATATAGTTGCCAGTATGTTCTTAACTTTTGAAAGGAATAATTATGTACTATTTGATTCCGGCTCTACTTATTTATATGCTAATTCAAAATTATATTTTCTACTGCTATTCCCTCGCATGGAATAAATTTTAATGTGTTAGTAATTAGTCTTTTAGGAAAAGAATTACCATAATAAGCGTGATTGGAATTAATTTTGGAAAAGTTTCTAGTGAGAGACATCTCTTATACTACGTTAAATTATAAAGTTAATCAGTAAGCCTAATTAGGTAAGGCAAGAGGACCTAAAAGTAAGTTATAGTAATATAGCTGTCTTAGATACAGGTAAGGGTATTACTGCTGATAGATTTCAGTAGATATCATAATCAAAATAAGTTTAAGATATTAGTGGATTTGAAAGAAATAAGATATGGGGAAGTTTGATATATAGGGATGTATCATAGTAACTATACAATATTCTTAATGTTTGTGCTATGAGCTGCAGATTACAGTACTAACTTGGGATTTATTGTGTAGAGCTACATACTACCCATTAATACACAAGGATAAGAATAGTTATAAATGACTTTCGCTCTGGTACAAATATACCAGAATAGAGTTTTATTACTAGAACTAAGTTTGAAAATCCTATGTCGGGATTTAAAACTCTACAATTAGAATATCAAAAGATCATGCTTGCAAGATAGTGAGAGTTAAAGTCTCTATTACCATAGCATGAATTACAGTACATCAGGAATTATTATGGGACTAGAGATTTTAGTATGATCAAAATTAAAAAAAAAAACAACACCTATAGGGCTAAGTTATCTGGTCTTTGATATGGGGTTTATAGTTGTTCTGGTATTACAATGGATCTTTTGCTCAAAGTTTAGTAAGCAACAGTGTTCTATTTGTGTAGTAGTAAGACATAAAATATAATTTTGTTCACCTGGAAGAGACAGGATGCTATGGATGATAATTATAACTTATAAAACAGTTAAGAAATGATGTTCTACTAATAACAGTAATTCGATAGGAACTAGTTGGTCAGGTATTCTTTAGGAAGAGCACAATTTTATTGTGCAAATCATAAGGATTAGATTAGAATTAAAGTGAAACTTTTGAATAGCATGGGAAAAAGGAGAGTCCGATAAACTCCCTTCTTAAGATTGAAGAATTGTTTATGGTTCAAAAAAAAAAAAGGGTAATGATTGCAAACTAGCGAAAAAAAAGTTATAGGATATCGGTAGATAAAAGAAAATATTGAAGTAAAATTTAGAATAGTTGGTGCAAATGTAATAAAAAAAACGTTATGAATATTAGTTAAAGTGTTGACTAGAATGGTCAGAAGACCAAATCAAAGTAATATTGAAGTATAGTGGATTTATTAGGGATGATAAGAGGTGCTAAATTACGACTTGACAGTCAAGTTAAGGAAGAAGATAAGATTGAGGAATAAAATAATTAAAGTTAAGTTGTGAAATGAAAAAAAAAAAAGAAGAAACAAATAGAACAGTAAGAAATGAGAAAAACACTAGATGAGGAATTGCCATCAGGGCAAACAACTTACTTAAGACACGTAATGATGTCCCGAACTATTTTATCAAGAAAGAAATAAGTTAAACAAAATCAAACAAGATAGTGCAAAATAGCACATAGGCCTTGGTCATAAATAGGGATGGTAAGAAAATGGTTATGGACCTATGGCTAGGAAAGAGATAAGCAGCTCATATACAACCAACAAGGTTAATTTAAAAAAAAAAAAAAAAGAATACTACAAAGGAAAATAATTGCTAAAATAACAGCAAGAAAAGACTAAAATATTCTAAACTAAACTGAAGGTTGCATCAAATGATCAAGAGATTTGATAAGAAAAGAGTAAAACTAAGTTCTCACCCATAGGATCGTACGAGGTCCTAGAAAAAGTGGATCCACTAGTACACAGATTTGCTTACCTCTAAAATTGAAATAAATTTGAATCTAACTTATGACAAAAGCTCATAAGAAACTTAGCACACAAGGTAAGCAATCGATGAGTAAATAGTATTGGTTAAAGTGCTACGAACCATTATTCTGATTGTGAAGCTACGTAGAAATGTGAGAAAAACATGAGAAAACAACATGTATGACTATTTGAGGACAGATAGCGGACACAATTTCGAGGACAAAATTATTTTAAGGGGGGGAGAATTGTAACACCCCTATTTGCAGAGCCTGGTATATTTTATTGTTTCGGTGATCGATGTCGGTCCGGATAATTAATGGGATTAGAATCACATCTAAGACAACTAGATAAGCCCTGAACATAAATAATTAGTAATTGTCAATTAGTTAAGTATAGATAAGAAAAACATAACATAAGAAGTTAAATGAGCTGAGAGTCACAGCGATGGGTGACCTTCCCGAGAAGTGACTGCGAGGTCATTCTAAACTCAAATTTCGAACCAGAAAATGTGACGCTGCTGTCCTTAGGACTATTGTTAATACAGTGGAAAAGAGAAAATCATGAAAAATAATTTTTAAGCAGGTCAAATAATTAGGTCAGGGATCCGGAAGAAATATCAAATAACTTGCAAATCGGATCAGACCGGTGAGGGGCAAATTGGTCAATTCACCCCTAGAGGTGATTCCTTGTAACACTCCTCACCTGTCTATAGTATAGCCGAGCAAGGCATGTTACACGGTGTGCTAGAGCATCTAGTCTGTGATTATCTCATTTTTTGAACTCAATTTGATTTTAAGAAGTCCTTTATATAAAATTCATATTACGCTGGTTCTATTTTCATACTTTAATAAAATCAGTGTTTCAAAAATGGTAATAAAAATCTGGTGTGACACCCCTTACCCATGTACAGTATACCAGAGTAAGTAATGCCACACGGTGTACCGACACATTCTAATATACCTTAATTAATTGATACCATGCTTGTGAATATAATTTATAAAATATAATTTATTTTAGTCATTTATCAAAAGTATTATTTATTTGAGGTTCCGAAGATTTTAAAGAAAATCCAGCGGAGTACCGGCTAAAAATGGAGAAAACAGTTTTTCGGAACCTGTTAAAAATACTTCCAATATTTGTATTCCATCATCTCAAACTCCAATATCCAAAATCTCAACATTTCAATTTCAATTCTCAGTCATCCATCACATGTGATGCTCACATATATATCACAAATAAACATTTACTTTTCCATTTACAAATACAATTTTCATAATTTACATGAACATAAATATACATTACACAAGTTTAATTACATATATGAAAATCAAAATTAATTACAGAATGGAAAATGACACCTAGTGTCCTACCAATGCACTGCAGAAGTTGAGGTGACAAGAACACTGTGCAGAACTGCAGGATGGACTCACCCAGTTTGTGGTCTACTGGGCTCACGATCGGGATCTCCAGTACCTACGCGTGGCAAAACCAACGCGCTAAGCAATAATGCTTAGTGGTGCAATAATATAATAAAAGAAAATAGCAAGAAAATAAATGTGTATAGAATGTGTATAGAATGTGTATGCTTTCTTTGTTTGGTGTTGGTATTTTCATTATTTCATTAACTTTGTTCACTTTTATTCATTTGGTTGCCCCAAGTAACCTACACTAGATGACTGGACTGGATAACGGGTAACCGCACTTTGGGTACCTAGTACCTCGGGCCACACCATCGGTCACATATGCATCTCCCAGGTGTGCAGGCTAACAAGTCGTAAATAATATCGAGCACAAGGCCAAGTCTCAATACAAAGTCAGAATGGCTAAAAGCCATGAAATCACGAATGGCATATCGCCATGTGCGATCGCTAATCGAACCCTATTGGCATGCCAAACTATCCAAACCAATCTTGTTAGGTATACTAGGGCATTTGAAACTTTTAAATTCTTCAATTTGTGAATTTCATGTTTTGGTGTTACTATTCACCTCATTGGTCAACAAAAATGTTGACTTTTGGATAAAAAATATGTACATTGACTTTGGCACTCCCAACATACCACATTTTGTATTTAAAACTTGTTGGCATTGAGCGTTAATACCATTTCTAAGCATTAAACCAAAGGAGCAGATTTTTCAGATTTGTACCATAATTTCACTGTTCCATTAGGAGCTGTTACAGTGGAAATTTTAGGAAATGACAAACATGAAAGTTGTTCTTTATTTTATCTAGTTGAATTTCCTTTTTTGAATCACTCCATTTGGAGTTTTGTAGCTCCAGATATGGCTCAAAAACCACAGCTGGCCGGATTGCCAATCTGCAGAATTGACCATATCTACAGTGACAGGAACAGTAACTAGAGTCACTTGGTTGGATGGGTTCTGGCCATAATTTGGGGTAGGTTCCTTCATGAAAGTTGTTTGTCTATGTCTTAACTTGTTGCTATAAAAAGTTCAGGTCAATTGACCATATCTACAGTGAGTTATGGCCAAATGAACAGTTACTGTTCATTTGGTCAATTCTGCAGAATCAGTTGCAGGGTATCCGGATTGGGGCCAAGTTTTGGTCCTCTTGCTTTGGTCTTTTGGGCATGGTTTCTTCAGCAAAAATGTGCCATTATAAGCCTAGTTTCATGTCCAATTGGCCAAACACCAATTGGACTAACACAGCCAAAGTTATGACTGTGTAATTGGACTGAAATTTTAGTCCATTTGCTGCTGTCCTAGGGCAGCTTACACCTTGACTTTGCCATACCATTTTTCAGTCCAAATTGTGGTCAACATACCTCAAATGGTCACTTATTGACCATTAGAGTGTTCTTTAATAGTTTGATAAGCCAAGTCAATTTTTACTTCTCAAAACCCTAATGTCCAATGCAATTTACCCATAAACCTCAATTAGCACACTAGTTCAACATCCATGCATATTCACACCTTAAACACCCTTTCTAACTCACTTTAAGTCCATTAAAACAATCAAAACCATTCCTCTATTAGGGCTGCCGAATTCTTTGTTGGACATACACATGAATTTGTTTCATTTATTTCACAATTTCTCATCCATTACAAGCCTCAATCATGGAATTAATGAGTTCTAACTACATATATGCACTAACCTCTTGTAGGGAGATTTTTCTCAAGCTCAAAACTTCACTTTCCTTCTTCTTCTTGGCTGCCAAAAGCTTCCCCAAGTGATATGGTCCAGGTTTAATGAAAGGGGTTAGGGAAATATGGTGGAAATGATGGAAATCTAAAGCTTGAAAAAGCTTTAATGGAGGGTGGCTATGGGACTAAGGTTTCGGCTGCATGAGAAAGGAGGGGTGGCTGCTGCAATTTTTGGTCATTTAGTCTTCATTTAGTCTTTTTATTAGTTAGTCAATTGATGGCTTAATTGTGAGTGGTCAAAATTTTCTTAATGACATCACCATGATGTCATAAATAAGCTTTTTCCTTATTTTCTTTCCTTTCCTCCACTACTCATTTTCAATTTAATTTCTAGTAATGTTTCTTCATATTTTATGTCATATTAATTATTTACTCAACTGGACAAGTCGGCCAAAAATCACCTCTGAAGGCGAAATGACCAAAATGCCCTCCGTTTGGCTTAACGGGTCAAAATTGTCTGTACCGATTGAAAAATTTTTCTAGGTATTTTCTTGGCATTCTAATTCCATGGGAACCTCAATAACCCTTCTCTGGAGTCCCAAAAATTATTTTATAATTTTTCCCCCTGGTCTAGGGCTCCTCGTTGCGAGAACCGCAACTTCCCTCTAGTTACCCATCGCTAGGGCACCGGCTCGTTTAACTTGGTTGTATTTTATTTCAAAAATTTTTACTAAATTTTTCTTATTAATATTTAAGTTAATTATGATTCCCGACTTTAGTTTAAATATTTTTCCGGACGTTCTAGCTGTCCGGACTGACACCGGTCACCGAAACAGTAGAATGTACGGAGTTGGTATAGGGAGGGTGTTACAATTCTTCCCCTCTAATTTAAATTTCGTCCTCGAAATTTACCTGATGCAAACAGTTGAGGGAACTGTTGCCTTCTCAGTGTTGTGGTGCCTCCAAAGCACTTTCACCAATGGAATTTGCTTGTTTCTCAACTCTTTCACTTCCCGAGCCAAGATCCGTAGAGGTTCTTCTTCATATGTCAAATCCGGTTGTATTTCAATTTCTTCTCTGGAGATGACATGTGAAGGATATGAGCAGTATCTTCTGAGCATGGACACATGGAACACATTGTGGATCTTGTCCAGCTCTAGTGGTAAAGCTAGCCTATAGGCCACTGGACCCACACGTTCAATGACTTCATATGGGCCAATGAACCTAGGGCTCAACTTACCTTTTCTTCCAAACCTCAACACTTTCTTCCATGGTGACACTTTAAGGAACACTTTGTCGCCAACCACATATTCTATTTCTTTTCTCTTCAGGTCGGCATAAGATTTACATGCATGCGAGGCAACCTTTAAGTTGGCTTTGATTGATTTTACCTTCTCCTCACTGTTTCACTGTGTCCGCCCTACCGCTTTGTTCGCCCAATTCAGTCCAAAGACACCTGAGTTCTACATTTTCTCCCATACAAGGCTTCATATGGGGCCATTTGAATGCTAGCTTGGTAGCTATTGTTGTATGCAAACTCGCTGGGAGGTATCTATCCCAACTTCCCTCAAACTCAATGACACAACTCTCAAAGATATCCTCAAGGACTGACATATATTTCATGTTATTGTTATCATTTCTATTCAATATTTGTATCAATTTCATTGGTTTCAATTGTTTACGGATTACTCTTTACGATTGCTCATCCGTCTGAGGATGGAAAGTCATCTTTGAAATGGAGTTGTGTACCCAAGGACTCATGCAACTTCTTCCAAAATCTTGATGTAAACCTTGGGTCTCGATCGGATATGATGGAAAGTGGAATTCCATGCGATCTAACTATCTCAGCGATATACAATCGCTAACTTCTCCGGTGAGTAGTCGGTCTAATCGGCGAGAAAGTGTCGACTTTGTCAATCTATCAACTATCACCCATATTGCATCATGTTTCTTCCGGGTGAGAGGCAGACCACTTACAAAATCCATGGTGACCCGATCCCATTTCCATTCAGGTATGCGTATATGCTGTAGCAAACCTGATGGAACTTGATGTTCTGCCTTAACTTGCTGACATGTCAAGCATTTAGTCACATAGTCAGCTATGTCCCTCTTCATACCAGGCCACCAATACTAAAGCTTCAGATCATGATACATCTTTATACTTCCTGGGTGCTTAGCATATACACTGGTGTGTGCCTCTTTTAGAATACTGGCTTTCAATTCCCCATTATCTTGTACACACAGTCTTCCTTTGTAGTGCAGACACCCATCTGCTTTCACCTCATAGTCAGCTGCTTTTCCCTCTGGGATTTTGCTCATAATAGCCATTAGCTTGTCATTTACCATCTGCCCATCTAAAATCTGCTGTAGCAGGTTTGGCCTCACTTGCAACTCAGCCAAAATAGCTCCATCTCGAATCAAAGTGAGACGGGCATTCAATGATCTCAAAGCTGTGATGGACTTTTTGCTCAAAGCATCAGCAACTACATTTGCCTTCCCAGGATGGTAGTCAATTACACAATCATAGTCCTTCAAGAATTCAATCCATTGCCTCTGTCTAAGGTTGAGCTCCTTCTGGGTTGGCAAGTATTTCAAGCTTTTGTGGTCTGTGTAGATATAGCACTTTTCACCATACAAGTAATGCCTCCATATCTTCAGTGCGAAGATAATTGCTGCAAGCTCTAAATCATGGGTAGGGTAATTCTGTTCATGTGGCCTTAGCTGCCTGGAAGCATAGGCGACCACCTTCCACTCTTGCATCAATACACACCCTAACCCATTATGAGAGGCATCACTGTAGACCACGAAGTCTTTTCCTGACACTGGCTGTGTTAACACTGGTGCCTCTGTCAACATAGCCTTTAACTTCTCAAAACTGGTCTGACACTTGTCATTCCAGTCAAATCGGACATTCTTGTGTAACAACTTGGTCATTGGAGCAGCTATTAGGGAAAATCCCTTCACAAATCTCCTATAATACCCAGCTAGCCCCAAGAAGCTTCTGACCTCAGTTGTGTTTCTGGGAGGCTTCCATTCCATCACTGCTTCTATTTTCTTGGGATCCACCCTAATCCCATCAGCTGATACTATGTGTCCAAGGAATGCAATCTCATTCAACCAAAAGTCACACTTGGACAACTTAGCATACAGCTTCTTTTCTCTCAGGGTTTGTAGAACAATCCTCAAATGCTCATCATGTTCTTCCCTGGTCTTGGAATACACCAAAATATCATCAATAAAGACCACTACGAACCGATCTAGGTATGGATGGAAGATATGGTTCATAAGGTCCATGAATGCCGCTGGTGCATTAGTTAGGCCAAAGGGCATCACCAGAAACTCATAATGCCCATACCGAGTCCTGAATGCAGTCTTTGGCACATCTGCAGCCTTCACCCTCAACTGATGATACCCTGATCTGAGATCAATCTTAGAAAATACTCCTGCTCCCTTCAACTGATCAAACAGATCATCAATTCTAGCCAATGGATATTTGTTCTTCACAGTCACTTTATTCAACTGCTGGTAATCAATGCAAAGTCTCAAAGTCCCATCCTTCTTCTTCACAAACAGCACTGGAGCTCCCCATGGTGACACACTGGGGCGTATGAACCCCTTATCAAGCAACTCTTGCAACTGAGTTTTCAACTCCCTCAATTCAGTGGGTGCCATCCTATAAGGAGCAATGGAAATGGGTGTTGTACCCGGCAGTGTCTCAATAGCAAATTCGACTTCCCTTTCTGGTGGCAAACCAGGCAACTCTTCAGGAAATACCTCTGGGAAGTCTCTTACTGTGGTTATGTCACTCAGGTTTGGCTTAGCCTGCCTAGTATCCACCACATGTGCTAGGTAGGCTTCACAGCCTTTTCTCATCATTCTTCTTGCAACTGTGGCTGAGATGACATTGGACAAGAAATCTGTCCTTTCCCCCACAACTGTGATCTCATTACCCTCAGAAGTTTTCAAAGAAATCCTCTTCAATTTGCAATCAACTATTGCCTGATGACGTGACAACCAGTCCATTCCCAAAATCACGTCAAACTCGTGGAAGGGCAACTCAATCAGGTCTGCCAAGAATTCACACCCTTGAATCCTTAACGGGCAACCCTTGTATACCTTGTTCACCACTACACTGTGACCCAATGGATTAGTGACCAGAATGTCTTGGTCACTCTCCCCTATTAGTATCCCCCTTTCTACGGGTAAGTTGATGCAAATGTAAGAATGAGTGGATCCTGGATCCACCAATGCATGCACAGGTGTAGTGTAGAGGAAGAACGTACCCCTGATGACGTCCGGGGCATTTCGCTCCTCCTGAGCTCTCAGGGCATAATTCCTGGCAGGTGGTCTATTATCTGGCCTCTCTGCTGGCTCGGATGCAGGCCTCTGTGATGGTCCCACTGCGTCAGATCTGCCAGATTTTCTACCTCTCTGTGGTGCAGGAGCAGGTCTTTCTGCTTGTGTTGGAGCAGCTGTAGTAGTTCTGCGTGGACAGTTCCTCAGCTGATGCTCTGTTGACCCACACCTCAAGCAGGCACCAGTCACTCTCCAACACTCCCCCTTATGCCATTTCGGCGGTGTGGACATGCGAGAAGATCTGGGCTGGTCCCTGAACCCCATCCTGAGAGCCGCCACCGATGGTGTGGGTGACCTCTCCTAGGGGTGAACTGTGGCCTAGGCCCCTGAGACTGACCTTGACCCTGTGGCTGAGCTGAACTCTGTGCAGGAGGACCCTTGAACTTCTTCCCAAATGCAAGAGCTGAACTAGACTGACCCGGGCCCCTCTTTTGCTGTCTATCCCTTCTGGTCTGCTCATTGATTCTTACTTTTTCCACCTTTATTGCAGCTTCCACTAACTTGGTAAATTATGTGATTCCCATGGCAGTGAGCTGGATCTTGATGTTGTCATTTAGTCCCTCTTCAAATCTCTTGCACCTTTCAGCTTCATTAGTGTAACACCCTCCCGGTAACAACTCCGTACATTCTACTGTTCCGGTGACCGGTGTCGGTCCGGACAGCTAGAACGTTTGGAAAAATATTTAAATTAAAGCGAGGAACCAAAATTAACTCAAATATTAATAAGAAAAATTTAGTAAAAATTTTAGAAGTAAAATACAACCAAGCAAAACGAGCCGGTGCCCAAGCGATGGGTAACCGGATGGAAGTTGCGGTTCTCGCAACGAGGAGCCCTAGACCCGGGGGAAAAATTATAAAATAATTTTTGGGACTCCAGAGAAGGGTAATTGAGGTTCCCATGGCATTAGAATGCCAAAAAATTACCTAGAAAAATTTTTCAATCGGTACAGACAATTTTGACCCGTTAAGCCAAACGGAGGGCATTTTGGTCATTTCGCCTTTCGAGGTGATTTTTGGCCGACTTGTCCAGTTGAGTAAATAATTAATATGACATAAAATATGAAGAAACATTACCAAAAATTAAAGTGAAAATGAGTAGAGAAGAAGAGAAAAGAAAAATGAGAATAAATGTCAATTTTGACATCATATGATGTCATCTAAGAGTTACCCACCAATCACATTTAGTCAACACTTAAATTAACTAATAAAATATGTATAAAAACACAACAAAAGCTCCTAAAATTCCAGCAGCCATCACTTTTACAAAGTTCACCCGTAACTCTCAATTCCCATAGCCAAACTTCCATTGATTTTCAACCAAAGCTTCCTTTCTCCTTTGTTTCCACCACTAAACCCTAACCCCTTTCATTAAACTTTGACTATATCACTTGGGGAAGCTCTTGGCAGCCAAGAAGAAGAAGGAAATTGAAATTTTGAGTGGGGAAAAATTCTGCTCATTCAAGTTAGTGCTACAATTTCATTTTCCTTCTTTTAAATCTTAGTTAGAACATCATTTTGAGCTAAGAAATTTTATGAAATTGAAGTAAAATATATGTGTTATGGTACCTTAAATTTCCAGTAGCCCTATGAAAGTATGAGGTTGATTGTTTAATAAACTTAGAGTGGTTGGAAATCATGGTTAAGGTATTAATATGCATGGAGATTGAACTAAGCATGTTAATCAAGGTTTATGAGTAATTGGTTTGGACATTAGGGTTTGGAAAAGTGAAAATGTGAATTGGCTTAGGAAATTGTTAGGGCACATTTTAATGGTCAATTAGTGACCATTTTAGGTAGGTTGACCCTAATTAGAACTGAAAAATTGGATGGTAAAGTGAAGGTGAAATCTGCCCTATGACAGCAACATAGGGACTGAAAATTCAGTCCCTTTGCACTGCCATAACTTGGGCTGTGCTAGTCCAATTGGTGTTTGGCCAATTGGACATGAAACTAGGCTTATAATGGCACATTTTTGCTGAAGAAACCATGCCCAAAAGACCAAAGCAAGAGGACCAAAACTTGGCCCCAATCCGGAACCCTGAAACTGCCTCTGCAGAATTGACCAAATGAACAGTAACTGTTTATTTGGCCATAACTCACTGTAGATTTGGTCAATTGACCTGAAATGTTTACAGCAACAAGTTAAGACATAGACAAACAACTTTCATGAAGGAACCTACCCCAAATTATGGCCAGAACCCATCCAAACAAGTGGTTCCAGTCACTGTTCATGCACTGTAGATATGATAAATTTCTGCAGAATGCACCTCCGGACAGCTTGGGTTTTTGGACCATATCTGGAGATACAAAACTCCAAATGGAGTGATTCAAAAAAGGAAATTTAACTAGACAAAATAAGGAACAACTTTTATGTTTTACATTTCTTCAAATTCCAACAGTAACAGTGTCCAATGGAACAGTGAAGTTGACTCACCAAAACTGAAAATTCTGCTTGTGTTGGTTTAAACTTAGAAATGGTATTAACACTTAATGCCAACAAGTTTTGAATGCCAAATGTGGTATATTGGGAGTGCCAAAGTCAATGTACATATTTTCTATCCAAAAGTCAACATTTTTGTTGACCAATAAGGTGAATAGTGACACCAAAACCAAAAATTGGCAATTTTGCCAAAATGACCTAAGCTTTGAGAAAGTGACCAAAACTAACAAGTTTTAAATGCAACATGAGGTACATTGGGAGTGTTAAAACCAATGCACCTATGTTCTATGCAAAAGTCAACTTTTTGTTGACTATTGAAGTGAATAGTGACGTAAAAACTTGAAATTCAAAAAAAATTGAAGAATTCAAAAGTATCAAATGCCCTAGTAGGCCTAATGTGATTGGTTTGGATAGGTTGGCATGCCAATAGGGTTCTGATAGCAGTACTGCGTATGATATATGGCTTCATTGCCATTCTGTGATGTGATAGCCTATGGCTATACTGATTATGATGTTTTACTTGGCTTTATGCCTTATTGCTTATATGGCTTATTAGCCATTCTGTTTGCACACCGGGAGACACTTTGTGACCGATGGTGTGACGGCCCGAGGTACCTGGTACCCAGTGCTAGTTTACCCGTTTATCCAGTCCGGTCAATTTGTATAGGTTACTTGGGCATGAAAAAGTATAACTATAATTGAACTGATTGTTAAAGAAAATACGATAACTAAATATCAGGAATGATTACGATAGAATACAAAGAAACTTAAAAGTCATGAAGAAGTTAATATCATAAAACAAGATTAGCCCTCGACTAAACAATAAGTTAATAATTATTCAGTTCTTATGAACACAATGGCTAAGAAATTATGATTTTTATTTGCATATTATTTCTTTCTATTTTATTATTTGCACCACTAAGCTTTATGCTTAGCGCGTCTCTTTTGCAACGCGTAGGTACTGGAGATACAGATCATGAGCCCAGTAGACCGCAGACTGGGTGAGTCCATCCTGCAGTCTGCCCGCGGTGTCGTGTCACCTCAACTTCTGCAGTGCATTGGTAGGACATTAGGTGTCATTTTGACATTTTGTAACTTAACTTTGTTTTTCTCCTATGCAATTAAACTTGTGTAATTTATATTGATGTTTATGTAAATTATGAAAATTGTACTTGTGAATGGAAAAGTAAATGTTTACTTGTGATTTATATGTGATCATCACATGTGATGGATGATTGAGAACTGGAATTGAAATGTTGTTGAGATTTTGATACTGAGATTTTGTTGATAAATTGAAGTTGGGATTGCTTGGAAATTATTTGGAAGTGTTTTTAACAGGTTCCGAAGAACGGTTTTCTCCATTTTTAGCCGGTACTCCGCCGGATTTTCTTTAAAATTTTCGGAATCTCAAATAAATAATAATTTCGATAAATGGCTTAAATAAATTATATTTCACAAGTTATATTCAAAAGGAGGAATAAAAATGAATTAAGAAAAAATAGAGTGCTCGGCACACTGAGTGGCATAACTTGCTCGGCTACACTGTAGTCGGGTAAGGGGTGTCACAATTAGGGACTATCTCCCTTCCATAGCGGCTCAATCTTACAAATTCCTTCTCATATTCGGCCACTGACAGCTGTCTCTGCCTCAGGTTAATAAACTCTATTCTTCTCTCTTCCAGGTATACAGTACCCACATATTTCTTCTTGAATTCAGAGAGGAAGAAGTCCCAAGTTTCTGACTTATTTGCACTTCACTGAATCTGATGTCCCACCACTCATATGCATCATCTTGCGGCAAAGATATGGCGACTTCGGGTTTTGCTCTGGAGTGCGGTGGAGTTGTTTTAGGACTCTGCCTGCATTCAACCAATTCTACTGCAATGAGTCATCTTCTCTCTTGCCATAGAAATCCACTGCCCCAAACTTTCTTAACCTTTCCAGGTGTGATTTCTGCTATGGAGCTGGTGGTGGTGGTGGTGGTGCTGGTATTACCCCAGCCATTTGTCTAAAGAAGTCGGCCATTTGCTGAAACATGGCCTGTGGAGGCTGAGCAGGCTCTGCTTGAGCTGGCGGAGCAGATTCTCTCATGCCCCCAGTCTCGGCCTGCCCGGTGGAGCATGACTCTCCACTTCCTCCTCAACAGCTCTCTGAGATGAAGGGTCCATATCCTATTCAAAATAAGAAAGATAAACAGATCTGCGTTAGTGTCACCTTGACTCTTACAAATGCAATCATGGTATGGACTCAATCTAGGCCCAGAAACGCCTAAACCATGCTCTGATACCACAAAATGTGACACCCCTTACCCGTGTACAGTATACCAGAGTAAGTAATGCCACACGGTGTACCGGCACATTCTAATATACCTTAATTAATTGATACCATGCTTGTGAATATAATTTATAAAATATAATTTATTTTAGCCATTTATCAAAAGAATTATTTATTTGAGGTTCCGAAGATTTTAAAGAAAATCCGGCGGAGTACCGGCTAAAAATGGAGAAAACAGTTCTTCGGAACCTGTTAAAAACACTTCCAATATTTGTATTCCATCATCTCAACTCCAATATCCAAAATCTCAACATTTCAATTTCAATTCTCAGTCATCCATCACATGTGATGCTCACATATATATCACAAATAAACATTTACTTTTCCATTTACAAATACAATTTTCATAATTTACATGAACATCAATATACATTACACAAGTTTAATTACATATATGAAAATCAAAATTAATTACAGAATGCTAAAATGACACTTAGTGTCCTACCAATGCACTGCAGAAGTTGAGGTGACAAGAACACTGTGCAGAACTGTAGGATGGACTCACCCAGTCTGTGGTCTACTGGGCTCACGATCAGGATCTCCAGTACCTACGCGTGGCAAAAGCAACGCGATAAGCAATAATGCTTAGTGGTGCAATAATATAATAAAAGAAAATAGCAAGAAAATAAATGTGTATAGAATGTGTATGGAATGTGTATGCTTTCTTTGTTTGGTGTTGGTATATTCATTATTTCATTAACTTTGTTCACTTTTATTCATTTGGTTGCCCCAAGTAACCTACACTAGATGACTGGACTGGATAACGGGTAAACTGGCACTGGGTACCTAGTACCTCGGGCCGTCACACCATCGGTCACATATGCATCTCCCGGTGTGCATGAGCGACTAACAATGTCAAATAATATCGAGCACAAGGCCAAGTCTCAATACAAAGTCGAATGGCTAAAAGCCATGAAATCACGAATGGCATATCGCCATGTGCGATCGCTAATCGAACCCTATTGGCATGCCAAACTATCCAAACCAATCTTGTTAGGTATACTAGGGCATTTGAAACTTTTAAATTCTTCAATTTGTGAATTTCATGTTTTGGTGTTACTATTCACCTCATTGGTCAACAAAAATGTTGACTTTTGGATAAAAAATATGTACATTGACTTTGGCACTCCCAACATACCACATTTTGTATTTAAAACTTGTTGGCATTGAGCGTTAATACCATTTCTAAGCATTAAACCAAAGGAGCAGATTTTTCATATTTGTACCATAATTTCACTGTTCCATTAGGAGCTGTTACAGTGGAAATTTGAGGAAATGACAAACATGAAACTTGTTCCTTATTTTGTCTAGTTGAATTTCCTTTTTTGAATCACTCCATTTGGAGTTTTGTAGCTCTAGATATGGCTCAAAAACCACAGCTGGCCGGATTGCCAATCTGCAGAATTGACCATATCTCTGATGCTGTGAACAGTAACTAGAGTCACTTGGTTGGATGGGTTCTGGTCATAATTTGGGGTAGGTTCCTTCATGAAAGTTGTTTGTCTATGTCTTAACTTGTTGCTGTAAAAATTTCAGGTCATACCATTTTTCAGTCCAAATTGTGGTCAACATACCTCAAATGGTCACTTATTGACCATTAGAGTGTTCTTTAACAGTTTGATAAGCCAAGTCAATTTTTACTTCTCAAAACCCTAATGTCCAATGCAATTTACCCATAAACCTCAATTAGCACACTAGTTCAACATCCATGCATATTCACACCTTAAACACCCTTTCTAACTCACTTTAAGTCCATTAAAACAATCAAAACCATTCCTCTATTAGGGCTGCCGAATTCTTTGGTGGACATACACATGAATTTGTTTCATTTATTTCACAATTTCTCATCCATTACAAGCCTCAATCATGGAATTAATGAGTTCTAACTACATATATGCACTAACCTCTTGTAGGGAGATTTTTCTCAAGCTTAAAACTTCACTTTCCTTCTTCTTCTTGGCTGCCAAAAGCTTCCCCAAGTGATATGGTCAAGGTTTAATGAAAGGGGTTAGGGAAATATGGTGGAAATGATGGAAATCTAAAGCTTGAAAAAGCTTTAATGGAGGGTGGCTATGGGACTAGGGTTTCGGCTGCATGAGGAAGGAGGGGTGGCTACTGCAATTTTTGGTCATTTAGTCTTCATTTAGTCTTTTTATTAGTTAGTCAATTGATGGCTTAATTGTGAGTGGTCAAAATTTTCTTAATGACATCACCATGATGTCATAAATAAGCTTTTTCCTTATTTTCTTTTCTTTCCTACACTACTCATTTTCAATTTAATTTCTAGTAATGTTTCTTCATATTTTATGTCATATTAATTATTTACTCAACTGGACAAGTCGGCCAAAAATCACCTCTGAAGGCGAAATGACCAAAATGCCCTCCGTTTGGCTTAACGGGTCAAAATTGTCTGTACCGATTGAAAAATTTTTCTAGGTATTTTTCTTGGCATTCTAATGCCATGGGAACCTCAATAACCCTTCTCTGGAGTCCCAAAAATTATTTTATAATTTTTCCCCCTGGTCTAGGGCTCCTCGTTGCGAGAACCGCAACTTCCCTCTGGTTACCCATCATTAGGGCACCGGCTCGTTTAACTTGGTTGTATTTTATTTCAAAAATTTTTACTAAATTTTTCTTATTAATATTTGAGTTAATTATGATTCCCGACTTTAGTTTAAATATTTTTCCGGACGTTCTAGCTGTCCGGACCGATACCGGTCACCGGAACAGTAGAATGTACGGAGTTGGTACAGGGAGGGTGTTACATCTGGCATGTGCTGTCTGTATTTCAGAAAAAATGTCCTTCTAAACCTGTTAAAAATAGTTCAGTATGATAATCTCAACTATCCAACTAATTTTTCAGTCTCACAATTTCATAATTTCAAAATACAGTCCATCATACTTTACATTCATCAAAACACTATCCATAGGAGTTTAATATATACAAATTAGTACAAACTTTAAAGTTTTATGATATCTATACATATTACATAATAAAATGTCAATATACAACTGATAGCTCATTACACAAGATCCTAAGTCCTACCATGTACGTAGTGCAGTGCAGATGACTCTGGACTCCTATGCAGATCTGATGTTTCACCCGGTCGTAGGTCTGTTGGGCTCCCCAGCTGTGTCTCCAATACCTATGCTTTATAAAAGCAACACACTAAGCAATTTTGCTTAGTGGTGCCAAATATAAAGAAATATACACTAAAATAAGGCAAATGAATTGTTTATGAATTTATGACATTGATATTCTTTACAGTTGTTGATTCCACTTTTATTTGCTAACCTTTCATTTTTGCTAATTTTGGTGGTGCTGTATGTCAATAAACTGAATTTAGCATTTTGAATTTAATAATGCTTAAATTAACTGCCCGTGTAGCCTATACGCTAACCAGACTGGATAAATGGATATTCTGGCACTGGGTACCTAATACCTCCGGCCGTCACACCATCGGTCACAAAGTGTCTCCCAGTGTGCAAACAGTGTGGCTAAAAAGCCATATAGTCAATTTGGCGATAAGCCAAGTATAATAACACAATACGTATAGTCGAAGGCTATTAAGTCACAGCGCGACATAATATGCCGTAAAAATACAGTATGGCATAAAGCCATTTACAGATCAGCTGTCAGAATCCTATTGGCATGCCAACCTATCTAAACTAGTCAACTAGGCAAACTAGGGCACATTACAAATCAATTGTTTAATTGTTCATTTCTTTGAGTTTACTAGTTATCATGTAATTCACAAGTCAATGTAAATGTTGACCTTTCTAGGTAATATAGATAAGTTGATTCTAGCATTAACATATCATAATTTGTAATTCAATATGCTGTCAATATAGTGCAATTTACCATTTTTACAAGTCGGCATTCATTGCCAAATTACTTCAAGCATCATTGTATGTAAATGTCAAATTCTCAATTTTAGTGTGCGAGATTGGTCTAGCCTAAAGTCTAATTTTTCTTGGTTTTTAGCTTCTGGTCAAAGAAGCAAAATTGTAGCTCTATGTCTTATTGAACATCTGGCAAAAGTTTAGGTCTTTCTGAGTTATACAGGCCAAGATATGGTCAATTTACTAAAGCTGGACAGATTGCACCTTTAGTGCAAAATTTGGTCAATTTTAGGTCACATTTAGTTCTAGCGGTTTTGGTATCCGAAGTTGTGTAAGCTATTTGACTTGGTTCTGGCCATTTCTGGGCTTTGATGTCTTCATAAGAATTATATCTCTATGTCTAAGCTATCCATGGTAAAACTTTCAAGTCAATTGGACCTGTTTTGAGTGAGTTATGGTCATCCTAATGACTACTGTTCATATGGTCAAAAATCTAGGTTTGCAAGGTTGTCATTCTGGATTTGGTCATTTTTAAGGTCAGTTTCTAAGCAGAATTTTGGCAACATTGCTACATGAAAGTTGGCCTATTTGGTGTCTAGTTTCACTCCCCATTGGCCTCATACCAATTGGGTTCACAGTTTTGCACTTATGACCTAATTTAGGTGCTGCCAACACACATAACCTGCATTTGAAAATTACACTTCCAATTTTGACAATCCTCCTCCTCCCAACACTTCAATATTCAATCATGACACTTTTATGTATATTGTACACAATTCCAGCAAAGTATTTTGAATAGCATACTCAAGTGCTCAATGCACACAATACACCATTCAAGTTCAACATTTACTTCCACCAAAATTCAACATACCTCAATATCAATATTACACATACACTTCCATGGCAACTACACATGCTGCCCACAATTTAACACCATGACATCTCATTAATAAATTAAATAAACTCATATACAATTTCATGATATTATAGGTTGCCAAACATGGCAGTTTACCAAAGCATCAAAGTCCAATTTTCAAACCCTTAATTCAAGTACTAACATGCACATACTTGGACATTAACCTACTATAACTTCCATTTGAGTTAATCAACCTTGATTCCCATCCATTAGAGGTAGGAAAAACTCAAATACAACAAACTTTCATGGCTGCCGAAAATGGCAAGTTCATTTCTCAATATTTCCTTCCTTTCTCTTTACCAAATTACTCACCTCAACCTAAATACAAGGTTTACTAAAGTAAGGGAGAGGATTTGGAACTTACCTCTTGAGAGCTTTCTTTAAACTTCACCAAATCTTATTTTTCTTGTTGCCAATATCTTCCCCAAGGTAAGTAGGCAAGTTTTAATGAAGGATGAAAGTGGAAATATTGGTTTGAGCATGCACCAATGGACCTTTGCATGTGGGGCGGCAATGGAGCTTTCATGGAAGTTCCATTTGGTTGGTTGTTTAGGAGGAAGAAGATGGACTGAATTTCTGTCCAAAATGACTTCAATAGGTGTCCCAAAGCTTGAGTTAGTGGAGCACTAACTTGAATTAATAATTCATTAATCTGAAATTCCTTAATTTGCTCATTTGCCACTAATCTTTTACTATTTACATAATATATCTCATTTTAATTTTTCATGACATTTCCAAAGTGTAATATCATTTATTTTTAATGGAAATTGAGGTCAAAAGGCAACTCTAAGTGTCAAATGACCAAAATGCCCCTCTTCGGGATGTATTCCCTATTTTTCGATACCACCGATTTTTGTCTGTTTCTCGATTTTTTTTGTTTTTCTTTGTACTAATTTATTATTATTTTTTTGATAATTCAAGTGTCAATTATATTTCAATAAACCTTTACTTACGTCCTGAAATTTAATTCTAAGGGTTCCCTCTGGTCCTGGGGTTGGCAACAGCTTTCTCAGTGCGGTCACCCATCGCTGCGGTCCCGGCTCGTTTAACTTAGTTTCATTTTCTCTCTTTTATTTTTCTTTAATTTTTCTTGTATTTTGTTTTTATTTATTTCATCATTATATGTCTATTCACTATCACCGAAGTGTAGTTTCAGACATCTTGACTTACTCGGATTGACATTAGGTCACCGGAGCAACAGAACATACAAAACACGTACAGGGAGAATGTTACAACTCTTCCCCTCTAAATAAAAATTTCATCCTCGAAATTTACCTGATGTGAAGAGTTGAGGGAACTGTTGCCTCATTATCTCCTTGCTCTCCCATGTTACCTCTTTCGTGTTGTGGTGCCTCCATAGGATTTTCACTAGTGGAATTGTCTTGTTTCTGAGTTCTTTTACCTCTCGTGCCAAGATTCTAATCGGTTCTTCTTCATATGTTAGGTCAGGTTGTACAACAATTTCTTCTGCTGAGATGACATGTGAAGAATCTGATTTGTATCTTCTGAGCAATGAGACATGGAACACAATATGTATCTTGTCCAGCTCAGGTGGTAAGGCTAATATGTAGGCTACTGGTCCCACACGTTCAATAACTTCATATGGGCCAATGAACCTAGGGCTTAATTTTTCCTTTTTCCCGAATCTCAACACTTTCTTTCATGGTGATACTTTGAGAAATACCTTCTCACCAACTTCATACTCAATGTCCTTTCTTTTCAAGTTAGGATAAGATTTCTATTTGTCCAAGGCAACTTTCAAATTGGCCTTTATCAGTTTCACCTTTTCCTCTGTCAGTTTTACCAGGTCTGGTCCCACTAGCTTATCTTCACCCAATTCAGTCCAACTTACAGGTGTTCTACATTTTCCCCCATACAGTGCTTCATAGCGTGCCATTTGTATGCTAGCTTGATAGCTATTGTTGTATGCAAATTCTGCCAGTAGAAGGTATCTATCCCAGCTTCCCTCAAACTCAATAACACAACTCCTCAGCATATCCTCGAGGACCTATCACATATGTTTGGTTATTATTATCATTATCAGTTCAATTTATTGTTTACAATAACTCAATGAGTTTCAAAATTTACCTGGATTATTCTTTCTGACTGTCCATCCATCTGAGGATGAAAAGTCGTATTAAAATGAAGTTGTGTGCCCAAGGATTCTTCAAATTTCTTTCAAAATCTAGATGTAAAACTCGGGTCTCTATCAGATATAATGGAAAGCAGAATTCCATATAGTCTAACTATCTCACTGATGTACAATTCTGCTAGCTTTTCCAGCGAGTAGTCAGTTTTGACTGGCAGAAAATGTGCTAATTTGGTCACCCTATCCACAATCACCCATACTGCATCATGCTTCTTCTGAGTGAGAGGCAGACCACTGACAAAGTCCATAGTGATTCAGTCCCATTTCCATTCAGGTATGTTTATGGGTTGTAACAAACCTAATGGAACTTGATGTTCTGCTTTGACTTACTGACATGTCAAGCATTTAGTTGTATAGTCAGCTATGTCCTTCTTCATACCCGGCCACCAGTATCGAAGTTTTAGGTCATGGTACATTTTTGTGCTTCCTGGGTGCATAGCATACACACTGTTATGTGCTTCTCTCAGAATACTGGTTTTTAACTCTTTATCATCCGGTACACACACTCTTTCTTTATAGTACAGGCACCCATTTTCTTTCACTTCATATTCAGTTTCCTTTCCCTCAGTGATTTTACCGATAACAGCCATTAATTTCTCATATGTCTTCTGCCCATCCTGTGTCTGTTGTAACAGATTCGACTTCATTTGTAACTCTGCCAAAATAACTCCGTCATGAGTTAAAGACAGTTGGGTATTAAGAGATCTTAATGCTACAATAGATTTTCTGCTTAAGGCATCAGCAACTACGTTTTCCTTCCCAGGGTGGTCGTCAATCACACAATCATAATCTTTCAGGAATTCAATCAATACCCTCTGTCTCAAATTAAGTTCCTTCTGGGTTGGCAGATACTTCAGACTCTTATAGTCTGCGTATATGTAGCATTTTTCTCCATACAAGTAATGCCTCCATATCTTCAATGCAAAGATAGTTGCTACTAACTCCAAATCACGAGTAGGGTAATTCTTTTCATGTGGCCTTAACTGCCTAGAAGCATATGTGACCACTTTCCCTTCTTGCATAAGTACACACCCTAACCCATTATGTGAGGCATCACTGTAAACTACGAAGTCTTTTCCCGACACTGGCTATGTTAACACTGGTGCCTCTGTCAACATAGCCTTTAGCCTCTCAAAACTAGCTTGACACTTGTCATTCCAGTCATATTTCATATTCTTGTGTAGTAATTTGGTCATTGGAGCAGCTATCAGGGAAAATTCCTTTACAAATCTTTTATAATATCCAGCTAACTCTAAAAAACTTCTGATCTCAGTTGTATTTCTGGGAGGCTTCCATTCCATCACTGCTTCAATCTTTTTGCGATCCATTCTAATCCCTTCAGCTGATACTACATGTCCAAGGAATACAATCTCATTCAACCAAAACTCACACTTGGACAATTTAGCATATATTTTCTTCTCTTTTAGAGTCTACAAAACAATTCTCAAATGCTCATCATGTTCTACTTTATCCTTGGTATACACCAAGATGTCATCAATGAAGACCACTATGAACCGATCTAAGTATGGATGGAAGATATGGTTCATAAGGTCCATGAATGCTGCTGGAGCATTTGTTAACCCAAACGGCATCACCAGGAATTCATAATGCCCATACCGAGTTCTGAATGCAGTATTAGGCATATCTGCATCCTTAACCCTTAGCTGATGATACCCTGATCTGAGATCAATCTTAGAAAACACACCAGTTCCCTTCAACTGATCAAACAGATCGTCAATTCTAAGCAACGGATACTTGTTCTTCACTGTTACTTTGTTTACAAACAGTACCGGAGCTCCCCACAGTGACACACTGGGGCATATGAACCCCGGGGTCTAGTAATTCTTACAGCTGAATTTTTAACTCTTTCAATTTCGCAGGTGCCATCCTATATGGAGTAATTGAAATTAGAGTTGTGCTGGCATAATCTCAAATAGCAAATTCAACTTCCCTTTCTGGTGGTAAGCTAGGCAATTCCTCAAGAAATACCTTAAAGAAATCGATTACTGTGGGTATGTCAGACAAGTCAAGTTTACCCTACCTAGTGTCAAATACATGTGCTAGATAGGCTTCACACCCTTTTCTCAACCATCTCCTTGCAACTGTAGTTGAGATGACATTGGACAAGAAATCTGTCCTTTCACCCACAACTGTTATTTCTTCGTTCTCAGCAGTTTTCAGAGAAATTCTCTTCAATTTACAATATACTATTGCCTGATGATGGGATAACCAGTCCATTCCCAAAATCACATCAAACTCATGGAAAGGCAATTCGATTAAGTCTGCTGAAAACTCTTTCCCTTGAATCTTCAATGGATAGCCCTTATACACCTTGTTTACTACCACACTGTGGCCTAGCGAATTTGTGACCAGGATGTCTTGGTCACTTTCCTCTACTGGTATTCCTTTTTCTACGGGCATCTTGATACAAATATATGAATGAGTAGATCTAGGATCCACTAATGCATGCATAAAAGTATTATAGAGGAGGAACGTACCCTTGATGACATCTGGAGCATCCTGCTCTCTCCACAGACTCTGATACAGGTTTCTGTGAAGTACCGGCTACCTTAGCCTTACCCAGCTTTCTACCCCTTGGAGCTGGACGGGCAGGCTTAACAGTTGATACTAGAGTGGATGTAGCAATTATGCGCGGACAATCTTGGATTAGGTGGTCTGTAGACCCACACCATAAACAAGCACCTATCATCCTCCAACATTCACCCTTATGCCATTTTTGTCAATGTGGGCAAGCAATAAATACCGTTGGGGCTGGTTGCCTAAACCCTATCCCTGGAGAGCTAGCCACAGAAGGTGTGGACTGCCCTCTCCTTAGTGCAAACTGAGATTTGGGCCTCTGTGACTGACCCTGACTTGGTGCTCTACTGAAACTTTGAGTAGGCGAACCTCTGAATTTCTTACTAGGGGCAGAAGATGTACTGGTCTGACCCTAACCTCTTTTCTGTTGTTTGTCCCTTCTGTTATGCTCATTCATTCTAACTTTTTCAACCTTCAGTGCAGCTTCCACTAACTTGGCAAACTCTGTAATCCCCAAGGCCGTAATCATTACTTTAATGTTATCATGAAGTCCTTCCTCAAATCTCTTACATCTCTCGCCCTCGTTAGAGACTATTTCCCGCCCACAGCGGCTCAGTCTGACAATTTCTTTTTCATATTCAGCCACTGTCAGCTGTCTCTGGTGTAGGGTAATAAATTCCCTTCTCTTCTCTTCCAGGTATACACTGCCTACATACTTCTTTCAGAACTAAGTGAGAAAGAAATCCTAAGTTATTTGTTCTGGTGGCACCTCACTAGTTACTGTATCCCACCATTGGCATGCATCATCTTGCAGTAGTGATACAGTAGCTTCCAAATTCTGCTCTAGAGTACAATGAAGTTGTTTCAAGACTCTTCGATTCTCCCAACCAGCTTTTTAGTGTGATGTAATCATCTTCCCTTTTGCCTAAAAAATCCACTGCTTCGAACTTTCTGAGTCCCTCCATATGACATTTTTAATGTGGAGGTGGTGGTGGTGGCACAACTCCATCCATCTGTCTAAAGAACTCAGCCATTTGCTGAAATGTGGGGGGTGCATCTAGTACTGGTGGAGTAGGTTCCCTCCTGTTTCTTGGTTCAGTCATAGATGGAGCATGACTCTCCACCTCTTCATCGTTCGCTCTCTGCGATGTGGAGTCCATATTCTAATCAAAATAACAAATCAAAAGATCTACATTAGAGTCGTCTTAACACTTAAAATTCAATGCATGATATGCAATCTATCTAGGTCCAGAAACGCCTAAACCGTGCTTTGATACCACTAAATGTAATAGCCCTCACCCGTCTACAGTATAGCCGAGCAAGGCGTGCTACATGGCGTGTCGGAGCACCTAGTCTGTGATTATCTCATTTCCTAAACTCAATTTGATTTTAAGAAGTCCTTTATGTAAAATTCATATTACGCTGGTTCTATTTTCATACTTTAATAAAATCAATGTTTAAAAAATGGTAATAAAAATCCGGCATTTGCCGTCTGTATTTCAAACAAAATGTCTTTCTAAGCTTGTTAAAAATAGTTCAATATGATAATCTCAACTATCCAACTAATTTTTTAGTCTCACAATTTCATAATTTCAAAATACAGTCCATCATATTTTACATTCATCAAAACACTATCCATAGGAGTTTAATATATACAAATTAGTACAAACTTTAAAGTTTTATGATATCTATACATATTACATAACAAAATATCAAAATACAACTGATAGCTCATTACACAAGATGCAAAGTCCTACCATGTATGCAGTGTAGTGCATATGACTCTGGACTCCTGTGCAAATTTGATGTTTCATCCGGTCGTAGGTCTACTGGGCACCCAACTGTGTCTCCAATACCTACGCATTACAAAAGCAACGAGCTAAGCAATTTTGCTTAGTGGTGCCAAATATAAAGAAATATAAACTAAAATAAAGTAAATGAATTGTTTATGAATTTATGACATCGATATTCTTTACAATTGTTGATTCTACTTTTATTTGCTAACCTTTCATTTTTGCTAATTTTGGTGGTGTTGTATGTGAATAAACTGAATTTAGCTATTTGAATTTAATAATGCTTAAATTAACTGCCTGTGTAGCCTATACACTGACCAGACTGGATAAACGGATATACTAGCACTGGGTACCTAGTACCTCTGGCCGTCACACCATCGGTCACAAAGTGTCTCTCGGTATGCTAACAGTGTGGCTAAAAAGCCATACAGTCAATCTGGCGATAAGCCAAGTATAATAACACAATACGTATAACCATAGGCTATTAAAGTCATAGCGCAGCCTAATATGCTATAAAAACATAGTATGGCATAAAGCCATTTACAGAACAGCTGTCAAAATCCTATTGGCATGCCAACCTATCCAAACTAGTTAACTAGGCAAATTAGGGCACATTACAAATCAATTGTTTAATTCTTCATTTCTTTGAGTTTACTAGTTATCATGTAATTCACAAGTCAATGTAAATGTTGACCTTTCTTGATAATATGGATAAGTTATTTCTAGTATCAACCTGTCACAATTTGTAATTCAATATGCTGCCAATATAGTGCAATTTACCATTTTTACAAGTTGGCATTCATTACCAACTTACTTCAATCATCATTGCATGTAAATGTCAAATTCTTAATTTTAGTGTGCTAGATTTGTCTAGCCTAAAGTCATATTTCTCTTGGTTTTTAGCTTCTGGTCAAAGAAGAAAAATTGTAGCTCTATGTCTTATTGAACCTCTGGCAAAAGTTTAGATCATTCTAAGTTGTATAGGCCAAGATATAGTCAATTTACTAAATATGGACAGATTACACCTTTAGTGCAAAATTGGTCAATTTTAGGTCACATTTAGTTCTGGCAGTTTTGGCACCCGAAGTTGTGCAAGCTATTTGACTTGGTTCTGCCCATTTTTGGGCTTTGAAGTCTTCATAAGAATTGTAGCTCTATGTATAAGCTAACCATGGTAAAAATTTCAGGTCAATTGGACCTGTTTTGAGTGAGTTATTGTCATCCTAATGACCACTATTCATATGGTCAAAAATATGGGTTTGCAAGGTTGCCATTCTAGATTTGGTCATTTTTAAGGTCAGTTTCTAGGCAGAATTTTGGCAATATTTCTGCATGAAAGTTGGCCTATTTGGTGTCTAGTTTCACACCCCATTGGCCTCATACCAATTGGGCTCACAGTTTTGCACTTATGACCTAATTTAGGAGCTGCCAATACATACAACCTACATTTGAAAATTACACTTTCAATTTTGACAATCCTCCTCCTCCCAACATTTTAATATTCAATCATGGCACTTCTATGTATATTGTACACAATTTCAGCAATGTATTTTGAATAGAATACTCAAGTGCTCAATGCATACAATACACCATTCAAGTTCAACATTTACTTTCACCAAAATTTAACATACCTCAATATCAATATTACACATATACTTCTATGGCAACTATACATGCTGCCCAAAATTTAACACCATGACTTCTCATTAATAAATTACATAAACTCACATATAATTTCATGACATTATAGGCTACCAAACATGGCAGTTTACCAAAGCATCAAAGTCCCATTTTCAAACCCTTAATTCAAGCACTAACATGTAAATACTTGGGCATTAACCTACTACAACTTCCATTTGAGTTAATCAACCTTGATTCCCATCCATTAGAGGTAAGAAAAACTCAAATACAACAAACTTTCATGGCTGCCAAAAATGAACAAGTTCATATCTCAATATTTCCTTTCTTTCCCTTCACCAAATTACTCACCTCAACCTAAACACAAGGTTTACTAAAGCAAGGGAGAGGATTTGAGTTGAGTAATGATCGATTTTTATCATTTGTGGTGTGTATGAATTGTTGGAACCAAGTTCCAATTCGAATTGGTGAAGGTCAATCTGCAGGCAGCTTTACCAAGGTCCCTTTTAGGGACCAAAACTAAAAATTTACCAATCCCATTGGTGTGAGGCCAATTGGGAATGAAACTAGACACAAAATGGCACATTTTTCATTCAGGAATCATGCCTAGAAAGTGACCATAACTTAGTGAACAATTAGGCCAAATCCGGAATTTGGCAAACTGACCTGTGCTAAAATGACCCAATGAACAATAGTTACGTTAATGACCATAACTTGGTCTAGGATGGTCCAAATGACATGAATTTTATATCGAAAGAAAGTTGAGACATAGCCCTACAACTTTCATGGAGAAAACAAACCCAAATTTTGATCTTAACCTATTTGAAAAACCACCTGCAGTCAACCCATAAAAAACTGCCATTATCCAGTAAATGTCCAGAATTCTGGGTAACACTTAATCCAGCCAGCCATGTTCAAATGACTATAACTAGGGCTACAGAACTCCAAATGGAGTGACTCAAAAAGGGAAATAAAGTTAAGACAATAAGGAACAACTTCTGTGAAGAAAACTTAGCCAAATTACCACAGCAACTTGATCAATGGAATAGTGTAAAATAGGACACCAAATCTGAAATTTTGGAATTTCACCTAAGAAACTTAAAGTTTGAGGAAAACAACCAAAACCAACAAGTTAGATAACCAAAATGTGGTATGTGGGTGAAATTAGAATTCCCATACCTCTTAAGCATTAGAAAGTTAACAAATTGACTTGAATAGTGTCATGAATAGTAACTCCGAAATGAAAATTTTCAAGAACGTTAGTTTAAGCATATTGGGGCTAGAATTAAGTATATATGAATTAATTTTTAGATTTATTATGAGATAAGATACTAAAACACTATAAATTGTGTGTTTCAACTGAAAAAGACTTGGAAAAGGATAGGGCGAACTGAGTCAAGGCCTAGAGGTGACTCACATCAGGGTTGTGCACAATAAACTTAAAATTCTTTGTTTTTACTTGACAATTCTTGAAATAAATGTTGTGAATAATTTTGATTGTTATGGCTTTGAAAATCTTATTTGAAAAATAGTTTGTTGCCTACTTTGTAAATGAAAAGTTTGGAATGAAATATGATTTGTGAATTGTATGAAATGTTTGAATAACTTGATTTAAATTGTTTTTGAATCACACTTGGCATGGCAATATTACTATGTTCCTCCTCCACTTGTGGGGTTAAGTTTGATATTTGATCACTTTCCTTCCTCTCTGGCTTCCTAGTCTGAGGGATGAGTTTGGATGAGTACTCATTAGTTAGCTAGCCACCTCCCTCATTGATTTCGATTAGTGGGGTGAGTTTTCCTTGTCGTGATGTACACACGGCATGTTCGGAAATTTTGTGTCATGGCCTAAGTTGTGTTATTGATTGGCAACACTGTGTTTATTAAATTATTTGATCAAATTGTGTTATATTAAGCTTTAAAAATTGTGGAATATTTAAATGGTGAATTGTTATAAAGGTGATTTGAAAAATTGTGAAATGTGATTGTGAAATATTTGAACTGTGAATTGATAACAAATGTTTTATAGTATGCATTTTATACTTTATTGTGCACCACTGAGTATTTTTATACTCAGCGATAGCTTTCTTTGTTGTCACAGATAGAGACAAGGAAAAAGTAGTAAAGTGAACTACTGATTGTTGGGACTACACGAAGGCTTTTGTATGGGTATTTAGTTATACCCTTGTAGTTTATTTTGATGTAAATAGTTTAGTGTCATATGTGTTAATGTAAAATTGAGCAGTTGTGCATTAAATTTGTAATAATATTATTTTTTATTTTTTTTTTGTAAATTAAGATTTGTGTATATAAATTTAATTTAATACAATGTTTATGAGTTTATCGAATTATTTTAAAAAAATTTTAAGTAGTGAAATTTGAGTTGAAATTT
The DNA here is from genome assembly GCF_030052815.1 of Hevea brasiliensis. Classification (NCBI taxonomy): domain Eukaryota; kingdom Viridiplantae; phylum Streptophyta; class Magnoliopsida; order Malpighiales; family Euphorbiaceae; genus Hevea; species Hevea brasiliensis. Next base: position 69,042,282 of record NC_079493.1, on the reverse strand, counting down.
GGTTGAATTGTATTGATTTGGAGATATATTGGCAGTTGGGGTTGAGAAATGAAATCAATTATTTGGAAGTGTTTTTTTTTTTTTTTAGGTTTTGAAGAACTGTTTTCTTAAAATACAGATGGCACTCTGCCGAAATTTTTTTAAAATTTGCTTAAAAATAAAATTGGTCAAAAATTTTACATAGCTTTTCAACTGCAATTAAATGTTTTTAATTCCTACCAAGAGTGCTCGCCACCTTCGTAAAGTAGGAAAATTATTTTAAAATCCCTTGTAGTATATTTAATGGGTTACTGGTAGGCGAAGTACGGTAATTCATTAGATATACTACGGGATCATGTTACATCTTACTGAGGGGTAGGGTGTGACACACTCTGCCAAAATTTTTGTAAAAATTGTGGAGATTTTAAATATCTAAAAATTAGATTTATGTTTGGACTTTAAATAAAGGTTTTTAATATCTGAAAAAAATTTTACCCACCAATTTAAAAATGATCTGAAATTGCTTTAAAATCCCTTGTAGTATATTTAATGGGTTACCGATAGGCAAAGTATGGTAATTCATTAGATGTACTACGAGATTATGTTACATCTTACTGAGGGGTAGGGTGTGACACACTCCGCCAAAATTTTTGTAAAAATTGCAGAGATTTTAAATATCTAAAAATTAGATTTATGTTTGGACTTTAAATAAAGGTTTTTAATATCTGAAAAAAATTTTGCCCACCAATTTAAAAATGATCTGAAATTGCTTTAAAATCCCTTGTAGTATATTTAACGAGTTACCGGTAGGCGAAGTACGGTAATTCATTAGGTGTACTATGGGAGCATGTTACATCTTACGAGGAGTAGGGTGTGACATTTTTGATGAATTGAAGAGGTGTTTGACTGAGGCTACAGTCCTTACTTTACCTACACCGGGTAAAGAATATACAGTTTATAGCAATGCTTCTCACAATAGGTTAGGCTGTGTACTGATGCAAGAGCAGAATGTTAGTGCCTATGCATCAGGCCAGCTGAAACTGCATCAGAGGAGTTATCCGACACATGACTCAGAGCTTGCAGCTATTGTGTTCGCTCTTAAGATCTGGAGACACTATTTGTATTGGGAGAAATGTTACATCTACACAGATCATAAGAGTTTGTAGTATCTGGGCATTGAGAAGGAGTTGAATTTGAGACAGAGGAGATGGTTAGAGTTAATAAAAGACTATGATTGTCTGATAAACTATCAGCCAAGGAATGCTAATGTGGTGGCTGACGCCTTAAGTCGTAAGACTATGGCAAGTCTACGGGTTTCAATTTTGTCTATGGTACATGAGTTGCGAGTATTGCATGCCAGCTTAGAAATTAATGATTAGGGGCAGACAGCAGTTGTATGGCATGTACAACCAGTGTTGATTGATCAATTAGAATGGCTACTCAGAATGATTAAAAGTATCAGAAGCTATTAAAAGAAGTCAAACAGGGTAAGAAACCTGAGTTCTCAGTGAGAGATGATGGCCTATTGCTACACCAGGGTAGAATGTGCGTTCCTAATGACGTTGACTTGAGGTAGATCATTTTGAAGGAAGCACATGAGTCTCCTTTTGCTATGCACCCTGGTGGCATAAAAATGTATATAGAGCTAAAAGAACACTACTGGTGGATGGGTATGAAAAGAGATGTAGCATAATGATTTTCCAAATGCGTAACTTGTCAGCAAGTGAAGGCAGAGCATCAAGTACCAGCTAGTTTGTTACATCTATTACTAGTACCGAAATGGAAATGGGAGAGAATAACAATGGATTTTGTAATGGGACTTCTGAGGACACAGAAGAGCCAAGATGCAATATGGATCATTATTGACAGACTGACCAAGTTTGCTCATTTTCTGCCTGTACAGATGGACTATAGTTTAGAAAGATTGGCCAAGTTATACATTGATGAGATAGTAAGACTACATGGAGTGCCAGTATCCATCGTATCTAACAGAGATCCTAGGTTCACTTTTAGATTATGGGGTAGTCTTCAGAGAGCCCTGGGAACTAGATTGAACTTTAGCACGGCATTCCACCCACAGACCGATGGCCAGTTTGAGAGGGTAATTCAGATCTTGAAGGATATGCTACGGGCTTGTGTGATTGAAGTTGAGGGTAGTTAGGACACACACTTGCCTTTGATTGAGTTTGCTTACAACAACAGTGTGACACCCCTTACCTGTCTACAGTGTAGCCGAGCAAGTTATGCCACTCAGTGTGCCGGAGCACCAACTTATGTTTCTAATACAATTTATCCCTTTTATTCATTTATTTTTAATTTTTGATAAATCTAGATTTTTCCACAAATCTTATAGAAAAATCTAGATTTATCAAAAATTGAAAATAAATGAATTAAAAGGGATAAATTGTATTAGAAACATAAGTTGGTGCTCCGGCACACTGAGTGGCATAACTTGCTCGGCTACACTGTAGACGGGTAAGGGGTGTCACATTTAGTGGTATCAGAGCTAAATGGTCACTAATTGACCATTAAAACCTATTTTCATCATCACATAGTCAAAATCCCATTTTTCCACTCCAAACCCTAACTCAAATATTACCACACATGCATTCTCACTTCATTTCATCAATCCACTTAGTAAATACATATTATGGGAAGCCATGATAGTCTTTTAATTTCATTAAACTCAATACAATCAAACCCTAACCATGGCTACCAAAAATCTAGGGTTTACATACAAATGGTATTCAACAATTTTTTTCTTCGTAATTTACACTCATTCAAAGTCCTTATCATGAATCTAAAATAAAATTCATGGTTAGGTCACTAACCTCAAAGAAGTGAGATTTTCCCACTTGCTAAAGCTCTTGTTTTCCTCTTCTTTTTGCTCCCAAAAGAATCACCAAGGTGTAAGAGCAAGTTTTTGTGTTGAGAAGTTTAAGTTTTAATGGATGGAAACCCAAGAAATCAAGCTTGGTAAAGCTTTGGTTATGGAGGGCAAAGGGGTGGCATGAAGAACAAGGAGAGAGGAGCTTCACAAATTTTTGGACTTCTTTTTCTTTCTTTTTCTACCAATTAAGTCTTTTTAAATACCTTGGTGACATGTGTCAACACTTGATTCGGTTGGAGACTTTTAATGACATCCTTATGATGCCATAATTTCAATTTCTTTCATTTTTCCATCCTTTTCTTGTCCAATTAATTTCAATTAAATTTTTAACAAATTTAATCATATTTTATGTTATATAAATTATTTATTTAACTGGAAAAATTGGCCAAAAAATCATCTCTAAAGACGAAATGACCAAAATGCCCTCCTTTTGGCTTAACTGGCCAAAATTGTCTGTACCGTTTGAAAATTTTTCTAAGTATTTTCTTGGCATTCTAATGCCATAAGAACCTCAATGACCCTTCTCTGGAGTCCCAAAAATTATTTTATAATTTTGACTAAATTTTTTTCTTATTAATATTTGAGTTAATTTTTGGTTCCTTACTTTAGTTTAAATATTTGTCCAAACGTTCTAGCTGTCCGGACCAACACTGGTCACCGGAATAGTAGACTGTACAGACTAGCTAAAATGAGAATGTTATAAACAGCTACCAATCAAGTATTGGGATGCCTCCATATGATGCTTTATATGGCAGAAAATGTAGAACCCTGTTGTGTTGGGATGAGTAGGTGAAAGAAAGATGATTGGGCTAGAAATTATTCAGCAAACTGAGGAGAAAATCAGATTAGTTAGAGATCGGCTCAAAGCTGCATCAGACTGTCAGAAGTCCTACATTGATCTGAAGATAAGGGATATTGAATATGCAGTGGGTGACAAAGTATTCCTTAAGGTTTCCCTAAGGAAGAAAATTATGAGATTTGGCAGAAAGGGGAAACTGAGTCCTCGTTTCATTGGGCCATATGAGGTTATGGAGAGAGTGGGTCCTTTGGCATATCGTTTGGCACTACCTCCAGAGTTAGAGAAGATACATAACGTCTTCCATGTATCAATGTTGAGAAGGTATAGATTTGAACCATCTCATGTGTTACCAGTGGAAGAAATTGAAGTGAATCCAGACCTCAAATATGAAGAAGAACCCATGGAGATTCTGGCTTATGAGGTGAAGCAGCTGCGGAACAAGCAGATATAATTAGTGAAAGTGTTGTGGAATCATCATTCGAGCCAGGAGGTGACTTGAGAATGAGAGAAGGACATGAGGAAACAACACCCACAGCTGTTCAGAAACTAATACCAGATAAATTTCGAGATGAAATTTATTTTAAGAGGGAGAGAATTGTAACACCCCTATTTGCATAGCCTGGTATATTTCACTATTCCGGTGACCGGTGTTGGTCTGGATAATTAAGGGGATTAGAACCACATCTAAGACACCTAGATAAGCCCTGAATGCAAATAATTAGTAATTGCCAAATAGTTAAGTATAAAGAAGAAAAATAAAGTATAAAAAGTTAAATGAGCCGGGAGTCACAGCGATGGGTGACCTTCTCGGGAATGACTGCGAGGTCAATCTAAATTCAAATTTCGAATCATAAAATGTGACGCTGCGGTCCTTAGGACTATTGCAAACATAGTGGAAAAGAGAAAATCATGAAAAAGATTTCTTAAGCAGGTCAAATAATTAGGTCATGGATCCGGAAGAAATATCGAATAACTTGCAAACCGGATTGAACTAGCGAGGGGCAATTTGGTCAATTCACCCCTAGAGCTGACACCTGACCTAACTATCCAATAAACTTGGAGAAAAGAAAATGTCGGGATCAAAAATTAAATTAAAGAATTAATGAAAAAATAAATGAAAAAGAAAAAGAAAGAAAAGAAAAAGTTTATTTGCATCATGCATGACATAAGCATGATGTAACAAATCTAATATTTAAAAATTGAAATTTGGGATAAATTCTAATAATTAAAAGACAAAAAAAAAATTCACTTCTTCTTCTCCAAAAAAACGTCACCTCTCTCTCTCCCACTTCTCTTGCCACAAACCACCATGGATGCTTGAGATCAAGCTTTCAAACCCCCATTAAACCTCATTTTGTTCCCAAATTTCATCATTCAAACTTGTTAGACCAACTTGAGAAGGTGATTGATCAAGGAAAGGAAGGAGGAAAAATAAAAATTGAAGATTTGAAATTCAAAGAAAGAGGTTAGTCATCAATCACTTAGTTTTTCTTTAAAATTCATGCAAATATGCTTTAATAAACTTAGAAATTATGTAAAATCAAACAAAAATAATTATTGAGAGACCAAACATGAATTTCGTCCAGCTAGGGTTAGGGTTTGAAATGAATGAGTTTGAAGTATTTGGATGGTTATTTGAGGTGCATTAGGTGTAGAGATCATGAATGTGCACTTTGAATGCATTAAATTGAACTTTATGTGTAGTTAGGGTTTGAGCATTTTGAAGAAATTGAAGAAAAAGTTGAGAATTTGTCAATTGATATAGTTAACCTTATTTGAGTTGAGAAATGGTCAATTGCGACCATTTGTGGTGCGTATGAATTGTTGGAACCAAGTTCCAATTCGGATTGGTAAGGGTCAATCTACAGGCAGCTTGACCTAGGTTTATTTCTGGGATCAAAACTGAAAATTTACCAACCCAATTGGTGTGAGACCAATTGTAAATCAAACTAGACACAAAATGGCACATTTTTCATTTAGGAATCATGCCTAGAAAGTGACCATAACTTAGTGAACAATTAGGCCAAATTCGGAATTGGGCAAACTGACCTATATAAAAATGACCAAATGAACAGTAGTTATGTAAATGACTATAACTTGGTCTAGGAAGGTCTAAATGACCTGAATTTTATACCGATAGAAAGCTGAGACATAGCCCTACAGCTTTCGTGAAGAAAACAAACCCAAATTTGGATCGTAACCTATTTGAAAAACCACCTGCAGTCAACCCACAAAAATTGCCAAAATCCAAAATTTGCCCAGAATTCTGGGTAACACCAAATCCGACCAGTCATGTTCAAATGACTATAACTAGGTTACAAAACTCCAAATGGAGTGATTCAAAAAGGGAAATAAAGTTAAGACCATAAGGAATAACTTCTATGAAGAAAACTTAGCCAAATTACCACAGCAACGTAACCAATAGAACATTGCAAAATTGAGTACCAAATCTGAAATTTTAAAAGTTTCACCTAAGAAACTTAAAGTTTGAGAAAACAATCGAAACCAACAAATTAGGTAGCCAAAATGTGGTATGTGGGTAAAATTAGAATTCCCATACCTATTAAGTATGAGAAAGTCAACAAATTGACTTGAATAGTATCGTGAATAGTAACCCCAAAATGCAAAATTTTAAAGAATATCAAGTTAAGCATATTAAAGTTAGATATAAATAGATTTGAAATTATTTTTGGACTTATGATAATTTATGGTACTGAAACACTATAAAATTGTGTGTTTTAGTTGAAAAAAATACCGGGAAAGAACCCAAGGCATCGAGTCAAGGCCAAGAGGCAACCCGCATAAGGTTTGTGCATAACATAAACATTCTTTAAAATTCCTTTGCAAAGTGCGTGAAATGATTTGTGGTTTATTTATATTGTAAAATAAGGATTGAAATGTACACTATGCTTTTGATCTAAATTGCTGGAAATTTGATGATATGTGATTTAATTGTCAGTAAATGTTTAATAAATTGATAAGATAGTTTTGAAACCACAGTGTCATGATCATATAATTGAATGTCTCACTAGCATGACCAGTGGAAGAAATTAGTTTGGAATTTTGATTCCTTCTCTGGCAGTGTTGAGGTGTGTGCTAGTAGATGAAGAAATTTGAATGGGTACCCGTAGTTTGAGCTAACCAGCTTTGTGATTTCTCATAAGCCTCTGGCTATTAAGATGAATATTGTTTCTAATGGTATGATATAACTGTGTTTTTATGAAATTGTTTTGAGACTTCCTAAATAAAATTTTTTGGACCAAAAGTTTATAAATCATGTTTTGTATATGTTTTCATGTTCAGTTCAATATTTGAATAAATGTGAGTTGAATTATGCATAAATGTTATTTTAGTATGTTGTGCACCACTAAGTCATAGTACTCAGCGATGTTTGTTATTGCTATCGCAGATAGAGAGACTAGAAGAGCAGCAGAGTGAGCTACTGAAGATCTTGGAGCCACATCCCTAAAAGTTTATCGGGTATATTTTATACCCTATTTGTAATACTTCTTTTGATGTATGTAAATGTGTGTATATGTATAAACTGGTCATGAGTAGTTATATAGAGTTTGTAGTAATATTATTTTGGATTTGCTAATGTAAAGTTTGATTGATGAATGTAAATTGTTTTTACTTTAATGAAAAATGAATGGAATTATTGAGTATTATTTTTTATGACAATTGAATTGAGAAATAATATTGAATTGTGTTGAGGTAGTAGTGAGTTTAATGAAAAAGAGTTATTAGAAGTGTTTTTATAGGTTTTTGAAGAACTGATTTCTTAAAATACAAATGGCACTCTGCCAAAATTTTTCAAAAAATTTGCGTAAAAATAAAATGGACAAAAATTTGAACTAGTTTTTAAACTTCTATTAAATGTAAGATAATGCTCAACACTTCTAAAAAGAAAGAAAATGGTTTTAAAATCCCTTGTAGGGTACTTAATGAGTTATCGGTAGGTAAAATTTAATAGTTCATTAGGTATTCTACGGGATTATGTTATGCCTTACAGAGGGGTAAGGTGTGACAATTGGACGTTTCTACACTGAGTTATGACCAAATGAATGGACATTGTGTATTCGGTCATTTTGCCCAGGCAGAATTCGTGCTACCCAGATTTGGTCAATTTTTTGGGCATCATAAGTTTGTTTTCTGGATAGAGTTCCTTCATCAAAGTTGTGCCATTATGTGTCTAGTTTCATGTCCAATTGGCCTTGCACCAATTGAACCTACACAACCCAAGTTATAGCTGCCCAAACATGCTGGACTCATATCCAGACCTGTAGGGCACTCAAGGCAGCACACCCAATCTCAAATCCAAAGCTATAATACACTTCAATTTCTCATTATACTCATCCAAATGGACGCTAATTGACCATTAGAACTTCCATTCACCAATACATGAGCAAAATCCAAATTTTATGCCCCAAACCCTAACTCCAACAATCTCAATTCTCTATATACATACAATCCATGAATTAAAACACCAAAATCATGTTCAATGGTAGCCATACACAACTATTATACAATCAAATTGATGAAATCCTAAGGTACCCTAAGGCTATTGAAATTTCATGAGGCAAGTTCATACATCCTTAATTCATTTTTCATCAATTTTTCAACTTAACTCAACTTAGATTCATGCTTAGAAAAGAGTGGAAGCAAGAAAATTGGCACTAACCTTGTTAGAGCTAACTCCCAAGCTTGCAAAACCTTCCTTTTCCTTCTTCTTTTTACTGGTTAGAGAGACTTTAAGGGGTGAGGAAGAGGTTTTGTGAAGCGAGCTTAAAATTTTAGGGTGGTTTATCAAGAATTTCTAGTGAGAAGTTTGATCAACATGGTGAGAGGAGTGAGAGAAGAGGCCGGCTAAATGGGGAAGATAGGTAGCAGAATTTTCTTTTCATTTTTACCTCAATTTATTTGTGTTTATCTCTTTTTAATTGGCTTGTGTATTTCCCATTGGTTAGAATTTATAATTTGTTGGAAATTTTCTTTAATGCATTATGACATATTTGCTTATGTAATAATTCAATTTACATTTTATTTTCTTTTCTCATTTCTTTTACTCATTTTTAATTGTTTTCTCACAAATATTAATTCACATTTTATGTCATAAATTTCACTTACTCGACTGGACAAGTTGGTCAAAAATCATCTCTGAAGATGAAATGACCAAAATGCCCTCCGTTTGGCTTATTGAGCCAAAATCGTCTGTATGGATCGAAAATTTTTCTAAGCCATTTTTTGGCATTCTATTGCCCTAGAAACCTCAATGACTCGTCTCTGGAGTCTCAAAAATTATTTCATGAATTTTCCCCTGGGTTTAGGGCTTCTAGTTATGAAAACAGCAACTTCCAACTAGGTTACCCATCGCTAGGGCACTGGCTCATTTAACTTGGTTGTATTTTATTTCTAAAATTTTCCCTAAATTTTTCTTATTAATATTTGAGTTATTTATGATTCCTCACTCTAGTCTAAATATTTTTCCAGACATTCTAGCTGTCCGGATCGACACCGGTAACCAGAATAGTAGAATGTACAGAATTGCTATAGTGAGGATGTTACAATAGTCTTGTCAATTTCTTCATCTACCACCTTCACCTCTGATCTATCTTCATGTAAGCACTCTTCTAATGACCCTCCAATAATAAAAGAGTTGTTTTTTTCAAGTAACTTCTGCTCTTGTGGTAACTCTACTGGCAAGTCATCTTCAAAGGAATTTTGTTCTTCAGGCTCAATTTCTTTTATAGGTTCAAATTCCCATGAAGCTTCTTCATTCTCCCAACTTTGTTCATTTGTTTCCTCCTCATAGAGTGATAGCTCATTGTTCATCATAAGGTGGTCAAAATTTTTCAATGGAGCTCTCGCCTCTTCAAGTCCCACTCCCTTCTCTAATTGCAGCTCAAATGGTTGGTGTGAAATATTATATTGATAGATGTCTGGAGGGTATTGGTGGCTCCAACCCTGCAGTGAAGGATCCCAATGCCAATGGTAATCAAAATCTGCCATGTCATTCAACAAGTGAATGGCATCCTCATGGTTTCTTTGAAGAGCATGATCACCGGTAGCCCAAGCTCCATAATCTACCCAATTCCTTGTCGCTTCATCCAGACTATTGTAGAAATTGAGAATGAGTTAATAATTTGAAAGACAATGATTAGCAAATTGCTCTACTAATTCATTGAATCTTCTCCAATCATCATGAAAAGGTTCATTGTGTTGTTAAATAAAGCTTGTGAAGACTTGTTGGTGAAACATCTTAATGATCCTCACAAGAAAAATAAGTAAAAATAAAATTATATAAGAAATAAACTATAAAAGAAATAAGAAGGTCTGGAGTAATCAAATCACTAATCATTCAACATCAAGCACTGGTCCCCGGCAACGGCGCCCAAAACTTGTTTGTTGGTTTTTCAACCACCGCAAGTGTACGGATCGCTAACAAGTAATACAGTGATGAGTAGAGTATCATTCCCACGAGGACTGTGTTGAGTACCAAACTATAGTAATTTTAATTATCTAGACGATCTAATTGTAGAGAAATAATAATTATATCTAAATTGAAAGAAATAAAATTGAAATAGTTAATTAAAATAAAATACTAATGGACAAAGGCATTATAGAGCTAGGGGTTCACACTTCTATCAATTATCGAATCAATTTGATTCATTCAATAAATGGGAGATTATTACTTTGATGGAAATTAATTTTAAGTTATCTTAAGTCATCTCTCAAGGCACTCAAGAATACTCCCCCTTGAAGCATGCTTTCCCTTGAAGATTTGTATGCTTAGTCTCCATTGCTCTTTCAAGTGTTTCTTGAACCTACAAAGTGAACAAATTTTGAAATTAAGTTTGGAAGGGTGATAAACAAAAGAAATAAATTAAAAAAAAAAAAGCAAAGATTAAATTTAAAACCTGGGTTGACTGCCAAGAAGCGTTAATTTAAGGTCATTAGCTTGACCCCTTTTAGAATTGCTAATCAAAGAGTGGCTTTCACCCATAGTAGTTGTCATATAACACCACATATGGGTCTTGATTTGTTGTACCCTCAAGATTGGCAAGATTTGGAATAAGATTCCACATAGCACGAACAAGACATGGTTTAGAGTTATAAGTTTGGGAAGAGGGCTGTTTTAGCTCATGGAGTGTAACACCCTCACTTTAGCTAGTTTGTGCATTCGACTGTTCTGGTGACCAATGTCTGACAGAACAGCTAGAATGTCTTGAATTGTATTTAGACTACAGTGAAGAGTCATAAATAATTCAAATAAGTGTAAGAAAAATTAAAGAAAAATTTTAGAAATGAAATATAACAAAGTTAAATGAGCCGGTGCCCCGGTGACGGGTGACCCTAACGGGAAGTTACTGTCTTCATAGCTAGTAACCCTAAACCCAAGGGAAATCCTGCAAAATAATTTCTGGGATGCCAGAGAAGAGTTACGGTGCTCTAGGTAGCATTAGAATGCCATAAAAAGGTTAGGAGAATTTTTAAGATCAGTACAGACAGTTTTAGCTCATTAAGCAAAATGAAGGGCATTTTGGTCATTTCATCTTCAGAGACGATTTTTGACCGACTTGTCAATTTAAGTAGGTGACTTATATGACTTAAAATGTGAAAAAATATTGTTGAAAATTTAATTAAAAGAATGAGTAAAAGAAAGACTTATCGGGTACTAAAGAAAAAGGCGAACTGAAAACCTGGCAAGACTAAAAATTCGGTTAATGAAATTTGGAAGTCCAACATTGACCAAAAATGAAATTTATTAAGTAAACAAAGCTAAATTAGTTTCATTAATAGGAATTATAAAAATTAAAAATAATTATTTAATTAGTCAAACCAAAATGATTAGGAATTTCAATTTAATTGCAAAAGTGCCATCTAACAATATTTACAAATTTGCCATTGGGCATTAAATTAATATATAAATAAATAATTGAAAAGAAAATTATGTCTTCCCATTCTTCATCTTCTTGTCCATTTCTCTCTCTCCCTCTTTTTTTTCAATTTCTTCCATTGATACACCTACTCAAAGCCTAAAACCCTAAGTCTCAACCAAAAATTCCTTAGAAAAACTATATCCCACCCTAAACTAAAGCCTAACTAGTAGAGAGCACTAAAGAAAACCAAAAGAAATTAAAAGTTTAGGGCAAGAGGAATTTCAGCCAAGGTGGTTCCATGAGGGGAGTGAAGATTTGGTGGATTTGAAGGTTGATTTAGGCTAAGGAGAGCTTGAAGACAAGGTTAGTGCTATGAACTTCATTTAATTTTGAAGTTTGACAAATTTGGTTAGGGTTTGATACATTTGAGAATTTTATTATCTATGTCTTATTTATTGCAATTAAGCAAATATTATTGCTATTGGGATGAATGATTGTTGAAATATGTTGAGAAGATACCAAATGAGTTAAGGGAGTGTGGTGTTGTGTCTGTGTTAGATTTTCTGGACCTTGAATCAAAGGTGGTTTTTAGTCCTTAAGTAGAATTGTGTAAGTCCAATTAGTGCAAAGCCAATTGGAGATGAAACTAGACACATAATGACACAACTTTCATGCAGAAAACCTATCCAGAAAACCAAGTTAAAATGACCTAGAAATTGCCCCAATCCCGGTGACCAACAAGCTGTCCCTGTAAAATGACCAAATGAACAGTGTTTGTTCATTTGGTCATAACTCACTATAGAATTGTCCAATTGACTTGAAATTTAAATCAATGGAAAGCTTAGACAATTTAGAATAACTTTTATGAAGAACACAAACTTAAATTTTAAACCTAACCAATTGCAATTTCTAGCCCAATTTAGGACACTAAATCCGGTAGAACCAAATTCTGCCCAGAATTTTTGGACAAGACCAATCCAGCCAGTTATGGTGTTTAGGCCATAACTTGAGCTGAAAACTCCAAATGGAGTTATTCAAAAACGAAATTCAAGAAGACACATAAAGGAACAACTTTCATGAAGAAAGTTTTGTCAAAATTCTACTGTATCAAGGTCCAATGGAATAGTAAACTTGCACCTCAAACTCTGAAATTTTGAAATAAAACCTAGGAGGCTAGGAATTGAGCTTGGCAATTAATGCCAACAAAAATAAAATGCAAAATATGGTATCTTGGTGAATTTAGGCTCAACAAATTTATTATAAATCAAAAAGTCAACCTTTGAATGGAAATGGTCAAATAAATAGCAACCACTAAAATATGTGATGTAGAAAATCAAACTATAAGAACCAATTGTAGTTATTAATATAGGATGTGGTAGGTAAATTGTGAATGGTGAATTTGAGTGAGACTAGGATTTAAGGAAAATTTAGCTAAATTTGAAATCCATGAAATATTTATGGATTACTTGAAATATGAATAATAATTCACCTAAATCATGAGGAATAGATAGTTAGGGCTTATATGCCCCCTACAAATAGAATTCATGATACATTAGTAATACAATTGGAAATATGAAATTGTAATTAGCATAACTGAATTGTCAAGTGTACATATGAGATAAAGTCAACATGAGGAATTATTTTTCATTGTAATTAGAACAATAATAATATTCTACCCAATAAGTGGTACATGAGAGGAATTAAGGTGAATTATGAATACTTGTTCTCATCATGAGGAAAATGAAAAATTAAAATTAATACATAAATAAGTTTGTATCTCAACTACATTGCTAGGAAAAATTTAATTTTCAGTTCTGGACCTCATAATATATTCATAATACAACTGGGAATATAAAATGTGAATTATATATATATGGACAGTTAAATGTGAAAATGAGGCGAAATTATCACTAGGGTTTATGCCTCTTTTGTAACTAGAAATTAATACCTTACATAATTAATGGCATATGAGAAACAAAAAGAATGTTTTGAGTACAATGGTACATGAGAACCATTGTTGTGAATTGTGATCAACACAAATGATATAATAAATAAATGTATAGATTATGATAAATGCATAAATTATGTAAAATTGTATTCTAAAAATTAATGTTTCTGTTACGAATAGAATTAAAATGTTATAAATTATAAGTAGAATTTATCGTGAAATAATAAAATAACAAAACAAAACATATTAACACTTAATGGTACTTATCTGCCCATGTATTGCCTAGACACGTGTGTCATATTGGATAGATTAGCATGTCAATAGGGTATTGTTTTAGTAGTACCGCGTAAGGCTTTATGCCAGTATTCATGGCTTTTATTTCCAATTATATGTTATCAGGGATTTTTAGCCATACTGACTGCATACATGGTTGACATTCCGCGTCCCATGGTATGACGGCCCGAGCCATCACGTTGTCCAGTGCCAACAACCCGTTATCCAGTTTAGTTAGCCTGTCATAGGTTACCTAGGTAGTGTAAATTATTTAAATTATTTAAGAATATTAATAATTAAAAACATTAGAAAGTGTTGAATAAAATGAGAAAAAAAAAAGATTAGCAATAGAAACATAACTGAATCAAGTAGTACAAATGAAATTTTCAGAATTGTAGGAGCCGAAAATACAATACTCATAGAATTAATCTGTATATCGAATATTATTGCCATATAAACTCAACACTTCCAAAGAGGGACAAAATAGAATATACGATAGTTGATATTAGAAATATCATACCAAATTTAATTGATACTCGAGGATCTAAATTATACTTTAGAATTATAGTTCAGTCTTTATTTATTTGTATATATTATTTTCTTGTTATATTATTGTACCACTAAGCAGAATGCTTAGCGCGATAGATTTATTTCCTTCGCGCAGGTACTAAAGGTAAAGCCCAGCGAATATTAAATAGGGATTTTAGAGTTTTGATATGCAAAAGTGTCTGAAGTTTTCAAGGTTGTCACCTCCTCAGCAATGCATGTAGATAGGGCCCATATAGATCTTCTTTTGTATTTTGTATAAAATGCTTAGTTATTTTATTGTAATATAGATTATGAAAAGGTAAATTAATAGGAATGTGATGTAAACAAATAAATTAGCTTTTTCATATGTAATTAATTTATATATCATGTAAATTATGAAATTATGTAATTATTTTGTAAATTATGTAATTTAAGTATGAATGAGATTGCATGGGTTTGAAGACAGAATTGAAATATATAGATGATGCATGAAATGATGAGATGATTATGAGAATTATTGATGAGATTTTTATTGTAAAATATTAATGAAAATTTCAAACAGATGAATAGTGAATCACGTCAAAAGTAAATAAAATAGAGGAAACTGCATTAATTTCTTCATAGAATATGAATTATTTTAAAATATAACGAGTTTAAAATTATTGAAGAAATAAAGTAAGATAAGTTAGGGTGCTCCGGCACTAAGTGTGACATGCCATGCTCGGTTACACAGTTGACGGGTTAGGGGTGTTACATTTATTGGTATGAGAGCATGGTTTAGGCGTTCCTAGGCATCGATAGATATAATAAGATTGTGTGCATAACATGCATTGCATTCATATGAGTCGAGGTGACAATAATGCAGATCTTCGACTACATACATTAGATTAATTTCGAGGACGAAATTTTTGTTAGAGGGGAAGAATTGTAACACCCTCATTTTAGCTAATCCGTGCATTCGACTGTTCCGGTGACCAATGTCTGACCAGACAGCTAGAATGCCTTGAATTGTATTTAGACTAGAGTGAAGATTTATAAATAATTCAAATAAGTGTAAGAAAAATTAAAGAAAAATTTTAGAAATGAAATACAACAAAGTTAAATGAGTCGATGCCCTGGTGATGGGTGACCCTAACGGGAAGTTACTGTCTTCACAGCTAGTAACCCTAAACCCAAGGGGAATCCTGTGAAATAATTTTTGGGATGCCAGAGAAAAGTTACGGCGCCCTAGGTAGAATTAAAATGCCAAAAAAAGGTTGGGAGAATTTTTAAGATCAGTATAGATAGTTTTGGCTCATTAAACAAAACGAAGGGTATTTTGGTTATTTCATCTTCAGAGACGATTTTTGACCGACTTGTCAATTTAAGTAGGTGAATTATATGACTTAAAATGTGAACAAATACTGATGAAAATTTAATTAAAAAAATGAGTAAAAGAAAGACTTATCGGATACTAAAGAAAAAGGCGAACTGAAAACCTGGTAAGACTAAAAATTCGGTCAATGAAATTTGGAAGTCCCACATTGACCAAAAATGAAATTTATTAAGTTAACAAAGCTAAATTAGTTTAATTAATTGAAATTATAAAAATTAAATATAATTATTTAATTAGTCAAACCAAAATGAATAGGAATTTCAATTTAATTGCAAAAGTGCCATCTAACAATATTTACAGATTTGCCGTTGGGCATTAAATTAATATATAGATAAATAATTGAAAAGAAAATTCTGTCTTCCCATTCTTCATCTTCCCATCCATTGCACTCTCTCCCTCTTTTTTTTTTTTTTCAATTTCTTCCATTGATACAGCTACTCAAAGCATGAAACCCTAAGTCTCAACCAAAAATTCCTTAGAAAAACTATATCCCACCCTAAACTAAAGCCTAACTAGTAGAGAGCACCAAAGAAAACCAAAAGAAATTAAAAGTTTAGGACAAGAGGAATTTCAGCCAAGGTTCCATGAGGGGAGTGAAGATTTGGTGGATTCGAAGGTTGATTTAGGCTAAGGAGAGCTTGAAGACAAGGTTAGTGTTATGAACTTCATTTAATTTTGAAGTTTGACAAATTTGGTTAGGGTTTCATACATTTGAGAATTTTATTATCGATGTCTTATTTATTGAAATTAAGAAAATATTATTGCTATTGGGATGTATGATTGTTGAAATATGTTGAGAATATACCAAATGAGTAAAGGGAGTGTGGTGTTGTGTTTGTGCAACATTTTCTGGACCTTGAGTCCAGTGTGGTTTTTAGGCCATAAGTAGAATTGTACAAGTCCAATTGGTGTAAAGCCAATTGGAGATGAAACTAAACACATAATGACACAACTTTCATGAAGAAACCCTGCACAGAAAACCAAGTTAGAAGACCTAGAAATTACCCCTGTTCCGAGAAAATAACAAAATGAACAGTGTTTGTTCATTTGGTCATAACTCACTGTAGAAATGTCCAATTGACTAGATATTTATATCAATGGAAAGCTTAGACAATTTAGAACAACTTTTATGATGAACATAAACTGAAATTTTGAACCTAACCAATTGAAATTTCTAGCTTAATTAGGACACTAAATCTGGCAGAACCAAATTCTGCCATAATTTCTGGACAAGACCAATCCAGCCAGTTATGATGTTTAGGCCATAACTTAAGCTACAAAACTCCAAATGGAGTGATTCAAAAAGGAAATTAAAGAAGACACATAAAGGAATAACTTTCATGAAGAAAGTTTTGCCAAAATTCTACTGTAGCAAGGTCCAATGGAATAGTAAACTTACACCTCAAATTCTGAAAAATTGAAATAAAACCTAGGAGGCTAGGAATTGAGTTTGGCAATCAATGCCAACAAAAGTAAAATGCAAAATATGGTATCTTAGTGGATTTAGGCTTAAAAAATTTATTATAAATCAAAAAGTCAATCTTTGAACGGCAATGGTCCAATAAATAGTAACCACTAAATTATGTGAAGTAGAAAATCAAACTATAATAACCATTATAGTTATTAATATAGGATGTGGTAGGTAAATTGTGAATGGTGAATTTGAGTTACACTAGGATTTAAGGAAAATTTAGTTAAATTTAAAATCCATGAAATATTCATGGATTACTTGAAATATGAATGATAATTCACCTAAATCATGGAGAATAGATAGTTAGGGCTTATATGCCCATTACAAATAGAATTCATGATACATTAGTAACACAATTAGAAATATGAAATTGTAATTAGCAAATCTGAACTGTCAAATGTATAAATAAGATGAAGTCAACATGAGGAATTATGTTTCATCATAATTAGAATAATAATAATATCCTACCCAATAAGTGGTACATGAGAGGAATTGAGGTGAATTATGAATACTTGTTCTCATTATGAGGAAAAAGAGAAATTAAAATTAATACATAAATAAGTTTGTATCTGAACTACATTGCTAGGAAAAATTTAATTTCGGTTCTGGATCTCATAATATATTCATAGTACAACTGGAAATATAAAATGTAAATTATATATATATGGACTGTTAAATGTGAAAATGAGACGAAATTATCACTAGGGCTTATGCCTCTTTTGTAACTAGAAATTAATACCTTACATAATTAATGGCATATGAGAAATAAAAAGAATGTTTTGAGTACAATGGTACAAGAGAACCATTATTGTGAATTGTGATCAACATAAATGATATAATAAATAAATGTATAAATTATAATAAATGCATAATTTATGTAAAATTATATTCTAAAAATTTATATTTCTGTTATGACTGGAATTGAAATGTTATAAATTATAATTAGAATTTATCGTGAAATAATGAAATAACAAAACAAAACATATTAACACTTAATGGTACTTATGTGCCTATGTATTGCCTCGATACGTGTGTCAGATTAGATAGAATGGCATGCCAATAAGGTATTATTTTAGTAGTACTGTGTAAGGCTTTGTGCCTGTATGCATGGCCTTATGCCCGCACTCATGGCTTTATGCCTGCACTCATGGCTTTTATGCTCGATTATATGTTATCATGGCTTTTTAGCCATACTGACTGCATATGTGGTTGACGTTCTGCGTCCCATGATATGACAGCACGAGGCACCGTGGTGTCCAGTGCCAACGACCCGTTATCCAATTTAGTCAGCCTGTCATAGGTTACCTGAGCAGTGTAAATTATTGAAATTATTTAAGAATATTAATAATTAGAAACATTAGAAAGTGTTGAATGAAATGAGAAAAAAAAAAAAGATTAGCAATAGAAACATAACTGAATCAAGCAGTAGAAATAAAATTTTCAGAATTGTAGGAATCGAAAAATACAATACTCATAGAATTAATCTGTATATCGAATATTATTATTGTATAAACTCAGCACTTCCAAAGAGGGACAAAATAGAATATAAGATAGTTGATATTAGAAATATCATACCAAATTTAATTGATACCCAAAGATCTAAATTATACTTTAGAATTATAGTTTATTCTTTATTTATTTGTATATATTATTTTCTTGTTATATTATTACACCACTAAGCAGAAATGCTTAGCGCGATAGATTTGTTTCCTTTGCGCATGTACTGAACGTAAAGCCCAGCGAATATTAAATAGGGATTTTGGAGTTCTGATATGCAGAAGTGTCTGAAGTTTTCAAAGTTGTCACCTCCTCAGCAATGCATGTAGATAGGGCCCATATAGATCATCTTTTGTATTTTGTATCAAATGCTTAGTTGTTGTATTGTAATGTAGATTATGAAAAGGTAATTAATAGGAATGTGATGTAAACTAATAAATTAGCTTTTTCATATGTAATTAATTCATATATCATGTAAATTACGAAATTATGTAATTATTTTGTAAATTATGTAATTTGAGCATGAATGAGATTGCATGGGTTTGAAGACAGAATTGAAATATATAGATGATGCATGAAATGATAAGATGATTATGAGAATTATTGATGAGATTTTTATTATAAAATATTATTGAAAATTTAAAGCAGGTAAATAGTGAATCACGTCAAAAGTAAATAAAATAGGGAAAACTCCGTTAATTTCTCCATAGAATATGAATTATTTTAAAATATAACGAGTTTGAAATTATTAAAGAAATAAAGTAGGATAAGTTAGGATGCTTCGAAACCGAGTGTGACATGCCTTGCTCGGTTACACTGTTGACGGGTTAGGGGTGTTAGATGGAGGACATATAATGATGTTGGAGGTGTCCATGATAGGAAAGGGTCTTCCAGTGGTGTATGTGTAAACATCGTTAATGAGCTCAATTTGATAGTCTTGTCAATTTCTTCATTTACCACCTTCACCTCTGATCTATCTTCATCTAAGCACTCTTCTAATGACCCTTTAATAATAAAGGAGTTGTTTTCTTCAACTTTAGGTACAATTTTTTCTTCAAGTAACTCTTGCTCTTGTGGTAACTCTACTGGTAAGTCCCACTCCCTTCTCTAATTGCAGCTCAAATGGTTGGTGTGAAATATTATGTTGATAGATGTCTGGAGGGTATTAGTGACTCCAACCCTACAATGAAGGATCCCAATGCCAATTGTAATCAAAATCTGCCATGTCATTCAATAAGTGAATGGCATCCTCATGGTTTCTTTGAAGAACATGATCACCGGTAGCCCAAGCTCCATAATCTACCCAATTCCTTGTCGCTTCATCCAGACCATTGTAGAAATTGAGAGTGACTTAATAATTTGAAAGACAATGATTGGCAAATTGCTCTACTAATTCATTGAATTTACTCCAAGCATCGTGAAAAGGTTCATTGTGTTGTTGAATAAAGCTTGTGAAAACTTGTTGGTGAAACATCTTAATGATCATCACAAGAAAAATAAGTAAAAATAAAATTAGATAAGAAATAAACTATAAAAGAAATAAGAATGTCTAAAGTAATCAAATCACTAATTATTCAATATCAAGCACCGGCCCTTGGCAAAGGCGCCAAAAACTTGTTTGCTGGTTTTTCAACCACCGTAAGTGCACAGAATGCTAACAAGTAATAAAGTGATGAGTAGAGTATCGTTCCCACGAGGACCGTGTTGAGCCAAACTATAGTGAATTTAATTATCTAGATGATCGAATTGTAGAGAAATAATAATTATATCTAAATTGCAAGAAATAAAATCTAAATAATTAACTAAAATAAAATACTAATGGACAAAGGCATTCTAGAGCTAGTAGTTCACACTTCAATCAATTATAGAATCAATCTGATTCATTCAATAAATGGGAGATTATTACTTTGATGGAAATTAATCCTAAGTTATCTTAAGTCCTCTCTCAAGGCACTCAAGGCATATTTTAATTAACATAGACCTTTTAAGATCTTTTATTAATTTTGGAACTCCAGAAAGGTCATCAGCCTATCTCTAGGTCAAATTTCTTAGGTTCAAAATCCTAATTTTCTAATATTAATCTTCACCTTTCAGTCCTTCAATTAATATCTATAATCAATACTAAGTGAGTACCAAGACATAGCATGCATTAATATCACAATAGATTGGATGTAATAACCCTATTTGCATAGCCTGGTATATTTCACTGTTCCGGTGACCGGAGTCGGTCCGAACAATTAAGGGGATTGGAACCACACTTAAGACAACTAGATAAGCCATAAACACAAATAATTAGTAATTGTCAATTAGTTAAGTATAAATAAGAAAAACAGAACATAAGAAGTTAAACGAGCCGAGAGTCATAGCGATGGGTGACCTTCTCGGGAAGGACTGCGAGGTCGATTTAAACTAAAATTTTCGAACTATAAAATGTGACGCCGCGGTCCTTAGGACCATTATGAACACAGTGGAAAAAAGAAAATCACAAAAAAGAATTGTTAAGCCATTCAAATAATTAGGTTAGGGATCCGGAAGAAATATTGAATTATTTACAAACCGGGTTGAACCGGCGAGGGGCAATTTGGTCAGTTAACCCCGAGAGTTGACTCATGACCTAACTGTCAAATAAAATCGGAGAAAAGAAAATTTCGGAGTCAGAAATTAAATTAAAGAACTAATAGAAAAAAAAAGAGAAAATAAAAAAGGTGTAGGGAGATGACATCATGCATGATGCCATAAAGATTATAATTAATAAATTTAATTAATTTGATTTTTGGGTCTTCCATAAGGATAAAAGTCATAAAAGAAAAAAGAAATAGCAAAAGTCTTCTTTTTCTTCCCATTTTTCTGCCTCACCCTCTCCCTCACTTCATCCTCCATGAAAGCTCATCTTTAAGCTTGAAAAACCAAAAATCTCACCATGGAAAATTATTTTACCATGGTTAAAGCTTGTTTTGGCAACTAGAAGGGGAGATTGAAGAACAAAGAAAAAGAAAAAGGAAGAGAATGAAGAATTGGACATCAAAGATTGAGGTTAGTGATTTAAGTTGCAAAGTTAGTTTATTAGTTGTGTTTATAACTTGATTAACTTAGAAATAAACATAAAATGAAATGAAATAAATTGTTGAGGGACCATGAGTAAATTTTGGCCAGCATGTTGTGGAGGTGTATTTGCACGGTTTTATTGAATTTAATATGTTAAGCAAGCTTGTATGGATATGGTAATGAGATTGATATGCATTGAATTGGTTAAATGCAAGAATTTGTGAATTAGGATTTTGGACCCTTAGGGTTTAAAGACAAAAATGTGAAAAATTGGTAAATTTTGTCTTTGACCTAATTTGGAGTAAGAAATGGTCAATGGTGACCAAATGAAGTGTGTTGAAAGTGCTGGAGTTGAAAACAAATTCGGATTCAGTGTGGTCATGCTGCTAGTCCCTTTGAGGGACCAAAACTGAAAATTTACAAGTCCAATTGGTATGAGACAAATTGGGAATGAAAATAGACACTAAATGACACAATTTTCATTTAGGAAGCATGCCCAAAAAGTAACCAAAACCTAGTGAACAAAATTGATTAAACGTGGAAAATCTCAGTCTGCCCTGTACAAACTGACCAAATGAATAGTGTTTATTCATTTGGCCATAACATGAGATAGGAAGGTCTAAATGACCTGAAATTTTACCAGTGGATAGATGAGATATAGACCTAAAACTTTAATGAAGAACACAAACCCAAATTATGCCATTAACCAAGTCATTTGGCCACCCAAAATTGGTGACCTAAAACTGCAAGAACCAAAATTTGCCCATAAAACTGGGTTGAGTCCAATCCGGCAGCCATAGTTCAAATGGCTGTAACTTGAGCCACAAAAACTCCAATTGGAGTGATTCAAAAAGGAGAATAAACTTAAGACAATAGGGAACATTTTCTATGAAGAAAGTTTTGCTAAATTCTAACAGTAGAATGACTAATGGAATAGTGCAACTTAAGACATCAAAATTGGAAATTTGCAAAATTGCCTAAAAGACTTAGAATTAGAATAAACAACCAAAACCAACAAATTTAGTGACCAAAATGTGGTATGTGGATGATGTTGAAGTTCCCATACCTATTAAGCTGTAGAAAGTCAACAAATTGACTTGAATAGTACCATGAATAGTAACTCCAAAATGAAAATTTTCAAAAATGTTAGTTTAAGCATATTTGGGCTATAATTAAGTATTTATGAATTAATTATTGGATTTATTGTGAAATAAGATACTGAAACACTATAAATATTGTGTTTCAGCTGAAAAAGACCCGGAAGGTATAAGGGACTGAGTCAAGGCTTAGAGGCGACTCACGTCAGGTTTGTGCATAAAAATTTTTAAACTTATAGTTTTCATAATGAAAATTGATTTGTTATACATTGTGAATGTGTTTGTTCATTATGAATTTCGAGAATGTTGTGTTGCCTATTCTACAATGGAAATTTGGAAGGAAAATTAATTATTGATTTGTATGAAATATTTGAACAATATAGTTTTGAATTTAGTTATGGCTTGAAAATCTTATTTGAAAAATAGTGTGTTGCCTACTTTGTAAATGAAAAGTTTAGAGTGAAATATGATTTGTAAATTGTATAAAATATTTGAATAACTTGATTTAAATTGTTTTTAATTCACACTAGGCATGGTAATACTAATATGTTCCTCCTCCACTTGTGGGGTGAGTTTGATATTTGATCACTTTCCTCCCTCTCTGGCTTTCCAGTCTGAGGGGCAAGTTTGGATGATTACTCATTAGCTAGCTAGCCACCTCCCTCATTGATTTCGATTAGTGGGGTGAGTATGCCTTATCGTTATGTACACACGACATGTTCGGAAATTTTGTGTCATGGCCTAAGTTGTGTTATTATTTGGCAACACTAAGTTTATTAAATTGTGTGATCAAGTTGTGCTGTATTAGCTTTGAAAATTATGATTTGTTATAAATGTGATTTGAAAAAAATTGTGAAATGCGATTATGAGATTTTTGAATGACGATTTGTTCATAAATGTTTTATATTATGCATTTTATGTGTTATTGTGCACCACTGAGTATTTATATACTCAGCGGTAGCTTTAACTTGCTGTCCCTGATAGAGAAAAGGACATAGCAGCAGAGCAAGCTGCTACAGTTAAAGAGGAGCATAATTGAAGAATTTTTGTATGGGTATTTGTCTATACCCTGATAGTTTAGTTTGATGTAAATATGATAGTATGCATATGTATCTCTGTAATTTGAGCAGTTGTACAGATAAAATTGTAATAATATTATTTTTGAGATTTTGCATCTGTAAATTAACTTATGATTGCAAATTAATGATTTGGAATGCAATGTGCATGAGTTATGAAATGTTTTGAGATATTAATTCTTTATTTGAAACTTGGATTTTGAATTGAAGTGTGGCTATTGCTGTTGATTTGAAGTTTGGTGGTTGCAAATGGAGTTGTGATTGAGAAATATATTGGGAGTGTTTCTATTTTCAGGTTCTGAAGAACTGTTTTCTCAAAATACAGACGGCACTCTGCCGAAATTTTTGTAAAAGTTGCGGAGATTTTAAATATCCAAAAATTTGATTTATGTTTGGACTCTAAATGAAGGTTTTTAATATTTGAAAAAAATTTTACCCAACAATTCCAAAATGAACGAAAATTGTTTTAAAATCCCTTTAGTATATTTAATGGGTTACCAGTAGGTGAAGTACGGTAATTCATTAGGTGTACTATGGGAACATGTTACATTAAAACATGTCACACCCTACCCCTCTGTAAGGCATAACATGATCCCGTAGTATACTTAATGAATTACCAACTCCGTCTACTGATAACCCATTAAATACACTACAAGGGATTTTAAAAACTTTTCTTACTTCTTTTACAGTGGTGAGCACTATTTACAGGTATTAAAAACTTTTGTGAACTGAAGTGAAACAACTAACTCATTTGGTTTATTTGGAATTCCTGTAAAAATTTTGGCAAAGTGCCATCTGTATTTTGGACAAAACAGTTCTTCAGAAAACCTGTAAAAAGCACTTCAATAATTTTCCAAATCTCAACTCCAACATTTTTATCAACACAACACATTTCTCAAGTCAAATCCACAGTGATTTTCAAAGACTAAGATACAAAGATATAACACAATTTTTACAAGCCAAATAACTCATAATTATTTTACAACTTTACTGTACAACTTAAATTTACAACTGCTCAAAACCAAGAACAAAATATACATACAGTGAATATACATTACAGTACAAAATGCCACATGTGGTATACTCACTATACCCAAAAATCCTCATTGGCGATACTAGCGACCTAGCCTCGCCTCTGTCTCTCTCTACCCGCACAATAAAAAGCTATCGCTGAGACAATGTCTCAGTGGTGCACAACATTAACCAATTACAAATTTTAAATCACAATTCATAAATCATATCAATAGTGGATACTTAAAACCATAGTTAAATTCAAGACAATAAATGTCAACAAGAATTTAAACTCCATTTGTTAATATCACAATAATTTTCAATAAGTCAGATCATGGTTGAATTCAATAGACAGTATATGTCAATAAGAGTTTAAATCAATTTCACAATCTCACAATACATAATAACACAATTCGATCAAATAACTGAAGAATACAGTGTTGCCAATCTATAACACAATTTAGGCCATGACACAATTTTTTTCCATATATGCCGTGTTGTACACCACGACAAGACATGCTCACCCCAATAATCAAATCAATGAGGAGGAAGCTAGCTATATAATGAGAACTCATCCATACTCACCTCGGTGGGAAGTCAAAGAGGGAGGAACATAATCATACTCACCCTGGACTAATAAGTCAAAGAGGGAGGAATAATCACACTCACCCCATTAATGGAGGAGGAACATATTATCGATGTCATGCCAATTGTGAGTCAAAACAATTCCAAACATTTTATTCAAATGATCCGTAAGAATCCAATAAATTTCCAAAGTTATAATTTCATTCACAAAATGGCAACACAATTCGTAATTCACTTCAATTTCCACAAAACCATTTACGGTGCTTTTCAATCAATAAGTATCCATCAAATACCATTCAAACAATTTTTCACGCTTTCAAACCATTCACAATGTTTTTCAATCAATAAGTATCCACCAAACACATTTCCACAATTTAAAACAATGATATGCAAATAGTCAATATTTATTTCCATTGAAAATAATTCAAAAGAAACAGCTTGTTGTGCACAAACCTCGATGATGCCCCCGATCCGGACTCAGTGTTTCCTTCCCTTTTCCCGAGTCTTTGGTAAATCGAGAAACACAATTTGAAGTGTTTGATTACTAATTTAAATCGCTCTATCGATGGTTTTTGGTAAATAATGCAATTGAACTCAATTATTCACTTAATCACCTAATATACCGACCCTCATTGCGTTTTAGGTAAATTAGGTTTTAGTGTCGTTAATATGTCACATTTGATAGGGTTTTAGGTTTGGTATGTTTTACCAAAGTCATTTCCTTGCTTAGTGCATTTTAATGCAAATTGCTGGATTCCGGAACACTGGTTTGACCTAACTGGACAATCTAGTTCCCTCGGTTTTCGGGTCTCGGTCGAAACTACAAACTTGTAGATCTAGGTCTTATTGCACGCGGTGCAAAATTTCAGGTCAATCCGAGTTAAGTAGACCAAGTTATGGTCATTACACTATTGCTGGTCAAGTGGTACCATTTTAGGTCAATTTTAGGTCAAATTGGTCAATTCTGGTTCGGCCAGTTTTTGGACCCGAACTTGTGCAAGTTGTTTGACTTGCTTATGGTCATTTATGGGCTTTGGTTTCTTCATAAGACTTGTAGGTATGGGTCTTAACTATTCTTGGTCAAAATTTCAGGTCAATTGGACCTGGTTTGAGTGAGTTATGGCCTAAACACTCACTACTGCCCAATTGGTCATTTTTCAGGTCCTAATTGCACCTAATCCGAATTGGTCATTTTTTTAGGTCACCTTGCAAGCAGAATTTTGGCATGGTTTCTCAATGAAAGTTGGCACATTTTGTGCCTAGTTTCACCTCAAATTGGTCTCATACCAATTGAGGTTACACATTCAAGGTTATAGGCTAAAATATACACTGCCCTCAATATGCAATTCACATCCCAACTTCAAACACACACTTACCTTTGCAAGGTTTACTTCCATACCCTACCAAACTGTTTTGGCACATTACCAACAACATTTTCTACATAACATTAGCATTATTTTGGGCAGATTCCAATCACCCTCAACACATCAAATATCATTCACAATTACAATTTCTAAGTACCATTACAAACACACCTAAACATTACAAACTTTACATACACTTTACAATGTAAATTGACATACATATCATCAATCCTTCTAGGTCAATATGCTGCCCACACTCCCTTCAATATACACCATTATTCAAGTGTCCACAAGCTGCCACAATTCATTCATCAACATCACATTGCCGTACCATATGCCAATTCCCATCAAAGTGCATCATTCACCATATATACATGCATTAAATCACTAGGTTACTAAATCACCATGATTAACATTATTTCTCATCAATTATATACACAAATACCTCATCAAAAACGTGACCCATGGCTGTCCAAAATGGCAACAACAATAACCCTTGAAACTCAAAATTTTCCTTCACCAAACCAATACCCATAACATGCATAAAAACTTTAACAAAGGATTTCTCAAAAATGCAAACTTACCTTTATTTGTAACTTGCTAAACCTTCACCAAACTTCTCAAAATTAGTATCAATATCTTCCTTGTGATGTGTAGACCATTTTTTATGAAGGAACTTAAAGGATTGGAGTTGAAATGGAGGGGTTGATGGAGCTTCACTCAAATTCGGCCATGGATGTTTCTAAGGAGTTTCTTTACGGCATGGGTAAGGAGAAATGTTGAAGATGAAGTTTAATGGAAGCCATCTGCCCACTTAGCATATATTTTAATCCCATAGTGCCCCACTAAAAAAATTATATCATATAATAAGCCAAATGTGCATTTATTCCACATTTAACCCATAATTTCCACTATTTATTTTAGGTACCACCAATTTAATTTTTCATTTTATTTTCTAAGTGTAATACTATTTATTTTTAATGGACATTTAGGTCAAAAGACAATTCGGGATGTCAAATGACCATAATGCTCCTGTTCGGGTTACGTTCGATTTTTCAGATACTGGGTTTTGTCTGTTTTTCGATTTCTCACTTTTCTTTGTACTAATTATTTAATTTTTCTTTGATCTTTCTAATGATATTTATTCTTCAACAAGGGTCTATTTAAGTCCTAAAAATATTTTCCGTGGTTCCCCGATCGAGGCTAGTCAACGGTCCACGCCGTGACTTCCAGTCATGATCACCCATCGCTAGGTTTTTCTCGCTTAACTTGGTTACATTTCTTTGCTATGATTTTTTCCTTTGTTTTTCTTGTATTTCCTTTTCTTGTATTTCATTATTTTATGTCTCCTCACCCATTTTGAAGTACGGTTCTTGGCATCCTAGCTGTCCGGACAACACTAGTCACCGAGGCGTGAACGCACTACCGAACTTAGGGGTGTTACAATTCTCCCCCCCTTAAATAAATTTCGTCCACGAAATTTTACCCAGTAGTCATCTTACAATAGTCATACGTTTATTTTCTCCTTTCTATATGATCGTAAGACTTTTAACAATCTAATGCAATGTTTACTTTGTTTGGATAACACCAATCTCCTCTTACTATTATGTTGTCTAATATTTCAGCTCACGTTCCTTCTTGAATGACCCTTGAGGTCATATTAGAATCATTCATCAGGCATTGGTCCTCTGACCATTCTAGTCCATAGTCTTCCTCACATTCTGAATATTTCTTTGTTACATATGAATCAACTGTTCAAGTCTATACTTCCATAACTCATTTTATCTTTAAATGTTATATAACTTACTTCATTTTGTAATAAACTATAACCTTTCGATATTTTAACTTTTGAGTTTTAGATCCCTAAGTAGGATTTTCAAACTTATTTCTAACAATTAAATTCTGTCCTGGCATAACTATGCCAAAACAGATGCCGTTGGCAACTATTCTCATCTAGGTGTACTATCGGTTAGTACGTAGCTCTACACAATAATCTCAAGTTAGTACTGTAATCTGCAGCTTACAGTATAAACATCAAGAACATTGCATAGTTACTACGATACATCCCAATAGATCAAACTTTGTTATCTTTTATTCTTTTTGAATTCACTGATATTCGAATCTTTTTCTGATTACAATATCCATTAGCTATTTCTAACAGTAACCTACTTGCCCTTATCAAGAGCAATTCCATTCTTGCATCTTACTTTTACGCCCTCTTGCCTTACATTAAGTAGGCTCACTAATTAGCTTTATAATTTATGGTGTGTTAGAAAATACTTTTCACGATAAACTCTTTCAAAACTAATTTCACTTATTATCACAATCCTTATCTTAAGGGCTAATCACTAATGCGTCAAAATTTATTCCTCTCAGAACGAATAACAACAGAACATATAGTTCTAACACTAATGTAAAAATATGAAAATTCCAGTCAAACAATACATATATATATCTCTTGCTAATTGAGAAAGTACCAAAGAATGATGTCAAAAGTCTCAGTCTCTTTTCTCGTCAGATAGCGTATACTCGTTGAAGCATCACCTGCTTTGGCTGATTCACGAGTCCGACTTCTAGGTGTACTACCCCTACCTCTACCTTTGCCTCTACTAACGATGGTGAACTCTTTGGGGTAGAAACTTGGGTTGATCCCTTTGGTGTAGTAAATGATCGAGAACGACTGGATTTACACAATCCTTAGCAAAATGACCAGTCTCTCCACAATTAAAGCATGCTCCTACGGCTCTATAACATACCCCACTATGTGGTTTACCACAAGTTTCACAAAGTCGATCCGACAGCGCATTTACGGGTTTACGTTAAGTTGGTGATCGGATCGAGGTGGTTTCGTCCAAAAGATCTATCTCTCTTTGGACTTCTTACTATCTCTGTTGTATCCCCAAAGTTTTTCCTCTTTCCAAGAGGGACCACTAGAACTCTGTCACTGACTTTCCCTCTTTTACGCCTTCTCCGATTTCTTTTCTCTGGGCCACTTGATTCAATTCTTTCTAATTCTAGTGCTTGAGAAATAAGTACAGAGAAGTTGTTATGTTTGAATCAGGCCACTTGTAACTGATACTAGGCTTCAAGCCGGTTTCAAACCTCTTACATCTCTCCTATTTGGTAGAAAGTAGACTTCTTGCATAATGGCTTAGGCGGGAGAATTCCCTTTCATACTACCACCGATCCGCCTGCTTTTAGACTTAGGAATTCTTGCACGGTCTACATAAGCATCGGGGACATATTTTTGCTGAATTCCCGAGGAAGTCATTCCATGTTAGCACCGCAGTTCTATCGATCGTGGGGAATGGTTTTCCACCAATCATAAGCATCCCCAGTAGCAAAGATACCGAGTACTCAAATCGAGCTCCTCTGCAATGCGCTTTCTTGAATACCCTATCCATCCTCTCTAACCATTGTTCACTTCTAGAGGATCTCTGTCCCCTCAAACTCTGTAGCCCCATACTTCATCAATTTATCATCTCGCTGGTAGGAGATCGTGGTTGTACCATCGGGTGTCTGTATTGGGACTTGAGTAGGCGCATTACCACCATTTGTTGGAACTTTGCGTCACGAGCTTAATCCGAGCAGAGAAATGCGATGCAGGGCTGGTCTTCTTGAACCACCGACATTATGTAGGCATGGGGCATCCTTGCACCTCGGCCTCAATAGATTGATCGATGAACGATCACCCTCTTCCATAGTCAATGCGAGGATTTTAGATCTCCTAAACCAATAACACAAGGAGATTTCTCCCGTTAGTGCATATTTATAATGTAATGTCTTGTATGTATCAAACAATGATATTGAGCGGTTGTCTTGTGAAGAAAGAATATTCAAGTAACAAGTGAAAGCAGAATTTAAAAACTTTGCTCGATACCACTAAAACATGTCACACCCTACCCTCCAGAAGGCATAACATGATCCGTAGTATACTTAATGAATTACCAACTCCGTCATCGATAACCCATTAAATACACTACAAGGGATTTTAAAAACTTTTCTTACTTCTTTTATAGTGGTGAGCACTATTTACAGTGTATTAAAAACTTTTGTGAATCAAGTGAAACAACTAACTCATTTGGTTTATTTGGAATTCTCAGAAAATTTTGGCAAAGTGCCATCTGTATTTTGGACAAAGCAGTTCTTGTAAAACTGTAAAAGCACTTCAATAATTTTCCAAATCTCAACTCCAACATTTTTATCAACACAACACATTTCTCAAGTCAAATCCATGTGATTTTCAAAGACTAAGATACAAAGATATAACACAATTTTTACAAGCCAAATAACTCATAATTATTTTACAACTTTCTCAGACAACTTAAATTTACAATTGCTCAAAACCAAGAACAAAATATACATACAGTGAATATACATTACTGTACAAAATGCCACATGTGGTATACTCACTATACCCAAAAATCCTCATTGGCGATACTAGCGACCTAGCTCTTTGCCTGTCCTGTCTCTCTACTGCGATAGCAATAAAGCTATCTTTGAGACAATGTCTCGATGGTGCACAACATTAACCAATTACAAATTTTAAATCACAATTCATAAATCATATCAATAGTGGATACTTAAAACCATAGTTAAATTCAAGACAATAAATGTCAACAAGAATTTAAACTCCATTTGTTAATATCACAATAATTTTCAATAAGTCAGATCATGGTTGAATTCAATAGACAGTATATGTCAATAAGAGTTTAAATCAATTTCACAATCTCACAATACATAATAACACAATTCGATCAAATAACTGAAGAATACAGTGTTGCCAATCTATAACACAATTTAGGCCATGACACAATTTTTTTCCATATATGCCGTGTTGTACACCACGACAAGACATGCTCACCCCAATAATCGAAATCAATGAGGGAGGAAGCTAGCTATATAATGAGAACTCATCCATACTCACCTCGGTGGGAAGTCAAAGAGGGAGGAACATAATCATACTCACCCTGGACTAATAAGTCAAAGAGGGAGGAATAATCACACTCACCCCATTAATGGAGGAGGAACATATTATCAGTGTCATGCCAATTGTGAGTCAAAACAATTCCAAACATTTTATTCAAATGATCCGTAAGAATCCAATAAATTTCCAAAGTTATAATTTCATTCACAAAATGGCAACACAATTCGTAATTCACTTCAATTTCCACAAAACCATTTACTGTGCTTTTCAATCAATAAGTATCCATCAAATACCATTCAAACAATTTTTCACGATTTCAAACCATTCACAATGTTTTTCAATCAATAAGTGTCCACCAAACACATTTCCACAATTTAAAACAATGATATGCAAATAGTCAATATTTATTTCCATTGAAAATAATTCAAAAGAAACAGCTTGTTGTGCACAAACCTCGATGACTGTCCCCTGATCCGGACTCGTGTTTCCTTCCCTTTTCACGAGTCTTTGGTAATCGAGAAACACAATTTGAAGTGTTTCAAGACTAATTTAAACTGCTCTATCGATGGTTTTGGTAAATAATGCATGAACTCAATTATTCACTTAATCACCTAATATACCGACCCTCGCTATGCTTTTAGGTAAATTAGGTTTTAGTGTCGTTAATATGTCACATTTGATAGGGTTTTAGGTTTGGTATGTTTTACCAAAGTCATTTCCTTGCTTAGTGCATTTTAATGCAAATTGCTGGATTCCGGAACACTGGTTTGACCTAACTGGACGATCTAGTTCCCTCGGTTTTCGGGTCTCGGTCAAAACTACAAACTTGTAGATCTAGGTCTTATTGCACGCGGTGCAAAATTTCAGGTCAATCCGAGTTAAGTAGACCAAGTTATGGTCATTACACTATTGCTGGTCAAGTGGTACCATTTTAGGTCAATTTTAGGTCAAATTGGTCAATTCTGGTTCGGCCAGTTTTTGGACCCGAACTTGTGCAAGTTGTTTGACTTGCTTATGGTCATTTCTGGGCTTTGGTGTCTTCATAAGACTTGTAGGTATGGGTCTTAACTATTCTTGGTCAAAATTTCAGGTCAATTGGACCTGGTTTGAGTGAGTTATGGCCTAAACACTCACTGCTGCCCAATTGGTCATTTTTCAGGTCCTAATTGCACCTAATCCGAATTGGTCATTAGGTCACCTTGCAAGCAGAATTTTGGCATGGTTTCTCAATGAAAGTTGGCACATTTTGTGCCTAGTTTCACCTCAAATTGGTCTCATACCAATTGAGGTTACACATTCAAGGTTATAGGCTAAAATATACACTGCCCTCAATATGCAATTCACATCCCAACTTCAAACACACACTTACCTTTGCAAGGTTTACTTCCATACCCTACCAAACTGTTTTGGCACATTACCAACAACATTTTCTACATAACATTAGCATTATTTTGGGCAGATTCCAATCACCCTCAACACATCAAATATCATTCACAATTACAATTTCTAAGTACCATTACAAACACACCTAAACATTACAAACTTTACATACACTTTACAATGTAAATTGACATACATATCATCAATCCTTCTAGGTCAATATGCTGCCCACACTCTCTTCAATATACACCATTATTCAAGTGTCCACAAGCTGCCACAATTCATTCATCAACATCACATTGCCGTACCATATGCCAATTCCCATCAAAGTGCATCATTCACCATATATACATGCATTAAATCACTAGGTTACTAAATCACCATGATTAACATTATTTCTCATCAATTATATACACAAATACCTCATCAAAAACGTGACCCATGGCTGTCCAAAATGGCAACAACAATAACCCTTCAAACTCAAAATTTTCCTTCACCAAACCAATACCCATAACATGCATAAAAACTTTAACAAAGGATTTCTCAAAAATGCAAACTTACCTTTATTTGTAACTTGCTAAACCTTCACCAAACTTCTCAAAATTAGTATCAATATCTTCCTTGTGATGTGTAGACCATTTTTTTATGAAGGAACTTAAAGGATTGGAGTTGAAATGGAGGGGTTGATGGAGCTTCACTCAAATTCGGCCATGGATGTTTCTAAGGAGTTTCTTTACGGCATGGGTAAGGAGAAATGTTGAAGATGAAGTTTAATGGAAGCCATCTGCCCACTTAGCATATATTTTAATCCCATAGTGCCCCACTAAAAAAATTATATCATATAATAAGCCAAATGTGCATTTATTCCACATTTAACCCATAATTTCCACTATTTATTTTAGGTACCACCAATTTAATTTTTCATTTTATTTTCTAAGTGTAATACTATTTATTTTTAATGGACATTTAGGTCAAAAGACAATTCGGGATGTCAAATGACCATAATGCCCCTGTTAGATTCGTTCGATTTTTCGGTATTACCGGGTTTTGTCTGTTTTTCGATTTCTCACTTTTCTTTGTACTAATTATTTAATTTTTCTTTGATCTTTCTAATGATATTTATTCTTCAACAAGGGTCTATTTAAGTCCTAAAAATATTTTCCAGGGTTCCCATGATCCGAGCTAGTCAACGGTCCACGCCGTGACTTCAGTCTGATCACCCATCGCTAGGTTTTTCGGCTCGCTTAACTTGGTTACATTTCTTTGCTATGATTTTTTTCCTTTGTTTTTCTTGTATTTCCTTTTCTTGTATTTCATTATTTTATGTCTCCTCACCCATTTTGAAGTACGGTTCTTGGCATCCTAGCTGTCCGGACAACACTAGTCACCGGAGCAGCAGAACGCACTACCGAACTTAGGGGTGTTACATACATGTTATGAGGAGTAGGGTGTGACATGTTTAGTGGTATCAGAGCAAGGTTTTAAAATAAATTTTAAACTGTGAATTTGAAATATTTTTTCAGTAAATACAACTGCTCAAATTTTTTATATATATGACATATTTACATCATGAATATGCACTAACGGAGGTCAACCTCCTTGTGTTTGTTATCAGAGAGTAGAAAATTTATGGAAAACGTAATGGAAGAGGGAGATTATTCTGTAGAGCAATCTGTTGAGGCTGAGGCCCGAGGTGAAGCCCCAGCACTCCAGAATGTGATTGGGTCAGCCACTCCAGCTCCTCCTCAAGCACCGCAGTTCCCTGCTCAGTTTTCACAGTAGATGGCTGTGTTCTTTCAACAAATGGTGGGAAATGTGCCACCTCAAGCATAGACACAAGCACCTGTAGCACAACCACAGCCTTCGGCTTGGCAATATGAGAAATTAATGAAATTTGGGGCTACAAAATTCAAAGGAACAGTGGATCCACTAGAAGCAGAACAGTGGTTAGAGAGGATGGAATGGGTTTTCAGAAAACTACAGTGTGCTGAAGAGTTGAAGTTCGAATATTTAGTATCACTTCTGCAAGGGGATGCAGATGAGTGGTGGAAGACCATCCCCTACAGTCTGGTAGAGCCATTAGTCCTCATATGGGCAGACTTTTTAAGAGAATTTTGGCAAAAGTGGGTCCCTAATACTTATGTAGACATAAAGCTACAAGAGTTTTTAAGTTTGAAGCAAGGCGATAGAACTATAGCAGAGTATGAGCAGGATTTTTCAAGGCTAAGCCATTATGCTAGAAGCTTAGTCTCCACCCCCAGAGACCGGTATAAAAGGTTTGAGGCTGGGTTGAGGTCTAGCTTGAGAATGCAAGTGGTTAACACCTAGCATAGCATGCCATGGCCACCCAATTAGTAATAAGGTTTACCTTAAATGAACCTATAATCATATGTTACCATGCACTAGAATCTCTCTGTTACAAAATCCCAACTCAAGCTGGAGTCATGGTTTATGTCAAACTCCATTTGCTATGAATATTATATTCTCTTTTAATTCCAGTTCTTGATTAAAAAGATTTTCTCATCAGAAACTCTTTTCTGAATAAATCTATACATCTGGCAGGGAACTTGAAACATCAAGAACAATTAAATGAACATAGGATTTTATCTCTATTTACTTAGAGGCAGATTCCATCTTGATCAACACCTACCTCCATATATAACTAGTAGGAGCCAACACATGCCCATATACCCATACACGTACAAGTATGAAAGCGATATCAAACTCAAACTACCTATATACAAGATAATGTGCTATCTCGTGTCTAAAGATTATATGCCTTGATATGATTTATGACAAAACATTGACAAGAGTAAACTCCATGTGCTTGTCATAAGTGTCACTGGTTCGGCCTACTTATCATTTATAAGTGCTTATCATGTTTGTCATATGGCATGAGACTCACCATTCCATCTTATTTATATCTCATATAAATAACTTGAGAACAAACATGAATACAATCTTTCTGGATAAGTCATGTCCTTATTATGAAGTATCCTCGATTGTGAACCTATTTATGATACTTTGTGCTAGAAATATTGTCACTCATATTCTTAATAACTTAAGAATAATATTTCTAACAAAATATCAATGGACCTTTTCTATTACACATAAATATATTATGTAAACGGAAAAGTGGAAATGCCTTTTATTAATAAAAATATATACAAGATACATACTAAATGATATGCTCTATGGCATACTACTAACAATCTCCCACTAGCACTAGAGCCATTCATTACAATACCTTAGACCCATCTTCTCAAGATGTCAGTCTAACTGAGCTTGTGACAAAGGCTTAGTGCATGGATCAGCTGAATTTTTTCAGCTGATGTTATTTTTCTGCATGGCTATATCGCCTTTGCCCAACTATATGTCTGATAATGTGGTAGTGCCTTTCTATGTGTTTGGATTTTGGGTGAGACCTTAGTTCCTTAGCCTGTATGACTGCTCCATTGTTGTCACAATGTAGTGGAACTGCTGACTCAATGGAATGAACTACTGTAAGTTCTGTCACGAACTTCTTTATCCAAACAGCTTCCTTTGCAGCATCTGATGCAGCAATATACTCAGCCTCTGTAGTGGAATCTGCAGTCGTGCTCTGTTTGGAACTCTTCCAACTGACTGCACCTCCATTACAAATGAACACATATCTAGAGGTAGACTTTCTATCATCAATATCTGATTGGAAATCAGAATCAATATAACCATCCAATTGCAAGTCTCCACCTCCATAAATCAAGAATAAATCTTTAGTTCTTCTCAAGTACTTAAGGATATTCTTGTGACTATCGATGTTCCAAACCTGGATTGGATTGATACCTGCTAGTCAAACTAACAGCATATGCGATATCTGGCCTAGTACACAACATTGCATACATTATACTTCCAATAGTCGAAGCATATGGAATCCTGGCCATCTTATCTCTTTCTTCAGGTGTCTTTGGAGACATCTCTTTAGAAAGATGGATACCATGTCTCACTGGTAACAATCCTCTCTTGGAATCAAGCATGTTAAACCTCTTTAACACCTTTTCCAAGTATAGACTTTGGGATAAACCAATTATTCTTTTCGCTTTATCTCTATAGATGCGAATCCCAAGAATATAGGTTGCCTCCCCTAAGTCTTTCATGGAGAATGTATTTGACAACCATACCTTTATAGTTGTCAACATACCTGTGTCATTACCCATCAATAGTATGTCATTCACATATAAGACAAGGAAAGTGATAGCACTGTCACTAACCTTCTTATATACACATGGCTCATCCTCATTTTTGATAAAACCAAAGGATTTAATGGCTTCATCAAAACGGATGTTCCAACTCCTCGAAGCTTGTTTCAACCCATAAATGGATCGCTTTAGCTTGCATACCTTGGAACCATCTTGGGATTCAAATCCCCTAGGTTGTTCCATGAAAATGTTTTCTTCAATGTAACCATTGAGAAAAGCTATTTTGACATCCATCTGCCAAATCTCATAATCATAGTACGCAGCTATTGCTAATAAAATCCTAATTGATTTAAGCATGGCAACAGGTGAGAAAGTCTCCTCATAGTCGATTCCTTGCCTTTGGCGAAACCCTTTCGCTACTAGCCTTGCCTTATAGGTCTCTACCTTTCCATCAGAACCAATTTTCTTCTTGAAAACCCATTTGTTCCCTATAGGTACAATACCTTCAGGTGGGTCAACAAGATCCCAAACTTGATTTTTATACATGGAATCAATCTCGAATTTCATAGCATCAATCCATTTTGAAGAGTCTATATCTGATATAGCTTCTTCATAGGTAAGTGGATCATCTCCATGATCTACTTCTTCATGAGTAGACAACTCTTGTTCTTCTTCATTAATTAAACCATAACTCATTGGTGTGTGAGATACCAGTTGTTCTACGAGGAACAGCTGTAGATGTTTCATCAACGGGTATAGGTTGACTAGATGGATCTATATCCATCTGATATGTTGGTTGGTCAGAATTCTCCAATTCTAACTCTATTTGCCTTCCTTTGCCTTCTTCTTGAACAAACTGTTGTTCAAGAAATGTGGCATCTCTACTTATCACAACCTTTTGTGAAGTAGGCAAATAAAAATAATATCCAAAACTATCTTTTGGATATCCAACAAATCGACCCTTTTCTGATCTGGTCTCCAATTTATCAGTGTTCAGCTTTTTGATATAAGCTGGACAACGCCAAATCTTAACATGCTTAAGACTTGGTTTTTTTCCATGCCATATCTCATAAGGTGTGGAAGAAACTGATTTTGATGGAATCCTATTCAGAATATACAAAGCTGATTCTAATGCAAATCCCCAAAAGGAGATTGGCATATCAGTATAGCTCATCATACTACGTACCATATCCAATAGGGTATGATTTCTCCTTTCAGATAAAACATTCAGTTGTGGTGTTCCTGGAGGAGTCAGCTGAGAAACAATGCTATGCTCTCTCAAGTATTCATCAAATTCAGTACTCAAATATTCACCTCCACGATCTGATCGAAGAGCTTTAATACTCTTTCCTGTTTGATTTTCTACTTCAGATTTAAATTCTTTGAACTTTTCAAAAGATTCATGTTTGTATTTCATCAAATACAAATACCCAAACCTTGATTTATCATCAGTAAAGGTAATAAAATAATGAAAGCCCCCTCTAGCCATTTCTTTAAATGGACCACATACATCACTATGTATTAGCTCCAAAATATTTTTAGCTCTTAGCCCCTGTCCAATAAAGGGTGATCTAGTCATTTTGCCCTGAAGGCAAGATTCACAAGTTGGAGTAGGCTCAGAGTCCAATAAGGATAGAATCCCCATTTTCTCCAATTTTGTAATCCTATCTTATGCAACATGACATAACCTTAAGTGCCAAATATATTTTGAACTTGAGTTGTTTTTCACCACGGCATTGCTTTCATTTAGATTGCTATACTGGCGGTGGAAACACTTTCTTACTGGTAATGGAAACACTTTCTTATTGGCAATGGAAACACTTTCCTGTTGGCAGTGGAAACACTTTCCTTTGCCTTCATCAGCTTTAGTCTTCCTTTTCTGTTTAGTTATTTTCTTAGAAGGACCAGGAATCTGAGGTTTCTTTTTCTTATTGCCCTTCTTCTTGTTGGACTTTCCAGTGAAGAAGATGCAACAAAGCTACCTCTTTTCCTTTATTGCACAGCATATTCTTTTGGGCAATAACCGACATGTTGAGTAAACCAGCAAAGGTGCATTCCTGTTGAGTCATATGGAAATTTGTCACAAAATTTCCCAAAAGACCCAGGAAGGGACTGAAGGATCAAATCCGTCTGTAGTTGGAAATCCATGTTGAAGTCAAGATATTCCAACTGCTCAATCAGCCGAATCATCTTGTGGACATGATCCCCAACATTCATCCCTCGGACATCCTCATGCGGAGCAATTTGCCTATATATCTCATACCTAGCATTCCTGTTGTGCTCACCATACAACTCTTGTAGGTGAAGGAGGATCTCACTCGCACTCTGCACGTTCTCATGTTGCTTCTGTAACTCATTACTCATGGAAGCAAGCATGTAACACTTAGCTCTCATATCATGCTCCTTCCACTTGTCCAAAGTTTCATGTTCCTCTTGTGTGGCCTCTGGAGGTAAGGGACCAGGAACATTTGAATCTAGAACATATCCTATATGTTCAAGGTTCAGGACAAGTTTTAAATTTCTTAGCCAATCAGACAGATTAGGTCCTGTCAACCTAATGTGATCAAGTATGCTTGCAAGGATATTGGATGGTGGTGGTTATTTTGTGATCATTTTTATCAGAAAATTAACTGCAGAAAATAACCAGATTAATTAGTAAATGTATCATGTAATTAACCAAAATGATTATGGTCTTTTAATCAAACTGGTCCTCCCACTAACTTAGCGAATCCTACACTTCCAAAGTAGAAAACGGAAATCCTAGTTGGATGGATTTCTAGTGGGTGATTGAATTCTTATAATTCTATTGATCATCCTCAGGTACATCCATTATTGGAATTACAATAAACTATAAGTGAGCAACTCTTTCCCATCACATCTCATGTGAGGTTCAATTCTTTACCTAGCCCCTAATGCTCAAAATCTCAGGTACATCCATTATTGACTTATCTTGCATTAGTTAAGTTGATCCCATTGAGCCAGTAATTATGCAAATAATTTTAATGTCCTCAGGTACATCCAATATTGGCCACTAAACCATTTACATCTTTACAACATCTCATGCTTAATAATTATTCTTAAGAAAATCTCTTAAATAAATTGCATCTTATGCAACTATTTAAAATTTCTTAAAATAATTGCCCCAATGGAGGGCCTATGTTATAATTACTTTAATTATAGCATTTCCAACTTAATCATTTGTTTGGAAGATTTTATGGTCATTCTATTTACTATTAAGGTCTCACTTTGCACATTATCCATTTAGCATGCATATATCATATAATTGCATACATTCCCATACATCTCATGCATTCATGGATAGGCAGTAAATATGGTATGATCATGGACTTTCTAAGGGATTCAATTCTGAGCCACCAAGAATTGAATCAGGGCATTCCTAGGTGCATTTCATTCATTCATTTTACAAGAAATGCTGAAGGAGTACATAATCAACACTTGATCTTGAATTCCTCCTTTGGTCCCACCAATGCTCTTGACCTCCTTGAACTTCTTGCAATCCAATATTACATAGTAATCCTTGGCATACCAAGGCGAATTTACAAGAACTTAAATAAATGAAATTACAACCCAAAAATTATTACAAACTTAATAATACATGCCTAAAATAAATTAAAATAAATTAATTAATTTACAATCCCAAAGAAACATAAAAGAAATAAATCCAATCACATTGGTCTTTTATAGTCCATGATCATCCATCTTGCATATCACTATTTAACAATTAAATAAAACATACATACTTAAATTAAATTGAATATCTCATATTCAACTTAAAAATTCAGATTTGAATATGATTCAAATAAATTTAAAAATTTAGATTTGAATCTCATTCAAACAAATTTAAAAATTCAGATTTGAATCAAATTCAAACAACTTTAAAAATTCAGATTTGAATCACATTCAAACATTTTTTAAAAAATCAGATTTGAATCACATTCAAATATTTTTTAAAAAATCAGATCTGAATTTTATTCAATCAATTTTAAAAAATCAGATTTAAATATGATTCAAACAACTTTAAAAATTCAGATTTGAATCACATTCAAACAACTTTTAAAATTCATATTTGAATCACATTCAAACAATTTTTAAAATTCTGATTTGAATCATAATTTAATTGTGTGATAAAAATTCTAATTAAACAATTTAATTAGACATAAAATGGATCTTAAATCATACAACAATTGCACATTGACCATCCATTTACCTTTGCACACCATTGTGATGCATCAACCATGCACACCATGGTGTTCATCATTTGTGCCGCCACTTTGACTTTGCAACCAGCAATAAACTCTTGATCTCATGATCAAACACACAATTAAATCATATAAACATCAATCTAAATGGCAAATATAGTGGCTCTGATACCAATTGAAGGAACAGAAGCGTGAAAAACACAAGTTTATACCATTGAATTCAAAAATTTTCACCTAGGGTCACATGCATCATGCAAGATTTATTTTTATCTATTTGATTTCAATGATAAACAACATATTAAAAATCTTTTAATATGTTTTTGGATCTGTATTTGCCATTTAAGATTTTAAAATTAATCAGATTAATTTTAGAACCCTAGATTAAATCAAGAACAATTACACTAACCTCTTGATGCACTGCAGCGTGTCTACGCCTTTGAGATTCGTCTTCAGGACACCAGATGTTGTCCCTCTAGCTTTTCCACACCAAGAACACCTATGGCAACTCTTGAATAGCTTCTAAAGTTTTTTCTATTAATTAGAAAATCAAGTTCTGCCTTTTAAGAGATTAAAGATGTAAACAGGACACTATAAACAATTTCTAGTGTTCTTAATTCAAGAGATTGATGGCTAATCTCTTTGAATTGATAAAAGATGAAGAAGAAGAGATGAAAACCCTCAAAGTGGCGTGACAAAGGAGTGTGGCTGCTGGTTGTGTTTTATTTTCTCATAACAACACTTAAATAGCTAGCTTAACACATTAAACCCTTGCCACATGTCACCCTTTGATTAGCTCTAGGTTTAAGTGACCCAATCACATTGTGCCAAGTGTCAAACCTATATTTAATCTTGATTTTAATCATCTTACATGATTAAAAAACATTTGGCAAGCTTATGTTTAATCCCATGTGTCACCATCTCATGGTGCCACGTGTCACACTGCAAAATGACCAAAATGCCCCTATGTCTTAATTTTGAGTTCTCAACCCAAAATAATTATTTTTCTTCTTCTAATTAATTTATATCAAATATAAATTAATTACTTAATCTCTATTAATTAATTTCTCATTAATTAAATTCATATTTAAACACTTTAAATATAAATTTAATTTATACTACACATCCAATAATCTAGATTTGGTTTCAAGTCATGCTAGGGACTTTGCAATTTAATTGGAAACCAAACCTATTTAATTAATCAATTAAACTCTTTAATTAATTAATTAAATCATATTTAAATAGGTGATAACTTGTGTATGTGCGTGACTTACTAGGCTCATCACTAATTGGCAATGAGACATGATATCAACTCTTAATATCATTAGAACTCTTTCTTACCATAAATGATTTCTCTAAATCATTTTATGAACCTCATAGACCATGGTTAACACCTAGCATAGCATGCCATGGCCACCCAATTAGTAATAAGGTTTACCTTAAATGAACCTATAATCATATGTTACCATGCACTACAATCTCTCTGTTACAAAATCCCAACTCAAGCTGGAGTCATGGTTTATGTTAAACTCCATTTGCTATGAAAATTATGTTCTCTTTTAATTCCAGTTCTTGATTAAAAAGATTTTCTCATCAGAAACTCTTTTCTGAATAAATCTATCTGTCCTGGCCAGGAACTTGAAACATCAAGAACAATTAAATGAACATAGGATTTTATCTCTATTTACTTAGAGGAACAGATTCCATCTTGATCAACACCTACCTCCATATATAACTAGTAGGAGCCAACACATGCCCATATACCCATACACAGCACAAGTATGAAAGCAGTATCAAACTCAAACTACCTATATACAAGATAACTGTGCTATCTCAGGTCTAAAGATTATATGCACTGATATGATTTATGACAAAACATTGACAAGAGTAAACTCCATGTGCTTGTCATAAGTGTCACTGGTTCGGCCTACTTATCATTTATAAGTGCCTATCATGTTTGTCATATGGCATGAGACTCACCATTCCATCTTATTTATATCTCATATAAATAACTTGAGGACAAACATGAATACAATCTTTCTGGATAAGTCATGTCCTTATTATGAAGTATCCTCGATTGTGAACCTATTTATGATACTTTGTGCTAGAAATATTGTCACTCATATTCTTAACAACTTAAGAATAATATTTCTAACAAAATATCAATGGACCTTTTCTATTACACATAAATATATTATGTAAACGAAAAA
Source organism: Hevea brasiliensis (assembly GCF_030052815.1). Taxonomy (NCBI): domain Eukaryota; kingdom Viridiplantae; phylum Streptophyta; class Magnoliopsida; order Malpighiales; family Euphorbiaceae; genus Hevea; species Hevea brasiliensis. The sequence goes on along the minus strand of NC_079493.1, from coordinate 68,998,555 downwards.
GTGGAAATGCCTTTTATTAATAAAAATATATACAAGATACATACTAAATGATATGCTCTAGGGCATACTACTAACAGGGGAACCCTAGAAAATATTTTTAAGACTTAAATAGACATCTATTGAAGTATAAATATTATTAGAAATATCAAAGAAAAATTATTTAATTAGTACAAAGAAAAATCAGAAATAGAGAAAACGACAAAAATCGGTGTTACCGAAAAATCGGGAATGCAACCCGAACAGAGGCATTGTGGTCATTCGATACCCCGAGTTGTCTTTGACCTGAATGTCCATTAAAAATAAATGATGTTACACTTGGAAAATGTCATGAAAAATTAAATTGGTGGTACATAGTTTAAATAGCAAAAGATAGGAGTTAAATGTGGGAATTTGAAAACTTTAGAATAAAGAAACATTAAAATGGGTGATAGTGCTCCACTAACTCCATTAAGTGGACCATTAACCTTCATTTCGACAGAAACTTCATCTTCCTCACCTTGCCCAAAGCCAGCCATAACCAAGAAGGAAAGAATCCTCCATGGCCGTCCATGGACAAGCTTCATTCTTCCATTATCCTTCACTAAAGTTGTTCTACACAACTTGGGCAGTAGATAGGCAGCAAGAAAATCAAGTTTTGGTGAGGTTTTGGAGAATTTCAAAAGTGGTAAGTATGTATTTTTGATTCTTGTTTCATTAAACCTTGAATGGATGTTATGGGTAGTTGAATTGTGGAAGGATTTTTAAAGTTTGATGAGTTAAGGGAGAGGTACATTTTTAGCAGCCATGGAACTTCAATAAGAGCAGTTTATCCTTGCATGTAAATGGTAGATTAAAGTGTTGATGTAAGTGTTTATATGTGTAGGAATAAATTGGATAATGTATACTAAATGTATGTGTGATAGTACACTTGATTTTGGAAGCTTGGAAACAAATTGAAGAAGATGTACAATCGGCAACTTTGAAGTGTAGACCAAAATGTGTTGTTTCATGGTTTGGTTTATGGAATTATATTGTTGAATTATTGTGCTTGTTATGGCAGCATGTATATGTGTATAAAGGTTTGAATATGGACATGTAAATGAGCTATGTCATGTGGTTAAATTATTTGTAATTTGACTTGGAAAATTCTGTACTGTAATGTGCATATTGAGAATGGTTATAAGCTGCCAAAATGAGCAAAAATGAGTTGCTAAATGTGTTTATGTTATGGTACAAACCAGAAATGGCATGAAGGAAGTGACTTGGTAAGTGTTGAATGTGTCCTTTGGCATGTGATGAAGAGTATGTTGCAGGGCAGTGTGTGTTTTGGCTTAGAACCTTAAGAGTGTGACTCCAATTGGTATAAGACCAATTGGAGGTGAAACTAAGCACAAAAAGTGCCAACTTTCATGAAGGAAGCTTACCAAAATTCTGCTTGGAAGGTGAGTTGAAAAATGACCAAATCCGGATTAGTGCTTTGAAAGCCTGAAAATTGACCATTTGGGCAGTAGTTAGTGTTTTGGCCATAACTCACTCAAAACAGGTCCAATTGACCTGCAATTTTTCCATGAATAGCTAAGATATATATCTACAACTCTTATGAAGACACCAACACCCAGAAATGACCATAAGCAAGTCAAATAGCTTGCACAATTTCAGGTCCAAAAACTGGCCAAACCAAAAGTGACCTAAAAATGACCTAAAGCTACCATTTTGGTACATTCTGTCCAGCATTGGTAGAATGACCTGAAATTTTGCCCCGCGTGCAATAAGACATAGACCTACCAGTTTGTAGTTTGGACCGAAACCTGAAAACTGAGGGAACTAGGTCATCCGGCTAGGTCAAATTAGCATACCAGAATCCAACAAATTGCAATAAAATGCAATATACTTGGAAATGAATTTGGTAACATGTACCAATACTAAAAGGATACAAATGTGACATATTGGTAACATTAAAACCTAATTCACCTAGAGTGCATCGAGGTTCAACATCTTAGGTTGACTAACGAAATAATAGAATTCAATAAATTAAGTATTAAGTTTTATTCGTAGAGACAGTTTAAATGAGTACTGAAACACTTCAAATTGTGTGTTTCAGTTAGCAAAGACTCAGGGAAGGGGAAGGAAACACTGAGTCAGAGCCAAGAGACAGTTATCAGAGGTTTGTTCACAACAGTTATTTCTTTTGAATTTTTCAATTGAAATAAATTATGACTATTTGTATATCATTATTTTAAATTGTGAAAAATTATTTGATTGATATTTGATGGATACTTATTAATTGAAAAGCATTGTAAATGGTTTGAAACCACAGCTATCATGTATATTGATTGAATTCCTCGCTAGCTTATCTAGTGGGACGAATTGAATTCCCTCTCTAGCTGAAGTGTTGAGGTGTGTGCCTGTTGAGGACGAATAGAATGAGTACTTATATTATTGCTAGCTAGCTATGTTATTCCTCATTAGCCATCGGCTTTTGAGATGAATTGAATTCCTCACTAGCCATCGGCTTTTAGGACGAATTGAACTTTGGCAACATGATTAAGCTGTGTGTGCGTGATTTATTGATATTTATTGTGATATTGTGAAATGGAGTTTAAATTCTTTATGACATTCATTGTCTTTGAATTTAACTATAGTTTTAAGTATCCACCATTTATATGACTTATGATATGTGATTTAAAGTTGTATTTAGTTAATGTTGTGCACCACTGAGACAATGGCTCAGCGATAGCTTTTCATTACTGTCGCAGGTAGATAGACTGACAGGGCAGCAGACTAGGCTGCTATGGCTACACTGAGAGATCATCGAGTATATTGAGTATACCATATTTTGCATTTTGTATTGTAATGTATGTTCACTGTATGTATATAGTGTTCTTGGTTTTGAGCAGTTATAAATTAAAATTGTACATTGAAGTTGTAAAATAAATTGTAAATTATTTTGGTTTATAAATATTGTGATATATTTCTTTTATCTCAGCCTTTGAAAACACTGAAAAATTATTGTGGATTTGAGTTGAAAAATGTTGAGAAACATATTATGTTGATTAAATTTGGAGTTTGAGATTGAGAAATATATTTGAAGTGTTTTTTACAGGTTTTAGAAGAACTGTTTTATTCAAAATATAGATGACACTCTACCAAAATTTTTACATAAATTACTAATAATTCAAATGTATTAGTTGTTTCACTTCAGTTCAAAATTTTTTTTAACACCTATAAATACTGCTCACCACTGTAAAAGAAGTAAGAAAAGTTTTAAAATCCCTTGTAGTGTATCTAATGGGTTATCAATAGATAAAGTTGGTAATTCATTAGGTATACTACAGGATCATGTTATGCCTTACAGAGGGGTAGGGTGTGACATAGATCTTAACTTAAAATCAAAAGAAAAAACTTGTTGGGGGAGTAACTAGAAATTCAGCCAGCCTTAGGTGTGATTGGAATTGATGGAATTTGGTGAAATTAAATGTTTATTTAGGTTGAGTTATGTATGTAGAGTATGGATATATGTTTTGGATGCTTTAGATTTGAACTTTATGTAATTAGGGTTCTTGAGTATTTTTGCAATTGGAAAAAAAATTTGGAGAATTGGTTAAGTGATGCCATTGACCTTACTTGAGTTGAGAAATGGTCAATTGTGACCATTTGTGGTGTGTGTGAATTGCTAGAACCATGTTTCAATTCGGATTGGTTAGGTTCAATATGCTGACAGCTTGACCTAGGTCCCTTTTAGAGATCAAAACTGGAAATTTACCAACCTAATTGGTGTGAGGTCAATTGGGAATGAAAATAAACGCAAAATGGCACATTTTTCATTTAGAAACCATGCCCAGAATATGTCATTAGGATGGTGAACAATTAGGCCAAATCCTTATTTGGGCACACTGCCCTATACAAAAATGACCAAATAAACAGTAGTCACTTAAATGACCATAACTTGGTCTAGGAAGGTCCAAATGATTTGAATCTTATACCGATAGAAAGCTGAGACATAGTCCTACAACTTTTTTGGAGAAAACAAATCTAAATTTTGACCATAACCTATCCGAAAAGTCACCTGAAATTAGTACACCAAAACTGCCAGTATCCAGAAAATGCCTAGAATTCTGGGTAACACCAAATTCGGCCAGCCCCATTCAAATAGTCATATCTTGGGCTACAAAACTCCAAATGAAGTGATTCAAAAAGGGAAATAAAGTTAAGACAATAAGGAACAACTTCTATGAAAAAAACTTAGCCAAATTTAAACAGCAACTTGACTAATGGAATAGTGTAAAACAAGACACCAAATCTGAAGTTTTGAAATTTCACCTAAGAGACTTAAAATTTGAGGAAACAACTAAAACCAACAAATTAGGTAACCAAAATGTGTTATGTGGGTGAAATTAAAATTCCCATACCAATTAAGCATGAGAAAAGTCAATAATTTGACTTGAATAGTATCATGAATAGTAACCCCAAAATACAAATTTTAAAGAACATCAAGTTAAGCATATTAAAGCTAGAAATAAATAGATTTGAAATTGTTTTTCGATTTATGATAAATTATGATACTGAAACACTATAAAATTGTGTGTTTCAGTTGAAAAGAATACCAAGAAAGAACCCGAGGCATCAAGTCAAGGCCAAGAGGTGACCCGCATAAGGTTTGTGCACAACATAAAATTTGTATTTTAATTTCTTTTGCAATTGTATAAAATGAATTGTGATTTATTTTGATTGCAACTTTGTGATTGAAATGAACAAATTGTCTTGACCTAAATTGTTGTAAAGTTTAATTGTATGTGTTTGATTTGGCAATAAATGTTTAGTAAGTTGCTAAGACAGTTTTGAAACCATATTATCGTGACCATATATTTGAATGCCTCACTAGCATGACTAGTGGGAGGAATTAGTTTTGAATTTTGATTCCCTATCTGGCTGAAGTGTTGAGTGTGTGCTAGTAGAGGAAGAAATTGAATGGGTACCCATAGATTAAGCTAGCTAGCCTTGTGATTCCTCATAAGCCTCCGGCTATTGAGATCAACATTATTCTAAATGGCATGATATAACTGTGTGTTTTTATGAAACCTGTTTTGAGACTTTCGAAATGAGACTGTTTTGACTAAAATTATAAATTGTCTTTTGTATCCACTTTTCATTTCCAGTACTGTATTTGAATAAATGTGATTTGAATTATGCATAAAATGTTATTTTAGTATGTTGTGCACCACTGAGTCATAGTACTCAGCGATGGCTGTTTATTGCTATCGCAGATAGAGAGACTAGTGAAGCAGCAGAGTGAGCTGCTAAGGATCTCGGAGCTACATACTTGAGATTTTGTCTGGTATAATTTTATACCCTGATTGTAATGTTTATTTTGGTATATGTAACTATATGTAGATGTATAAACTGGTCTTGAGTAGTTGTATAGATTTTGTAATAATATTATTTTGGATTTTCTAATGTAAATTCTGGATTGATGAATGTAAATTGATTTTTCTTTAATGGAATATGAATGAAGTTATTTAGTATTATTTTTTAAGACAATTGAATTGAGAATTATTTTGAATTATGGAGTTGGGAGAAATGATGATGATTTGTGTTGTGGTAGTGGTCGATTTTGATGAAATAAATTATTGGAAGTGTTTTTACAGGTGTTTGAAGAACTATTTTTCCCAAATATAGACGGCACTCTGTCAAAATTTTTTCAAAATTTGCATAAAAATAAAAATGGATAAAAATTTTAACTAGTTTTTAAAATTCAATTAAATGTTTTTAATACCTGCTATAAAAGCTCACCACTTTCAAAAAGTAAAAAAATTATTTTAAAATCCTTTGTAGTGTATTTAATGGCTTATCGGTAGATGAAGTCAGTAATTCATTAGGTATACTACGAGATTATGTTATGCCTTACAGAGGGGCAAGGTATGACATGTTTTAGTGGTATCAGAGCGAATTTTTGAAGTATGTTTTAACTTGTGAATTTGTGTCTTTTCTTTGATGAGTACAACTACTCAATGTCTTTATTTATTACATGCAGTGCATTACATCATAAATATGAACTAGTGGAGGGAAATCTCCTTCTGTTATTTATTCAGGAGATATCCTAAATCCAAACTGAAATGGAAGAAGGGAATTGCTCAGTTGAGCAGTCAGTAGAGGCTGAGGCCCAAGGGGAAGCCCCAGCTCTCCAAAATGTTAATAGGTCAGTGGCACCAGCCCCATAAATGCCACAGTTTCTGGCATAGTTCGCCCAACCAATGGCTGCAATGTTTCAACAGATGGCTGAGGGTATGCCTACTCAAGCTCCACTCCAGAATCCTATTGTGCAACTTCAGGCTCCAGCCAGCCAATATGATAAGCTATTGAAATATGGGGTGACAAAATTCAATGGTATAGTAGACCCTCTAGAGGCGGAGCAATGGCTGGAGAGGATGGACCGAGTGTTCAAGAAATTGCACTACCCAGATGAACTGAAATTTGAATATTTCGTGCCATTACTTCAAGGGGATGCATAAGATTGGTGGAAAACCATCCCCCATAGCTTGGCAGGACCGCTAGTATTGACCTGGGATGACTTTATCAGAGAGTTCAGACAAAAATATATCCCAGATGCATATGTGGATCAGAAATTGAAAGAATTTTTTAGTCTGAAATAAGGCAACAGATTAGTGGCAGAGTATGAGAGGGAGTTCTCCTGCTTAAGCCACTATGTTGGGAGTCTCCTATCTACCAGCAGAGAAAGGTGCAAGAGGTTTGAAACCGGCCTAAAGCCTAGTTTAAGAGTAAAAGTGGTCGGCTTTAAATATAATAACTTCTCTGAACTAATGTCTCAAGCACTGGAAGTAGAAAGAATTGAATTAGAAGCGACACTAATGAAAGGGAAATCAGAGAAGACTGAGAAATCAGAGAAAGATAAAGGTGAAAAATCAGTTGTGCAAAGTTCCAGTGGCAATACTAAAAAAAGAAAGAAATTTAGGGGATCAGGCAGAGGTGGAAGGTTCGGACAGAGACCCCCTTAGGTCTAGTCAGCAGTCGACCAGGGGTTTATATCCTCCTCGCCCCTGTGAGACATATGGCAAGACTCATGGGGGAGAATACTATTAGGCTACAGGAGCTTGTTTTAATTGTGGAGGCATGGGCCATGTAACACCCCTCACCCGACTATAGTGTAGCCGAGCAAGGCATGCTACATTTGGTGCCGGAGCACCCTATCTAATCTTACTTTATTCTTTTAATAATTTTTTTCTCGTTACAATTTAATATAAATTATTTTTCTAATAAGAAACCAGCGGAGTTTCCCCTATTTCTATTACCATTTGGCATATTTTACTATTCACCTGTTTGAAAATTTCAACAATAATTTTCAATAATAATCTCATCCATATTCATATCATCATTTCAAAAATCATTATGTAATTCAAATCCATACTCTTTTGTACAAATTCATTTATGCTCCATTCTTATAGCAAAATTCTCAAATTTGCATTAATTTACATAATTTGCAACTAATTACATAAATCCTTAATTTACATTATATACAAATTAATTATAATTTTCTAATTTACATTACAATATAAGAAATAAATAACATACACATAATACATGATATGCTTAATGTGAGCCCTATCTACATGCATTGCTGAGGAGGAGACAACCTTTGACACTTTGCAGATTTGGACTCCAAAAATCCCAGTAATTTGTCCACTAGGTTTTATCTTCCGTATCTACGCGAAGGAAACAATTTCATCGCGCTAAGCATTGCTGCTTAGTGGTGCAATAATATAACAAGGAAATAATATACAAATAAAGATAGAAACAAAACATAATTCGGATAATTAAGATTTATTTGTACTTCACATGCGGTTTCTAAAATTTAATATGTTTTATCCTAATTTAGTCTTCTTTGGAAGTATTTATTTCGCCAATGTACAGTAATAATGTACATAAAAAAATGATCTAAAAATAATAAATTTATGCTTATATTATTATGTAAGTCACATTTGCAATATTTATGTATGTTATAATTTTATTTGCTAATCTTTTAGCATTTTCTCAATACTTTCTAGCTTGTCTCAGATTATTTCATAATAAGTAAATTTTAATACTGGTCCAGTTCATTTTGATTATTTCTAAAATATAACTATTATAATTTATTTTAGGTCATCTTACTTATTTATTTAATTTCTAATATTTTTAGTTACTAATATTCTTAACTTATTTCAATAAATTTCACTGCCCAAGTAACCTATGACAGGCTGACTAAACTGGATAATGGGTCATTGGCACTGGACACCACGGTGCCTCGGGCCGTCATACCATGGGACGCAAAACGTCAACCACGTATGCAGTCAGTATGGCTAAAAAGCCATGATAACACATAATCGGGCATAAAAGCCATGAGTGCGGGTATAAAGCCATGAATACAGACATAAAGCCTTTCGCAGTATTGCTAAAACAATACCCTATTGGCATGCCAATCTATCCAATCTGACACACGTGTCTAGGCAATACATGGGCACATAGTACCATCAGGAGTTTATATGTTTCATCATTTCATTTTATTTTTCATTTATATTTTTATAGCATTCTAATTTTGTTTATAGTGGAAGCATAATTTTCAAATTTACATTTCTAGGTAATTTATGCATTCATCATAATATTCATACTAATTACATTTCATATTCATTTGATCTCATGGTAATTCACATTCAAAACATCTTTCCTTTCTCTCTTGATGGGAACCTAAATCCCAAATGACATTTTTATCTCATTTATACATTCAACAATCTATTCATGTAAATTACATTTCATACTTCAAGTTGTATTGCCAATATATTATGAATTCCATTGGTGTTGGGAGTATAAGTCTCAATTACCTATTCACAAAATTTTTGGTATTCATTAAGTCATTCAAATTCACCAATTACAATATATATTTATACATTACTCATAATGACTTCTTTAATTTCTTTTATTATTTCTTATGTCTTTAAGGTTACTATTCACACATTACTATTCACTCAAATTATTGACTTTTCATATATAATAGGTGTGTTAATTCCAATTGCACTAAGATCCTACATTTTGGGTTCTAAATTTGTTGGCATTTATTGCCAATTGCAATTGAAAGCCTTCTAAAAGTATTTCTAAATTTTCAGTTTTTATGTCCTATATTTACTGTTTCATTGGTCAATGCTAAAGTGAGAATTTGGCTAATCTTTCTATATGAAAGTTGTTCCTTTATGTATCTAGTTTAGTTTCCTTTTTTGAATCACTCCATTTGGAGTTTTGTAGTTCAAGTTATGGTCAAAGAACCATAACTGGTTCATTTCCTAGTTCTGGTTCCTTAGCTAGGCAGATTTTGTAGTTACACTTTACAAATTTTATTGACCAAGTTGCAGTCATATTTAGGTCTAGTGCTCTTCATAGAATTTGTTTCCCTATGTCATATGGTCACTTAAAATTTTGAATCACAATTTTTAAAGTTTTTTAGAATTTATTATACTAATTTAATTGGCCTAGACTCCAGTACCCTGTGTTTTCAGGGTCCAGGTTTGGGTCAGTGACTGCAAGTGGATTTTTAGGGTTCTTACATTCATAATTTGAAGAAGATCTTTAAAACAAAGTTAGAGCTCTGTGTCTTAGGTTTCTGAAAAGGTATAGATCATCCTAAATGGAGTATTCTAGTGAAAGACATGCTATGAACAGTAATCTGGGGTCATATGAAATTGGGTAAATTTCTAAGTTTGGATGTACCAAGTTCTTTTAAGCATTTGACCTAATTCCTTTGGTTTCTGGGTTTTGGCCAAAAGACCAATATTATAGGCCAATGTCTTATAAAACTTTTTCCATTAGTTTTGTGACACCCTATACCCGTGTACAGTATATCCGAGTAAGTAATGTCACACGGTGTACCGGCACACTCTATTTTTACCTTAATTAATTGTTGTCATAGTTTTGGATTTAGTTATGAAATATAATTTATCTAAGCCATTTATCAAAATTATTATTTATTTGAGGTTCCGAAAATTTTAAAGAAAATCCGGCAGAGTACCGGCTAAAAATGGAGAAAATAGTTCTTCGGAACCTGTGAAAAACACTTCCAATATTCATATCTCATCATCTTAAACTCCAATATCAAAATCTCAACAACATTTCTCAATTTCAGTTCTCAATCATCCATCACATGTGATAATCAAGTATAACTCACAAATAGATATTTACTTTTCCATTCACAAATACAATTTTCATAATTTACATGAACATCCAAATACATTACATAATTCTAAATACATATGAGAAAATAAAAATTTAGTTGCAAAATGAAAAAATGACACCTAGTGTCCTACCAATGCACAGCAGAAGTTGAGGTGACACGGACACTGTGCAGAACTGCAGGATGGACTCACCCAGTCTGCGGTCTATTGGGCTCACGATCTGTATCTCCAGAACCTACGCGTGGCAAAAGCAACGCGCTAAGCAATAATGCTTAGTGGTGCAATAATAAAATAAAAGAAATAGCAAGAAATAAATATGTAGTGAATGTATATGTTTTATTTGTTTTGAATTTGTGTATCATTAACTTTGTTAACTTTTATTCATTTGGTTGCCCCAAGTAACCTACACTAGACGACTGGACTGGATAATGGGTAAACTGGCACTGGGTATCTAGTACCTCGGGCCGTCACACCATCGGTCACAGATGCATCTCGATTATTACAGCTACCAAATGTACTAAGTCAGAATAATCTCAGGCACAAGGCCAAATCTCAATGCAGGGTCAGAATGGCTAAAAGCCATGAAATCACAAAATGGCATATTGCCATGTGCAGTACTGCTAACTGAACCCTATTGGCATGCCAAACTATCCAAACCAATCTTGTTAGGTATACTAGGGCATTTGAAACTTTTAAATTCTTGACTTTGTGAATTTCAAGTTTTGGTGTCACTATTCACCTCATTGGTCAACAAAAATGTTGACTTTTAGGTAGAAATTAGGTACATTGGTTTTGGCACTCCCAACATACCACATTTTGCATTTAAAACTTGTTGGAATTGGTCACCATTACCATTTCTAACTTAAAACCAAAAGGGCAGAAATTTCAGTTTTCGAAGCCTAAGTTTACTGTTCCATTAAGCACTGTTACATTGGGAATTTGAAGAAATGGCAAACATAAAAGTTGTTCCTTATTTTGTCTACTTGAATTTCTTTTTTTGAATCACTCCATTTGGAGTTTTGTAGCTCCAGATATGGTCCAAAAACCACAGCTGGCCGGATTGGAAAAACTGCAGAATTACCAAATCTACAGTACCATGAACAGTGACTGTGACTGCCATTTGGGTTAGGTTCTGGTCATAATTTGGGGTAGGTTTCTTCATGAAAGTTGTTTTTCTGTGTCTTAACTTGTTGCTGTAAACATTTCAGGTCAATTGACCATATCTGCAGTGAGTTATGGCCAAATGAACAGTTACTGTTCATTTGGTCATTCTGCAGAATCAGTTTGCAGGGTATCCGGATTGGGGCCAACTTTTGGTCCTCTTGCTTTGGTCTTTTGGGCATGGTTTCTTCAGCAAAAATGTGCCATTATAAGTCTAGTTTCATTTCCAATTAGCCAAACACCAATTGGACCTACACAACCAAAGTTATGGCTGTCTAAGTGGGCTGGAATCTCAGCCTCGATTCTGTCTTTAGGCGACCTTCCATTCGATTTTGCCATGCATTAACTCACTTCAAATTATGATTAACTTGCCTTAAATGGTCACTAATTGACCATTAGAATGTCCATTAATCAATTCAAATACCAAGTCCAATTTTCACTCTTAAAACCCTAGTTCCCATTATAGGTTTTCAAAACACACCTTAATTACTAGCTCATTCACTAATAACATGCATACATGGTTTAAACTTTATCTATAATCCACTTTAAGTCCATGAAAACACTCATTCCTATTCCTTCAATAGGGCTTCCAAAATCCATGTACACATACACATGAGTTTTTGTCCATTTAAATTACAATTTCTTACTAAATTCAAGTCCTTAATCATGAAAGTAAGGAGTTTTAGGTGTATAGATGCACTAACCTCTTGTAGGCAGATTTTTTCCCAAGCTAAATCTTCACTTTCTTTCCTTTTCTACGCTGCCAAACACTCTCCCAAGATGAGTGGACAAATTTTAATGAAAGGGGTTTAGGGTTTAGTGGTGTAACAAAGGGAGAAAGTGAGCTCTTGGTTGAACATCAATGGAGGAAGAAGAAGGAGAGGTTTCGGATGGTAAGAGGGAGAAGGATGGCTGCTGTATTTTTGGTCTTTTTTTTTTTATCTTCATTTATCTCTTTTATTAGTTAATGAATTAGTTGTTTGATTGCAATTGGTGGTGGCTTTTAATGACATCACCTTATGTCATAATTAAGCCTTTTTTTCTCATTTTCTTTTCTTTCCTTCACTACTCATTTTCAATTTAATTTCTAGTAATGTTTATTCATATTTTATGTCATATTAATTATTTACTCAACTGGACAAGTCGGCCAAAAATCACCTCTGAAGGCGAAATGACCAAAATGCCCTCCGTTTGGCTTAACGGGTCAAAATTGTCTGTACCGATTGAAAATTTTTTCTAGGTATTTTCTTGGCATTCTAATGCCATGGAAACCTCAATAACCCTTCTCTGGAGTCCCAAAAATTATTTTATAATTTTTCCCCTGGGTCTAGGGTTCCTAGTTGCGAGAGCCGCAACTTCCCTCTGGGTTACCCATCGCTAGGGCACCGGCTCATTTAACTCGGTTGTACTTTATTTCTAAAATTTTTACTAAATTTTTCTTATTAATAGTTGAATTGATTATGGTCCCTTACTTAAGTTTAAGTATTTTTTCGGACATTCTAGCTGTCCGGACCGTCACTGGTCACCGAAACAGTAGAATGTACGGAATTGCTACCGGGAGGGTGTTACAACTCTTCCCCTCTAATTTAAATTTCGTCCTCGAAATTTATCTGATGCAAACAGTTGAGGAAACTGTTGCCTCATCATCTCTTCATTTTCCCAAGTTGCCTCTTTCGTATTGTGGTGCCTCCAAAGCACTTTCACCAATGGAATCTGCTTGTTCCTCAACTCTTTCACTTCCCGAGCCAAGATCCGTAGAGGTTCTTCTTCATATGTCAAATCCGGTTGTATTTCAATTTCTTCTCTGGAGATGACATGTGAAGGATCTGAGCGGTATCTTCTTAGCATAGACACGTGGAACACATTGTGGATCTTGTCCAGCTCTGGAGGTAAAGCTAGCCTATAGGCCACTGGACCCACACGTTCAATGACTTCATATGGACCAATGAACCTAGGGCTTAACTTATCTTTCCTTCCAAACCTCAATACTTTCTTCCATGGTGACACCTTGAGGAATACTTTGTTGCCAACCGCATATTCTATTTCTTTTCTCTTCAAGTCGGCATAGGATTTCTGTCTATCTGAGGCAACCTTTAGATTAGCTTTGATTAGTTTCACCTTCTCCTCAGTCTGTTTCACCAGGTCTGGCCCCACCAGTTTGTCTTTGCCCAATTCAGTCCAGCACACTGGAGTTCTACATTTCCTCCCATACAGTGCTTCATATGGAGCCATTTGGATGCTAGCTTGGTAGCTATTGTTGTATGCAAATTCTGCCAGTGGGAGGTATCTATCCCAACTTCCCTCAAACTCAATGACACAACTCCTCAGCATATCCTCAAGAACCCGACATATATTTCATGTTATTGTTATCATTTCAATTCAATATTTGTATCAATTCCATTGGTTTCAATTGTTTACCTGGATTACTCTTTCTGATTGCCCATCCGTCTGAGGATGGAAAGCTGTGCTGAAGTGGAGTTGTGTACCCAAGGACTCATGGAACTTCTTCCAAAATCTCGATGTAAACCTTGGGTCTCGATCAGATATGATGGAAAGTGGAATTCCATGCAGTCTAACTATCTCACTGATATACAATTCTGCTAACTTCTCCAGTGAGTAGTCAGTTCTAACTGGTAGAAAGTGTGCTAACTTTGTCAATCTATCAACTATCACCCATGCTGCATCATGTTTCTTCTGGGTGAGAGGTAGACCACTTTCAAAATCCATGGTGACCCGATCCCATTTCCATTCAGGTATGCGTATAGGTTGTAGCAAACCTGATGGAACTTGATGTTCTGCCTTGACTTGCTGACATGTCAAGCATTTAGTCACGTAGTCAGCTATGTCCTTTTTCATTCCAGCCCACCAATACTGAAGCTTCAAATCATGATACATTTTTGTACTTCCTGGGTGCATAGCATATACACTTCTTCCTTTGTAATACAGACACCCATCTGCCTTCGCCTCATAGTCAGTTGCTTTTCCTTCTGGGATTTTACTCATAATAGCCATTAGCTTTTTATCTGCCTTTTGCCCATCTAAAATCTGCTGTAGCATGTATGGCCTCACTTGCAACTCAGCCAAAATAGCTCCATCTCGAATCAAAGTTAGACAGGCATTCAATAATCTCACAACTGTTATGGATTTTCTGCTCAAAGCATCAGCAACTACATTTGCCTTCCCAGGATGGTAGTCAATCACACAATCATAATCCTTCAGGAACTCAATCCATCGCCTCTGTCTAAGGTTGAGCTCCTTCTGGGTTGGCAAATATTTCAGACTTTTGTGGTCCGTGTAAATGTAGCACTTTTCACCATACAAGTAATGCCTCCATATCTTCAGTGCGAAGATAATTACTGCAAGCTCTAGATCATGGGTAGGGTAATTCTGTTCATGTGGCCTTAGCTGCCTAGAAGCATAAGCGACCACCTTCCCCTCTTGCATTAATACACACCGTAACCCATTATGAGAGGCATCACTATAGACCACGAAGTCCTTTCCTGACACTGGCTGTGTTAACACTGGTTCCTCTGTCAACATAGCCTTCAACTTCTCAAAACTGGTCTGACACTTGTCATTCCAGTCAAATCTGACATTCTTGTGTAACAACTTGGTCATTGGAGCAGCTATTAAGGAAAATCCCTTCACAAATCTTCTGTAATACCCTGCTAGCCCTAAGAAACTTCTGACCTCAGTTGTATTTCTAGGAGGCTTCCATTCCATCACTGCTTCTATTTTCTTAGGATCCACCCTAATCTCATCAGCTGACACTATGTGTCCAAGGAATGCAATCTCATTCAACCAGAAGTCACACTTTGACAACTTAGCATACAGCTTCTTTTCTCTCAGGGTTAGCAGAACAATCCTCAAATGCTCATCATGTACTTCCCTGGTCTTAGAATACACCAGAATATCATCAATAAAGACCACTACGAACCGATCTAGGTATGGATGGAAGATACGGTTCATAAGGTCCATGAATGTCGCTGGTGCATTTGTTAGGCCAAAGGGCATCACTAGAAACTCATAATGCCCATACCGGGTCCTGAATGCAGTCTTTGGCACATCTGCATCCTTCACCCTCAACTGATGATACCCCGATCTGAGATCAATTTTGGAAAATACTCCTGCTCCCTTCAACTGATAAAACAGATCATCAATTCTAGGCAACGGATATTTATTCTTCACAGTCACTTTATTCAACTGCCGGTAATCGATGCAAAGCCTCAACGTCCCATCCTTCTTCTTTACAAACAGTACTGGAGCTCCCCATTGTGACACACTGGGGCGTATGAACGCCTTATCAAGTAACTCTTGCAACTGAGTTTTCAACTCCCTCAATTCAGTGGGTGCCATCCTATAAGGAGCAATGGAAAAGGGTGCTGTACCCGGCAGTGTCTCAATAGCAAATTCAACTTCCCTTTTTGGTGGCAAACCAGGTAACTCTTCAGGAAACACATCTGGGAAGTCTTTTACTGTGGGTATGTCACTCAGGTTTGGCTTAGCCTGCCTAGTATCCACCACATGTGCTAGGTAGGCTTCACAGCCTTTTCTCATCATTCTTCTTGCAACTGTGGCTGAGATGACATTGGATAAGAAATCTGTCCTCTCCCCCACAACAGTGATATCATTGCCCTCTGAAGTTTTCAGAGAAATTCTCTTCAATTTGCAATCAACTATTGCCTGATGACGTGACAACGAGTCCATTCCCAAAATCACGTCAAACTCATGGAAAGGCAATTCAATCAGGTCTGCAAAGAATTCATACCCCTGAATCCTTAACGGGCAACCCTTGTATACTTTGTTCACCACTACACTGTGGCCCAATGGATTTGTGACCAGAATGTCTTGGTCACTCTCCCCTACTAGTATCCCCCTTTCTACGGGTAGGTTGATGCAGATATATGAATGAGTGGATCTTGGATCCACCAATGGATGCACAGGTGTATTGTAGAGGGAGAACATACCCCTGATGACGTCCGGGGCATCTTGCTCCTCCTAAGCTCTAATAGCATAAGGTCTTGCTGGTGGTCTGCTGTCAGGCCTCTCTGCTGGCTCAGATGCAGGCCTCTGTGATGGTCCAACAACCTCAGACTTACCAGATTTTCTACCTCTCTGTGGTGCAGGAGCAGGTCTGTCTGCTTGTGTTGGAGTAGCTGTAGTAGTTCTGCGTGGACTGTTCCTCAGCTGATGCTCTGTTGACCCACACCTTAAGCAGGCACCAGTCACTCTCCAACACTCTCCCTTATGCCATTTCAGGCAGTGTGGACATGCAGAAGTTGCTGGGGCTTGTCCCCTGAACCCCATCCCTTGAGAGCTGCCCACTGATGGTGTGGACTGACCTCTCCTAGGGGTAAACTGTGGCCTGGGCCCTTGAGACTGACCCTGACCTTGTGGCTGACCCGAACTCTGTGCAGATGGACCTCTGAACTTCTTCCAGTGCGGGGAGATGAGCTAGACGACTGGTCCCTCTTCTGCTGTCTCTCCCTTCTGGTCTGCTCACTTATTCTTACTTTTTCAACCCTTATTGCAGCTTCCACTAACTTGCTAAATTCTGTGATTCCCAAGGCAGTGAGCTGAATCTTTATGTTGTCATTTAGTCCCTCTTCAAATCTCTTACATCTTTCAGCTTCATTAGGGACTATCTCCCTTCCATAGCGGCTTAATCGGACAAATTCCTTCTCATACTCGGCCACTGACAACTGTCTCTGCCTCAGGTTAATAAACTCTCTTCTTCTCTCTTCCAGGTATACAGTACCCACATATTTCTTCTTGAATTCTGAGAGAAAGAAGTCCCAAGTTATAGCTTCTGGCTGCACTTCACTGGACACAGTATCCCACCATTCGTAGGCATCATCTTGCAACAGGGATATGGCAGCCTCTAGGTTTTGCTCTGGGGTGCAGTGGAGTTGTTTTAGAACTCTGCCCGTTCTGTTCAACCAATTCTCGGCTGCAACAGAGTCATCTTCTCTCTTACCGAAAAAGTCCACTGCTCCAAACTTTCTTAGCCTTTCCAGGTGTGATTTCTGCTGTGGAGGTGGAGGTGGTGGTGGTGCTGGCATTACTCCGGCCATTTGTCTAAAGAAATTGGCCATTTGCTGGAACATGGCCTGTGGAGGCTGAGCAGGCTCTGCTTGAGCTGGCGGAGCAGGTTCTCCCATGCCCCCAGTCTCAGCTGCTGCAGGTGGAGCATGACTCTCCACTTCCTCCTCGACTGCTCTTTGAGATGAAGGGTCCATATCCTATTTAACAAAGACAAACATATCTGCATTAGTGTCACCTCGACTCTTACAACTGCAATGCATGGTATGGACTCAATCTAGGCCCAGAAACGACTAAACCGTGTTCTGATACCACTAAAAGTTACACCCCATATCCGTGTACAGTATATCCGAGTAAGTAATGTCACACGGTGTACCGGCACACTCTATTTTTACCTTAATTAATTGTTGTCATAGTTTTGGATTTAGTTATGAAATATAATTTATTTAAGCCATTTATCAAAATTATTATTTATTTGAGGTTCCAAAAATTTTAAAGAAAATCCGGCAGAGTACCGGCTAAAAATGGAGAAAACAGTTCTTCGGAACCTGTGAAAAACACTTCCAATATTCATATCTCATCATCTTAAACTCCAATATCAAAATCTCAACAACATTTCTCAATTTCAGTTCTCAATCATCCATCACATGTGATAATCAAGTATAACTCACAAATAGATATTTACTTTTCCATTCACAAATACAATTTTAATAATTTACATGAACATCCAAATACATTACATAATTCTAAATACATATGAGAAAATAAAAATTTAGTTACAAAATGACAAAATGACACCTAGTGTCCTACCAATGCACAGCAGAAGTTGAGGTGACACGGACACTGTGCAGAACTGCAGGATGGACTCACCCAGTCTGCGGTCTACTGGGCTCACAATCTGTATCTCCAGAACCTACGCGTGGCAAAAGCAACGCGCTAAGCAATAATGCTTAGTGGTGCAATAATAAAATAAAAGAAATAGCAAGAAATAAATATGTGGTGAATGTATATGTTTTATTTGTTTTGAATTTGTGTATCATTAACTTTGTCCACTTTTATTCATTCGGTTGCCCCAAGTAACCTACACTAGACGACTTGACTGGAGAACGGTAAACTGGCACTGGGTATCTAGTACCTTGGGCCGTCACACCATCGGTCACATATGCATCTCCCGGTGTGCAACAGAACAGCTACCAAGCTGTAAATAATCTCAGGCACAAGGCCAAATCTCAATGCAGGGTCAGAATGGCTAAAAGCCATGAAATCATAGAAATTTCAGTTTTCGAAGCCTAAGTTTACTGTTCCATTAAGCACTGTTACAGTGGGAATTTGAAGAAATGGAAAACATGAAAGTTGTTCCTTATTTTGTCTACTTGAATTTCATTTTTTGAATCACTCCATTTGGAGTTTTGTAGCTCCAGATATGGTCCAAAAACCACAGCTGGCCGGATTGGAAAAACTGCAGAATTACCAAATCTATAGTACCATGAACAGTGATTGTGACTGCCATTTGGGTTAGGTTCTGGCCATAATTTGGGGTAGGTTTCTTCATGAAAGTTGTTTTTCTATGTCTTAACTTGTTGCTGTAAAAAGTTCAGGTCAATTGACCATATCTACAGTAAGTTATGGCCAAATGAACAGTTACTGCTCATTTGGTTATTCTGCAAAATCAGTTTGCAGGGTATCCGGATTGGGGCCAACTTTTGGTCCTCTTGCTTTGGTCTTTTGGGCATGGTTTCTTCAGCAAAAATGTGCCATTATAAGTCTAGTTTCATGTCCAATTGGCCAAACACCAATTGTACCTACACAACCAAAGTTATGGCTGTCTAAGTGGGCTGGAATCTCAACCTCAGTTCTGCTGTCTTTAGGCAGCCTTCCATTTCAGTTTTGCCATGCATTAACTCACTTCAAATTATGATTAACTTGCCTTAAATGGTCACTAATTGACCATTAGAATGTCCATTAATCAATTCAAATACCAAGTCCAATTTTCACTCTTAAAACCCTAGTTCCCATTATAGGTTTTCACAACACAACTTAATTACTAGCTCATTCACTAATCACATGCATACATGGTTTAAACTTGATCTATAATCCACTTTAAGTCCATGAAAACACTCATTCCTATTCCTTCAATAGGGCTGCCGAAACCCATGTACACATACACATGAGTATTTGTCCATTTAAATTACAATTTCTTACTAAATTCAAGTCCTTAATCATGAAAGTAAGGAGTTTTAGGTGTATAGATGCACCAACCTCTTGTAGGCAGATTTTTTCCCAAGCTAAATCTTCACTTTCTTTCCTTTTCTAGGCTGCCAAACACTCTCCCAAGATGAGTAGACAAATTTTAATGAAAGGGGTTTAGGGTTTAGTGGTGTAACAAAGGGAGAAAGGGAGCTTTTGGTTGAACATCAATGGAGGAAGAAGAAGGAGAGGTTTCGGCTGGTAAGAGGGAGAAGGATGGCTGCTGTATTTTTGGTCTTTTTTTTTTTTGGTCTTCATTTATCTCTTTTATTAGTTAATGAATTAGTTGTTTGATTGCAATTGGTGGTGGCTTTTAATGACATCACCTTATGTCATAATTAAGCCTTTTTTTCTCATTTTCTTTTCTTTCCTTCACTACTCATTTTTAATTTAATTTCTAGTAATGTTTATTCATATTTTATGTCATATTAATTATTTACTCAACTGGACAAGTCGGCCAAAAATCACCTCTGAAGGCGAAATGACCAAAATGCCCTCCGTTTGGCTTAACGGGTCAAAATTGTCTGTACCGATTGAAAATTTTTTCTAGGTATTTTCTTGGCATTCTAATACCATGGGAACCTCAATAACCCTTCTCTGGAGTCCCTAAAATTATTTTATAATTTTTCCCCCGGGTCTAGGGTTCCTAGTTGCGAGAGCCGCAACTTCCCTCTGGGTTACCCATTGCTAGGGCATCGGCTCGTTTAACTCGGTTGTACTTTATTTCTAAAATTTTTACTAAATTTTTCTTATTAATATTTGAATTGATTTTGTCCCTCACTTAAGTTTAAATATTTTTCCGGACATTCTAGCTGTCCGGACCGACACTGGTCACTGGAAGAGTAGAATGTACGGAATTGCTACCGGGAGGGTGCTACAAGTTTCATTGCATTTGGATTTTTATAGACCAAGTTATGGCCATTTTGCCAAAACTGGTTGAGTGAGCTTTAGTCCAGGAAATTCTAGGCAAAATTGTTCTGGTCAGTTTGGTGACCTCACTTGGGCCAGCAATTTCATTTGGTTAGAGGTATTTTTAGGCTTGGTGTTCTCAATAAAAGTTGTAGTACTATGTCTAAGCTTTCCAATGGTATAAAATTCAGGTCATTTGGACATTTCTACAATGAGTTATGACCATTTGAACAAACACTATTTTTTTGGTCATTTTCCAAGGACAACATATTGGTCACCCGGATTGGGACAGTTTTTAGGTTATCATAAGTTAGTTATCTGGGCATGGTTTCTCCACCAAAAATGTGTCATTATGTCCTAAGTTTAATGTTCAATTGATCTCACACCAATTGGAGTAAACTAACTCTACTTATAGTCACATTTAGGTACTAGACTCAAAGTCTAGAAAATCCTGCATGAACACAACACTTCCAATACCCCTCATTCCACACTACTACCAACTTCAATCACATTCAATACACTTCAAATCCTCCATAATTAATCTCAACACATCAATTTATCAACATAACATCAAATTCCCAATTTAGCAAAACGTAAATCAATTTGGTGCAACTTTAAAATCCAAAGGAATTGATAGCACTAACCTTGTTCCTTAGCTTCACTCAACTTCAATTCAACCTTCTAATCAATCAACAACTTAAAGCTCCTTCTTGGCCCACCTTGGCTAAAATTTCTCTTACCACAAACTCTTAATTTCTTTTGGTTTTCTTGAGTGCTTTCTACTAATTAGGCTTTAATTTAGGGTGGGCTATAGTTTTTCGAAGAAAAAATTTGGTTGAGACTTAGGGTTTCAAGCTTTAGATTTTGGGTTTTAATGGAGAATTTTAGAGAAAAAGGGAAGAAGGCAAGTGGACAGGAAGAAGAAGGGAAAAAGATGTAGAATTTTGTTCAATAATTAACTTATATAATAATTAAATATTTAATGGCAATATGGTAAATAAGTATAATGGAAAATTTGTAATTATTTTGAAGTTTATAATCATTATAATTTGACTTTTCAATAATTATTTTTAATTTTCATAATTTCAATTAATTAAATTAATTTAGCTTCATTAAATTAATAATCATCATTTTTGGTCAACATTGGACCCTCAAATTTAATTGACCAAATTTTGCTCTTACCGAGTTATCAGTTTATCTTTCTTTCTTCTTTCTTTTACTCATTTTTAATTTAATTTTCATCAATATTTATTCATATTTTATTTCATAATAATTATTTACTTAATTGGACAAGTCGGTCACAAATCTTATTTGAAGACGAAATGACCAAAATGCCCTCCATTTGGCTAAAGGAGCCAAAATCGTCTGTACCGATCTAAAAATTTTTCTAAGCATTTTCTTGGCATTCTAATACCATCGAAACCTCAATGACTCTTTTCTGTAGTCCCAAAAATTATTTCATTAATTTTCTCATGGGTCTGGGGTCTATAACTGTCTTTGCCGAAACTTTCCCGTACGGTCACCCATCGCTAGGGCACCGGCTCATTTAACTTGGTTGTATTTTATTTCTAGAATTTTTCCTAAATTTTTCTTATTATTATTTGAGTTAATTATGGCTCCTCCTTTAGTCTAAATATTTTTCCAGGAGTTCTAGCTATCCAGACCAACACCAATCACCAAACAATAGAATGTACGGAATTGCTACAGTGAGGGTGTTACAACTCTTCCCCTCTAACAAAAATTTCGTCCTCGAAATTTACCGGGTGTAAGTATCTGAGATAATTTCTTTACCTTTCTATTGCTCCCTCTATCTACTCCTTTTATATATATGGTATTATTTAGTTTTTTCGAATATATCATTATAAATTTAGGCATATCATAAAGGAAGGATACGTTACCTCAAATTCACATTTGGAGCACCTTGCTCCTCTTTGGCTTGGGTGACATTTGCCAGTGATGTTACTGTTGCACCTAGTCCTTCCACAACCTCTGTCTGGGTCCGTGTTAAATTCCTCTTAGGACAATCTTTCAGACGATGATCTATGGCCCCACATCTATAACAGGCTCCAGTCAATCCCCTACATTCACCTTTATGCCAATTGTTACAATGGCCACATTTTCTTGCTAGTCCTGGTGCACTCACTACTGGTATCTCTGGTTGACCTCTTCAGGGTATAGGCCTGGGTCTAGGTCTCCTACTTTGATCAGATGTCTGATTTAACTATTCTCTCAGCCTCTTGTTACTAGACTATCCAAATTTCCTCTTTTGCTGATCACCACTCCCCTTCTGTTCCTCTTCATGAACACAACTAATATATTTCTTTCTAAACTCTATCAGAAAGAATTTCCAAGTTACGTCGGCAGGTGGCACTACCTTGGTTACAACATCCCACCACCGATATGCAGCTTCTTGTAACAATGAAACTGCACACTCCAAACTTTATTCTGGTGTGCAATGGAGCTACTGCAGGACTTTTTCAGTCCTTTCCAACCAATACTCTGAAGGAACGGAAGCGTGAAAAACACAAGTTTATACCATTGAATTCAAAAATTTTCACCTAGGGTCACATGCATCATGCAAGATTTATTTTTATCTATTTGATTTCAATGATAAATGTAACACCCCGTTTGCATAGCCTGGTATATTTCACTGTTCCGGTGACCGGTGTCGGTCCGGACAATTAAGGAGATTAGAGCCACATTTAAGACAACTTGAGAAGCCATAAACACAAATAATTAGTAATGTTTAATTAGTTAACTATAAATAAGAAAAACAGAACATAAGAAGTTAAACGAGCCGAGAGTCACAGCGATGAGTGACCTCCTCGGGAACGACTGCGAAGTCATTTTAAACTCAAATTTCGAACCGTAAAAAGTGACGCTGCGGTCCTTAGGACCCTTATGAACACAGTGGAAAAGAGAAAATCATGAAAAAGAACTATTAAGTCAGTCAAATAATTAGGTCAGGGAGCCAGAAGAAATATTGGATTATTTGCAAACCAGGATGAACCGGCGAGGGGTAATTTGGTCAATTGACCCCGAGAACTGACTCCTAACCTAATTGTCACATAAAATAGGAGAAAAGAATATTTCGGAATCGAAAATTAAATTAAAGAACTAATAGAAAAACAAATAGAAAAAAAAAGAAAGAAGTTAGAAAAGTCAAAGGTGATGACATCATGAATGATGTCATAAAAGATTAATTAAATTATTTTATTAATTAGGGAATTTTGGTCTTCAAAAAGGGATAAGGCTAAGGAAAATAAAAAAAAAAAAAAAAGTCTCTTCTTCCTTCCATCTTGCCGCCCCATCATTCCCAAATTCCCTCCATGAAAATTTCTTCCTTTAAGCTTACATTTCAGCTTAATTCTCTTTATTTAACCTTCATAACTTCCTTAAATACCTCACTAGAACCTTTAATCTCAACTTAAACACAAGAAAGAAAGAGGAAAGAAAGAGAACAATTGAAGGCTTGGCATTTAAATTGAGGTTAGTATGCTAAACTCTTTATTTATCCATTCAAATGCATATGTGATGGTTGAAAGTGAGCTTAGAACTTGATTAAATGAAACAAACATGGGAGAAGAATTAAACTGAAATTTTGACCTAGTTGAAGGGAGTATGAATTACATGAATTAAATGAGATAGAATGAGTTTAAAAGTCTTAATTAGTTGGTTGATTATAGTTTAAAGTTTTGAATTTAGTTAATTGCACAATTTAAGTGAATTAGGGTTTGGAGGCTAGGGTTTGTGAACCAAGTTTTGGAGAAATACATAAATGATGACCTTGGTCTATTGTGAGATGAAAAATGGTCAATAATGACTAAAAGAGGTGTGTGGGAATTGTTGGAATGAAAACCAAATTCGTAGGTCCAATGGTCATGCTGCTGGCAGCATGACCAAACCTACTTTGAAGGACCAAAACTCAAATTTTACAATTCCAATTGATATACCACCAATTGGGGATGATAATAGACATAAAAGGGCACAACTTTCATTAAGGAACCATGCCCAAAAACTGACCAAAACTTAGTGAAACAATTGACCAAAGTGAAATGAGAGCAGGCTGCCACTGCAGCAAACTGACCAAATGAACTGTAATTGTTCATTTGGTCATAACTCGAGCTAGGAAGGTCAAAATGACCTGAAATTTTACCAGTAATTAGATAAGACATAGATCTAAAACTTTCATGAAGGACACCACCCCAAATTATTCCATTAACCCATTCAAATTATTGAGCAAATTTGAGTTACCAAACCTGCAACTCTGCAGAATTTCTATTGAGCAGTAATGATTGAAGGGTTATAACTCTCTCTACAAAACTCCGATTTAGGCGATTCTTGAACCGATGGAAACCTAAGACATAGTGGAACATTTCATATGAAGAAATTTAGACCAAATTATGAACTTAACTTAATCAAATTACTGACCAAAGTTGGATCAAAATCTGCCAGAACCCAAAATCTCAAAGATGATTGCACGTGAATGTAATTTTATTTTGGCCATAACTTGAGCTAAAAAACTCCGATTGAGGTGATCCAAAAATGACAATACACTTAAGACAATAAGGAACATTTTCTATGAAGGAAGTTTTGTCAAATTCCAACAGTAGATTGACCAATAGAATAGTGCAACTTAGAACTCCAAAACCGAAAATTGGCAATTTTGCCAAAATGACCTAAGCTTTGAGAAAACGACCAAAACCAACAAGTTTAATGACCAAAATGTGGTATGTGGGTGAATTTGGAGTTCCCATACCTATTAAGCCTTAGAAAGTCAACTATTTGACTTGAATAATGTAGTGAATAGTAACCCGAAACACAAAATTTCAGGGACGTCGAAATTAGCACGTTAGAGCTAGGTATAAGTGAAGTTAAATTTATTTTTGGATTTTTGTTAAATTATGGTACTGAAACACTATAAAATTGTGTGTTTCAGTGGAAAAGAATACCGGGACAGAACCCGAGGAGTCGAGTTAAGGCCAAAAGGCGACTCATTTGAGGTTTGTGCACAACATCACTATGCTTTAAAATGTGTTGATAAAGTGAATGAAATATGTATTTTACATTTGCTTTGAATTATTGAGAATTTATTTGTGACATTAGTTATGATGTTTTGACTTAAATTGTTGGAAGTTATTGTGTATATTTGAAATGACAAGGTTTAACAAATTGTTAAGATAAGTTTTGAAACCACAGTATCATGACCATATATTTGAACACCTCACTAACACGATTAGTGGGGGTAATTATTTTCGAATTTTGATTCCTTCTCTGGAGAAGTGTTGAGGTGTGCCAGTAGAAGAGGATGTGAATGGATATCCATATATTTGAGCTAGCTAGCCTTGTGATATGATTTCTCTTTAGCCTCTGGCTATTGAGATTCTATTTGTTTCGAATGGCATGATCTAACTGTGGGTTTTATGAAATGTGTTTTGATACTTTGAAATGAATTTGGTTTGCATTAAAATGTCATAATCCATATTTTGTGTTTAAAGCTTATGTTTAGTCAAATTTTTGAATAAATGTGATTTTATTTTTGCATAAAGATTATTTTAGTATGTTGTGTACCACTGAGTCCTAGTACTCAGCGATAGCTTCTATTGCTGTCGCAGATACAGAGACTAGAAGAGCGACATCTTGAGTCACGAGGTGTGAGGAGCTATCATCTTGAAGTCTTCGGGTATAATTTATACCCTGCCTGTAAATATTTATTTTGATGTATGTATTGCATATAAAGGTATGGACATGTAAATGGATCTTGAGCAGCTTGTGCAAAATTTGTATGAAGTTTGTAATAAAATTTAGTTTGTATTTCTTTTGATATGAATTTTGTAAGGATGTATATAAATTGTTTTGTCTCAAATGAAATAATTGTGGAATTGTTGAAATTGATAGAGTTTGATTGTGAAATTGAAGTTGTGGTTGAGAAAAATTTTTAGAAGTGCTTTTTACAGGTATTTGAAGAACGGTTTTCTCAAAATAAAGAGGAAACTTGTCAAAATTTTTATAAAATTTGCGGAAAAATAAAATGGGCCAAAATTTCCAACTAGATTTTCACTTAAGTACATGTTTTAAATACTTATTAGAAATGCTCACCACTTACCAAAAGTAAGAAATTGTTTTAAAATCCCTTGTAGGGTGCTTAATGAGTTATCAGTAGGTGAAGTTCGGTAGTTCATTAAGTATTCTACGGGACCATGTTATGCCTTACAGAGGGGTAAGGTGTGACAATAAACAACATATTAAAACTCTTTTTATATGTTTTTGGATCTGTATTTGCCATTTAAGATTTTAAAATTAATCAGATTAATTTTAGAACGCTAGATTAAATCAAGAACGATTACGCTAACCTCTTAATGCACTGCAGCGTGTCTGCACCTTTGAGATTCATGTTCAGGACACCAGATGTTGTCCCTCTAGCTTGTCCACACCAAGAACACCTATGGCAGTGTCACACCTTACCCCTCTGTAAGGCATAACATGATCCCGTAGAATACCTAATGAACTACCGAACTTCACCTACCGATAACTCATTAAGTACCCTACAAGGGATTTTAAAACAATTTTCTTATCTTTGACAAGTGGTGAGCATTTCAAATAAGTATTTAAAACATTTAGTTGAAATTAAAACTAATTAATATTTTTGGCCATTTTAGTTTTCCGCAAATTTTATAAAAATTTGGACAGAGTTTCCTCTGTATTTTGAGAAAACCGTTCTTCGAATACCTGTAAAAAGCACTTCTAAAAGTTTTTCTCAACCACTACTTCAATTTCAAACTCAATCTCAAACAATTTCTCAAATTCACAAGTTCAATAATTTCTTCAAAATACTGTCCATCAATATCATTTATTCATATTCCGTTCAAGATAAACAATTTATATATTCATCATACTAAAATTTACATTCAGGAAGTCCAAACTAAAATTTATTACAACTTTTATACAAACTTTGTACAAGCTGCTCAAGACCCATGTACATGTCCATACATTTATGTGCAATATATACATCAAAAGAAATATTTACAGTTAGGGTATAAATTATACCCGAAGACTTCAAGCTGATGACTTCACACACCTCAGACTTTCGATCTGCTTCCTCTAATTTCAGATCTGCAAAGAATAAAGCTATCACGAGTACTAAGACTCGATGGTGCACAATATACTAAAATAATCTTTATGCAAAACTTAAAGCACATTCATTCAAAAATTTGACTAAACATGAAAATTAAATACAATCATGCATTGTAAGATTTTACATGTAAACCAAGTTTATTTCAAAGTATCAAAACACATTTCATAAAACCCACAGTTAAATCATGCCATTCGAAACAAATAGAATCTCAATAGCCAGAGGCTAAGAGAAATCACATGAATCTCGATAGCCAGAGGCTAAAGAGAAATCATGTCAAAAGGCTAGCTAGCTCAAATATATGGATAGCCATTCACATCCTCTTCTACTGGCACACCTCAACACTTCTCCAGAGAAGGAATCAAAATTCGAAACTAATTACCCCACAAGTCGTGCTAGTGAGGTGTTCAAACATATGGTCTTGATACTGTGGTTTTAAAACTTATCTTAACAATTTGCTAAACATTGTCATTTCAAATATACACAATAAATTTCACAATTTGAATCAAAACATCATAAGTAAGGTCACAATACTTTCAACAATTCAAAGCAACAATAAAATGCATATTTCTTTCATTTAATCAATGAATTTTTTTAAAGCATAGTAATATTGTGCACAAACCTCAAACGAGTCGTCCTTTAGCCTCGACTCGGTTCCTCGGGTTCCTTCCCGATATTCTTTTCAACTGAAACACACAATTTTACAATGTTTCAGTACTAGAACTTAAAATAAATTCAAAATAAACTTAGCTTCACATTTACCTAACTCTAACGTGTTAAATTCGACGTTCTCGAAATTTTGTGTTTCGGGTTACTATTCACTGCACTATTCAAGTCAAATTATTGACTTTCTAAGGCTTAATAGGTATGGGAACTCCAACTTCACCCACATACCACATTTTGGTCATTAAACTTGTTGGTTTTGGTCATTTTCTCAAAACTTAGGTCATTTTGGCAAAATTGCCAATTTTCGGTTTTGGTTCTCCGAAGTTGCACTATTCCATTGGTCGATCTACTGTTGGAATTTGACAAAACTTCCTTCATAGAAAATGTTCCTTATTGTCTTAAGTGTATTCTCATTTTTGGATCACCTCAATCGGAGTTTTGTAGCTCAAGTTATGGCCAAAATAATTTTACTGTTCACGTGCACTGTTCATACTGCAATTTAGGTGCTGGCAGGTTTTTGGTCCAACTTTGGTCAATTATTTGATCAAGTTAAGTTCATAATTTGGTCTCACTTTCTTCATATGAAATGTTGTACTATGTCTTAGGTTTCCATCGGTTCAAGAATCGCCTAAATCCGAGTTTTCTAGAGAGAGTTATAGCTATCCAAACTTTGCTGCTCAACTAAAAATCTGCAGAATTTCAGTACAGAAATTTTAACTTTGCTCAATGATTTGAATGAGTTAATGGCCTAATTTGGGTTGGTGTTCTTCATGAAAGTTTTAGGTCTATATCATATCTAATTGCTGGTAAAATTTCAGGTCAATTTGACCTACCTAACTCGAGTTATGACCAAATGAACAGTTACTGTTCATTTGGTCAGTTTAGTGCAGTGGCAGCCTGCTATCAACTCACTTTGGTCAATTGTTTCACCAAGTTTTGGTCAGTTTTTGGCAATGGTTCCTTAATGAAAATTGTGCTCTTTTATGTCTATTTTCATCTCCAATTGGTGGCACATCAATTGGACTTGTAAAATTTGAGTTTTGGTCCTTCAAAGTGGGTTTGGTCATGCTGCCAGCAGCATGACCATTGACCTACGAATTTAGCTAAATTTTCCACCATTCCCATACAATTTATTTGGTCCTAATTGATCATCATTTCATGTCACAATAGGTTAAACATGCCATTTATGCATTTCTCCAAATTTTGGTCCATAAACCCTAGCATTGAAACCTTAATCTCACTAACTCTTGCATTTAACTACTTCTAATAATTTTAATGTTAATCATTTCACTAAGTAAAGCTTCTAAACTCACTCAATTGCATCATATTCATGCAAACCACACTCCTCTCAAGCTGCCCAAAATTTCAATTTAATTCTTTCCCCATATTTGTTTCATTTAAATCAAGTTATTAGCTCACTTAATTACCTAAACATGCATTTGAATGGAAAAGTAACAATTTAACATACTAACCTTTTGTTAAAGCTTCAAAACCCTATCTTTTGTTCTTCTTTCTTTCTTTCTTTCTTGCTCAAACTTCCTTTCAAGTGAAATCAACAAGGTTTAAGGTTGGTAAATAAAATTTCTAGGTTGGGATTTAGGGTTCTTCAAGCTCAAAATGAGCTTTAATGGTGATTGAAGTGAGAGAGATTTGGGAGAGGGAAGGAGGCAAAATGAAGAAGAAGAAGAAGTGATTTTTGTTTTTCTTTCCTTTTACACGTTTTTGCTTATGAAAGACCACTAAATCCAAATTAATTAATTCAATTTATTAATTTAGTTATGACATCATGCATGATATCATAACTTTTGACTTTTCCAACCTCTTTCCCCTTTTTTTTTTCTATTTATTTATTATTTTTTTTTTATTATTTCTTTAATTTAATTCTCGATTCTGAAATTTTCTTTTCTCCGATTTTATTTGTGATTAGGTCGAGTCACTTTCGGGTCAATTGACCAAATTGCCCTCGCGGTTCATCCGGTTTGTAAATAATCCAATATTTCTTCCGGATCCCTGACCTAATTATTTGACCGCTTAACAGCTTCTTTTCGTGGTTTTCTTTTCCATTGTGTTCATGAGGGTCCTAAGGACTGCAGTGTCACTTTTACGGTTCAAATTTGAGTTTAAAATGACTTCATGCGTTCAGGAGGTCACTCATCATTGTGACTCTCGCTCGTTTAACCTCTTATGTTCTGCTTTTTCTTATTTGTAGTTAACTAATTAAACATTACTAATTATTTATGTTTATGGCTTCTCAAGTTGTCTTAGGTGTGACTCTAATCTCTTTATTTGTCCGACCGACACCGGTCAATGAATGATGAAATATACTGAGCTATACAACGGGGTGTTACAATTCTCCCCCTTAAATAAATTTCGTCTCAAATTTTACAGTATCAATATCCGAATAGTGTGGGTGTTGTCTCCTCATGTCCTCCTCTCGTTCCCAAGTAGCTTCTGGCCCGAATGATGGTTCCACAAAGACTTTTACCAACGGTATCTGCTTATTTCGTAGCTGCTTCACCTCATAAGCCAGAATCTTTATGGATTCTTCTTCATATGTGAGGTCTGGATTTACTTCAATTTCCTCTACTGGTAGTACATGAGATGGGTCTGATCGATACCTCCTCAACATAGACACATGGAAGACATTATGTATCTTCTCCAACTCGGAGGTAGTGCCAACCGATATGCCAAAGGACCCACTCTCTCCAGAACCTCATATGGCCCAATGAAACGAGGACTTAGTTTCCCCTTCCTGTCGAATCTCATAATTCTCTTCCAAGGAGAAACTTTGAGGAAAACTTTCTCACCCACTGCATACTCAATATCCCTTCTCTTCAGATCAATGTAGGACTTACGACGATCGATGCGACTTTAAGTCGATCTCTCGATCACCGGATTTTCTCTTGATCTGTTGAACAATTTGGGTCCAATCATCTTTCTTTCACCCACGTCATCCCAACACAACGGGGTTCTACATTTTACGCCATACAAAGCTTCATATGGAGGCATCCCAATGCTTGATTGGTATTTGTTGTTGCAAGCAAACTCAATCAAAGGCAAGTGTGTATCCCAAGCGCCTCAAACTCAATCACACAAGCCCGTAGCATATCCTCCAAGATCTGAATTACCCTCTCGGTGGCCATGCATGCGTGGATGGAATGCAAGATCGAAGTTCAATCTAGTTCCTAGGGCTCTCGAAGACTACCCTGAATCTAGAAGTGAACCTAGGATCTCTGCGTCACGATGAATCGGCACTCCATGCAATCTCACGATCTCATCGATGTACAACCCGCCAATCTGTCCAAGCGTAGTCCATTCGATTTGTGAGAAAATGAGCGGAACTTGGTTAGTCTGTCAACAATGACCCAAAGCGCATCATGACTCTTACGTGTCCTCGGAAGTCCCATCACAAAATCCATTGTTATTCTTTCCCATTTCCATTAAACCTTTGGTAGTGGATGTAACAACCAGTGGGTACTTGATGCTCTGCCTTTACTTGCTGACAAGTTAGGCATTTGGACACAAACTCTGCCACATCTCTCTTCATACCCATCCACCAGTAATGCTCCTTTAGCCCTCTATACATTTTTGTACCACCAGGGTGCATGGCAAAAGGAGACTCATGTGCTTCCTTCAAAATGATCTGCCTCAAATAAACATCATTAGGAACACACATTCTGCCTTGGTGTAGCAGTAAACCATCATCTCTGATTGAGAACTCTGGTTTCTTGCCCTGCAGGACTTCTTCCAACGATACCTTGCATCATTACGGCGACCATTCGAATCTGATCAATTAACACTGGCTGTACAAGCCATGCAACTGCTGCCTGCTCATCGTCGTTAATCTCTAAGCTGGCATGCAATGATCTCAACTCATGTACCAAAGACAAAGGAGTAACCCGTAGACTTGCCATAGTCTTGCGACTTAAGGCATCAGCCACAACATTAGCCTTCCACGGTGATAGTCTATCGGACAATCATAGTCTTTTATCAACTCTAACCATCTCCTCTGTCTCAAATTCAGCTCTTTACGGGTGCCCAAATACTTTAAACTCTTATGATGCGTGTAGATATAGCACTTCTCCCCATACAAATAATGTCTCGGATCTTAAGAGCAAACACAATGGTCGCAAGCTCCAAATCATGTGTCGGATAATTCCTCTCATGCGGTTTTAGTGGCGTGATGCATAGGCAATAACATTTCGATCTTGCATCAACACACAACCTAACCCATTGTGAGAAGCATCGCTATAAGCGTGTACTCTTTACCGGAGTAGGTAAAGTTAGGACTAGAGCTTGATCAAACATCTCTTCAATTCATCAAAACTCTGTGGCATTTATCCGTCCCTTTGAAATTTTACATCTTTTCTAAGCGGCTTGGTCAATGGAGATGCCAACATGGAAAATCCCTTCACAAATCTACGGTAGTATCGGCTAAACCAGAAAACTATGAATCTACGTGACATTTCGGGTGGCCTCCAATTGGGACGACTTCAATCTTACTTGGATCTACCTTAATGCCCTCTTACGATACTACATGCCCCAAAAAGATATTTCATTCAGCCAAAATTAACACATAGACAATTTGGCATATAGTCATTTCTCTCTCAAAGTCTGCGATACAATCGCAGATGTCTATCATGCTCTTCGCATTCCTCGAATAGACCAATATATCAACTATGAATACCACAACAAATCGGTCGAGGTATGGTGCGAAAATAGTGTTCATCGGATCCATAAGCGGTGGAGCATTAGTTAACCCGAATGGCATGACCAAGAACTCATAATGGCCATAGCGGGTTCTGAAGGCAGTTTTAGAAATACTTTGCTCTTGTACTTTCAGCTGATAATAACCTGATCTCAGGTCAATTTTGGAGAACACAGCTGCACCCCTCAACTGATCAAACAAGTCATCAATGCGGGGTAATGGATATCTATTCTTTATTGTCACCTTATTCAACTGCCGATAATCAATGCATAACCGGAGAGTGCCATCCTTCTTCTTTACAAACAATACTGGCGCTCCCCAAGGTGACACACTAGGGCGGATAAAGCCCTTGTCAAGCAACTCTTGCAACTGCACTTTCAACTCTTTCAATTCTGCAGGTGCCATTCTATATGGCGTTATGGAGATTGGGTCCACACCAGGCATAACATCAATTTCAAACTGCACCTCTCTTTCTGGAGGTAATCCTGGCAATTCATCAGGAAATACATCCGGAAAGTCACATACCGTAGGGATGTCCCTTAGTGCTGGACTCCCCACCTGGGTGTCTATCACATGTGCCAAGTATGCTTCACACCCCTTTTTAATCATCCTTCTGGCTAGTGCAGCCGAAATGATGTTTGATGGTAGTAAATGCCTCTCCCCGTGTTGTCACACCCTACCCCTCTGTAAGGCATAACATGATCCCGTAGTATACCTAATGAATTACCAACTCCGTCTACTGATAATCCATTAAATACACTACAAGGGATTTTAAAAACTTTTCTTACTTCTTTTACAGTGGTGAGCACTATTTACAGGTGTGAAAGACTTTGGTGAACTGAAGTGAAACAAC
Organism: Hevea brasiliensis; assembly: GCF_030052815.1. Classification (NCBI taxonomy): domain Eukaryota; kingdom Viridiplantae; phylum Streptophyta; class Magnoliopsida; order Malpighiales; family Euphorbiaceae; genus Hevea; species Hevea brasiliensis. The sequence goes on along the minus strand of NC_079493.1, from coordinate 68,964,647 downwards.
TAACTCATTTGATTTATTTGGAATATCTGTAAAAATTTTGGCAAGGTGCCATTTGTATTTTGGACAAAACAGTTCTTGAAAACACTTAAAAAGCACTTCAATATATTTTCAAATCTCAACTCCAACATTTTTATCAACACAACACATTTCTCAAGTCAAATCCACAGTGATTTTCAAAGACTAAGATACAAAGATATAACACAATTTTTACAAGCCAAATAACTCATAATTATTTTACAACTTTACTGTACAACTTAAATTTACAACTGCTCAAAACCAAGAACAAAATATACATACAGTGAATATACATTCTGATTACAAAATGCCACATGTGGTATACTCACTATACCCAAAATCTCTCATTGGCGATACTAGCGACCTAACTGCTTTGCCTCTCTCTCTACTGCGGCGGCAATAAAAAGCTATCATTTGAGACAATGTCTCGATGGTGCACAACATTAACCAAATACAAATTTTAAATCACAATTCATAAATCATATCAATAGTGGATACTTAAAACCATAGTTAAATTCAAGACAATAAATGTCAACAAGAATTTAAACTCCATTTGTTAATATCACAATAATTTTCAATAAGTCAGATCATGGTTGAATTCAATAGACAGTATATGTCAATAAGAGTTTAAATCAATTTCACAATCTCACAATACATAATAACACAATTCGATCAAATAAATGAAGAATACAGTGTTGCCAATCTATAACACAATTTAGGCCATGACACAATTTTTCCATATATGCCGTGTTGTACACCACGACAAGACATGCTCACCCCAATAATCGAAATCAATGAGGGAGGACGCTAGCTATATAATGAGTACTCATCCATACTCACCTCGGTGGGAAGTCAAAGAGGGAGGAACATAATCATACTCACCCGGACTAATAAGTCAAAGAGGAGGAATAATCACACTGACCCCATTTATGGAGGAGGAACATATTATCTGTGTCATGCCAATTGTGAGTCAAAACAATTCCAAACATTTTATTCAAATGATCCGTAAGAATCCAATAAATTTCCAAAGTTATAATTTCATTCACAAAATGGCAACACAATTCGTAATTCACTTCAATTTCCACAAAAACCATTTACAGTGCTTTTCAATCAATAAGTATCCATCAAATACCATTCAAACAATTTTTCACAGTTTCAAACCATTCACAATGTTTTTCAATCAATAAGTGTCCACCAAACACATTTCCACAATTTAAAACAATGATATGCAAATAGTCAATAATTATTTCCATTGAAAATAATTCAAAAGAAACAGTTGTTGTGCACAAACCTCTGATGACTGTCCCCCTGATCTGGACTCAGTGTTTCCTTCCCTTTTCCTGAGTCTTTGGTAACTGAGAAACACAATTTGAAGTGTTTTAGTACTAATTTAAACTATCTCTATCGATGGTGTTTGGTAAATAATGCACTGAACTCAATTATTCACTTAATCACCTAATATACCGACCCTCGTTGCGTTTTAGGTAAATTAGGTTTTAGTGTCGTTAATATGTCACATTTGATAGGGTTTTAGGTTTGGTATGTTTTACCAAAGTCATTTCCTTGCTTAGTGCATTTTAATGCAAATTGCTGGATTCCGGGACACTGGTTTGACCTAACCGGACGATCTAGTTCGCTCAGTTTTCGGGTCTCGGTCGAAACTACAAACTTGTAGATTTAGGTCTTATGGACCGCGGTGCAAAATTTCAGGTCAATCCGAGTTAAGTAGACCGAGTTATGGTCATTACACTCTTGCTGGTCAAATGGTACCATTTTAGGTCAATTTTAGGTCAAATTGGTCAATTCTGGTTCGGCCAGTTTTTGGATCCGAACTTGTGCAAGTTGTTTGACTTGCTTATGGTCATTTCTGGGCTTTGGTGTCTTCATAAGACTTGTAGGTATGGGTCTTAACTATTCTTGGTTAAAATTTTAGGTCAATTGGACCTGGTTTGAGTGAGTTATGGCCTAAACACTCACTGCTGCCCAATTGGTCATTTTTCAGGTCCTAATTGCACCTAATCCGAATTGGTCATTTTTTTAGGTCACCTTGCAAGCAGAATTTTGGCATGGTTTCTCAATGAAAGTTGGCACATTTTGTGCCTAGTTTCACCTCAAATTGGTCTCATACCAATTGAGATTACACATTTAAGGTTATAGGCTAAAATGTGTACTGCCCTCAATATGCTTTTCACACCCCATTCAAAACACATATTTACCTTGCAAAGTTTACTTCCATACCCTACCAAATCAGTTTTGGTACATTACCAAAAGCACTTTCTACTTTACATTAACATTATTTTGGGCAGATTCCAATCAGCCTCAACACACCAATATCATTCACAATTACAATTTCTAAGTACTATTACAAACACACCTAACCATTACAAATTTTACACACACTTTACAAGATCAATCTACATACATATCATCAATCCTTCTAGGTTAATATTCTGCATACATTTCCTTCAATATATACCATTACTCAAGTGTCCCCAAGCTGCCACAAACCATTCTTCAACATCAAAGTGCCGTCCATTTTACAATTTCCCATCCAAGTGCATAAATCACCACATAAACATGAAATAATTCACTAGGTTACTAATTCATCATGATCAACACCATTTCTCATCAATTATATGCACAAATATCTCATCAAAAACGTGAACTACCGATAACTCATTAAGTACCCTACAAGGGATTTTAAAACAATTTTCTTATCTTTGACAAGTGGTGAGCATTTCAAATAAGTATTTAAAACATTTAGTTGAAATTAAAACTAATTAATATTTTTGGCCATTTTAGTTTTCCGCAAATTTTATAAAAATTTGGACAGAGTTTCCTCTGTATTTTGAGAAAACCGTTCTTCGAATACCTGTAAAAAGCACTTCTAAAAGTTTTTCTCAACCACTACTTCAATTTCAAACTCAATCTCAAACAATTTCTCAAATTCACAAGTTCAATAATTTCTTCAAAATACTGTCCATCAATATCATTTATTCATATTCCGTTCAAGATAAACAATTTATATATTCATCATACTAAAATTTACATTCAGGAAGTCCAAACTAAAATTTATTACAACTTTTATACAAACTTTGTACAAGCTGCTCAAGACCCATGTACATGTCCATACATTTATGTGCAATATATACATCAAAAGAAATATTTACAGTTAGGGTATAAATTATACCCGAAGACTTCAAGCTGATGACTTCACACACCTCAGCAGCTCAGTCTGCTGCTCCTCTAATTTCTGTATCTGCATGACAATAAAGCTATCATTGAGTACTAAGACTCGATGGTGCACAATATACTAAAATAATCTTTATGCAAAACTTAAAGCACATTCATTCAAAAATTTGACTAAACATGAAAATTAAATACAATCATGCATTGTAAGATTTTACATGTAAACCAAGTTTATTTCAAAGTATCAAAACACATTTCATAAAACCCACAGTTAAATCATGCCATTCGAAACAAATAGAATCTCAATAGCCAGAGGCTAAGAGAAATCACATGATTCTCGATAGCCAGAGGCTAAAGAGATATCATGTCTCAAGGCTAGCTAGCTCAAATATATGGATATCCAGTCACATCCTCTTCTCTTGGCACACCTCAACACTTCTCCGGAGAAGGAATCAAAATTGAAACTAATTACCCCCACAAGTCGTGCTAGTGAGGTGTTCAAACATATGGTCATGATCGTGGTTTTAAAACTTATCTTAACAATTTGCTAAACATTGTCATTTCAAATATACACAATAAATTTCACAATTTGAATCAAAACATCATAAGTAAGGTCACAATACTTTCAACAATTCAAAGCAACAATAAAATGCATATTTCTTTCATTTAATCAATGAATTTTTTTTAAAGCATAGTAATATTGTGCACAAACCTCAAGCAGTCGTCCTTTAGCCTCGACTCGGTTCCTCGGGTTCCTTCCCGATATTCTTTTCAACTGAAACACACAATTTTACAATGTTTCAGTACTAGAACTTAAAATAAATTCAAAATAAACTTAGCTTCACATTTACCTAACTCTAACGTGTTAAATTCGACGTTCTCGAAATTTTATGTTTCGGGTTACTATTCACTGCACTATTCAAGTCAAATTATTGACTTTCTAAGGCTTAATAGGTATGGGAACTCCAACTTCACCCACATACCACATTTTGGTCATTAAACTTGTTGGTTTTGGTCATTTTCTCAAAACTTAGGTCATTTTGGCAAAATTGCCAATTTTCGGTTTTGGTTCTCCGAAGTTGCACTATTCCATTGGTCGATCTACTGTTGGAATTTGACAAAACTTCCTTCATAGAAAATGTTCCTTATTGTCTTAAGTGTATTCTCATTTTTGGATCACCTCAATCGGAGTTTTGTAGCTCAAGTTATGGCCAAAATAAGTTTACTGTTCACGTGCACTGTTCATACTGCAATTTAGGTGCTGGCAGGTTTTTGGTCCAACTTTGGTCAATTATTTGATCAAGTTAAGTTCATAATTTGGTCTCACTTTCTTCATATGAAATGTTGTACTATGTCTTAGGTTTCCATCGGTTCAAGAATTGCCTAAATCCAAGTTTTCTAGAGAGAGTTATAGCTATCCAAACTTTGCTGCTCAACTAAAAATCTGCAGAATTTCAGTACAGAAATTTTAACTTTGCTCAATGATTTGAATGAGTTAATGGCCTAATTTGGGTTGGTGTTCTTCATGAAAGTTTTAGGTCTATATCATATCTAATTGCTGGTAAAATTTCAGGTCAATTTGACCTACCTAGCTCGAGTTATGACCAAATGAACAGTTACTGTTCATTTGGTCAGTTTAGTGCAGTGGCAGCCTGCTATCAACTCACTTTGGTCAATTGTTTCACCAAGTTTTGGTCAGTTTTTGGCAATGGTTCCTTAATGAAAATTATGCTCTTTTATGTCTATTTTCATCTCCAATTGGTGGCACATCAATTGGACTTGTAAAATTTGAGTTTTGGTCCTTCAAAGTGGGTTTGGTCATGCTGCCAGCAGCATGACCATTGACCTACGAATTTAGCTAAATTTTCCACCATTCCCATACAATTTATTTGGTCCTAATTGATCATCATTTCATATCACAATAGGTTAAACATGCCGTTTATGCATTTCTCCAAATTTTGGTCCATAAACCCTAGCATTGAAACCTTAATCTCACTAACTCTTGCATTTAACTACTTCTAATAATTTTAATGTTAATCATTTCACTAAGTAAAGCTTCTAAACTCACTCAATTGCATCATATTCATGCAAACCACACTCCTCTCAAGCTGCCCAAAATTTCAATTTAATTCTTTCCCCATATTTGTTTCATTTAAATCAAGTTATTAGCTCACTTAATTACCTAAACATGCATTTGAATGGAAAAGTAACAATTTAACATACTAACCTTTTGTTAAAGCTTCAAAACCCTATCTTTTGTTCTTCTTTCTTTCTTTCTTTCTTGCTCAAACTTCCTTTCAAGTGAAATCAACAAGGTTTAAGGTTGGTAAATAAAATTTCTAGGTTGGGATTTAGGGTTTTTCAAGCTCAAAATGAGCTTTAATGGTGATTTAAGCTGAGAGAGATTTGGGAGAGGGAAGGGAGGCGGCAAATGAAGAAGAAGAAGAAGTGATTTTTGTTTTTCTTTCCTTTTACACGTTTTTGCTTATGAAAGACCACTAAATCCAAATTAATTAATTCAATTTATTAATTTAGTTATGACATCATGCATGATGTCATAACTTTTGACTTTTCCAACCTCTTTCCCCTTTTTTTTTTCTATTTATTTATTATTTTTTTTCTATTATTTCTTTAATTTAATTCTCGATTCTGAAATTTTCTTTTCTCTGATTTTATTTGACAGTTAGGTCAGGAGTCAGCTCTCGGGGTCAATTGACCAAATTGCCCCTCGCCGGTTCATCCCGGTTTGCAAATAATCCAATATTTCTTCCGCTCACGACCTAATTATTTGGTAGCTTAACAGTTCTTTTTTAGTGGTTTCTCTTTTCCACTTTGTGTTCATGAGGGTCCTAAGGACCGCATGGCGTCACTTTTACGGTTGAAATTTGAGTTTAAAATGACTTGTGATGCGTTCAGGAGGTCACTCATCGCTGTGACTCTCGGCTCGTTTAACCTCTTATGTTCTGTTTTTCTTATTTGTAGTTAACTAATTAAACATTACTAATTATTTATGTTTATGGCTTCTCAAGTTGTCTTAGGTGTGACTCTAATCTCTTTATTTGTCCGGACCGACACCGGTCACCGGAATAGTGAAATATACCAGGCTATACAACGGGGGTGTTACAGACAGCCCTTGAACAGCTTCTAAAGCTTTTTCTATTAATTAGAAATTCAAGTTCTGCCTTTTAAGAGATTAGAGATGTAAACAGGACACTAGAAACAATTTCTAGTGTTTTTAATTCAAGAGATTGATGGCTAATCTCTTTGAATTGATGAGAGATAAAGAAGAATAGATGAAAAGCCTTAAAGTGGCATGACAGAGGAGAGGAGTGGCTGCTGGTTGCTTTTCTTTTCATAACAACACTTAAATAGCTAGGTTAACACATTAAACCCTTGCCACATGTCACCCTTTGATTAGCTCTAGGTTTAAGTGACCCAATCACATTGTGCCAAGTGTCAAACCTATATTTAATCTTGATTTTAATAATTTTACATGATTAAAAAACATTTGGTAAGCTTATGTGTAATCCCATGTGTCACCATCTCATGGTGCCACGTGTCACACTATGAAATGACCAAAATGGCCCTGTGTCTTAATTTTGAGTTCTTAACCCAAAATAATTATTTTTTCTTCTTCTAATCGATTTGTATCAAATATAAATTAATTAATTAATCTCTATTAATTAAATTCATATTTAAATACCTTAAATATAATTTTAACATACTATACATCCAATAATCTAGATTTGCTTTCAAGTCATGCTAGAGAATTTGCAATTTAATTGCAAACCAAACCTATTTAATTAATCAATTAAACTCTTTAATTAATTAATTAAATCATATTTAAATAGGTGATAACTTGTGTATGTGTGTGACTTACTAGGCTCATCACTAATTGGCAATGAGACATGATATCAACTCTTAATATCATCAGAACTCTTTCTTACCATAAATGATTTCTCTAAATCATTTTATGAACCTCATTGACCATGGTTAACACCTAGCATAGCATGCCATGGCCACCCAATTAGTAAAAAGGTTTACCTTAAATGAACCTATAATCATATGTTACCATGCACTAGAATCTCTCTGTTACAAAATCCCAACTCAAGCTGGAGTCATGGTTTATGTCAAACTCCATTTGCTATGAATATTATGTTCTCTTTTAATTCCAGTTCTTGATTAAAAGATTTTCTCATCGAAACTCTTTTACGAATAAATCTATACATCTGGCCAGGAACTTGAAACATCAAGAATAATTAAATGAACATAGGATTTTATCTCTATTTACTTAGAGGAACAGATTCCATCTTGATCAACACCTACCTCCATATATAACTAGTAGGAGCCAACACATGCCCATATACCCATACATAGTACAAGTATGAAAGCAGTATCAAACTCAAACTACCTATATATAAGATAACTGTGCTATCTCAGGTCTAAAGATTATATGCACTGATATGATTTATGACAAAACATTGACAAGAGTAAACTCCATGTGCTTGTCATAAGTGTCACTGGTTCGGCCTACTTATCATTTATAAGTGCCTGTCACGTTTGTTATATGGAATGAGACTCACCATTCCATCTTATTTACATCTCATATAAATAACTTGGGAACAAACATGAATACAATCTTTCTGGATAAGTCATGTCCTTATTATGAAGTATCCTCGATTGTGAACATATTTATGATACTTTGTGCTAGAAATATTGTCACTCATATTCTTAACAACTTAAGAATAATATTTCTAAGAAAATATCAATGGACCTTTTCTATTACACATAAATATATTATGTAAACGGAAAAGCGGAAATGCATCTTATTAATAAAATTATGTACAAGATACATACTAAATGATATACTTTAGGGCATACTACTAACAATCTCCCTCTAGCACTAGAGCCATTCATTACAATATCTTAGACCTATCTTCTCAAGATGTCGGTCTAACTGAGTCTGTGACATAGGCTTAGTGAATGGATCAGCTGGATTTTCAGCTGATGCTATTTTCTGCATTGCTACATCGCCTCGCCCAACTATTTCTCTAATAATGTTGTAGCGCCTTTCTATGTGTTTGGATTTCTGGTGAGACCTTGGTTCCTTAGCCTGTATGACTGCTCCATTATTGTCATAGTGTAGTGGAACTGCTGACTCAATGGAAGGAACTACTGTAAGTTCTGTCACGAACTTCTTTATCCAAACAGCTTCCTTTGCAAAGATCTCGTGCGAGAATATACTCAGCCTCTATAGTGGAATCTGCAGTCATGCTCTGTTTGGAACTCTTCCAACTGACTGCACCTCCATTACAAATGAACACATATCCAGAGGTAGACTTTCTATCATCGATATCTGATTGGAAATCAGAATTAGTATAACCATCCAATTGCAAGTCTCCACCTCCATAAATCAAGAATAAATCCTTAGTTCTTCTCAAGTACTTAAGGATATTCTTGACAGCTATCTAGTGTTCCAAACCTGGATTGGATTGATACCTGCTAGTCAAACTAACAGCATATGCGATATCTGACCTAGTGCACAACATTGCATACATTAAACTTCCAATAGCCGAAGCATATGGAATCCTGGCCATCTTATCTCTTTCTTCAGGTGTCTTTGGAGACATCTCTTTAGAAAGGTGGATACCATGTCTCACTGGTAACAATCCTCTCTTGGAATCAAAGCATGTTAAGCCTCTTAACATCCTCCCGGTAGCAACTCCGTACATTCTACTGTTCCGGTGACCGGTGTCGGTCTGGACAGCTAGAACATCCCGAAAAATATTTAAAGTAAAGTCAGGAACCCTAAATAACTCAAATATTAATAAGAAAAATTTAGTAAAAAACTTTAGAAATAAAATACAACCAAGTTAAATGAAAAGGTGCCCAAGCAAAGGGTAACCAGAGGGAAGTTGCGGTTCTCGCAACGAGGAGCCCTAGACTCGGGGGAAAAATTATAAAATAATTTTTGGGACTCCAGAGAAGGGTTATTGAGGTTCCCATGGCATTAGAATGCCAAGAAAATACCTAGAAAAAATTTTCAATCGGTACAGACAATTTCAATCTGCTCACCAAACGGAGGGCATTTTGGTCATTTCGCCTTCAGAGGTGATTTTTGGCCGACTTGTCCAGTTGAGTAAATAATTAATATGACATAAAATATGAATAAACATTGCTAGAAATTGAATTGAAAATGAGTAGAAATGAAAAGAAAAGAAAATGAAATAAAAGTCATATTTATGACATGAGCATGATGCAATTAAAGTATTTTCACCCAACCAAATTTTGACACATCATTATAAACCACTTAAACATGAATAAAAGGAGATAAAAATTGAAAAAAGTGGACAGCCATCTTCATATTTGGGCTGCAGAAACGTTGAGAGAGAAAGAGAGAAGGAAAAAACTCCATGAAAGCTCTTGTTCAAAGCTTGATTTTCCCTAAGCTCTCCACCCCAAAACCCTAAACTTCCTTCACAAAAAATTATCCCTAAACCTTGAGGAAGCATAAGGCAGCAGAAATTTGAGGAAATTTTGAAGTTGGGCAAGTCCAAGTTAGGTCACAAGTGAGGTTAGTGCATTAGACACTTAAAACTTCTTATTTTCATGAATTGTAACTTGTATTGAGTGAGAATTGCAACTAAAATGAACAAGAATTATGCGTATACATACTATGAACTTTTGGCAGCCCTTGTGAAGGAATTATTTTGATTGTTTTGATGGACTTAAAGTGGGCTATAGATCAAGTTTAAACCATGTGTGCATGTGATTATTGAAAGGAGCAAGTGTTTAAGGTGTTGTGAAAACCTATAATGGAACTAGGGTTTTGAAGAGTGAAAAATTGACTTGGCTTATGAAATTGTTAGAGCACATTTTAATGGTCAATTAGTGACCATTTTAGGTAAGTTTACCATTAAATGGACTGAAAAATAGGATTGCAAAGTGAGGTTGCAGGCTGCCCTAGGACAGCAGCATAGGGACTGAAAATTTAGCCCAATTACACAGCCATAAATTTGGCTGTGTTAGTCCAATTGATGTTTGGCCAATTGGACATGAAACTAGGCTTATAATGGCACATTTTTGCTGAAGAAACCATGCCCAAAAGACCAAAGCAAGTGGACCAAAAGTTGGCCCCAATCCGGATACCCTGCAAACAGCCCCTGCAGAATGACCAAATGAACAGTAACTGTTCATTTGGCCATAACTCACTGTAGATTTGGTCAATTGACCTGAAATATTTACAGCAACAAGTTAAGACATAGACAAACAACTTTCATGAAGAAACCTATCCCAAATTATGACCAGAACCTAATCAAATCATTGAGCAAAGTGAAGTTTACTGTACTGAGATTTCCAGAATTTTCATTTGAGCAGTAATGTTTGGATGGCTATAACTCTCTCTAGAAAACTCGGATTTAGGCGATTCTTGAACCGATGGAAACCTAAGGCATAGTAGAACATTTCATATGAAGAAAGTTAGACCAAATTATGAACTTAACTTGATCAAATTACTGACCAAATTTGGACCAAAAATCTGCCAGACCCAAAATCTCAGCATGAGCGATTGCGTTAACAGTAAACTTATTTTGGTCATAACTTGAGCTACAAAACTCCAAATGGAGTGATTCAAAAAAGGAAATTCAACTAGACAAAATAAGGAACAACTTTCATGTTTACCATTTCCTCAAATTCCCACTGTAGAAATATCAAATGGAACAATAAACATGAAGCACCAAATCTGAAAATTTTGTTCAATTAGCATTAAGCTTAGAAATGGTATTGGCAACCAATACCAACAAGTTTTAAATATAAAATGTGGTATGTTTGGGGTGTTAAAACCAATACACCTATTTTTTATCCAAAAGTCAACATTTTTGTTGACCAATGAGGTGAATAGTGACACCAAAACCGAAAATTGGCAATTTTGCCAAAATGACCTAAGCTTTGAGAAAGTGACCAAAACCAACAAGTTTTCAATGCAAAATGTGGTACATTGGGAGTGTTAAAACCAATGCACCTATGTTCTATGCAAAAGTCAACTTTTTGTTGACTATTGAAGTGAATAGTGACATAAAAACTTGAAATTCAAAAATTGAAGAATTCAAAAGTATCAAATGCCCTAGTAGGCCTAATGTGATTGGTTTGGATAGGTTGGCATGCCAATAGGGTTACGATAGCGATCTGCGTATGATGTATGGCTTCATTGCCATTCTGTGATGTGATAGCCTATGGCTATACTGATTATGATGTTTTACTTGGCTTTATGCCTTATTGCTTATATGGCTTATTAGCCATTCTGTTGCACACCGGGAGACACATTGTGACCGATGGTGTGACGGCCCGAGGTACCTGGTACCCAGTGCTAGTTTACCCGTTTATCCAGTCCGGTCAATTTGTATAGGTTACTTGGGCATGGAAAAGTATAACTGTAATTGAACTGATTGTTAAAGAAAATACGAAAATTAAATATCATGAATAATTACGATAGAATACAAAGAAACTCAAGATCATGAAGAAAATAAATAAACAAAATGCATGAAGAAGTTAATATCATAAAACGTAATTAGCCCTCGACTAAACATTAAGTTGGTAATTATTCAGTTCTTATGAACACAATGGCTAAGAAATTATGATTTTTATTAGCATATTATTTCTTTCTATTTTATTATTTGCACCACTAAGCTTTATGCTTAGCGCGTCGCTTTTGCAACGCGTAGGTACTGAAGATACTAATCGAGAGCCGAGACCACAGTTGGGTAAGTCCATCTGCGATTCGCATAGTGTCCGTGTCACCTCACAGACTCTGAGCATTGGTAGGACACTAGGTGTCATTTTGGTATTTTGTAATTAATCTTATTTTCTCATGTGTAAATGAACTTATGAAATGTAATTTGATGCTCATGTAAATAATGAGAATTGTGTTTGTAAATGAAAAAGTGAATGTTTATCTGTGATATATATATGATTATCACATGAAATGAATGATTGAGAAATGAATGTGAACTGAAAAATATTGAGATTTTGATAAATGGAGTTGAGATGAATGAATAAGAATATAGGAAGTGTTTTTCACAGGTTCCGAAGAACGGTTTTCTCCATTTTTAGCCAGTACTCTGCCGGATTTTCTTTAAAATTTTCGGAACCTCAAATAAATTACAATTTCAATAAATGAATTATATTTCACAAATTATTTTCAAAACTATGATAAAAATGAATTAAGATAAAATAGAGTGCTCCGGCACACTGAGTGGCATAACTTGCTCGGCTACACTGTAGTCGGGTAAGGGGTGTCACAGCTGAAGTGGAGTTGTGTACCCAAGGATTCATGCAACTTCTTCGAAAATCTCGATGTAAACCTTGGGTCTCGATCAGATATAATGGAAAGTGGAATTCCATGCAATCTAACTATCTCACTAATATACAATTCTGCTAACTTCTCCAGTGAGTAGCCAGTCCTAACTGGCAGAAAGTGTCCTGACTTGGTCAATCTATCCACTATTACCCATGCTACATCATGTTTCTTCCGGGTGAGAGGTAGACCACTTACAAAATCCATGGTGACCCGATCCCACTTCCATTCAGGTATGCGTATAGGCTGTAGCAAACCCGATGGAACTTGATGTTCTGCCTTGACTTGCTGACATGTCAAGCATTTAGTCACATAGTCAGCTATGTCTTTCTTCATACCAGGCCACCAATACTGAAGCTTCAGATCATGATACATCTTTGTACTTCCTGGGTGCATAGCATATACACTAGTGTGTGCCTCTTTTAGAATATTGACCTTCAATTCCCCATCATCTGGTACACACAGTCTTCCTTTGTAATACAGACACCCATTTACCTTCACCTCATAATCAGTTGCTTTTCCTTCTGGGATTTTGCTCATAATGGCCGTTAATTTTCCATCTGCCATTTGCCCATCCAAAATCTATTGTAGCAGGTTTGGCCTCACTTGCAACTCAGCCAAAATAGCTCCATCTCGAATCAAAGTTAGATGGGCATTCAATGATCTCAAAGCTGTGATGGACTTTCTGCTCAAAGCATCAGCAACTACATTTGCCTTCCTGTGATGGTAGTCAATTACAGTCATAATCCTTCAGGAACTCAATCCATCGCCTCTGTCTAAGGTTGAGCTCCCTCTGAGTTGGCAAATATTTTAGACTCTTGTGGTCTGTGTAAATGTAGCACTTTTCACCATACAAGTAATGCCTCCATATCTTCAGTGCGAAGATAATTACTGCAAGCTCTAGATCATGGGTAGGGTAGTTATGTTCATGTGGCCTTAACTGCATGGAAGCATAGGCGACCACCTTCCCCTCTTGCATCAATACACACCCTAACCCATTATGAGAGGCATCACTGTAGACCATGAAGTCCTTTCCTGACACTGGTTGTGCTAATACGGGTGCCTCTGTCAACATAGCCTTCAACTTCTCAAAACTGGTCTGACACTTGTCATTCCAGTCAAATCTGACATTCTTGTGTAACAACTTGGTCATTGGAGCAGCTATTAGGGAAAATCCCTTCACAAATCTTCTGTAATACCCAGCTAGCCCCAAGAAGCTTCTGACCTCAGTTGTATTTTTGGGAGGCTTCCTTTCCATCACTGCTTCTATTTTCTTGGGATCCACCCTAATCCCATCAGCTGACACTATGTGTCCAAGGAATGCAATCTCATTCAGCCAAAAGTCACACTTGGACAACTTAGCATACAGCTTATTTTCCACAGGTTTGCGAACAATCCTCAAATGTTCATCATGTTCTTCCTCGGTCTTGGAGTACAAAGAAAATATCATCAATAAAAACCACTACGAATCGATCTGTATGGATGGAAGATATGGTTCATAAGGTCCATGAATGCATTGGTGCATTTGTTAGGCCAAAGGGCATCACCAGGAACTCATAATGCCCATACCGGGTCCTGAATGCAGTCTTGGGCACATCTACATCCTTCACCCTCAACTGATGATACCCTGATCTGAGATCAATCTTAGAAAATACTCCTGCTCCCTTCAACTGATCAAACAAATCATCAATGCAACGGATATCTGTTCTTCACAGTCACTTTATTCAACTGCCGGTAATCGATGCATAGCCTCAAAGTCCCATCCTTCTTTTTCACAAACAGCACTGGAGTTCCCCATGGTGACACAATGGGGCGTATGAACCCCTTATCAAGCAACTCTTGCAACTGAGTTTTCAACTCTCTCAATTCAGTGGGTGCCATCCTATAAGGAGCAATGAAAATGGGTGTCAGCATCTGGCAGTGTCTCAATAGCAAATTCAACTTCCCTTTCTGGTGGCAAACCAGGCAACTCTTCAGGAAATACCTCTGGGAAGTCTCTCACTGTGGGTATGTCACTCAGGTTTGGCTTAGCCTGCCTAGTATCCACCATATGTGCTAGGTAGGCTTCACAGCCTTTTCTCATCATTCTTCTTGCAACTGTGGCTGAGATGACATTGGACAAGAAATCTGTCCTTTCCCCCACAACTGTGATCTCATTACCCTCTGAAGTTTTTAGAGAAATTCTCTTCAATTTGCAATCAACTATTGCCTGATGACGTGACAACCAGTCCATTCCCAATATCACGTCAAACTCATGGAAGGGTAACTCAATTAGGTCTGCCGAGAATTCATACCCTTGAATCCTTAACGGGCAACCCTTGTATACTTTATTCACCACTACACTGTGGCCCAATGGATTAGTGACCAGAATGTCTTGGTCACTCTCCCCTACTAGTATCCCCCTTTCTACGGGTAGGTTGATGCAAATGTAGGAATGAGTGGATCCTGGATCCACCAATGCATGCACAGGAGTATTGTAGAGGGAGAACGTACCCCTGATGACGTCCGGGGCATCTTGCTCCTCCTGAGCTCTCAGGGCATAATTTCTTGCTGGTGGTCTGCTGTCAGGCCTCTCCGCTGGCTCAGATGCAGGCCTCTGTGATGGTCCAACAGCCTCAGATTTACCAGATTTTCTACCTCTCTGTGGTGCAGGAGCAGGTCTGTCTGCTTGTGTTGGAGCAGTTGTAGTGGTTCTGCGTGGACAATTTCTCAGCTGATGCTCTGTCGACCCACATCTCAAGCAGGCACCAGTTACTCTCCAACACTCCCCCTTGTGCCATTTAAGGCAGTGTGGACATGCAGAAGATGTTGGGGCTGGTCCCCTGAACCCCATCCCTGGAGAGCTGCCCACTGATGGTGTGGACTGACCTCTCCTAGGGGTGAACTGTGGCCTGGGCCCCTGAGACTGACCCTGACCATGTGGCTGAGCTGAACTCTGTGCAGGTGGACCCTTGAACTTCTTTCCAAATGCAGGAGCTGAGCTAGACTGACCGGGTCCCCTCTTCTGCTGTCTCTCCCTTCTGGTCTGCTCACTGATTCTCACTTTTTCAACTCTTATTGCAGCTTCCACTAGCTTGCTAAATTCTGTGATTCCCAAGGCAGTGAGCTGGATCTTGATGTTGTCATTTAGTCCCTCTTCAAATCTCTTGCACCTTTCAGCTTCATTAGGGACTATCTCCCTTCCATAGCGGCTCAATCGAACAAATTCCTTCTCATACTCGGCCACTGACAACTGCCTCTGCCTCAGATTAATGAACTCTCTTCTTCTCTCTTCCAGGTATACAGTACCCACATATTTCTTCTTGAATTCGGAGAGGAAGAAGTCCCAAGTTACAGCTTCTGGCTGCACTTCACTGGACACAGTGTCCCACCATTCGTAGGCATCGTCTTGTAACAAGGATACAGTAGCTTTTAAGTTCTGCTCTGGGGTGCAGTGGATTTGTTTTAAGACTCTGCCCATTCTGTTCAACCAATTTTTGGCTCCAACAGAGTCATCTTCCCTCTTGCCGAAGAAATCCACCGCCCCAAACTTTCTTAGCCTTTCCAGGTGTGATTTCTGCTGTGGAGCTAGTGGTGGTGGTGGTGGTGCTGGCATTACTCCGGCCATTTGTCTAAAGAAGTTGGCCATTTGTTGGAACATGGCCTGTGGAGGCTGAGCAGGCTCTGCCTGAGCTGGCGGAGTAGGTTCTCCCCTACCCCCAGTCTCAGCTGCTACCGGTGGAGCATGACTCTCCACTTCCTCCTCAACTGCCCTCTGAGATCAAGGGTCCATATCTTATTCAAAATAAGAAAAACAAACAGATCTGCATTAGTGTCACCTCGACTCTTACAAATGCAATGCATCGTATGGACTCAATCTAGGACCAGAATCGCCTAAACCGTGCTCTGATACCACTAAATGTGACACCCCTTACCCGTGTACAGTATACCCGAGTAAGTAATGCCACACGGTGTACCAGCACACTCTAATATACCTAAATTAATTTATATCATGCTTTTTCATATAATTTATGAAATATACTTTATTTAAGCCAATTAGCAAAATTTTTATTTATTTGAGGTTCCGAAAATTTTATAGAAAATCCGGCGGAGTACCGGCTAAAAATGGAGAAAACAGTTCTTCGGAACCTGTTAAAAACACTTCCAATAAACAAATTCATTCATTCCCAACTCCAATATCATCACAAAACTCAATATCAAGATCTCAACAATTTTTCAATTTCAGGTCTCAACAACCTTTTCATTTCTCAAACATCCCTTTCTGAGGTTCTCATATATAAACAACAATTAAATACTCAAATTACTTCCATACATAACCATAAATCTTTATTATTTACATGAACCTCAAAATACATTACATAAATCCCAAATACATATGAGAAAATAAAAATTTAATTACAAAATGACAAAATGACATCTAGTGTCCTACCAATGCAATCGCAGTGACGAGGTGACACGGACATCGTGCGTAATCGCAGGATGGACTCACCCAGTCTGTGGTCTACTGGGCTCACGATCGGGATCTCTAGTACCTACGCGTGGCAAAAGCAACACGCTAAGCAATAATGCTTAGTGGTGCAATAATATAATAGAAGAAAATAGCGAGAAAATGAATGTGTATAGAATGTGTATGCTTTCTTCGTTTGGTATTGGTATAACCATTATTTCGTTAACGTTGTTCACTTTTATTCATTTGGTTGCCCCAAGTAAACCTACACTAGACGCATCGGATGGATAACGGGTAACCGCACCGGGTACCTAGTACCTCGCCGTCACACCATCGGTCACATATGCATATCGGTGTGCAAATGCAACTAACAAGTCAGAATAATATCAGGCACAAGGCCAAGTCTCAATACAAAGTCAGAATGGCTACAAGCCTTGAAATCACAGAATGACATATTTCCATGTGCAGTACTGCTAACTGAACCCTATTGGCATGCCAAACTATCCAAACCAATCTTGTTAGGTATACTAGGGCATTTGAAACTTTTAAATTCTTCAATTTGTGAATTTCAAATTTTTAGTGTCACTATTCATCTTATTGGTCAACAAAAATGTTGACTTTTAGAATAAAAATATGTACATTGACTTTGGCACTCCCAACATACCACATTTGGCATTCCAAACATGTTGGCATTAAGCATTTATACCATTTCAAAGTTTAAACTAACACAAGCAGAATTTTCAGTTTTTGTGAGTCAACTTTACTGTTCCACTGGACACTGTTGCTGTGGGAATTTGAAGAAATGTAAAACATGAAAGTTGTTCCTTATTTTGTCTAGTTGAATTTAATTTTTTGAATCACTCCATTTGGAGTTTTGTAACTCTAGATATGGTCCAAAAACCACAGCTGGCCGGATTACCATTCTGCAGAAATTACCATATCTACAGTAACATGAACAGTGACTGTCACTGCCATTTGGGTTAGGTTCTGGCCATAATTTGGGGTAGGTTCCTTCATGAAAGTTGTTTGTCTATGTCTTAACTTGTTGCTGTAAACATTTCAGGTCAATTGACCAAATCTACAGTGAGTTATGGCCAAATGAACAGTTACTGTTCATTTGGTCAATTCTGCAGAATCAGTTTCAGGGTATCCGGATTGGGTCCAAGTTTTGGTCCTCTTGCTTTGGTCTTTTGGGCATGGTTTCTTCAGCAAAAATGTGCCATTATAAGCCTAGTTTCATGTCCAATTGGCCAAACACCAATTGGACTAACATAGCCAAAGTTATGGCTGTGCAATTGGACTGAAATTTTAATCCATTTGCTGCTGTCCTAGGGCAGCTCACACCTTGACTTTGCCATACCATTTTTAAGTCCAAATTGTGGTCAACATACCTCAAATGGTCACTTATTGACCATTAGAGTGTTCTTTAACAGTTTAATAAGCCAAGTTAATTTTTCATTCCTCAAAACCCTAATGTCCAATGCAATTTACCCATAAACCTCAATTAGCACACTAGTTCAACATCTATGTAGATATATAGCTTAAACATAATCTCCAATTCATGCTAAGTCCATTAAAACCATCAAAACACTCCCTTATTGTTCCTTCCTTAGGGCTGCCGAAATTCAAGGCATGCATAAGCATAAATTTCATTCATTTAAGTGACAAATTCTTGCTCACTTTAAGGCTTTAACATGGAATAAAGGAGATTTAAGTCTATATGTGCACTAACCTTGAATAGGGCAGATTTTTCCCAACTCAAAACTTCACTTTTCTTCCTTTTCTTGGCTGCCAAAAGCTTTGTCTAGGTGTGGGATTAATTTTTGATGAAGGGACTTATGGGTTTTAGGGTGAGGAAGCATGGAAATTTGAAGCTTTCAAGAACCAAAAATGGAGGAGCATGGTGAAGGGATTTCGGCTGCAATGGGAAGGGAGGGATGGCTGCTGCATATTTTTGTTATTTTGGTCTTCTTTTAACCTCTTTTATTTGTTAGTCAAATAGTTGCTTAATGGTGATTGGTTGGAAATTTTAAATGACATCATACTATGTCATTATTTGCATTATTTTGCATTTTCTTTTCTTTTCTTTCACTACTCATTTCCAATTTCATTTTTAGTAGTTTTTCTTCATATTTTATGTCATATTAATTATTTACTCAACTGGAAAAGTCAGCCAAAAATCACTTCTGAAGGCGAAATGACCAAAATGCCCTCCGTTTGGCTGAACGGGTCAAAATTGTCTGTACCGATTGAAAAATTTTTCTAGGTATTTTCTTGGCATTCTAATGCCATGGGAACCTCAATAACCCTTCTCTGGAGTCCCAAAAATTATTTTATAATTTTTCCCCCGGGTCTAGGGCTCCTCGTTATAGAACCGCAACTTCCTCAGTTACCCATCGCTAGGGCACCATTGCTTAACTTGGTTGTATTTTATTTCTAAATTTTTTACTAAATTTTTCTTATTAATATTTGAGTTAATTATGGTTCCTGACTTTAGTTTAAATATTTTTCCGGACGTTCTAGCTGTCCGGACCGACACCGGTCACCGGAACAGTAGGATGTACGGAGTGGTTACCGGGAGGGTGTTACATATCTCTCATATCATGCTCCTTCCACTTGTCCAAAGTTTCATGTTTCTCTTGTATGGCCTCTGGAGGTAAGGGACCAGGAACATTTGGATCTAGAACATATCCTATATGTTCAAGGTTTAGGACAAGTTTCAAATTTCTTAGCCAATCAGACAGATTAGGTCCTGTTAACCTATTGTGATCAAGTATGCTTGCAAGGATATTGGATGGTGGTGGTTGTTTTGTGCTCATTTTAATGAAAAAATTAAATGCGGAAAATAACCAGATTAATTAGTAAATGTATCATGTAATTAACCAAAATGATTATGGTCTTTTAATCAAATTGGTCCTCCCATTAACTTAGCGAATCCTACACTTCCAAAGTAGAAAACGGAAATCCTAGTTGGATAGATTTCTAGTGGGTGATTGAATTCTTATAATTCTATTGATCATCCTCAGGTACATCCATTATTGGAATTACAATAAACTATAAGTGAGCAACTCCTTGCCCATCACATTTCATGTGAGGTTCAATCCTTTACCTAGCTCCTAATGCTCAAAATCTCAGGTACATCCATTATTGACTTATCTTACATTAGTTAAGTTGATCCCATTGAGCCAGTAATTATGCAAATAATTTTAATGTCCTCAGGTACATCCAATATTGGCCACTAAACCATTTACATATTTACAACATCTCATGCTTAACAATTATTCTTAAGAAAATCTCTTAAATTAATTGCATCTCATGCAACTATTTAAAATTTCTTAAAATAATTGCCCCAATGGAGGGCCTATGTTATAATTACTTTAATTATAGCATTTCCAACTTAATCATTTGTTTGGAAGATTTTATGGTCATTCTAATTACTATTAAGGTCTCACTTTGCACATTATCCAATTAGCATGCATATATCATATAATAGCATACATTCCCATACATCTCATGCATTCATGGATAAGCAATAAATATGGTATGATCATGGACTTTCTAAGGGATTCAATTCTGAGCCACCAAGAATTGAATCAGGGCATTCCTAGGTGCATTTCATTCATTCATTCATTTTACAAGAGTTGCTGCAGGAGTACATAATTAACACTTGATCTTGAATACCTCCCACTGGTCCCACCAATGCTCTTGACCTCCTTGAACTTCTTGCAATCCAATATTACATAGTAATCCTTGGCATACCAAGGCGAATTTACAAGAACTTAAATAAATGAAATTACAACCCAAAAATTATTACAAACTTAATAATACATGCCCAAAATAAATTAAAATAAATTAATTAATTTACAATCCCAAAGAAACATAAAAAAAATAAATCCAATCACATTGGTCTTTTATAGTCCATGATCATCCATCATGCATATCACTGTTTAACAATTAAATAAAACATACATACTTAAATTAAATTGAATATCTCATATTCAACTTAAAAATCCAGATTTGAATATGATTCAAATAAATTTAAAAATTCAGATTTGAATCTCATTCAAACAAATTTAAAAATTCAGATTTGAATCACATTCAAACAACTTTAAAAATTCATATTTGAATCACATTCAAATATTTTTTAAAAAATCAGATTTGAATCACATTCAAACATTTTTAAAAAAATCAGATCTGAATTTTATTCAATCAAATTTAAAAAATCAGATTTAAATATGATTCCAACAACTTTAAAAATTTAGATTTGAATCACACTCAAACAACTTTTGAAATTCTGATTTGAATCATAATTTAATTGTATGATTAAAACTACTAATTAAACACTTTAATTAGTCAAAGAATAGGCCTTAGATCATACAACAATTGCATAATTAAAAGTCAAACCTTGAACCACCCATGGTAGCCAAACCATGCGCACCATTGATGGTCTTTTTTCAAGTATGCCGCCACCTTGCTTTGCAACCAGCAATAATCTTTTGATCTCATGATCAAACACACAATTAAATTATATAATCAACAATCTAAATGGCAAATATAGTGGCTCTGGTACCAATTGAAGGAACGGAAGCGTGAAAAACACAAGTTTATACCATTGAATTCAAAAATTTTCACCTAGGGTCACCTGCATCATGCAAGATTTATTTTTATCTATTTGATTTCAATGATAAACAACATATTAAAACTCTTTTAATATGTTTTTGGATCTGCATTTGCCATTTAAGATTTTAAAATTAATCAGATTAATTTTAGAATCCTATATTAAATCAAGAACGATTACACTAACCTCTTGATGCACTGCAGCGTGTCTACGCCTTTGAGATTCGTCTTCAGGACACCAGATGTTGTCCCTCTAGCTTGTCCACACCAAGAACACCTGTGGCAGCCCTTGAACAGCTTCTAAAGCTTTTTCTATTAATTAGAAATTCAAGTTCTACCTTTTAAGAGATTAGAGATGTAAACAGGACACTAGAAACAATTTCTAGTGTTTTTAATTCAAGAGATTGATGGCTAATCTCTTTGAATTGATGAGAGATGAAGAAGAATAGATGAAAAACCTCAAAGTGGCGTGACAGAGGAGAGGAGTGGCTGCTGGTTGCTTTTCTTTTCATAACAACACTTAAATAGCTAGGTTAACACGTTAAACCCTTGCCACATGTCACCCTTTGATTAGCTCTAGGTTTAAGTGACCCAATCACATTGTGCCAAGTGTCAAACCTATATTTAATATTGATTTTAATCATCTTACATGATTAAAAAACAGTTGGCAAGCTTATGTGTAATCCCATGTGTCACCATCTAATGGTGCCGCGTGTCACACTGTGAAATGACCAAAATGCCCCTGTGTCTTAATTTTGAGTTCTTAACCCAAAATAGTTATTTTTTCTTCTCCTAATCAATTTATATCAAATATAAATTAATTAATTAATCTCTATTAATTAATTTCTCATTAATTAAATTCATATTTAAATACTTTAAATATAAATTTAACTTATACTATACATCCAATAATCTAGATTTGGTTTCAAGTCATGCTAGGGACTTTGCAATTTAATTGCAAACCAAACCTATTTAATTAATCAATTAAACTCTTTAATTAATTAATTAAATCATATTTAAATAGGTGATAACTTGTGTATGTGTGTGACTTACTAGGCTCATCACTAATTAGCAATGAGACATGATATCAACTCTTAATATCATCAGAACTCTTTCTTACCATAAATGATTTCTCTAAATCATTTTATGAACCTCATTGACCATGGTTAACACCTAGCATAGCATGCCATGGCCACCCAATTAGTAATAAGGTTTACCTTAAATGAACCTATAATCATATGTTACCATGCACTAAAATCTCTCTGTTACAAAATCCCAACTCAAGCTGGAGTCATGGTTTATGTCAAACTCCATTTGCTAAGAATATTATGTTCTCTTTTAATTCCAGTTCTTGATTAAAAAGATTTTCTCATCAGAAACTCTTTTCTGAATAAATCTATCTGTCCTGGCCAGGAACTTGAAACATCAAGAATAATTAAATGAACATAGGATTTTATCTCTATTTACTTAGAGGAACAGATTCCATCTTGATCAACACCTACCTCCATATATAACTAGTAGGAGCCAACACATGCCCATATACCCATACATAGTACAAGTATGAAAGCAGTATCAAACTCAAACTACCTATATATAAGATAACTATGCTATCTCAGGTCTAAAGATTATATGCACTGATATGATTTATGACAAAACGTTGACAAGAGTAAACTCCATGTGCTTGTCATAAGTGTCACTGGTTCGGCCTACTTAGCATTTATAAGTGCCTGTCATGTTTGTTATATGGAATGAGACTCACCATTCCATCTTATTTATATCTCATATAAATAACTTGGGAACAAACATGAATACAATCTTTCTGGATAAGTCATGTCCTTATTATGAAGTATCCTCGATTGTGAACATATTTATGATACTTTGTGCTAGAAATATTGTCACTCATATTCTTAACAATTTAAGAATAATATTTCTAACAAAATATCAATGGACCTTTTCTATTACACATAAATATATTATGTAAACGGAAAAGTGGAAATGCATCTTATTAATAAAATTATGTATAAGATACATACTAAATGATATACTTTAGGGCATACTACTAACAATCTCCCTCTAGCACTAGAGCCATTCATTACAATATCTTAGACCTATCTTCTCAAGATGTCGGTCTAACTGAGTCTGTGACATAGGCTTAGTGAATGGATCAGCTGGATTTTCAGCTGATGCTATTTTCTGCATTGCTACATCGCCTCGCCCAACTATTTCTCTGATAATGTTGTAGCGCCTTTCTATGTGTTTGGATTTCTGGTGAGACCTTGGTTCCTTAGCCTGTATGACTGCTCCATTATTGTCATAGTGTAGTGGAACTGCTGACTCAATGGAAGGAACTACTGTAAGTTCTGTCACGAACTTCTTTATCCAAACAGCTTCCTTTGCAGCATCTGGTGCAGCAATATACTCAGCCTCTATAGTGGAATCTGCAGTCATGCTCTGTTTGGAACTCTTCCAACTGACTGCACCCCCATTACAAATGAACACATATCCAGAGGTAGACTTTCTATCATCGATATCTGATTGGAAATCAGAATCAGTATAACCATCCAATTGCAAGTCTCCACCTCCATAAATCAAGAATAAATCCTTAGTTCTTCTCAAGTACTTAAGGATATTCTTGACAGCTATCTAGTGTTCCAAACCTGGATTAGATTGATACCTGCTAGTCAAACTAACAGCATATGCGATATCCGACCTAGTGCACAACATTGCATACATTAAACTTCCAATAGCCGAAGCATATGGAATCCTGGCCATCTTATCTCTTTCTTCAGGTGTCTTTGGAGACATCTCTTTAGAAAGGTGGATACCATGTCTCACTGGTAACAATCCTCTCTTGGAATCAAAGCATGTTAAGCCTCTTCAACACCTTTTCCAAGTATAGACTTTGAGATAAACCAATTATTCTTTTCGCTCTATCTCTGTAGATGCGAATCCCAAGAATATAGCTTGCCTCCCCTAAGTCTTTCATGGAGAATGTATTTGACAACCATACCTTTATAGTCGTCAACATACTTGTGACACCCCTTACCCGTGTATAGTATACCCGAGTAAGTAATGCCACACGGTGTACCGGCACACTCTAATATACCTAAATTAATTTATATCATGATTTTACATATAATGTATGAAATATACTTTATTTAAGCCAATTAGCAAAATTTTTATTTATTTGAGGTTCCGAAAATTTTATAGAAAATCCGGCGGAGTACCGGCTAAAAATGGAGAAAATAGTTCTTCGGAACCTGTTAAAAACACTTCCAATAAAAAAATTCATTCATTCCCAACTCCAATATCATCACAAAACTCAATATCAAGATCTCAACAATTTTTCAATTTCAGGTCTGAACAACCTTTTCATTTCTCAAACATCCCTTTCTCAGGATTCTCATATATAAACAACAATTAAATACTCAAATTACTTCCATACATAACCATAAATCTTTATTATTTACATGAACCTCAAAATACATTACATAAATCCCAAATACATATGAGAAAATAAAAATTTAATTACAAAATGACAAAATGACATCTAGTGTCCTACCAATGCACTGCAGGTGACGAGGTGACACGGACACTGTGAAGAACTGCAGGATGGACTCACCCAGTCTATGGTCTACTGGGCTCACGATCGGGATCTCCAGTACCTACGCGTGGCAAAAGCAACGCGCTAAGCAATAATGCTTAGTGGTGCAATAATATAATAGAAGAAAATAGCAAGAAAATGAATGTGTATAGAATGTGGATGCTTTCTTTGTTTGGTATTGGTATAACCATTATTTCGTTAACGTTGTTCACTTTTATTCATTTGGTTGCCCCATGTAAACCTACACTAGACGACTGGACTGGATAACAGGTAAACTGGCACTGGGTACCTAGTACCTCGGGCCGTCACACCATCGGTCACATATGCACCTCCCGGTGTGCAACAGAACAGCTAACAAGCTGTAAATAATATCAAGCACAAGGCCAAGTCTCAATACAAAGTCAGAATGGCTACAAGCCATGAAATCACAGAATGGCATATTGCCATGTGCAGTACTGCTAACTGAACCCTATTGGCATGCCAAACTATCCAAACCAATCTTGTTAGGTATACTAGGGCATTTGAAACTTTTAAATTCTTCAATTTGTGAATTTCAAATTCTTAGTGTCACTATTCATATTATTGGTCAACAAAAATGTTGACTTTTAGAATAAAAATATGTACATTGACTTTGGCACTCCCAACATACCACATTTGGCATTCCAAACTTGTTGGCATTAAGCATTTATACCATTTCAAAGTTTAAACCAACACAAGCAGAATTTTTAGTTTTTGTGAGTCAACTTCACTGTTCCATTGGACACTGTTGCTGTGGGAATTTGAAGAAATGTAAAACATGAAAGTTGTTCCTTATTTTGTCTAGTTGAATTTCCTTTTTTGAATCACTCCATTTGGAGTTTTGTAGCTCCATATATGGTCCAAAAACCACAGCTGGCCGGATTTTCATTCTGCAGAAATTACCATATCTACAGTAACATGAACAGTGACTGCCACTGCCATTTGGGTTAGGTTCTGGCCATAATTTGGGGTAGGTTCCTTCATGAAAGTTTTTTTTATATGTCTTAACTTATTGCTGTAAAAATTTCAGGTCAATTGACCAAATCTACAGTGAGTTATGGCCAAATGAATAGTTACTGTTTATTTGGTCAATTCTGCAGAATCAGTTTCATGGTATCCGGATTGGGGCCAAGTTTTGGTCCTCTTGCTTTGGTCTTTTGGGCATGGTTTCTTCAGCAACAATGTGCCATTATAAGCCTAGTTTCATGTCCAATTGGCCAAACACCAATTGGACTAACACAGCCAAAGTTATGGCTGTGTAATTGGACTGAAATTTCAGTCCATTTGCTGCTGTCCTAGGGCAGCTCACACCTTGACTTTGCCATACCATTTTTCAGTCCAAATTGTGGTCAACATACCTCAAATGGTCACTTATTGACCATTAGAGTGTTCTTTAACAGTTTGATAAGCCAAGTTAATTTTTCATTCCTCAAAACCCTAATGTCCAATGCAATTTACCCATAAACCTCAATTAGCACACTAGTTCAACATCTATGTAGATATATAGCTTAAACATAATCTCCAATTCATGCTAAGTCCATTAAAACCATCAAAACACTCCCTTATTGTTCCTTCCTTAGGGCTGCCGAAATTCAAGGCATGCATAAGCATAAATTTCATTCATTAAAGTGACAAATTCTTGCTCACTTTAAGGCTTTAACATGGAATAAAGGAGATTTAAGTATATATGTGCACTAACCTTGAATAGGGCAGATTTTTCCCAACTCAAAACTTTACTTTTCTTCCTTTTCTTGGCTGCCAAAAGCTTTGTCTAGGTGTGGGATTAATTTTTGATGAAGGGACTTATGGGTTTTAGGGTGAGGAAGCATGGAAATTTGAAGCTTTCAAGAACCAAAAATGGAGGAGCATGGTGAAGGGATTTCGGCTGCAATGGGAAAAGGAGGGATGGCTGCTGCATTTTTTGGTTATTTTGGTCTTCTTTTAACCTCTTTTATTTGTTAGTCAAATAGTTGCTTAATGGTGATTGGTTGGAAATTTTAAATGACATCATACTATGTCATTATTTGCATTATTTTGCATTTTCTTTTCTTTTCTTTCACTACTCATTTCCAATTTCATTTTTAGTAATGTTTCTTCATATTTTATGTTATATTAATTATTTACTCAACTGGACAAGTCGGCCAAAAATCACCTCTGAAGGCGAAATGACCAAAATGCCCTCCGTTTGGCTGAACGGGTCAAAATTGTCTGTACCGATTGAAAATTTTTTCTAGGTATTTTCTTTGCATTCTAATGCCATGGGAACCTCAATAACCCTTCTCTGGAGTCCCAAAAATTATTTTATAATTTTTGCCCCGGGTCTAGGGCTCCTCGTTGCGAGAACCGCAACTTCCCTCTGGTTACCCATCGCTAGGGCACCGACTCGTTTAACTTGGTTGTATTTTATTTCTAAAATTTTTACTAAATTTTTCTTATTAATATTTGAGTTAATTATGGTTCCTGACTTTAGTTTAAATATTTTTCCGGACGTTCTACTGTCCGACCGACACTGCCACCGAATAAAGAGGATGTACGGAGTGGTTACCGGGAGGGTGTTACAACTCTTCCCCTCTAATTTAAATTTCGTCCTCGAAATTTACCTGATACAAACAGTTGAGGGAACTGTTGCCTCATCGTCTCTTCACTTTCCCAAGTTGCCTCCTCAGTGTTGTGGTGCCTCCAAAGCACTTTCACCAATGGAATCTGCTTGTTCCTCAATTCTTTTACTTCCCGAGCTAGGATCCGTAGAGGTTCTTCTTCATATGTCAAATCCGGTTGTATTTCAATTTCTTCTCTGGAGATGACATGCGAAGGATCTGAGCGGTATCTTCTGCGTATGGACACGTGGAACACATTGTGGATCTTATCCAGCTCTGGTGGTAAAGCTAGCCTATAGGCCACTGGACCCAAACGTTCAATGACTTCATATGGGCCAATGAATCTAGGGCTCAACTTACCTTTTCTTCCAAACCTCAACACTTTCTTCCATGGTGACACCTTGAGGAACACTTTGTCGCCAACCACATATTCTATTTCTTTTCTCTTCAAGTCGGCATAGGATTTCTGTCTGTCTGAGGCAACATTGAGATTGGCTTTAATTAGTTTCACTTTCTCCTCAGTCTGTTTCACCAGGTCTGGCCCTACCAGTTTGTCTTCACCCAATTCAGTCTAGCACACTTGAGTTCTACATTTTCTCCCATACAGTGCTTCATATGGGGCCATTTGAATGCTAGCTTGATAGCTACTGTTGTATGCAAATTCTGCCAGTGGGAGGTATCTATCCCAACTTCCCTCAAACTCAATGACACAACTCCTCAGCATATCCTCAAGGACCTGACATATATTTCATGTTATTGTTATCATTTCAATTCAATATTTGTATCAATTTCATTGGCTTCAATTGTTTACCTGGATTACTCTTTCTGATTGCCCATCCGTCTGAGGATGGAAAGCTGTGCTGAAGTGGAGTTGTGTACCACAGGATTCATGCAACTTCTTCCAAAATCTCGATGTAAACCTTGGGTCTCGATTAGATATGATGGAAAGTGGAATTCCATGCAGTC
This sequence comes from Hevea brasiliensis, assembly GCF_030052815.1. Classification (NCBI taxonomy): domain Eukaryota; kingdom Viridiplantae; phylum Streptophyta; class Magnoliopsida; order Malpighiales; family Euphorbiaceae; genus Hevea; species Hevea brasiliensis. The sequence continues at coordinate 68,935,842 of NC_079493.1, read as the reverse complement.
TAACTATCTCACTGATATACAATTCTGCTAACTTCTCCAGTGAGTAGTCAGTCCTAACTGGCAGAAAGTGTGCTGACTTGGTCAATCTATCCACTATTATCCATGCTACATCATGTTTCTTCTGGGTGAGAGGTAGACCACTTACAAAATCCATGGTGACCCGATCCCACTTCCATTCAGGTATGCGTATAAGCTGTGGCAAACCCGATGGAACTTGATGTTCTGCCTTGACTTGCTGACATGTCAAGCATTTAGTCACATAGTCAGCTATGTCTTTCTTCATACCAGGCCACCAATACTGAAGCTTCAGATCATGATACATCTTTGTACTTCCTGGGTGCATAGCATATACACTAGTGTGTGCCTCTTTTAGAATATTGACCTTCAATTCCCCATCATCAAATGCATACAGTCTTCCTTTGTAATACAGACACCCATTTACCTTCACCTCATAATCAGTTGCTTTTCCTTCTGGGATTTTGCTCATAATGGCCGTTAATTTTCCATCTGCCATTTGCCCATCCAAAATCTGCTGTAGCAGGTTTGGCCTCACTTGCAACTCAGCCAAAATAGCTCCATCTCGAATCAAAGTTAGACGGGCATTCAATGATCTCAAAGCTGTGATGGACTTTCTGCTCAAAACATCAACAACTACATTTGCCATCCCAGGATGGTAGTCAATTACACAGTCATAATCCTTCAGGAACTCAATCCATCGTCTCTGTCTAAGGTTGAGCTCCCTCTGAGTTGGCAAATATTTTAGACTCTTGTGGTCTGTGTAAATGTAGCACTTTTCACCGTACAAGTAATGCCTCCATATCTTCAGTGCGAAGATAATTGCTGCAAGCTCTAGATCATGGGTAGGGTAGTTCTGTTCATGTGGCCTTCACTGCCTGGAAGCATAGGCGACCACCTTCCCCTCTTGCATCAATACACACCCTAACCCATTATGAGAGGCATCACTGTAGACCACGAAGTCCTTTCCTGACACTGGTTGTGTTAATACGGGTGCCTCTGTCAACATAGCCTTCAACTTCTCAAAACTGGTCTGACACTTGTCATTTCAGTCAAATCTGACATTCTTGTGTAACAACTTGGTAATTGGAGCAGCTATTAGGGAAAATCCCTTCACAAATCTTCTGTAATACCCAGCTAGCCCGAAGAAGCTTCTGACTTTAGTTGTATTTCTCGGAGGCTTCCATTCCATCACTGCTTCTATTTTCTTGGGATCCACCCTAATCCCATCAGCTAACACTATGTGTCCAAGGAATGCAATCTCATTCAGCCAAAAGTCACACTTGGACAACTTAGCATACAGCTTCTTTTCCCGCAGGGTTTGCAGAACAATCCTCAAATGTTCATCATGTTCTTCCCTGGTATTGGAGTACACCAGAATATCATCAATAAAAACCACTACGAACCGATCCAGGTATGGATGGAAGATACGGTTCATAAGGTCCAAGAATGCCGCTAGTGCATTTGTTAGGCCAAATGGCATCACCAGGAATTCATAATGCCCATACCGGGTCCTGAATGCAGTCTTGGGCACATCTACATCCTTCACCCTCAACTGATGATACCCTGATCTGAGATCAATCTTAGAAAATACTCCTGCTCCCTTCAACTAATCAAACAAATCATCAATTCTAGGCAACGGATATCTGTTCTTCACAGTCACTTTATTCAACTGCCGGTAATCGATGCATAGCCTCAAAGTCCCATCCTTCTTTTTCACAAACAGCACTGGAGCTCCCCGTGGTGACACACTGGGGCGTATGAACCCCTTATCAAGCAACTCTTGCAACTGAGTTTTCAACTCTCTCAATTCAGTGGGTGCCATCCTATAAGGAGCAATGAAAATGGGTGCTGTACCTGGCAGTGTCACAATAGCAAATTCAACTTCCCTTTCTGGTGGCAAACCAGGCAACTCTTCAGGAAATACCTCTGGGAAGTCTCTCACTGTGGGTATGTCACTCAGGTTTGGCTTAGCCTGCCTAGTATCCACCACATGTGCTAGGTAGGCTTCACAGCCTTTTCTCATCATTCTTCTTGCAATCTGTGGTGAGATGACATTGGACAAGAAATCATCCTTTCCCCACAAGCGTGATCTCATTACCCTCTGAAGTTTTTAGAAATTCTCTTCAATTTGCAATCAACTATTGCACGATGGCGTGACAACGGTCCATTCCCAATATCACGTCAAACTCATGGAAGGGTAACTCAATTAGGTCTGCTGAGAATTCATACCCTTGAATCCTTAACGGGTAACCCTTGTATACTTTATTCACCACTATACTGTGGCCCAATGGATTAGTGACCAGAATATCTTGGTCACTCTCCCCTACTAGTATCCCCCTTTCTACGGGTAGGTTGATGCAAATGTAGGAATGAGTGGATCCTGGTTCCACCAATGCATGCAGGAGTATTGTAGAGGAGAACGTACCCTGATGACGTCAGGGCATCTTGCTCCTCCTAAGCTCTCGGGCATAATTTCTTGCTGGTGGTGCTGTCGGGCCTCTCCATTGCTCGGATCTGAGCCTCTGTGATGGTTCAATGACCTCAGTTGCAGATTTTCTACCTCTCTGTGGTGCAGGAGGAGGTCTGTCTGCTTGTGTTGGAGCAGTTGTAGTGGTTCTGTGTGGAAAATTTCTCAGCTGATGCTCTGTCGACCCACATCTCAAGCGGGCACGATTACTCTCCAACACTCCCCCTTGTGCCATTTAAGGCGGTGTGGACATGCGAGAAGATGTTGGGGCTGGTCCTGAACCCCATCCACTGGAGAGCTGCCCACCGATGGTGTGGGTGACCTCTCCTAGGGGTGAGCGTGGCACAGGCCCCGAGGTGACCACGACCATGTGGTGAGCTAAACTTTGTGCGGTGGATCCTTGAACTTCTTTCCAAATGCGGGGCTGAGCTAGGCGGCGGGTCCCCTCTTCTGCTGTCTCTCCCTTACAGTGCTCATTGATTCTCACTTTTTCAACTCTTATTGCGGCTTCCACTAGCTTGCTAAATTACGTGATTCCCAAGGCGGTGGCTGGATCTTGATGTTGTCATTTAGTCCCTCTTCAAATCTCTTGCACCTTTGACTTCATTAGGGACTATCTCCCTTCCATAGCGGCTCAATCGAACAAATTCCTTCTCATACTCGACCCAGCGACCTGCATCTACCTCAGTTAATGAACTCTCTTCTTCTCTCTTGCGGTATCTGAGTGCCACATATTTCTTCTTGAATTCGGAGAGGAAGAAGTCCCAAATTCTGACTTGCTGCACTTCACTGGACACGATGTCCCACCATTCTTAGGCATCGTCTTGTAACAAGGATACAGACTTCTAAGTTACGCTGCAGGGGTGGAGTGGAGTTGTTTTAAGACTCTGCCCGTTACATTCAACCAATTTTTTTGCAACAGAGTCATCTTCCCTCTTCTTGAAGAAATCCACCGCCCCAAACTTTCTTAGCCTTTCGGTGTGATTTACTGTGTGGGTGGTGGTGGTGGTGGTCTGGCATTACTCGGCCATTTGTCTAAAGAAGTCGGCCATTTGTTGGAACATGGCACGTGGAGGTGGCGAGGCTCTGCTGTGCGTAGTGGGTTCTCCCTACCCCAGGTCTCATTGCACTGGGTGGAGCATGACTCTCCACTTCCTCCTCAACTGCCCTCTGAGATGAAGGGTCCATATCCTATTCAAAATAAGAAAAACAAATAGATCTGCATTAGTGTCACCTCGACTCTTACAAATGCAATGCATTGTATGGACTCAATCTAGGACCAGAAACGCCTAAACCGTGCTCTGATACCACTAAATGTGACAACCCTTACCCGTGTACAGTATACCCGAGTAAGTAATGCCACACGGTGTACCGGCACACTCTAATATACCTAAATTAATTTATATCATGCTTTTGCATATAATTTATGAAATATACTTTATTTAAGCCAATTAGCAAAATTTTTATTTATTTGAGGTTCCGAAAATTTTATAGAAAATCGTGAGTAGGCTAAAAATGGAGAAAAGCAGTTCTTGGAACTGTTAAAAACACTTCCAATAAACAAATTCATTCATTCCCAACTCCAATATCATCACAAAACTCAATATCAAGATCTCAACAATTTTTCAATTTCAGGTCTCAACAACCTTTTCATTTCTCAAACATCCCTTTCTCAGGGTTCTCATATATAAACAACAATTAAATACTCAAATTACTTCCATACAATACCGTAAATCTTTATTATTTACATGAACCTCAAAATACATTACATAAATCCCAAATACATATGAGAAAATAAAAATTTAATTACAAAATGACAAAATGACATCTAGTGTCCTACCAATGCACTGCAGGTGACGAGGTGACACGGACACTGTGAAGAACTGCAGGATGGACTCACCCAGTCTGTGGTCTACTAGGCTCACGATCGGGATCTCCAGTACCTACGAGTGGCAAAAGCAACGCGCTAAGCAATAATGCTTAGTGGTGCAATAATATAATAGAAGAAAATAGCAAGAAAATGAATGTGTATAGAATGTGGATGCTTTCTTTGTTTGGTATTGGTATAACCATTATTTCATTAATGTTGTTCACTTTTATTCATTTGGTTGCCCCAAGTAAACCTACACTAGACGACTGGACTGGATAACGGGTAAACTGGCACTGGGTACCTAGTACCTCGGGCCGTCACACCATCGGTCACATATGCATCTCCCGGTGTGCAACAGAACAGCTAACAAGCTGTAAATAATATCAGGCACAAGGCCAAGTCTCAATACAAAGTCAGAATGGCTACAAGCCATGAAATCACAGAATGGCATATTGCCATGTGCGATCGCTAATCGAACCCTATTGGCATGCCAAACTATCCAAACCAATCTTGTTAGGTATACTAGGGCATTTGAAACTTTTAAATTCTTCAATTTGTGAATTTCAAATTTTTAGTGTCACTATTCATCTTATTGGTCAACAAAAATGTTGACTTTTAGAATAAAAATATGTACATTGACTTTGGCACTCCCAACATACCACATTTGGCATTCCAAACTTGTTGGCATTAAGCATTTATACCATTTCAAAGTTTAAACCAACACAAGCAGAATTTTCAGTTTTTGTGAGTCAACTTCACTGTTCCATTGGACACTGTTTCTGTGGGAATTTGAAGAAATGTAAAACATGAAAGTTGTTCCTTATTTTGTCTAGTTGAATTTCATTTTTTGAATCACTCCATTTGGAGTTTTGTAACTCTAGATATAGTCCAAAAACCACAGCTGGCCGGATTACCATTCTGCAGAAATTACCATATCTACAGTAACATGAACAGTGACTGCCACTGCCATTTGGGTTAGGTTCTGGCTATAATTTGGGGTAGGTTCCTTCATGAAAGTTGTTTGTCTATGTCTTAACTTGTTTCTGTAAAAGTTTCAGGTCAATTGACCAAATCTACAGTGAGTTATGGCCAAATGAACAATTACTGTTCATTTAGTCAATTCTGCAGAATCAGTTTCAGGGTATCCGGATTGGGGCCAAGTTTTGGTCCTCTTGCTTTGGTCTTTTGGGCATGGTTTCTTCAGCAAAAATGTGCCATTATAAGCCTAGTTTCATGTCCAATTGGCCAAACACCGATTGGACTAACACAGCCAAAGTTATGGCTGTGTAATTGGACTGAAATTTCAGTCCATTTGATGCTGTCCTAGGGCAGCTCACACCTTGACTTTGCCATACCATTTTTCAGTCCAAATTGTGGTCAACATACCTCAAATGGTCACTTATTGACCATTAGAGTGTTCTTTAATAGTTTGATAAGCCAAGTTAATTTTTCATTCCTCAAAACCCTAATGTCCAATGCAATTTACCCATAAACCTCAATTAGCACACTAGTTCAATATCTATGTAGATATATAGCTTAAACATAATCTCCAATTCATGCTAAGTCCATTAAAATCATCAAAACACTCCCTTATTGTTCCTTCCTTAGGGCTGCTGAAATTCAAGGCATGCATAAGCATAAATTTCATTCATTTAAGTGACAAATTCTTGCTCACTTTAAGGCTTTAACATGGAATAAAGGAGATTTAAGTATATATGTGCACTAACCTTGAATAGGGCAGATTTTTCCCAACTCAAAACTTCACTTTTCCTCCTTTTCTTGGCTGCCAAAAGCTTTGTCTAGGTGTGGGATTAATTTTTGATGAAGGGACTTATGGGTTTTAGGGTGAGGAAGAATGGAAATTTGATGCTTTCAAGAACCAAAAATGGAGGAGCATGGTGAAGGGATTTCGGCTACAATGGGAAAAGGAGGGATGGCTGCTGCATTTTTTGGTTATTTTGGTCTTCTTTTAACCTCTTTTATTTGTTAGTCAAATAGTTGCTTAATGGTGATTGGTTGGAAATTTTAAATGACATCATATTATGTCATTATTTGCATTATTTTGCATTTTCTTTTCTTTTCTTTCACTACTCATTTCCAATTTCATTTTTAGTAATGTTTCTTCATATTTTATGTCATATTAATTATTTACTCAACTGGACAAGTCGACCAAAAATCACCTCTGAAGGCGAAATGACCAAAATGCCCTCCGTTTGGCTGAACGGGTCAAAATTGTCTGTACCGATTGAAAAATTTTTCTAGGTATTTTCTTGGCATTCTAATACCATGGGAACCTCAATAACCCTTCTCTGGAGTCTCAAAAATTATTTTATAATTTTTCCCCCGGGTCTAGGGCTCCTCGTTGCGAGAACCGCAACTTCCCTCTGGTTACCCATCACTAGGGCACCGGCTCGTTTAACTTGGTTGTATTTTATTTCTAAAATTTTTATTAAATTTTTCTTATTAATATTTGAGTTAATTATGGTTCCTGACTTTAGTTTAAATATTTTTCCGGATGTTCTAGCTATCCGGACCGACACCGGTCACCGGAACAGTAGGATGTACGGAGTGGTTACCGGGAGGGTGTTACAACTCTTCCCCTCTAATTTAAATTTCGTCCTCGAAATTTACCTGATACAAATAGTTGAGGGAACTGTTGCCTCATCGTCTCTTCACTTTCCCAAGTTGCCTCCTCGGTGTTGTGGTGCCTCCAAAGCATTTTCACCAATGGAATCTACTTCTTCCTCAATTCTTTTACTTCTCGAGCTAGGATCCGTAGAGGTTCTTCTTCATATGTCAAATCCGGTTGTATTTCAATTTCTTCTCTGGAGATGACATGCGAAGGATCTGAGCGGTATCTTCTGAGCATGGACACGTGGAACACATTGTGGATCTTATCCAGCTCTGGTGGTAAAGCTAGCCTATAGGCCACTGGACCCACACGTTCAATGACTTCATATGGGCCAATGAACCTAGGGCTCAACTTACCTTTTCTTCCAAACCTCAACACTTTCTTCCATGGTGACACCTTGAGGAACACTTTGTCGCCAATCACATATTCTATTTCTTTTCTCTTCAAGTCGGCATAGGATTTCTGTCTTTCTGAGGCAACCTTGAGATTGGCTTTAATTAGTTTCACTTTCTCCTCAGTCTGTTTCACAGTGCAGCCCTACGATTTGTCTTCACCCAATTCAGTCCGGCCTGCTGAGTTCTACATTTTCTCCCATCTGATTGCTTCATATGGGGCCATTTGAATGCTAGCTTGGTAGCTATTGTTGTATGCAAATTCTGCTAGTGGGAGGTATCTATCCCAACTTCCCTCAAACTCAATGACACAACTCCTCAGCATATCCTCAAGGACCTAACATATATTTCATGTTATTGTTATCATTTCAATTCAATATTTGTATCAATTTCATTGGTTTCAATTGTTTACCTGGATTACTCTTTCTGATTGCCCATCCGTCTAAGGATGGAAAGCTGTGCTGAAGTGGAGTTGTTTACCCAAGGATTCATGCAACTTCTTCCAAAATCTCGATGTAAACCTTGGGTCTCGATTAGATATGATGGAAAGTGGAATTCCATGCAGTCTAACTATCTCACCGATATACAATTCTGCTAACTTCTCCAGTGAGTAGTCAGTCCTAACTGGCAGAAAGTGTGCTGACTTGGTCAATCTATCCACTATTAACCATGCTGCATCATGTTTCTTCCGGGAGAGAGGTAGACCACTTACAAAATCCATGGTGACCCGATCCCACTTCCATTCAGGTATGCGTATAGGTTGTAGCAAACCCGATGGAACTTGATGTTCTGCCTTGACTTGCTGACATGTCAAGCATTTAGTCACATAGTCAGCTATGTCTTTCTTCATACCAGGCCACCAATACTGAAGCTTCAGATCATGATAAATCTTTGTACTTCCTGGGTGCATAGCATATACACTAGTGTGTGCCTCTTTTAGAATATTGACCTTCAATTCCCCATCATCAGTACACAGTCTTCCTTTGTAATACAGACACCCATTTACCTTCACCTCATAATCAGTTGCTTTTCCTTCTGGGATTTTGCTCATAATGGCCATTAATTTTCCATCTGCCATTTGCCCATCCAAAATTTGCTGTAGCAGGTTTGGCCTCACTTGCAACTCAGCCAAAATAGCTCCATCTCGAATCAAAGTTAGACGGGCATTCAATGATCTCAAAGTTGTGATGGACTTTCTGCTCAAAGCATCAGCAACTACATTTGCCTTCCCAGGATGGTAGGCAATTACACAGTCATAATCCTTCAAGAACTCAATCCATCGCCTCTGTCTAAGGTTGAGCTCCCTCTGAGTTGGCAAATATTTTAGACTCTTGTGGTCTGTGTAAATGTAGCACTTTTCACCATACAAGTAATGCCTCCATATCTTCAGTGCGAAGATAATTGCTGCAAGCTCTAGATCATGGGTAGGGTATTTCTGTTCATGTGGCCTTAACTGCCTGGAAGCATAGGCGACCACCTTCCCCTCTTGCATCAATACACACCCTAACCCATTATGAGAGGCATCACTGTAGACCACGAAGTCCTTTCCTGACACTGGTTGTGTTAATACGGGTGCCTCTGTCAACATAGCCGTCAACTTCTCAAAACTGGTCTGACACTTGTCATTCCAGTCAAATTTGACATTCTTGTGTAACAACTTGGTCATTGGAGCAGCTATTAGGGAAAATCCCTTCACAAATCTTATGTAATACCCAGCTAGCCCCAATATCACGTCGGACCTCAGTTGTATTTCTGGGAGGCTTCCATTCCCAATATCACGTCAAACTCATGGAAGGGTAACTCAATTAGGTCTGCCGAGAATTCATACCCTTGAATCCTTAACGGGCAACCCTTGTATACTTTATTCACCACTACACTGTGGCCCAATGGATTAGTGACCAGAATGTCTTGGTCACTCTCCCCTACTAGTATCCCCCTTTCTACGGGTAGGTTGATGCAAATGTAGGAATGAGTGGATCCTGGATCCACCAATGCATGTACAGGAGTATTGTAGAGGGAGAACGTACCCCTGATGACGTTCGGGGCATCTTGCTCCTCCTGAGCTCTCAGGGCATAATTTCTTCTTTGGTGGTCTCTTGTCGGGCCTCTCCGTGGCTCGAGATGCGAGCCTCTGTGATGGTCCATGACTTGATTTGCAGTTTTCTACCTCTGCGTAGTGCGGGGCGGTGCATGCGCTTGTGTTGGAGCGATTGTAGTGGTTCTCGTGGACAATTTCTCGGTGATGCTCTATCGACCCACATCTCAGCGAGGCACCATTACTCTCAACACTCCCCCTTGTGCCATTTAAGGCGGTGTGGACATGCGAGAAGATGTTGGGGTGGACCTGAACCCCATCCTCGGAGAGCGCCCTTGATGGTGTGGGTGACCTCTCCTAGGGGTGAGCGTGGCTGGGCCCAGGGTGACCACGACCATGTGGTGAGTTGAACTGCGTGCAGGTGGACCCTTGAACTTCTATCCAAATGCAGGAGCTGAGCTAGACTGACCGGGTCCCCTCTTCTGCTGTCTCTCCCTTATGGTCTACTCACTGATTCTCACTTTTTCAACTCTTATTGCATCTTCCACTAGCTTGCTAAATTCTGTGATTCCCAAGGCAGTGAGCTGGATCTTGATGTTGTCATCTAGTCCCTCTTCAAATCTCTTGCACCTTTCAGCTTCATTAGGGACTATCTCCCTTCCATAACGGCTCAATCAAACAAATTCCTTCTCATACTCGGTCACTGACAACTGCCTCTGCCTCAGATTAATGAACTCTCTTCTTCTCTCTTCCAGGTATACAGTACCCACATATTTCTTCTTGAATTCGGAGAGGAAGAAGTCCCAAATTCTGACTTACGGCTGCACTTCACTGAACCACGATGTCCCACCATTCGTAGGCATCGTCTTGTAACAAGGATACAACAGCGTCTAAGTTCTACTCTGGGGTGCAGTGGAGTTGTTTTAAGACTCTGCCCGTTCTGTTCAACCAATTTTCGGTACATGAGTCATCTTCCCTCTTCTTGAAGAAATCCACGCCCCAAACTTTCTTAGCCTTTCCAGTGTGATTTACTGTGTGGAGCTGGTGGTGGTGGTGGTGGTCTTGGCATTACTCGCCATTTGTCTAAAGAAGTTGGCCATTTGTTGGAACATGGCTGTGGAGGTGGCGAGCTCTACAGTGTGGCGGAGTAGGTTCTCCCCTACCCCCAGTCTCAGCTGCTACCGGTGGAGCGTGACTCTCCACTTCCTCCTCAACTGCCCTCTGAGATGAAGGGTCCATATCCTATTCAAAATAAGAAAAACAAACAGATCTGCATTAGTGTCACCTCGACTCTTACAAATGCAATGCATGGTATGGACTCAATCTAGGACCAGAAACGCCTAAACCGTGCTCTGATACCACTAAATGTGACACCCCTTACCCATGTACAGTATACCCGAGTAAGTGATGCCACACGGTGTACCGGCACACTCTAATATACCTAAATTAATTTATATCATGCTTTTGTAGATAATTTATGAAATATACTTTATTTAAGCCAATTAGCAAAATTTTTATTTATTTGAGGTTCCGAAAATTTTATAGAAAATCCGGCGAAGTACCGGCTAAAAATGGAGAAAACAGTTCTTCGGAACCTGTTAAAAACACTTCCAATAAACAAATTCATTCATTCCCAACTCCAATATCATCACAAAACTCAATATCAAGATCTCAATTGGCCAAATTTCATGTCCAATTGGCCAAACACCAATTGGACTAACACAGCCAAAGTTATGGCTATGTAATTGGACTGAAATTTCAGTCCATTTGCTGTGTCCTAGGGCAGCTCACACCTTGACTTTGCCATACCATTTTTCAGTCCAAATTGTGGTCAACATACCTCAAATGGTCACTTATTGACCATTAGAGTGTTCTTTAACAGTTTGATAAGCCAAGTTAATTTTTCATTCCTCAAAACCCTAATGTCCAATGCAATTTACCCATAAACCTCAATTAGCACACTAGTTCAACATCTATGTAGATATATAGCTTAAACATAATCTCCAATTCATGCTAAGTCCATTAAAACCATCAAAACACTCCCTTATTGTTCCTTCCTTAGGGCTGCCGAAATTCAAGGCATGCATAAGCATAAATTTCATTCATTTAAGTGACAAATTCTTGCTCACTTTAAGGCTTTAACATGGAATAAAGGAGATTTAAGTCTATATGTGCACTAACCTTGAATAGGGCAGATTTTTCCCAACTCAAAACTTCACTTTTCTTCCTTTTCTTGGCTGCCAAAAGCTTTGTCTAGGTGTGGGATTAATTTTTGATGAAGGGACTTATGGGTTTTAGGGTGAGGAAGCATGGAAATTTGAAGCTTTCAAGAACCAAAAATGGAGGAGCATGGTGAAGGGATTTCGGCTGCAATGGGAAAGGAGGGATGGCTGCTGCATTTTTTTTTATTTTGGTCTTCTTTTAACCTCTTTTATTTGTTAGTCAAATAGTTGCTTAATGGTGATTGGTTGGAAATTTTAAATGACATCATACTATGTCATTATTTGCATTATTTTGCATTTTCTTTTCTTTTCTTTCACTACTCATTTCCAATTTCATTTTTAGTAATGTTTATTCATATTTTATGTCATATTAATTATTTACTCAACTGGACAAGTCGGCCAAAAATGACCTCTGAAGGCGAAATGACCAAAATGTCCTCCGTTTGGTGAGCAGGTCAAAATTGTCTGTCTGGATTGAAAAATTTTTCTAGGTATTTTCTTGGCATTCTAATGCCATGGGAACCTCAAAAACCCTTCTAAGGAGTCCCAAAAATTATTTTATAATTTTTCACACGAGTCTAGGTCTCTTCGTTTCTAGAAACGCAACTTCCCTCTGGTTACCCATCGCTAGGGCACCGGCTCGTTTAACTTGGTTGTATTTTATTTCTAAAATTTTTACTAAATTTTTCTTATTAATATTTGAGTTAATTATGGTTCCTGACTTTAGATTAAATATTTTTCCGGACGTTCTAGCTGTCCGAACCGACACCGGTCACCGGAACAGTAGGATGTACGGAGTGGTTACCGGGAGGGTGTTACATATCTCTCATATCATGCTCCTTCCACTTGTCCAAAGTTTCATGTTCCTCTTGCATGGCCTTTGGAGGTAAGGGACCAGGAACATTTGGATCTAGAACATATCCTATATGTTCAAGGTTTAGGACAAGTTTCAAATTTCTTAGCCAATCAGACAGATTAGGTCCTGTTAACCTATTGTGATCAAGTATGCTTGCAAGGATATTGGATGGTGGTGGTTATTTTTTGCTCATTTTAATCAAAAAATTAAATACGGAAAATAACCAGATTAATTAGTAAATGTATCATGTAATTAACCAAAATGATTATGGTCTTTTAATCAAATTGGTCCTCCCATTAACTTAGCGAATCCTACACTTCCAAAGTAGAAAACGGAAATCCTAGTTGGATAGATTTCTAGTGGGTGATTGAATTCTTATAATTCTATTGATCATCCTCAGGTACATCCATTATTGGAATTACAATAAACTATAAGTGAGCAACTCCTTGCCCATCACATTTCATGTGAGGTTCAATCCTTTACCTAGCTCCTAATGCTCAAAATCTCAGGTACATCCATTATTGACTTATCTTACATTAGTTAAGTTGATCCCATTGAGCCAGTAATTATGCAAATAATTTTAATGTCCTCAGGTACATCCAATATTGGCCACTAAACCATTTACATATTTACAACATCTCATGCTTAACAATTATTCTTAAGAAAATCTCTTAAATTAATTGCATCTCATGCAACTATTTAAAATTTCTTAAAATAATTGCCCCAATGGAGGGCCTATGTTATAATTACTTTAATTATAGCATTTCCAACTTAATCATTTGTTTGGAAGATTTTATGGTCATTTTAATTACTATTAAGGTCTCACTTTGCACATTATCCAATTAGCATGCTTATATCATATAATAGCATACATTCCCATACATCTCATGCATTCATGGATAAGCAATAAATATGGTATGATCATGGACTTTCTAAGGGATTCAATTCTGAGCCACCAAGAATTGAATCAGGGCATTCCTAGGTGCATTTCATTCATTCATTCATTTTACAAGAGTTGCTGCAGGAGTACATAATTAACACTTGATCTTGAATACCTCCCACTGGTCCCACCAATGCTCTTGACCTCCTTGAACTTCTTGCAATCCAATATTACATAGTAATCCTTGGCATACCAAGGCGAATTTACAAGAACTTAAATAAATGAAATTACAACCCAAAAATTATTACAAACTTAATAATACATGCCCAAAATAAATTAAAATAAATTAATTAATTTACAATCCCAAAGAAACATAAAAGAAATAAATCCAATCACATTGGTCTTTTATAGTCCATGATCATCCATCATGCATATCACTGTTTAACAATTAAATAAAACATACATACTTAAATTAAATTGAATATCTCATATTCAACTTAAAAATCCAGATTTGAATATGATTCAAATAAATTTAAAAATTCAGATTTGAATCTCATTCAAACAAATTTAAAAATTTAGATTTGAATCACATTCAAACAACTTTAAAAATTCAGTTTTGAATCACATTCAAATATTTTTTAAAAAATCAGATTTGAATCACAATCAAACATTTTTCAAAAAATCAGATCTGAATTTTATTCAATCAAACTTAAAAAATCAGATTTAAATATAATTCCAACAACTTTAAAAATTTAGATTTGAATCACATTCAAACAACTTTTGAAATTCTGATTTGAATCATAATTTAATTGTATGATTAAAACTACTAATTAAACACTTTAATTAGTCAAAGAATAGGCCTTAGATCATACAACAATTGCATAATTAAAAGTCAAACCTTGAACCACCCATGGTAGCCAAACCATGCGCACCATTGATTGTCTTTTTTCAAGTATGCCGCCACCTTGCTTTGCAACCAGCAATAATCTTTTGATCTCATGATCAAACACACAATTAAATTATATAATCAACAATCTAAATGGCAAATATAGTGGCTCTGGTACCAATTGAAGGAACAGAAGCGTGAAAAACACAAGTTTATACCATTGAATTCAAAAATTTTCACCTAGGGTCACATGCATCATGCAAGATTTATTTTTATCTATTTGATTTCAATGATAAACAACATATTAAAACTCTTTTAATATGTTTTTGGATCTGTATTTGCCATTTAAGATTTTAAAATTAATCAGATTAATTTTAGAATCCTAGATTAAATCAAGAACGATTATACTAACCTCTTGATGCACTGCAGCGTGTCTACGCCTTTGAGATTCGTCTTCAGGACACCAGATGTTGTCCCTCTAGCTTGTCCACACCAAGAACACCTGTGGCCGCCCTTGAATAGCTTCTAAAGCTTTTTCTATTAATTAGAAATTCAAGTTCTACCTTTTAAGAGATTAGAGATGTAAACAGGACACTAGAAACAATTTCTAGTGTTTTTAATTCAAGAGATTGATGGCTAATCTCTTTGAATTGATGAGAGAGAAAGAAGAATAGATAAAAAGCCTCAAAGTGGCGTGACAGAGGAGAGGAGTGGCTGCTGGTTGCTTTTCTTTTCATAACAACACTTAAATAGCTAGGTTAACACGTTAAACCCTTGCCACATGTCACCCTTTGATTAGCTCTATGTTAAAGTGACCCAATCACATTGTGCCAAGTGTCAAACCTATATTTAATATTGATTTTAATCATCTTACATGATTAAAAAATAGTTGGCAAGCTTATGTGTAATCCCATGTGTCACCATCTAATGGTGCCACGTGTCACACTGTGAAATGACCAAAATGCCCCTATGTCTTAATTTTGAGTTCTTAACCCAAAATAGTTATTTTTTTCTTCTCCTAATCAATTTATATCAAATATAAATTAATTAATTAATCTCTATTAATTAATTTCTCATTAATTAAATTCATATTTAAATACTTTAAATATAAATTTAACTTATACTATACATCCAATAATCTAGATTTGGTTTCAAGTCATGCTAGGGACATTG
Organism: Hevea brasiliensis; assembly: GCF_030052815.1. Classification (NCBI taxonomy): domain Eukaryota; kingdom Viridiplantae; phylum Streptophyta; class Magnoliopsida; order Malpighiales; family Euphorbiaceae; genus Hevea; species Hevea brasiliensis. The sequence goes on along the minus strand of NC_079493.1, from coordinate 68,920,411 downwards.
CAATTTAATTGCAAACCAAACCTATTTAATTAATCAATTAAACTCTTTAATTAATTAATTAATTAAATTATATTTAAATAGGTGATAACTTGTGTATGTGTGTGACTTACTAGGCTCATCACTAATTGGCAATGAGACATGATATCAACTCTTAATATCATTAGAACTCTTTCTTACCATAAATGATTTCTCTAAATCATTCTATGAACCTCATAGATCATGGTTAACACCTAGCATAGCATGCCATGGCCACCCAATTAGTAATAAGGTTTACCTTAAATGAACCTATAATCATATGTTACCATGCACTAGAATCTCTCTATTACAAAATCCCAACTCAAGCTGGAGTCATGGTTTATGTCAAACTCCATTTGCTATAATATTATGTTCTCTTTTAATTCCAATTCTTGATTAAAAAGATTTTCTCATCAGAAACTCTTTTCTGAATAAATCTATCTGTCCTGGCCAAGAACTTGAAACATCAAGAATAATTAAATGAACATAGGATTTTATCTCTATTTACTTAGAGGAACAGATTCCATCTTGATTAACACCTACCTCCATATATAACTAGTAGGAGCCAACACATGCTCATATACCCATACATAGTACAAGTATGAAAGCAGTATCAAACTCAAACTACCTATATACAAGATAACTGTGCTATCTCAGGTCTAAAGATTATATGCACTGATATGATTTATGACAAAACATTGACAAGAGTAAATTCCATGTGCTTGTCATAAGTGTCCAGTTAAATCCTACTTATCATTTATAAGTGCCTATCATGTTTGTTATATGGCATGAGACTCACCATTCCAACTTATTTATATCTCATATAAATAACTTGGGAACAAACATGAATACAATATTTCTGGATAAGTCATGTCCTTATTATGAAGTATCCTCGATTGTGAACCTATTTATGATGCTTTGTGCTAGAAATATTGTCACTCATATTCTTAACAACTTAAGAATAATATTTCTAACAAAATATCAATGGACCTTTTCTATTACACAGAAATATATTATGTAAATGGAAAAGTGGAAATGCCTTTTATTAATAAAAATATGTACAAGATACATACTAAATGATATGCTCTAGGGCATACTACTAACATACTCAGCCACTGAAGAATCGTCTTCCTTTCTACCATTGAAATCTACAGCTCCATGCTTCCTAATTTTTCCTAGAGGTGATTTCCGCTAAGATGGTGGTGGAATAACTGCAGTCATTTGTCGAAAGAATTCAATCATCTGCTCAAACAAGGCCTGTTGGGGTTGTACAGGCACCTCTTGCACTAGTGGAGCAGGATCTCCCCAATTTCCAATATCACTCTCAGTCAGGATACGATTTACTACTTCTTCTTCTACTGCTCTCTGCGATTCTGAGTCCATACCTTAATCTAAAATATCTAAAGAAAACAGATCTGCATTAATGTCACATCGACTCATATGAATGCAACGCATGTTATGCACACTATTTCTTTCCATTTATTGATGCCTAGGAATGCTTAAACTGTGCTCTGATACCAATAAATGTAACACCCCTCACCCGACTATAGTGTAGCCGAGCAAGGCATGCTACATTCGGTGCTGGAGCACCCTATCTTATCTTACTTTATTCTTTTAATAATTTTTTTCTCATTACAATTTAATATCAATTATTTTTCTAAGGAGAAACCAGCAGAGTTTCCCCTGTCTCTATTACCATTTGGCATATTTCACTATTCATCTGTTTGAAAATTTCAACAACAATTTCCACTAATAATCTCATCCATACTCATATCATCATTTCAAAAATCATTATGTAATTCAAATCCATACTCATTTGTACAAATTCATTCATGCTCCATTCTTATAGTAAAATTCTCAAATTTGCATTAATTTACATAATTTGCAACTAATTACATAAATCCTTAATTTACATGATATATAAATTAATTACAATTTGCTAATTTACATTACAATATAAGAAATAAATAACATACACATAATACATGATATGCTTAATGTGAGCCCTATCTACATGCATTGCTGAGGAGGAGACAACTTTTGACACTTTACAGATCTGGACTCCAAAAATCCCAGTAATTTGTACACTGGGTTTTATCTTCAGTACCTGCGCGAAGAAAACAATTCCATCGCGCTAAGCATTGCTGCTTAGTGGTGCAATAATATAACAAGGAAATAATATACAAATAAAGATAGAAACTGTGACACCCCTTACCCGTCTACAGTATAGCCGAGCAAAATATGTCACACAGTGTACCAGAACATCCTATTTTATCTCAATCATTTTATTTTTTCTTAATTTATTTTTATCATATTTATGAAGTACAATTTGTAAAATATAATTCATTTAAGTCATTTATTGAAATTATAATTTATTTGAGGCTCCGCAAATTTTATAGAACATTCGGCAGAATGCCTGCTAAAAAAGGATAAAACAGTTCTTCGGAACCTGTGAAAAACATTTCCAAAAGTTTCTATCAATCCCAAACTCCAAAATACCAAAATAAAACCTAGTGTCCTACCGATGCACTGATGACAGTGAGGTGACACGGACACCATGCAGAGTTGCAGAAGATCTCACCCAGTCCGTGGTCTACTAGGGTCTCGATCGGTCTCTCCAGAACCTAAGCGTGGCAAAAAGCAACGCGCTAAGCAATAATGTTTAGTGGTGCCAATAATAAAATAAAAAGAAATAACAAAAAATAAATATGGAGTGCATGTTCTTATGTTTTATGCAGACCATTTTTCGATCATTATTGGTAATCTTATTTATTATGTTTATGTTATATTTGGAATTTTATTAAATTTATCCACTTTCATTTTTGGTTGCCCAAGTAACCTATACTAGATGACTGGACTGGATAAACGGGTAAACTCGAACTGGGTATCAAGTACCTCGGGCCGTCACACCATTGGTCACATATGTATCTCCCGGTGCGCAACAGAACAGCTAATAAGCTGTAATAACAGTAGGCACAAGGCCAAGTATCAACATAATGTCAGAATGGCTAAAAGCCATGAAATCACAGAATGGCATAATGGCGTGTGCAGTACTGCCAACTGAACCATATTGGCATGCCAACCTATCCACACCAATTTTGCTAGGTGTTCTAGGGCATGTTATACTTTTAAATTGTACAATTCTTGAAATTTAAGTTTAGGTGTTACTAGTCATTTCATTAGTCAACTAAAATGTTGAATTTTGCATAGATAATAGGTACATTGATTCTAATACTCCCAACATACCACATTTTGCATTCTAAAATTGTTGGTATTGGTTGCCAATACCATTTCTAAGCTTAGTGCTAGTTGTTCAAAATTTCAGATTTCAAGCCTTGTGTTTACTATTCCATTGGTTATTTTTACAGTAGGAATTTGGTAAAATTGTCTGCATGAAAGTTGTTCCTTATTTTGTCTAGTTACATTTCCTTTTTTGAATCACTCCATTTGGAGTTTTGTAACTCAATTTATGGCCTAAACACCATAACTGGCCGGATTAGACAGAATCCAAAATTCTGGGCAAAACTGGTTCTACCAAATTTGGTAACCTAAGTTTGGTTGGCAATTTGACTAGGTTATGGTAAGAATTTGGATTTGTGTTCCTCATGAAAGTTGTAGGTCTATGTCTCAGCTTTCTTCTGGTAAAATTTCAGGTCAATTGGACCTTTATACACTGAGTTATGACCAAATTAATAAACATTATTTATTTGGTCATTTTGCCCAGGCAGAATGCAGATTACCTGGATTAGGGCAATTTTTAGGCCAACTTGGTTTGGTTTTCTGGGCAAGGTTTCTATACCAAAGTTGTGCCATTATGTGTCTAGTTTCGTGTACAATTGGCGTTGCACCAATTTAACCTCTACAACTCCATTTATAACTGCCAAAACTTGCTAGACTCATGCTCAGTCCTAAAGGTCAGCCAAGGTAGCTCACCCACACTCAATTGCTAAACCTCAACTCACTTCATTTCCTCATCATACACAGCTAAATGGTCACTAATTGACCATTTAAACTTTCATTCACCAACACATGAGCAAAACCCTAGGTTTTGCCGAAACCCTAACTCCATCAACTTCAATTCTTCATATACATGCAAGCAATGAATTAAGGCATCTAATTCATATTCAATGGCAGCCATGGACAATTATAAATTAATCTAATCAATGAAATCCTAACATACTCTAAGGCTGCAAAAATTTTGAAGAGTGCATACTTATAGTTTTCTTTCTAATTCCTTGCAAATTTTTAAGCTCAATCAAGTCCTTAAACATATATTGAAAGAAAGGAAGAGAAATTGGTCACTAACCTTTTGAGAATAATTTTTCCACTCAAAATTCCTTCACTTTCTTTGGCTTTCTTGGTAGCCAAACACTTGCTTAAGATGTAGAGACAAATTTTGTTGAAGTGGACTTAGGGTTTCAAGTGAGATTTAGGTGGGTTATAAAGCTTAGATAAGCTTGAATGGTGGTGAGGGTTAGGAGGGCTACGGATGGAAGAAGAAAGGAAAAAGAAAACTGATTTTTTTTCTTTCATTTCTGCCCATTTAACTCATTTTAAGTGAGTTATAGCCATGTGTCACCATGTGATTGGGTGGAGGCACACTAATGACATCATGTGATATCATAATTTCTTATTTAATTCATTTTCTTTTTTTTTTCTTTTCTACTCAATTTCAATTTAATTTGTAGCAATATTTATTCATATTTTATGTCATAATAATTATTTACTTAACTGGACAAGTCGGCCAAAAATCATCTTTGAAGACGAAAAAACGAAAATGCCCTTCATTTGGCTTATTGAGCCAAAATCGTCTGTATCGATTGAAAAATTTTTCTAAGCATTTTCTTGGCATTCTAATGTCATAGGAACCTCAATGACCCTTCTCTAGAGTCCCAAAAATTATTTTACGAATTTTCCCTCTAGTTTAGGGCTCCTAGTTGCAAGAACCGTAACTTTCCACTAGGTTACCCATCGCTAGGGCATCAGCTCATTTAACTTGATTGTATTTTATTTCTAAAATTTTTCCTAAATTTTTCTTATTAATATTTGAGTTAATTATGGTTCCTCACTTTAGCTTAAATATTCTTCTAGACATTCTAGCTGTCCATACCGACACCAGTCACCGGAACAGTAGAATACACAGAGTTGCTACAGGGAGAGTGTTATAACTCTTCCCCTCTAATTTCAATTTTGTCCTCGAAATTTACCTTATGCAAATAGTTTAGGGAATTGTTGCCTTATCGTCTCTTCACTTTCCCAAGTTACCTCCTCGGTGTTGTGGTGCCTCCAAAGCACTTTCACCAGTGGAATCTGCTTATTCCTCAACTTTTTCACTTCCCGAGCCAGGATCCGTATGGGTTCTTCTTCACATGTCAAATCTGGTTTTACTTTAATTTCTTCCATGGAGATGACATATGAAGGATCTGAGCGGCATCTACTTGGCATAGATACGTGGAACACATTGTGTATCTTGTCTAGCTCTGGTGGTGAAGCTAGCTTGTACGCTACTGGTCCCACATGTTCAATGACTTCATATGGGTCAATGAACCTAGGGCTTAGCTTACCTTTTCTTCCAAACCTCAGAACCTTCTTCCACGGTGACACCTTGAGGAACACTTTGTTGCCCACTGCATATTCTATTTCTTTTCTCTTCAGGTCGGCATAAGATTTTTGTCTGTCTGAGGCAACCATTAGATTGGCTTTGATTAGCTTTACCTTCTCCTCAGTTTGTTTCACCAGGTCTGGCCCTACTAGTTTATCTTTACCCAATTCAGTCCAGTACACTGGAGTTTTACATTTCCTCCCATATAGTGCTTCATACGAGGCCATTTGGATACTAGCTTGGTAGCTATTGTTGTATGCAAATTCTGCCAGTGGGAGGTATTTATCCCAACTTCCCTCAAACTCAATGACACAACTCCTCAGCATATCCTCAAGGACTTGCCATATATTTCATGTTATTATTATCATTTCAGTTCAATATTTGTATTAGTTCAATTAGTTTCAATTGTTTACCTGAATTACTCTTTCTAATTGCCCATTCGTCTGAGGATGGAAAGCTGTGCTGAAGTGGAGTTGTGTACCCAAGGATTCATGCAATTTCTTCCAAAATCTCGATGTAAACCTTGGGTCTCGATTAGATATCATTGAAAGTGGAATTCCATGCAGTCTAACTATCTCACTGATATGTAATTCTGCTAACTTCTCTAGTGACTAGTCAGTCCTAACTGGCAGAAAATGTGTTGACTTCGTCAATCTATCTACTATCACCCATACTGCATCATGCTTCTTCTGGGTGAGAGGTAGACCACTTACAAAATCCATGGTGACCCGATCCCATTTCCATTCAAGTATGCGTATAGGCTGTAGCAAACTCGATGGAACTTAATGTTCTGACTTGACTTTCTGACATGTTAAGCATTTAGTCACAAAGTCAGCTATGTCCTTCTTCATACCAGGCCACCAATAATGAAGCTTTAGATCATGATACATTTTTGTACTTCCTAGGTGCATAGCATAAACACTGGTGTGTGCCTCTTTTTCAAATAGTGGCCTTCAATTCCCCATCATCTGGTACACACAGTCTTCCTTTGTAGTATAGACACCCAACTGCTTTCACCTCATAGTCAGTTGCTTTCCCTTCTGAGATTTTACTCATAGTAGTCATTAATTTCTCATCTACCTTTTGCCCATCTAAAATCTGCTGTAGCAGGTTTGGCCTCACTTGTAACTCGGCCAAAATAGCTCCATGTCGAGCCAAGGATAGACGGGCATTCAATGATCTCAAAGCTGTGATGGATTTTTTGCTCAAAGCATCTACAACTACATTTGCCTTCCCAAGATGGTAGTCAATTACACAATCATAGTCCTTCAGGAACTCAATCCATCGCCTCTGTCTAAGGTTGAGCTCCTTCTGGATTGGCAAGTATTTCAGACTTTTGTGGTCTAGCACTTTTCACCATACAAGTAGTGCCTCCATATCTTCAATGCGAAGATAATTACTGCAAGTTCTAGATCATGGGTAGGGTAATTCTGTTGATGTGGCCTTAGTTGCCTGGAAGCATAAGCGACGACCTTCCCCTCTTGCATCAATACACACCCTAACCCATTATGAGAGGCATCACTGTAGACAACAAAGTCCTTTCCCGACACTAGCTGTGTTAACTCTGGTGCCTCTGTCAACATAGCCTTCAACTTCTCAAAACTGGTCTGACACTTGTCATTCTAGTCAAATTTGACATTCTTATGTAACAACTTGGTCATTAGAGCAGCTATTAAGGAAAATCCGTTCACAAATTTTCTATATACCTAGCTAGCCCCAAGAAACTTCTGACCTCAGTTTTATTCCTAGGAGGCTTCCATTCCATCACTGCTTCTATTTTCTTGGGATCCACTCTAATCCCATCAGCTGACCCTATGTGTCCAAGGAATGCAATCTCACCTAACTAGAAGTCACACTCTCAGGGCTTGCAGAACAATCGTCAAATGCTCATCGTGTTCTTCATTGGTCTTGGAATACACCAAAATATCATCAATAAAGACCACTACAAACCGATCTAGGTATGGATGGAAGATACGGTTCATAAGGTCCATGAATGCCGCTGGTGCATTTGTTAGGCCAAAGGGCATCACCAGAAACTCATAATGCCCATACCGGGTCCTGAAATCAGTCTTTAGTACATCTGCATGCTTCACCCTCAATTGATGATACCCTGATCTGAGATCAATTTTGGAAAATACTCCTACTCCCTTCAACTGATCAAACAGATCATCAATTTTGGGCAATGGATATTTATTCTTTAGAGTTACTTCATTCAACTGCCGATAATCGATGCATAACCTCAAAGTCCCATCCTTCTTCTTTACAAATAGCACTGGAGCTCCCCATGGTGACACACTGGGGGGTATGAACCCCTTATCCAGTAACTCCTGCAATTAGATTTTTAGTTCCTTCAATTCTGTGTGTGTCATCCTATAAGGAGCAATAGAGATTGGTGCTGTACCCGGTAGTATCTCAATAGCAAATTCAACTTCCCTTTCTGGTGGCAAGCCAGGCAATTCTTCAGGGACCACTTCTGGGAAGTCTCTTACTATGGGTATGTCACACAGATCTGGCTTAGCCTACCTAGTATCCACCACATGTGCTAAATAGGCTTCATAGCCTTTTCTCATCAGTTTTCTTGCAACTGTGGCTAAGGTGACATAGGACAAGAAATTTGTCATTTCACTCACAACTGTGATCTCATTACCCTCAAGAGTTTTCAGTGAGATCCTCTTCAACTTACAATCAACCATTGCTTGATGACATGATAACCAGTCCATTCCCAAAATCACGTCAAACTCATGGAAAGGCAACTCAATCAGGTCTGCCAAGAATTCATACCCCTGAATCCTTAGCGGGCAACCCTTGTATACTTTGTTCACCACTACACTGTGGCCCAATGGATTAGTGACCAGAATGTCTTGGTCACTCTCCCCTACTAATATCCCCCTTTCTACAGGTAGGTTGATGCAGATGTATGAATAAGTGGATCCTGGATCCACCAATGCATGCACAGATGTATTATAGAGGGAGAACGTATCCCTGATGATGTCCAGGGCATCTTGCTCCTCCTGAGCTCTCATGGCATAGGCTCTGGTAGGTGGTCTGCCCTCAGGCCTATCTACTGGCTTAGATGCAGGCCTCTGTGATGGTCCTATTGCCTCAGATTTACCAGATTTCCTACCCCTTTGTGGTGTAGGAGTAGGTCTGTCTGCTTGTGTTGGAGCAATTGTAGCAGTTCTACGTGGACAATTTCTCAACTGATGCTCTGTCGACCCATACCTTAAGCAGGCACCCTTCACTCTCCAACACTCCCCCTTATGCCACTTCAGGCAATGTGGACATGCAGAAGATGCTGGGGCTGGTCCCTTGAACCCCATCCCTAGAGAGCTGCCCACTGGTGGTGTGGACTGACCTCTCCTGGGGGTGAACTATAGCCTGGGCCCCTAGGACTAACCCTGATCTTGAGGTTGACCTGAACTCTGTTCAGGTGGACCTTTGAACTTCTTTCCTGGTGCAGGAGATGAGCTAAACTGACCTGGGCCCCTCTTTTGCTGTCTCTCTCTTCTGGTCTGCTCACTTATTCTAACCTTTTCAACTTTTATTGTAGTTTCCACTAACTTGGTGAAGTTTATGATTCCCAAGGCAGTTATCATGATTTTTATATTGTTATTTAATCCCTCTTCAAATCTCTTTCACCTTTCGGCTTCATTAGGGACTATCTCCCTTCCGTAGTGGCTCAATCTGACAAATTCCTTTTCATACTTGGCCACTATCAGTTGTCTCTGCCTCAGGTTAATGAATTATTTTCCTCTCTCTTCCAAGTATACACTACCCACATACTTTTTCTTGAATTATGAGAGGAAGAAGTCCCAAGTTATTACTTCTGGTTGCACTTCACTAGACACTGTATCCCACCATTGGTAGGCATTATCTTGCCACAGAGATACAACAACTTCTAGATTTTGTTCTGGAGTGCAGTGGAGTTGTTTTAAAACCCTTCCTGTTCTGTTCAACTAGTTTTCAACTGCAATAGAATCATCTTCTCTCTTGCAAAAGAAGTCCACTGCTCTAAATTTTCTCAGTCTTTCCAGGTGTGATTTCTGATGTGGAGGTGGTGGTGATGGTGGCATTACCCAGCCATTTGTCTGAAGAATTTGGCCATTTGCTGGAACATGGCTTGTGGAGGCTGAGCAGGCTCTGCTTGAGCTGGCGGAGCAGGTTCTCCCCTACCCGCAATCTCAGCTGCTGCAGGGAGAGCATGACTCTCCACTTCCTCCTCAACTGCCCTCTATGATGTAGGGTCCATATCCTATTCAAAATAACAAAGACAAACAGATCTACATTAGTGTCACCTCGACTCTTACAAATGCAATGCATGGTATGGACTCAATTTAGGCCCAGAAACGCTTAAACCGTGCTCTGATACCACTAAATGTGACACCCCTTACCCGTCTACAGTATAGCCGAGTAAGATATGTCACACAGTGTACCAGAACAACCTATTTTGTCTCAATCATTTTATTCTTCCTTAATTTATTTTTATCATAGTTATGAAGTACAATTTGTAAAATATAATTCATTTAAGTCATTTATTGAAATTATAATTTATTTGAGGTTCTGCAAATTTTATAGAAAATACGGCAGAATGCCTGCTAAAAATGGATAAAACAATTCTTCAGAACCTGTGAAAAACACTTCCAAAAGTTTCTATCAATCCCAAACTCCATTTCATCAACAAAATCTCAATATTTCTCATATATACTCCCATTTCTCATTCATTCATTTCATATGAAATTCATATAAAAGTCATAAATAAATATTCACTTGTTCATTCATAAACATAATTTTTATAATTTACATCAATACTGAAATATATTACATAAGTCTTAATTACACATAAGAAAATAAAAGTTAATTACAAAATACCAAAATAAAACCTAGTGTCCTACCGATGCACTAACGACAGTGAGGTGACACGGACACTATGCAGAGCTACAGAAGATCTCACTCAGTCTGTGGTCTACTAGGCTCTCGGTCGGTCTCTCCAGAACCTACGCATGGTAAAAAGCAACGCGTTAAGCAATAATGCTTAGTAGTGCCAATAATAAAATAAAAAGAAATAACAGAAAATAATATGCAAAGAATGTTCTGATGTTTTATGCATACCATTTTTTGATCATTATTGGTAATCTTATTTATTATGTACTTGTTATATTCGTAATTTTATTAAATTTATCCACTTTCATTTTTGGTTGCCAAAGTAACCTATACTGGATGACTGGACTAGATAAACGGGTAAACTGGCACTGGGTATCAAGTATCTCGGGCCGCCACACCATTGGTCACATATGTATCTCCCAGTGTGCAACAGAACAGCTAATAAGCTGTAATAACATTAAGCACAAGGCCAAGTATCAACATAATGTTAGAATGGCTAAAAGCCATGAAATCACAGAATGGCATAATGTCATGTGCAGTACTGCTAACTGAACCCTATTGGCATGCCAACCTATCCAAACCAATCTTGCTAGGTGTACTAGGGCATGTCACACTTTTAAATTGTACAATTCTTGAAATTTAAGTTTAGGTGTTACTATTTATTTCATTAGTCAGCTAAAATGTTGACTTTTGCATAGACAATAGGTACATTGGTTTTAATACTCCCAACATACCACATTTTGCATTTTAAAATTATTGGTATTGGTTGCCAATACCATTTCTAAGCTTAGTGCTAGTTGTTCAAAATTTTTAGATTTCAAGCTTTGTGTTGACTGCTCCATTAGTCATTTTTACAGCAGGAATTTGACAAAATTATCTTCATGAAAGTTGTTCCTTATTTTGTCTAGTTACATTTCCTTTTTGAATCACTCCATTTAGAGTTTTGAAGCTCAAGTTATGGCCTAAAAACCATAACTGGCCGGATTGGACAGAATCCAAAATTCTGGGCAAAACTGGTTTTGCCAGATTTGGTAACCTAAGTTTGGTTGGCAATTTGACTAGGTTATGTTCAGAATTTGGATTTGTGTTCTTCATGAAAGTTGTAAGTCTATGTCTCAGCTTCCTTCTGGTAACATTTTAGGTCAAATGGACCTTTATACATTGAGTTATGACCGAATGAATAAATATTGTTCATTTGGTCATTTTGCCTAAGCAGAATGCAGATCAGCCGGATTAGGGCAAATTTTAGGTCAGCTTGGTTTGGTTTTCGGGGCAAGGTTTCTATACCAAAGTTGTGCCATTATGTGTCTAGTTTCATTTCCAATTGGCGTTGCACTAATTTAACCTCTACAACTCCATTTATAACTGCCAAAACCTGCTGGACTCATGCTCAGTCTTGCAGGTCAGCCAAGACAGCTCACCCACACTCAATTGCCAAGCCCCAACTCACTTCATTTCCTCATCATACAAAGCCAAATGGTCACTAATTGACCATTTAAACTTTCATTCACCAACACATGAGCAAAACCCTAGGTTTTTCTGAAACCCTAACTCCATCAACTTCAATTATTCATATACATGCAAGCAATGAATTAAGACATCTAATTCATATTCAATGGCAGCCATGGACAATTATAAATTAATCTAATCAATGAAATCCTAACATACTCTAAGCTTGCCAAAATTTTGAAGAGTGCATACTTATAGTTTTCTTTCTAATTCCTTGCAAATTTTTAAGCTCAATCAAGTCCTTAAATAAATATTGAAAGAAAGGAAGAGAGATTGGTCACTAATCTTTTGAGCAAAATTTTTCCACTCAAAATTCTTTCACTTTCTTTGGCTTTCTTTGCAGCTAAAAACTTGCTCAAGATGTATAGACAAATTTTGTTGAAGTGGACTTAGGGTTTCAAGTGAGATTTGGGTGGGTTATAAAGCTTGGTTAAGCTTTATTGGTAGTAAGGGTTAGGAGGGCTATGGATGGAAGAAGAAAGGAAAAAGATGTAACACCCCTATTTGCATTGCTTGGTATATATTACTGTTCCGGTGACGGGTATCGGTCTGATAATTAAGAGAATTAGAGCCACACCTAAGACACCTAGTTAAGCCCTAAACACAAATAATTAGTAATTGTCAATTAGTTAAACATAAATAAGAAAAACAAAACATAAGAATTTAAATGAGCCGAGAGTCACAGTGATGGGTGACCTTCTCGAGAAGGACTGCGAGGTTGATTTAAACTCAAATTTTGAACAGTAAAATGTGACGTTGCGGTCCTTAGGACTATTGCGAATACAGTGGAAAAGAGAAAATCACAAAAATTAATTGTTAAGCAGGTCAAATAATTAGGTCAAGGATCCGGAAGAAATATCAAATAACTTGCAAACCAGATCAGACCGGCGAGGGGCAATTTGGTCAATTCACTCTTAGAGCTGACTCCTGACCTAACTGTCCAATAAAATCGGAGAAATGAAAATTTCGGAATATGTAATTAAATTAAAGAAATAATAAAAAAATAAATGCAAAAGAAAAAAGAAAAGAAAACTTTATTTATATCATGCTTACATCATTAGGTGACATCATGAATGATGTCAAAATTAAAATTATTTTACCCAAATTTTTGACTAAGTCAATTATGACATAAATGAAGATAAAAACAAAATTAAAAAGATAAAATTTTTGCTTCTTCTTCTCTAAATTCCCATAGCTCTCTCTATGCCATTTCTTCTCTCACCAAAAACCTCCATTAAAGCATGCTTTAAGCTTGTTTCCAACCAGTTAACCCACTTTGACCCCAAACTAGTCCATAAAAACTTGTAGATCAACTTGAAGAAGCTTTAGAGGAAGAAAAGAAAGGAAATTGAAGAGGTGAAAATCAAAGAAAGGTTAGTAATAAACTTTAATTTATTTCTTTAAATTTCATGCAAATATGCTTTAATAAACTTAGAAATTGAAACAAATCAAAGGAAAACATGGTTGAGGGACCAAACATGAATTCTGGCTAGCCTTAGTTAGGGTTTGAAATGGGTGAATTTGATGCATTTGAATGGTTGCTTAAGTTGAATTAAGTATGTAAACTATGGATAGATGTTTCGAATGCATTAGGTTTGAATTTTATGAGTTAGGATTTTTGACACATAGGGTTTGGGAGGAAAAAGTGTAAGAATTGGTCAAATGGTGTGTTTGACCTTGTTTGAGTTGAAAAATGGTCATTTGTGACCAATTGAGATGTGTTGGAAGTGTTAGAAGTGAGTTTAAATTCGGATTGGAAATGGTCATTCTGCAGGCAGTAGGACCAAGGTCCTTTTCAGGGACCAAAATTGAAAATTTACAATTCCAATTGGTGTTAGGACAATTGGGAATGAAAATAGACACAAAATGGAACATTTTTCATTCAGGAATCATGGCCAAAAAGTGACCAAAACCTAGTGAACAAATTGACCAAATCCGGATTAGGTAATCTGACCTGTACAAAAATGACCAAATGAATAGTGTTTGTTCATTTAGCCATAACTTGGGCTAGGCAGGTCTAAATGACATGGAATTTTACCAGTGGACAGCTGAGATATAGACCTAAAACTTTAATGAAGAACACAAACCCCAATTATGCCCTTAACCAAGTCATTTGGCCACCCAAATTTGGTGACCTAAAACTGTCAGAACCAATTTGGTGCCCAGAAATCTGGGTTAAGTCCAATCCGACAGCTATGATTCAAATGGCTATAACTTGAGCTAAAAAACTCCAATTGGAGTGATTCAAAAAGGAGAATAAATTTAAGACAATAAGCAATAATTTCTATGAAGAAAACTTAGCCAAATTCTAACAGCAACATGACCAATGGAATAGTGCAACATAGGACACCAAAACTGAAAATTTACAATTTTGCCTAAAAGACTTAAAATTTGAGAAAACAACCAAAACCAACAAATTAGGTAACCAAAATATGGTATGTGGGTGAAATTAGAATTCTCATACCTATTAAGCATTAGAAAGTTAATAAATTGACTTGAATAGTGTCATGAATAGTAACCTTGAAATACAAATTTTAAAGAACATCGAGTTTAGCATATTAAAGTTAGGCATAAGTAGATTTGAATTTATTTTTGGAGTTATGATAAATAGTGATACTGAAACACTGTGAAACTATGTATTTTAGTGGAAAAGAATACCGGAAAATAACCCGAGAAATCGAGTCAAAGCCGAGAGGCGACTCGTATAAGGTTTGTGCACAACTAACTATTTTGTTACTTTTCACTTCTAAATTGATTTGAACAAGTTTATTTTATGATTTATAATTTTGTTGTGTTGAGGATTTTAATTTGTTGAATGAAATTGTATAAATTAAATGTAAATTTTCTTATGCATTTAAGGATTTATTGCATGGTTTTGAGGATTTTAAATTTTAAGTTTGATGTGTTGCCAACCTTGAGCATGAATTTATGATGATTAAATATGTTGATGATTTGTAAACACTTTATAAATAGAAATTGTTTTGAATATGATTTGAAACCACAGTTGACATGGCAAA
Source organism: Hevea brasiliensis (assembly GCF_030052815.1). Taxonomy (NCBI): domain Eukaryota; kingdom Viridiplantae; phylum Streptophyta; class Magnoliopsida; order Malpighiales; family Euphorbiaceae; genus Hevea; species Hevea brasiliensis. Next base: position 68,905,387 of record NC_079493.1, on the reverse strand, counting down.
ATATGTTGTGAATTCTCATTAGCTTGTCTAGTGAGATATTTCCTCCACTAGATGGGGCGAGTTCCTTCCTCTCTGGCTTGCCAGTTGGTGAAGAGTTTGAATGAGTACTCATATATACTAGCTAGTCTTTGTTCCTCCCTTTTAGCTTCGATTATTGGGAGAGTGTGAAATGTCGTGGTGTACAACACGGCATCTATTTGAATTTTTAGTCATGGGTTCAACTGTGTGAATTGTTGACAACGCCCTTTAAATTATGCATAGTTTGATAAATTGTGCTTGAAATAAATAATTTGTCAGTGATTCAAAATATTTTCGTATTGTTTCGGGATTTAAAAGAAATGTAGATAAATAGTTACTATTTGATCAAAATGTTATTCAAATGAATAATTTGCATGAATGAAAATATTGATTTCTGAACGTCATGAATTTTGAAGAATTTAGAAATTTTAAATTTTTATTTGTTATGAATTGTCAAGCATAACTTGTATTAAGTTTTAAATTATTAGTTTGTGCACCAGTGAGTTCACCACTCAGTGACAGCTTTGTATACTGTCGCAGGTGAAAGAAAATATAAAGCAGCTGAGCAAGATTACTGAAAGGCATAGTGAGACTATCTTCGGGTATATCATAGGTATACCCTTGTACTTTAGATTTTGATGTAATTCTGTAATTATATGTATGAAATTTCCTTTAAGCAGCTGTACGAACTCTTTTGTAATATATTTTTGGATTGTAAGTACGAACTCTTTTGTAATATATTTTTGGATTGTAATGAAATACAAATTATTATAAGGTTATCTTGAGATTTTATGTATTTATAAAGTTTTGCACTATTAAATTTTTAATGATCCCATGAATGTAAATATTAATTTTGTTACCTTAATGAGAGGTTTCAATATTTGATTTAATTTAAACTGTGTATTGAGTTGCTTGTGTTGATTTGTGAAATAAAATTGATTAATGAAGTTGTGATTGAGAAATATATTGGGAGTGTCTTTATTTTCCGGTTTTGAAGAATTGTATTTTTAAAATACAGACAACACTCTGCCGAAATTTCTATAAAATTTGCAAAAAAATAAAATAGAACAAAAATTTTTATTAGTTTTAAGACTTCAAATAAATGATTTCAATATCTATTAGAAAATGCTCACCACTTATAAAAGTAAGAAAATTGTTTTAAAATCCCTTGTAGTATATTTAATGGGTTACCGGTAGGCGAAGTACGGTAATTCATTAGGTGTACGACGGGAGCATGTTACATTTTACAAGGAGTAGGGTGTGAAAAAAGAAAACTGATATTTTTCTTTCATTTCTTCCCATTTAACTCATTTTAAGTGAGTTATAGCCATGTGTCACCATGTGATTGGGTGGAGGCACACTAATGACATCATGTGATGTCATAATTTCTTATTTAATTCATTTTCTTTTTTTTTTCTTTTCTACTCAATTTCAATTTAATTTGTAGCAGTATTTATTCATATTTTATGTCATAATAATTATTTACTTAACTGGACAAGTCGGCCAAAAATCATCTCTGAAGAAGAAATGACTAAAATACCCTCCGTTTGGCTTATTGAGCCAAAATTGTCTATACCGATTGAAAAATTTTTCTACGCATTTTCTTGGTATTCTAATGCCATAGGAACCTCAATGACCCTTCTCTGGAGTCCCAAAAATTATTTTATGAATTTTCATCTGAGTCTAGGGCTCCTAGTTGTGAGAACCGTAACTTCCCACTAGGTTACCCATCGCTAGGGCACTGGCTCATTTAACTTGGTTGTATTTTATTTCTAAAATTTTTTCTAAATTTTTCTTATTAATATTTGAGTTAATTATGTTTCCTCACTTTAGCTTAAATATTATTCTAGACGTTCTAGTTGTCTGGACTGACACCAGTCACCGGAGCAGTAGAATGCATAGAGTTGCTACCGGGAGGGTGTTACAAAAACAAAACATAATTTGTATAATTAAGTTTTATTTATACTTCACATGCGGTTTCTAAAATTTAATATGTTTTATCCTAATTTAGTCTTCTTTGAAAGTGTTTATTTCAACAATGTACAGTAATAATGTACATAGAAAAATGATCTAAAAATAATAAATTTATGCTTATATTATTATGTAAGTCACATTTGCAATATTTATGTATGTTATAATTTTCTTTGCTAATCTTTTAGCATTTTCTTAGTACTTTCTAGGTTGTCTCAGTTTATTTCATAATAAGTAAATTTTAATATCGGTCCAGTTTATTTCGATTCTTTCTAAAAAATAACTATTCTAATTTATTTTAGGTCATCTTACTCATTTATTTATTTTCTAATATTTTTAATTACTAATATTCTTAACTTATTTTAATAAATTTCACTGCCTAAGTAACCTATGACAGGCAAACTAAACTGGATAACAGGTTGTTGGCACTGGACATGTCACACCTTATCCCTTGTAAGGCACGACATGTTCCCGTAGCATACTTAATGAATTACCGAACTCCACCTATCGATAACCCATTAGTTATGCTACAAAGGATTTTAAAACAAACCATAACTTTTTATCTTATCAATTCTTTTGCGGAAAACTACATGAGAATAGTTAAAATTCCATTTAAACATTCATTGGAAATAATGATAAACTAAATATTGCAAAAGTTACATTTTCATAAGTCTCAAAGTAAAATACAAAATAGTTACAAACTCAAAATGTGATAGCAATGCAATGCTTTTAAATACAAACTGCTCAATGTTTGTACATCCATACATATAAGTACAAAATGAAGGAGCGGAAGCATGAAAAACACAAGTTTATATCATTGAATTCAAAAATTTTCACCTAGGGTCACATACATCATGCAAGATTTATTTTTATCTATTTGATTTCAATGATAAACAACATATTAAAACTCTTTTAATATGTTTTTGGATCTGTATTTGATATTTAAGATTTTAGAATTAATCAGATATTTTAGAACCCTTAATTAGATCAAGAATAAGTGTACTAACCTCTTGATGCACTGCAGTGTGTTTGACACCTTTGGGATGCATCTTTAGGACACTAGATGTTGTCCCTCTAGCTTATCCACACCAAGAACACCTATGGAAGCCCTTGAATAGCTTCTAAAGCTTTTTCTATTAATTAGAAAATCAAGTTTTACCTTTTAAGAGATTAAAGATGTAAACAGGATACTAAAAATAATTTCTAATATTTTTAATTCAAGAGATTGTTTGCTAATCTCTTGGAATTGATGAGAGATGAAGAAGAAGAGAGAATGGAAACCTCAAGGGTGGTGTACAAAGGGAGGCAGCAGTTGGTTGTAATTTTTCCTTTTATAACAACACTTATATAGCTAGGTCACCACTTAAAACCCTTACCACATATCACCTCCTGATTGGCTCTAGGTTTAATTAACCCAATCACATTGTGCCAAGTGTCAAACCTATATTTAATCTTAATTTTAATCATCTTACATGATTAAAAGACATTTGGCAAGCTTATGTGTAGTGCCATGTGTCACCATCCCATGGTGCCACATGTCACCCTGTGAAATGACCGAAATGCCCCTGTGTCTTAATTTTGAGTTCTCAACCCAAAATAATTATTTCTCTTCCTCTAATCAATTTATATCAAATATAAATTAATTAATTAATCTTTATTAATTAATTTCTCATTAATTAAATTCATATTTAAACACTTTAAATATAAATTTAACTTATACTATACATCCAATAATCTAGATTTGGTTTCAACTTATGCTAGGGACTTTGCAATCTAATTGCAAACCAAACATACTTAATTAATCAATTAAACTCTTTAATTAATTAATTAAATCATATTTAATTTGGTGATTTCTTATGTATGTGTGTGACTTACTAGGCTCATCACTAATTGACAATGAGATATGATATCAACTTTTAATATCATCAGAACTCTTTCTTACCATAAATGATTTCTCTAAACCATTTTATGCACCTCATAGACCATAGTTAACACCTAGCATAGCATGCCATGGCCACTCAATTAGTAATAAGGTTTACCTTAAATGAACCTATAATCATATGTTACCATACACTAGAATCTCTCTATTACAGAATCCCAACTGAAGTTGGAGTCATAGTTTATGTCAAACCCCATTTGCTATGAATATTATGTTCTCTTTTAATTCCAATTCTTTATTAAAGGATTTTCTCATTAGAAACTCTTTTCTGATTAAATCTATATGTCCTGGCCAGGAACTTGAAACATCAAGAACAATTAAATGAACTTAGGATTTTATCCCTATTTACTTAGAGGAACAGATTCCATCTTGATCAACACCTACCTCCATATATAACTAGTAGGAGCTAACACATGCCCATATACCCATACACAATACAAGTATGAAAGCAGTATCAAACTCAAACCACCTATTTACAAGATAACTGTGCTATCTCTGGTCTAAAGATTATATGCACTGATATGATTTATGGCAATACATTGACAAGAGTAAATTCCATGTGCTTGTCATAAGTGTCACTGGTTCGACCTACTTATCATGTATAAGTGCCTATCATGTTTGTCATGTGGCATGAGACTCACCATTCCATCCAGTGTTCCAAACCTGGATTGGATTGATACCTGTTAGTCATACTAATAGCATATTCGATATCCTGCCTAGTACACAACATTGCATACATTAAACTTTCAATAGCCGAAGCATATGGAATCCTGGCCATTTTATCTCTTTCTTCAGGTGTCTTTGGAGACATCTCTTTAGAAAGGTGGATACCATGTCTCACTAGCAACAATCCTCTCTTGGAATCAAGCATGTTAAACCTCTTTAACACCTTTTCCAAGTATACTTTAGGATAAACCAATTATTCTTTTCACTCTATCTCTATAGATGTGAATTCCAAGAATACAGGTTGCCTCCCCTAAGTCTTTCATGAAGAATTTATTTGACAACTATACCTTTACAATTGTCAACATACCTGTGTCATTACCCATCAACAGTATGTCATCCACATATAAGACAAGGAAAGTTATAGCATTGTCACTAACCTTCTTATATACACATGGCTCATCCTCATTTCTGATAAAACCAAATGACTTAATGGCTTAATCAAAATGGATGTTCCAACTCTTTGAAGCTTGTTTCAACCCATAAATGGATCGCTTTAGCTTGCATACCTTGGAACCGTCTTAGGATTCAAAACCCATAGGTTGTTCCATGAAAATGTTTTCTTCAATTTATCCATTGAGAAAAGCCGTTTTGACATCTATATGCCAAATCTTATAATCATAGTATGCAGCTATTGCTAATAGAATCCTAACTAATTTAACCATGGCAATAGGCGAGAAAGTCTCCTCATAGTCGATTCCTTGCCTTTGGCGAAACCCTTTTGCTGCTAACCTTGCCTTATAGGTCTCTACATTTCCATCAGAACCAATTTTCTTCTTGAAAACCCATTTGTTCCCTATAGGTACAATACCTTCAGGTGGGTCAACATGATCCCAAACTTGATTCTTATACATGAAATGTCACACCCTACCCCTCTGTAAGGCATAACATGATCCCGTAGTATACCTAATGAATTACCAACTTCGGCTACTGATAACCCATTAAATACACTACAAGAGATTTTAAAACTTTTCTTACTTCATTTTACAGCGGTGAGCACTATTTACTGGTATTAAAAACTTTTTGTGAACTGACTTGAAACAGTTAACACATATAGACTATTAGTAATTTATGTAAAAATTTTGGCAGAGTGCCATCTGTATTTTGGATAAAACAGTTCTTCAGAAAACCTGTAAAAAGCACTTCAATATATTTCCAAATCTCCACTTCAATAGTTAAACAACACAATTTCTTTTTCAACTCAAATCCACAATAATTTTTCAAAGACTGAGATAAAAGAAAGATAATACAATTTTTACAAGTCAAAATAACTCATAATTTACTTTACAACTTTAATGTACAATTTTGATTTACAACTGCTCAAAACCATGAACAATATGTACATACAATGGTCATACAATACAGTACAAAATGCAAAATGTGGTATACTCAATATACCCGATGATCTCTCGCTGAATGCACTAGCAGCCTAGTCTGCTGCCCTGTCCGTCTGTCTACCTGCGACAGTAATGAAAAGCTATCGCTGAGACAATGTCTCAGTGGTGCACAACATTAACAAATACAACTTTAAATCAATTTTCATAAATCATATAAATGATGGATACATAAAACCATAGTTAAATTCAGGACAATGAATGTCATAAGGAATTTAACACAATATCACATTAAATCTCAGTAATCAAAACATAGTTAAATTCAAAAGACAGTGAATGTCAATAAGATTTTAAACTCTAATTCACAATATCACAATAAATCTCAATAGTCAAAACATGGTTAAATTAAAAAGACAGTGAATGTCAATAAGAATTTAAACTCCATTTCACAAATTATCAAATCGCATAATAACACAATTTAGTCGAATAATTTAAGAATACAGTGTTGCCAATTCATTCACAACTTAAGCCATGACACAAAATTTCCGATCAATGCCGCATTGTACACCACGACAAAGCAATCACAACCCCACTAATCGAAATCAATGAGGAAGGGAGCTAGCTACATAATGAGTACTCATCCGATCACCTCAACTGGTAAACCAGAGAGGGAGAAAAATAAACGATCACGACTCCATAAATGGAGAAGGAAAATAAACGATCACAACCCCATAAATGGAGAAGGAATGATACGATACTGTCATGCAAAGTATGAACACAAAATCAATTCCAAACATTTTATTCAAATGATTCGTGAGAATACAATAAATTTCCAAAGTCATAATTTCATTCACAAAATGGCAACACAATTCATAAGTAACTTCAATTTTCACAAATCACAGTAAATAATTTTTTCCACAGTTTCAAACCATTTACAATGCTTTTCAAGAAATAAGTATCCATTCAAACACATTTCCATAATTGAAAACAATAATATACAAATAGTTATAATTTATTTCAATTGAAAATTTCAAAAGAAATAACTGTTGTGCACAAACCTCTGATAACTGTCTCCTGGCCTTCACTCAGTGTTTCCTTCCCTTTCCCTGAGTCTTTGCTAACTGAGAAACACAATTTGAAGTGTTTCAGTACTCATTTAAACTGTCTCTAACGATAATGTTTGATAATTAATTCACTGAATTCTGTTATTTGCTTAGTCAACCTAATATGTTGACCCTCGATGCATTCTAGGTAAATTAGGTTTTAATGTTATTAATATGTCACATTCGATAGTATTTTAGGGTTGGTACATGTTACCAAGTTCATTTCCGTGTATAGTGCATTTTCTTGCAATTTGCTGGATTCCGGGATATTAGTTTGACCTAGCTGGACGACCTAGTTCCCTCGGTTTATGGCTTTCGGTCAAAACTACAAACTTGTAGATCTATATCTTATGGAATGCGGGGCAAGATTTTAGGTCATTCTGAGTTATGTACACCAAGTTTTTGTCATTTTACTATTGCTGGTCAAATTGCACCAAAATTGGTCACTTTAGGTCATTTTAGGTCATTTTAGGTTCAGCTAGTTTTTGCACCCGAACTTGTGCAAGCTGTTTGACTTGCTTATGGTCATTTCTGGGCTTTGGTGTCTTCATAAGACATGTAGATATGGGTCTTAACTATTCATGGTCAACATTTCAGGTCAATTGGACCTGTTTTGGGTGAGTTATGGCCTAAACACTAACTGATGCCCAAATGGTCAATTTTCAGGCCTTATTTGCACTTAATCCGGATTTGGTCATTTTTCAAGCTACCTGGAAAGCAGAATTTTGGCAAGCTTCCTTCATGAAAGTTGGCACATTTTGTGCCTAGTTTCACCTCCAATTGGTCTCATACCAATTGGAGCCACACACTTAAAGTTATAGGCCTAAAACACAAACTGCCTTATTACATTTCTTTCATAAACATCAAGCATCACTTTTAACACTTACCAAACTTAACATTCAAGCCAATTCTGGTTGTACCATGACCTAAACATAATTCACAACACATTATAGGTCATTTTGGCAGTTTACAATTACATTCAATGTGCACCATAAAGTGCAGAATTTATCAACTCATTTACAACAATTTAAGCATCTAACCATAACACTTTTTTCATGTCCAACTTCACACCATCTTATATACACTCAAACTGCCCTAACATCCAACACAATCCAACATTAATATACCATAAACCAAGCATGAATTCCAGCATTCTTCAAGAGTTAGCAACTTGCCGCAATGGTGCCTTTACATTCCATAAATTTCCAAGCTTTAGATTTCAATTCACATTTACATATACTAAGTATACATCACCCAAACAATTTCCTACACAATATACATTTAATAAATCATTTAATTCACCATTTACAAGCAAAAATAAACTGTCTTCAAAGTGTTTCCATGGCTGCCAAAAGTACACATCCCCATTCAACATCAAACCTCAAAAATTTCTCCATAAATCAAACACCCATAACATCCTTACAAACTTTAATTAAAGAATAATAAAAAATACAAACTTACCACTTTGGAAATTCTTCAAAACCTCACCAAAACTTCTTAAAATTGCTATCAAACTCTTCCTTGTGATGTGGGGATAAACTTTAGTGAAGCAACCTTGGTGTTTGGAGGTGGACTGGAGGAGATGTGGGAGCTTGAATCAAATGTGACAATGGAGGATTTGGGAGCTCTTCACTACGGCAATGGTGGTTTTGAAGGTTGAAGATGAAGTGTGAGTGGAGTAATCTACCCACTTAATGCATATTATAATCCTTAGTGCTCCACTCATATAAATTAAATCATATTATATGTTTTAATTGATAATTACTCCATTTACCCCCCATTTTTGCTATTTACATTAGGTACCCCTAAATTAATTTTTCATTATATTTTCCAAGTGTAATATTATTTATTTTTAATGGACATTTAGGTCAAAAGACAACTCCGGATGTCAAATGATCACAATGCCCCTGTTCGGGTTGCATTCCCGATTTTTCGATAACACCGAGTTTTGTCCGTTTTTCGATTTCTCACTTTTCTTTGTACTAATTATTTAATTTATTTGATATTTATAATGATATTTATACTTCAATAAATATTTATTTGAGTCCTAAAAATATTTTCCAGGGTTCCTCGCAGTCCAGGGCTAGTCAACGGTCCACCCCATGACTTTCCGGTGCGGTCACCCATCGCTAGGGTTCTCGACTCGCTTAACTTGATTGCATTTCTTTACTATTATTTTTCCTTTGTTTTTCTTGTATTTTCTTTTCTTGTATTTCATTATTTTATGTCTCCTCACTCATATTGAAGTTTATTTCTAGGCATCCTAGCTGTCCAGACAACACTGATCATCGGAACAGTAGAACACACTACCGAACTTAGGGGTGTTACAATTCTCCCCCCCCCCCCCTTTAAATAAATTTCGTCCACGAAATTTTACCCAATAGCCATCTTACAATAGTCATACATTTATTTTCTCCTTTCTATATGATCGTATAATCTTCTTTTCCTCAAATTTGTATAAGATTTTTAACAATCTAATACAATGTTTAATTTGTTTGGATAACACCAATCTCCTCTTACTATTGTGCTGTTTAATATTTCGGTTCATGTTCCTTTTTTAATGACCCTTGAGGTCATGTTAGAATCATTTATCTAGTCATTGATCCTCTGACCATTCTAGTCCATAGTCTTCCTCACGTTCGTAACACTTCTTTGTTATATCTGAACCAACTGTTCGAATTTTTACTTCCATAACTCTTTTTATCTGTCACTATTCTATAACTTACTTTCTTTTGTACTGAACTATAACCTTTCGATATTCTAACTTTTGAGTTTTAGATCACTAAGTAGGATTTTCAAACTTATTCCTAACAATTAAATTCTGTCCTGGCATAACTATATCAAAACAGATGCCGTTGGCAACTATTCTCATCTAGGTGTACTATCGGGTAGTACATAGGTTTACACAATAATCTCAAGTTAGTACTGTAATCTGCAGCTTACAGTATAAACATCAAGAACATTGCATAGTTACTATAATACATCCCAATAGATCAAACTTTCCTATCCTTTATCCTTTCCGAATTCACTGATATCCGAACTTATTCTGATTACAATATCTATTAGCAATTACTAACAGTAACATCCTTGCCCTCATCTAGAGCAATTCCATTACTGCATCTTACTTTTACGTCCTCTTGCCTTACATTAAGTAGGCTCGCCAATTAGCTTTATAATTTATGGTGTGTCAGAAAATACTTTTCGCCGATAAACTCTTCCAAAACTAATTTCACTTATTATCACAATCCTTATCTTAAAGGACTATCTCTATACATTTTATTAACCCTGACCTCCTGTCTTAACGGACTTGTTACTAGCACCTCAAAGTCCATTTTTGTACATGGAACAGCAATGCAATCAATGATGCTAGCACTCACATAAGAATGGGTAGAACCCGAATTAAATAACACAAACACATCTTGGTTAAAAGTTGAGAAGGTACCAACCACAACATCAGATGTCTCGGCCTCTTCTCTCTGTCTCAATGCATAGACTCTGACTGGAGCACTGTCTTGCTCTGACTGTTTCACTGTGCCTTGGCTGCCTACTGGGCTACTTCTACCCCTGCCTCCACCTCTGCTGGGTGGTTGTGAACTTTTAGTGACAGGGCTCTGAACTGACCCTTCTGCAGTAGTAGGAGGTGGTCCAACTCTGCTACTACTGGTGCAGTCCTTGGCAAAGTGTCCTATTCCTCCACAGTTATAACAGGCTCCAATAGCCTTATAGCATATCCCACCATGATATCTTCCATAAGTTTCACATTGGCGGGAAGGGTAGGAACCTCCAGTATTCTGCTGATCAGATAGAGGAGGTTTCTGTCCTGAATGTCTTTCCCTACTAGACTTCTTGCCACCTCTGTTGTGTTCCCCATGATTCTTCCTCTTTCCAAGAGGGACCACTTTGGAACTCGTTTCTCTTGATTTTCCCTCTTTCTCTGTCTTCTCCGATTTTTTTCTCAGAGCGACTTGGACTCAATTCTTTCCAACTCTAGGGCTTGAGAAACAAGTTCAGAGAAGTTAGTGTGTTTAAATTCGACCACTTGTAATCTGATACTGGGCTTCAAGCTAGTTTCAAACCTCTTGCATCTCTCCCTGCTGATAGAAATTAAACTCACTGCATAATGGCTCAGGCGGGAAAATTCTCTTTCATACTCAGCCACTGATCTGCCCCCCTGTTTCAGACTTAGGAACTCTTGTAGCTTCTGGTTTACATAAGCATCGGGGACATATTTTTGTCATAATTCCCTGAGAAAGTCATTCCATGTTAGCTGCAGTTCTACTGCATCAGGGGAATGGTTTTCCACCATCATAAGCATCCCCAGTAGCAAAGATCTCGAGTATTCAAATCGAGCTCTTACATGCAATCTGGTTTCTTGAATACCCTATCCATCCTCTCTAAGCACGCTCGCCTCTAAAGGATCTACTGTACTTTGAACTCAGAGTCTGATATTTCATCAATTTGTCATCTTGCCTAGTAGGAGATCGTGGTTGTACCATCGTGTCTGTATTGGGACTTGAGTAGGCACATTACGACCATTTGTTAGAACATTGCGACCATCTGTGGCGAGCGGGGAGGCGTAGTGCTGGGGTGGTCTTTGTTAAACCACTGACATTGTGTAGGGCTGGGGCATCCCCTTGCACCTCAGCCTCTATAGATTGATCGACTGAACGATCACCCTCTTCCATAGTCAATGCGAGGATTTTAGATCTCCTGAACAAATAACACAAGGAGATTTCCTCCCGTTAATGCATATTTATAATGTAATGTACTGTATGTATCAAACAATGATAATGAGCAGTTGTACTATGAAGAAAGAATATTCAAGTAATAGGTGAAAACAGAATTTAAAAATTTTGCTCTGATACCACTAAAACATGTCACACCCTACCCCTCTGTAAGGCATAACATGATCCCGTAGTATACCTAATGAATTACCAACTTCGTCTACTGATAACCCATTAAATACATTACAAGGGATTTTAAAACTTTTCTTACTTCATTTTACAGTAGTGAGCACTATTTACAGGTGTTAAAAACTTTTTGTGAACAAATTTGAAACAGTTAACACATTTAGACTATTATTAATTTCTGTAAAAATTTTGGCAGAGTGTTATCTGTATTTTGGATAAAACAGTTCTTCAGAAAACCTGTAAAAAGCACTTCAATATATTTCCAAATCTCCACTTCAACAGTTAAACAACACAATTTCTTTTTCAACTCAAATCCACAATAATTTTTCAAAGACTGAGATAAAAGAAAGATAATACAATTTTTACAAGTCAAAATAACTCATAATTTACTTTACAACTTTAATGTACAATTTTGATTTACAACTGCTCAAAACCATGAACAATATGTACATACAGTGGTCATACATTACAATACAAAATGCAAAATGTGGTATACTCAATATACTCGATGATCTCTCGCTGAATGCACTAGCAGCTTAGTCTCACGCCTCGTCTGTCTGTCTACTGCGATAAAGAATGAAAGTCATTTGAGACAATGTCTCAGTGGTGCACAACATTAACAAATACAACTTTAAATCAATTTTCATAAATCATATAAATGATGGATACATAAAACCATAGTTAAATTTAAGACAATGAATGTCATAAGGAATTTAACATAATATCACATTAAATCTCAGTAATAAAAACATAGTTAAATTCAAAAGACAGTGAATGTCAATAAGAATTTAAACTCCAATTCACAATATTACAATAAATCTCAATAGTCAAAACATGGTTAAATTAAAAAGACAGTGAATGTCAATAAGAATTTAAACTCCATTTCACAAATTATCAAATCACATAATAACACAATTTAGTCGAATAATTTAAGAATACAGTGTTGCCAATTCATTCACAACTTAAGCCATGACACAAAATTTATGATCAATGCCACGTTGTACACCACGACAAAGCAATCACAACCCCACTAATCGAAATCAATGAGGAAGGGAGCTAGCTATATAATGAGTACTCATCCGATCACCTCAACTGGTAAACCAGAGAGGGAGAAAAATAAACGATCACGACTCCATAAATGGAGAAGGAAAATAAACGATCACAACCCCATAAATGGAGAAGGAATGATACGATACTGTCATGCTAAGTGTGAACACAAAATCAATTCCAAACATTTTATTCAAATGATTCGTGAGAATCCAATAAATTTCCAAAGACATAATTTCATTCACAAAATGGCAACACAATTCATAAGTAACTTCAATTTTCACAAATCACATTAAATAATTTTTTCCATAGTTTCAAACCATTTACAATGCTTTTCAAGCAATAAGTATCCATTCAAACACATTTCTATAATTGAAAAAAATAATATACAAATAGTCATAATTTATTTCAATTGAAAAATTCAAAAGAAATAACTGTTGTGCACAAACCTCTGATAACTGTCTCCTGGCCTTGACTCAGTGTTTCCTTCCCTTTCCCTGAGTCTTTGCTAACTGAGAAACACAATTTGAAGTGTTTCAGTACTCATTTAAACTGTCTCTAATGATAATGCTTGATAATTAATTCACTGAATTCTATTATTTGCTTAGTCAACCTAATATGTCAACCCTCGATGCATTCTAGGTAAATTAGGTTTTAATGTTATTAATATGTCACATTCGATAGTATTTTAGGGTTGGTACATGTTACCAAGTTCATTTCCGTGTATACTGCATTTTCTTGCAATTTGCTGGATTCTGGATACTAGTTTGACCTAGCCGAACGACCTAGTTCTCTCGGTTTTTGGGTTTCAGTCAAAACTACAAACTTGTAGATCTATGTCTTATGGAACGTGGGGCAAAATTTTAGGTTATTCTGAGTTATGTAGACCAAGTTATGGTCATTTTACTATTGCTGGTCAAATTGCACCAAAATTGGTCACTTTAGGTCATTTTAGGTCATTTTAGGTTCGGCCAGTTTTTGCACCCGAACTTGTGCAAGCTGTTTGACTTGCTTATTGTCATTTCTGGGCTTTGGTGTCTTCATAAGACTTGTAGATACGGGTCTTATCTATTCATGGTCAAAATTTCAGGTCAATTGGACCTGTTTTGAGTGAGTTATGGCCTAAACACTAACTGCTGCCCAAATGGTCAATTTTCAAGCCTTATTTGCACTTAATCCGGATTTGGTCATTTTTCAAGCTACCTTGCAAGCAGAATTTTGGCAAGCTTCCTTCATGAAAGTTGGCACATTTTGTGCCTAGTTTCACCTCCAAGTGGTCTCATACCAATTGGAGCCACACACTTAAAGGTATAGGCCTAAAACACAAACTGCCTTATTGTATTTCTTTCATACACATCAAGCATCACTTTTAACACTTACCAAACTTAACATTCAAGCCAATTCTGGTTGTACCATGACCTAAACATAATTCACAACACATTATAGGTCATTTTGGCAGTTTACAATTACATTCAATGTGCACCATAAAGTGCAGAATTTATCAACTCATTTACAACAATTTAAGCACCTAACCATAACACTTTTTTCATGTCCAACTTCACACCATCATATATACACTCAAACTGCCCTAACATCCAACACAATCCAACATTAATATACCATAAACCAAGCATGAATTCCAGCATTCTTCAAGAGTTAACAACCTGCCGCAATGGTGCCTTTACATTCCATAAATTTCCAAGCTTCAAAATTCAATTCACATTTACATATACTAAGTATACATCACCCAAACAATTTCCTACACAATATACATTTAATCAATCATTTAATTCACCATTTACAAGCAAAAATAAACTGTCTTCAAAGTGTTTCCATGGCTTCCAAAAGTACACATCCCCATTCAACATCAAACCTCAAAAATTTCTCCATAAATCAAACACCCATAACATCCTTACAAACTTTAATTAAACAATAATAAAAAACACAAACTTACCACTTTGGAAATTCTTCAAAACCTCACCAAAACTTCTTAAAATTGCTATCAAACTCTTCCTTGTGATGTGGGGATAAACTTTAATGAAGCAACCTTGGTGTTTGGAGGTGGAATGGAGGAGATGTGGGAGCTTGAATCAAATGTGACAATGGAGGATTTGGGAGCTCTTCATTACGGCAATGGTGGTTTCGAAGGTTGAAGATGAAGTGTGAATGGAGTAATCTGCCACTTAATGCATATTATAATCCTTAGTGGTCCACTCACATAAATTAAATCATATTATATGTTTTAATTGATAATTACTCCATTTACCCCCCATTTTTGCTATTTAGATAAGGTACCCCTAAATTAATTTTTCATTATATTTTCCAAGTGTAATATTATTTATTTTTAATGGACATTTAGGTCAAAAGACAACTCGGAATGTCAAATGATCACAATGCCCCTGTTCGGGTTGCATTCCCGATTTTTCGGTAACACCGAGTTTTGTCCGTTTTTCAATTTCTCACTTTTCTTTGTACTAATTATATAATTTTTATTTGATATTTCTAATGATATTTATACTTCAATAAATATTTATTTGAGTCCTAAAAATATTTTTCAGAGTTCCCCACAGTCCAGGGCTAGTCAACGGTCCACGCCGTGACTTCCCAGTGCGGTCACCCATCGCTAGGGTTCTCGGCTTGCTTAACTTGATTGCATTTCTTTACTATTATTTTTCCTTTGTTTTTCTTGTATTTTCTTTTCTTGTATTTCATTATTTTATGTCTCCTCACTCATATTGAAGTGTAGTTCTAGGCATCCTAGCTGTCCGGACAACACTGGTCACCGAAACAGTAGAACACACTACCGAACTTAGGGGTGTTACATGGAATCAATCTTGGATTTCATAGCATCAATCCATTTTGAAGAGTCTATATCTAATATAACTTCTTCATAGGTAAGTGGATCATCTCCATGATCTACTTCTTCATGAGTAGACAACTCTTATTCTTCTTCATGAAGGAAACCATATCTCACTGGTGGGCAAGATACCCGGGTTGTTCTACGAGGAATTGCTGTAGATGTTTTATTAATGGGTGTAGGTTTACTAGATGGATCTATATCCATCTGATCTGTTGGTTGGTCAGAATTCCCCAATTCTAACTCTATTTGCCTTTTTTTGCCTCCTTTTTGAATAAACTGTCGTTCAAGAAATGTGGCATCTCTACTTACCACAACCTTTTGTGAAGTAGGCAAATAAAAATAATATCCAAAACTATCTTTTGGATATCCAACCCTTTTCTAATCTGGTTTCCAATTTATCAGTGTCCAGCTTTTTAATATAAGTTGGACAACCCCAAATCTTAACATGCTTAAGACTTGGTTTTCTTCCATGCCTATCTCATAAGGTGTGGAAGAAACTGATTTTGATGGAATCCTATTCAGAATATACAAAGCTGATTCTAATGCCAATTCCCAAAACGAGATTGGCATATCAGTATAGCTCATCATACTACGTACCATATCCAATAGGGTACGATTTCTCCTTTCAGATACACCATTCAGCTGTGGTGTTCCTGGAGGAGTCAGTTGGGAAACAATGCCATGCTCTCTCAAGTATTCATCAAATTCAGTACTCAAATATTCACCTCCACGATCTGATCGAAGAGCTTTTAATACTCTTTCCTGATTGATTTTCTACTTCAGATTTAAATTCTTTGAACTTTTCAAAGGATTCATATTTGTATTTCATCAAATAGAAATACTCAAACCTTGATTTATCATCAGTAAAGGTAATAAAATAATGAAAACCGCCTCTAGCCATTTCCTTAAATGGACTACATACATCACTATGTATTTGCTCTAAAATATTTTCAGCCCTTAGCCCTTGTCCAACAAAGGGTGATCTAGTCATTTTGCCTTGAAGGCAAGATTCACAAGTTGGAGTAAGCTCAGAGCCCAATGAGGATAGAATCCCCATTTTTCTCCAGTTTTGCAATTCTATCTTTTGCAACATGACATAACCTTAAATGCCAAATATATTTTAAACTTGAGTTGATTTTCACCATGGCATTGCATTCATTCAGATCACTTGCATTAATTTTGTGTTTGTCATTATTATCCAAATAATAAAGACCATCATTCATATAACCCGAACCAACATATTTATTTCCAAAATAAATATTGCAAACATCATCTGTGAATTGAAATTCATAGCCATTTCTAGTCAAACTAGATATAGAAATGATGTTTTTAAAAGCATCAGGTACATATAAAATATTATCCAAACACAAAACATGTCCAAATATATAAAAAGATTTAGATCCTATGGCTAAAGCTTCATCAGTTGAGCCATTGCCAATCTAAACTCTAACATCTTGGGAACGCAGGCTGCTACTATTTGCTAGTTCCTGCATATCATAAGAAATGTGAAAACTGGCACCAGTATCTAAAACCCAAGCTATAGATGAACTATAAGTATCATCAAAATCTAAATAACAAGATATGGACACACCTTCCGAAGGTCTATCTTTCTTGTCCTTTAGAGAAGCAAGATACTCTGGGTAGTTCCTTTTCCAGTGCCCATTCTTCTAGCAGTGGAAACACTTTCCTTTGCCTCCATCAGCTTTAGTCTTCCCTTTCTGTTTAGCTATTTTCTTGGAAGGACCAAGAATCTGAGATTTTTTTTTCTTATTACCCTTCTTCTTGTTGGACTTTCCAGAAGAAGAATATGCAATCAAAGCTACTTCTTTTCCTTTATTGCCTAGCATATTCTTTTGGACAATAACCAGTATGTTGAGTAAACCAGCCAAGGTGCATTCTTGTTTAGTCATATGGAAATTTGTCACAAAATTCCCAAAAAGACTCAGGAAGGGACTGAATGATCAAATCCGTCTGTAGTTGGAAATCTATGTTGAAGTCAAGATGTTCCAGCTGCTCAATTAGCCGAATCATCTTATGAATATGATCCCTAACATTCTGTCCCTCAGACATCCTCATGCGGAACAGTTGCCTAGATATCTCATACCTAGCATTCCTGCTATGCTCACCATACAACTCTTATAGGTGAAGGAGGATCTCACTCGTACTCTGCATGTTCTCATGCTGCTTCTGTAACTCATTACTCATGGAAGTAAGCATGCAACACGAAGCTCTCATATCATGCTCCTTCCACTTGTCCAAAGTTTCATGTCCCTCTTGGGTGGCCTCTGGAGGTAAGGGACCAGGAACATTTGAGTCTAAAACATATCCTATATGTTCAAGGTTTAGGAAAAGTTTCGAATTTCTTAGCCAATCAGACAAATTAGGTCCTATCAACCTATTGCGATCAAGTATGCTTGCAAGGAAATTGGACGGTGGTGGTTGTTCTGTGCTTATTATTATCAGAAATTTAACTACATAAAATAATCAGATTAATTAGTAAATGTATCATGTAATTAACCAAAATGATTATGGTCTTTTAATCAAATTGGTCCTCCCACTAACTTAGCGAATCCTACACTTCCAAAGTAGAAAACGAAAATCCTAGTTGGATGGATTTCTAGTGGGTGATTGAATTCTTATAATTCTATTGATCATCCACAGGTGCATCCATTATTGGAATTACAATAAACTATAAGTGAGCAACTCCTTGCCCATCCCATCTCATGTAAGGTTCAATCCTTTACCTAGCCCTTAATGCTCAAAATCTCAGGTACATCCATTATTGACTTATCTTACATTAGTTAAGTTGATCCCATTGAGCCAGTAATTATGCAAATAATTTTAATGTCCTCAGGTACATCCAATATTGGCCACCAAACCATTTACATATTTACAACATCTCATGCTTAATAATTATTCTTAAGAAAATCTCTTAAATTAATTGCATCATATGCAACTATTTAAAATTTCTTAAAATAATTGCCCCAATGGAGGGCTCATGTTATAATTACTTTAATTATAACATTTCCAACTTAATCATTTGTTTGGAAGATTTTATGGTCATCCTAATTACTATTAAGGTCTCACTTTGCACATTATCCATTTACCATGCATATATCATATACTTGCATACATTCACATACATCTCATGCATTCATGGATAAACAGTAAATATGATATGATTATGGACTTTCTAAGGGATTCAATTCTGAGCCACCAAGAATTGAATTAGGGCATTTCTAGGTGCATTTCATTCATTCATTTTACAAGAGTTGCTGAAGGAGTACATAATCAACACTTGATCTTGAATTCCTCCCACTGGTCCCACTAATGCTCTTGACCTCCTTGATCTTCTTGCAATCCAATTACATAGTAATCCTTGGCATACCAAGGTGAATTTACAAGAACTTAAATAAATGAAATTACAGCCCAAAAATATACAACCTTATACATGCCCAAAATAAATTAAAATAAATTAATTAATTTACAATCCCAAAGAAACATAAAAGAAATAAATCCAATCACATTGGTCTTTTATAGTCCATGATCATCCATCATGCATATCACTATTTAACAATTAAATAAAACATACATACTTAAATTAAATTGAATATCTCATATTCAACTTAAAAATCCAGATTTGAATATAATTCAAACAAATTTAAAAATTCAGATTTGAATCACATTCAAACAAATTTTAAAATTCAGATTTGAATCACATTCAAACAACCTTAAAAATTCATATTTGAATAACATTCAAACAATTTTTAAAAATTAGATTTGAATCATATTCAAACAATTTTTAAAAATTCAGATTTGAATATTATTCAAACAACTTTAAAAATTCAGATTTGAATATGATTCAAACAACTTTAAAAATTTCAGATTTGAATCACATTCAAATAACTTTTAAAATTCAGATTTGAATCACATTCAAATAATTTTTAAAATTCTGATTTGAATCAAAATTTAATTGTGTGATTAAAACTCTAATTAAACAATTTAATTAGACCTAGGATGAGCTTTTAGGTCATACAACAATTACAAATTAAAAAGCCAAACCTTGCACACTCCATGGGAGGAGCCAAACCATGCGCACCCATGGTGCACTCCACCATGCCGCCACCTCTTTCATTCCAACCAGCAATGAATTGATCAACTTTTGATCAAATCACACAATCAAATCTCATATTGAATAATCTAAATGGCAAATACAGTGGCTCTGATACCAATTGAAGGAGCGAAAACATGAAAAACACAAGTTTATATCATTGAATTCAAAAATTTTCACCTAGGGTCACATGCATCATGCAAGATTTATTTTTATCTATTTAATTTCAATGATAAGAAACATATTAAAACTCTTTTAATATTTTTTTGGATCTGTATTTACCATTTAAGATTTTAGAATTAATCAGATTAATTTTAGAACCCTATATTAGATCAAGAACAAGAGCATTAACCACTTGATGCACTGCAGTGTAATTGGCACCTTTGGGATGCATGTTTAGGACACCAGATATTGTCCCTCTAGCTTGTCCACACAAGATCACCTATGGCAGCCCTTGAACAGCTTCTAAAGCTTTTCCTATTAATTAGAAAATCAAGTTTTGCCTTTTAAGAGATTAAAGATGTAAACAGAACACTAGAAACAATTTCTAGTATTTTTAATTCAAGAGATTGTTTGCTAATCTCTTGGAATTGATGAGAGATGAAGAAGAAGAGAAATGGGGACCTTAAGGGTGGCGGCACAAAGGGAGGCAGTAGCTGGTTGTAATTTTTCTTTTCGTAACAATAATTATATAGCTGGGTCACCACTTAAAACTCTTGCCACATGTCACTTTCTGATTGGCTCTAGGTTTAATTGACCCAATCACAATGTGCCAAGTGTCAAACCTATATTTAATCTTATTTTTAATCATCTTACATGATTGAAAGACATTTGGCAAGCTTATGTGTAGTGCCATGTGTCACCATCTCATGTTGCCACATGTCACCCTGTGAAATGACCAAAATGCCCTGTGTCTTAATTTTGAGTTCTTAACCCAAAATAATTATTTCTCTTCTTCTAATCAATTTATATCAAGTATAAATCAATTAATTAATCCTTATTAATTAATTTCTCATTAATTAAATTCATATTTAAACACTTTAAATATAAATTTAACTTATATTATACATCCAATAATCTAGATTTTGTTTCAAGTCATGCTAGGGACTTTGCAATATAATTGCAAACCAAACTTATTTAATTAATTAATTAAATCATATTTAATTTGGTGATTACTTGTGTATGTGTGTGACTTACTAGGCTCATCACTAATTGGCAATGAGATATGATATCAACTCTTAATATCATCAGAACTCTTTCTTATCATAAATGATTTCTCTAAACCATTTTATGCACCTCATAGACCATAGTTAACACTTAGCATAGCATGCCAAGGCCACCCAATTAGTAATAAGGTTTACCTTAAATGAACCTATAATCATATGTTACCATGCACTAGAATCTATCTGTTATAAAATCCTAACTCAAGCTGGAGTCATGGTTTATGTCAAACCCCATTTGCTATGAATATTATGTTCTCTTTTAATTCCAATTCTTGATTAAAAGATTTTCTCATCAGAAACCCTTTTCTGATTAAATCTATCTGTCCTTACCAGGAACTTGAAATATCAAGAATAATTAAATGAACATAGGATTTTATCCCTAATTACTTAGAGGAATAGATTCCATCTTGATCAACACCCACCTCCATATATAGCTAGTAGGAGCCAACACATGCCTATATACCCATACATAGTACAAGTATGAAAGTAGTATCAAACTCAAACCACCTATATAAAAGATAACTATGCTATCTCAGGTCTAAAGATTATATGCACTGATATGATTTATAATAATACATTTACAAGAGTAAACTCCATGTGCTTGTCATAAGTGTCACTGGTTCGACCTACTTATCATTTATAAGTGCCTATCATGTTTGTTATATGGCATGAGACTCACCATTCTATCTTATTTATATCTCATATAAATAACTTGGGAGCAAACATGAATACAATCTTTATGGATAAGTCATATCATTATTGTGAAGTATCCTCGATTGTGAACCTATTTATGATACTTTGTACTAGAACTACTGTCACTCATATTCTTAACAACTTAAGAATAGAATTTCTAATAAAATATTAATGGACCTTTTTTATTACGCATAAATATATTATGTAAATGGAAAAGTAGAAATGCCTTTTATTAATAAAAACATGTACAAGAAACATACTAAATGATATGCTCTAGGACATACTACTAACACAAAATACGTCTAAAGGAATCAGAAGGGTATACCTAACATAAATACCCACAAATAATACCAAAATACTGCTTTCAAGTCTCTCACTCGGCAGTCTTCTCCTTTCCTTTACCTACAATAGCATAAAGAAGCTATCGCTGAGTATATCACTCATTGGTGCACAACTAATAACTTTAAAACTTAATTTAAAACTTAATTTGTCAAAGCATAATAAATCACATTTTTCTTAAGCATGAAAACTTTACAATAGTTCTAAGTCCATAAAGGCCATTTATTAGAATAATATTTCAAATGAGAAATCACACTTCATAAATCACAATTCACAAAGCATTAGTGTTGCCAACATCAATATAAAGTTTAGGCCATGACATAAAATTTCATGATCAGTGTCGTGTTGTACACCACGACAAAGCAATCTCAACCTCAGTAACCGTTATTAATGAGGGAAGAACTAGCTAGCTAATTAGTACTCATGTAGTCTTACCCCACTAACCATTATTAATGGGAGACATAATCAATATCAATTATCAACCCCAAGTAGCCGTTACTACTGGGGAGTTCCGAAAGAGATGTCATGCTAACTGTGGTTTCAAAACAGTTTCCAAAAATTTCCCACTCAATAATCACATTTAAATTTATCATAATATCTCTATAAAGGTGGCAAGACCTAAATTTCTTAAATGTAAGAGAAAAACCATATTTCAATCAAAGTAAACTTGTTCAAAGCAAACTCATTCAATTTAACACATTCCAAGCAATTTATAAGTTTAAAAATGAAGAAAAGGTTAGTTGTGCACAAACCTTCAATAATTCTCCTTCCTTGTTACCTACTTCTCCTTGTCTGTTCCAACTTCTTTTTCTATTGAAAATACACAAATAAAATACCTCAATACCAATCTCAATTGCTGCCAAGAACTCATTACATGCATGTCTAATGCATCCCAAGTTAGCTTTGCAAATTTTAGAATATTTTGATTTTGGGACAGCTTGGTGCCCCAATCTTTGAACCCAATTTTTACCTAGTTTTGATCATAATTTAGTGAGGTGTTCCTCATGAAAATTGTTCATTTAGGTCTTAACTTTATTTTCCTTTTTGAATCACCTAATTCGGAGCTGTGTAACTCAAGTTATGACCAAAACGCGATTACTATTCACGTCATTGTTCATCCTGCAGATTCAGTTCTGGCAAATTTATCGATCCAACTTTGTTCAGCAATTTGATTAAGTTAAGTCCATAATTTGGTCTAATGTTCTTCATCCAAATGTTTTACTATGTCTTAGGTTTCCATCGGTTAAGAATCGCCTAAATCGGAGTTTTTTAGAGAGTTATTGCCATGCAAAATTTACTATTCATATGGTAAATCTACAGATTTCCAGATTTCTGTAGATTCGGTGATTCAATTTTGCTCAGCAATTTGATTGGGTTAAGTTCATAATTTGGCCTCAAGTTCTTCATATGAAATGTTCTACTATGTCTTAGGTTTCCATTGGTTCGAGAATCGCCTAAATCGGAGTTTTCTAGAGAGAGTTATGGCCATGCAAAGTTTACTGTTCATATGGTCAAATTCTATAGGTTCCACAATTTTATCTCCCATTTCAAGGCTCATTTCGGGTAGCTTAAGTTCATTTTTGGGGCGGGATATCTTCACGAAAATTTTAGCCCTATGTAACATCCTCACTTTAGCTAGTCCGTACAGTCTATTATTCCGATGACCAATGTCGATCCGGGTAGCTAGAATATTTGAAATTGTAAATAAACTAGAGCAAGGAGTTATAAATAAACCAAATAATGCTCATAAAAATCAAGGAAACATTTTAGGAAAGAAATGCACTAAGGTTAAATGAGCCGTAAACCCAGTGATGAGTGACCCAAAGGGGAAGTGACGGTGAAAGCCGTTAGCAACCCTAGACCCGAGGAAAACTTCATGAAATAATTTTTGGGACCTCAGGGAAGGATTATTGGGGTTCCAATGACAATAAAATGTTAAGAAAACAGAAAAAAAAAAAAATTTAATCCATCAGTAAACACAATTTTAGCTCGTTAAGCCAAACGGAGGGCATTTTGATCATTTCATCTTTAGAGATGATTTTTCGCCAACTTGTCTAGTTAAATAAATAATTTATATGACATAAATTGTTAATAAATATTATTAAAAATTTAATTGAAATTAAGTAGACAAGAAAAGGAAAGAAAATGAAAATAAATGGGATTTATTACATAATGCTTATGTAAGCATGAGGTAATTAAATTCCATAGCCAATCAAATTAAAGAGACACAATTATAATACATAAAAAATGAGGAAAAGAAGTCAGAAATTCTCGAAAAACCACCAGCTCTCTCTCCCTCCTTCAAGCCGCCCCAATGTTCCTCCATAGCCAAGCTTACCAAAGCTTGGATTTCTTGGTTTTTCACTAACAAAACCCTAAGTTGTCAACACAAAATCTTGCTCTTTCAACTTGGTGAAGCTTTTCAGAGCAAAAAGAAGTGTAAAGGAAGAGCTCTTGCAAGATTGAAAATAACTCCATTAGAGGTTAGTGACCAAACTTGCCTTTTCTCTTTAAATTTATATTGAAGGAGTAGAATTGAGTGTAAATTTACAAAGAAACTTAATAAATATCACATGTATGCCCATCCCAAATTTTCGGCAGCCTTGGATGTGGTAAGGTTTTGAGGATTTCATGGAACTAAAATGGGAGCATGGCTACCTTTAGTATTAATCTCTTGAGTGGGATAATGAAATGCAAGTTAAATGCATGATTTGAGATGGTTGAGTTAGATTTTGGGTATGAGATGGAGACTTTGTTCATGTATTGGTGAAAGTAAGTTTTAATGGTCAATTAGTGACCATTTGGCTATGTGTGATTAAGAAATGAAGTGGTTTGTGTCATGAAAATTGAAGCTATGTATGCTGCCCTTGGTGACGTGCAGGACTAGGTGTGAGTCTAGCAGGTTTGGGCAGCAATAACTGGAGTTGTGTAGGTTCAATTGGTGCAAGGCCAATTGGACATGAAACTAGACACATAGTGGCACAACTTTGATGAAGAAACCCTGCCTAGAAAACCAAACCAAGTTGACCTAAAAATTGCCCTAATCCGGGTGACCTGCATTCTGCCTAGGCAAAATGACTAAATGAATAGTATTTATTCATTTAGTCATCACTCAGTGTAGAAAGGTCCAATTGACCTGGAAGTTTACCAGCAGATATCTGAGACATAGACCTATAACTTTCATGAAGAAACCTAACCTAAATTTTGATCATAACATGTTCAAAAAGTGACCTGCAGTCACTGCACAAAACACTGTAGATTTGGTCAGTCCAGAAAATCTAGAAAGTTTGCAATCTGGCCAATTATGGTGTTTAGGCCATAACTTGAGCTACAAAACTCCAAATGGAATGATTAAAAAAAACAAATGTAATTAGACATGTCGCAAGGTGTTTTACCGTCACCTAAACAAACACTCACCGAAGTGGAAAAAGAGTGAGGAGTCACCACTTTAATTTTGAGGGAAATTAAAGAAAACCATTTGTGAAAATAAATTAAAATGAAACTACTTCAAAAACAGAGATTCTAGGTTCGGGGTCCGTAAACGGGTGGGGAAGGTGTTAGGCACCCCACCTCGTCCCTCAATGAGGGTGAGCAGATTTAACCTTACGCTCTTTATAAATTAAAATCGATAGTTAGGGGGGTTAGAATGAAGATGTTAATCCCTTTGATAAAAGGGAATATTTGATTTCTCACTAATTCGGGTTACCCAGATACATAAATAAATGAGACGACCCTTAGTAAGTTGGTATTGCATATCAGTTTTATTTAGGGGGTTACTTTGCGTATTGTGCTATCTTAGTTTGGATTTGAGAAAATCCGGGTAAAAGCTTTTTCAATTTCTGGGGATACTCTATTTAAAGTTTGAATGAAGGATCTCAGATAAAAACTTTTCTCCGATCTCTTTAAATGATTATTAAAAGTTTTGATTGAAGATCGGATGAGAACTCTCCTCCAATCTTTTTAAATATTTATTAAAACTTTTAATTGAGAATCGGATAAGAACTCTCCTTCGATCTCTTTAAATGATTATTAAAATTTTGATTGAAGATCCGATAAGAACTCTCCTCCGATCTTTTTTAAATATTTATTAAAACTTTTAATTGAGAATCGGATAAGAACTCTCCTTTGATCTCTTTAATATTGATTAAAATCTTGGTTGAGAATCGGATAAGAACTCTCCTCAGAATCGAATAAGAACTCTCCTCCGATCTCTTTTAATATTTATTAAAATTTTGGTTGAGAATCGGATAAGAACTCTCCTCTGATCTCTTTTAATATGCAATTTTAGAGTTTTGATAAAGGATCTCGGATAAGAACTCTCCTCCGTTCTCCTATTTGGTTTGGATGAGGATCAGGTAAGAACTCTCCCCCAACCTCTTGAAATTTAATTACGATCGTATCGCGCAAGGACCTTAGGCTAAGGGTTCTTACATCCGAAGACACTGGGAACCCGGATTAGACTTCTCTTAACTCATCGGTACCTTGTGACTATATAGGGGAAACCAGACTGAATTTTTACCGATCTCCTATGTGATCGCCTTACCAGTACCTTTCGGCAAGCAATATTTGCTCTATTTCATTTGCTAGTCTGATATTCGATTCTACTCCGACTCCCCACCTTACCTAGTCATCTTCTTGAGCTAGTCTAGTGGCTTGTCTTTATAATTTTCTCTGATTTATTATCCGAACTTTTATTTAAAGAAACTCTTGTGTTAAGATACAGTTACCAATATTTTGTCAAACTACCTATACGCTACCCGTAACCAGAACACCTACATTAGGAGATAATAAATGACCAAGAACAAATAAATAACATGAACTGATGTATCAAAAGATAAACTCAAGAGAATAACCACCTACGTGGGACCTTCTAACATAAGACAAACTTTAACGAAATTTACAAGCATAAAAAAAAAGGAAAATAAAGACAAACACTGGATAGGGAAACGGTTCAGACACTCACCTGTAGGAAGTTGAACCTATTGAACTAACTATGGAGTCACGAATGTTGCAGAGTTGCATGCTAATAGTCTGGGGACTAATGCTTGCTTTGAAATGAAGAATACCAAGTTAGAATGTAATCGAACCGGAATGACAATGAATGAGATTGAGCTCGGAAAATAAAAGTGGATATAAAAGTGATGAAAACAGAACTGAAACTAAGAAAGGGTATCGCAGAGCAATGAACAAATTGAAAATCAAGAGTTCTAGTGTCCAACACTCCTTTAAAGAAAAATACTTTAGAAAACTGGTTTCTGAAGTTTTTCTAGCTTAAAAATAGTAGAGTAGCAAAACTGAAACAATTTTTAGAGCCTTTCCACTTTAATCACCACCTTTTTTTTTTCGTTCCCCTTCCACAGTTTTCATGCCAGTATTTATAGGGAATGGGTGCTCCCAATGAAGGGTTAGGATTTTCTTTGAGGGAGATGGAAGGTTAGGATTTTAAAGGACATGATCTGATGCTTGGGAATTAAGGAGAATCAAGATGAACGGCTGAGATCCTTTTCAGAATATTTGTCCTTTCTCCTTTTTAATCCAACGGTTCCAAAACTTTCTTGTCAAGGGAGATCCGAGGGCTGGGAATAAAAGGCGCCAGTCTTGTCGCCTTCTCTTTTATCCAAGGTCTCTGTACTCATCCTTACAAGTTAGATCAACGATGGAGATCGAGATGTACAGGACTGTCATGACATGTCCTGGCACCTGTCAGTAATACGGGCGATTCTACAGATGAGGCGTGCGATGGAGATTTGATCTCGTCTGCAATGCTTTAACTACCTCGGCTATGATTATAACTGTAGTTATTGAAAGTTGTCTCATCCTTTTCTTGCTTTCCGATCTCTCATCCCTTCCGTTCTTTCCATTATGGCCTTTTTCCGATCTCTCATATCGAGCCCCTCTCCTGATCTCTCCCATTTCAGCTCCTTCTCGTCCATCCGAGCTGATCCGGTCAAAGCATTTATTACTTTGATTACCGAGGCACCCACTTCGATTTCTGCTAGTAATAAATGCTCAAACCCTTCCTATATATATGCCTTCGATCAGAAATTTCTCCCACATTCTATTTCTTCCTATTTCCATCCCTCTCCCCTGCTGTTCTAATTTTCCGGCAACATTATTACCACGGCGACTGCTTTTGATCTTTTTTTGGCTATTTTCTCTGCTTTCCGGCTAAAGATTTATGATCTCGATGATCAGAAAATCACAATAACCACCTTTGATGACAATGAGAGAACTGGACTAATTTACCGATCCAGATCGAGAATGTCGATCATGTTGATCACGAGTCGGGCAACCGATCTAATCAGCAAACCGATTTCGGGCAAGAAGACCGCTAATTTCCCTCTTATCATTGGTGACTGCCCTTCAAAGTTCATTTGGCTCCTCACCACATCGGGAGTCCGAACCGCGGCTCGGTTCCAAGCGATAACATTGACAATGGCCTCTTTTATCCTCATGAGAGTCATAGTCACCCCATCTGAGCTTTACATCTATCCGGTGTCGATGGCTGGTTTCCTGCTCAAACACATCTTTTGATTCAGCCACGAGACTAGGCTTTGACATCGGTGTTTACTAGGTAGGATGTACCGCTGATCTCAAAAGATCGCCCAAATGATGTAATCTGACCTTTAATGTGACTCGATCTTTAGAGATCGCCCAAATGATGTGATCTGACCTTTAATGCAATCCGATCTCTTGAGATCACCCAAATGATGTAATATGACCTTTTGGAAATGAAATCTTATTTTGACAATTATCGTTTTATTATTATTGCATTGGTTATTTTTCGATCTCTGATGTGTTTATCCGATCCGATTCCTAACTGACTAGCCCTTAGCCGATCTGTAATTCTAAACATCTACCTTTATTTGCCGGTCTTTAACCAGTCGATCTCTCCTTATTTAATTATGGAGTTTTCAGAATATTCATGAGACGTGTCAGAAAAAGCTAGCGAATCCCACTAACCGATGCGACGCTTGGGCACTGTGAGCATTAAATGCTCAGACAGGTATAAATAGGGGATGGGTCAGCCATTTGCTCCCTTATGTCATTTTCAGTGTCTCGTGAGCGATTCCAAAATTCTCTCGTTTTTCAAGTTCCTCCAACACTGATTACACTCTGGTAAGGGTTTCGATCTTTCTTTTTAGTTAAATCTTCTCTTTTCTTTGAAAATGAGTGGTGCCGAGGGTCAGAAAGCGTCGAGCCCCCCTTCCGTTCATGTCTCGTGGTCGTCAGATGAAGTCGAGGTGGTCGAACCGAAAGAGCGGTCTGAACTTCCTACATCCTCCGTTCCTGCCCGTGGTCAAGCGACACCCTTAAGACAAATGCAGACATCAGGGAGGGAAAGCCTTCCCATAGATGAGCTACCATCAATCCTTTAAGAAACCGATCTGCAGACGATTAGCCAAGAATATAACCGTCAGGCCGACTCATACGAGCACATCAGATGCCATGGCGATCTCCGAGCTGATCATTTCTTCGAAGAAAATGATATGATCATGATATACGAAGAACAATTAAAAGCCGGGCTGTGGTTTTCTCTCGATGACTTCTTCAAGGAAGTCCTGAAATTCCACCAAGTATGTGTAGCTCAAGTACATTCGAACTCATGGCGGATCGTAGTAGCCTTTAGAGGCCTCTGCCGAGCTAAGGGACTCAGTCCAATAGCGAAGGTGTTCACCGAGCTACATAGGCTAACTCGTCGAAAGGACGATGAGTATTGGTTCTTTCAGGCGAAGTCGCATTGCAGGCTTTTCACCGATCTACCTGCCTCACTGAAGAATTGGAAGAATCGCTTATTTATTATGAGGAGCAAGATTACGAATGGTTTTGAGGGTTTTCCATGTAGCTGGCTACATCTGGGCCCCTCACTTCCGAAGCGTATCACCTTGAATAGGGAAGAGGGCATAATGGTGATGGAGCTGAAAGACTAGGCGGCCACTCAGAAGTTTTCTTGTTTAGATGCGGTGACGGCTGAACTGCATCATTAGACAATGCAGCTAATTATCGGTGAAGAACGCGGGCTTCAGCTCTCTGACCTCGGCCTTGGTACTTTCTATAGCTCTGACCTTTGAGCCTTAGCCAACTCACTAACTTTTCTTTGTGTAGGTATGGCGAGCGGCGAAGCTTCCAAGGAGAGCCGGAAGCGGAAGAGTGAGTTCTCCAGAAAAGTGTGGGAGATGAAGTACGCCGAGGCCTCTCAGATGACAAGGCACGATCCAAGGGAAATGCAGGGAGGTTCATCCCGACCCTCAGGATCACCGGTTCCTGAAATAGAAGTGGTTCGGTCTCCTCCTTGACATGAAGAGCCACCAGCACCTCCACCAGTTGCTTTGAGTGCGAAAAGGGGTCCTTCTCAACCCACTTCGAGGACCCTTTCCCGCGACGCTCAGGTCCTAATCCACTCCCTGGAGAAGAACCGGACTGTTCGGGAGAATCCGGGTTTTGCTAAGGCTTTGGGGGCCTCCGTCTGCCTTTAGGAAGATCGGAATAGGTTGACCCCGAACAGTCTCGACGATATCCTGACCTAGACTATGAGCCTGAGCGTGGAGAGTTAGGTGAACCAACATATCATCCGAGAAAAGGTTCATCATTTAAAGCAGGAGATCCAGAAGGTGGGTCAGGAAGCGGCTTCAGCCTGAGCCCAACTTTCATCTGCCCAAAACTACATAGCTGAAATTGAGGGGCGGATGAAGTTCTACGAGGATAAATTAGCTGAACAGGCTCATGTTCATGAGGAAGCTCGGGCGCTCCGAGCCCCCAATGTCGCACGCCTCACTGAAGAGCTCAGAGCAAAAGAAGAAGAGGCAGTGACGAGGGAGGCCGGGGCTTATGTGAACGCCCATGGGGATCTTTTGGCAGAGCTCAAGAAGCGTTATCCCGAGGAGGACTTCTACTGGATGGTGGATCGGCTCCCCAAGACGAAGAGGATAGGGAGGAGGAGGCTGAGGGTGATAGAGAGGGTGAACACAATGTAGAACAGGCTGGGGGTGATCCTCCAGCCGAATAACTTGTATTTTTATTTTGAAATGAAATGAAGTTCTTTTTTTTGTTCAATGACTTGATGAGATCAGAAAGAATCTAAGTTGTATAAGCACCTAACTGTCTGAACCAATTAGAACATCAAACTTAAAAGTGATTATTAATCCAAGTATAAGAGGTCGGAAAAAAATTATAAGCATGAGATCAGCTGAGAGCAAACACCGAACGGGACTTAAGATTATTAAAATTGGAAACCTGATTTGAACACTTATGATCGGAAGCATCATTAAACCGGATTAAAGCCTTAACTTTATTAAACAATTATCCATAAAATTTTAAAAGGGAGATCGAAAATAAAACTGGATGGCACGAAGACCTAATATTAGTTTGATTTCGTTTAACGAGAGATCAGAAATGTGACTAATTGGCCAAGAGGCTTAATAATTGATTCAATAGATCGGTAAGGATTTGAGCGATACGGAAACTTGGTATTGGTTCGGTTTCTTTGGAGAGAGATCAGAAATGTGATCGTCTGGCAAGGAGACTTGGTGTCGGTTTAGATCCCCATGAAGAGAGACCGAAAATGAATGGAGACTTGGTGATGGGGATTGATTTCACAGTTTATTGATTTCGGGGATCGACCAAAATATGGTGTCGACAGCTGCCCCTCTTTACATAATTTCTATCGAAGGAAAAAAAATTCCCATGTAGGAATTATGTAAAGATTCAGACCCATATTTTGGACGACTTAAAATTTGAAACTCAAATTTAAAGTTAGGAAACTAAAACCCACTCAGGTCGGCGACCCAGAAGTTAATAACAGGAATTTAAATGCTGAAAAATTAAAATCAACTTAGATCAAGGAACCAGAAGTTGATAATGGAAATTTAAATGCTGGAAAATTAAAGTCAACTTAGATCAAGGAACCAGAGGTTGATAACAGAAATTTAAATGCTGGAAAATTAAAATCAACTTAGATCAAGGAACCAGAGGTTGATAATAGAAATTTAAATGCTGGAAAATTGAAATCAACTTAGATCAAGGAACCAGAGGTTGATAACGGAAATTTAAATGCTGAAAATTAAAAATGCTCACAAAATAAGCCTAACCTGACACAAGAAGTTCTTCCGTGACAGAGTGTACTTAACAGGATCCCGAAGGTTAACGATTAATGGAGGACGAGTTTCAACAATTGACCTACAACTTCCCTTTTCTTACTCACTTCTCCGGATGCCCCTTTTCTGCTCTCGACTTTCTTCCGCTTTTGTGGAAAGTGCCCTTGCGAGTTTTCACTTTCC
The DNA here is from genome assembly GCF_030052815.1 of Hevea brasiliensis. NCBI lineage: Eukaryota > Viridiplantae > Streptophyta > Magnoliopsida > Malpighiales > Euphorbiaceae > Hevea > Hevea brasiliensis. The sequence continues at coordinate 68,872,839 of NC_079493.1, read as the reverse complement.
CTTCCGTTCATCCAACTATAAGCGCCCTTCTGGGTTTTCACCTCTAGTTTGTTTTTTTTTTTTTTTTTTTTTTTTTTTTGGCTATCGATCATCCCCTGTAAGTTTCTTAGCAAAATACATGAGGTTATCAATGTCTAAATCCTAATCTTATAATAAAATTTTAACAAATTAATAGCGCATAGAAAACAGCATTAGAGTGTGAATATATGAGAAAGACAAAGCAAAAAGATAAATTAAAATGCGAAGAAGATAGATCGAAGTAAAAGGATGACTTTATTATGGCTTTATTATGGCTTTGAGAAACAAAGGTACAATTTCAAAGAAAAAGGGTACAAGGATAGATCTCACAGATTCTTTGTAGTTAGCTTTGAAGTCTCTTAACTGCCATTATTTCAAGTACTCTATTAACGAAGATTGATGCCGTGATGGTTTATTTTTCGTTCCTTGGTCCCATGTCTTCTTCCTTATTCTTCCACTTTCTGGTTCTAAGGGCGCCCTTTTGGGTTTTCACCCTTAGATTTTATTTTATTTTATTATTAATTTTTTTTTGCTCCCTCTTTCAGGGTGCCCTTTCGGGTTTCACCCTTCACTCATTTTACAGAAAGCGCCCTTCCGGGTTTTCTCCTCTTCACGCATTTTGCTAGGGGCGCCCTTTCGGGTTTTCACCCCTACCCCCTTTTTTTTTTTAGGCATAATATCTCCGGACAGTGTCAGCATTCACGGGTCTTGGGAATTCTTCACCATCCATATGGGACAAGATTAGGGCCCCACCAGAAAATGCCCTTTTGACCACATAGGGTCCTTCATATGTTGGTGTCCATTTACCACGGGCATCATTTTGATTCTGAAGCACCTTTTTCAGGACTAGATCCCTGGGTTGAAATTCACGTGGGTGAATGCCTTTGTTAAATGCCCGAGCCATTCTTCTCTGGTATAACTGCCTATGACATGTTGCCGCTAGCCTTTTCTCGTCTAGCAAATTTAATTGGTCGAACCTTGACTGGATCCACTCTGACTCATCAATCCCTGATTCCTTCAGAATTCTTAAAGAAGGAATTTCCACTTCAATAGGTAATACAGCTTCCATCCCGTAAACTAGTGAGTATGGGGTTGCCCCAGTTGACATCGTTACGAAAGTCCGGTATGCGTGAAGGGCGTAGGGAAGCATATCATGCAAATCTCCATAGGTGACTGTCATTTTTCAAATTATTCTCTTGAGATTTTTATTTACAGCTTCTACTGCTCCATTCATCTGGGGGCGATAAGGTGAGGAATTGAGATATTGGATCTTGTATTGATCACATAATCTTTGGATCTTCGGACCATTCAAATTCTTGGCGTTGTCAGTGACGATCTCACTGGGGAGGCCGTGTCGGCAGATAATATTATTTCGGAGGAACTTGAGAAATGTGTTCTGTGTGATGTGGGCATATGATGTCGCTTCGACCCATTTAGAAAAATAGTCAATAGCTACCAAGATAAATCTATGCCCATTGGATGCCTTGGGGTTGATGGGACCAATCACGTCGATTCCCCACATTACGAAATGCCATGGTGAGACGAGGTTGAACAATTGGTGAGGCAGAACATTTATCGGATCCACGTAGATTTGACATTTGTGACACTTCCGAAAGTATTCGATGCAATCCTTCTCCATAGTAGTCCAGAAGTATCCTCGTCGCAAGATTTGCTTAGCCATCATATGTCCATTAGCATGGGTGGCACAGTTCCCCTCATGAGTTTCGAAAAGGATCCTCTTTCCCTCTTTTGCATCCACGCATCTCAACAATTCGCCGTTAGAGCTCCTTTTGTATAGAATTTCTCCACTGGGGAAGTACCCCAAAGCTAATCTCCGGATCATTCTTCTTTCGTTTCTACTTGCCCCTGGAGGGAATTTTCTGGTTTTGATGTAGACCTGGATGTCATGATATAAAGGTTTACCATCTGTTTCCTCCTCGATCATGAAGCAGTACGCCGGCTCATTCCTTGCTTTGATCTGCAATTCCTGAGTCATCTGCCCTTCTTCTATTTGAGCCATAACAGCCAGGGTGGCTAAGGCATCTGCGAATTGATTTTTGTCCCGACTGAGGTGAGTGAAAGAAATTTCTTCGAATTTCTTGATCAATTCCAATAGGTACTTCTGATATGGGATTAACTTCGAATCCTTGGTTTGCCATTCTCCCTTGACTTGATAAATGATCAAGGCTGAATCTCCATATACCACCAACTGTAAACCCATCACACAAGCTTCGTATTCTGTGACATTATTGGTACATTCAAACCTTAACTTGATGGCTATTGGGAAGTGTTTCCCATCGGGTGATACCAGTACTGCTCCAATTCCATTACCAGACAAATTAACAGCTCCGTCGAAATACATTTCCCACACATCAGCTGGCTCTTTTTCTTCGCTGTTGACTTCATTAACATGCTCATCAGGGAACTAAAATCCAAGGCTTCATAATCCTGGATTGGGTTTTGTGCTAGGAGATTAGCGATTACGCTGCCTTTCATAGCTTTTCGGGTCATATAGACAATGTCATATTGAGAGAGTATGACTTGCCACTTGGCTATCCTTCCCGGCACAAATGGGCTTTCGAACACATACTTAATAGGATCCATCCTAGAGATGAGCCATGTCTTATGATTCAACATGTAGTGTTTAAGTCGATTTGCCGCCCAGGCTAATGCGCAATTAATGACTACCTTGACTCGCAATCATTGAACTTCTTGCTCAGGTAATAGATAGCCCTCTCTCTTCGACCGGTATCATCATGTTATCCCAAAACACATCCCATTGAATTCTGTTGGACAGCCATGTATAGAATCAACGGTCTTCCTATCTCCGGAGGAACCAATATCGGCGAGTTTGACAGGTACTGCTTAATTTTCTCGAAAGCCTCTTGAAAAACCGAATCCCATTGAGTGGTGTTGTTCTTTCATAGTAGTTTAAAGATAGGCTCAGCTTTAGCGGTGAGGTTGGAAATAAATCTCGAGATGTAGTTCAGCTTCCCCAGGAAACTGTGTACCTCCCTTTCTGTCTTTGGGGATGGCATCTCTTGAATAGCTCAAACTTTGTCTGGATCTACTTCTATTCCCTTCTCACTCACTATGAATCCCAACAACTTTCCAGATTTAGCTCCGAACACACATTTGGTAGGGTTCAATTTTAGCTGATACTTCCTGAGTCTCTCGAATACTTTTCTTAGCACCTGCACATGGCTTTCTCCTTCCCTAGATTTGATGATCATATCATCCACGTACACCTTCACTTCTTTGTGCATCATATCATGGAATAATGTGACCATAGCATATTGGTAGGTAGCGCCTGCATTCTTTAAGCCAAATGGCATTACCCGATAATAGAATACCCCCCACTGAGTGACAAAAGCGGTTTTCTCCTTATCCTGTTCATCGATGAGGATTTGATTGTACCCGGACGCTCCATCGATACATGAACATCTGCCCAATCCTACGGCATTGTCTACTAGCACGTCTATGTGCGGGAGAGGGAAATCATCCTTCAGGCTTGCTTTATTAAGATCCTTGTAATCAACGCATACCCTGACTCTTCCGTCTTTCTTCATTACGGGGACAATGTTAGCTATCCATTGAGGATATTTGACTACTTCCAGAAACCCAGCATCATACTGCTTTTTGACTTCATCCCTGACTTTGAGCAGCGTGTCAGGGTTCATTCTTCTCAGCTTCTGCTTTACCGAGATCGTTTCGGGAATTAGGGGAATCTTGTGTGTCACAATCTAGGGGTCTAAGCCAGTCATATCGTCATAGCTCCATGAAAATACGTCAAGGAATTCTTTGAGCAGACTGACCATATCTTCTAATTTTGCACTCTCCACAACTTTAAGTTCTCTTCTTATTTCTTCTGTGCCAAAATTCACGGTGTGCATTTCGTCCCTGTAAGGTACCAGGGAAGGGTCATCTCTTTCATCCCTTTCTTCTATGAGTTCCTCCTTAGAATCACTTGAAGTAATGGCAGTTATGGGGATTTCAAAATTAACAAGAGGAATTTGTGAGTCTATTAGATTATTTAGTATTAATTGATGAATGGTCCTGAAGAAATGAAAGTGGAATATATTACGAAAATGGCAAAACAAGGAAAAGAGAATTAGATGTAAAAATGTGCTATTAATCCATTAATATTTGCATCATAAGAAAAGGGTCCATTTACAGTATTACACTTGTCATCATGGACAAAATGATCAAGTGTTGATAGCCAAAAGTACTTTACTCGAAATTGAGTACAGGAATGTCCTCTGCCATCCAGTTGTCCAGTTCTTGCCCTTCAGCTATTGGCGAGACTAGAGCTTCATACAAGGAATCGAGATGGATGACATCAATGGATGGTTCATCGGGTGATTCTTCAGTTTCTGCCGGATTTTCAATAACCGGCTTGGTGAAGACCTCTGTGATTTTTGGGACTACCTTCATTTTCCCGATCTTCTGATCAAATCTCTGATCCTGAAGCATACTTCTCATATAGAATCGTCCATCCATGAGGGCGTCTTCCTTATAACCCAATCCGCAACGACCAACCTTTTGGATAACTGGTATAGGTTCGACAATCCCCTGTAATGTAGCACCTAACCCCTTGCCCATCTCATACCCATTCTTCAGCATCACCTTCGCTACCATAGCCATAGCCCCTTCATTCTTGGAGGTGGTTTATTGTAATTCAAGAGCCTGGAAAGAGCTTTCCAATGATTCCTCAACTGCTTCCACATAAGGAAGTGATTGCGGCTTGGTGACCAGCATGGCCTCCTCCCCCTTCACAATGATGATCCTGCCATCCATAATGTACTTAATTTTCTGATGCAGGGTTGAAGGTATGGCATTTGTTGAATGGATCCAAGGTCTTCCTAGCAACATAGTGTATGCAGGTTCAATGTTCATCACTTGGAACGTGACATTGAAAGTGCATGCGCCGATTTGGAGTGGCAAGTCAATGTCTCCTAGAACCTCTCTCCTCGTGCCGTCAAAAGCTCTTACCACCATAGCATTTTGACGCATGTTCGACCGGTCGACTGGCAGCCTGGCCAAGGTGGCTTTAGGCAAGACGTTGAGCGCAGATCCATTGTCAATGAGGACCTTGGCAACTATACAACCTTTACACTTCACCGTTACATGCAGAGCTTTAGTGTGCTTTAAGCCTGCAGGGTCTATTTCTTCTTCTGAGAAAGTGACAAAACTGGATGCCTGAATTTGCCCCACTATCTTCTCGAATTGCCTCGGTGTGATGTCGGGGTTTACGAAGGCCTTACCTAGGATACTCTGCAAGGCTTGGCGATGCACCTCCGAACTCAAAATTAGTGACAGCAGTGAAATTCTAGCAGGTGTCTTTCTTAACTGTTCAACAACATCGTACTCACTTTGCTTCATTATTTGAAGCAACATCTCCTCCTCTTCGTTTGATCTGGCAGGTTCTCCTCTCTCTTCTTTCTCAATCTCCTCTTCCATATTCTCTGGTGGCTCTCCAATTTTTACTTTCCCTTTCTTCTTTTCCTTTTCTTCACTCCCGTAACATCTCCCACTTCGGGTTATAAATTCAACTTCTTGCTCAAGTGGGGAGGATTTTGTGGTAGTAACGGGCTGGGGGTTTGATTGGGGAGTAGCATTGCTAGAGGGTCCGGCGTAAGTCATCTTGAAGTGTTCATGAGGAGTAAAGCACGGTTTAGGAGGTGCTGAGGGCGAAGCAAGGCTAGGAGCTGGTGTATTGCTCAATGCTCCTTGGGTGAAAACTTGGAAGTTATAGTTCCACGGTACAGCATGGGTGTTCGTGACTGGGAGCTGGGGCGGGATTCGGATAATTGTTACTGGTGGTGATGATGCTGGGGCAGAGAAGGTCATTTTGTGGTTAGAGGTGGAGGCATTCTGGCCGAACCGGGCTGTATTTACTCTGCCCTCCATTTTTGACCTTGCTTGGCATCTTAAGACTTTGAGGGACAGCAAGTTCTGGACCTCTTGTTTGAATTCCTCACAAATTTATAGCTCATGGTTAGCTGCTCTTCCGTGGTAGGGGCATCTTGTATTGTCTTCAGGTTCTGTCCTTTGAGGGTAGAGGTATCCTTCCCTTACTGCTGTTGTAAAAATTTCCTCAAAGTGAGGAACCAGTTGATCTACCTCCAAGGTTGACCCTTCTCCTTTCGAATATATCATATTCGCACTATTGCCCATACCATGATTGGGCAATGGGTTTGAGGTGACATTGGGGAGGGAGCCATTCCCTTCGATTTTCAACCACCCGTTTCTAATTAGAGCGTGCACCCTTCCCCTGAGTGCTCCACAATTATCAGTAGAGTGCCCCTGTGCCCCTCCATGATACTCACACCGGGCACCGGCATCATGCCACCTGGGATATGGTGGCTGAATTGGGTCAAGGGGAATCGGCACTATTTGATTTATACCGACGAGGTATCGGTATATTTCGCTGAGTGGGAGGGGAAGAGGTGGATCAGGGTTTCTTGGTGGTCTTGGGTTATTTTGGGGTGGTCTGGGTTGAGTGGGTTGAGGAGGTGGTCTGGGCTGGTAAGTTGACGGTGGCGGATGTTGTGGGCGTGGGTGAGGATAATTTGGAAGAGGGGGTGGAATATTTGCAATGGTTGGGCCATGAGGGGGAGGATATGGCCGGTAGTTATTTGGAGGTAATGAAAATTGGGTGTTCTGTCGAGTGATGGAATGCACATCACCCTCTTTCTTCTTGCAAAAACTGGCAGCTTTCTTTGCAGGATTCTCAGTCAACTCCTGTAGTCGTCCCATCTTTAAGTTAGCTTCTATGCTCTTGCCGGCTTGGATAATGTCCGAGAAACTATTGGAGGTGTTCCCAATCATCAGATTGAAATAAGGTGCCTTCAACGTCTCAATGAACAGAGAGCATAGTTCATTGTCAGTCATCGGAGGATATACTTCTGCGGCTTTCTCTCTCCATCTCTGGGCATATTCTTTGAAACTTTCCCTGTCTCTCTGCACCAGGTTTTGGAGGTCTCTCCTTATAGGGGCAACGTCGCAGTTGAACTTGTATTGTTTCAGGAAAGCGTCAGCCAAATCTTTCCAGGAGCGTAATTTGCTCCTGTCTAACTGAATACACCACCTCAAGGCTACCCCAGAGAGACTCTCGTGAAAGAAGTGAAGCAGGAGTCTATTGTCTTCCGTCAGGGCAGACATTTTAGCGATATAAGTGGCCAAGTGAATGCGAGGGTCTGAATTCCCAGTGTATTTGTCGAAGTCCGGGACCTTGAACTTAGGTGGCACCAATACATCAAGCACCAATCTTAGTGACGCCACATCAACTGAACCATACATGTTCAGTCCCTCTATCACTCTTAATCTCTCTTCTAGAGCGGACAGCTTCTCATTTTCTCTCGTTTTATTTTCCACTCCTACTGCATGAAATACTTCCCCAGTTGGGAAATGAGGGGCAGAATGAACCGGAGGGATCAGGATTGAAGGGTATGGCTCTGCATTTGGTACAGTCGGGTAATGGGAGAAAGGTGGGTCATTATTCAGGGGAGTCGAATTGACGGTAATTGTCGGATCCGGGATAGGTGGCTGAAAGGTGAACGAGGTTGAAGCATGATGAGAATCAACCGTTGTAGGAGGTGGGGGAGGTAGTGGTAAGTTAGGCTCTGAGGCAGGCTTATTATGGGACATCTCTCTCATTAGTCTCATGAGCTCTGAGACCTGGTCTTTTAACTCGGACACTTGTCCTTGTAGGTTTTGGACTTGTTCCTGGTCTTCCATTAGCCTTCTTGTTCATGACCTTGTTAAGTACACTCGTCTGGGTTGAACTGTGTGTCTAGTCAGGCTTGCTTTGTTTGAAGCAATGTTGATTTTCTGTAGGAAGTAAAAAGTTTTTAATGAATTTCGAATTTTGTAAAAAAAATTCAAGGTCCTAGTTTGGACAAAGGATACAGTGGCATGTGAGAGCTAAAAATGAAATTTGCAGAAGAATAATTGCATCAATTTTATCATGGCATCGTTCGATAGTCCGATGGTGAATGACTGGATTGAATGAGCATCAATGATACCTGTCCATATGGCCCATCCAATTTTTCGTATAACCCTAGTGAGGGGGTTCCTACAGGAGTCATACTATTCATTCACAATTTTGCTAGACAATGGCCCAAAGTTGTTCCATTAATCGAATAATTCATACATGGCATTCTTTACATTGGCCTAGGCTCAAGGAGACTCTTTATAATGTGATGACATTTCCTGAGATATACATATAGCCTTTCTTCTTATCTGGCGGGGTTGAATACTCTCAGGGCATACTCGGATTTAGGTAAGACTTCTTGTTTCCCCTGTGCTATCATTCTCTCCAGCTGATCAACATTTTCTTTTAGCTCTTGATAGAGGGTGGCTTGTCTCTCTTTTTCCTTCCTTTCTTTAGCGCATTCTCTCAGTATATCATTGATAAGATGTGCTTGCTCCTTCAGTTCAAGCTTTTTCTTTTTGCTTTCTTGTTTACACTCCTCCATGAGTATCTCCTGATATTTCATTTTCTCTTGAAGCTTACCATTCTGTACTTTTGCTTCTTTCATTGTAGCTCGGAGAGAGCTCTTTTCCTCTTCCCACCGCATTTCTTGTTTCTCAAACTCTGTCTTTTTGGACCTTGCTTCTTCCCTTAACCTTTTTACTTTTATTTTGAAGATCTGTTGTTGGTCCTCCAACTGTCTTATTCATTCTTGTAATTGCCGATTTTTGGTATCCACCTTTTATAGAGAGTCAGACAAACGAGCACTAGCTTATTCTGAAAGGATGTTTTGATGAGGGTCGCTACCTTCGAATTTGGCTGGATTTGCAGTTAGGTGTCCTTGATCCCTGCCAGCCTTCCATTTAAGATAATCGCCCATGACACTCGGACCTTTAGGCGACCTTTCCATCATAGTGATGTTTTTCCAGGATTTGCGAGCTACTTTCAACTCTTCTTCACTATCGAGCTCATGATAGAAATGACCTTGGTGATATTCTTCAATACTGATTGCGGACTGGGTTGAGCCGAACTGCCTCATTACTAATACTGGCATGTAACTTGTGTGTCCGGTCACTCCAACTAGGGACACTGAACGATTACCCCCTGTGCTGAACAAAATGGGTTGACCCGACGTCCACAATTTCTTCCAACAATAGTTATGGATGTTGAAGCTCAGAATCCGTTCTTGCCACTGCAGCTCGTCCTTTGGGCTGATTACTAATCTGGTCATCTTCTCGATAAGAGGCTGGTCAAGATACCAAGTTAACCCCTTTGTCTATACAGGACACATGTGACTGACGATCCAGAGGTGTAACAATTGAGAACAACACTTGATGGACCCCTTGCCTTGTTGTCGACAGTAAGTAAGAGTCAATAAAGTCTTTGTAAGAATTGGCGGTATCGGGTTGACTTTTTGTTTCTCTACTGCCCAAAATATCTCCACAACACTGTCGGTTATAATTCCCGGAGACCCTAGGAACAAGATCAAGCCATAGATCCCCAAAGCAAGTGCCAATGAAGCTTGCTCCATTGTTCATCGTGGATGTATCGATCTAACCACTTCCTGAGGTAAGTCCAATACCATCCATGCGTGTTTCCTTTGACAGTTTCCCTTGCCTTTGCTTCTTCCGAGGGAATCCCCAACATGTGTGCGAACCATTTCCAGGTCTGCCTATGTTCAAGGTGTAGGTAGATCCGATTCTGCACTGCATAAGGAATTTCTAGCAATGCCTGATATTCTTCCATAGTGGGGGTAGTATCGATATCATTAAAGGAAAACACCCCATACTTGGGATTCCAAACTGGCAGTATGGCCTTCAATACCGGGACTTGGACTTTGACTCTCATCAAGGGCGCAATCCTTCCATATTTTTCCTCAAATTGTGCCTTGACCTGATCGGGAAGCGACCTCCAACCATTAGATAGATCCTCGAGACCGATCATTTTGACTTCAACTTTGCTTAGGTTCAATGGAGGTAACGGGCTAGTATCTGCCCTGGTGACATCACTTTGCAGGGGCAATGAACTATGAGGCGGTTCGGACCATAGTTTAGCATTTTGTTCCGGTCTAGGAATTTCTTCTGCCGATTGACTCGAAGATGCCATGTTAAAAATGATACTTATTCTTTTACAGACCTTAATTTGGTGATGCCTGTAGGGAGAACTTGTTAGCAAGACAATTTCAGGTAATTTTGAATTATACTGTTGGCAGGGTGACACCTACACGTTTATCAAAGGAGGAAAGCATGTAGGTCCTCCTAACAGTATGATCCAAGATTACCCTCAAAATGAGAACATAAAAAAAAAAAAAACAAACAGAATAGGGTGAGAGCAAGTATGTCCCTTTTGTCCTGAAATAGGGAGAGTCCTGATACCGGATAAGTGCTACCTAATCGGATAGTTCTATCTTATGAGGTAGTTTGCTACAGCTTCCAGCTATTGTGGTGGTTTAGCTCAAGGTCTAAATTTCTAAAAGCTACAGGTTCCCAAATTGCCCCCACTGTAAATAGCAGAGCCCCATTTTATCACCATGATACTAACGGGAGAGTTCCACAGGTATCACAGTAAATGGAATGAGTTTCAATTTGAGCAGAAGCGTTCACGAATACTAACGGGGTAAAACCCACAGGTACCGCTACATGACTCCCTCCTATTTTCCTAAAAGGGTAAGAAAGCCCGGGTATAGGGCTGTAGTGTGTGAGGACATTGTGTGAGTGTTTAGTGTGTGAAGGGACACCTTTACCTCTTCCCAGTACGGGGGAGTTTTTCCTTTCCTTTTTTTTTTTTAAGACAAAGAGTGCTGTAGGGAATAAGACAATCGAGATAAGCAAAATGGTTAGTAAAAATAATAATAATCAATAGATTGAGATTTTCCAGTTTTGTAAATTAAACCCACCTAACTACAGTTTGAGCATAAAATTAAATCTTGCTTTGGGACCTCTAATCCTAGATTAAGGTGTAAAAAAGACTCCCCAGTGGAGTCGCCAAGCTGTCGCAAGGTGTTTTGCGGTTGCCTAGACGAACACTCACCGAAGTGGAAAAGAGTGAGGAGTCGCCACTTTAATTTTGAGGGAAATTAAAGAAAACCATTTGTGAAAATAAATTAAAATGAAACCACTTCAAAAACAGAGATTCTAGGTTCGGGGTCCGTAAACGGGTGGGGGAGGTGTTAGGCACCCCACTCGTCCCTTAATGAGGGTGAGCAGATTTAACCTTACGCACTTTATAAATTAAAATCAATAGTTAAGGGGTTTAGAATGAAGATGTTAATCCCTTGGATAAAAGGAAATATTTTATTTTTCACAAATTCGGGTTACCCAGATACATAAATAAATGAGACGACCCTTAGTGAGTTGGTATTGTGTATCAGTTTTATTTAGAGGGTTACTTTGCGTATTGTGCTATCTTAGTTTGGATTTGAGAAAATCTGAGTAAAAGCTTTTCTGATTTATGGGGATACTCTATTTAAAGTTTGAATGAAGGATCTCAGATAAGAACACTCCTCCGATCTCCACATATTTATTAAAATTTTGGTTGAGAATCGTATAAGAACTCTCCTCCGATCTCTTTAAATGATTATTAAAATTTTGATTGAAGATCGGATAAGAACTCTCCTCTGATCTTTTTTAAATATTTATTAAAACTTTTAATTGAGAATCGGACAAGAACTCTCCTATGATCTCTTTAAATGATTATTAAAATTTTGATTGAAAATCAGATAAGAACTCTCTTCCGATCTTTTTTAAATATTTATTAAAACTTTTAATTGAGAATCGGATAAGAACTCTCGTCCAATCTCTTTAATATTTATTAAAATCTTGGTGGAGAATCGGATATTCGATTTCAATATTTGCTCTATTCCAATCTCTTTAATATCGCAATATTTGCTCTATTTCATTTGCTAGTCTGATATTCGATTCTACTCCGACTCCCCACCTTACCCAGTCATCTTCTTGAGCTAGTCTAGTGGCTTGTCTTTATAATTTTCTCTGATTTATTATCCGAATTTTATTTAAAGAAACTCTTGTGTTAAGATACAGTTACCAAAATTTTATCAAACTACCTATACGCTACCCGTAACCAGAACACCTACATTAGGAGATAATTAAAGACCAAGAACCAATAAATAACATGAACTGATGTATCAAAAGATAAACTTAAGAGAATAACCACCTACGTGGGACCTTCTAACATAAGACAAACTTTAACGAAAATTACGAGCATAAAAAAAAAGGAAAATAAAGACAAACACTGGATAGGGCAACGGTTCAGGCACTCATCTGTAGGAAGTTAAACCTATTGAACTAACTATGGAGTCACGACTGTTGCAGAGTTGCATGCTAATAGTCTGGGGACTAATGCTTGCCTTGAAATGAAGAATACCAAGTTAGAATGTAATCGAACCGGAATGACAATGAATGAGATTGAGCTCTGAAAATAAAAGTGGATATAAAAGTGATGAAAATATAACTGAAACTAAGAAAGCCTATCGCAGAGCAATGAACAAACTGAAAATCAAGAGTTCTAGTGTCCAACACTCCTTCAAAGAAAAATACTTTAGAAAACTAGTTTCTGAAGTTTTTGTAGCTTAAAAATAGCAGAGTAGCAAAACTGAATCAATTTTCAGAGCCTTTCCACTATAATCACCACCCTTTTTTTTTGTCCCCCTTCAACAGTTTTCATGCAGGTATTTATAGGGAACGGGTGCTCCCAATGAAGGGTCAGGATTTTCTTTGAGGGAGATGAAAGTTTAGGATTTTAAAGGACATGATCTGATGCTTGGGAATTAAGGAGAATCAAGATGAACGGCTGAGATCCTTTTCAGAATATTTGTCCTTTCTCCTTTCTAATCCAACGGTTCCTAAACTTTCTTGTCAAGGGAGATCCGAGGGCTAGGAATAAAAGGCGTCGATCTTGTCGCCTTCTCTTTGATCCAAGGGCTCCAGACTCGTCCTTACAAGTTAGATCAACGGTGGAGATCGAGATGTATAGGACTGTCATGACATGTCCTGGCACCTGTCAGTAATGCGGGCGATTCTGCAGATGAGGCTTGTGGTGGAGATTTGATCTCGTCTGCAATGCTTTGACTACCTCGGCTCTGATTATGACGGCAGTTATTGAAAGTTATCTCATCCTCTTCTTGCTTTCCGTTCTCTCATCCCTTCTGCTCTTTCCATTATGGCCTTTTTCCGATGACTCATGTCGGGCCCCTCTCCCGATCTCTTCCATTTCAGCTCCTTCTCCTCCATCCGGGCTTATCCGATCAAAGCATTTATTACTTCGATTACCGAGGTACCTGCTTCGATTTTCGCTAGTAATAAATACTCAACCCTTCCTATATATATGCCTTCGATCAGAAATTTCTCCCACATTGCATTTCTTCCTATTTCCATCCCTCTCTCCTGCTGTTCTAATTTTCCGATAACATTATGACCACGGCGACTGCTTTTGATCTTTTTCTGGCTATTTTCTCTGCTTTTCGACTGAAGATTTATGATGTCACACCCTACCCCTCTGTAAGGCATAACATGATCCCGTAGTATACCTAAGGAATTACCAACTCCGTCTACTGATAACCTATTAAATACACTACAAGGGATTTTCAAAACTTTTCTTACTTCTTTTACAGTGGTGAGCACTATTTACAGGTGTTAAAACCTTTTTGAACTGGAGTGATAGAATTGACACATTTGAATTATTTGGAATTTCTGTAAAAATTTTGGCAGAGTGCCCTCTGTATTTTGGATAAAACAGTTCTTGTAAAACTCAGAAAGCACTTCAATATGTATTTGCAAATCTCAACTCCAACATATTTCTCAACACAACATTTTTCTCAACTCAAATCCGCAGTGATTTTTCAAAGACTGAGATACAAGAAATACAATACAAAACTATTCAAGTAAATGAAATCTCAAATTTACATTTACAATAATTTACATTTAATTACAACCAAAATATTTTACAAGAGTTTCTATACAACTGCTCAAATAATTTACATACATATTATTACATGCATACATCAAAACCTATGTACATGGGTATACCTATGATATACCTGGAGTTGATCTGAATATATCTTCAAGGAAATTTACTTACTTCTCTATGCTCTTCTTACCTGCGACAGCATACAAAGCTATCGCTGAGTGGTGAACTCAGTGGTGCACAACTATAATTTAAAACATAGTACAATATACATTGACAAAATTTACAGTAAATAATTTGGAAATCTGAATACTCATCAAATTCCAAAACTCAAAATATTCGTTGCCAATAATGTGAATCATTTGTATAAAATGACTTCGATCATAAAATTGAATTTATCAAATCATAACTAACCCTTTAGGTAATCCCAACAAAATCAATTATACATAAGTCATAATTGAAATCACAATTCTTTACCATTCAAAAGCCATTCTGTATCTCAAAAATCATACTGTATCTCAAAAATCATACTGTATCTCAAAACTCATTCTTTATCTCAAAAATCATTCTTTATCTCACTAACTATGCAAGACTAATCCGAAAGGGCCATATTCGATGTGATTCTAACTCCCTATGGTCGGGGAGGTCGAATCAGATTCTAACTCCCTATGGTCGGGGAGGTCGAATCAGATTCTAACTCCCTATGGTCGGGGAGGTCGAATCATCGTGCACAGTACCATCACAATAATGAATCTTCCGCAAGGGCCATAACGATAAAATAAACTTAGATCTAACCTCAAATCAGAGGAAAATCTAAGCCTGTGCACGTACCATGGTAATCAAAACACAACTAACTCCATTGTCTTCTCAACAAATGAGAGAGACGGCTAATAACCTAGTCAAGCATCTATAGTGAGATATAAAACAATATCACAATCATTTTAGTGAGCATAAATCACAATATAATTCGATTCAAAGTCAATTTCAATATCCAATAATTTTTATGCTCATCACAATTCAAATCATAAATTTACATTTTTCCATGAAAATTACCATCACAATTCAAAACATGTTCTATCACAATTTTCCAAAACATAATTTATTCAATCCATAACAATGCTTAATACTTGTGGAAATACCATTTCACAAAGCTAAATTCATACATACTATAACAATTTTCAATAATCATTGAATTAAATCCAATGCTTGTTAAACATAATACATAAGAAAAATATGTCATTTAATCATATGAAATATTTAAACAAAATTAGTTAAAAGCTAGTTGTGCACAAACCTCTGATGACTGTCCCCCTGGTCTGGACTCAGTGTTTCCTTCCCTTTTGCTGAGTCCTTGTTAACTGAGAAACACAATTTGAAGTGTTTCAGTGCTAAATTAAATTGTCTCTATTGATGGTGTTTGGTAAATAATGCACTGAACTCAATTATTCACTTAATCACCTAATATACCGACCCTCGTTGCGTTTTAGGTAAATTAGGTTTTAATGTCGTTAATATGTCACATTCGATAGGGTTTTAGGTTTGGTACATTTTACCAAAGTCATTTCCTTGTTTAGTGCATTTTAATGCAAATTGCTGGATTCTGGGACACTGGTTTGACCTAGCCGGACGATCTAGTTCCCTCAGTTTTCGGGTCTCGGTCGAAACTATAAACTTGTAGATCTAGGTCTTATTGCACGCGGGGCAAAATTTTAGGTCAATCCGAGTTAAGTAGACCAAGTTATGGTCATTACACTATTGCTGGTCAAATGGTATCAATTTAGGTCAATTTTAGGTCAATTTGGTCAACTCTGGTTCGGCCAGTTTTTGGACCCGAACTTGTGCAAGCTTTTTGACTTGCTTCTGGTCATTTCTGGGTTTTGGTGTCTTCATAAGACTTGTAGGTATGGGTCTTAACTATTCATAGTTAAAATTTCAGGTCAATTGGACCTGCTTTGAGTGAGTTATGGCCTAAACACTCACTGCTGCCCAATTAGTCATTTTTCAGGTCCTAATTGCACCTAATCCGAATTGGTCATTTTCTTAGGTCACCAATCTCATACATAGTTATTAATTTCATTAACTTTTGTGATTTCCATTGACAAACTCTAAATTCCATATTTTCTGCATCATTTCAGGTGTTTGGATGAAGTTCCAAGGTATAGGAGTATAAAAGAAAGCTTAGAAAAACACAAAGGGAAGAGAAGTGTTTCTAATACACTTTACATGGGTCGTGTAAGCAAAGACATAGACCAGGTAACCTGTTGCCAAAGGAAAGCTAAGAAAGAAAAGGAAGAAACACAGTACAAGGGCAGTGTAATTAGACCCATGTAAATCATAGCAACCCATGTAAGTCTCTGCCTGGCTAGGTTTGAAGAATTCTCTGAAGAATGAAAGTACATGAGTCATGTACTTGGACCTGTGTAACCAATTGCGCCCCATGTAACCTTCTATGACGTCGCAAGATGCAAACCTTCAGAACTCTAGTTAGTTACACGGCCCTGGGTTGTGTAGTGATACACGGGTTGTGTATCAATTGGTAGGCAGCTTCCTGATGTCGCTCCAGCTGCAGTTTTTGATAGAGAGAATAGACTCTTAATGCCTTAGGGACTCTAAAAACCTAACCCTAGGCCATTTAATATAATTAGAGGCTACAAATAACAGAAAGAAAGGAGAGAAAAAAAAGAGAAGAGAAAGGGAAATCCCAGAGCCATATAATCATTTTCTCATAGCCATCTATAAGAGCAGGACATCAGTATCAAGGAGTAGCCTTCAGCTGAAGTTCTACAAGATCAAAGCTGTAGATCCTTTTCGGTTCTTTCGTTCTATTTCTTTTAAAAGATTTTTATTATCTTTTACTTTATTTTTATCATGTTTGCTAAACTCACCATGAGTGAGTTGTTAGTAGTATGCCCTAGAGCATATCATTTAGTATGTATCTTGTATATGTTTTATTAATAAAAGGCTTTCCCACTTTTCTGTTTACATAATATATTTATGTGTAATAGAAAAGATCCATTGATATTTTGTTAAAAATTCTATTCTTAAGTTGTTAAGAATATGAGTGACAGTATTTCTAGCACAAAGTATCATAAATAGGTTCACAATCGAGGATACTTCATAATAAGGACATGACTTATCTAGAAAGATTGTTTTCATGTTTATTCCCAAGTTATTTATATGAGATATAAATAAGATGGAATGGTGAGTCTCATGCCATATGACAAACATGATAAGTACTTATAAATGATAAGTAAGCCGAACCAGTGACACTTATGACAAGCACATGGAGTTTACTCTTGTCAATGTTTTGTCATAAATCATATCAGTGCATATAATCTTTAGACCCAAGATAGCACAGTTATCTTGTATATAGGTAGTTTGAGTTTGATACTGCTTTCATACTTGTACTGTGTATGGGTATATGGGCATGTGTTGGCTCCTACTAGTTATATATGGAGGTAGATGTTGAACAAGATGCAATATGTTCCTCTAAGTAAATAGAGATAAAATCCTATGTTCATTTAATTGTTCTTGATGTTTCATGTTCCTGGCCAGGACAGATAGATTTAATCAGAAAAGAGTTTCTGATGAGAAAATCTTTTTAATCAAAAACTGGAATTAAAAGAGAACATAATATTCATAGCAAATGGAGTTTGACATAAACCATGACTCCAGCTTGAGTTGGGATTTTGTAACAGAGAGATTCTAGTGCATGGTAACATATGATTATAGGTTCATTTAAGGTAAACCTTATTACTAATTGAGTGGCCATGGCATACTATGCTAGGTATTAACCATGGTCTATGAGGTTCATAAAAGGATTTAGAGAAATCATTTATGGTAAGAAAGAGTTCTGATGGTATTAAGAGTTGATATCATATCTCATTGCCAATTAGTGATGAGCCTAGTAATTCACACACATACACAAGTTATCACCTAATTAAATATGATTTAATTAATTAATTAAAGAGTTTAATTGATTAATTAAATAGGTTTGGTTTGCAATTAGATTGCAAAGTCCCTAGCATGACTTAAAACAAATCTAGATTATTGGATGTATAGTATAAGTTAAATTTATATTTAAAGTGTTTAAATATGAATTTAATTAATGAGAAATTAATTAATAGAGATTAATTAATTAATTTATATTTGATATAAATTAATTAGAAGAAGAGAAATAATTATTTTGGGTTAAGAACTCAAAATTAAGACACAGGGGAATTTTGGTCATTTCGCAGTGTGACATGTGGCACCATGAGATGGTGACACATGGCATGAAACATAAGCTTGCCAAATGTCTTTTAATCATATAAGATGATTAAAATTAAGATTAATATAGGTTTGACACTTGGCACAATGTGATTGGGTCACTTAAACCTAGAGCTAATCAAAGGGTGACATGTGACAAGGGTTTAATGTGTTAACCTAGCTATATCAGTGTTGTTATGAGAAAAATAAAAAACAACTAGCAGCCACACTCCTTTGTCACGCCATTTTGAAGCTCTCCCTCTCTTCCTCTTCATCTCTCATCAATTCAAGGAGATTAGCCATCAATCTCTTGAATTAAAAATACTAGAAATTGTTTCTAGTGTCCTGTTTACATCTCTAATCTCTTAAAAGGCAGAACTTAATTTTCTAAATAATAGAAAAAGCTTTAGAAGCTGTTCAAGGGCTGCCATAGGTGTTTTTGGTGTGGACAAACTAGAGGGACAACATCTGGTGTCCTGAAGACGAATCTCAAGGCGCAAATACGCTGCAGTGCATCAAGAGGTTAGTGTAATCATTCTAGATTTAATCTAGGGTTCTAAAATTAATCTGATTAATTTAAAATCTTAAATGGCAAATACAGATCCAAAAACATATTAAAAGAGTTTTAATATATTGTTTATCATTGAAATCAAATAGTTAAAAATAAATCTTGCATGATGCATGTGACCCTAGGTGAAAATTTTTGAATTCAATGGTATAAACTTGTGTTTTTCACGCTTTCGTTCCTTCAATTGGTATCAGAGCCACTATATTTGCCATTTAGATTGTTGATTATATGATTTAATTATGTGATTTGATCATAAGATGATTGATCCATTGCTGGTTGCAATGGATGTGTGGCGACACATATGGTGAAGCCACCATAGGTGGCGGCAACAAAGGTTCTTCAAGGTGGTGCAAGGTTTGCTTTTTAATTTACAATTGTTGTATGATTTAAAAGCTCATCCTATGTCTAATTAAATTGTTTAATTAGAATTTTAATTACACAATTAAATTATGATTCAAATCAGAATTTTAAAGGTTGTTTGAATATGATTCAAATCTGAATTTTTAAAGTTGTTTGAATCATATTTAAATCTGATTTTTTAAAGTTGTTTGAATAATATTCAGATCTGAATTTTTAAAAATTGTTTGAATGTGATTCAAATTTGATTTTTTAAAAATTATTTGAATGTGATTCAAATCTGAATTTTTAAGGTTGTTTGAATGTGTTTCAAATCTGAATTTTTAAATTTGTTTGAATGAGATTCAAATCTGAATTTTTAAATTTATTTGAATCATATTCAAATCTGGATTTTTTAAGTTGAATATGAGATATTCAATTTATTTTAAGTATGTATGTTTTATTTAATTATTAAATAGTGATATGCATAATGGATGATCATGGATTGTAAAAGACCAATGTTATTAGATTTATTTCTTTTATGTTTCTTTGGGATTGTAAATTAATTAATTAATTTTAATTTATTTTGGGCATGTATTATTAAGTTTGTAATAATTTTTGAGTTTTAATTTCATTTATTTAAGTTCTTGTAAATTCGCCTTGGTATGCCAAAGATTACTATGTAATTGGATTGCAAGAAGTTCAAAGAGGTCAGGAGCATTGGTGGGACCAGTGGGAGGAATTCAATATCAAGTGTTGATTATGTGTTCCTTCAGCAACTCTTGTAAAATGAATGAACGAAATGCACCTAGGAATGCCCTGATTCAATTCTTGGTGGCTCAGAATTGAATCCCTTAGAAAGTCCATGATCATACCATATTTACTGCTTATCCATGAATGAATGAGATGTATGGGAATGTATGCAATTATATGATATATGCATGCTAAATGGATAATGTGCAAAGTGAGGCCTTAATAGTAATTAGGATGATTATAAAATCTTCCAAACAAATGATTAAGTTGCAAATGCTATAATTAAAGTAATTATAACATGGGCCCTCATGGGGCAATTATTTTAAGAAATTTTAAATAGTTGCATAAGATGCAATTAATTTAAGAGATTTTCTTAAGAATAATTGTTAAGCATGAGATGTTGTAAATATGTAAATGGTTTGGTGGCCAATATTGGATGTACCTGAGGACATTAAAATTATTTGCATAATTACTGGCTCAATGGGATCAACTTAACTATTGCAAGATAAGTCAATAATGGATGTACCTGAGATTTTGAGCATTGGGGGCTAGGTAAAGGATTGAACCTCACATGAGATGTGATGGGCAAGGAGTTGCTCACTTATAGTTTATTGTAATTCCAATAATGGATGTACCTGAGGATGATCAATAGAATTATAAGAATTCAATCACCCACTAGAAATCCATCCAACTAGGATTTTCGTTTTCTACTTTTGAAGTGAAGGATTCGCTAAGTTAGTGGGAGGACCATTTTGATTAAAAGACCATAATTATTTTGGTTAATTACTTGATATATTCTCTAATTAATCTAGTTATTTTCTGCTATTAATTTTCTGATAATAATGAGCACAGAACAACCACCACTATCCAATATACTTGCAAGCATACTTGATCGCAATAGGTTGACAGGACCTAATCTCTCTGATTGGCTAAGAAATTTGAAACTTGTCCTGAACCTTGAACATATAGGATATGTTCTAGATTCAAATGTTCCCGGTCCCTTACCTCCAGAGGCCATTCAAGAGGAACATGAAACTTTGGACAAGTGGAAGGAGCATGATATGAGAGCTAAGTGTTACATGTTTACTTCCATGAGCAATGAGTTACAGAAGCAGCATGAGAACATGCAGAGTGCAAGTGAGATCCTCCTTCACCTACAAGAGTTGTATGGTGAGCACAGTAGGAATGCTAGGTATGAGATATCTAGGCAGCTGTTTCGCATGAGGATGTCTGAGGGACAGAATGTTGGGGATCATGTCCACAAGATGATTCAGCTGATTAAGCAGTTGGAACATCTTGACTTCAACATGGATTTCCAGCTATAGACGGATTTGATCCTTCAGTCCCTTCCTGAGTCTTTTGGGAATTTTGCGATAAATTTCCATATGACCCAATAGGAATGCACCTTAGCTGGTTTACTCAACATGCTAGTTATTGCCCAAAAGAATATGCTGGGCAATAAAGGAAAAGAGGTAGCTTTGATTGCATCTTCTTCTACTGGAAAGTCCAACAAGAAGAAGGGCAATAAGAAAAAGAAACCTCAGATTCCCGGTCCTTCTAAGAAAATAGCTAAACAGAAAGGGAAGACTAAAGCTGATGGAGGCAAAGGAAAGTGTTTCCACTACCAGAAAGGGCACTTAAAAAGGAACTGCCCAGAGTATCTTGCTTCTCTGAAGGACAAGAAGGATAGACCTTTGGAAGGCATGTCCATATCTTGTTATTTAGATTCTGATGATACTCATAGTTCATCTACAGCTTGGGTTTTAGATACTGGTGCCAGTTCTCACATTTCTAATGATATGCAGGAACTAGCAAATAGTAGCAGCTTGCGTTCTCAAGATGTTAGAGTCCGGATTGGTAATGGCTCAACTGTTGAAGCTTTAGCCATTGGATCTAAATCTTTTTACATGTTTGGACATGTTTTGTGTTTGGATAAAATTTTATATGTACCTGATGCTTTTAAGAACATCATTTCTATATCTAGTTTGACTAGAAATGGCTATGAATTTTAGTTCACAGATGATGTTTGCAATATTTATTTTGGAAATAAATATGTTGGCTCGGGTTATATGAATGATGGTCTTTATTATTTGGATAATAATGACAAACGCAAATTGAATGCAAGTGATATAAAAGAATGCAATGCCATAGTGAAAACCAACTCAAGTTCAAAATATATTTGGCACTTAAGGTTATGTCATGTTGCAGAAGATAGGATAGCAAAATTGGAGAAAATGGGGATTTTATCTTCATTGGGCTCTGAGCCTACTCCTACTTGTGAATCTTGCCTTCAGGGCAAAATGACTAGATCACCCTTTGTTGGACAAGGGCTAAGAGCTGAAAATATTTTGGAGCCAATAAATAGTGATGTATGTGGTCCATTTAAGGAAATGGCTAGAGGCAGTTTTCATTATTTTGTTACCTTTACTGATGATAAATCAATGTTTGGGTATTTGTATTTGATAAAATACAAACATGAATACTTTGAAAAGTTCAAAGAATTTAAATCTGAAGTAGAAAATCAATCAGGAAAGAGTATTAAAGCTCTTCGATCAGATGGTGGAGGTGAATATTTGAGTACTGAATTTGACGAATACTTGAGAGAGCACGGCATTGTTTCCCAACTGACTCCTCCAGGAATGCCACAGCAGAATGGTATATCTGAATGGAGAAATCGTACCCTATTGGATATGGTACGTAGTATGATGAGCTATACTGATATGCCAATCTCCTTTTGGGGATTTGCATTAGAATCAGCTTTGTATATTCTAATAGGATTCCATCAAAATCAGTTTCTTCCACACCTTATGAGATATGGCATGGAAGAAAATCAAGTCTTAAGCATGTTAAGATTTGGGGTTGTCCAACTTATATCAAAAAGCTGAACAATGATAAATTGGAAACCAGATCAGAAAAAAGGTTGATTTGTTGGATATCCAAAAGATAGTTTTGGATATTATTTTTATTTGCCTACTTCACAAAAGGTTGTGATAAGTAGAGATGCCACATTTCTTGAACAACAGTTTGTTCAAGAAAGAGGCAAAGGAAGGCAAATAGAGTTGGAATTGGAGAATTCTGACCAATCAACAAATCAGATGGATATAGATCCATCTAGTCAACCTATACCTATTTATGAAACATCTACAGCTTTTCCTCGTAGAACAACCAGGGTATCTCACCCACCAGTGAGATATGGTTTCCTTCATGAAGAAGAACAAGAGTTATCTACTTATGAAGAAGTAGATCTTAGAGATGATCCACTCACCTATGAAGAAGCTATATCATATATAGATTCTTCAAAATGGATTGATGCTATGAAATCTGAGATTGATTCCATGTATAAGAATCATGTTTGTGATCTTGTTGACCCACCTGAAGGTGTTGTACCTATATGGAACAAATGGGTTTTCAAGAAGAAAATTGGTTCTGATGGAAAGGTAGAGACCTATAAGGCAAGGCAAGTAGCGAAAGAGTTTCACCAAAGGCAAGGAATCGACTATAAGGAGACTTTCTCGCCTGTTGCCATGCTTAAATCAATTAGGATTCTATTAGCAATAGCTGCATACTATGATTATGAGATTTGGCAGATGGATGTCAAAACAGCTTTTCTCAATGGATACATTGAAGAAAACATTTTTATGGAACAACCTAGGAGTTTTGAATCCCAAGATGGTTTCAAGGTATGCAAGCTAAAGCGATCCATTTATGGGTTGAAGCAAGCTTCAAGGAGTTGGAACATCTGTTTTGATGAAGCCATTAAATCCTTTGGATTTATAAAAAATAAGGATGAGCCATGTGTATATAAGAAGGTTAGTGACAGTGCTATCACTTTCCTTGTCTTATATGTGGATGACCTATTGTTGATGGGTAATGACACAGGTATATTGACAACTGTAAAGATATGGTTGTCAAATACATTCTCCATAAAAAGACTTAGGGGAGGCAACCTATATTCTTGGGATTCGCATCTATAGAGATAGAGCGAAAAGAATAATTGGTTTATCCCAAAGTCTATACTTGGAAAAGGTGTTAAAGATGTTTAACATGCTTGATTCCAAGAGAGGATTGTTACCAGTGAGACATGGTATCCATCTTTCTAAAGAGATGTCTCCAAAGACACCTGAAGAAAGAGATAAAATGGTCAGGAATCTATATGCTTCGGCTATTGGAAGTTTAATGTATGCAATGTTGTGTATTAGGCCGAATATCGCATATGTTGTTAGATTGACTAGCAGGTATCAATCCAATCCAGGTTTGGAACACTGGATAGCTGGCAAGAATATCCTTAAGTACTTGAGAAGAACTAAGGATTTATTCTTGATTTATGGAGGTGGAAACTTGCAATTGGATGGTTATACTAATTCTGATTTCCAATCAAATATCGATGATAGAAAGTCTACCTCTGGATATGTGTTCATTTGTAATGGAGATGCAATCAGTTGGAAGAGTTCCAAACAGAGCACGACTACAGATTCCACTACTGAGGCTGAGTATATCGCTGCATCAGATACTGCAAAGGAAGCTGTTTGGAGAAAGAAGTTCGTGATAGAACTTATAGTAGTTTCTTCCATTGAGTCAGCAGTTCCACTACACTGTGACAACAATGAAGCAGTCATACAGGCTAAGGAACCAAGGTCTCACTAGAAATCTAAAAACATAGAAAGGCACTACCATAATATCAGACATATAATTGGGCAAGGCAATATAGCTATGCAGAAAAATAACATCAGCTGAAAAATTCAGCTGATCCATTCACTAAGCCTTTGTCACAAGCTCAGTTAGACCGACATCTTGGGAAGATGGGTCTAAGGTATTGTAATGAATGGCTCTAGTGCTAGTGGGAGATTGTTAGTAGTATGCCCTAGAGTATATCATTTAGTATGTATCTTGTATATGTTTTATTAATAAAAAGCATATCCACTTTTCCGTTTACATAATATATTTATGTGTAATAGAAAAGGTCCATTGATATTTTGTTAGAAATTCTATTCTTAAGTTGTTAAGAATATGAGTGACAATATTTCTAGCACAAAGTATCATAAATAGGTTCACAATCGAGGATACTTCATAATAAGGACATGACTTATCCAGAAAGATTGTATTCATGTTTGTTCCCAAGTTATTTATATGAGATATAAATAAGATGGAATGGTGAGTCTCATGCCATATGACAAATATGATAAGTACTTATAAATGATAAGTAAGCCGAACCAGTGACACTTATGACAAGCACATGGAGTTTACTCTTATCAATGTTTTGTCATAAATCATATCAGTGCATATAATCTTTAGACTTGAGATAGCACATTTATCTTGTATATAGGTAGTTTGAGTTTGATACTGCTTTTATACTTATACTGTGTATGGGTATATGGGCATGTGTTGGCTCCTACTAGTTATATATGGAGGTAGATGTTGATCAAGATGGAATCTGTTCCTCTAAGTAAATAGAGATAAAATCCTATGTTCATTTAATTGTTCTTGATGTTTCAAGCTCCTGGCCAGGACAGATAGATTTAATCAGAAAAGAGTTTCTGATGAGAAAATCTTTTTAATCAAGAACTGGAATTAAAAGAGAACATAATATTCATAGCAAATGGAGTTTGACATAAACCATGACTCCAGCTTGAGTTGGGATTTTGTAACAGAGAGATTCTAGTGCATGGTAACAAATAATTATATGTTCATTTAAGGTAAACTTTATTACTAATTGGGTGGCCATGGCATACTATGCTAGGTACTAACCATGGTCTATGAGGTTCATAAAATGATTTAGAGAAATCATTTATAGTAAGAAAGAGTTCTGATGGTATTAAGAGTTGATAACATATCTCATTGCCAATTAGTGATGAGCCTAGTAAGTCACACACATATACAAGTTATCACCTAATTAAATATGATTTAATTAATTAATTAAAGAGTTTAATTGATTAATTAAATAGGTTTGATTTGCAATTAGATTGCAAAGTCCCTAGTATGACTTAAAACCAAATCTAGATTATTGGATGTATAGTATAAGTTAAATTTATATTTAAAGTGTTTAAATATGAATTTAATTAATGAGAAATTAATTAATAGAGATTAATTAATTAATTTATATTTGATATAAATTAATTAGAAGAAGAGAAATAATTATTTTGGGTTAAGAACTCAAAATTAAGACACAGGGGCATTTTGGTCATTTCGCAGTGTGACACATGGCATGACACATAAGCTTGCCAAATGTCTTTTAATCATGTAAGATGATTAAAATTAAGATTAAATATAGGTTTGACACTTGGCACAATGTGATCGGGTCACTTAAATCTAGAGCTAATCAAAGGGTAACATGTGGTAAGGGTTTAATGTGTTAACCTAGCTATATAAGTGTTGTTATGAGAAAAATAAAAAACAACTAGTAGCCACACTCCTTTGTCATGCCATTTTGAAGCTCTCCCTCTCTTCCTCTTCATCTCTCATCAATTCAAGGAGATTAGCCATCAATCTCTTGAATTAAAAATACTAGAAATTGTTTCTAGTGTCCTGTTTACATCTCTGATCTCTTAAAAGGCAGAACTTGATTTTCTAAATAATAGAAAAAGCTTTAGAAGCTGTTCAAGGGATGCCATAGGTGTTCTTGGTGTAGACGAGCTAGAGGGACAACATCTGGTGTCCTGAAGACGAATCTCAATGGCACAAATACGCTGCAGTGCATCAAGAGGTTAGTGTAATCATTCTTGATTTAATATAGGGTTCTAAAATTAATGTAATTAATTTTAAAATCTTAAATGGTAAATACAGATCCAAAAACATATTAAAAGAGTTTTAATATGTTTTTTATCATTGAAATCAAATAGTTAAAAATAAATCTTGCATGATGCATGTGACCCTAGGTGAAAATTTTTGAATTCAATGATATAAACTTGTGTTTTTCACCCTTCCGTTCCTTCATGAGTAATTTTCATATTCTGGAATTAGGAGAGTAATACTTGTAATCATTATTATGGACTGACATTATGTTTTGTTTACTAGATTTGAGATTTGTTCCTTGATTTAATTTCTTATAATCTTAATTCATGTTATGTGTAGGTACCCACTAAGTACTGATTACAAATATTAATTAAAGGACTAAAAGGTGAAGATTAATATTAGAAAATCAAGATTTTGAACTTAGGAAATCTGACCTAGAGATAGGCTGATGACCTTTGTGGAGTTCCAAAATTAGTCAAAAATCTTAAAGGGTTTTAATTAATCTAATCGCCATGAAAGTAGGGTTTAGGTTAATTAAAATACATCCTAGGTGCCTTGAGAGAGGACTTGAGATATCTTAGGATTAATTTCCATCAAGGCAAACAATTCCCAATCTACTAAATAGACGAGATTACGTCCATAGTAAGATTAAAGTGTGAAATCTTAATTCGAAAATTATTTCAAAATAGACTATTGCATTTAAAGTTTATTATTCTAGCATTTAAAATAAACAAGTTTCATTTCCTCATTTTATTTGATAGCCTAGATAGTCAAAATCACTGTGTAGTTTGGTATTTACTGATTAAATTCCTTATGGGACAATACTCTACTCACTACTTTATTACTTATACGTGATCCGTGCACTTGCAGAGTTGTAAAATCAGCAAACAAGTTTTTGGCACTATTGCCGGGGAATTTAATTTTAGTAATATTAAGCGATAAGTAATTTAGCTGACTTAAGCATTTTCATTTATTTTTTAATTTTGTTTAAAATGTTTCATTCTCTTATTCTTTCTCAGGTGATTGGTTTGGTACATGACCAGAACGAGACCAGAGGAAGAAGTCTTTGATTTGGATCCAGAGATAGATAGAACCCTAAGAACTATAAGGAGGGAGAGGAAACATGGAAGACAAGATCAAAGAAATCCAGAAATTCCAAATATGGCCAATAATAACAACAACAAGCCGAGACTCTTGAAGGATTACGGAGCTCCCTTTATACAAGGATTCCAACCTAGTGTTACAAGACCCACATTGGATGCCAACAATTTTGAATTAAAATCGGCATGGCTCTAGATGATCCAATAGACCCAGTTTGGGGGTTCACTAACAGAAGATCCGCACTACCACCTCCACTGCTTTCTTGCCCTTTGTGACACATTCAAGATGAATGGAGTCTCTGATCAAGCCATAAGACTCAGAGCATTTCCATTTTCCCTTCGAGATAGAGCAAGGAAGTGGTTACTTTCTCAACCAGCTGGAACATTCACCACTTTGGAAGACCTCTCACAAGCTTTTCTAGTAAGGTACTTCCCACCTGCAAAGACTACAAAGTTGAGAGTTGAACTCAATACCTTTAGGTAAAGGGAAGGTGAATCATTCTATGATGCATGAGAGAGATATAAGGACCTACAAGGTGAATGCACACACCATGGCATAGAAGATTGGCTCCTGGTTTAGAACTTCTATAATGGGCTACTACCCTCTACAAGGAACACAGTAGATTCAGAAGCAGAAGGTGACCTAATGGAGAAAACAGTAGATCAACCACTTAAACTTCTAGAGAGGGTCGCATATCACAACTATGAGTGGTCAAATGAAAGGAGAAATACAAGGAGAACAGCAGGGATCCTAGAAGTGGATGCCCTAAGCATGATAAATGCTCAATTTAACTAGCTTACAAAGAGGCTTGATAAAATGCAAGCCAATGCTATAGGGATGAATGGTCAACATGATGACAGCTATGGAGGAGGATACATGGGTTCAAAGTATAATAGCTTCAGTGAACTCCCCACAGAACATATGAACTATGTGAATAACGGAGGGAACTTCAACCAAAGACAGCCCCACAATCTATATTTAAATACATACAACCCTGGATGGAGGAACCACCCAAATTTCTCATGGTCAAATTCACAGAATCAGCCAATGAACAAATAGCAAGGGTACAGACCACCAGTGCTCCCAGGATTTCAGAATAGGGGACAAAAACCCTACACAGCCACCGCCACCCCCTCAGAACCAATAGCCAGAATCAAGGTCGACTATGGAATCCATAATGGAAAACTTCCTAACAGCCCAGTAATAGCAAAATGAAATGATCAAATAGCTAGCTTCCATAATGGACCAACTTACCACCCACAACAAGATGCTTGAAAATCAAATTGCTCAGCATGCAACATCTTCAAGCAAAACTGCTAGTAAGCTGGCTAGTCAACCAGAAATGGACCCAAGAGAGCACTGTAAGGCAGTTACATTGAAGAGTAGAACGATTTTAGAACATTCAGAGGAAGAATCAACTGAGAGAACCTCTAATAAATCTAAAAATCAAATAGAGGAGAAAAAGGAAGAAGCTAAAGAGAAGCAAGAATAGGAAACAGGGAAGGAAAAGAAGCTACCAAAGCCATATCAGCCTCCTCTACCCTTTCCTTAGAGATTCCAAAAAGCCAAATTGGATAAGCAGTTTGGAAAGTTTTTAGAAGTTTTGCAGAAACTCTATATAAATATTCCTTTTACAGAAGCACTCTTTCAAATTCCATCTTATACCAAGTTGCTCAAAGGCATTTTATCAAAGAAAAGAAGACTGGAGGACTATGAGACTGTTGCTCTTACAGAGGAATGTAGTGCTATATTACATAACAAGCTGCCACCAAAACTCAAGGATCCAGGAAGCTTCTTCATACCTTATCTTATCGATAACATGAATATAGACAAGGCCCTCTGTGATCTAGGTGCAAGTGTGAGTCTGATGCCTTTGTCAATATGTAAGAAGCTTTATGTGGGGGAACTTAAGCCTATAATAATTTCATTACAACTGGCTAATCAATCTGCGAAATACCCTGTGGGCATTCTAGAAAACATCCCTATCAAGGTGGGAAAATTCTTTATCCCAGTTGATTTTGTTGTACTGGAAATGGAGGAGGATGTCCAAATCCCTATAATCTTGGGAAGACCTTTTTTAGCAACTGCTGGAGCTGTCATTGATGTTAAGAATGGACTGCTAACTCTCAAGGTAGGAGATGAAGAAGTTGAGTTCAACCTATTCAGCGTAATGAAACACAAACTTGAACTTGATGAATGCTTTAAGGTTAATATAATTGATAAGCAAGTTGAAGAGGAATTCATTAAAACTGTGACACCCCTTACCCGTTTACAGTGTATCCGAGTAAGACATGTCACACAGTGTACCAGAATACTCTATTTTATCTCAATCTTTTTTATTCTTCCTTAATTTATTTTTTATCATAGTTTTCAATATAATTTGTGAAATATAATTCATTTAAGTCATTTATTGAAATTATAATTTATTTGAGGTTCTGAAAATTTTATAGAAAATCTGGCAGAGTACCAGCTAAAAATGGAGAAAACAGTTCTTCGGAACCTATGAAAAACACTTCCAATAATCATTTCCAATCATTCTCAAACTCCAATAATCATCAAAATGTCAATATTTTTCAAAAACATTTCCATTTTTCAATCATTCATTTCTGATGATATTCATATATAAGCAATAAATAAATACTCAATTTTCCATTCATAAACACAATTTTCACTATTTACATTAACTTAAAATACATTACATAAGTCTCAATTACACAAGAGAAAATAAAAATTAGTTACAAAATACCAAAATGGAACCTAGTGTCCTACCAATGC
Source organism: Hevea brasiliensis (assembly GCF_030052815.1). Taxonomy (NCBI): domain Eukaryota; kingdom Viridiplantae; phylum Streptophyta; class Magnoliopsida; order Malpighiales; family Euphorbiaceae; genus Hevea; species Hevea brasiliensis. The sequence goes on along the minus strand of NC_079493.1, from coordinate 68,842,414 downwards.
ACTGAAGATGGTGAGGTGACACGGACACTATGCAGAGCTGCAGGAGGTCTCACCTAGTTTGTGGTCTACTGGGCTCTCGGTCAGTATCTCCAGAACCTACGCGTGGCAAAAGCAACGTGCTAAGTAATAATGCTCAGTGGTGCCAATAATAAAATAAAAAGAAATAACAAAAAATAAATATGCAGTGAATGTATTGATGTCTCATTGCAAATAAATTTTCGATAAGTATTTGTAGTCGTACTTGTTTTGTACTGATTATATTCATTATTTCATTAAATTTATCAACTTTCATTTTTGGTTGCCCAAGTAACCTATCTTTGACGATCGGATGGATAAACGGGTAAGCCGCTTTGGGTATCAAGTACCTCGGGCCGTCACACCATCGGTCACATATGTGTCTCCCGATGTGCAACAGAACAACTAATAAGCTGTAATAACATTAGGCACAAGGCCAAGTATCAACATAATGTCAAAATGGCTAAAAGCCATGAAATCACAGAATGGCATAATGCCATGTGCAGTACTGCTAAATGAATCCTATTGGCATGCCAAGCTATCCAAACCAATCTTGTTAGGTATACTAGGGCATTTTACACTTTTGAGTTTTACAATTTTTGAATTTCAAGTTTTGGTATTACTATTCACTTCATTAGTCAACCAAAATGTTGACTTTTGCATAGACAATAGGTACATTGGTTTTAATACTCCCAACATACCACATTTTGCATTCAAAATTTGTTGGTATTGGTTACTAATACCATTTCTAAGCTTAAAGTTAATTGAGCAGAATTTTTCAGCTTTCATACCTTATTTTTACTATTCCATTAGTCATTTTTGTAGTGGCAATTCGGCAAAATGATCAACATGAAAGTTATTCCTTATTTTGTCTAGTTGAATTTCCTTTTTTGAATCACTACATTTGGAGTTTTGTAGCTCAAGTTATGGTCCAAAAACCACAACTGGCTGGATTGGAATTTTTCTGGACTGACCATATCTACAGTGCAGTGAATAGTGACTGCAACTCACTTGTTGGATAGGTTCTGGTCATAATTTGGGTTATATTTCGTCATGAAAGTTGTTGGTCTATATCTAAAATTGTTGCTGGTAAAATTTCAGGTCAATTGAACCATTCTACACTGAGTTATGGCCAAATGAACAATCACTGTTCATTTGGTCATTCTCGCAACAATCGCAGTCACCGGAATGGGGCAAGCTTTTGGTCCACTTGGTTTGGTTTTATGGTCATGGTTTCTTCACCAAAGTTGTGCCATTATGTGTCTACTTTCATGTCCAATTGGCCTTGCACCAATTGAACCTCTACAGTTCAAGTTATGGCTGCCCAAACCTGCTGGACTCATGTCCAGTCTGCAGTCACACAGGCGACCACACTAAACCTAAATCCCATCACTAAACACACTTCATTTCTTGTTTACCAATAACCAAATGGTCACTAATTGACCATTAAAATGTTTCTATACCATTATAGGAGCTAAACTCCAATTTGCTCAAAACCCTAAATTCTCAATTAAATCTCAAAACCCTAACCCTAACAATCCATCACTTTATCTAACATACCCAAATCAACATCTAGCTCAAATATACTTATCAACAACCATTTCTAAGCTATTTAGCTCAAACAAATCAATAATTTCCAAACTCCTCCCATGGCTGCCAAATTTCTTGGTGTTCATACACATATATTTTATTTCAATTCCTTATAATTTCTTACTCAATTTAAGCCTCTAACATGGAATAAAGAGTGGGAGATATGAAAATATGCACTAACCTCTTGTAGCTTAAATCCAAGCTAACCAAGACTTCAATTTTTCTTTACTTTCTTACTTTTTCTTGGCTGCCAAACACTTCTCCTTGGTGTGGGTATAATTTTTAGTGAAGGGAGGATAAGGTTTTGAGGTGAGGAAGCTTAGGAAAATCAACCTTTAAAAGAGAAAATGGAGAGAAAGCTTCTTGGCTATGGTGGACGGGAAATGGGGAAGAAGAGTTCAGTTTTTCATTTCAATTTTCTACCCATTTGACTCATTTTAAGTGGTTTATGGACATGTGTCACAATGTGATTGGGTGAGAGTGCTTAGCGACATAAGCATGAGGTAAAAAATTGCAATTTTAATTCATTTTCTTTTCTTTTCTTTGCTACTCATTTTCAATTCAATTTTTAGCAATATTTATTCACATTTTATGTCATAATAATTATTTACTTAACTGGACAAGTCGGCCAAAAATCAACTCTGAAGGCGAAATGACAAAAATGCCCTCCGTTTGGCTTAACAGACTAAAATTGTCTGTACCGATTGAAAAATTTTTTGTAAATATTTTCTTGGAATTCTGATGCCATAGAAACCTCAATGACCCTTCTCTGGATTCCCAAAAATTATTTTATGAATTTTCCCTCAGGTCTAGGGCTCCTAGTTGCGAGAACCGCAACTTCTTACTAGGTTACCCATCGCTTGGGCACCGGCTCATTTAACTTGGTTGTATTTTATTTCTAAAATTTTTCCTAAATTTTTCTTATTAATATTTGAGTTAATTATAGTTCCTCACTTTAGTTTAAATATTTTTCCGGATGTTCTAGCTCTCCGGACCGACATTGGTCACCAGAACAGTAGAATGTACGAAGTTGCTACAGGGAGGGTGTTACAAAAACACACGCTGAAGATCCTCTAAGAGCATCCATCGTGCATAGCCACATAGTAGAGAAAGTCACACCTTACTCCTCCGTAAGATGTAACATGATCTCGTAGTACACCTAATGAATTACTGTACTTTGCCTACCGGTAACCCATTAATTATACTACAAGGGATTTTAAAACAATTTTCGTGAAACTTAAATCATCGATTATAATCTGGTGTTACAAAAAATTTTCAAAATTTCGGCAGAGTGCCAGTTGTATTTTGAGAAAACAGTTCTTCAAACCTATAAAAGAAAACACTCCCAATATGTTTTTTCAAATACAACTCCAATAACTTCATTTCAACTCACAATTCAAATCTCAATAATCAAATCAATTTATTCTCAAACCAACCTCATCATAAAAGAAACATTTCATTGATTACAAGACTCAAAATTAATATTACAAAACTATTCAAATAAATGAAATCTCAAATTTACATTTACAATAATTTACATTTAATTACATACCAAAATATTTTACAAGAGTTTTTATACAACTACTCAAATAATTTACATACATATTATTACATGCATACATCAAAACCTGTGTACATGGGGTATACCTGGAGCTGATATGAATGTCTCTTTAAAGAAGCTTATTCAATTGCTCTATACTCTTTTCACCTGCGACAGCATATAAAGCTATCGCTGAGTGGTGAACTCAGTGGTGCACAACTATAATTTAAAATATAGTACAATATACCTTAACAAAAATTACAGCAAATAATTTGGAAAGCTGGATACTCATTAAATTCCAAAACTCAAAATATTCATTGCCAATAATATAAATCATTGACTTTGATCATGAAATTTAATTTATCAAATCATAACTAACCACTTAAGGTAATTCCAATAAAATCAATTATACATAAATCATAATTGAAATCACAATTCTTTACTATTCAAAAACCATTTTTTATCTCACTAACTATGCAAGACTAATCCGCAAGGGCCATCTTCGGGGTTATTCTAACTCCCTATAGTCGGGGAGGTCGAATCGGATTCTAACTCCCTATGGTCAGGGAGGTAGAATCATCGTGCATAGTACACACCATAATAATGAATTGTTCGAAAGCGCCATAACATAAAAAACTTAGATCTAACCTCTAATAAGAGGAGAATCTAAGCCTGTGCACGTACCATGGTAATCAAAACACAACTAACTCCATTGTCTTCTCAACAAATGAGAGAGATGGGTAATAACCTAGTCAAGCATCTATAGTGAGATATAAAACAATATCACAATCCTTTTAGTGAGCATAAATCACAATACAATTCGATTCAAAGTCAATTGCAATATCCAATAATTTTTATGCTCATCACAATTCAAATCATAAATTTGCATTTTTCTATGCAAATTGCCCATCACAATTCAAAACATATTCTATCATAATTTTCCAAAATATAATTTATTCAATCCACAACAATGCTTAACACTTATGGAAATACCATTTCATAAAGCTAAATTCATACATACTATAACAATTTCAATAATCATTGAATTAAATCTAATGCTTGTTAAACATAATACATAAGAAAAATATGTCATTTAATAATATGAAATATGCAGAACAAAATCAGTTACATATGAAATATTCAGAACAAAATTAGTTAAAAACTAGTTGTGCACAAACCTCTGATAAATGCCTCTTTGCTCTAACTTAGTGTTTCCTTCCTCTTCTTTGAGTCTTTGCTAACTGAAACACACAATTTGAAGTGTTTCAGTACTCATTTAAACTGTCTCTAATAATAAGGCTTAATAATTAATTTATTGAATTTTATTATTTCCTTAGTCAACCTAAGATGTTGACCTTCGATGCATTCTAAGTGAATTAAGTTTAATGTTACCAATATGTTACATTTTATAGCCCTTTAGTGTTGGTATATGTTACCAAATTCATTTTCAAGTATATTGCATCTTATTGTAATTTGTCGAATTTCGGTATACTAATTTGACCTAGCCGGATGACCTAGTTTCCTCAGTTTTTGGGTTTTGGTCCAAACTACAAACTTGTTGGTCTATTTCTTACTGCACGCGGGGCAAAATTTCAGGTCTTTTTGAGTTGTGTAGACCAAGTTAAAGTCAATTTACCAATGCTGGACAAAATGCATCAAAATGTTAACTTTAGGTCATTTTTAGGTCACTTTTGGTTCAGCCAGTTTTAGTACCTGAATTTGTGCAAGCTATTTCGCTTGGTTCTGGCCCTTTTTGTGCTTTGGTATCTTCATAAGAAATGTAGATCTATGTCTAGACTATACATGGTAAACATTTCAGGTCATTTGGACCTGTTTTGAGTGAGGTATGGCCAAAACACTAACTACTGCCCAAATGGTCAATTTTCAGGCTTTCAAGTCACTAATCCGGATTTGGTCATTTTCAAATCACCTTCTAGGAAGAATTTTGATATGCTTCCTTCATGAAAGTTGGCACATTTTGTACCTAGTTTCACCTCCAATGGGTCTCATACCAATTGGAGTCACACACTTAAGTTTCTAAGCCAAAACATACACTGCCCTACTACACACTTCTCATTACTTGCCAATTACATATTCAACACTTACCAAATTACTTCCTTCATGCCAATTCTGGTTTGTACCTTACCATTAACACCTTTAACAACACATTTTTAGTCATTTTGGACAGCTTGTAACCATTCTCAATATGCACACTATAATATAGAATTTTCCAAAGTCCATTTACATCATTTAACCACATGAACATACCCCATTTACATACCCAATTCCAAACCATTATACACATATCCATGCTGCCATCAATAACACCATCTTAAACAACCATAAACAAGTAAAAACAAGCTACATATACTGAATTTCTATGGCTGCCAAAATGTACATCTCCATTAAAACATCAAACTTCAAAAATTCTTCCATAAATCAACTACCCACAACCTTGGTTACACTTTTAATGAAACAAGAATTGAAAACACTCACTTACCACTTTTGAAGTTCTTCAAAACCTCAACCAAACTTCTTCTTTTTGCTGCCAATGTTTTCCCCAAGCTGAGCATGCAAGGTTTAATGAAGGATTTATGGTGAAAGGAAGCTTGAATCATGGATGCATGGGTGTGGATGTGAGTTTAGCCATGTAGTCTCCCATGGAGTTCATTTTGGCCACTCCTCCAAAGGTTGAAGATGACAGCATTTTCTATCCAAAGGTTGATTAAAGGTCCACTTAAGTGATGTTAGTGGAGCACTAATTGATTAAAAATCTATTTTTATGTTAAACTTTCCAAATTTTGCAATTTGGCCACAACACTTTTATTATATCTCATTTTAATTTTTCATGGTATTTTCAAAGTTTAATATCATTTATTTTTAATGGACATTTAGGTCAAAAGACAACTCGGGGTGTCAAATGACCACAATGCCCCTATTCGGGTTGCATTGCCGATTTTTCGGTAACACCGAGTTTTGTCATTTTCTCAGTTTCTCATTTTTCTTTGTACTAATTAATTAATTTTTCTTGGATATTTCTAATGGCATCTATACTTCAATAGGTGCTTATTTAAGTCTTAAAAATATTTTTCAAGGTTCTCCGCGATCCAGGGCTAGTCAACGGTCCACACCGTAACTTCTTAGTGTGATCACCCATCACTATGGTTTATGGCTTGTTTAACTTGGTTACATTTCATTGCTATTATTTTTCCTTTGTTTTTCTTGTATTTTCTTTTCTTTTATTTCATTATTTTATGTCTCCTCACCCATATCTAAGTGTAGTTCTAGGCATCCTAGCTGTCCGGACAGACACTGTCACCGGAATAGTAGAATGCACTACCGAACGTAGGGGTGTTACAGAGAAGGAGAACATGGAGATTGCAGCTTGTGCATAATCCTTGACAGCTAATCCACCCCTACTATTGGCTTAAGTTTTCGCTATAGAAGAGTTAAAGGAGGAACAGCTCAAAGGCAAACTTCAGGAAAACACCAATCAAGTAGAACTGAAACCTCTTCCTTCTATGCTAAGGTATGCATTCCTGGACTCAAATTATGAATATCCTATTATTACCAATGCCAGTCTATCTAAAATAGAAGAGGAAAAATTGGTAAGGGTACTTAGGACCCATAGCAAGAGCATAGGGTATAAAATAGAAGACCTGAAAGGGATTAATCCTTCCATTTACATGCATAGGATATCTATGGAAGAAAACAGTAAACCCACTATTGAACATTAAAGAAGACTTAACCCAAACATGAAAGAAGTAGTAAGAAAGGAAATTCTTAAACTATTAGACGCAGGTATTATATACCTGATGTAACACCCCGTTTGTATAGCCTGGTAGATTTGACTGTTCCGATGATCGGTGTCGGCCCGGATAATTAAGGGGATTAGAACCACACTTAAGACAATTAGAGAAGCCATAAACACAAATAATTAGTAATGTTCAATTAGTTAAGTATAAACAAGAAAAACAAAACATAAGAAGTTAAACGAGCTGAGAGTCACAACGATAGGTGACCTCCTTGGGAATGACTGCGAAGTCATTTTAAACTCAAATTTCGAACCATAAAAAGTGACGCTGCGGTCCTTAGGACCCTTATGGACATAGTGGAAAAGATAAAATCACGAAAAAGAACTGTTAAGTCAGTCAAATAATTAGGTCAGGGAACCGAAAGAAATATGGAATTATTTGCAAACCGGGATGAACTGGCGAGGGGCAATTTGGTCAATTAACCCCGAAAGCTGACTCCTGACCTAACTATCAAATAAAATCGGAGAAAAGAAAACTTCGGGATCGAGAATTAAATTAAAGAACTAATAGAAAAAAAAAAGAGAAAATGAAAAAGTTAAAAAGGTGTAGGAAGATGACATCATGCATGATATCATGCATGATGCCATAAGTCATATAATTAATAAATTAATTAAAATGGATTTTTGGTCTTCCTAAAGAGATAAAAAAAATAATAAAAAAAATAAAACACAAGTCTTCTTAAAAAACGTCACTCTTTCTCTCCCACACCAAAACCTCCATTAAAGCTCAATTTTGAGCTTGCATATTATAAGATTTCACCATAGAAAAGTAAGCCACCATAGTTAAAGCTTGTCTAGACAACTTAAGAAGAAGATTGGTCATCAAAGAAAGAAGAAAAGAAGAAAGAAAATTAGAGAAAAGGGGAGTTAGAAGTCGCTACACAAAGGTTAGTGATTTAAGGTGCAAGATTAGTTTACTTGTTGTGTTTTTTGTTTGAATTAGCTTGTAATATGCTTAAAATGAAAAAAAATATGTATGAGGGACTAAACTAAAATTCGTCCAGCAGGGAGGGGAGAGTGATTTGCATGAGTTTGAGTGAGTTAAACATGTTAAAATGCTTGAATGAGTTGAAAGATTGTGTTTATATGCTTTGAATTAGTTAATTACCATAAATTAGTGTGGTTAGGGTTTGGAGGCCTAGGGTTTGAGGCAAATTTTGGAGAAATGCATAAATGATATCTTTGACCAATTGTGAACTGAAAAATGGTCAATAATGACCAAAGGAGATGTGTAAGAATTGTTAGAATGGAAGTCAAATTCGCAGGTTTAATAGCATGACCAAACCAACTTTGAAGGACCAAAACGGAAATTTTACAAGTCCAATTGACATGCCATCAATTGGGGATGAAAATAGACATAAAATGGCACAATTTTCATTATGGAACCATGGCCAAAAACTGACCAAAACTTAGTGAACCAATTGACCAAAGTGAAATGAGAGCAGGCTGCCACTGCACAAACTGTCCAAATGAATAGTAATTGTTCATTTGGTCATAACTCGAGTTAGGAAGGTCAAAATGACCTGAAATTTTACCAGTAATTAGATGAGATATGGATCTAAAACTTTCATGAAGAAGACCAACCCAAATTATGCCATTAACCTAATCAAATAATTGAGCAAATTTGAGTTACTGAACCTGTAAAACTACAGATTTCCATTTGAACAGTAAAGTCCCAATGGCTATAACACTCTCTAGAAAACTCCGATTTAGGCGATTCTTGAACCGATGGAAACCTAAGACATAGTAGAACATTTTGTATAAAGGAAATTAGACCAAATTATGGACTTAACTTTGTCAAATTATTGAATGAAATTGGATCAAAAATCTGCCAGAACCTAAATTGCAGCATGAACAGTGCACGTGAACAGTAATTTTATTTTGGCTATAACTCGTGCTACAAAACTCCAATTGGGGTGATCCAAAAATGAGAATACACTTAAGACAATAGGGAACATTTTCTATGAAGGAAGTTTTGCCAAATTCCAACAGTAAAAGAGGCAATGGAACAGTGCAACTTGGAGCACCAAAACTGAAAATTTGACAATTTGGCCAAAAGGATTTAAGCTTTGAGAAAATGACCAAAACCAACAAATTTAATGACCAAAATGTGGTATGTGGGTGAAGTTGGAGTTCCCATACCTATTAAGCCTTAGAAAGTCAACGATTTGACTTGAGTAGTGTAGTGAATAGTAACCCAAAACACAAAAATTTCGAGAACATCGAATTTAACACGTTAGAACTAGGTAAATGTGAAGCTGAATTTATTTTGGATTTGTGTTAAGTTCTAGTACCGAAACATTGTAAAATTGTGTGTTTCAGTTGAAAAGAATATCGGGAAGGAACCCGAGGAACCGAGTCGAGGCTAAGGGACGACTCGCTTGAGGTTTGTGCACAACATCTCCATGCTTTAAAATTCATTAATAAAGTGAACGAAATATGTATTTTACTTGGGCTTTGGAATTGTTGAAAGTTTAATTATGACATTATTTATGATGTTTTGATTTAAACTGTAAAAGTTATTGTGTATATTTGAAATGACAATGTTTAGCAAATTGTTAAGATAAGTTTTGAAACCACAGTGTCATGACCATATATTTGAACACCTCACTAGCACGACTAGTGGGGGTAATTAGTTTCAAATTTTGATTCCTTCTTTAGAGAAGTGTTGAGGTGTGCCAGTAGAAGAGGATGTGAATGGATATCCATATATTTGAGCTAGCTAGCCTTGTGATGTGATTTCTCTTTAGCCTCTGGCTATTGAGATTCTATTTGTTTCGAATGGCATGATTTAACTGTGGGTTTTATGAAATGTGTTTTGATACTTCGAAATGAACGTGGTTTGCATTAAAATCTCATAATTCATATTTTGTGTTTAATGCTCATGTTTAGTCAAATTTTTGAATAAATATGATTTTATTTTTGCATAAAGATTATTTTAGTATGTTGTGCACCACTGAGTCCTAGTACTCAGCGATAGCTTTTATTGCTGTCGCAGATACAGAGACGAGAGGAGCAGCAGACTGAGCTGCTAAAGATTGAGGATCATTCAGCCTAAAGTCTTCGGGTATAATTTATACCCTAATTGTAAATATTTCTTTTAATGTATATATTGCACATAAATGTGTGAACATGTAAAAATGGGTCTTGAGCAGTTGTATAAAATTTGTATAAAGTTGTAATATATATTGTAGTTTGAAATTCTCTTAATGTAAATTTTGTAATGATCTATTCAAATTGTTTTGTTTCTAATGAAATATGAATGGAACTATTTTATTTATTTTGAATGAAATGGATTATTAGTATTTTGATGATCATTGGAAACTGGATTTGAAATTGAAAGTTGATAAATGTGTTAAGAAATTGTTTGAGATTGAGTTTGAAATTGAAGCAATTGTTGAGAAAATTTTTAGAAGTGCTTTTTACAGGTATTTGAAGAACTGTTTTCTCAAAATACAGAGGGAACTCTGTCAAAATTTTTATAAAATTTGCGAAAAAATAAAATGGGCTAAATTTTCCAACTAGCTTTCAACTTAATTACATATTTAAAATACTTATTAGAAATGCTCACCACTTATCAAAAATAAGAAAATTGTTTTAAAATCCCTTGTAGGGTACTTAATGAGTTATCGGTAGGTGAAGTTCGATAGTTCATTAGGTATTTTACGGGATCATGTTATGCCTTATAGAGGGGTAAGGTGTGACATGTTTTAGTGGTATCAGAGCAAATTTTTGAAGTATGTTTTAACATATAAATTTGTGTCTTTCTTTGTTAAGTACAACTGCTCAATGTCCATATTTGTTACATACAGTGCATTACATCATGAATATGAACTAATGGAGGGAAATCTCCATGTGTTACTTGTTCAGGAGATACCCTAACTTCAGCCTGAAATGGAAGAAGGGGATCGCTCAGTTGAGCAGTCTGTTGAAGCTGAGGCACAAGGGGAAGCCCCAGCTTTACCGAATGTTAGTGGGTCAGCAGCACCAGCCCCACAAATGTCGTAGTTTCCTGCCTGATTCGCACACAGATGGTCGCGATGTTTCAAAGAAATGGTTAGGGGTATGCCTGCTCAAGCTCCACCCCAGACACCTGTGACACAACCACTGCCTCCAGCCAGACAATATGATAAATTACTGAAGTATGGGGCTGCAGAATTTAAGGGTACAGTGGACCCTTTAGAGGCAGAGCAATGGCTTGAAAGAATGGACAGAGTATTTAAGAAGCTACATTACCAAGATGAACTGAAGTTTGAGTACTCTATGTCGCTACTGCAAGGGGATGCATATGATTGGTGGAAGAACATCCCCCACAGCTTGGCTGAACCACCAGTGTTGACCTGGGATGACTTCATCAGAGAATTCAGACAGAAATACATCCCAGATGCATATGTTGACCAGAAACTGCAAGAATTTTTTAGTCTGAGACAAGGAAACCGATCGGTGGCAGAGTATGAGAGGGAGTTCTCCCGCCTGAGTCACTATGCGGGGAGTCTCCTTACTACTAGCAAGGCAAGGTGCAAGAGATTTGAGACGGGCTTGAAGCCCAGCATAAGGATGCAAGTTGTGGGATTCCGACACAGCAGCTTCTTAGAGCTTATGTCTTAAGCACTTGAACTGGAGAGAATTGAATCAGAAGCAACCCCAGTGAAAGAAAAAGTTGAGAAATCAAGAAAAGACAAGGGGAAAAAATCAGTTGAACAGAGTTCTGGTGCTACCTCTGGAAAGAAAAAGAAGTTTAGTGGACCCAGCAGGGGTCGAAGTGGAAGATTTGGTAGAGGCAGATTTTCTAGACAGAGATCCCCTAGGTCTGGACAGCAGTCGAGCAGGGGTTCATATTCTGCCCGCCCTTGTGAGACTTGTGGCAAGGTTCATGGGGGGGAATGTTATTGGGCCACTGGAGCCTGCTTTAACTAAGGAGGCAAGGGCCATATGGCTAAAGACTGTACTAGTGCTCTGAGATATGGTCCAGCTCCTACTACTGTTGAGGGATCTATTCAGAGTCCTGATCCTAGAGGTTCACAGTCAGTTGGCAGTGGAAGAGGTAGAGGTAGAGGCACTGCTGCTGGTAGTCAGGGCACAGTTGGTCAGTCGGCACAAGGGAGTGCTTCAGTCAGGGTTTATTCAATGAGACAGCGAGAAGAGGCTGAGACTTCTGATGTTGTAACCGGTATATTCTCTATCTCTGATCAAGATGTATTTGTGTTGTTTAATCCGGGTTCAACCCATCCATATGTTAGTGCTAGCATAGTCAGTTCACTTATTGTTCCATGTGTGCAAATGGGTTTTGAAGTGCTAGTAACTAGTCCATTAGGACAAGAGGTCCGGGTCAACAGAATTTATAGAGACTGTCCTTTGGTGATCCAAGGACATGTTTTCCCGTCAGACTTCATTGAAATGCCCTTCAGAGAGTATGATATCATCTTGGGCATGTATTGGTTAGCCAGGCATCATGCCATGATTGACTGTAGACTAAAGACAGTCACTTTTGGTCTCCCTTTATACGGTGATGTGGTAATACACGGGGAGAGGCATTTACTGCCATCAAACATCATTTTGGCTGCACTAGCCAGAAGAATGATCAAAAAGGGGTGTGAAGCATACTTAGCACATGTGATAGACACCCAAGTGGGGAGTCCAGCACTAAGGGACATCCCTACTGTATGTGATTTTCCGGATGTATTTCCTGATGAATTGCCAGGATTACCTCCAGAAAGAGAGGTGCAGTTTGAGATTGATGTTATGCCTGGTGTGGACCCAATCTCCATAACGCCATATAGAATGGCACCTGCAGAATTGAAAGAGTTGAAAGTACAGTTGCAAGAACTGCTTGACAAGGGCTTTATCCGCCCTAGTGTGTCGCCTTAGGGAGCGCCAGTATTGTTTGTAAAGAAGAAGGATGGCACTCTCCTTTTGTGTATTGATTATCGACAGTTGAATAAGGTGACTATAAAGAATAGATATCCATTGCCCCGTATTGATGATTTGTTTGATCAGTTGAGGGGTGCAGCTGTGTTCTCCAAAATTGACCTGAGATCAAGTTACTATCAGTTGAAAGTACAAGAGCAGAGTATTGCTAAAACTACCTTCAGAACCCGCTATGGCCATTATGAGTTTTTGGTTATGCCATTCGGGTTGACTAATGCTCCGGCTGCTTTTATGGATCTGATGAACACTATCTTCAGACCATACCTCGACCAGTTTGTTGTGGTATTCATAGATGATATATTGGTCTATTCGAGGAATGCAGAAGAGCATGATAGACATCTGCGGATTGTACTGCAGACTTTGAGAGAGAAACAGCTATATGCCAAATTGTCGAAATGTGAATTTTGGCTGAGAGAAATATCTTTCTTGGGGCATGTAGTATCAGAAGAGGGCATCAAGGTAGATCCAAGTAAGATTGAAGCTGTCCTTAATTGGAGGCCACCCAGAAATGTCACAGAAATTCGTAGTTTTCTGGGTTTAGCTGGATACTACCGTAGATTTGTAAGGGGATTCTCCATGTTGGCATCTCCATTGACCAAGCTACTTAGAAAAGATGTAAAAATTCAGTGGACAGACAAATGCCAGCAAAGTTTTGATGAATTGAAGAGATGTTTGACTGAAGCTCCAGTCCTGACTTTACCTACTCCGGGTAAAGAATGCACAGTATATAGTGATGCTTCTCACAATGGATTAGGCTGTGTATTGATGCAAGATCGAAATGTCATTGCCTATGCATCACGCTTGCTAAAACCGCATGAAAGGAACTATCCAACACATGATTTGGAGCTTGCAGCTATTGTGTTTGCTCTTAAGATCTGGAGACACTATTTGTATGGGGAAAAGTGTTACATCTATATAGATCATAAGAGTTTGAAGTATTTGGGCACCCAGAAAGAGATGAATTTGAGACAGAGGAGATGGTTAGAGTTGATAAAAGACTACGATTGTCTGATAGAATATCAGCTAGGGAAAGCTAATGTTGTGGCTGATGCCTTAAATCGCAAGACTATGGCAAGTCTACGGGTTACTCCTTTGTCTTTGGTACATGAGTTGAGATCATTGCATGCCAGCTTAGAGATTAATGATGATGGGCAGACAGCAGTTGCATGGCATGTACAGCCAGTGTTGATTGATCAGATTAGAATGGCTGCTCAGAATGATAAGAAGTATCAGAAGTTGATGGAAGAAGTCCAACATGGCAAGAAACCAGAATTCTCAATAAGAGGTGACGGTTTACTGCTACACTAGGGCAGAATATGTGTTCCCAATGATGTTGAATTGAGGAAGATCATTTTGAAAGAAGCACATGAGTCTCCTTTTGCCATGCACCCTGGTGGCACAAAAATGTATAGAGGGCTAAAGGAGCATTACTGGTGGATGGGTATGAAAAGAGGTGTGGCAGAGTTTGTATCCAAATGCCTAACTTGTCAGCAAGTGACGGTAGAACATCAAGTACCCACTGGGTTGTTACATCCACTACCAGTACCAGAATGGAAATGAGAAAGAATAACGATGGATTTTGTGATGGGACTTCTGAGGACACAGAAGAGTCATGATGCGGTTTGGGTCATTGTTGACAGACTGACCAAGTCTGCTCATTTTCTGCCAATTCGGATGGACTATAGTTTAGAAAGATTGGCCAAGTTGTACATTGATGAGATTGTGAGACTGCATGGAGTGCCAGTATCCATCGTGTCAGACAGAGATCCTAGGTTCACTTATAGATTCTGGGGTAGTCTTCAGAGAGCCCTAAGAGCTAGATTGAACTTCAGTACTGCATTCCATCCACAGAAGGATGGCCAGTCTGAGAGGGTAATTCAGATTTTGGAGGACATGCTACGGGCTTGTGTGATTGAGTTTGAGGATAGTTGGGATACACACTTGCCTTTGATTGAGTTTGCTTACAACAACAGCTACCAATCAAACATTGGAATGCCTCCATATGAAGCTTTGTATGGCAGAAAATGTAGAACCCCGTTGTGTTGGGATGACGTGGGTGAAAGAAAGATGATTGGACCTGAAATTGTTCAGCAAACTGAGGAGAAGATCAGGGTGATCTGAGATCGACTTAAGACTGCATCGGACCGTCAAAAGTCCTATATTGATCTGAAAAGAAGGGATATTGAGTATGCAGTGGGTGAGAAAGTTTTCCTCCAGGTTTCTCCTTGGAAGAGAATTATGAGATTCGGCAGAAAGGGAAAATTGAGTCCTCGTTTCATTGGGCCATATGAGGTTCTGGAAAGAGTGGGTCCTTTGGCATATAAGTTGGCACTACCTCCAGAGTTAGAGAAGATACATAATGTTTTCCATGTGTCTATGTTGAGGAGGTACCGATCAGACCCATCTCATGTACTACCAGTCGAGGAAATTGAAGTGAATCCAGACCTCACATATGAAGAAGAACCCATAGGGATTCTGGCTTATGAGGTGAAACAGCTACAGAACAAGCAGATACCGTTGGTAAAAGTGCTGTGGAACCATCATTCGGGCCAGGAGGCTACTTGGGAATGAGAGGAGGACATGAGGAGACAGCACCCACAGCTCTTCAGAGATTGATACCAGGTAAAATTTCGAGATGAAATTTATTTTAAGGGGGGGAGAATTGTAACACCCCGTTTGTATAGCCTGGTAGATTTCACTGTTCTGGTGATCGGTGTCGGTCCGGATAATTAAGGGGATTAGAACCACACTTAAGACAATTAGAGAAGCCATAAACACAAATAATTAGTAATGTTCAATTAGTTAAGTATAAACAAGAAAAACAAAACATAAGAAGTTAAACGAGCTGAGAGTCACAGTGATGGGTGACATCCTCAGGAATGACTGCGAAGTCATTTTACACTCAAATTTCGAACCGTAAAAAGTGACGCTGCGGTCCTTAGGACCCTTATGGACACAGTGGAAAAAAGAAAATCATGAAAAAGAACTATTAAGTCAGTCAAATAATTAGGTTAGGGAACCAAAAGAAATATGGAATTATTTGCAAACCGGGATGAACCGGCGAGGGGCAATTTGGTCAATTGACCCTGAAAGCTGACTCTTGACCTAACTGTCAAATAAAATCGGAGAAAAGAAAACTTCAGGATCGAGAATTAAATTAAAGAACTAATAGAAAAAAAAAGAAGAGAAAATGAAAAAGTTAAAAAGGTGTAGGAAGATGACATCATGCATGATGCCATAAGTCGTATAATTAATAAATTAATTAAATGGATTTTTGGTCTTCCTAAAGAGATAAAAAAAATAATAAAAAAAAAATAAAACACAAGTCTTCTTAAAAAACGTCACTCTCTCTCTCCCACACCAAAACCTCCATTAAAGCTCAATTTTGATCTTGCATATTATAAGATTTCACCATAGAAAAGTAAGCCACCATAGTTAAAGCTTGTCTAGACAACTTGAGAAGAAGATTGGTCATCAAAGAAAGAAGAAAAGAAGAAAGAAAATTGGAGAAAAGGGGAGTTAGAAGTTGCTACACAAAGGTTAGTGATTTAAGGTGCAAGATTAGTTTACTTGTTGTGTTTTTAGCTTCAAATAGCTTGCAATATGCTTAAAATGAAAAAAAATATGTATGAGGGACTAAACTGAAATTCATCCAGCAGGGAGGGGAGAGTGATTTGCATGAGTTTGAGTGAGTTAAACATGTTAAAATGCTTGAATGAGTTGAAAGATTGTGTTTATATGCTTTGAATTAGTTAATTACCAAAAATAACTGTGGTTAGGGTTTGGAGGCCTAGGGTTTGAGGCAAATTTTGGAGAAATGCATAAATGATATCTTTGACCAATTGTGAACTGAAAAATGGTCAATAATTACCAAAGGAGATGTGTAGGAATTGTTAGAATGGAAGTCAAATTCTTAGGTTAAATGGTCATGCTGCTGGCAGCATGACCAAACCAACTTTGAAGGACCAAAACGGAAATTTTACAAGTCCAATTGATATGCCATCAATTGAATATGAAAATAGACGTAAAATGGCACAATTTTCATTAAGGAACCATGGCCAAAAACTGACCAAAACTTAGTGAACCAATTGACCAAAGTGAAATGAGAGCAGACTGCCACTGCACAAACTGACCAAATGAACAGTAATTGTTCATTTGGTCATAACTCGAGCTAGGAAGGTCAAAATGATCTGAAATTTTACCAATAATTAGATAAGATATAGGTCTAAAACTTTCATGAAGAACACCAACCCAAATTATGCCATTAACCTAATCAAATGATTGAGCAAAGTTGAGTTACTGAACCTGTAAAACTGCAGATTTCCATTTGAACAGTAAAGTTCCAATGGCTATAACTCTCTCTAGAAAACTCCGATTTAGGCGATTCTTGAGCCGATGAAAACCTAAGACATAGTAGAACATTTTGTATGAAGGAAATTAGACCAAATTATGGACTTAACTTGGTCAAATTATTGAATAAAGTTGGATAAAAAATCTGCCAGAACCTAAATTGCAGCATGAACAGTGCACGTGAACAGTAATTTTATTTTGGCTATAACTCGAGCTACAAAACTCCAATTGGGGTGATCCAAAAATGAGAATACACTCAAGAAAATAAGAAATATTTTCTATGAAGGAAGTTTTGCCAAATTCCAACAGTAAAAGAGGTAATGGAACAGTGCAACTTGGAGCACCAAAACTGAAAATTTGACAATTTGGCCAAAAGGATTTAAGCTTTGAGAAAATGACCAAAACCAACAAATTTAATGACCAAAATGTGGTATGTGGGTGAAGTTGGAGTTCCCATACCTATTAAGCCTTAGAAAGTCAACGATTTGACTTGAATAGTGTAGTGAATAGTAACTCGAAACATAAAAATTTCGAGAACGTCGAATTTAACACGTTAGAACTAGGTAAATGTGAAGCTAAATTTATTTTGAATTTGTGTTAAGTTCTAGTACTGAAACATTGTAAAATTGTGTGTTTCAGTTGAAAAGAATATCGGGAAGGAACCCGAGGAACCGAGTCGAGGCTAAGGGACGACTCGCTTAAGGTTTGTGCACAACATCTCCATGCTTTAAAATTCATTGATAAAGTGAACGAAATATGTATTATACTTGTGCTTTGGAATTGTTGAAAGTTTAATTGTGACATTATTTATGATGTTTTGATTTGAACTGTGAAAGTTATTGTGTATATTTGAAATGACAATATTTAGCAAATTGTTAAGATAAGTTTTGAAACCACAGTGTCATGACCATATATTTGAACACCTCACTAGCACGACTAGTGGGGGTAATTAGTTTCGAATTTTGATTCCTTCTCTGGAGAAGTGCTGAGGTGTGCCAGTAGAAGAGGATGTCAATGGATATCCATATATTTGAGCTAGCTAGCCTTGTGATGTGATTTCTTTTTAGCCTCTGGCTATTGAGATTCTATTTGTTTCGAATGGCATGATTTAACTGTGGGTTTTATGAAATGTGTTTTGATACTTCGAAATGAACGTAGTTTGCATTAAAATCTCATAATTCATGTTTTGTGTTTAATGCTCATGTTTAGTCAAATTTTTGAATAAATATGATTTTATTTTTGCATAAAGATTATTTTAGTATGTTGTGCACCACTGAGTCCTAGTACTCAGCGATAGCTTTTATTGCTGTCGCAGATATAGAGACGAGAGGAGCAGCAGACTGAGCTGCTAAAGATTGAGGATCATTCAGCCTAAAGTCTTCGGGTATAATTTATACCCTAATTGTAAATATTTCTTTTGATGTATATATTGCACATAAATGTATGGACATGTAAAAATGGGTCTTGAGCAGTTGTATAAAATTTGTATAAAGTTGTAATATATATTGTAGTTTGAAATTCTCTTAATGTAAATTTTGTAATGATCTATTCAAATTGTTTTGTTTCTAATGAAATATGAATGGAACTATTTTATTTAATTTGAATGAAATGGATTGTTAGTATTTTGATGATCATTGGATACTGGATTTGAAATTGAAAGTGTGACACCCCTTACCCGACTACAGTGTAGCCAAGCAAGTTATGCCACTCAGTGTGCCGAGCACTCTATTTTATCTTAATTCATTTTTATTCTTCCTTTTGAATATAACTTGTGAAATATAATTTATTTAAGCCATTTATCGAAATTATAATTTATTTGAGGTTCCGAGAATTTTATAGAAAATCCGGCAGAGTACCGGCTAAAAATAGAGAAAACAGTTCTTCGGAACCTGTGAAAAACACTTCCTATGATCATATTCAATCATCTCATCACTCTCAAACTTCAATATCAAAATCTCAACATTTTTCACCATTCATTTCTCAATCATTTATCTCATGTGATAATCATGTACAAGTCACAGTTATGTATTCACTTTTCCTTTCACAAACACAATTTTCATTATTTACATGAATATCGAAATTTATTACATAAGTTCAAATACATATGAGAAAATAGAAATTAGTTACAAAATATCAAAATGAATCTCAAATTACAAAATGGGACCTAGTGTCCTACCAATGCCTTGTGGATGGTGAGGTGACACGGACACTATGCGAGCGTGAACTGCCTTACCGAATCTGTGGTCTACTGGGCCCTCTGTTCAAATCTTCAGTACCTACGCGTTGCAAAAGCGACGCGCTAAGCATAAAGCTTAGTGGTGCCAATAATACAAGAAAATATAATATGCAAATAAAAATAATAATTTCCTTGCTATTGTGTTCATAAGAAATGAATAATTACTAACTTATTGTTTAGTCGAGGGCTAATCATGTTTTATGATATTAACTTCTTCATGCATTTCGTTAATTATTTTCTTCATGATATTGAGCTTCTTTGTATTTTTGTAATCATTCCTGATACTTAATTTTCGTATTTTCTTTAATAATAAGTTCAATCACAGTTATACTTTTCCATGCCCAAGTAACCTATACTGGACGACTGGACTGATTAATGGGTCGTTGGCACTGGACACCGCGGTGCCTCGGGCCGTCATACCATGGGACGCAGAACGTCTACCACGTATGCAGTCAGTATGGCTAAAAAGCCATGATATCACATAATCGGGCATAAAAGCCAAGAATATGGGCATAAAAGCCAAGAATATGGGCATAAAAGCCATGAATACGGGCATAAAGCCATGAATACAGGCATAAAGCCTTTCGCAGTACTGCTAAAACAATACCCTATTGGCATGCCAAACTATCCAAACAAATCTTGTTAGGTATACTAGGGCATTTGATACTTTAAAATTCTTCAATCTTTGAATTTTAACTTTTGGTGTCACTATTCATTTCATTGGTCAACAAGAAAGTTGACTTTTTCATAGAGAATATGTACACTAACTTTGGCACTTCAAACATACCACATTTTTCATTTAAAACTTGTTGGCATTAAGCATTAATACCATTTCTAAGCTTTAACCAAGGGAAACAAAATTTTCATTTTTTGAAACTTAACTTTACTATTTCATTAAGCACTGTTGCAATGGGAATTTGAGGAAATGGTAAACATGAAAGTTGTTCCTTATTTTGTCTAGTTGAATTTATTTTTTTGAATCACTCCATTTGGAGTTTTGTAGCTCAAGTTATGGCCAAAATAAGTTTACTGTTCACGTGTACTGTTCATGTTGAGATTTTGGGTCTCGCAGATTTTTGGTCCAATTTTGGTCAGTAATTTGATCAAGTTAAGTTCATAATTTGGTCTAACTTTCTTCCTATGAAATGTTCTACCATACCTTAGGTTTCCATCGGTTCAAGAATCGCCTAAATCCAAGTTTTCTAGAGAGAGTTATAGTCCTCCAAACATTACTGCTCAAATGAAAATCTGCAGAGTTGCAGGTTTGATAACTCAACTTTGCCCAATAATTTGAATGGGTTAATGGCATAATTTGGGGTGATGTTCTTCATGAAAGTTGTTTTTCTATATCATATCTTGTTACTGTAAAAATTTCAGGTCAATTTGACCATTCTACAGTGAGTTATGGCCAAAGGAACAGTTACTGTTCATTTGGTCATTCTGCAGGGGCTGTTTGCAGGGTATCCGGATTGGGGCCAACTTTTGGTCCTCTTTCTTTGGTCTTTTGGGCATGGTTTCTTCAGCAAAAATGTGCCATTATAAGCCTAGTTTCATGTCCAATTGGCCAAACACCAATTGGACCAACACAGCCAAAGATATGGCAGTCCAAGTGGACTGAAATCTCAGCTTCTATGCTGCTGTCCCTAGGCAGCCTACCATTCCACTTTGCCATGCCATATTTTAGTCCAATTTATGGTCAACTCACCTAAAATGGTAACTAATTGACCATTAAGATTTTCTCTAACAATTTCCTAAGCCAAGTCAATTTTTCACTTCTCAAAACCCTAGTTTTCCCTTATGATTCACACATACACCTAATTAAGCACTTCCATTCATTATTTATGTGTATATACACCTTAAACATAATATCTAATTCATTCTAAGTCCATTAAAACCATCAAAAAGACTCCACCTTTGTTCCTTCCTTAGGGCAGCCGAAATTTATGGCATACACACACATAGTTTTTATTCATTTTACTTACAATTCCTTACTTATTTCAAGTCTTTAACATAGAAATAAAGAGCTTTAGGTGTATATGTGCACTAACCTTGAATGGGGCAGAATTTCCAGCCACCCAAACTCCTTTCTTTCTTCCTCTTTTGGCTGCCTAGAGGTTGCTCAAGTTGCTAGGTTAATTTTTTGTGAAGCTAGGTTATGATTTTGTTGGGTAGAAATGGGTGAATCAAGCTTTGAAAAGCTTGAATATGCTTAGCTATGGAAGTGGTCACGTATTGGAGGAAGAAGAAGAAGAAGAAGATCAGAATTTTTAGGTCCATTTGTCTCTTTTATTGGTTAAGTAAATGGTTGGTTAAATGTGATTGGGGGGAAACTCTTAGATGACATCATATGATGTCAAAATTGACATTTATTGTCATTTTTCTTTCCTCTTCTTCTCTACCCATTTTCATTTTAATTTTTAGTAATATTTATTCATATTTTAGACCATAATAATTATTTACTTAACTGGACAAGTCGGCCAAAAATCGTCTCTGAAGGCGAAATGACCAAAATGCCCTCCGTTTGGCTTAACAGGTCAAAATTGTCTGTACCGATTGAAAAATTTTTCTAGGTATTTTCTTGGCATTCTAATGCCATGGGAACCTCAATAACCCTTCTCTGGAGTCCCAAAAATTATTTTATAATTTTTCCCCCGGGTCTAGGGCTCCTCGTTGCGAGAACCGCAACTTCCCTCTGAGTTACCCCTCGCTAGGGCACCGGCTCGTTTAACTTGGTTGTATTTTATTTCTAAAATTTTTACTAAATTTTTCTTACTAATATTTGAGTTAATTATGGTACATGACTTTAGTTTAAATATTTTTCCGGACGTTCTAGCTGTCCGGACCGACACCGGTCATCGGAACAGTTGAATGTACGGAGTTGCTACCGGGAGGGTGTTACAACTCTTCCCCTCTAATTTAAATTTCGTCCTCGAAATTTACCCAGTGTAAATAATCGAGGAGCTACTACCTTTTTATTTCTTCACCTTTCCGTTTTATCCTACTTCACTTTCTCCATAGTCTCAATCCTATCCTCAAACAATTATGTACTCATCCTTTTTCATCTTAAATACAGTCTCCTTCTCATCTCTATTCGCTATCTCATTGTCTCTTCACTCTCTTATTCCATGCCTTAACCTAAAATAAACAGGAAATACAGATCTGCAATAGTGTCACCTCAACTCTTATGAATGCAATGCATGATATGCAGTCTATATAGGTCCAGAAACGCCTAAACCGCGCTCTGATACCAATAAATGTGACACCCCTTACCCGACTACAGTGTAGCCGAGCAAGTTATGCCACTCAGTGTGCCGAGCACTCTATTTTATCTTAATTCATTTTTATTCTTCCTTTTGAATATAACTTGTGAAATATAATTTATTTAAGCCATTTATCGAAATTATAATTTATTTGAGGTTCCGAGAATTTTATAGAAAATCCAGCAGAGTACCGGCTAAAAATAGAGAAAACAGTTCTTCGGAACCTGTGAAAAACACTTCCTATGATCATATTCAATCATCTCATCACTCTCAAACTTCAATATCAAAATCTCAACATTTTTCACCATTCATTTCTCAATCATTTATCTCATGTGATAATCATGTACAAGTCACAGTTATGTATTCACTTTTCCATTCACAAACACAATTTTCATTATTTACATGAATATCGAAATTTATTACATAAGTTCAAATACATATGAGAAAATAGAAATTAGTTACAAAATATCAAAATGAATCTCAAATTACAAAATGGGACCTAGTGTCCTACCAATGCACTGTGGATGGTGAGGTGACACGGACACTATGCAGAACTGTGAACTGCCTTACCGAATCTGTGGTCTACTGGGCCCTCTGTTCAAATCTTCAGTACCTACGCGTTGCAAAAGCGACGCGCTAAGCATAAAGCTTAGTGGTGCCAATAATACAAGAAAATATAATATGCAAATAAAAATAATAATTTCCTTGCTATTGTGTTCATAAGAAATGAATAATTACTAACTTATTGTTTAGTCGAGGGCTAATCATGTTTTATGATATTAACTTCTTCATGCATTTCGTTAATTATTTTCTTCATGATATTGAGCTTCTTTGTATTTTTGTAATCATTCCTGATACTTAATTTTCGTATTTTCTTTAATAATCAGTTCAATCACAGTTATACTTTTCCATGCCCAAGTAACCTATCTTCGACGATCGATCGATAACGGTCGTTGGCATCGACACCGCGTGTCACACCCTACCCTCCGTAAGGCATAACATGATCCCGTAGTATACCTAATGAATTACCAACTCCGCTTCATCGATAACCCATTAAATACACTACAAGGGATTTTAAAACTTTTCTTACTTCTTTTGCAGTGGTGAGCACTATTTACAGTGTTAAAGACTTTGGTGAATCAAGTGAAATAACTAACTCATTTGGTTTATTTGGAATTTCAGAAAATTTTGGCAGAGTGCCATCTCAGATTTGATAAAGCAGTTCTTGAAAAACTCAGAAAAAAGCACTTCAATAATTTTCCAAATCTCAACTCCACATTTTTCTCAACACAATATATTTCTCAACACAACAATTTATCAACTCAATTTCATAGAAATTTTTCAAAGTCTGAGATAAGGAAATATAATACAGCTTTTACAAGTCAAAACAGCTCATAATTATTTTACAACTTCAAGGTACACTTTGAATTTACAATCGCTCAAAACCAAAAACAATATGTACATACAAAGTGTCATACATTACAAGACAAAATGCAAAATATTGGTATACTCATTATACCCGAAAAATCTCTCGCTGGAGGTATATGCAGCCTAGTCTGCGCCTGTCTGCTCTCTACTGCGACAAAGAATTAAAGCTATCGCTGAGACAATGTCTCAGTAGTGCACAACATTAACCAAATACAATTTAAATCACAATTCATAAGTCATGTAAATAGTGGATACTTAAAATCATAGTTAAATTCAAGACAATAAATGTCAACAAGAATTTAAACTCCATTTTTCAATATCACAATAATTTTCCATAAGTCAGATCATGTTTGAATTCAAAAGACAGTATATGTCAATGAGAGTTTAAATCAATTTCACAATCTCACAATACATAATAATGCAATTTAGTCGAATAATTTAAGAATACAGTGTTGCCAATTCATTCACAACTTAAGTCATGACACAAATTTCCGATCAATGCCGTGTTGTACACCACGACAAAGCAATCACAACCTCACTAATCGAAATCAATGAGGAAGGGGAGCTAGCTATATAATGAGTACTCATCCGATCACCTCAACTGGTAAACCAGAGAGGGAAAAATAAACGATCACGACTCCATAAATGGAGAAGGAAATAAACGATCACAACCCCATAATTGGAGAAGGAATGATACGATACTGTCATGCTAAGTGTGAACACAAAATCAATTCCAAACATTTTATTCAAATGATTCGTGAGAATCCAATAAATTTCCAAAGTCATAATTTCATTCACAAAATGGCAACACAATTCATAATTAACTTCGATTCTCACAAATCACACTAAACTAATTTTCCCACAATTTCAAACCATTTACAATGCTTTTAAGCAATAAGTATCCATCAATATCATTCAAACAATTTCTCACAGTTTCAAATCATTTACAATGCTTTTCAAGCAATAAATACCCATTCAAAGACATTTCCACAATTTAAAACAATAATGTACAAATAGTCAATATTTATTTCAATTGAAAAATTCAAAAGAAATATTCGTTGTGCACAAACACAATTTAAAACAATAATATACAAATAGTCATAATTCATTTCAATTGAAAATTTCAAAAGAAATAGCCATTGTGCACAAACCTCTGATGACTGTCTCCCTGGTCTGGACTCAGTGTTTCCTTCTCTTTTCCTGAGTCTTTAGTAACTGAGAAACACAATTTGAAGTGTTTCAGTACTAAATTAAACTGTCTCTATCGATGGTGTTTGGTAAATAATGCACTGAACTCAATTATTCACTTAATCACCTAATATACCGACCCTCGTTGCGTTTTAGGTAAATTAGGTTTTAGTGTCCTTAATATGTCACATTCGATAAGGTTTTAGGTTTGGTATGTTTTACCAAAGTCATTTCCTTGCTTAGTGCATTTTAATGCAAATTGCTGGATTCCGGGACACTGGTTTGACCTAACCGGACGACCTAGTTCCCTCAGTTTTCGGGTCTCGGTCGAAACTACAAACTTGTAGATCTAGGTCTTATTGCACGCGGTGCAAAATTTCAGGTCAATCCGAGTTAAGTAGACCAAGTTATGGTCATTATACTATTGCTGGTCAAATGGCATCAATTAGGTCATTTTTTTGGTCAATTTGGTCAACTTTGGTTCGGCCAGTTTTTGGACCCGAACTTGTGCAAGCTTTTTGACTTGCTTCTGGTCATTTCTGGGTTTTGGTGTCTTCATAAGACTTGTAGGTATGGGTCTTAACTATTCATGGTTAAAATTTCAGGTCAATTGGACCTGTTTTGAGTGAGTTATGGCCTAAATACTCACTGCTGCCCAAATGGTCAGTTTTTAGGTCTCAAGTGTACCTAATCCGAATTGGTCATTTTTTCACATCACCTTGCAAGCAGAATTTTGGTATGGTTTCTCAATGAAAGTTGGCACATTTTGTGCCTAGTTTCACCTCAAATTGGTCTCATACCAATTGAGGTTACACATTTCAGGTTATGGGCTAAAATGTACACTGCCCTCAATATGCATTTCACACCCCACTTCAAACACACATATACCTTGCAATTTGGTTCACTTCCCTACCAATCTGTTTTGGTACATTAACCACAGTATAATCTACTTTACATTAACATTATTTTGGGCAGATTACCATTACCCTCAACACACCAAATATAATTCACATTTACAATATCTCAATACCATTACATACACACCTAAACACCACTAATTCTCACATACACTTTACACAATAATTTCATACACATATCCTTCATTCCTTAATGCCACAATTCTGCCAATACTTCCATCAATACATACACTTATGCAAGGGTTCCCAAGCTGCCGAAATTGTCCTTCAACACCACATTGCCCTACAATCCATCAATTCTCATCCAAGTGCCAAAATCACCATATATATGTGAAACAATTCATTAGGATATTAATTTACCATGATCAACATTATTTCTCATCAATTATATGCATAATAAATCATCAAATGTGTGACCCCATGGCTGTCCAAAAATGGCTATCTCAATAACTATTTAAACTTCAAAATTTCCTTCACAAAACTAACACCCATAACATAAACATAAAGTTTAACAAGGAAATTCTCAAAAATGCAAACTTACCTTTAATTGTAACTTGCTAAACCTTCACCAAACTTCTCAAAATTGGTATCAATATCTTCCTTGTGATGTGTAGACCATTTTTCATAAAGCTACTTAAGGGATTGGAGTTGAAAATGGGGAGATAAGAAAGCTTGCATGAAAAATGGCTATGGAGGATTTCTTTTCCTCTTCAATTCGGCATGGGTTATGGAATGAAGAAGATGACCCTTTTGAGTGGGAAGAATCTGCCCACTAATGAATATATTTAACCATTTTAATGTTCTTAGTGGACCACTAAACAATTTAAATCATATTTTAAGGTAAACTTTCACTTAATCCCACATTAAGCCCTTGATTTTAGTTATTTGTATTAGGTACCACTAAACTAATTTTTCATTTTATTTTCCAAGACCACTAAACTAATTTTTCATTTTATTTTCCAAGTATAATATTAATTATTTTTAATGGACATTTAGGTCAAAAGAAACTTCGGGATATCAAATGACCATAATGCCCCTGTTCGGGTGGCATTCCCGATTTTTCGGTATTACCGGGTTTTGTCTGTTTTTCGATTTCTCACTTTTCTTTGTACTAATTATTTAATTTTTCTTTGATCTTTCTTATGATATTTATTCTTCAATAAGGTTCTATTTATGTCCTAAAAATGTTTTCCAGGGTTCCCTGCAGTCAGTACCAACGGTCCACGCCGTGACTTCCCTAAGTCACCCATCGCTAGGTTTCCCAGCTCACTTACTCGGTTACATTTCTTTGCTATGATTTTTCCTTTGTTTTTCTTGTACTTTCTTTTCTTGTATTTCATTATTTTATGTCTCCTCACTCATATTGAAGTGTAGTTCTAAGCATCCTAGCTGTCCGGACAACACTGGTCACCGGTACAGCAGAACGCACTACCGAACTTAGGGGTGTTACAATTGCCTCGGGCCGTCATACCATGGGACGCAGAACGTCTGCCACGTATTCAGTCAGTATGGCTAAAAAGCCATGATATCACATAATCGGGCATAAAAGCCATGAATACAGGCATAAAAGCCATGAATACGGGCATAAAGCCATGAATACAGGCATAAAGCCTTTCGCAGTACTGCTAAAACAATACCCTATTGGCATGCCAAACTATCCAAACCAATCTTGTTAGGTATACTAGGGCATTTGATACTTTAAAATTCTTCAATCTTTGAATTTTAACTTTTGGTGTCACTATTCATTTCATTGGTCAACAAGAAAGTTGACTTTTGCATAGAGAATATGTACACTGACTTTGGCACTTCAAACATACCACATTTTTCATTTAAAACTTGTTGGCATTAAGCATTAATACCATTTCTAAGCTTTAACCAAGGGAAACAAAATTTTCAGTTTTTGAAACTTAACTTTACTATTCCATTAAGCACTGTTGCAATGGGAATTTGAGGAAATGGTAAACATGAAAGTTGTTCCTTATTTTGTCAAGTTGAATTTCTTTTTTTTGAATCACTCCATTTGGAGTTTTGTAGCTCAAGTTATGGCCAAAATAAGTTTATCGCTCACGCAATCGCTCATGCTGAGATTTTGGGTCTCGCAGATTTTTGGTCCCACTTTGGTCAGTAATTTGATCAAGTTAAGTTCATAATTTGGTCTAACTTTCTTCCTATGAAATGTTCTACCATACCTTAGGTTTCCATCGGTTCAAGAATCGCCTAAATCCGAGTTTTCTAGAGAGAGTTATAGTCCTCCAAACATTACTGCTCAAATGAAAATCTGCAGAGTTGCAGGTTTGATTACTCAACTTTGCCCAATAATTTGAATGGGTTAATGGCACAATTTGGGGTGATGTTCTTCATGAAAGTTGTTTTTCTATATCATATCTTGTTACTGTAAACATTTCAGGTCAATTTGACCATTCTACAGTGAGTTATTGCCAAAGGAACGAGCATCGCTTCATTTGGTCATTCTCAGGCTGTTTGTGGTATCCGGATTGGGGCCAACTTTTGGTCCTCTTTCTTTGGTCTTTTGGGCATGGTTTCTTCAGCAAAAATGTGCCATTATAAGCCTAGTTTCATGTCCAATTGGCCAAACACCAATTGGACCAACACAGCCAAAGATATGGCAGTCCAAGTGGACTGAAATCTCAGCCACTATGCTGCTGTCCCTAGGCAGCCTACCATTCCACTTTGCCATGCCATATTTTAGTCCAATTTATGGTCAACTCACCTAAAATGGTCACTAATTGACCATTAAGATGTTCTCTAACAATTTCCTAAGCCAAGTCAATTTTTCACTTCTCAAAACCCTAGTTTTCCCTTATGATTCACACAAACACCTAATTAAGCACTTCCATTCATTATTTATGTGTATATACACCTTAAACATAATCTCTAATTCATTCTAAGTCCATTAAAACCATCAAAAACACTCTACCTTTGTTCCTTCCTTAGGGCAGGCGAAATTTATGGCATACACACACATAGTTTTTATTCATTTTACTTACAATTCCTTACTTATTTCAAGTCTTTAACATAGAAATAAAGAGCTTTAGGTGTATATGTGCACTAACCTTGAATGGGGCAGAATCTCCAGCCACCCAAACTCCTTTCTTTCTTCCTCTTTTGGCTGCCTAGAGGTTGCTCAAGTTGCTAGGTTAATTTTTTGTGAAGCTAGGTTATGATTTTGTTGGGTAGAAATGGGTGAATCAAGCTTTGAAAAGCTTGAATATGCTTAGCTATGGAAGAGGTCACGTATTGGAGGAAGAAGAAGAAGAAGAAGAGCAGAATTTTTAGGTCCATTTGTCTCTTTTATTGGTTAAGTAAATGGTTGGTTAAATGTGATTAGGGGGAAACTCTTAGATGACATCATATGATGTCAAAATTGACATTTATTGTCATTTTTCTTTCCTCTTCTTCTCTACCCATTTTCATTTTAATTTTTAGTAATATTTATTCATATTTTAGACCATAATAATTATTTACTTAACTGGACAAGTCGGCCAAAAATCGTCTCTGAAGGCGAAATAACCAAAATGCCCTCCGTTTGGCTTAACGGGTCAAAATTGTCTGTACCGATTGAAAAATTTTTCTAGGTATTTTCTTGGCATTCTAATGCCATGGGAACCTCAATAACCCTTCTCTGGAGTCCCAAAAATTATTTTATAATTTTTCCCCTGGGTCTAGGGCTCCTCGTTGCGAGAACCGCAACTTCCCTCTGAGTTACCCCTCGCTAGGGCACCGGCTCGTTTAACTTGGTTGTATTTTATTTCTAAAATTTTTACTAAATTTTTCTTACTAATATTTGAGTTAATTATGGTTCATGACTTTAGTTTAAATATTTTTCTGGACGTTCTAGCTGTCCGGACCGACACCGGTCACCGGAACAGTTGAATGTACGGAGTTGCTACCGGGAGGGTGTTACAGAAAGTTGATAAATGTGTTGAGAAATTGTTTGAGATTGAGTTTGAAATTGAAGCAGTTGTTGAGAAAATTTTTAAAAGTGCTTTTTACAGGTATTTGAAGAACTGTTTTGTCAAAATACAGAGAGAACTCTATCAAAATTTTTATAAAATTTGCGGAAAAATAAAATGGGCTAAAATTTCCAACTAGCTTTCAACTTAATTACATGTTTAAAATACTTATTAGAAATGCTCACCACTTATCAAAAATAAGAAAATTGTTTTAAAATCCCTTGAGGGTACTTAATGAGTTATTGGTAGGTGAAGTTCGGTAGTTCATTAGGTATTTTACGAGATCATGTTATGCCTTACAGAGGGGTGAGGTGTGACACCTGATCTCTGATAGCAAATGGGTTTGTCCAGTGCATGTATTGCCTAAGAAAGGTGGGACAACTGTCATTCAAAATGCAAATGAAGAACTAATCCCTATTACGATAGTTACTGGTTGGCGCATGCACATAGACTATAGAAAATTGAATAGTGCCACCAGAAAGGACCATTTTTCTCTTCCTTTCATAGACCAAATGTTAGAAAGATTAGTAAAATATTCCTACTTCTGCTATCTAGATGGGTATTAGGGATTTTTCCAAATTCCTATTCACCTAAAAGACCAAGAAAAGACCACATTCACATGCCCTTACATAACATTTGCATATAGAATAATGTCGTTTGGTCTTTGTAATTGAAGGAACGGAAGCGCAAAAAACACAAGTTTATACTATTGAATTCAAAAAATTTTCACCTAGGGTCACATGCATCATGCAAGATTTATTTTTATCTATTTGATTTCAATGATAAACAACATATTAAAACTCCTTTAATATGTTTTTAGATCTGTATTTGCCATTTCAGATTTTAAAAATTAATCAGATTAATTTTAGAACCCTAGATTAAATCAAGAACAAACACACTAACCTCTTGATGCACTGCAGTGTATTTGCGCCTTTGAGATGCGTCTTCAGGACACCAGATGTTGTCCCTCTAGCTTTTCCACACCAAGAACACCTATGGCAGCCCTTGAATAGCTTCTAAAGCTTTTTCTATTATTTAGAAAATCAAGTTCTGCCTTTTAAGAGATTAAAGATGTAAACAGGACACTAGAAACAATTTCTAGTATTTTTAATTCAAGAGATTGTTTGCTAATCTCTTGGAATGAATGAGAGATGAAGAAGAAAAGAAGGGAGAGGCAACCAAGGGGTGGCGGCACCTTTGGGAGCAGCAGCTTGTGTTTTTATTTTTTCATAACAACACTTATATAGCTAGGTCACCACTTAAACCCTTGCCACATGTCACCATTTGATTGGCTTTAGTTTTAATTGACCCAATCACATTGTGCCAAGTGTCAAACCTATATTTAATCTTAATTTTAATCATCTTACATGATTAAAAGACATTTGGCAAGCTTATGTGTAATTCCATGTGTCACCATCTCATGGTGCCACATGTCACCCTGTGAAATGACCAAAATGCCCCTGTGTCTTAATTTTGAGTTCTTAACCCAAAATAATTATTTTTCTTCTTCTAATCAATTTATATAAAATATAAATTAATTAATTAATTTCTATTAATTAATTTCTCATTAATTAAATTCATATTTAAACACTTTAAATATAAATTTAACTTATACTATACATCCAATAATCTAGATTTGGTTTCAAGTCATGCTAGGGACTCTACAATCTAATTACAAACCAAACCTATTTAATTAATCAATTAAACTCTTTAATTAATTAATTAAATCATATTTAATTAGGTGATAACTTGTGTATGTGTGTGACTTACTAGGCTCATCACTAATTGGCAATGAGATATGATATCAACTCTTTATATCATCAGAACTCTTTCTTACCATAAATGATTTCTCTAAATCATTTTATGCACCTCATAGACCATGGTTAACACCTAGCATAGCATGCCATGGCCACCCAATTAGTAATAAGGTTTACCTTAAATGAACTTATAATCATATGTTACCATGCACTATAATCTCTCTGTTATAAAATCCCAACTCAAGCTGGAATCATGGTTTATGTCAAACTCCATTTGCTATGAATATTATGTTCTCTTTTAATTCCAGTTCTTGATTAAAAAGATTTTCTCATCAGAAACTCTTTTCTGATTAAATCTATCTGTCCTGGCTAGGAACTTGAAACATCAAGAACAATTAAATGAACATAGGATTTTATCTCTATTTACTTAGAGGAACAGATTCAATCTTGATCAACACCTACCTCCATATATAAATAGTAGGAGCCAACACATGCCCATATGCCCATGCACAGTGCAAGTATGAAAGCAGTATCAAACTCAAACCACCTATATACAAGATAACTGTGCTATCTCAGGTCTAAATATTATATGCACTGATATGATTTATGACATTGCATTGACAAGAGTAAACTCCATGTGCTTGTCATAAGTGTCACTGGTTCGGCCTACTTATCATTTATAAGTGCCTATCATGTTTGTCATATGGCATGAGACTCACCATTCTATCTTATTTATATCTAATATAAATAACTTGGGAACAAACATGAATACAATCTTGCTGGATAAGTCATGTCCTTATTATGAAATATCCTCGATTGTGAACCTATTTATGATATTTTGTACTAGAAATACTGTCACTCATATTCTTAACAACTTAAGAATAGAATTTCTAACAAAATATTAATGGACCTTTTCTATTACACATAAATATCTTATGTAAAAGAAAAAGTGGAAATGTCTTTTATTAATAAAAACATGTATAAGATACATACTAAATGATATGCTCTAGGGTATACTACTAACAGTAATACCCCCGCTACTTTCCAAAGATGCACGATGGCCATTTTTTCTAATTATATTGAAAATATTATGGAAGTTTTTATGGATGATTTTTCTGTCTATGGAACTACTTTTGATGATTGCCTAGATAACTTATCCAAAGTATTGCAAAGATGTAAAGAATCAAACATGGTCCTAAATTGGGAAAAATGCCACTTCATTGTAAGGGAAGGTATAGTTCTAGGACATTTGATATCAGAAAGAGGAATTGAAGTTGATAAGGAAAAAATTGAAATCATTGAAAAGATGGCACCACCAACATCAGTCAAAGGAGTATGAAGCTTTTTGGGACATGCAAGCTTCTATAAAAGATTCATTAAAGATTTTTCCAAAATAGCTAAGCCACTTACCAACTTGTTAAGTCAAGATGTTCCCTTTGATTTTGATTAAAATTACCTTGTCTCCTTTAACAGGATCAAAGAAGCCCTGATTTTAGCACCCATAATGCAACCACCAGATTTGGAGCTACCGTTCGAGGTGATATGCGATGCAATTGACTATGCAGTTAGAGCAGTGCTTAGGCAAAGAAAAGATAAAAAGCTTCACACTATTTATTACGCCAGCAAGACACTCGATGACGCATATGTAACACCCTTATATGCATAGCCGGTATATTTAACTATTCTGGTGATTGGTGTTAGTCCGGACAAATAAGAGAATTAAAACCCTATTTAAGTCACTTAGAGAAGCCCTGAACAAGAATAAATAGTAATTAGTAGAAGGTCAAGTAGAAATAAGAAAAATAAAGGAAAAAAGAAAAAGAAAAAAAAAAAGAAAAAGGAAATGGAAATAGAATATTAAATCATCAAATGACATCATGCATGATGCAATAAAAGAATAATTAAGTAAATGGCATTTGACTAATTTAATTATGGCATAAAAGTGTTAAAAGTTAAAAAGAAAAAAAATGGTCATCTTCCTTACCCATTTTGCCGTCCCTCACTTCCTCTCTCATCTCTTTCTAAACTCCACCAATGAAGCTTAAAACCAAGCTTCCTTAACCCCAAAATTCCCATAAATTCTCCCTTTATTTTTTATTAAACCTTACTTTGGCATATTGAAAAGAAGTTTGATCAAGAAAAGAAAGGAGAAAAATGAAGCAATTGAACAATTAAAATTGAAAGAAAGGTTAGGAAGCTAAACTTGAAATTTCTAGTTAATTTGTTGTGTTTATGGTTGAATAAACTTAGAAATTGTGGAAAATGGAAACAAAACAAACTTGTGGGACTAATTGTGAATTTTGGCCAGCCTATATGGGAGTTAAAATTGTTTGAGTTTGATGAAATTAAAGTGATATAGAAGTATAATTAAGTGTGTAGAATAAAGTGAGAAACTTTATTTGCACTAAGTGAATGAAATACAAAATTAGGGTTCTTGAGTTCTTAAAATTGGGGGGACAAATTAAAGGAAATAGTCAATTGATGCAATTGAGGTTAGAAATGGTCAATTTTGATTAATTGAGATGTGTTGGAATGAGTAGAAATGCAATTCAAATCGGATTGGAGAGTGTCCACCTTTAGGCAGTATGACCTAGGTCCCTTTCAGGGACCAAAACTGAAATTCTGCCAACTCAATTGGTGTGAGGCCAATTTGATATGAAATTAGACACATAATGACACAATTTTCATGCAAAAACCATGCCTAGAAAATGACAGTAAGATAGTGAACAATTAGGTCAAATTTAGGTAATGTGCATTGCCACTGCACCAAAATGACCAAATGAATAGTGTTTGTTTATTTGGATATAACTTGGTGTAGGAAGGTCCAAATGACCTGAATTTTTTACAGATGGAAAGCTGAGACATAGCACTACACCTTTAATGAAAAACACAAACCCAAATTCTGACTATAAGCCATCCAAAATGTGAGCTGCAGTCAGCACACCAAAAATGCCATAACCAATAAAATGCCCAAAATTCTGGGTTTGAACTAATTCGGCCAGCCTTAGAAAAATGACCATATATTGGGCTACAAAGCTCTAAATGGAGTGATTCAAAAAGGGAATTAAAGATGAGACAATAAGGAACAACTTTGATAGGGGATACTTAGCCAAATTCCCACAGTAATTAGACTAATGGAACAGTAGAAAACAGGGGACCAAAACTAAAAAATTACAATTTCTCTTAGGAGACTTAGAAATGGAAATGGCAATCAATGCTAACAAATTAGATACCCAAAATGTGGGTGTAATTGGAATTCACATACCTATTAAGCATGAGAAAGTTAACATTTTAACTTAAATAGTGCCATGAATAGTTGTCACACCCTACCCCTCTGTAAGGCATAACATGATCCCGTAGTATACCTAATGAATTACCAACTCCGTTTACTGATAACCCATTAAATACACTACAAGGGATTTTCAAAACTTTTCTTACTTCTTTTACAGTGGTGAGCACTATTTACAGGTGTTAAAACCTTTTTGAACTGAAGTGATAGAATTGACACATTTGAATTATTTGGAATTTCTGTAAAAATTTTGGCAGAGTGCCCTCTGTATTTTGGATAAATCAGTTATTCAGAAAACCTGTAAAAAAACACTTCAATATGTATTTGCAAATCTCAACTCCAACATTTTTTCTCAACACAACATTTTTCTCAACTCAAATCCGCAGTGATTTTTCAAAGACTGAGATACAAGAAATATAATACAAAACTATTCAAGTAAATGAAATTTCAAATTTACATTTACAATAATTTACATTTAATTACAAACCAAAATATTTTACAAGAGTTTCTATACAACTGCTCAAATAATTTACATACATATTATTACATGCATACATCAAAACCTATGTACATGGGTATACCTATGATATACCTGGAGCTGATCTGAATGTATCCTCAAAGAAATTTACTCACTGCTCTATGCTCTTCTTACCTGCGACAGCATACAAAGCTATCGCTGAGTGGTGAACTCAGTGGTGCACAACTATAATTTAAAACATAGTACAATATACATTGACAAAATTTACAGTAGATAATTTGGAAATCTGAATACTCATCAATTTCCACAACACCAAATATTTATTGCCAATAATGTAAATCATTTGTATAAATGACTTTGATCACAAAATTCAATTTATCAAATCATGACTATCCATTTAAGTAATTCCAACAAAATCAATTATACGTAAACCATAATTGAAATCACAATTCCTTACCATTCAAAAGCCATTCTGTATCTCAAAAATCATTATGCATCTCAAAAATCATACTGTATTTCAAAAATCATACTGTATCTCAAAACTCATTCTTTATCTCACTAACTATGCAAGACTAATCCGAAAGGGCCATATTCGATGTGATTCTAACTCCCTATGGTCGGGGAGGTCGAATCATCGTGCACAGTACCATCACAATAATGAATCTTCCGCAAGGGCCATAACGATAAAATAAACTTAGATCTAACCTCAAATCAAAAAATCTAAGCCTGTGCACGTACCATGGTAATCAAAACACAACTAACTCCGTTGTCTTCTCAACAAATGAGAGAGACGGGTAATAACCTAGTCAAGCATCTATAGTGAGATATAAAATAATATTACAATCCATTTAGTGAGCATAAATCACAATATAATTCGATTCAAAGTCAATTCTAATATCCAATAATTTTTATGCTCATCACAATTCAAATCATAAATTTGCA
Source organism: Hevea brasiliensis (assembly GCF_030052815.1). Lineage (NCBI taxonomy): Eukaryota > Viridiplantae > Streptophyta > Magnoliopsida > Malpighiales > Euphorbiaceae > Hevea > Hevea brasiliensis. Next base: position 68,805,708 of record NC_079493.1, on the reverse strand, counting down.
TTTTTCCATGAAAATTACCTTCACAATTCAAAACATGTTCTATCACAATTTTCCAAAACATAATTTGTTGAATCCATAACAATGCTTAATACTTGTGGAAATACCATTTCACCAAGCTGAATTCATACATACTATAACAATTTTCAATAATCATTGAATTAAATCCAATGCTTGTTAAACATAATACATAAGAAAAATATGTCATTTAATCATATGAAATATTCAAAGTAAAATCAGTTAAAAACTAGTTGTGCACAAACCTCTGATGACTGTCTCCTGGTCTGGACTCAGTGTTTCCTTCCCTTTTCCTGAGTCTTTACTAACTGAGAAACACAATTTGAAGTGTTTCAGTACTAAATTAAACTGTCTCTATCGATAATGTTTGACAAATAATTCACTGAATTCAAATATTTACTTAGTCAACCTAATATGTCGACCCTCGATGTTTTCTAGGTAAATTAGGTTTTAGTGTCCTTTATATGTCACATTCGATAGGGTTTTAGGGTTGGTACGTGTTACCAAACTCAATTCTATGTATATTGCGTTTTCTTGCATTTTCATTGCAAATTGCTGGATTTCGGGATACTAGTTTGACCTAACCAGACGACCTTGTTCCCTTGGTTTTCGAGTTTTGGTCAAAACTACAAACTTGTAGATCTATGTCTTATTGCACGCAGGGCAAAATTTTAGGTCAATCCGAGTTAAGTAGACCAAGTTATGGTCATTATACTATTGCTGGTCAAATGGCATCAAATTAGGTCAATTTTAAGTCAATTTGGTCAACTTTAGGTCAATTTGGTCAACTTTGGTTCGGCCAGTTTTTGGACCCGAACTTGTGCAAGCTTTTTGACTTTCTTATGGTTATTTCTGGGCTTTGGTGTCTTCATAAGACTTGTAGGTATGGGTCTTAACTATTCATGGTTAAAATTTCAGGTCAATTGGACTTGTTTTGAGTGAGTTATGACCTAAACACTCACTGCTGCCCAATTGGTCATTTTTCAGGTCTTAATTGCACCTAATCCGAATTGGTCATTTTCTTAGGTCACCTTGCAAGTAGAATTTTGGTATGTTTTCTCAATGAAAGTTGGCACATTTTGTGCCTAGTTCCACCTCCAATTGGTCTCATACCAATTGAGGTTATACATTTAAACTTATTGTCTAAAATGTACACTGCCCTTGGTTACTTTGCTTAACACACATCAATTACACACATTTACCTTGCAATATGTTTACTTCCCTACCAAATCTGTTTTGGTACATTACCAAAAACATATTCCACTTTACATTAACATCACTTTAGGCAGATTACAATTATCCTCAACACACCAATTATAATTCTAATTTCTAAAGTCTAAATACAATTACATACACACCTAACCATTACAAATTTTTACATACACTTTACACAACAATTTAATATACATATCCATCTATCCTTAATGCCACAATTCTGCCCATATCTTCATGAACACATATACTTATCCAAGAGTTCCAAGGCTGCCAAAAACTTCCTCAACACCAAGTTTTCCACAATTCATCAATTTTCCATCCAAGTGCAAAAATCACCATATATATATGAAGTAATTCACTAGGATATTAAATCACCATAACCAACATAATTCTCATCAATTCTATGCACAATTATCTCATCAAATACATGACTACATGGCTGTCCAAAATGAACACAACAATAACTCTTCAAACTCAAAAATTTTCTTCACAAATCCAACACCCATAACATGCACACAAAATTTAACAAAGCTATCTTCAAAAATGCTAACTTACCTTATGGTTGGAGCTTGCTAAACCTTGATTAAATTTCTTAAATTTGGTATCAAACTCTTCCTTGTGATGTGTAGACAATTTTTCATGAAGGGACCTAAGTGATTAAAGGTGAAATGGAAGGGTTAGATGAAGCTTTAAGGAAACGTCAATGGTGGACTTCTCTTCTTCTCAATTCGGCTGGTTTTATGGAAATGGAGAAGATGAACTTTCTGCTGGGATAATGGAAGTACAGCTGCCCCATTATGTGTCTATTATATTCCTTTAGTGGCCCACTCACTCAATTATAACTATATAATAAGCTTACATGTTTTATTTACACATTTTTCACTCCATTTTGGCTATTTGTATTAGGTACCCTCAAATTAATTTTTCATTTCATTTTCTAAGTGTAATATTATTTATTTTTAATGGACATTTAGGTCAAAAGACAATTCGGGATGTCAAATGACCATAATGCCCCTGTTCGGGTTGCATTCCCGATTTTTCGGTAACACCGGGTTTTGTCTGTTTTTCGATTTCTCACTTTTCTTTGTACTAATTATTTAATTTTTCTTTGATCTTTCTAATGAGATTTATTCTTCAATAAGGGTCTATTTAAGTCCTAAAAATGTTTTCCAGGGTTCCCCGCAGTCCAGGGCTAGTCAACGGTCCACGCCGTGACTTCCCGGTGCGGTCACCCATCGCTAGGGTTCTCGGCTCGCTTAACTTGGTTACATTTCTTTGCTATTATTTTTTCTTTGTTTTTCTTGTATTTTCTTTTCTTGTATTTCATTATTTTATGTCTCCTCACACTTATCGAAGTGTAGTTCTAGGCATCCTAGCTGTCCGCACAGCACTGGTCACCGGAACAGTAGAACGCACTACCGAACTTAGGGGTGTTACAATTCTCCCCCCCTTAAATAAATTTCGTCTCGAAATTTTACCTGGCATTAGTCTCTGAACAGCTGTGGGTGCTGTCTCCTCATATCCTCTTCACGTTCCCAAGTAGCTTCCTGGCCTGAATGATGGTTCCACAGCACTTTAACCAGGTGTATCTGTTTGTTCCTCAGCTGCTTCACCTCATAAGCCAGAATTTTTTATGGGTTCTTCCTCATATGAGAGGTCTGGATTTACTTCAATCTCTTCAACTTGTAGTACATGAGATGGGTCAGATCTGTACCTCCTTAACATGGATACATGGAAGACACTGTGTATCTTTGCTAGCTCTGGAGGTAATGCCAACCGATATGCCAGAGGACCCACTCTTTTCAGAACTTCATATGGTCCGATGAAACGAGGACTTAGTTTCCCTTTTCCGCCAAATCTCATAATCCTCTTCCAAGGAGAAACTTTGAGGAATACCTTATCACCCACTGCATATTCAATATCTCTTCTCTTCAGATTAACATAGAACTTCGACGGCCTCGATGCACTCGAGTCTAGCTCGATCAACTGATCTTTTCCTCTGTCTGCTCAACAATTTCTGGCCCAATCATCTTTCTTTCACCTGCTTCATCCCAATATAAGGGAGTTCTGCACTTTCTGCCATACAAAGCTTCATATGGAGGCATCCCAATGCTTGATTGGTAGCTGTTGTTATAAGCAAACTCAATCAAAGGCAAGTGTGTATCCCAACTACCTTCAAATTCAATCACACAAGCCCGTAGCATATCCTCCTATATCTGAATAACCCTCTCAGACTGACCATCTGTCTGTGGGTGGAATGCTGTGCTGAAGTTCAATCTAGTTCCAAGGGTTCTCTGAAGACTACCCCAGAATCTAGAAGTGAACCTAGGATCTCTGTCAGATACAATTGATACTGGCACTCCATGCAGTTTTACAATCTCATATATGTACAATCTGGCCAATCTTTCCAGGCTATAGTCCATCCGAACTGGCAAAAAGTGAGCAGACTTGGTTAGTCTATCAATTATAACCTATACTGCATCATGACTATTCTGTGTCCTCAGAAATCTCATCACAAAATCCATAGTTATCTGTTCCCTTACAATGTTTCATAGGGTGCCACTTGTATGCTAGCTTGACACTTATTATTATATACAAATTCTGTTAGTGGGATGTATCTGTCCCATCTCCCCTCGAATTCAATGATAGAAGTTCTCAGTATATTCTCGAGGGTTTATTCCATTTTACAGGTTATTATTATCATTTCATTTCATTATTTATAGAAACTCAACGAGTTTCAAAATTTACCTGAATCACTTGTTTCGACTGTCCATCCGTCTGAGGATGATAAGTCGTACTGATATCTCTAAGCTTATAGCAATTACTGTGGTACAGGTAATTCACATTAATGTAACCGAGTCACTGACTCTAGCTACCTTACAAGTGTAATCATTTGATAGGCTAGTTCTGAAGTTTTAAATTTATGATAAAAATTTTCACATTTATTTCCAGTAGTAGTACTTTATTCGAGTGCAACTGTATCAATTTATAGATTACTTACAAATATTCTTACTTATTATACCACGAGGAAACACGTAGCTCTACACAATAATCCAGTGTTGGTACTGTAATCTGCAGCTTACAATACAACCATCGAGAACATTATATAGTCACTACGTTATAACCTCATGGACTAGGTTTTCTAACATCTTATCTTTCTCGAATCCACTAATATCCCAAACCGATTATGATTACAATTTCCTTTGACAATTACTAACAGTAACATCTTTGCCCTCATCTAGAGCAATTCTATTACTGTAACTTACTTTTAGGTCCTCTTGCCTTACATTAAGTAGGCTCGCCATTTAACTTTATAATTTATGGTATGTTAGAAAATATTTTTAGCTAACAATTCTTCCAAAAGTAATGTCAATCATACTTGTTATTATAGTTATTATCCTAAAGGACTAGTCACTAATACATCAAAATTCGTTCCCATGTAAAGGAATGACAACATAACATATAGTTCTGACACTAACACACAACTAAGTAGTGCTGGGATCAAATAATAACTAAAATTAAGAACTCACCAGCAGCTACATCTAAAGTTTTTGCTCCTTTTACTTGGCGCATAGTGGACACTCCGACTGGTGTGTTACTATATTCGGGTTGATTCACTGTGTTATAGTGGTGAGGAGTACCAACTCTATTTATATCTTGACTCTGACTGACGGTCTGTGAACTCCGGAGAGCAGATCGAGGTGGTTTAGCACAATCTTTAGCAAAGTGTCCAAGTTTTCCATAATTGTAACAGGCTCCAGAGGCCTTACGACAAATACCTCCATGATATCTTCTACAAGTTTCACATTGGCGGGAAGGGTAGGAACTTCTAGTTGTTCGACAACTAGATCTTAGTGGTCTCTGCCCTGATGATCCGCCTCTATCATATTTCTGAGTTCGAGGTTCCTCAAATTCTTTTCTCTTCCCCAAATTACTGTTCGAACTCTGACCCATAGGTTTCTCCCTCTTTTCCATTTCACATTGCCCTTGTGGGGGTTGGGTCTGTACTTGGGCTTGGGCTGACAGATTATCAGCCATTTGTTGAAAGAAAGTGGCCATTTGTTGGGCCATTTGTGCAGTAATTTGTACCGGTAAAACTGGTACAGTCAGGCCTTCGACATTTTGTGGAGCTGGGGCCTCAACTTGTTCTTCTGCCATCACAGACTGTTCTATTATCTCATTCTTCTCTTCCATTTTTCTCACAGAATTTTCTATTCCTGTACAACCAACACAAGGAGATTCCTCTCCATTAGTTCACATTTATGATGTAAATGTACTATATGTATCAAACATTTGAGCAGTTGTAGTTACCGACAAAAAGATTTCAAATTCATAGTTCAAAATTTACTTTAAAACCATTGCTCTGATACCACTAAAACATGTCACACCCTACCCCTCTGTAAGGCATAACATGATCCCGTAGTATACCTAATGAATTACCAACTCCGTCTACTGATAACCCATTAAATACACTACAAGGGATTTTCAAAACTTTTCTTACTTCTTTTACAGTGGTGAGCACTATTTACAGGTGTTAAAACCTTTTTGAACTGAAGTGATAGAATTGACACATTTGAATTATTTGGAATTTTTGTAAAAATTTTGGCAGAGTGCCCTTTGTATTTTGGATAAAACAGTTCTTCAGAAAACCTGTAAAAAAGCACTTCAATATGTATTTGCAAATCTCAACTCCAACATTTTTCTCAACACAACATTTTTCTCAACTCAAATCCGCAGTGATTTTTCAAAGACTGAGATACAAGAAATATAATACAAAACTATTCAAGTAAATGAAATTTCAAATTTTCATTTACAATAATTTACATTTAATTACAAACCAAAATATTTTACAAGAGTTTCTATACAACTGCTCAAATAATTTACATACATATTATTACATGCATACATCAAAACCTATGTACATGGGTATACCTATGATATACCTGGAGCTGATCTGAATGTATCCTCAAAGAAATTTACTCACTGCTCTATGCTCTTCTTACCTGCGATAGCATACAAAGCTGTCGCTGAGTGGTGAACTCAGTGGTGCACAACTATAATTTAAAACATAGTACAATATACATTGACAAAATTTACAGTAGATAATTTGGAAATCTGAATACTCATCAATTTCCACAGCTCCAAATATTTATTGCTAATAATGTAAATCATTTGTATAAATGACTTTGATCACAAAATTCAATTTATCAAATCATGACTATCCATTTAAGTAATTCCAACAAAATCAATTATACGTAAACCATAATTTAAATCACAATTCCTTACCATTCAAAAGTCATTCTGTATCTCAAAAATCATTATGCATCTCAAAAATCATACTGTATTTCAAAAATCATACTGTATCTCAAAACTCATTCTTTATCTCACTAACTATGCAAGACTAATCCGAAAGGGCCATATTCGATGTGATTCTAACTCCCTATGGTCGGGGAGGTCGAATCATCGTGCACAGTACCATCACAATAATGAATCTTTCGCAAGGGCCATAACGATAAAATAAACTTAGATATAACCTCAAATCAGAGGAAAATCTAAGCATGTGCACGTACCATGGTAATCAAAACACAACTAACTCCGTTGTCTTCTCAACAAATGAGAGAGACGGGTAATAACCTAGTCAAGCATCTATAGTGAGATATAAAACAATATTACAATCCATTTAGTGAGCATAAATCACAATATAATTCGATTCAAAGTCAATTCTAATATCCAATAATTTTTATGCTCATCACAATTCAAATCATAAATTTGCATTTTTCCATGAAAATTACCTTCACAATTCAAAACATGTTCTATCACAATTTTCCAAAACATAATTTGTTGAATCCATAACAATGCTTAATACTTGTGGAAATACCATTTCACCAAGCTGAATTCATACATACTTTAACAATTTTCAATAATCATTGAATTAAATCCAATGCTTGTTAAACATAATACATAAGAAAAATATGTCATTTAATCATATGAAATATTCAAAGTAAAATCAATTAAAAACTAGTTGTGCACAATCCTCTGATGACTGTCTCCTGGTCTGGACTCAGTGTTTCCTTCCCTTTTCCTGAGTCTTTACTAACTGAGAAACACAATTTGAAGTGTTTCAGTACTAAATTAAACTGTCTCTATCGATAATGTTTGACAAATAATTCACTGAATTCAAATATTTACTTAGTCAACCTAATATGTCGACCCTCGATGTTTTCTAGGTAAATTAGGTTTTAGTGTCCTTTATATGTCACATTCGATAGGGTTTTAGGGTTGGTACGTGTTACCAAACTCAATTCTATGTATATTGCGTTTTCTTGCATTTTCATTACAAATTGCTGGATTTCGGGATACTAGTTTGACCTAACCGGACGACCTAGTTTCCTTGGTTTTCGGGTTTCGGTCAAAACTACAAACTTGTAGATCTATGTCTTATTGCACGCAGGGCAAAATTTTAGGTCAATCCGAGTTAAGTAGACCAAGTTATGGTCATTATACTATTGCTGGTCAAATGGCATCAAATTAGGTCAATTTTAGGTCAATTTGGTCAACTTTGGTTCGGCCAGTTTTTGGACCCGAACTTGTACAAGCTTTTTGACTTTCTTATGGTAATTTCTGGGCTTTGGTGTCTTCATAAGACTTGTAGGTATGGGTCTTAACTATTCATGGTTAAAATTTCAGGTCAATTGGACTTGTTTTGAGTGAGTTATGACCTAAACACTCACTGCTGCCCAATTGGTCATTTTTCAGGTCTTAATTGCACCTAATCCGAATTGGTCATTTTCTTAGGTCACCTTGCAAGTAGAATTTTGGTATGTTTTCTCAATGAAAGTTGGCACATTTTGTGCCTAGTTCCACCTCCAATTGGTCTCATACCAATTGAGGTTATACATTTAAACTTATTGGCTAAAATGTACATTGCCCTTGGTTACTTTGCTTAACACACATCAATTACACACATTTACCTTGCAATATGTTTACTTCCCTACCAAATCTGTTTTGGTACATTACCAAAAACATATTCCACATTACATTAACATCACTTTAGGCAGATTACAATTATCCTCAACACACCAATTATAATTCTAATTTCCAAAGTCCGAATACAATTACATACACACCTAACCATTACAAAATTTTACATACACTTTACACAACAATTTCATATACATATCCATCTATCCTTAATGCCACAATTCTGCCCATATCTTCATGAACACATATACTTATCCAAGAGTTCCAAGGCTGCCGAAAACTTCCTCAACACCAAGTTTTCCACAATTCATCAATTTTCCATCCAAGTGCAAAAATCACCATATATATATGAAGTAATTCACTAGGATGTTAAATCACCATAACCAACATAATTCTCATCAATTATATGCACAATTATCTCATCAAATACATGACTACATGGCTGTCCAAAATGAACACAACAATAACTCTTCAAAATCAAAAATTTTCTTCACAAATCCAACACCCATAACATGCACACAAAATTTAACAAAGCTTCAAAAATGCTAACTTACCCTATGGTTGGAGCTTGCTAAACCTTGATTAAATTTCTTAAATTTGGTATCAAACTCTTCGTTGTGATGTGTAGACAATTTTTCATGAAGGGACCTAAGTGATTGAAGGTGAAATGGAAGGGTTAGATGAAGCTTTAAGGAAACGTCAATGGTGGACTTCTCTTCTTCTCAATTTGGCTGGCTTTATGGAAATGGAGAAGATGAACTTTCTGCTGGGATAATGGAAGTACAGCTGCCCCATTATGTGTCTATTATATTCCTTTAGTGGCCCACTCACTCAATTATAACTATATAATAAGCTTAAATGTTTTATTTACACATTTTTCACTCCATTTTGGCTATTTGTATTAGGTACCCTCAAATTAATTTTTCATTTCATTTTCTAAGTGTAATATTATTTATTTTTAATGGACATTTAGGTCAAAAGACAATTCAGGATGTCAAATGACCATAATGCCCCTGTTCGGGTTGCATTCCCGATTTTTCGGTAACACCGGGTTTTGTCTGTTTTTCGATTTCTCACTTTTCTTTGTACAAATTATTTAATTTTTCTTTGATCTTTCTAATTAGATTTATTCTTCAATAAGGGTCTATTTAAGTCCTAAAAATGTTTTCCAGGGTTCCCCGCAGTCCAGGGCTAGTCAACGGTCCACGCCTTGACTTCCCGGTGCGGTCACCCATCGCTAGGGTTCTCAGCTCGCTTAACTTGGTTACATTTCTTTGCTATTATTTTTCCTTTGTTTTTCTTGTATTTTCTTTTCTTGTATTTCATTATTTTATGTCTCCTCACACTTATCGAAGTGTAGTTCTAGGCATCCTAGCTGTCCGGACAGCACTGGTCACCGGAACAGTAGAACGCACTACCGAACTTAGGGGTGTTACAATAGTAACCCTAAAATGAAAATTTCAAAGAATACCATTTTAAGCACATTTAAGGGTACCATTAAATAAGCATGAAATAAATTATTGGATTTATTATGAGATGTGATACTAAAAGACTGTAAATTGTGTGTTTCAGTTAAAAAAGACACTGGGAATGATACGGACAAGTGAGTCAAGGCCTAGAGGCACCTTTTGGTGGAATGGCCTGGAGAGTTAGAAGTACTACAGGGTTAAGCATATTCGCTTGAGAGACAAAACCGTGAGGCTTATAGCCAAAGCGGATAATTCCTCTAGCACTAAAATATGTAACACCTTAGCCCTCCGTAAGGCATAACATGATCCCATAGTATACTTAATGAATTATCAAACTTCGCCTACCGATAACCCATTAAATACACTACAAGGGATTTTAAAACAATTTTGTCTTCTTTTGAAGGTAGTGAGTATTTTTAACAGGTATTAAAAACTTTTAAATTTATTTTAAAAACTAGGTAAAAATTTCGGGCCTTTTTATTTTTTTGCAAATTTTGTAAAAATTTCGACAGAGTGTCGTCTATAATTGAGAAAAACTAAAAATTTTAAACCTGTAAAAAGCACTTCCAATAAATCATTTCACAAATCTCAACCTTCAATGCAACTCAAATCCACATAATCAACCCAATCAACACAAATGCAAATCAAAATTCTCAATTCACAATATTTTCAAAACAATTAAATAAACTCATCAATATTGCATTTAAAATAGTTAATTTACATTCAGAAGTTAAATTTACAGACAAAAATTTCAAAAATAATATTATTACAAGTTTACTGTATAACTGCTCAATTTACATTAATACATATGACACTATGATATTTACATTAAAATAAACTACAAGGGTATAAATAATACCCGTACCAAAAAGTCAATGCGGTCCTTATCAATTCAGTAGCTTACTCTACTACTCTTTTCTTTCCTTTATCTGCAATAGCAAAATAAGCTATCGTTGAGTATAATTTACTTAGTGGTGCACAATAAAATTTAAAAAGCTGAACATAAACCATTCATTGCCAAATCATAATTTAAACTTTACACAATCACATTTCACAATTTTCAAATCACATTTATAACACAATTTTGACAAATAATTTAATAAACACAGTGTTGCTAATCCATACACAACTTAAGTCATGACACAAAATTTTTTGATCAATGCGTTGTTGTACACCACGATAAAGCAATCTACAACCTCACTAATCGAAATCAATAAGGGAGGTGGCTAGCTAGCTAATGAGTACTCATCCGATCTCGACCTCAACTGGTAAGTTAGAGAGGGAGGAAAAATAATCGATCTCAACTCCATAAATGGAAGAGGAATAATATGGTACTATCATGCTAAGTGCGAATCCGAAATCAATTTAAAGCAAAATCACACTAAATTTCCAAAGTCACCTTTTCATTTACAAAGTGGCAACACAAAAGTTCTTAAACTGATAATTAACACAGAAATTTCATAATGCATACTAAATCAAATTTTCATTGATAAAATGCTTAAATAAGTTTATTATGCACAAACCTGGACTAAGTCGCCTCAAGGCCTTGACTCACTTGTCCTTATCCTTCTCAGTGTCTTTTTCAACTGAAACACGTAGTTTATAATATTTCAGTATCACATCAAATAATAAATCCAACAATTTATTTCATGCTTATTTAATGGTATCCTTAATTGGCTTAAAATGGCATTCTTTGAATTTTTCATTTCGGAGTTACTATTCATAGCACTATTCAAGTCAAAATATTGACTTTCTCATGCTTAATAGGTATGTGAATTCCAATTACACCCACATACCACATTTTGGGTATCTAATTTGTTGGCATTGATTGCTATTTTCATTTTTAAGTCTCTTAAGAGAAATTGCAAATTTTCAGTTTTGGTCCCCTATCTGTTCATTTGGTTATTTTAGTACAGTGGCAGTGCACATTACCCGGATTTGCCCTAATTGTTCACTACCTTAATGTCATTTTCTGGGCATGGTTTCTGCATAAAAATTGTGTCATTATGTATCTACTTTCATATCCAATTGGCCTCACACCAATTGAGTTGGCAGAATTTCATTTTTGGTTCCTGAAAGGGACTTAGGTCATACTACCCAAAGGTGGACACTCTCCAATCTGAATTGAATTGCATTTCTACTCATTCCAACACATCTCAATTAGTCACAATTGACTATTTCTAACCTCAATTAGGGTCAATTGCATCAATTGATCATTTCCTTCAATTTTTCCCCCAAATTTGAAGAACTCAAGAACCCGAATTTTGTAATTCATTCACTTAGTGCCAAGAAAGTATCTCACTATGTTCTACACACTTAATTACACTTCTATATCACTTTAATTTCATCAAACTCAAACAATTTACTCCCATATAGGCTGGCTGAAATTCACAATTAGTCCCACAAGTTTGTTTTGTTTCCATTTGTAACACCCTTCCTATAGCAATTCCGTATATTCTACTGTTCCGGTGACCGATGTCAGTCCGGACAGCTATAACGTCTGGAAAAATATTTAAACTAAAGTGAGAAACCATAATTAACTCAAATATTAATAAGAATAATTTAGGAAAAATTTTAGAAATAAAATACAACCAAGTTAAATGAGCTGGTGCCCTAGCGATGGGTAAACCAGTGGGAAGTTGCGGTTCTCGCAACTAGGAGCCCTAGACCGGGGGGAAGATTCATAAAATAATTTTTGAGAGTCTAGAAAAGGGTCATTGAGGTTTCGATGGCATTAGAATGACAAGAAAAGGTTTAGAAAAAATTTTAAATCGGTACAGACAATTTTAGTCTGTTAAGCCAAACGGAGGGCATTTTGGTCATTTCGTCTTTAGAGATGATTTTTGGCCGACTTGTCCAGTTAAGTAAATAATTATTATGACATAAAATATGAAAAAATATTGCTAAAAATTAAATTGAGATTTAGTAGACAAGAAAAGGAAGGAAAATTAAAGAATTGGAATTATGACATCATTATGATGTCATTAAAAATCCTCCCACCCAATCAAACTTTGACACATGGCATTAACTTATTTAAAATGACTTAATGGGCAGAAAAAAAGAAAGAAAAATCAGTTGCTTCTTCAACCTTTGGGGCAGCCAAAAATGTGGAGAGAAAGAGAGAGGAAGGAAAACTCCATTAAAGCTCACCTAAGCTCCCAATCGCACCAAATCTCACTCCAAAACCCTAGCCTTCTTCACAAAAAATTAACCTAGCACCTTGAGGAAGCTTTGGGCAGCAAAAAGAAAGAAAAATCAAGAAGTTTTCTAAGCTAGGGAAACTCTCCAACAAAGGTTAGTGTCAATTAATTCTTTAAACTTGTATATGCATCATTAGGAGTATGAATTGATCCATTGATTGTATGTGTTTGACAAATTGAAATGGTAGAGCTAGGGTTTGGACCCAAAATTGAGATGCTGATCATGTAATGGTGAAAGTAAGTTTTAATGGTTAATTAATGACCATTTGGTTATGTGTGAATGAGAAATGAAGTGGTTTATGTAGTGGGAAATGAAGTTAGTGTGGCTGCCCTTGGTGACCTGCAGGGCTGGGCATGAGTCTACCAGATTTGGGCAGCAATAACTTGAATTGTAGAAGTTCAATTGGTACAAGGACAATTGGACATGAAACTAGATACATAATGGCACAACTTTGGTGAAGAAAACATGTCCAGAAAACCAAACCAAGTAGACTAAAAGCTTGCCCTAATCTGGGTGACCTGCATTCTATTTGGGCAAAATGACCAAATGAATAGTGTTTGGTCATTTGGCCATAGCTCAGTGTAGATAGGTACAATTGACCTGAAATTTTACCAGCAACAAGCTGAGATATATATCTACAACTTTCATGAAGAAACCTAACCCAAATTATGACCAGAACATATTCAAAAAGTGAGTTGTAGTCACTGTTCCAAGTATTATAGATTTGGTCAGTCCAGAAATTCTGGAAAAATTTCAATCCGGCCAGTTGTGGTTTTTAGGCATAACTTGAGCTACAAAACTCCAAATGGAGTGATTCAAAAAAGGAAATATAACTAGATAAAATAAGGAACAACTTTCATGTTGATCATTTTGCTAAATTCCCACTGCAAAAATGACTAATAGAACAGTAAACACAAAGCTTGAAATTTGAAAATTTTGAACAATTAACATTAAGCTTAGAAATGGTATTGGCAACCAATACCAACAATTTTAGAATGCAAAATGTGGTATGTTGAGAATATTAGAACCAATGTACCTATTGTCTATGCAAAAGTCAACATTTTAGTTGACTAATGAAATGAACAGTAACACCTAAACTTAAATTTCAAGAATTGTAAAGTTTAAAAGTGTAACATGCCCTAGTACACCTAGCAAGATTAGTTTGGATAGGTTGGCATGCCAATAGGGTTCAGTTAGCAGTACTGCATATGGCATTATGCCATTCTATAATTTTATGACTTTTACCCATTATGACATTGTGTTTATACTTGGCCTTGTGCCTAATATTTGTTACAGCTCATTAGCTGTTCTGTTGCACACTGGGAGATACATATGTGACCGATGGTGTGACGGCCCGAGGTACTTGATACCCAATACTAGTTTACCTGTTTATCCAGTCCAGTCATCCAGTATAGGTTACTTGGGCAACTAAAAAAGGAAGTGGATAAATTTAATGAAATTATGAATATAACAAATACAAAATAAATAAGATTACCAATACTGATCGAAAAATTGTCTGCATAAGACATCAAAACATGCACTGCATATTTATTTTATATTATTTCTTTTTATTTTATTATTGGCACCACTAAGCATTATTGCTTAGCGCATTGCTTTTTGCCACCCGTAGGTTCTGGAGGGACCGACCGAGAGCCTAGTAGACCACAGACTGGGTGAGACCATCTGCAGCTCTGCATAGTGTTCGTGTCACCTCCCCGACGTCAGTGCATTGGTAGGACACTAGGTTTCATTTTGCGTATTTTGTAATTAACTTTTATTTTCTCATATGTAATTGAAACTTATGTAATGTATTTTGGTATTAATGTAAATAGTGGAAATTGTGTTTATGAATGAAAAAGTGAATATTTATTTATGACTTTTACATGATTATCATATGAGATGAATGATTGAGAAATGGAAATATTGTTGAAAAACATATTGAGATTTTGTTGATGAAATGGAGTTTGGGATTGATTGAAAATATTGGAAGTGTTTTTCAGAAGTTCTGAAGAACTGTTTTCTCCATTTTTAGCCGGTACTCTACCAGATTTTCTATAAAATTTGCGGAACCTCAAATAAATTTATGATTTCAATAAATGACTAAAATGAATTACATTTCACAAATTGTACTTCATAACTATGAAAAAATAAATAAATAAATTAGGAAGAATAAAAAAGATTGAATTAAAATAGGGTGTTCCGGTACACTGCGTGGCATATCTTGCTCGGCTACACTGTAGATGGGTAAGGGGTGTCATACCATTTTTCATAATTTCTAAGTTTATTCAACCATAAACACGACAAATTAACTAGAAATTTCAAGTTTAGCTTACAAACCTTTCTTTGAATTTTAATTCTTCAATTGCTTCACTTTTCTCCTTTCTTTTCTTGATCAAACTTCTTTTCAAGTTGCCAAAGTAAGGTTTAATAAAAAAATAAAGGGGGAATTTATGGGAATTTTTGGTTAAGTAAGCTTGGTTTTAAGCTTCAATGGTGAAGTTTAGAGAGAGATGAGAGAGGAAGTGAGGGACGGGAAAATGGGTAAGGAAGATGACCATTTTTTCTTTTTAATTTTTAAATCTTTTATGCCATAATTAACTTAGTCAAATGTCATTTACTTAATTATTCTTTTATTGCATCATGCATGATGTCTTTTGATGACGTAATAATTCTATTTCCATTCCCTTTTTCTCTTTCTTTTTCCTTTTTCCTTTATTTTTCTTATTTCTACTTGACCTTCTGGTAATTACTATTTATTATTGTTCAGGGCTTCTCTTAGTGACTTAAATAGGGTTTTAATCCTCTTAATTGTCTGGACCGACACCGGTCATCGAAACAGTGAAATATAACGGGCTATGCATATAGGGGTGTTACAATTATTCTCCCCCCCTTGCCCCCCACTAAAAATAAATTTCATCTTGAAATTTTACCTGGTATCAGGCTCTGAACAGCTGTGGGTGCTGTCTCCTCATGTCCTCTTCATGCTCCCAATCAGCCTCCTAGCCTGAATGATGGTTCCACAACACTTTTACCAGTGGTATCTGCTTGTTTCTCAGCTGCTTCACCTCATATGCCAGAATCTCAATGGGTTCTATGTGAGGTCTGAATTCACCTCAATCTCTTCTACTAGTAGTATATGAGATGGGTCTGATCTATACCTCCTCAACATGGACACATGGAAGACATTATGTATCTTCTCTAACTCTAGAGGCAGTGCCAATCAGTATGCCAGAGGACCCACTCTTTCCAAAACCTCATATGATCCAATGAAATGAGGACTCAGTTTCCCCTTTCTGCCAAATCTCATAATTTTCTTCTAAGGGAAAACCTTGAGGAATACTTTATCACCCACTGCATATTCAATATCCCTCCTCTTCAAATCAATGTAGGACTTTTGACAGTCAGATGCAGCCTTGAGTCGATATCTGATTAGTCTAATCTTTTCCTCTGTCTGCTGTATAATTTTTAGCCCAATCATTTTTCTTTCACCCACTTCATCCCAACATAGGGGAGTTCTACACTTTGTGCCATACAAAGCTTCATATGGAGGCATCCTAATGCTTGATTGGTAGCTGTTGTCGTAAGCAAACTCAAATAGAGGCAAGTGTGTGTTCCAACTACTTTCAAACTCAATTACACAAGCCCATAGCATATCCCCCAATATCTGAATTACCCTCTCAGATTAGCCATCTGTCTGTTCATACACTTGAATTGTATAGATGTTTTTAAACACAATTGCATACTATTTCACAGCATTTAGGCAAGTATTTTCATGTATAATAGTTGATTTCATTAGTTTTTTGTAATTTATATTGCAAAGCCCTTAATTCCATATTTTCTGCATCATTTCAGGTGTTTGGGTGAATCCCCACATGTATAGGAGTGCAAAGGAAAGCTTGGAGGAGTCAAGAGACAGAGAATTATTGCTAATACAAAGTACACGGGTCGTGTAAACCAAGCCCCAGACCCGTGTAACTCTCTGCTAGAAGAAAGCCAAGAGAATCGATGAGAAACACAAGTACATGGGTCGTGTAAGTAGACCTGTGTAATCTACAGGGACCCGTGTAAGTCTTTGCCAGGCGCAAGCTTGAAAAACCTTATGGCAACAACAGTACACGACCCTTATAACCAAGCCCGTGTAGTTGGTGCAGTCCCATGTAACTCTCTGTGCCAATGCAAGATTTCACAGTTTCACTCCAGCAAGTTACACAGCCTGACGTGCTGGGACCCGTGTAGTGACGCACGGGCCATGTACTATGCGGCAGCCAGTTTTTGACTCAAATTCCCGCTCTTGCTTCCTGATTAAAACGAGACTCTTAAAGCTTTTTTGGACTCACAAACGACCTAACCCTTGAGCAACCATGATAAATAGAAAAGAAAACATTAGAAAGAGGGAGGCTCACTTTTTATCTTTCGACAGCACTTTTGCAGCTGTCTAGAGGAGAGAAACATCAACATATAAAGAAGTTTTCCAGCTGAAGTTCCACAAGATCAAGGCTGTAAACTCTCTTTGGTTCCTTCGTTTCATCTCCCTAGATAGATTTTTATTGTTTTATTTCTTTTACATGATTTTCTTTTACTGTTTTTACCTTTTATCATGATGTTTGCTGAACTCACCATGAGTGAGTAGTTTCCTTATTCTGGACTTGGGACAGTAATGCTTGTAATTATTATTATGGATGAATATTAAGTTTTATTTACTGGATTTGAGATTCGTTTCTTGATTTAATTTCTTGTGATCTTAATGTATGCTATGTGATGGTACCCACTTAACCATGATTATAGATATTGATTGAAGGATTGAAAAGTGAAGATTAACATTAGAAAATCAAGATCTTGAACCTAAGAATTATGAGCTAGACATAGGCTAAAACCTTTGTGGAACCTAAAAATTGGTCAAAAGTCTTAAAGGATTTTAATTAATTTGATCACCACAAAAGTAGGGTTTGAGTTAATTTAAATACACCCTAGATGCCTTGAGAGAGGATTAGGATAACTTAGGGCTAATTTCCATCAAGGAAAATGATCTTCAAATCAGTAAATAAATGAGATAACATCCCTAGTAAGATTCAAGTGTGAAATCTTAATTCTAGAATTATTTCAAAATAGACCATTTCGTTTTAAGTTTACCTTTTTAGTGCTTAAAGTTAACAAGCTTCATTCGCTAAGTATTCGATAGCTTAAACAGTCAAAATTACTGTGTAGATTGGTACTTACTAAATAAAAATTTCTCATGCGAACGATATTCTAGTTATCACATTATTACTTGTTAGCAATTTGTGCACTTACGGGGTTGTAAAACCAGGCAAACAAGTTTTTAGCATTGTTGCCAGGGATTCTTTTTATTTTAGTAATATCAAGCGATAGGCAATTTAGCTGATTTAGGCAATTATATCTATTATCTAATTTTATTTTACTAGTTGTATTTTTCTTCCTTTCTCTTAGGTGCTCAATCTGGTATATGACCAGAACAAGGCCAGAAGAAGAAATTTTGGACTGTGATCTGGAGATAGACAGAACTCTGAAAGCCATCTGGAGGAAAAGGAAACATCAAGAGCACGGTCAAGGAGATCCTGAAATTCCAACCATGGCCGATAATAATGACAGACCAAGACTCTTGAGAGATTATGATGCTTCATCTGTTCAAGGATTTTAGCCCAATGTCACTAGACCCACAGTGGAAGCCAACAACTTTGAATTAAAACCAGCATGGCTCCAAATGATTCAATAAACCTAGTTTACAGGTTCACCAACGGAAGACCCACACTATCACCTCCAGTGCTTTCTTGCCCTATGTAACACATTCAAGATGAATGGAGTGTCTGATCAAGTAATAAGACTCAGAGCATTCCCATTCTTCCTTCGGGACAGAGCAAGGAAGTGGTTACTTTCTCAACCAGCTAGAATGCTCACAACTTGGTAAAACCTATCTCAAGCTTTTCTAGCCAGGTATTTTCCATCTGCAAAGACTTCAAAACTGAGGCTTGATCTCAACACCTTCAGACAAAAGGAAGGAAAATCACTCTATGACACATGGGAAAGATATAAAGACCTGCAGAGGGAATGTCCACACCATGGCATAGAAGATTAGCTATTAGTGCAAAATTTCTATAATGGATTACTACCCTCTACAAGGAGCATAGTTGACTCAGTGGCAGAAGGTGATCTAATGGAGAAAATAGTGCCACAAGTAATTAAACTTCTAAAAAGGGTTGCATACCATAATTATGAGTGGTCAAGTGAATGAGGAAATGCAAGGAAAACTGCAAGGGTACTAGAAGTAGATGCCCCAAGCATGATAAATGCTCAATTTGATCAGCTCACAAGGAAACTCGAAAGAATGCAAGCTAACACAGTTGGTACAAACAGTCAACATGAGGACAACTATGGAGGAGGATACATGAATTCAGAATACCGTAATTTCAATGAACCCTCCTCAGAATAGATGAACTATGTGAATAATGGAGGAACCTTCAACCAGAGGCAGCCCAACAATCCATATTCAAATACTTACAACCCTGGATGGAGGAACTACCCAAATTTCTCATGGTCCAATCAGTAGAACCAGCCAATAAACAAGCAATAAGGATACAAACCACCAGCACCCCTTGGATTTCGGAACAAAGGTCAAAACTTTGCACAGTCATCACTAACTCTCCAACCTCAACAACCTGAATCGAAAATGACTATGGAAACCATGATGGAAGGATTCCTAGCAGCTCAACAACAACAAACTGAATTGATTAAATATCTGACTACCATAGTGGACCAACTTGCTACTCATAACTAGATGCTAGAGAATCAAATCGCTCAGCAAGCAAGTTCTTCAAGCAAGGCTGCGGTAAACTGCCTAGCCAACCAGAAATGAACCCAAGGGAGCATTGTAAGGCAGTTACACTGAGGAGTGGGAGAACTCTAGTACAACCAGAGGTAGAACCAATAGAGGAAACCATAGAAAAATTGATGGCCAAGCAGAGAAAAAGGAGGAAGAAGCTAAGAAAGATCAGGAAGAGGAAGCAAGGAAGACAAAGAAATTACCAGAGCCATACCAGCTTCCCTTACCTTTTGCTCAGAGATTTCAGAAAGCCAAATTGGACAAGTAGTTTAGGAAGTTTTTGGAAGTTTTACAGAAACTTTACATCAACATCCCCTTCACTGAAGCACTTTCTCAGATGGCATCCTATGCAAAATTTCTTAAGGAAATTCTGTCAAAGAAAAGAAAGCTAGAAGACTCTGGAACAGTAGCTCTAACAGAGGAATGCAGTGCCATACTGCAGAACAAACTGCCTCCAAAGTTGAAAGATCAAGGACGCTTCTCCATACCTTGCCGCATTGGTAATAAGAAAATAGATAAGGCCCTCTGCGATCTTGGGGCAAGCATCATGTAATACCCCGAACCTCCGAGTTATGAATAGTACCATTTTTAGTTCGTGACTAATACTATTCAAAGACACCTTGAGGACCAAAAATAAATAGAAAATTAATTGAGATAGACGCAATAAAAATTGTAGTGAACAAAAAAGCTAAGGACTCATCGAGTATTATAAAAAGAAGGATTATGACTCGATGAGGGGAATTTTGATCAATTCACCTCAAGAGTTGACTTTTGACCAAAATGTCAATTAAATTAAATGAAATTAATGAATTGAATTATGGGTAAAAATTGAAGAAAAATTCAAGTAAAAATATGTAAGGGAAAATTTATGAAATGAAAACTTAAACTTTCATTTCCATTATGACAAAATTAAAATGAAAGACTTATGGGCTTTTGATAGTTAAATTTAATTAGTTAATTAAAAGGAAAAATTAAGTGTTAATGTAAAAAAAAAAGGAATAAAAATTTAAGTTTAATTATCCTTATGACACAATTAAAATTTATAATTTTAATAAGCTAATTTTGGGAATATATATATATATATATAAGAATGCAAATGTCTTCTTCATTTCTTTTTTTTCATAAGATGCCACCACCCTCTCCTCTCTCTTCCTCTCTCTCTCTTTTTCTCTTCTTCTTCCACTTCTTCCCCTCATTGATTTCCCCTCCCAAGTTTTAATTCCCTTAAATTCCCATCATAAATTCCATAGCCCACTAAAAGAAAACATCAAAGAGATCTTTGATTGAGAGATTAAAAGCAAGGAGGACAAGAATTGGAAGAAAAGTGAGGTTGGAAAGAAATTAACAAGAGGTAAGTTTCTTTTCATGTTAGATTAGTTGTATAAACTTGGAATGAAGTTAATTTATGATGAAATTTCATAAGAAAATGAAAGAAAACATGTATGGAACCTAAATTAGGGTTTTGGCCAAATGAGTGAAAAATTAGGGTTTGATATATTTTTAGTTAAATTGATGATAAAGCTAAGTTAAAGTAAAGTAGTATGCATGATTGGAAGTAGTAAGATTTCATGGGATTGCATAAATTGAATTATGGAAGATTAAAGTTCATGGGGAAATTGGGTTTTGGTGTGTGTAGTGTTAAATTATGATCATTTGAGGTTTATTTAGTTTGAATTGACATTGGGTTGATGAATGGAAGTAATAAAATGGTAGGATTGGGGAAAATTACAAACTTTGGTATTTAAAATTTGTGGGGTTTGTGCTAGGAAGTGCCATTGATGTGTCAATGCTAAATTAAAGTCATTTTGGGTGAATTAAATGTGAATTGAGGTTGGTAAAAGGAAGTAATTGAAGAAATGAAAAATTAAACTTAGGGCAGAATTTTGCACACTGATATCAGTGTGTTTGGAAGCCCATAACTTAAGCTACACAACTCCAATTGCTGTGAAACTAATTGAAAACGAAACTTAAGACATAGGACTGGAATTTTCATGAAGATGTC
This sequence comes from Hevea brasiliensis, assembly GCF_030052815.1. Taxonomy (NCBI): domain Eukaryota; kingdom Viridiplantae; phylum Streptophyta; class Magnoliopsida; order Malpighiales; family Euphorbiaceae; genus Hevea; species Hevea brasiliensis. Next base: position 68,783,990 of record NC_079493.1, on the reverse strand, counting down.
TTCCTCCGAAAATGACCTTAAGCTACCCGAAATGGGCTTTGAAATGGGAGATAAAATTCTGGAACCTATAGAATTATGCATGTGAACAGTAAAGTTTAAACAGCCATAACTCTCTCTAGAAAACACTAATTTAGGTGATTCTTGAACTGATGTAAACTTAAGATATAGTAGAACATTTCATATGAGGAATTTTAGGCCAAATTATGAACTTAACTCAATCAAATTGCGGAACAAATTCGGGTCACCGAATCTGCCAGAATCTAGGCACCTAAAATTGACCAAATGAACAATAAACTTTGCAAGGCTATAACTCTCTCTAGAAAACTCCAATTTAGGCGATTCTTGAACCAATGTAAACACAAGATATAGTAGAACATTTCATATGAAGAATGTTAGGCCAAATTATGAACTTAACTCAATCAAATTGTGGAACGAATTTGGGTCACCGAATCTGCCAGAAATTGGGCACCTAAAATTGACCAAATGAATAGTAAATTTTGCAAGGCTATAACTCTCTCTAGAAAACTCTGATTTAGGAGATTCTTGAACCAATGGAAACCTAAGACATAGTAGAACATTTCATATGAAGAACATTAGACTAAATTATGGACTTAACTTTATCAAATTGCTGAACGAAGTTGGATTGATAAATCTGCCAGAACTAAATCTGCAGCATGAATAGTGATGTGAACAGTAATCGTGTTTTGGGTATAACTTGAGCTACACAGTTTCGAATTAGGTGATTCAAAAATGAAAATAAAGTTAAGAGCTAAATGAACATTTTTCATGAAGAACACCTTATCAAATTATGATCGAACCTAGGTACAAATTTGGTTCAAAGATTGGGGCACCAAGCTGTCCAAAAACCAAAATATTCTAAAATTTTCAAAGCTAACTTGGGATGCATTAGACATGCATGTAATGAGTTCTTGGCAGCCATTGAGATTGGTATTGAGGTATTCTATTTGTTTATTTTTAGTAGAAAAAGAAGTTATAACGGACAAGGAGAAGTAGGTAACAAGGAAGGAGAATTATTGAAGGCTTGTGCACAAATAACCTTTTTCTTTGTTTTAGCTTCATAAATTGATTTGAATGAGTTTATTTGAATTAGTTTGATTTGAAATGAGTTTATTTTGAATGAGGTATGTTTTTCTCTTGTATTTGAGGAATCTGTGTGTTGCCACCCCTTTTATGGGTTTTATGATGATTTGAATATGTTATTGTTTTGCAAACGTGATTATTGATTTAGAAACTCTTGAAAGTTGTTTTGAAACCACAGTTAGCATGACAGTCCCTTTGGAACTCCCCAGTAGTAATGGCTACTTGGGGTTTTATAATTGATATTGATTATGTCTCCCATTAATAATGGTTAGTGGGGTAAGACTACATGAGTACTCATTAGCTAGCTAGCCCTTCCCTCATTAATAATGGTTAGTGAGGTTAAGATTGTTTTGTCGTGGTGTATAACACGGCACTGATCATGAAATTTTGTGTCATGGCCTGAACTGTGTGTTGATGTTGGCAACACTAATGCTTTGTGAATTGTAATTTATGAAGTATGATTTCTCATTTGAAATGTTATTCCAATAAATGGCTCTTATGAATTTAGAACTATTGTGAAGTTTTCATGCTTAAGAAAAATGTGATTTATTATGCTTTGACAAATTGTGTTTTACCTTAAGTTTTAAAGTTATTAGTTGTGCATCACTAAGTGATATACTCAGCGATAGCATCTTTATGCTGTCGCAGGTAAGAGAAAGGAGAAGGCTGCCGAGTGAGAGACTTGGAAGCAGCATTTTGGTATTGTTTGTGGGTATATATTGTAGATATACCCCTGTAATTTCATTTTGATGTATTTTGCACCTATATGCATGGATGTACGGACATTTAACAGTTTGTATTTAAAAGTATTGCATTGCTATCACATTTTAAGTTTGTAACTATTTTGTATTTTACTTTGAGATTTATGAAAATGTAACTTTTGCAATATTTAGTCTGTCATTATTTCCAATGAATGTTTACATGTAATTTTAACTATTCTCATGCAGTTTTTCGCAAAAGAATTGATAAGATAAAAAGCCATGATTTATTTTAAAATCTTTTGTAGCATAACTAATGGGTTATCAGTAGATGGAGTTCGGTAATTTCTTAGGTATGCTATAGGAACGTGTCATGCCTTACCAGGGATAAGGTGTGACACGTCAGTTTAATGCCTCTATCAATATGTAAAAAACTGGAGATCAGAGAACTGAAGCCCACAACAATCTCATTGCAATTGGCTGATCGATCTGTTAAATATCCTGTAGGAATACTTGAGAACATTCCTATCAAAGTGGGCAAATTCTTCATTCTAGTAGACTCTATTGTCCTTAAAATGGAAGATGATGTTAAAATTCCTATCATCTTGGGAAGACCATTCTTGGCAACCGCCAGAGTTATCATAGACGTCAAAAATGGGCGACTAACTCTCAAGGTAGGAGAAGAAGAAGTGGAGTTTAACTTGTTTGACACGATGAGACATAAATTTGAACCTGATGAATGCTTCAAAGTTGACACAATTGACGAACAAGTTGAAAAGGAATTTCATAAGACCCATCCTAAAGATCCTCTTGAAGCATTTATTGTGCATAGCCACACAGTGGATGATGAAAATACAGAAATAGCAGCCTGTGCACAATAGTTAGCAGCTCATTCACCCCTACCCTTAGCTAAAGCTTCCGAGATGGAGAAGTTGAAGGAGGAAAAAACCAAGGGTATGCTCCAGGAAAATGCCAAACAAGTAGAGCTTAAACCTCTCCCCTCTTCACTAAGGTATGCATTTTTGGATTTAAATTCTAAATATCCTATTATAATCAATGCTAGCCTATCTAAGTTGGAAGAGGAAAAATTGCTAAAAGAACGTAGGATCCATAGCAAAGCCATAGGGTATAAGATAGAAGACCTGAAAGGAATCAACCCTGTAATTTGCATGCATAGGATACCCATGAAAGAAAACAGTAAACCCACAATCGAGCACCAAAGAAGACTTAACCCAAACATGAAAGAAGTAGTCAAGAAAGAAATTTTAAAACTATTAGATGCAGGTATCATATACCCAATATTTGATAGTAAATGGGTTAGTCCGCTACATGTAGTTCCTAAGAAAGGTGGGAGAACTGTTATCCAAAATGCAAACAATGGACTGATCCCTACTAGAGTAGTCACTAGTTGGTGAATGTGTATAGATTATAGGAAATTGAACAGTGCTACCAAAAAAGACCATTTCCCTCCCCCCTTCATTGACCAAATATTAAAAAGATTAGCGAAACACTCTTATTTCTGTTATCTAGATGGGTATTCAGGATTCTTTCAAATTTCTATTCACCTAAAAGACCAAGAAAAGACAACATTCACTTGCCCCTATGGAACATTTGCATATAGGAGAATGTCTTTTGGTCTTTATGATGCCCCTGCTACCTTTTAAAGATGCATGATGGCTATCTTTTTTTATTATATTGAAGATATCATGGAAGTTTTTATGGATAATTTTTCTGCATATGGAACTACTTTTGATGATTGCCTAGCTAATTTATCTAAGGTGTTGCAAAGATGTGAAGAATCAAACCTAGTCCTAAATTGGGAAAAATGCCACTTCATGGTAAGGGAAGGCATAGTTCTAGGATATTTGAGATCAGAAAGAGGAATTGAAGTTGATAAAGAAAAAATTGAGATCATTGAAAACATGCCACCATCAACATCAGTCAAGAGAGTTCGAAGCTTTTGGGACATGCAGGATTCTACAGGAGATTCATCAAAAACTTTTCCAAAATAGCTAAACCACTTACTAACTTGTTAAGTCAAGATGTTCCCTTTGATTTTGATGAAAATTGCCTTGTTTCCTTGAACAGGATCAAATAAGCCCCGATATCAGCACCAATAATGCAGCCACCAAATTGGGAGCTACCATTCGAGGTGATGTGCAACGCGAGTGACTATGCAGTTGGAGCAGTGCTTGGGCAATGAAAGGATAAAAAGCTCCATGCTATTTATTATGCTAGCAAGACACTCGATGATGCGCAAATCAATTATGACACCACAAAGAAGGAATTCCTAGCAATGGTGTTTGTAATGGACAAGTTTATATCATACCTCATTGGGTCAAAAGTCATCGTATTCATAGATCATGCTGCAATTCGGTACCTTTTCAACAAGAAGGAAGCAAAACCAAGGTTGATTTGATGGATCCTACTCCTGCAAGAATTTGACCTTGAAATCAAGGATAAAAAATGATCCGAAAATGTAGTAGCTGACCATCTTTCCATACTAAAATTGGAGTATACAGAGGATTTGAAAGATTTACCAATTGATGATTCATTTCTTGATGAACAATTACTTGCATTCTCCAAGGCTCCATGGTACGCTAACTTTGTTAATTTTCTTGTATGCACGGTACTGCCTCCAAACATGACTTATCAGCAAAGGAAGAAATTCCTACATGATGTGAGATATTACTTATGGGAGGAACCTCTACTGTACAAGAGATGTAATGATGGGCTAATAAAAAGATACATACCAGAGGAAGATATGGAAAGTATCATTTATCACTGCCATTCATCGCTATATGGAGGACATTTCGGCACCTCAAAAACTGCAGCAAAAATTTTGCAAGCAGGGTTTTACTGGCCACATTTGTTTAAGGATGTAAGATCCTTTGTGCTAGGTTGTGATCAATGCCAAAGAATAGGTAACAGTTCAAAAAGGAATGAAATGCCACTGCATGGTATACTTGAGATAGAATTGTTTGATGTATGGGGAATAGACTTCATGGGCCCATTTCCCTCTTCCCGTAGAAACAAGTATATTCTGATTAGAGTTGATTATGTGTCAAAATGGGTAAAAGCAATTGCAACACCGACCAATGATGCTAGAGTAGTCACAAGGTTCCTTAAAAAGAACATCTTCACAAGATTTGGCACACCGCGAGCAATAATCAGCGATGGAGGAAGTCACTTCTGCAACTAACAATTCGAAACACTGCTAAAAAAGTATAGAGTGACTCACAAGGTGGCCACACCTTGTCATCCTCAAACCAACGGTCAAGTAGAAATCTCAAATAGGGAACTGAAGCAGACTCTAGAGAAAACTATATACAGATCCAGGAAGGACCGGTGCATGAAGTTAGATGATGCACTATGGGTATACCACACTGCATATAAGACCCCAATTAGCACAACACCCTTCCAACTGGTTTATGGAAAATCATGCCATCTTTCTGTTGAACCTGAGCATAAAGCTTACTAGGCAATTCAGTTGTTAAACTTTGACCTCAAAGCTACTGGTGAGAAAAGGCTCTTACAACTAAATGAGTTGGAAGAAATCCGATAGGATGCATATGAAAAAGCCAAAATCTTCAAGGATAAAACCAAAAGATGGCATGACAGGCGCATAGCAAGGAAAGAGATAAAATAAAGAGATCTTGTCTTGTTATTTAATTCTAGATTGAAACTCTTTCCAGGGAAATTGAAATCAAGATGGTCCAGACCTTTCAAGGACACCCAAGTCTTCCCACATGGAGCAGTAAAAGTGTGGAGCGAAACCTCAGGTGCATTTAAGGTCAATGCGCAAAGGCTGAAGCCTTACTTTCAGGGAGAACCCATAGAAATGGGAGTCAATTGCACTCTCAACCATCCTATCAACATACCATAAATAAACAATGTCTAGCTAAAGACTATAAACAAGCGCTTTTTAGGAGGCAACCCAAAAGTTTTTTCTAAACTTTTCTTCTTTTCTTTTTCTTTCATATTGATTTTTTTTTTTTGTAGTCATTAGCATTTCATCTTGTAGGATTTTTGAAAAGGGGAACAGAGATCAAGAAAGGAAAGGAATCGCCAAGTTAAAACCTGTAACACCCTTATGTTCGGCAGTGCGTTCTACTGTTCCGGTAACCAGTGTTGTCCGGACAGCTAGGATGCCTAGAACTACACTTCGATATGAGTGAGGAGACATAAAATAATGAAATGCAAGAGAACAAAATACAAGAAAAACAAAGGAAAAATAATAGCAAAGAAATGTAACTAAGTTAAGCGAGCCGAGAACCCTAGCGATGGGTGACCGCACCGGGAAGTCACGGCGTGGACCGTTGACTAGCCCTGGACCGCAGGGAACCCTGGAAAATATTTTTAGGAATTAAATAGACCCCTACTGAAGTATAAATATCATTAGAAATATTAAATAAAAATTAAATAATTAGTACAAAGAAAAGTGGGAAATCGAAAAACGGACAAAACCCGGTGTTACCGAAAAATCGAGAATGCAACCCGAACTGGGGCATTGTGGTCATTTGACACTCCGAGTTATCTTTTGACCTAAATGTCCATTAAAAATAAAAAATATTACACTTGGAAAATATAATGAAAAATTAATTTAGGGGTACCTAATATAAATAGCAAAAATGGAGTTCGAATTAGGTAATTAACATATTTAAACATATAAAATAATTGATTTTATGTAAGTGGAGCACTATGGGGATTAAATAAATATTATGTGGGACACTTAAGAACTAAAATGGGCAGAATATTTCATCTTCTTCAACCTTTCAAAAGGGCAGCCGAAACCAAGAATGGAGTTCCTCCATGGATGCATGGGTTAAAGCTTCATGCAAGCTTGATCTAAGCCACTTTCCATGCACCTTCCTTCATTAAAGTTAATCCTCACACCATGGGCAGTAGATAGGCAACAAGAAAACCAAGTTTTGGAGAGGTTTTGAAGAATTTCCAAAGTGGTAAGTTTGTATTTTTGGGTTATTGCTTCATTAAGTTTGTAAGGATGTTATGGGTGTTTGATTTATGAAGAAATTTTTGAGGTTTGATGTTGAATGTGAATGTGTACTATTGGCAGCCATGGAAACACCTTGAAGGCAGTTTATTTGTGCTTGTAAATGGTGAATTAAATGATTGATTAAATGTATATTGTCTAGGAAATTGTTTGGGTAATGTACACTTAGTATATGTAAATGTAAAATGATATTTAAAGCTTGGAAAGTAATGGAATGTAAGTGTACCATTGTGGCAGTTTGCTAACTCTTAAGGAATGCTGGAATTCATGCTTGGTTTATGGAATAATGAAGTTAAAATGTGTTGGTTGTTATGGCAGTTTGAGTGTATGTATGGTGGTGTGAAGTGGGACATGTAAATGAGCATGAATTGGTGATTGAATTGTTGTAAATTGAGTTGGACAAATTCTGCACTTGTTGGTGCACATTGAATGTAATTGCAAGCTGCCAAAATGACCAATAATATGTTATAAATTATGTTTAGGTTGTGGTACAACCAGAATTGATTTGAATGTTATGTTTGGTGTGTGTTAAAAGTGATGCTTGATGTGTATGCAAGAATTTCAATAAGGCAGTTTGTGTTTTAGGCCTATAACTTTAAGTGTGTGGCTCCAATTGGTATGAGACCAATTGGAGGTGAAAATAGTCACAAAATGTGCCAACTTTCATGAAGGAAGCTTGCCAAAATTCTGCTTGCAAGGTAGCTTGAAAAATGACCAAATCCGGATTAAGTGCAAATGAGGCCTGAAAATTGACCATTTGGGCAGCAGTTAGTGTTTAGGCCATAACTCACTCAAAACAGGTCCAATTGACCTGAAATTTTAACCATGAATATTTAAGACCCATATCGACAAGTCTTATGAAGACACCAAAGCGCAGAAATGACCATAAGCAAGTCAAACAGCTTGCACAAGTTCGGGTCCAAAAACTGGCCAAACCTAAAATGACCTAAAATGACCTAAAGTGACCAATTTTAGTGCAAGTTGACCAGCAATAGTAAAATGACCATAAATTGGTCTACATAAATCAGAATGACCTGAAATTTTGCCCCACATTCCATAGGACACAGATCTACAAGTTTATAGTTTTGACCGAAACCCGAAAATCGACGGAACTAGGTTGTCCGACTAGGTCAAACTAGTATCCCGGAATCCAGCAAATTGCAAGAAAATGCAAGATACATGGAAATGAATTTGGTAACATGTACTAACCCTAAAAGACTATTGAATGTGACATATTAGTGACATTAAAACCGAATTTACCTAGAATGCATCGAGGGTCGACATGTTAGGTTGACTAAGGAAATAATAGAATTTAACAAATTAATTATTGAACCTTATTCTTAGAGAAAGTTTAAATGAGTACTGAAACACTTCAAATTGTGTTTCTCAGTTAGCAAAGACTCAGGGAAGGGGAAGGAAACACTGAGTCAGAGCCAAGAAACAGTTATCAGAGGTTTGTGCACAGCTAGTTTTTAACTGATTTTGTTTTGAATATTTCATATGATTAAATGACATATTTTTCTTATGTATTATGTTTAACAAGCATTGGATTTGATTCAATGATTATTGAAATTATTATAGTATGTATGAATTTAGCTTTGTGAAATGGTATTTCCACAAGTATTAAGCATTGTTATGGATTCAATAATTATGTTTTGGAAAATTGTGATAGAACATGTTTTGAATTGTGATGGTAATTTCCATGGAAAAATGCAAATTTATGATTTGAATTGTGATGAGCATAAAAATTATTGGATATTGGAATTGACTTTGAATCGAATTGTATTGTGATTTATGCTCACTGAAAGGATTGTGATATTGTTTTATATCTCACTATAGATGCTTGACTAGGTTATTACCCGTCTCTCTCATTTGTTGAGAAGACAATGGAGTTAGTTGTGTTTTGATTACCATGGTACGTGCATAGGCTTAGATTTTCCTCTGATTTGAGGTTAGATCTAAGTTTATTTTATCGTTATGGCCCTTGCGAAAGATTCATTATTGTGATGGTACTGTTCATGATGAATCAACCTCCCCGACCATAGGGAGTTAGAATCTGATTCGACCTCCCCGACCATAGGGAGTTAAAATCACATCGAATATGGCCCTTTCGGATTAGTCTTGCATAGTTAGTGAGATAAAGAATGATTTTTGATATAAAGAATGATTTTTGAGATACAGAATGATTTTTGAGATACAGAATGGCTTTGAATGGTAAAGAATTGTGATTTCAATTATGATTTATGTATAATTGATTTTGTTGGAATTACCTAAATGGTTAGTTATGATTTGATAAATTGAATTTCATGATCGAAGTCATTTTATACAAATGATTTACATTATTGGTAATGAATATTTTGAGTTTTAGAATTTGATGAGTATTCAGATTTCCAAATTATTTACTGTAAATTTTGTCAATATATATTGTACTATGTTTTAAATTATAGTTGTTCACCACTGAGTTTACCACTCAGCGATAGCTTTGTATGCTATCGCAGGTAAGAAGAGCATAGAGCAGTGAGTAAGTTTCTTTGAAGACACTTTCAGTTCAGCTCCAGGTATATTATAGGTATACCCATGTACATAGGTTTTGATGTATGCATGTAATAATATGTATGTAAATTATTTGAGCAGTTGTATAAAAACTCTTGTAAAATATTTTGGTATGTAATTAAATGTAAATTATTGTAAATGAAAATTTGAGATTTCATTTACTTAAATAGTTTTGTAATATAAATTTTGAGTCTTATAATCAATGAAATATTTCTTCATGATGAGATTAGTTTGAAAATGAATTGATTGTGTATTGAGAATTGAATTGTGAATTGAAATAAAGTTTATTGGAGTTGTATTTGAGAAAACATATTGGGAGCATTTTCTTTTGCAGGATTGAAGAACTGTTTTCTCAAAATACAGCCGGCACTTTGTCGAAATTTTGAAAAAAAAATTTTATAACACTAGATTTTAATCTATGACTTAAATTTCCCGAAAATTGTTTTAAAATCCCTTGTAGTATATTTAATGGGTTATCGGTAGGAGAAGTACGGTAATTCATTAGGTATACTACGGGATCATGTTACATCTTATAGGGGGGTAGGGTGTGACATGTTTTGTGGCATCAGAGCAATGGTTTTAAAGTAAATTTTGAACTGTGAATTTGAAATCTTTTTGTCGGTAACTACAACTGCTCAAATGTTTGATACATATAGTACATTTACATCATAAATATGAACTAATGGGGAGGAATCTTCTTGTGTTGGTTGTACAAGAAGAGAAAATCCTATGAAAAGATATGGAAGAAAAGAATGAGACAATAGAACAGTCCGTGATGGCAGAAGTACAAGTTGAGGCCCCAGCTCCACAAAGTGTCAAAGGCCCGACTATACCAGTTTTACCAGTACAAATTACTGCACAAATGGCCCAGCAAATGGCCACTTTCTTTCAACAAATGGCTGATACTCTGTCAACTCAAACTCAAGTACAAACCCAACCCCCACAAGGGTAGTGTGAAATAGAGAAGAGGGAGAAATCTATGGGTCAGAGCTCGAGCAGTGATTTGAGGAAGAGAAAAGAATTTGAGGAACCCCGAGCTCAGGGATACGATAGAGGCAGATCATCAGGGCAGAGAACACCAAGATCTAGTCGTCGAACAACCAGAAATTCCTATTCTGCCCGTTTCTGCCATGTTTGTGGTAAGCTACATGGAGGTATTTGTCAAAGGGCCTCTGGAGCCTGCTATAATTGTGGAAAACTTGGACACTTTGCTAAAAATTGTACTAGAGCACCTCGATCTGCTTTCCAGAGTTCACAGACTGTCAGTCAGAGTCGAGATAGAAATAGAGTTGGTACTCCTCACCACTATAACATAGTGAATCAACCCGAATATAGTAGCGCACCAATCAGAGCGTCCACTATGCGCGAAGGAGAAAGAGCAAAAACTTCAGACGTAGCTGCTGGTAAGTTCTTAATTTTTTAAAGAAACAATTAGTTATTATTTGATCCCAACACTACTTAGTTGTGTGTTAGTGTCAGAACTATATGTTTTGTTACTATTGCTTTACAGGGGAATAAATTTTGATGCGTTAGTGACTAGTCTTTTAGGATCAAAACTACAATAACAAGTATGATTGACATTAATTTTGGAAGAATTGTTAGCTAAAAGTATTTTCTAACATACTATAAATTATAAAGCTAATTGGCAAGCCTACTTAATGTAAGGCAAGAGGACCTAAAAGTAAGTTACAGTAATAGAATTGCTCTAGATGAGGGCAAAGATGTTACTGTTAGTAATTATTAATGGATATTGGAATCAGAATCGGATTAGGATATTAGTGGATTCGAGAAAGATAAGATGTTAGAAAACCTAGTCCATGAGGTTATAACGTAGTAACTATATAATATTCTCGATGTTTGTATTGTAAGCTGCAGATAATAGTACCAACATGGGATTATTGTGTAGAGCTACGTGCTTCCTCGTGGTATAATAAATTAAGAATATTTGTAAGTAATCTATAAATTGATACAGCTGCACCCGAATAGAGTACTATTACTGGAAATAAATGTGAAAATTTTAGTCAAAAATTTGAAACTTCAGAACTAGCCTATCAAAAGACTACACTTGTAAGGTAGCTAGAGTCAGTGACTCAGTTACATTAATGTGAACTACCTGTACCATAGTAATTGCTATAAGCTTAGAGATATCAGTACGACTTATCATCTCAGACGGATGGACAGTCAAAACAAGTGATTCAGGTAAATTTTGAAACTCATTGAGTTTCTATAAATAATGAAATGAAATGATAATAATAACTTGTAATATGTGATAAGCCCTCAAGAATATACTAAGAACTTGTGTCATTGAATCCGAGGGGAGATGGGACAGATACATCCCACTAACAGAATTTGTATATAATAATAAGTGTCGAGCTAGCATACAAATAGCACCCTATGAAACATAGTAAGAGAATGGATAACTATGGATTTTGCGATGAAACTTCCGAGGACACAGAATAGTCAAGATGCAGTATAGGTCATATTTATCAGACTAACCAAGTCTGCTCACTTTTTGCCAGTCCGGATGGACTATAGCCTGGAAAGATTGCCCAGATTGTACATATATGAAATTGTAAAATTGCATGGAGTGCCAGTATCGATTGTATCTGACAGAGATCCTAGGTTCACTTCTAGATTCTGGGGTAGTCTTTAGAGAGCCCTAAGAACTAGATTGAACTTCAGCACAGCATTCCACCCACAGATAGATGGCCAACCTGAAAGGGTTATTCAGATATTGGAGGATATGCTACGGGCTTGTGTGATTGAGTTTGAAGGTAGTTGGGATACACACTTGCCTTTGATTGAGTTTGCTTATAACAACAGCTACCAATCAAGCATTGGGATGCCTCCATATGAAGCTTTGTATGGCAGAAAGTGCAGAAATCCCCTATATTGGGATGAAGTTGGTGAAAGAAAGATGATTGGGCCAGAAATTATTCAGTAGTCATAGGAAAAGATCAAATTGATCAGAGATAGGCTCAAGGCTGCGTCAGACCGTCAGAAGTTTTATGTTGATTTGAAGAGAAGAGATATTAAATGTGCAGTGGGTGATAAAGTATTCCTCAAAGTTTCTCCTTAGAAGAGGATTATGAGATTTGGCAGAAAGGGGAAACTGAGTCCTGGTTTCATCGGACCATATGAGGTTCTGGAAAGAGTGGGTCCTTTGGCATATCGGTTAGCATTACCTCCAGAGTTAGCAAGGATACACAGTGTCTTCCATGTGTCCCTGTTAAGGAGGTATAGGTCAGACCCATCTCATGTACTATCAGTTGAAGAGATTGAGGTAAATCCAAACCTCTCATATGAGGAAGAACCCATAGAAATTCTGGCTTATGAGGTGAAACAGCTGAGGAATAAACAGATACACCTGGTTAAAGTGCTGTGGAACCATCGTTCAGGCTAGGAAGCTACTTGGGAACGTGAAGAGGATATGAGGAGACAACACTCATAGCTATTCAGAGACTAATGTCAGGTAAAATTTCGAGACGAAATTTATTTTAAGGGGGGGAGAATTGTAACACCCCTATGTTCGGTAGTGCGTTCTACTGTTCCGGTAACCAGTGTTGTCCGGACAGCTAGGATGCTTAGAACTACACTTCGATATGACTGAGGAGACATAAAATAATGAAATACAAGAGAAGAAAACACAAGAAAAACAAAGGAGAAATAATAGCAAAGAAATGTAACTAAGTTAAGCGAGTTGAGAACCCTAGCGATGGGTGACCGCACCGGGAAGTCACGACGTGGACCGTTGACTAGCCCTGGACCACGGGGAACCCTGGAAAATATTTTTAGGAATTAAATAGAACAGTATTGAAGTATAAATATCATTAGAAATATTAAATAAAAATTAAATAATTAGTACAAAGAAAAGTGAGAAATCGAAAAACGGACAAAACCCGGTGTTAACGAAAAATCGGGAATGCAACCTGAACTGGGGCATTGCGGTCATTTGACACCCTGAGTTGTCTTTTGACCTAAATTTCCATTAAAAATAAAAAATATTACACTTGGAAAATATAATGTAAAATTAATTTAGGGGTACCTAATATAAATAGCAAAAATGGAGTTCAAATTAGGTAATTAACATATTTAAACATATAAAATAATTAATTTTATGTAAGTGGAGCACTATGGGGATTAAATAAATATTATGTGGGACACTTAAGAGCTAAAATGGGCAAAATATTTCATCTTCTTTAACCTTTCAAAAGGGCAGTCGAAACCAAGAATGGAGTTCCTCCATGGATGCATGGGTTAAAGCTTCATGCAAGCTTGATCTAAGCCACTTTCCATGCACCTTCCTTCATTAAAGTTAATCCTCACACCATGGGCAGTAGATAGGCAACAAGAAAACCAAGTTTTGGAGAGGTTTTGAAGAATTTCCAAAGTGATAAGTTTGTATTTTTGGGTTATTGCTTCATTAAGTTTGTAAGGATGTTATGGGTGTTTGATTTATGAAGAAATTTTTGAGGTTTGATGTTGAATGTGAATGTGTACTTTTGGTAGCCATGGAAACACCTTGAAGGCAGTTTATTTGTGCTTGTAAATGGTGAATTAAGTGATTGATTAAATGTATATTGTCTAGGAAATTGTTTGGGTAATGTACACTTAGTATATGTAAATGTAAAATGAAATTTAAAGCTTGGAAAGTAATAGAATGTAAGTGTACCATTGTGGCAGTTTGCTAACTCTTGAGGATTGCTGGAATTCATGCTTGGTTTATGGAATAATGAAGTTAAAATGTGTTGGTTGTTATGGCAGTTTGAGTGTATGTATGGTGGTGTGAAGTGGGACATGTAAATGAGCATGAATTGGTGATTGAATTGTTGTAAATTGAGTTGGACAAATTCTGCACTTGTTGGTGCACATTGAACGTAATTGCAAGCTGCCAAAATGACCTATAATATGTTATAAATTATGTTTAGGTTGTGGTACAACCAGAATTGGTTTGAATGTTAAGTTTGGTGAGTGTTAAAAGTGATGCTTGATGTGTATATAAGAATTTCAATAAGGCAGTTAGGGTTTTAGGCTTATAACTTTAAGTGTGTGGCTCCAATTGGTATGAGACCAATTGGAGGTGAAACTAGGCACAAAATGTGCCAAATTTCATGACGGAAGCTTGCCAAAATTCTGCTTGCAAGGTAGCTTGAAAAATGACCAAATCCGGATTAAGTGCAAATGAGGCCTGAAAATTGACCATTTGGGCAGCAGTTAGTGTTTAGGCTATAACTCACTAAAAACAGGCCCAATTGACCTGAAATTTTAACCATGAATAGTTAAGACCCATATCTACAAGTCATATGACGACACCAAAGCCCAGAAATGACCATAAGCAAGTCAAACAGCTTGCACAAGTTCGGGTCCAAAAACTGGCCGAACCTAAAATGACCTAAAATGACCTAAAGTGACCAATTTTAGTGCAAGTTGACCAGCAATAGTAACATGACCATAACATGGTCTACATAACTCAGAATGACCTGAAATGTTGCCCCGCGTTCCATAAGACACAGATCTACAAGTTTGTAGTTTTGACCGAAACCCAAAAACCGACGCAACTAGGTCGTCCGGCTAGGTCAAACTAGTATCCCGGAATCCAGCAAATTGCAAGAAAATGCAAGATACATGGAAATGAATTTCGTAACATGTACCAATCCTAAAAGACTATTGAATGTGACATATTAGTTACATTAAAAACGAATTTACCTAGAACGCATCGAGGGTCGACATGTTAGGTTGACTAAGAAAATAATAGAATTCAACAAATTAATTATTGAACCTTATTCTTAGAGACAGTTTAAATGAGTACTGAAACACTTCAAATTGTGTTTCTCAGTTAGCAAAGACTCAGGGAAGGGGAAGGAAACACTAAGTCAGAGCCAAGAAACAGTTATCAGAGGTTTGTGCATAGCTAGTTTTTAACTGATTTTGTTTTGAATATTTCATATGATTAAATGACATATTTTTCTTATGTATTATGTTTAACAAGCATTGGATTTGATTCAATGATTATTGAAATTGTTATAGTATGTATGAATTTAGCTTTGTGAAATAGTATTTCCACAAGTATTAAGCATTGTTATGGATTGAATAATTATGTTTTGAAAAATTGTGATAGAACATGTTTTGAATTGTGATGGTAATTTCCATGGTAAAATGCAAATTTATGATTTGAATTGTGATGAGCATAAAAATTATTGGATATTGGAATTGACTTTGAATCGAATTGTATTGTGATTTATGCTCACTGAAAGGATTGTGATATTGTTTTATATCTCACTATAGATGCTTGACTAGGTTATTACCCGTCTCTCTCATTTGTTGAGAAGACAATGGAGTTAGTTGTGTTTTGATTACCATGGTACGTGCATAGGCTTAGATTTTCCTCTGATTTGAGGTTAGATCTAAGTTTATTTTATCGTTATGGCCCTTGCGAAAGATTCATTATTGTGATGGTACTGTTCACGATGATTCGACCTCCCCAACTATAGGGAGTTAGAATCTGATTCGACCTCCCCGACCATAGGGAGTTAGAATCACATCGAATATGGCCCTTTCGGATTAGTCTTGCATAGTTAGTAAGATAAAGAATGATTTTTGAGATAAAGAATGATTTTTGATATACAGAATGATTTTTGAGATACAAAATGGCTTTTGAATGGTAAAGAATTGTGATTTCAATTATGATTTATGTATAATTGATTTTGTTGGAATTACCTAAATGGTTAGTTATGATTTGATAAATTGAATTTCATGATCGAAGTCATTTTATACAAATGATTTACATTATTGGCAATGAATATTTTGAGTTTTAGAATTTGATGAGTATTCAGATTTCCAAATTATTTACTGTAAATTTTGTCAATATATGTTGCACTATGTTTTAAATTATAGTTGTGCACCACTGAGTTCACCACTCAGTGATAGCTTTGTATGCTGTCGCAGGTAAGAAGAGCATAGAGCAGTGAGTAAGTTTCTTTGAAGACACTTTCAGTTCAGCTCCAGGTATATTATAGGTATACCCATGTACATAGGTTTTGATGTATGCATGTAATAATATGTATGTAAATTATTTGAGCAGTTGTATAAAAACTCTTGTAAAATATTTTGGTATGTAATTAAATGTAAATTATTGTAAATGTAAATTTGAGATTTCATTTACTTGAATAGTTTTGTAATATAAATTTTGAGTCTTATAATCAATGAAATATTTCTTAATGATGAGATTAGTTTGAAAATGAATTGATTGTGTATTGAGAATTGAATTGTGAATTGAAATAAAGTTTATTGGAGTTGTATTTGAGAAAACATATTGGGAGCATTTTCTTTTGCAGGATTGAAGAACTGTTTTCTCAAAATACAGCCGGCACTTTGTCGAAATTTTGAAAAAAAAAAATTGTAATACCAGATTTTAATCTATGACTTAAATTTCTCGAAAATTGTTTTAAAATCCCTTGTAGTATATTTAATGGATTATCGGTAGGAGAAGTACGGTAATTCATTAGGTATACTACGGGATCATGTTACATCTTATAGGGGAGTAGGGTGTGACAAAACCACAAAAGGGAAAATTGGACAAAACCAGGGAAGTAGCTCTATTGCTAAACTCTACATCCATTTCATGTGTTGTGGTAATAATAATAATTTTTCATTTGACAAAATTTTGAAAAATCAAAATATTACACGGGTCGTGTACTAGTTTTACACGCCCTGTGTAACTTTCTTGAAGTCCATAAATTTCTTACTTTTTTAACTCTGAGAGAGACAGAAAGTAACACAGGTCCATAGCCCAATTTACACTGGCCGTGTAATGTCTCTAGCAGAATAATTTAAAGTCAGAAATTTACACGGGCCTTCTAGTATTTGACACTGGCTGTGTAACATATCTAGTAAAGAAATTCGAGAGACAGAATGTTACACGGGTCCTAGAGCTCATTTACACGGGCCGTGTACTACGATAGAATTTGAAATTTTTTTATGCAGAAATTTACACGGCCCTACATGTTAGGACCCGTGTAGTGATACACGACCCATGTACTTCATCGCAAACGCAACTCTTGGGGCACAAAATACGTGAAACGAAGAGTCCTAATGGCTCTTTAAATGTACCCCTAGCATTAAAACTCTTCATAAACACAAAACCCTTCATCTCCTCCCTTTCTAGCCTATAAAAACCTCTCAAATCTCATCTCCCTTCACCAAAACCCTACTATTCTCCTTCCCAAAAACTCATCCATAGCTCCTATAAAGAGATCTGTAAGAAAGATTGGCTCTTCTTTGAGGCAAAGAGGGGAATCCTCACCTTCTCCACTTCAGCCTCCACCGCAACGCCCAAGAACAAGGGTAGCCACTCCCCAAGCATCTCAACAAGCCCAGCCTCCACCACAACCATAACCACAGCCAAAACACGCTCCACAACCTGAAATCTCCATTCCTTAGGGATTTCATGATGATGCCCACAATGCAATGTGCACCCAGCTCCACGCTCGAAAAATAAGCTCCACCAAATACATGGATTTTCCACTGTTGGAGAAATCGGGTTGCAAGATGAAATCAATGGGCTACTTGATAGCATCAGGTGGATAAGGTTTGCCCAACTCCAATTCCCAGCCTACAAAGACACCACACTAGAATTTTTGGGCTGTTTCAAGGCCACCTTATGGCTCATCGATAGGGAGGACAGGGGCAGGATTGAATTTCACCTCCTTGGTGTCGACCGAGTGATGAACATAGACGAGTTCAACGCCATCTTTGGCTTTGACAACACTGGCCACCAAGAGATCCCAAGGAACTACATTCTCTATAACAACATCAACTTCTGGATTTCCATTGCCCCGAACACAGAGCCTTATAACTCCAGCAAGTCCAAATCCATGGGCATCACTAGTCCAGCCCTACGATATATGCATCGGTTCACCGCCCACACAATCATGGGCCGTGGTGATAGCCTTGGCATTGTAAATGCCAACGAGTTATTCTTCTTGTGGTGTATGGTCATGGGACAGCGCTGCAGCACTGCCTTCTTCTTGTGCAACCATCTCCGATGCCTCTGTCATCAGTCTACCGGGAACATCGTGCTTGGTGGCCTCGTCACAATAATTGCCCTCCATTTCGGCCTCATTCCAGGACATCACAAACTGTACTTTGTCACTGGAACGTTGAGAAATGATCAAACTATTTACATGTCTATGGGGATATGTAAGATGGTGGGCAACACATGCTACTTGCTGGATGTCAAAGGAAATGCCATCCCTCTGAGAGACGAAGTAAGAGAAGGACATGGCGAGACTTCGCAACCTCAAGAAGAAGGCCAAAAGCGGATGTTCAAAGAGTCCCCCGTTCGAGTGCCTCCATACACACCACCACCGACAGATCTAGTCCTCGCATACCTACAGTGCATGGAGACCACAATATATTATGGCAAAATGCGAGCAATCGAAGACAACCTCTAGGAAGCCCACAATAAGTTGGACATGATAATGGACAAGCTAGATGAGGTGGAAAAGAAGCCAGCATCACCATCATCACCATCAGAGACCTTTTAGAGCTAGGACTATAGGATAGGATCTTTATTGTAATATCTTACATGCCTTAGTCCTAAACTGCAATCATAGGTCTCTTTTATTTGCTTTATGTCCAAAAATTTTCCATGCTTAATACATAATATGCTTCCTTATAATCTTCGTACATTTTCTCTGATTTTGCATACTATGCTAACATTGAGGACAATGCCTGGTTTGAATTTGGGAGGCGATACAATTTACATGCACATCATTACATGCACATCATTGCATTGTTTAAATTCACCTACATTATTCTTGTGTATCAAACTTTTTCATAATTTTTGAAAAATTTTGGATTTTAAATTGTGAAACTTAGCACTATAACCAAATTTTAGTAAGCTAATAATTAGACTCCACGGGATAGAGGAATGAACGTATCTAGATAGACAAAAAAGGATTCTAATATGTTGCTTGTGAAGAAACTAATCTCTTAAATGGAACTAGACTAGTTAAACCTCTTCATAACTATTAATTTATCACATTGAACTTGCAAAATTAGGAGAATAATTTTTGAAATACAAGCAAACCTAAAAATGCCTCACTAGCTTTAGAACATATCTCTTGGACCTATCAAGGCGAAATCCTAGCATATGCTTGATGAAGAAATGATTAAGGCATTCTTTGATATAACCTCACTAAGCCTTAGCCATCCCTAATTAAAATGTGTATCCCTTGTAGCCAACTTGAAGCCTATATTTATCCCTTAGAATTTATTGCTTACCCATGTTATTTACCTAGCCCCTAGCCTAAACGCCTCCCATACCCTTTTGAGGAAGTAAAATGCATAAGGAAAATGAAGAGAGGATGTGGAAAACAAGAAAGAATGCAAGTGTGCAATTGAAATCAAAGAAAAATTTGCCTTTCCAACCCAGCAAAAGCAATGAGTATGGGGGAGAGGACAAAAAGGAAAAAGAGAAGTCCCAAAATAAGTATCATGGAAGCATGCTTGGCACTATAAAAAGCCAATAGCCCCTCTTCTCCATGTAAAATATGTAGAAATGAACTTAGTATACTTGGATTTTATGCATACATGCTATCCTCATATTTGCATTCCCTAAAAACCTTTCATTGGCAACCAAGTCATTATCCCCTTAGCCCTATTATAACCTTTTTAAAGACCTTTTGATCTTTTGAAAAGTGCATGCTACATTAGTGGAGATAGAAAATTGAGATATGCCTATGGAGTTGGAATTGAAATACTTCATCATAATTACTCACAAAAGAGGGAATTTTGGGGGAGTTAGTGTTTCTCAAATCTATCCTGATAAAACAAGTTATTTGTGGCTTATTAATGGTCTTGTGTAGAGGAACAATTAATCGAAACACCATTAAATGAGGTGAAGTTCCAAACGGGCAGCTATTAGAATCCTTATGCCTTGAAAGAGGGAAATTGGAATGAAGGTTGGAGGAGTTCAATTCTATGCTTACTAAATTGCTTGTTATATTCCTAAGTATCCCCTGAAATGTGTTTTTAAAACACAGTTTTACTTCGCTTGAGGACAAGCAAAAGTTTGAGTTTGGGGGTATTTGATACTCTTGAATTGTATAGATGTTTTTAAACACAATTGCATACTATTTCATAGCATTTAGGCAAGTATTTTCATGCATAATAGTTGATTTCATTAGTTTTTTGTAATTTCTATTGTAAAGCCCTTAATTCCATGTTTCCTGCATCATTTAGATGTTTGGGTGAAGCCCCAGATGTATAGGAGTGCAAAGGAAAGCTTTGAGGATTCAAGAGGCAAAGAATTGTTGCTGATACAAAGTACATGGGTCATGTAAACCGAGCCCCAGACCCGTGTAACTCTCTATCAAAAGAAAGCCAAGAGAATCGATGAGAAACACAAGTACACAGGTCATGTAAGTAAACCCGTGTAATCTACAGGGACCCGTGTAAGTCTCTGCCGGGTGTAAGCTTGAAGAACCTTATAGGAACAACAGTACACGGCCCATGTAACCAGGCCCGTGTAGTTGGCGCAGACCTGTGTAACTCTCTGTGCCAATGCAAGATTTCGCAGTTTCACTCTAGCAAGTTACACGGCCCGACGTGCCATAACCCGTGTAGTAACACACGGGCCATGTACTATACGGCAGCTAGTTTTTGACTCAAATTCCCGCTCTTGTTTCCTAATTAAAATGAGACTCCTAAAGCCTTTTGGACTCACAAATGACCTAACCCTAGAGCAACCATGATAAATAGAAAAGAAAATATCAGAAAGAGGGAGGCTCGCTTTTTATCTTTCGATAGCACTTTTCCAACCGTCTAGAGGAGAAACATCAGCATCGAAAGAAGTTGTCCAGTTGAAGTTCCACAAGATCAAGGCTGCAAACTCTCTTTAGTTTTTTCGTTTCATCTCCCTAGATAGATTTTTATTGTTTTATTTCTTTTACATGATTTTCTTTTACTGTTTTTACCTTTTATCATGATGTTTGCTGAACTCACCATGAGTGAGTAGTTTCCTTATTCTAGATTTGGGAGAGTAATGCTTGTAATTATTATTATGGATGAACATTAAATTTTCTTTACTGGATTTGAGATTCATTTCTTGATTTAATTTCTTGTGATCTTAATGCATGCTACGTGGTGGTACCCACTTAGCCTTGATTGTAGATGTTGATTGAAGGACTGAAAGGTGAAGATTAACATTAGAAAATCAAGATCTTGAACCTAGGAATTCTGACCTAGACATAGGCTGATACCTTTGTGGAACCTAAAAATGGGTCAAAAGTCTTAAAGATTTTAATTAATTTGATCACCACGAAAGTAGGGTTTGAGTTAATTAAAATACACCCTAGATGCCTTGAGAGAGGATTTAGGATAACATAGGGCTAATTTCCATCAAGGAAAATGATCCTCAAATCAGTAAATAAACGAGATAACATCCCTAGTAAGATTAAAGTGTGAAATTTTAATTCCAGAATTGTTTCAAAATAGACCGTTTCGTTTTAAGTTAACCTTTTTAGTTTTTAAAGTTAACAAGCTTTATTCCCTAAGTGTTCGATAGCCTAGACAGTCAAAATTACTATATGGATTGGTACTTACTAAACAAAAATTCCTCGTGGAAATGATACTCTACTTATCACTTTATTACTTATTAGCGATCCGTGCACTTGCAGGGTTGTAAAACCAGGCAAACTTCTATGGGTGGAATGTCGTGCTGAAGTTCAATCTAGTTCCTAAGGCTCTCTGAAGACTACCCCAGAATATAGAAATGAACCTAGGATCTCTATCGAACACAATCGATACTGGCACTCCATGCAGCCTTACAATATCATCAATATACAGTTTGGCCAATCTCTCTAAACTATAGTCCATTTGAACTGGCAGAAAATGAGCAGACTTGGTCAATTTGTCCACTATGACCCATAATGCATCATGGCTATTCTGTGTTCTTGGAAGTCCCATCACAAAATCCATGGTTTTCTATTCCCATTTCCACTCAGGTACTGGCAATGGATGTGGTAAACTAGTTGAGACTTGATGTTCTGCCTTCACTTGCTGATAAGTTAGTCATTTGGAAACAAAATCATCTATATAAGTCCCAGCTAGTTTACTACATCCATTGCCAGTACCTGAGTGGAAATGGGAATGGATAACCATGGATTTTGTGATGGGACTTCCGAGGACACAGAAGAGCCATGATGCAGTATGGGCCATAATGGAAAGATTGACTAAGTCTACTCATTTTCTGCTAGTTCGGATGGACTATAGTTTAGAGAGATTGGCTAAACTGTATATTGAGGAGATTGTAAGGCTGCAAGGAGTGCCAGTAACAATTGTGTCCGATAGAGATCCTAGGTTCACTTTTAGATTCTGGGGTAGCCTTCAGAGAGCACTAGGAACTAGATTGAACTGTAGCACGACATTCCACCCACAGACAGATAGCTAGTCTGAGAGGGTAATTCAGATATTGGAGGATATGCTACGGGCTTATATAATTGAGTTTGAAGGTTGTTGGAAAACACACTTGCCTCTGATTGAGTTTGCTTACAACAACAGCTACCAATCAAGCATTGGGATGCCTCCATATGAAGCTTTGTAGGGCAGAAGGTGCAAAACTCCCCTATGTTGGGATGAAGTGGGTGAAAGAAAAATGATTGGGCCAAAAATTGTATAGCAGATATAGGAAAAGATTAGACTAATCAGAGATCGACTCAAGGCTGCATAAGACCATCAGAAGTCCTACATTGATTTAAAGAGGAGGGATATTGAATACGCAGTGGGTGATAAAGTATTCCTCAAGGTTTCCCCTTGGAAAAAAATTATGAGATTTGACAGAAAGGAGAAACTGAGTCCTCATTTCATTGGACCATATGAGGTTCTGGAAAGAGTGGGTCCTCTGGCTTACCGATTGGCACTACCTCTAGAGTTGGAAAAGATATATAACGTCTTCCATGTGTCCATGTTGAGGAGGTATAGATCAGACCCATCTCATATACTACTAGTAGAAGAGATTGAGGTGAATACAGACCTCACATATGAGGAAGAACCCAATGAGATTCTAGCATATGAGGTGAAGCAACTGAGAAACAAGCAAATACCACTGGTAAAAGTGTTGTGAGACCATCATTCAAGCCAGGAAGCTACTTAGGAGCATGAAGAAGACATGAGAAGGAAGCACCCACAACTGTTCAGAGACTGATACCAAGTAAAATTTCAAGAAAAAATTTATTTTAAGGGGGGGGGGGGGGGGAGAGAATAATTGTAACACCTCTATATGCATAGCCTGGAATATTTCACTATTCCAGTGATCGGTGTCAGTTCGGATAATAAAGAGGATTAAAACCCTATTTAAGTCTCTTAGAGAAGCCTTGAACAAGAATAAATAGCAATTACCAGAAGGTCAAGTAGAAATAAGAAAAATAAAGGAAAAAGGAAAAAAGAAAAAGAAAAAGGGAATGGAAATAGAATTATTACATCATCAAATGATATCATGCATGATGCAATAAAATAATAATTAAGTAAATGGGATTTGACTAAGTTAATTATGGCATAAAAGAGTTAAAAATTAAAAAGAAAAAAAATGGTCATCTTCCTTACCCATTTTGCCGTCCCTCACTTCCTCTCTCATCTCTCTCTAAACTCCACCATTGAAGCTTAAAACCAAGCTTGCTTAACCCCAAAATTCCCATAAATTCTCCCTTTGTTTTTTATTAAACCTTACTTTGGCAACTTGAAAAGAAAGTTTGATCAAGAAAAGAAAGGAGAAAAGTGAAGCAATTGAAGAATTGAAATTCAAAGAAAGGTTAGTAAGCTAAACTTGAAATTTCTAGTTAATTTGTTGTGTTTATGGTTGAATGAACTTTAAAATTATGTAAAATGGAAACAAAACAAACTTGTGAGACTAATTGCGAATTTCGGCCAGCCTATATGGAGTTGAAATTGTTTTGAGTTTGATGAAATTAAAGTGATATAGAAGTGTAATTAAGTGTGTAGAACATAGTAAGATACTTTATTTGCACTAAGTGAATGAATTACGAAATTCGGGTTTTTGAGTTCTTGAAATTGAGGGGAAAAATTGAAGGAAATAGTCAATTGATGCAATTAACCCTAATTGAGGTTAGAAATGGTCTACTGTGACTAATTGAGATGTGTTGGAATGAGTAGAAATGCAATTCAATTCGGATTGGAGAGTGTCCACCTTTAGGCAGTATGACCTAGGTCCCTTTCAAGGACCAAAACTGAAATTCTGCCAACCCGATTGGTGTGTGGCCAATTGAATATGAAAGTAGACACATGATTACACAATTTTCATGCAAAAACCATACCCAGAAAATAACATTAAGGTAGTGAACAATTAAGTCAAATCCGGGTAATGTGCACAACCACTGTACTAAAATGACCAAATGAACAGTGTTTGTTCATTTAACCTGGTGTAGGAAGGTCCAAATGACCTGAATTTTATACCGATGGAAATTTGAGACATAGTACTACAACTTTTATGAAGAACACAAACCTAAATTCTGATCATAACCCATCCAAAATGTGAGCTGCAGTCAACATACCAAAACTGCCAGAACTAAGAAAGTGCCTAGAATTTTGGGTTTGAACTAATCCGGCCAGCCTTAGAAAAATGACCATATCATAGGCTAAGAAACTCCAAATGGAGTGATTCAAAGAGAGAATTAAAGATAAGACAATAAGGAACAGCTTTGATGAAGGACACTTAGCCAAATTCCCACAGTAACCAGACTAATGGAACAGTAGAAAATAAGGGACCAAAACTGAAAAATTGCAATTTCTCTTAGGAGACTTAGAAATGGAAATGGCAATCAATGCCAACAAATTAGATATCCAAAATGTAGTATGTGGATGTAATTGGAATTCACATACCTATTAAGCATGAGAAAGTCAACATTTTGACTTGAATAGTGCCATGAATAGTAACCCCAAAATGAAAAATTCAAAGAATACCATTTTAAGCACATTTAATGGTACCATTAAATAAGCATGAAATAAATTGTTGGATTTATTATGAGATGTAATATTGAAACACTATAAACTATTTGTTTCAGTTGAAAAAGATACTGAGAAGGATAAGGATAAGTGAGTCAAGGCCTAGAGGTGACTCAGTCCAGGTTTGTGAACAATAAACTTTATTTAAGCATTTTATCATTGAAAATTTGATTTAGTATGTATTATGAAATTTCTGTGTTAATTATGAGTTTAAGAATTTTTGTGTTGCCACTTTGTGAATGAAAAGGTGACTTTGGAAATTTAGTGTGATTTGCATGAAATATTTGTACAAATTACTTTAAATTGATTTCAAATTCACACTTAGCATGACAGTACCATATTATTCCTCCTCCATTTTGTTAGTAGTATGCCCTAGAGCATATCATTTAGTATGTATCTTGTGCATGTTTTATTAATAAAAGGCGTTTTCACTTTTCCATTTACATTATATATTTATGTGTAATAGAAAAGGTCCATTGATATTTTGTTAGAAATATTATTCTTATTTTGTTAAGAATATAAGTGACAGTATTTCTAGCACAAAGTATCATAAATTGGTTCGCAATCGAGGATACATAACAATAAGGACATGACTTATCCAGAAAGATTGTAATCATGTTTGTTCCCAAGTTATTTATATGAGATGCAAATAAGATGGAATAGTGAGTCTCATGCCAGATAACAAACATGATTGGCACTTATTGTAACACCCTCACTTTAGCTATTTCGTACATTCTACTGTTCCGGTGATCGGTGTCGGTCTGGATAACTAGAACGTCTGGAAAAATATTTAGACAAGAGCAAGGAATCATAAATAACTCAAATATTAATAAAAAAAATTTGGAAAAAATTTTAGAAATAAAATACAACCAAGTTAAATGAGCCTGTGCCCTAGCAATGGGTAACTTAGTGGGAAGTTGCGGTCTTCACAACTAGAAGCTCTAAACCTGGGAGAAAATTCATAAAATAATTTTGGAACTTCAGAGAAGAGTCATTGAAGTTTCTATGACATTAAAATGTCAATCGGTAAAGACAATTTTAGTCTGTTAAGCCAAACGGAGGGCATTTTGGTCATTTTGTCTTTAGAGATGATTATTGACCGACTTGTCCAGTTAAGTAAATAATTATTATGATCTAAAATATGAATAAATATTGCTAAAAATTTAACTGAAAATGAGTAGAAAAAAAAAAGAAAAAAAAATTAAAGAAAATTGGAATTATGATATCATAATGATGTCATTTAAATTCTTTCCACCAATCAACATTTAACATGTAAGACCCCTATTTGCATAACCTAGTAAATTATACTGTTCCGGAGACCGGTGTCGGTCCGGATAATTAAGAGGATTAGAACTATGTTTAAGACACCTAGAGAAGCCTTAAACACAAATAATTAGTAATTGGTATTTAGTTAAGTATAAATAAGAAAAACAGAACATAAGAGGTTAAATGAGCTCAGAGTCACAGCGATGGGGGACCTTTTCGGGAAGGATTACGAGGTCGATTTAAACTCAAATTTCAAACCGTAAAATGTGACGCCGCGGTCCTTAGGACTATTACGAAGACAGTGAAAAGAGAAAATCACAAAAAAGAATTGTTAAGGATGTTAAATAATTAGGTCAGGGATCCAGAAGAAATATTGAATTATTTGCAAACTAGATCGAACCGGCGAGGGGCAACTTGGTCAATGCACTCCTAGAGCTGACTCCTTACTTAACTGTCCAATAAAATTGAAAAAAAGAAAATTTTGGGATCAAGAATTAAATTAAAGAACTATGAAAAAGGAAAGGAAAAATAAAGAAAAGAAAATTTGAATTATGACATCATCATGGATGATACATGCATGACCCAATAAATGATAATTTTTTTTATTTAAGAAACTTTGAGATAATTTTGACTTAAAAGACAATTAAAAAAAAATGAAATGATGAAAATTTCAAAATATAATTGATTTATGCTCTCATGCATGACATAATTAAACTTTTAAAAATTAATTAACTAATTATGGGATAATTATCATATTATAAGAAGACAAAAATTAAAAGGAAAAAGTATTTTTTCTTCTTCCCTGCAACTTTAGTGGGCTCCCATTTTCTCCTCTCTCTTTCTCTTTTCAATTTCCTCCATTAATGGTCATTTAAGCTTCTTAAACCCTATTATTTCTTCATAAATTTGATACTCACCAAAGTAAGGTCTTGCTCTTTAGCTTTGATAGAGAGATTGGAAACAAGAAAAATAAAAAAAGAAGTGAAGATTTGGAGTTACAAATTCTGCTTAACAAGTAAGTTCATCTTTTCAACTTAATTTGAGTAAAATGCCTAGAAATGAGCTTGAATAAGTTGATTGGTAATGTTTATATACT
Source organism: Hevea brasiliensis (assembly GCF_030052815.1). Lineage (NCBI taxonomy): Eukaryota > Viridiplantae > Streptophyta > Magnoliopsida > Malpighiales > Euphorbiaceae > Hevea > Hevea brasiliensis. Next base: position 68,756,242 of record NC_079493.1, on the reverse strand, counting down.
TTGATTTAGTGAGATGTAACTAGTGAATTAGGGTTCTTAACCTAGAGTTTTGGAAGACAAAAATTGGAGAATTGTTCAAATGGTTTGTTTGACCTAGTTTGAGGTGAAAAATGATCATGTATGACCAATTGTAGTGTGTTGAAAGTGTTGGAACCAAATGGAAATTCGAATTGGTCATGGCCATTATGCGGGCAGCATGACCAAGGTTCCCTTCAGGGACCAAAACTGAAAATTTACCAACCCAATTGGTGTGAAGCCAATTGGGAATGAAACTAGACACAAAATGAAAAATTTTTCATTTAGGAATCATGCCCAAAAAGTGACCATAGCATAGTGAACAAATTAGCCAAATCCGGAAGTAAGTGTTCTACCATATACAAAAATGATCAAATGAATAGTGTTTGTTTATTTGGCCATAACTTGGGGTAGGTAGGTCTAAATGACCTGAAAATTTACCAGTAAAAAGTTGAGATATAGACCTATAACTTTCATGAAGAACACAAACCCAAATTATGCCCTTAACCAAGTCATTCAACCACTCAAATTTAGTGACCTAAAACTGCTAGAACCCAAAAATTGCCTAGAATTCTGGGTAAAACCAAATCCGGCCAGCCATAGTGTTTATTCATTTAGTCATTTTGCCCAGGCAAAATGCAGGTCACCCAGATTAGGGCAATCTTTAAGTCAACTTAGTTTGATTTTCTGGGCATGATTTCTCCACCAAAGTTGTGTCATTATGTGTCTAGTTTCATGTCCAATTGGCCTTGCACCAATTGAACCTCTACAACTCTAGTTATTGCTGCCCAAACCTACTAGACTCATGGTCAGTCCTGTAGGTCAGCCAAGGCAGCAACACTAACTTCAATTCCCACTACACAAACCACTTCATTTCTCATTCACACATAACCAAATGGTCACTAGTTGACCATTAAAACTTAATTTCATCATTGCATGATCAAAGTCTCAATTTCATACCCAAACCCTAACCCATTCCATCTCAAATCATGCATTCACTTACCTTTCACCATCCTAAACAATAGGTTAGTGTTAAGGGCCGCTAGGGTACCATTTTAATTCAAGAAAATCTTCAAAACCCTACCAAGCCCAAGGCTTTTGGAATTTTAAGAAAAGCTTACACATGGTATATTTTTAATTTTCATGCAAATTTACATTCCACTCCACTCCTTTAACATGAATCAAGAGAGAATGAGTGAGTTTAGTCACTAACCTTTAATGAAGTAAATTCCAAGCTTATCAAAGCTCCTCTTTTTTATTTCCTTTTGCTGTCTTTAGCTTGCCCAAGATGTATGAACAATTTTTTGTGAAGATAAAGTTGAGTTTCAAGGTAATTTAGTGGGTGATTTCAAGCTTTCCTAAGCTTCCATGGAGTTTCTCTTCTCTTTCTCTTTCTCTAACATTTCCGCTGGTTTGGAAAGAAATGGCTGCTGGAATTTTTCTTCTTTGTTTATATCTTATTTTGTGTCCCTTTTATCTCTTAAGTCATTTTGTTAAGTGGTGATTGGGTGGAAATTCTTAATTACATAAGCATGACATTATAATTCCCAATTTAACTTCTTTTTCTTTCTTTTCTTTTCTACCAAATTTCAATTCAATTTAGCAATATTTATTCACATTTTGTATCATAATAATTATTTAATTAACTGGACAAGTCGGCCAAAAATCACCTTTGAAGGCAAAATGACCAAAATGCCCTCCATTTGGCTTAACAGACTAAAATTATCTGTACCAATTGAAAATTTTTTCTAAGTATTTTCTTGGCATTCTAATGCTATACGAACCTCAACAACCCTTCTCTGGAGTCCCAAAAATTATTTTATGAATTTTCCCTCTGGTCTAGGGTTCCTAGTCGCGAGAATCGCAACTTCCCATTAGGTTACCCATCGCTAGGGCACCGGCTCATTTAACTTGGTTGTATTTTATTTCTAAATTTTTGTCTAAATTTTTCTTATTAATATTTGAATTAATTATGGTTCATCACTTTAGTTTAAATATTTTTCTGGACGTTCTAGCTGTCCGAATCGACGTTGGTCACCGGAATAGTATAATGTACAGAGTTGCTACAGGGAGGGTGTTACAACTCTTCCCCTCTAATTTAAATTTCATCCTCGAAATTTACCTGATGCAAACAGTTGAGCAAACTATTGCCTCATCATCTCCTCACTTTCTCAAGTTGCCTCCTCAGTGTTGTAGTGCCTCCAAAGCACTTTCACCAGTGGAATCTGCTTATTCCTTAACTCTTTCACTTCCGGAGCCAGGATCCGTATTGGTTCTTCTTCATATGACAAGTCTGGTTGTACTTTAATTTCTTCCATGGAGATGACATGTGAAGGATCTAAGCGGTATCATTTTAGCATAGACACATGGAACACGTTGTGGATCTTGTCCAGCTCTGGTGGTAAAGCTAACCTATAGGCTACTGGACCTACACGTTCAATGATTTCATATGGGCCAATGAACCTAGGGCTTAACTTACCCTTTCTTCTAAACCTCAGTACTTTCTTCCATGGTAAGACTTTGAGAAACACTTTGTCGCCAACTGCATACTCTATCTCTTTTCTCTTCAAGTCGGCATAAGATTTCTGCCTATCTGAGGCAACCTTTAAATTTGCTTTGATTATTTTCACTTTTTCCTCAGTCTGTTTCACCAGGTCTGGTCCCACTAGCTTATCTTCACCAAATTCAGTCCAACATACTGGGGTTCTACACTTCCTCCCATATAGTGCTTCATACGTGGCCATTTGAATGCTAGCTTGGTAGCCATTGTTATATGCAAATTCTGCCAGTGGGAGGTATCTATCCCAACTCCCCTCAAACTCAATGACACAACTCCTCAGCATATCCTCTGGGATCTATCATATAATTCACATTATTACTATCATTTCAATTTATTAATTGTGAAAATTCAATTAGTTTTTAGGTTTACCTGGATTACTCGTTCCGACTGTCCATCCGTCTGAGGATGAAAAACCGTGCTAAAGCAGAGTTGTGTGCCTAAGGCTTCTTGAAACTTTTTCTAGAATCTCGATGTAAACCTTGGGTCTCGATAAGATATGATGGAAAGTGGGATTCTAGTCTAACAATCTCACTGATATACAATTCTGCTAGCTTCTCCAGTGAGTAGTCAGTCCTGACTGGCAGAAAATGTGCTGACTTCATCAATCTATCCACTATCACCCATACTGCATCATGCATCTTCTAGGTGAGAGGTAGACCACTAACAAAATCCATAGTGACCCGGTCCCATTTCCATTCAGGTATGCTTATAGGCTGTAGCAATCCTGATGGAACTTGATGTTCTGCTTTAACTTGCTGACATGTCAAACACTTAGTCACATAGTCAGCTATATCCTTCTTCATACCAGGCCACCAATAATGAGGCTTCAAATCATTATACATTTTTGTGCTTCCCGAGTGCATAGCATAAACACTAGTGTGTGCTTGTTTCAGAATACTAGTCTTTAGTTTCCCATCATCTGGTATACACACTCTTCCTCTGTAGTACAGACACCTATCTGCTTTCACATCATTATCAGTTTCCTTTCCCTCTGGAATTTTACCCACAATAGCCATTAATTTTTCATCTGCCTTCTGCCCCTCTTGTATTTGCTGTAGTAGGTATGGCCTCACTTGTAACTCATCCAAAATAGCTCCATTTTGAGCTAAGGACAAACGGGCATTTAGTGATTTTAAAGCTGTGATAGACTTTCTGCTCAAGGCATCTGCAACTACATTTGCCTTCCCAGGATGGTAATCTATCACACAATCATAGTCCTTGTCACACCCTACCCCTCTGTAAGGCATAACATGATCCCGTAGAATACCTAATGAACTATCGAACTTCACCTACCGATAACTCATTAAGTACCCTACAAGGAATTTTAAAATAATTTTCTTACTTTTATAAGTGGTGAGCATTTTCTAATAGGTATTAAAACATTTAATTAAAGTTGAAAACTAGCTAAAATTTTTGGCCCATTTTATTTTTCCATAATTTTTATAGAAATTTCGGCAGAGCGCCGTTTGTATTTTGAGAAAGCAGTTCTTCAAATACCTAAAGAAAAAAAAAAACACTTCCAATAATTTGTCTCAACAACTTCTTCAAATTCACAACCATCCCAATCAATTTCAACATCATTTACCAATTTCCAAAAATTCAAATCCACAATTTCCAATATTCAACAATCATCAAAATACCATTAATCAATTTAATTCAATTTAAAGCAAAATACTTCCATTCATATTTCATTATAGATAAAACAATTTATATACATTATTACAAAAATTTACACTAAGAGAAATTCTAACTAAAATTTATTACAAACTTTATACAAACTGCTCAAGACTAGTTTTACATGTCCTTACCTTTACATACATTACATGCATCAAAATAAATTTTTACAATCAGGGTATAAAATATACCCTATATAACTTCAATGCAGGTAGCTCCTCAATCCTCAGCAGCTCAATCTGTTGCTCCTCTAGTCTCTGTATCTGCGACAACAATAACAGCTATCGATGAGTACTAGGACTGTGCACAACATACTAAAATAAACTTTATGCGGAATTTAAATCACATTTATTCAAAATTTGGACTGAACATGAGAATTAAATACAAAACATGAATTATGCGATTTTAATCCAAACAATTTCATTTCGAAGTGTCAAAACCAATTTCATAAAACCCACAGTTATATCATGCCATTCAAAACAAATATAATCTCAATAGCTAGAGGCTAAAGAGAAATCGCATTACAAGGCTAGCTAGCTTAAATATATGGATATCCATTAAATTTCTTCTTCTACTGGCACACACCTCAACACTTCAGCCAGAGAAAGAATCAAAATTCGAAACTGATTACCCCCACTAGTCATGCTACTGAGGTGTTCAAATATATGGTCATGACACTGTGGTTTCAAAACTTATCTTAACAATTTACTAAACATTGCCATTTCAAATATACACAAATAACTTTCAATAATTTAAATCAAAAGCATAATAAATATTTTATCACAATGATGTCACAATTCAATATTTCAAATTATTCAAAACAATATGTAGAATAAAATTTACAGAAATTCTACGTTGTACACAAACCTTAAGCGAGTCACCTCTTGGTCTTGACTCGATTCCTCGAGTTCTTTCCCGGTGTTCCTTTCCACTAAAACTCACAGTTTCATAGTATTTCAGCATCATAACTCATCATTAGTCCAAAAATAAATTTAAATTCACTTTTACCTAGCTCTAATGTGCTAAACTTGATGTTCTTTAAAATTTGAGTTTCAAGGTTACTATTCATGATATTATTCAAGTCAAATAGTTGACTTTCTAAGGCTTAATAGGTATGGGAATTCCAACTTCACCTACATACCATATTTTGGTTACAAAATTTGTTGGTTTTGGTTGTTTACTCAAAATCTAAGTCTTTTAGGCAAATTTGAAAATTTTCAGTTTTGGTATCTTATGTTGCACTGTTCTATTGGTCATTTTTCTATTAGAATTTGGCAAAACTTTCCTCATAGAAAATGTTCCCTATTTTCTTAAATTTACTTTCCTTTTTGAATCACTCCATTTGGAGTTTTGTAGCTCAATTTATAGCTATTTGAATCATGGTTGCCGGATTGGACTTAACCCAGATTTCTGGGCACCAAACTGGTTCTGGCAGTTTTAGGTTACCAACTTTGGGTGGCTAAATGACTTGGTTAAGGGCATAATTTGAGTTTATATTCTTCATGAAAGTTTTAGCTCTATATCTCAGCTGTCCACTGGTAAAATGTCAGGTCATTTAGACCTACCTTGCCCAAGTTATGGGCAAATGAACAAATACTGTTCATTTGGTTATTTTTGTATAGGTCAGACTGTATAAAGCCAGATTTGGTCAATTTGTTCACTAGGTTTTGGTCACTTTTTGGGCATGATTCCTAAATGAAAAATGTTCCATTTTGTGTCTATTTTCATTTCCAATTGGTCTCATACCAATTGGACTTGTAAATTTTGAGTTTTGGTCCCTGAAAGAGACCTTGGTCCTGCTGCTTGCAGGCTGTCGACAACCAATCCGAATTCAAGCCTAATTCTAACACTTCTAACATACCTCAACTAGTCACAAATGACCATTTTTCATCTCAAACTATGTTAAACACACCATTTGACCATTTCTCAAAATTTTTGTCTCTAAACCCTAGGTGCTATGAACCCTAATTATACAATTCATCATAATTCATGCAATTAAAATGTTCTAATCATCTTTACATGCCTAATCAAGCTTACATACATAATTAATTGAACTAAAACACTTCAACATCTCCTAATTCCATGGCTGCCAAATTCTCACTCCCATTATTCAAGCATAGTTTTCTTTATTTCTAATGAAATTTCATCATATTTAAACTTAAATTCATGCATTTGATAAAAATCTAAGCTTAAAGTTACACTTACCTCAATTTGTGAATTCCCTAATTCTTCAATTCTCTACTTTCCTCTCCCTTTTTGTTCACAAGATGCTTGTAAAGGTCCAAGAATAAGATTTACTTAAAGGATTTAGGGAGTTTATAAAATAAAATCAAGCTTTTGAAAGCTTGAGATGGGCATTAATGGTGGAAAGGAAATGAGAGAAATGAGAGAGAAAAGGGTGACGGAAAATGGAAGGAGAAGTAATTAATTTTTTTTTTCTTTTTGTTATTTTATGCTCTTTTAATAGATAATTATCCCACAATTTTCAATTTCTTAAATTAGTAAGTTTATTACATCATGCATGATGTCATGCATGATGTAATCAACCTTTTTCAACTTTTTCTTTTTCCTCTTTTTTTTTTTCTATTAGTCTATTAATTTAATTCTCGATTTTGAATTTTTATTTTCTCTGATTTTATTTGATAGTTAGGTCAGGAGTCAGCTTTCGGGGTCAATTGACCAAATTGCCCTTTGCCGGTTCGACCCGGTTTGTAAATAATTCAATATTTCTTCCGGATCTCTGACCTAATTATTTGACTGGCTTAACAATTCTTTTTCATGATTTTCTCTTTTCCACTGTGTTCATAATAGTCCTAATGATCGCGGCGTCACATTTTACTGTTCGAAATTTGAGTTTAAATCGACTTCGCAATCCTTCCCGAGAAGGTCACCCATCGCTGTGACTCTCGGCTCATTTAACTTCTTATATTCTATTTTTCTTATTTATACTTAACTAATTGGCAATTACTAATTATTTGTGTTTATGGCTTATCTAGTTATCTTAAGTGTGGTTCTAATCTCCTTAATTGTCCATACCGACACCGGTCACCGGGATAGTGAAATATATCAGGCTATGCAAATAGGGGTGTTACAATCCTTCAGGAACTCAATCCATCGCCTCAGTCTAAGATTGAGCTCCTTCTGGGTTGGCAAGTATTTCAGACTTTTGTGGTCTGTATATATGTAGCATTTTTCACCATATAAATAATGCCTCCATATCTTCAATGCAAAGATAGTTGCTGCTAACTCCAGGTCATAAGTAGGGTAGTTCTATTCATGTGGCCTTAACTGCTTGGAAGCATAGGTGACCACTTTCCCCTCTTGCATCAATACACGCCCTAACCCATTATGCGAGGCATTACTATAGACCACAAAGTCTTTTCCTGACACTGGTTGTGTTAACATTGGTGCTTCTGTCAACATAGCCTTTAGCCTCTCAAAACTGGCTTGGCGCTTGTCGTTCCAGCTAAATTTCACATTTTTGTGCAACAACTTGGTCATTGGAGCAGCTATAACAGAAAACCCCTTCACAAATCTTCTGTAATACCCAGCTAGCCCCAAGAAAATTTTGACCTCAATTGTATTTCTGGGAGGCTTCCATTCCATTACTACTTCTATCTTTTTGGGATCCACTCTAATCCCCTCTGTTGATACTATGTGTCCAAGGAAGGAGATTTCACTCATCTAGAAGTCACACTTGGACAGTTTAGCATACAGCTTCCTTTCTCACAGGGTTTGCAAAACAATCCTCAAATGTTCATCATGTTCTTCTTTGGTCTTGAAATACACTAGAATATCATCAGTAAAGACCACTACAAACCGATCTAAATATAGATGGAAGATACGGTTCATAAGGTCCATAAATGCTGCTCGTGCATTTGTTAAACCAAACGGCATCACTAGAAATTCATAATGCCCATACCGGGTTCTGAATGCAGTTTTTGACATATCTGCATCCTTTACCCTTAACTGATGATACCCTGATCTGAGATCAATTTTTAAAAATACACCGGCTCCCTTTAACTGGTTAAACAGATCGTCAATTCTATGAAGGAACGGAAGCATGAAAAACACAAGTTTATACCATTGAATTCAAAATTTTCACCTAGGGTCACATGCATCATGCAAGATTTATTTTTATCTATTTGATTTCAATGATAAACAACATATTAAAACTCTTTTAATATGTTTTTGGATCTGTATTTGCCATTTAAGATTTTAAAATTAATCAGATTAATTTTAAAACCCTAGATTAAATCAAGAACGATTACACTAACCTCTTGATGCACTGCAGCATATCTGCGCCTTTCAGTTTCGTCTTCAGGACACCAGATATTGTCCCTCTAGCTTGTCCACACCAAGAACACCTATGGCAGCCCTTGAACAGCTTCTAAAGCTTTTTCTATTAATTAGAAATTCAAGTTATGCCTTTTAAGAGATTATAGATGTAAACAGGACACTAGAAATAATTTCTAGTGTTCTTAATTCAAGAGATTGATGGCTAATCTCTTTGAATTGATGAGAGATGAAGAAGAATAGATGAAAAGCCTCAAAGTGGCGTGAAAAAGGAGAGGAATGGCTACTGGTTGTTTTTTCTTTTCATAACAACACTTAAATAGCTAGGTTAACACATTAAACCCTTGCCACATGTCACCCTTTGATTAGCTCTAGGTTTAAGTGACCCAATCATATTGTGCCAAGTGTCAAACCTATATTTAATCTTGATTTCAATCATCTTACATGATAAAAAAAACATTTGGCAAGCTTATGTGTAATCCCATGTGTCACCATCTCATGGTGCCACGTGTCACACTGTGAAATGACCAAAATGCCCCTGTATCTTAATTTTGAGTTCTCAACCTAAAATAATTATTTCTCTTCTTCTAATTAATTTATATCAAATATAAATTAATTAATTAATATCTATTAATTAATTTCTCATTAATTAAATTCATATTTAAACTCTTTAAATATAAATTTAATTTATACTACACATCCAATAATCAAGATTTGGGTTCAAGTCATGCTAGGGACTTTGCAATTTAATTGCAAACCAAACCTATTTAATTAATCAATTAAACTCTTTAATTAATTAATGAAATCATATTTAAATAGGTGATAACTTGTGTATGTGTGTGACTTACTAGGCTCATCACTAATTGGCAATGAGACATGATATCAACTCTTAATATCATCAGAACTCTTTCTTACCATAAATGATTTCTCTAAATCATTTTATGAACCTCATAGACCATGGTTAACACCTAGCATAGCATGCCATAGCCACCCAATTAGTAATAAGGTTTACCTTAAATGAACCTATAATCATATGTTACCATGCACTAGAATCTCTCTGTTACAAAATCCCAACTCAAGCTGGAGTCATGGTTTATGTCAAACTCCATTGTTATGATTATTACGTTCTCTTTTAATTCCAGTTCTTGATTAAAAAGATTTTTCTCATCAGAACCTCTTTTCTGAATAAATATATCTGTCCTGGCCAGGAACTTGAAACATCAAGAACAATTAAATGAACATAGGATTTTATCTCTATTTACTTAGAGGAACAGGTTCCATCCTGATCAACACCTACCTCCATATATAACTAGTAGGAGCTAACAAATGCCCATATACCCATACATAGTACAAGTATGAAAGCAGTATCAAACTCAAACTACCTATATACAAGATAACTGTGCTATCTCAAGTCTAAAGATTATATGCACTGATATGATTTATGACAAAACATTGACAAGAGTAAACTCCATGTGCTTGTCATAAGTGTCACTGGTTCGGCCTACTTATCATGTATAAGTGCCTATCATGTTTGTTATATGGCATGAGACTCACCATTCCATCTTATTTATATCTCATATAAATAACATGGAAACAAACATGAATACAATCTTTCTGGATAAGTCATCTCCTTATTATGAAGTATCCTCGATTGTGAACCTATTTATGATACTTTGTATTAGAAATACTGTCACTCATATTCTTAACAACTTAAGAATAATATTTCTAACATAATATCAATGGACCTTTTCTATTACACAAAAATATCTTATGTAAACGGAAAAGTGAAAATGCCTTTTATTAATAAAACATGTACAAGATACATAGTAAATGATAGGCTCTAGGGCATACTACTAACAATCTCCCACTAGCACTAGAGGCATTCATTACAATACCTTAGACTCATCTTCTCAAGATGTCGGTCTAACTGAGCTTGTGACAAAAGCTTAGTGAATGGATCAGCTGGAATTTTAAGCTAATGTTATTTTTATGCATGGCTATATCGCCTTGCCGAACTATATCTCTGATAATGTGGTAGTGCCTTTCTATGTGTTTGGATTTTGGGTGAGACCTTAGTTCGTTAGCCTGTAAGACTGCTCCATTGTTGTCACAGTGTAGTGGAACTGCTGACTCAATGGAAGGAACTACTGTAAGTTCTATCACGAACTTCTTTATCCAAATAGCTTCCTTTTGCAGCATCTGATGTAGCAATATACTCGGCCTCTGTAGTGGAATCTGCAGTCGTGCTCTGTTTGGAACTCTTCCAACTGACTGCACCTCCATTACAAATGAACACATATCCAGAGGTAGACTTTCTATCATCGATATCTAATTGGAAATCAGAATCAGTATAACCATCCAATTGTAAGTCTCCACCTCCATAAATCAAGAATAAATCCTTAGTTCTTCTCAAGTACTTAAGGATATTCTTGACAGCTATCCAGTGTTCCAAACCTGGATTGGATTGATACCTGCTAGTCAAACTGACAGCATATGCGATATCCGGCCTAGTACACAACATTGCATACATTAAACTTCCAATAGCCGAAGCATATGGAATCCTGGCCATCTTATCTCTTTCTTCAGGTGTCTTTGGAGACATCTCTTTAGAAAGGTGGATACCATGTCTCACTGATAACAATCCTCTCTTGGAATCAAGCATGTTAAACTTCTTTAACACATTTTTTAATTATAGACTTTGGGATAAACTAATTATTCTTTTCGCTCTATCTCTATAGATGCGAATCCCAAGAATATAGGTTACCTCCCCTAAGTCTTTCATGGAGAATGTATTTGACAACCATACATTTATAGTCGTGAACATACCTGTGTCATTACCCATCAACAGTATGTCATTCACATATAAGACAAGGAAAGTGATAGCACTGTCACTAACCTTCTTATATACACATGGCTCACCCTCATTTTTGATAAAACCAAAGGATTTAATGGCTTCATCAAAACGGATGTTCCAACTCCTCGAAGCTTGTTTCAACCCATAAATGGATCGCTTTAGCTTGCATACCTTGGAACCATCTTGGGATTCAAAACCCCTAGGTTGTTCCATGAAAATGTTTTCTTCAATGTATCCATTAAGAAAAGCTGTTTTGACATCCATCTACCAAATCTCATAATCATAGTATGCAGCTATTGCTAATAAAATCCTAATTGATTTAAGCATGGCAACAGGTGAGAAAGTCTCCTCATAGTCAATTCCTTGCCTTTGGCGAAACCCTTTTGCCACTAGATCCATCTAGTCAACCTATACCCGTTGATGAAACATCTACAGCAGTTCCTCGTAGAACAACCAGGGTATCTCACCCACCAGTGAGATATGGTTCTTCTTCATGAAGAAAACCATATCTCACTGGTGGGTGAGATACCCTGGTTGTTCTACGAGGAACAGCTGTAGATGTTTCATCAATGGGTATAGGTTGACTAGATGGATCTATATCCATCTGATCTGTTGGTTGGTCAGAATTCTCCAATTCTAACTCTATTTGCCTTCCTTTGCCTCCTTCCTAGACAAATTGTTGTTTAAGAAATGTGGCATCTCTACTTATCACAATCTTTTGTGAAGTAGGCAAATAAAAATAATATCCAAAACTATCTTTTGGATATCTAACAAATCGACCTTTTTTTGATCTGGTCTCCAATTTATCATTGTTCAGCTTTTTGATATAAGCTGGACAACCCCAAATCTTAACATGCTTAAGACTTGGTTTTCTTCCATGCCATATCGCATAAGGTGTGGAAGAAACTGATTTTGATGGAATCCTATTTAAAATATACAAAGCTGATTCTAATGCAAATTCCCAAAAGAAAATTGGCATATCAGTATAGCTCATCATGCTACGTACCATATCCAATAGGGTACGATTTCTCCTTTCAGATACACCATTCAGCTGTGGCGTTCCTAGAGGAGTCAGCTGGGAAACAATGCCGTGCTCTCTCTAGTATTCATCAAATTCAGTACTCAAATATTCACCTCCACGATCTGATCGAAGAGCTTTAATACTCTTTTCTGTTTGATTTTCTACTTCAGATTTAAATTCTTTAAACTTTTCAAAAGATTCATGTTTGTATTTCATCAAATACAAATACCCAAACCTTGATTTATCATCAGTAAAGGTAATAAAATAATGAAAGCCCCCTCTAGCCATTTCTTTAAATGGACCACATACATCACTATGTATTAGCTCCAAAATATTTTCTGCTCTTAGCCATTGTCCAACAAAGGGTGATCTAGTCATTTTGCCCTGAAGGCAAGATTCACAAGTTGGAGTAGGCTCAGAGCCCAATGAGGATAAAATCCCCATTTTCTCCAACTTTGTAATCCTATCTTCTGCAACATGACATAACCTTAAGTGCCAAATATATTTTGAACTTGAGTTTGTTTTCACCATGCCATTGCATTCATTTAGATTGCTATACTCTGGCCAGTGGAAACATTTTCTTACTGGCAATGGAAAAACTTTCCTGTTTTCAATGGAAACACTTTCCTTTGCCTTTGTTAGCTTTGGTCTTCCTTTTCTGTTTAGCTATTTTCTTGGAAGGACTAGGAATCTAAGGTTTCTTTTTCTTATTGCCCTTCTTCTTTTTGGACTTTCCAGCAGAAGAAGATGCAACCAAACCACCTCTTCTCCTTTATTGCCTGGCATATTCTTTTGGGCAATAACCAGCATGTTGAGTAAACCAGCTAAGGTGCATTCCTGTTTAGTCATATGGAAATTCGTCACAAAATTCCCAAAAGACTCAGGAAGGGACTGAAGGATCAAATCCGTCTGTAGCTGGAAATCCATGTTGAAGTTAAGATGTTCCAACTGCTCAATTAGCTGAATCATCTTATGGACATGATCCCCAACATTCTGTCCCTCAGACATCCTCATATGGAATAGCTGTCTAGATATCTCATACCTAGCATTCCTGCTATGCTCACCATACAACTCTTGTAAGTGAAGGAGGATCTCACTCGCACTCTGCATGTTCTCATGTTGCTTCTGTAACTCATTACTCATGGAATCAAGCATGTAACACTTAGATCTCATATCATGCTCCTTCCACTTGTCCAAAGTTTCATGTTCCTCTTGTGTGGCCTCTGGAGGTAAGGGACCAGGAACATTTGAATCTAGAACATATCCTATATGTTCAAGGTTCAGGACAAGTTTCAAATTTCTTAGCCAATCAGACAGATTAGGTCCTGTCAACCTATCGTGATCAAGTATGCTTGTAAGGATATTGGATGGTGGTGGTTGTTTTGTGCTCATTTTTATCAGAAAATTAACTGCAGAAAATAACTAGATTAATTAGTAAATGTATCATGTAATTAACCCAAATGATTATGGTTTTTTAATCAAATTGGTCCTCCCACTAACTTAGCGAATCCTACACTTCCAAAATAGAAAACGGAAATCCTAGTTGGATGGATTTCTAGTGGGTGATTGAATTCTTATAATTCTATTGATCATCCTCAGGTACATCCATTATTGGAATTACAATAAACTATAAGTGAGCAACTCCTTGCCCATTACATCTCATGTGAGGTTCAATACTTTACCTAGCCTCTAATGTTCAAAATCTCAGGTACATCCATTATTGACTTATCTTGCATTAGTTAAGTTGATCCCATTGAGCCAGTAATTATGCAAATAGTTTTAATGTCCTCAGGTACATCTAATATTGGCCACTAAACCATTTACATATTTACAACATCTCATGCTTAACAATTTTTCTTAAGAAAATCTCTTAAATTAATTGCATCTTATGCAACTATTTAAAATTTCTTAAAATAATTGCCCCAATGGAGGGCCTATGTTATAATTACTTTAATTATAGCATTTCTAACTTAATCATTTGTTTGGAAGATTTTATGGTCATTCTAATTACTATTAAGGTCTCACTTTGCACATTATCCAATTAGCATGCATATATCATATAATAGCATACATTCCCATACATCTCATGCATTCATGGATAAGCAATAAATATGGTATGATCATGGAATTTCTAAGGGATTCAATTCTGAGCCACCAAGAATTGAATCAGGGCATTCCTAGGTGCATTTCATTCATTCATTCATTTTATAAGAGTTGCTGAAGGAGTACATAATGAACACTTGATCTTGAATTCCTCCCACTGGTCCCACCAATGCTCTTGACCTCGTTGAACTTCTTGCAATCCAATATTACATGGTAATCCTTGGCATACCAAGGCGAATTTACAAGAACTTAAATAAATGAAATTACAACCCAAAAATTATTATAAACTTAATAATACATGCTCAAAATAAATTAAAATAAATTAATTAATTTACAATCCCAAAGAAACATAAAAGAAATAAATCCAATCACATTGGTCTTTTATAGTCCATGATCATCCATCATGCATATCACTATTTAACAATTAAATAAAACATACATACTTAAATTAAATTGAATATCTCATATTCAACTTAAAAATCCATATTTGAATATGATTCAAATAAATTTAAAAATTCAGATTTGAATCTCATTCAAACAAATTTAAAAATTTAGATTTGAATCACATTCAAACAACTTTAAAAATTCAGATTTGAATCACATTCAAACATTTTTTAAAAAATCAGATTTGAATCACATTCAAACATTTTTTAAAAAATCAGATCTGAATTTTATTCAATCAATTTTAAAAAATCAGATTTAAATATGATTCAAACAACTTTTAAAATTCAGATTTGAATCACATTCAAATAATTTTTAAAATTATGATTTGAATCATAATTTAATTGTGTGATTAAAATTACTAATTAAACATTTTAATTAGTCAAAGAATAGCCTTAGATCATACAACAATTGCAGAATTAAAAGCCAAACCTTGAACCACCCATGGTAGCCAAACCATGCGCACCATTGTTGTTTTTTTTAAGTATGCCGCCACCTTGCTTTGCAACCAGCAATGATCTTTTGATCTCATGATCAAACACACAATTAAATCATATAATCAACAATCTAAATGGCAAATATAGTGGCTCTGATACCAATTGATGGAACGGAAGCGTGAAAAACACAAGTTTATACCATTGAATTCAAAATTTTCACCTAGGGTCACATGCATCATGCAAGATTTATTTTTATCTATTTGATTTCAATGATAAACAACATATTAAAATTCTTTTAATATGTTTTTGGATCTGTATTTGCCATTTAAGATTTTAAAATTAATCAGATTAATTTTAGAACCCTAGATTAAATCAAGAACGATTACACTAACCTCTTGATGCACTGCAGCGTGTCTGCGCCTTTCAGATTCGTCTTCAGGACACCAGATGTTGTCCCTCTAGCTTGTCCACACCAAGAACACCTATGGCAGCCCTTGAACAGCTTCTAAAGCTTTTTCTATTAATTAGAAATTCAAGTTATGCCTTTTAAGAGATTAGAGATGTAAACAGGACACTAGAAACAATTTCTAGTGTTCTTAATTCAAGAGATTGATGGCTAATCTCTTTGAATTGATGAGAGATGAAGAAGAATAGATGAAAAGCCTCAAATTGGCGTGACAAAGGAGAGGAATGGCTGCTGGTTGTTTTTTCTTTTCATAACAACACTTAAATTGCTAGGTTAACACATTAAACCCTTGCCACATGTCACCCTTTGATTAGCTCTAGGTTTAAGTGACCCAATCACATTGTGCCAAGTGTCAAACCTATATTTAATCTTGATTTTAATCATCTTACATGATTAAAAAAACTTTTGGCAAACTTATGTGTAATCCCATGTGTCACCATCTCATGGTGCCACGTGTCACACTGTGAAATGACAAAAATGCCCCTGTATCTTAATTTTGAGTTCTCAACCTAAAATAATTATTTCTCTTCTTCTAATTAATTTATATCAAATATAAATTAATTAATTAATCTCTATTAATTAATTTCTCATTAATTAAATTCATATTTAAACTCTTTAAATATAAATTTAATTTATACTACACATCCAATAATCAAGATTTGGGTTCAAGTCATGCTAGGGACTTTGCAATTTAATTGCAAACCAAACCTATTTAATTAATCAATTAAACTCTTTAATTAATTAATGAAATCATATTTAAATAGGTGATAACTTGTGTATGTGTGTGACTTACTAGGCTCATCACTAATTGGCAATGAGACATGATATCAACTCTTAATATCATCAGAACTCTTTCTTACCATAAATGATTTCTCTAAATCATTTTATGAACCTCATAGACCATGGTTAACACCTAGCATAGCATGCCATAGCCACCCAATTAGTAATAAGGTTTAACTTAAATGAACCTATAATCATATGTTACCATACACTAGAATCTCTCTGTTACAAAATCCCAACTCAAGCTGGAGTCATGGTTTATGTCAAACTCCATTTGCTATGAATATTACGTTCTCTTTTAGTTCCAGTTCTTGATTAAAAAGATTTCTCTCATCAGAAACTCTTTTCTGAATAAATCTATCTGTCCTGGCCAGGAACTTGAAACATCAAGAACAATTAAATGAACATAGGATTTTATCTCTATTTACTTAGACGAACAGATTCCATCCTGATCAACACCTACCTCCATATATAACTAGTAGGAGCCAACAGATGCCCATATACCCATACATAGTACAAGTATGAAAGCAGTATCAAACTCAAACTACCTATATACAAGATAACTGTGCTATCTCAGGTCTAAAGATTATATGCACTGATATGATTTATGACAAAACATTGACAAGAGTAAACTCCATGTGCTTGTCATAAGTGTCACTGGTTCGGCCTACTTATCATGTATAAGTGCCTATCATGTTTGTTATATGGCATGAGACTCACCATTCCATCTTATTTATATCTCATATAAATAACTTGGAAACAAACATGAATACAATCTTTCTGGATTAGTCATGTCCTTATTATGAAGTATCCTCGATTGTGAACCTATTTATGATACTTTGTACTGGAAATACTGTCACTCATATTCTTAACAACTTAAGAATAATATTTCTAACAGAATATCAATGGACCTTTTCTATTACACATAAATATCTTATGTAAACGGAAAAGTGGAAATGCCTTTTATTAATAAAACATGTACAAGATACATACTAAATGATATGCTCTAGGGCATACTACTAACATTCTGGGCAACAGATATTTATTCTTCATAGTTACTTTGTTCAACTACCGGTAATCAATACACAATCTCAAGGTTCCATCCTTCTTCTTCACAAACAAAATCGACGCTCCCCATGGTGACACACTGGGGCATATGAACCCCTTATCAAGTAACTCCTGCAACTGAATTTTTAACTCCCTCAATTCAGTGGGCGCTATCCTATAAGGGGCAATAGAAATTGGTGTTGTTCTCGGCATTACTTCAATAGCAAATTCGACTTCCTTTTCTGGTGGTAAACCAGACAATTCTTCAGGAAATACATCTGGGAAGTCTCTTACTGTGGGTATATCACACAGATTCAGCTTAGCCTGCCTAGTATCAACCACGTGTGCTAGGTAAGCTTCACAGCCTTTTCTCATCAGTCTTCTTGCAACTATGGCTGAGATAACATTAGACAGGAAATCTGTCCTTTCACCCACAATAGTAATCTCATTATCCTCAAAAGTTTTTAGAGAAATCCTCTTTAATTTGCAATCAACTATTGCCTGATGACGTGACAACCAGTCCATTCCCAAAATCACGTCAAACTCGTGGAAGGGCAATTCAATTAGGCCTGCCGAGAATTCATACCCTTGAATCCTCAACGGGCAACCTTTATACACCTTATTCACTGCCACACTGTGGCCTAGTGGATTTGTGGCCAAAATGTCTTGATCACTCTTCTCTACTGAAACTCCCCTCTCTATGGGTAGTTTGATGCAGATGTATGAATGAGTGGATCCTGGATCCACCAATGCATGCACAGATGTCTTGTAGAGGGAGAACGTACCTCTGATGACATCCGAGGCATCTTGCTCCTCCTAAGCTCTGATGGCATAGGCTCTTGCAGGTACTCTGGCCTCAGTGATGGACCAGCTGCCTCTGTAACACCCATATGTTCAGTAGTGCGTTCTACTATTCCGGTGACCAGTGTCTGTCCGGATAGTTAGAATGCCTACAACTACATTTAAATATTGATGAGGAGACATAAAATAACGAAATACAAGAAAAGAAAATACAAGAAAAACAAAGGAAAAATAATAGCAATAAAATGTAATCAAGTTAAATGAGCCGAGAACCCTAGTGATGGGTGACCACACCGAAAAGTTGCGGCGTGGACCGTTGACTAGTCCTGGATCGCGAAGAACCCAGGAAAATATTTTTAAGACATAATTAAAGACCTATTGAAGTATAAATATCATTAGAAATATCAAATAAAAATTAATTAATTAGTACAAAGAAGAAGTGAGAAATAAAAAAATGGACAAAACTCGGTGTTACCGAAAAATTGAGAATGCAATCCGAACAGGGGCATTGTGGTCATTTGACACCGTAAGTTGTCTTTTGAACTAAATTTCCATTAAAAATAAATGATATTACACTTCGAAAATGTCATGAAAAATTAAATTGGTGGTACATAGTTTAAATAGCAAAAGATAGGAGCTTAATGTGAGAAATTGGAAATTTAAGAATAAAAAACATTAAATTTCACTTAGTGCTCCACTCACCTCACCTAAGTGGACCACTAAACCTTCATTTGGATAGATTGCTCATCTTCTTCAACATTGCATAAACTAGCCGAGACCAAGGAGGAAGAAAACCTCCATGGCCGCTTGTTACAAGCTTCATGCATGCATCATCCCTTCATCTCCAAGCCAATTTTCTTACCTTTTCCTTCACTAAAATTGTTCTACACCACTAGGACAGTAGATAGGCAGTAAGAAAATCAGGTTTTGGTGAAGTTTTGAAGAGTTTCAAAAGTGGTAAGTATGTGTTTTTTACTATTGTTTCATTAAACCTTGAAGGGATGTTATGGGTAGTTGAATTGTGGAGGGATTTTTGGAGTTTGATGTTTTAAGGGAGATGTATATTTTTGGCAGCTATGGAAACTCCATAAGAACAGTTTATCCTTGCATGTAAATGGTAGATTAAAGTGTTGATGAAGTGTTTATGTGTGTAGGAATAAATTGGGTGATGTATACTAAATGTATGTGAATGTACACTTGATTTTGGAAGCTTGGAAGTTAATTGAGAGAGATGTATGAATCGGCAACTTGAAGTGTGAACCAAAATATGTTATTTCATGGTTTGGTTTATGGAATTATATGGTTGAATTATGGTGCTTTTTATGGCAGCTTGTATATGTGTATAAAGGTTTGAGTTTGGACATGTAAATGAGCTAGGTTATGTGGTTAAATTATTTGTAATTTAAACTTGGAAAATTCTGGACTATAATGTGCATATTGAGTGTAGTTATAAGCTGCCAAAATGACCAAAAATGTGTTGTCAAATGTGTTCATGTTATGGTACAAAAAAGAAATGGCATGAATGTGTAACTTGCTAAGTGTTAAATGTGTAATTGATGAGTGATGAACAATGTGCAATAGGGCAGTGTGTGTTTTGGCTTAGAACCTTAAGTGTGTAGCTCCAATTGGTATGAGACCAATTGGAGGTGAAACTACGCACAAAAAGTGCCAACTTTCATGAAGGAAGCTTACCAAAATTCTGCTTAGAAGGTGACTTGAAAAATGACCAAATCCGGATTAGTGCATTTAAGTCCTGAAAATTGACCATTTGGGCAGTAGTTAGTGTTTTGGCCATAACTCACTCAAGACAAGTCCAATTGACCTGAAATTTTTACCATGAATAGTTAAGACATATATCTACAATTCTTATGAAGACACCAAAGCCCAGAAATGACCATAAGCAAGTCAAATAGCTTGTACAATTTCAGATCCAAAAACTAGCAGAACCAAAAGTGACCTAAAAATGACCTAAAATGACCATTTCAGTACATTCTGACCAGCAATAGTAAAATGACTATAACTTGGTCTACATAACTCAGAATGACCTGAAATTTTGCCCCGCATGCAATAAGACATAGACTACAAGTTTGTAGTTTTGACCAAAACTCGAAAACCGAGGGAACTAGGTCATCCGGCTAGGTCAAATTAGTATACCGGAATCCGGCAAATTGCAATAAAATGCAACATACATGAGAATGAATTAGGTAACATGTACCAACACTAAAGGGCTATCAAATGTAACATATTGGTAACATTAAGACCTAATTCACCTAGACTACATCGAGGGTCAACATCTTAGGTTGACTATGGAAATAATAGTATTCAATAAATTAATTATTAAGCATTATCGTTAGAGACAGTTTAAATGAGTACTGAAACACTTCAAATTGTGTATTTCAGTTAGCAAAGACTCAGGGAAGGGGAAGGAAACACTAAGTCAGAGCCAATAGACAGTTATCAGAGGTTTGTGCACAAATAGTTTTTAACTGATTTTGTTTTGAATATTTCATATGATTAAATGACATATTTTTCTTATGTATTATGTTTAACAAGCATTGGATTTAATTCAATGATTATTGAAATTGTTATAGTATGTATGAATTTAACTTTGTGAAATGGTATTTCCACATGTATTAAGCATACTTGTTTATTGAATAAATTATGTTTTCAAAAATTATGATAGAACATGTTTTGAATTGTGATGGGAAATTTGCATGGAAAAATGCAAATGTATGATTTGAATTGTGATGAGCATAAAAATTATTAGATATTGGAATTGACTTTGAATCGAATTGTATTGTGATTTATGCTCACTAAAAGGACTGTGATATTATTTTATATCTCACTATAGATGCTTGACTAGGTTATTACCCGTCTCTCTCATTTGTTGAGAAGACAATGGAGTTAGTTGTGTTTTGATTACCATGGTACGTGCAAAGCTTAGATTCTCCTCTTATTAGAGGTTACATCTAAGTTTTATGTTATGGCCCTTTCAGAAGATTCATTATTGTGATGTGTACCGTGCACGATGATTCGACCTCCCGGACCATAGGGAGTTAGAATCCGGTTCGACCTCCCTGACCATAGGGAGTTAGAATCACCCCGAAGATGGCCTTTTTGGATTAGTCTTACATAGTTAGTAAGATAATGAATGGTTTTTGAGATAATGAACGATTTTTGAGATACAGAATATTTTTGAATAGTAAAGAATTGTGATTTCAATTATGATTTATGTATAATTGATTTTGTTAGAATTACCTTAAAAGGGTAGTTATGATTTGATAAATTAAATTTCGTGATCAAAGTCATTTTATACTAATGAATCATATTATTGGCAATAAATATTTTGAGTTTTGGAAATTGATGAATATCTAGATTTCCAAATTATTTGCTGTAATTTTTGTTAAGGTATATTGTACTATGTTTTAAATTATAGTTGTGCACCACTGAGTTCAGCACTCAGCAATAGCTTTGTATGCTGTCGCAGGTGAAAAGAGCATAGAGCAATTGAGTAAGCTTCTTTAAAGAGACATTCCGACCAGCTCAAGGTTTACCCATGTACACAGGTTTTGATGTATGCATGTAATAATATGTATGTAAATTATTTGAGCAGTTGTATAAAAACTCTTGTAAAATATTTTGGTATGAAATTAAATGTAAATTATTGTAAATGTAAATTTGAGATTTCATTTACCTGAATAGCTTTGTAATATTAATTTTTGAGTCTTGTAATCAATGAAATGTTTCTTTTATGATAACGTTGGTTTGAAAATAAATTGATTTGATTATTGAGATTGAATTGTGAGATGAAATGAAGTTTATTGGAGTTGTATTTGAGAAATTATATTGGAAGTGTGTTCCTTTGCAGGTTTTAAAGAACAGTTTTATTCAAAATACAGATGGCACTCTGCCAAAATTTTTACAGAAATTACTAATAATTCAAATGTGTTAGCTGTTTCACTTCAGATTTTGGAAAAATTTTATAACACCAGATTTTAATCGATGATTTAAATTTCACGAAAATTGTTTTAAAATCCCTTATAGTATATCTAATGGGTTATCGGTAGGTGAAGTATGGTAATTCATTAGGTGTACTATGGGATCATGTTACATCTTACGGGGAAGTAAGGTGTGACAGCCTCAGATTTACCAGGCTTCCTACCCCTTTGTGGTGCAGAAGCAGGTCTATCTGCTTGTGTTGGAGCAGCTGTAGTAGTCCTCTTCGGACAATTTTTGATCTGATGTTCTATAGATCCATACCGTAAGCATGCACCAGTCACTCGCCAATGGTCCCTCTTATGCCACTTCTGGCAGTATGGACAGGCAGAAGATTCTAGGGCTGGTCCCCTGAACACCATCCCTGGAGAGCTGCCTACTGATAGTGTGGACTGGTCTGGGCCCCTAGGACTGACCCTGACCTTGTGGTTGTCCCGAACTCAGAGCAGGAGGACCCTTACTCTTCTTACTGGGAGCAGAAAATGAACTAGACTGACCTAGACCCCTCTTCTGCTGTTTTTCCCTTCTATTTTGCTCGTTTATTCGGACTCTTTCTACTTTCGATGCAGCATCTACTAATTTGGCAAAATCTGTGATCTCCAATGCTGTTATCATGACTTTGATATTGTCATTAAGCCCTTCTTCGAACCTTCTGCACCTCTCTGCCTCTGTAGGGACTATCTCCCTCCCACATTGGCTCAGTCTGACGAATTCTCGCTCATACTCTATCATTGATAGTTGCCTCTGTCTCAGACTGATAAATTCTCTTCTTCTCTCTTCTCAATACACTTTACTGACATGCTTCTTCCTAAACTCTGTAAGGAAGTAATCCCAGGTGATTTGATCCGGTTGCACCTCACTAGTTACTGTGTCCTGCCACTGGTGTAACACCCCTAAGTTCGGTAGTGCGTTCTACTGCTCCAGTGACCAGTGTTGTCCGGACAGCTAGGATGCCTAGAACCACACCTTGATATGAGAGAGGAGACATAAATAATGAAATACAAGAAAAGAAAATACAAGAAAAACAAAGGAAAAATAATAGCAAAGAAATGTCACCAAGTTAAGCGAGCCGGAAACCTAGCGATGGGTGACCGCACCGGGAAGTCACGGTGTGGACCGTTGACTAGCCCTGGACTGCGGGGAACCCTGGAAAACATTTTTAGGACATAAATAGACCCTTATTGAAGTATAAATCTCATTAGAAAGATTAAAGAAAAATTAAATAATTAGTACAAAGAAAAGTGAGAAATCGAAAAACAGACAAAATACGGTGTTACCGAAAAATCGGGAATGCAACCCGAACAGGGGCATTATGGTCATTTGACATCCTGAAGTGTCTTTTGACCTAAATGTCCATTAAAAATAAATAATATTACACTTAGAAAATGAAATGAAAAATTAAATTGGTGGTACCTAAAGTAAATAGTAGAAATTAAAGGTTAAATGTGGAATAAGTGAAAGTTAACTTATAATATGATTTAATTTTAGTTAGTGGACCACTATAGGATTAATTAACCATGAAATATGGCTGATGTAGGTCCACTAACCACCTGAAATCTCATCTTCCTCAAGTCCTCTCAAAATTGCCGAAATGAAGAACTTTGAAACCTCCATTGCCGTTTGGTTTTGAGCTTGATTTCCTCCCTCCATTTCAACTCCAATCCCTTAAGTAGCTTTATGAAAAATGGTCTACACATCACAAGGAAGATATTGATACCAATTTTGAGAAGTTTGGTGAAGGTTTAGCAAGTTACAATTAAAGGTAAGTTTGCATTTTTGAGAATTTCTTTGTTAAAGTTTATGTTCATGTTATGGGTGTTGGTTTGGTGAAGGAAAATTTTGAGTTTGAAGGGTTATTGTTGTTTTCATTTTGGACAGCCATGAGTCACGTTTTTGATGAGATATTTGTGCATATAATTGATGAGAAATGGTGTTGATCATGATGAATTAGTAACCTAGTGAATTATTTCATGTTTATATGGTGATTTATGCACTTGGGAGTTGGTAAATTGGATGGCACTTTGATGTTGAAGAATGGTTTGCGACAGCTTGGGGACACTTGAGTAATGGTATATATTGAAGGAAGTGTGGGCAGAATATTGACCTAGAAGGTTGATGAGATGTATGTAGATTGATATTGTAAAGTGTATGTAAAATTTGTAATGGTTAGGTGTGTTTGTAATGGTAATTAGAAATTGTAATTGTGAATGATATTTGGTGTGTTGAGGGTAATGGTAATCTGCCCAAAATAATGTTAATGTAAAGTAGATAATGCTTTTGGTAATGTACCAAAACAGATTGGTAGGGTATGGAAGTAAACTTTGCAAGTTAAATGTGTGTTTGAAGTGGGGTGTGAAAGGCATAGTGAGGGCAGTGTACATTTTAGCCTATAACCTTAAATGTGTAACCTCAATTGGTATGAGACCAATTTGAGGTGAAACTAGGCACAAAATGTGCCAACTTTTATTCAGAAACCATACCAAAATTCTGCATGTAAGGTGACCTAAGAAAATGACCAATTCGGATTAGGTGCAATGAGGACCTGAAAAATGACCAATTGGGCAGCAGTGAGTGTTTAGGCCATAACTCACTCAAACCAGGTCCAATTGACCTGAAATTTTGACCAAGAATAGTTAAGACCCATACCTACAAGTATTATGAAGACACCAAAGCCCAGAAATGACCATAAGCAAGTCAAACAACTTGCACAAGTTTTGGTCCAAAAACTGGCCGAACCAGAATTGACCAATTTGACCTAAAATTGACCTAAAATGGTATCATTTGACCAGCAATAGTATAATGACCATAACTCGGTCTACTTAACTCGGATTGAACTGAAATTTTGCCCCGCGTGCAATAAGACCTAGATCTACAAGTTTGTAGTTTCGACCGAGACCCGAAAACCGAGGGAACTAGATCGTCCGGTTAGGTCAAACCAGTGTCCCGGAATCCAGCAATTTGCATTAAAATGCACTAAAAAAGGAAATGACTTTGGTAAAACGTACCAAACCTAAAACCCTATCAAATGTGGCATATTAACGACACTAAAACCTAATTTACCTAAAACGCAACGAGGGTCGGTATATTAGGTGATTAAGTGAATAATTGAGTTTAGTGCATTATTTACCAAACACCATCGTTAGAGGCAAATTAAATTAGCACTGAAACACTTCAAATTGTGTTTCTCAGTTACTAAAGACTCAGGGAAAGGGAAGGAAATACCGAGTCAGACCAGGGAGACAGTCATCAGAGGTTTGTGCACAACGGCTATTGCTTTTGAATTTTTCAATTGAAATAAATATTGAATATTTGTATATTATTGTTTTAAATTGTGTTTGTGCACAACAACTATTTCTTTTGAATTATTTTCAATGGAAATAAATATTGACTATTTGCATATCATTATTTTAAATTGTGAAAATGTGTTTGGTGGACACTTATTGATTGAAAAACATTGTGAATGGTTTGAAACTGTGAAAAATTGTTTGAATGATATTGATGGAAACTTATTGATTGAAAAGCACTGTAAATGGTTTTTGTGGAAATTGAAGTTAATTATGAATTGGGTTGCCATTTTATGAATGAAACTATGAGTTTGGAAATTTATTGGATTCTCACGAATCATTTGAATAAAATGTTTGAAATTGATTTTGTGTTCATACTTAGCATGACAGTATCGTATCATTCCTTCTCCATTTATGGGGTTGTGATCGTTTATTTTCCTTCTCCATTTATGGAGTCGTGATCGTTTATTTTTCTCCCTCTCTGGTTTACCAGTTGAGGTGATCGGATGAGTACTCATTATATAGCTAGCTCCCCTTCCTCATTGATTTCAATTAGTGAGGTTGTGATTGCTTTGTCGTGGTGTACAACACGGCATTGATCGGAAATTTGTGTCATGGCTTAAGTTGTGAATGAATTGGCAACACTGTATTCTTAAATTATTCGACTAAATTGCATTATTATGTATTGTGAGATTGTGAAATTGATTTAAACTCTCATTGACATATACTGTCTTTTGAATTCAAACATGATCTGACATATGGAAAATTATTGTGATATTGACAAATGGAGTTTAAATTCTTGTTGACATTTATTGTCTTGAATTTAACTATGATTTTAAGTATCCACTATTTACATGACTTATGAATTGTGATTTAAATTGTATTTGGTTAATGTTGTGCACCACTGAGACATTGTCTCAGCGATAGCTTTTTAATTACTGTCGCAGGTAGAGAGACAGACAGGGCAGCAGACTAGGCTGCATATACCTCTAGCGAGAGATTTTTCGGGTATAATGAGTATACCAATATTTTGCATTTTGTACTGTAATGTATGACACTGTATGTACATATTGTTTTTGGTTTTGAGCAGTTGTAAATTCAAATTGTACCTTGAAGTTGTAAAATAATTACGAGCTGTTTTGACTTGTAAAAGCCGTATTATATTTTCTTATCTCAGACTTTGAAAATTTTCTATGGAATTGAGTTGATAAATTGTTGTGTTGAGAAATGTATTGGAGTTGAGATTTGGAAAATTATTGAAGTACTTTTTACAGGTTTTCTGAAGAACTGTTTTATCCAAAATACAGATGGCACTCTGCCAAAATTTTTACAGAAATTCCAAATAAACCAATTGAGTTAGTTATTTCACTCAGTTCACCAAAGTCTTTAACACCTGTAAATGGTGCTCACCACTGTAAAAGAAGTAAGAAAAGTTTTTAAAATCCCTTGTAGTGTATTTAATGGGTTATCAGTAGACGGAGTTGGTAATTCATTAGGTATACTACGGGATCATGTTATGCCTTACTGAGGGGTAGGGTGTGACATGTTTTAGTGGTATCAGAGCGAAGTTTCTAAATTCTGTTTTCACCTGTTATTTGAATGTTCTTTCTGCATAGTACAACTGCTCAATATCATTGTTTGATACATACAGTACATTACAGTATAAATATGCACTAACGAGAGTAAATATTCTTGTGTTATTTGTTCAGGAAAGCTAAAATCCTCGCATTGAATATGGAAGAGGGTGATCGTTCAGTCGATCAGTCTATAGAGGCTGAGGTGCAAGGGGATGCCCCAGGCTTACATAATGTTAGTGGTTCAGCAGCACCAGCCCCTGCAGTACCGCAGTTTCCTGCTCAGTTCGCTCAGCAGATGGCTGCAATGTTCCAACAAATGGCTGGTAATGCACCTACTCAAGTCCCAATGCAGACACCAGTGGTACAACCACAGTCTCCTACGAGGCAATATGATAAATTGATGAAATATGGGGCTACAGAGTTCAAGGGGACAGCAGATCCTCTAGAGGCTGAACAGTGGTTAGAGAGGATGGATAGGGTGTTCAAGAAACTGCATTGCACAGAGGAGCTCAGATTTGAATACTCAGTGTCCTTGTTACAGGGGGATGCTTATGACTGGTGGAAAACCATTCCCCACAGTCTGGTAGAGCCTGCAGTGCTAACATGGAATGACTTCCTCAGGGAATTCAGGCAGAAATATGTCCCTGATGCTTATGTAGACCAGAAACTACAAGAATTCCTAAGTTTGAAACAGGGGGGCAGATCAGTGGCTGAGTATGAAAGAGAATTCTCCCGCCTTAGCCACTATGCAGTAAGTTTGCTTGCTACCAGCAGGGAGAGATGCAAGAGGTTTGAAACTGGCTTGAAGCCCAGTATCAGAGTACAAGTGCTCGGCTTCAAACACACTAACTTCTCTGAACTTGTTTCTCAAGCCCTAGAGTTGGAAAGAGTTGAGTTTGAGACTACTCCTGAGAAAAAGAGATCAGAGAAGACAGATGAAGAGGGAAAGTCAGTAGAACAGAGTTAGGTGGTCCCACTTTGGAAAGAGGAAGAACTATGAGGGACACAACAGAGGTGGCAAGAAGTCTGGTAGGGGAGGACATTCAGGACAGAAACCTCCTTTATCTGGTCAGCATAGTATCGGAGGTTCCTACCATTCCCGCCAATGTGAAAATTGTGGAAGATATCATGGTGGGATATGCTATAAGGCTATTGGAGCCTGTTATAACTGCGGAGGCATGGGACACTTTGCCAAGGACTGCACCAGTAGTCGCAGAGTTGGACCACCTCCTACTACTGAAGGTGGTTCAGAGCCCTGTTACCAGAAGTTCACAACCACCCAGCAGAGGTAGAGGCAGGGGTAGAGGTAACCCAGCAGGCAGCCAAGGCACAGTAAAACAATCAGAGCAAGATAGTGCTCCAGTCAGAGTCTATGCCATGAGACAGAGGGAAGAGGCAGAGATATCTGATGTTGTGGCTGGTACCTTCTCAACTTTTAACCAGGATGTGTTTGTGTTAATCGATCTGGGTTCTACCCATTCTTATGTGTGTGCTAGCATCATTGATTGCATTGCTGCTCCAGGTACAAAAATGGATTTTGAGGTGCTAGTAACAAGTCCGTTAGGACAGGAGGTCAGGGAAATAAATTTTGATGCATTAGTGATTAGTCCTTTAGGATAAGGATTGTGATAACAAGTGAAATTAGTTTTGGAAGAGTTTATCGGCGAAAAGTATTTGCTGACACACCATAAAATTATAAGCTAATTGGCGAGCCTACTTAATGTAAGGCAAGAGGACGTAAAAATAAGTTACAGAAATAGAATTGCTCTAGATGAAGGCAGAGATGTTACTGTTAGTAATTGTTAATGGATATTGTAATCAGAATAAGTTCGGATATCAGTGAATTCGAAAAGGATAAAAGACAGGAAAGTTTGATCTATTGAATAAGCTGTAGATTACAGTACTAACTTGAGATTATTGTGTAGAGCTACGTACTACCCGATAGTACATCTAGATGAGAATAGTTGCCAACGGCATCTGTTTTGGTATAGTTATGCCAGGACAGAATTTAATTGTTAGAAATAAGTTTAAAAATCCTACTTAGGGATCTAAAACTCAAAAGTTAGAATATCGAAAGGTTCTGATTCATACAAAAGGAAGTAAGTTATAGAATATTGACAGATAAAAAGAGTTACGGAAGTAGAGATTTGAACAGTTGATTCATATGTAACAAAGAAATATTACGAATGTGAGGAAGACTATGGATTAGAATGGTCAGAGGACTAATGACTGATGAATGATTCTAACATGACCTCAAGGGTCATTCAAGAAGCAACGTGAACCGAAATATTAGACAGCATAATAGTAAGAGGAGCTTGGTGTTATCCAAACAAATCAAACACTGTATTAGATTGTTAAAAGACTTATACAAATTTGAGGAAAAGAAGATTATACGATCATATAGAAAGGAGAAAATAAACGTATGACTATTGTAAGATGACTACTGGGTAAAATTTCGTGGACGAAATTTATTTAAGGGGGGGAGAATTATAACACCCCTAAGTTCGGTAGTGCATTCTACTGCTCCAGTGACCAGTGTTGTCCGGACAGCTAGGATGCCTAGAACCACACCTTGATATGAGAGAGGAGACATAAATAATGAAATACAAGAAAAGAAAATACAAGAAAAACAAAGGAAAAATAATAGCAAAGAAATGTCACCAAGTTAAGCGAGCCGGAAACCTAGCGATGGGTGACCGCACCGGGAAGTCACGGCGTGGACCGTTGACTAGCCCTGGACTGCGGGGAACCCTGGAAAACATTTTTAGGACATAAATAGACCCTTATTGAAGTATAAATCTCATTAGAAAGATTAAAGAAAAATTAAATAATTAGTACAAAGAAAAGTGAGAAATCGAAAAACAGACAAAATACGGTGTTACCGAAAAATCGGGAATGCAACCCGAACAGGGGCATTATGGTCATTTGACATCCCGAAGTGTCTTTTGACCTAAATGTCCATTAAAAATAAATAATATTACACTTAGAAAATGAAATGAAAAATTAAATTGGTGGTACCTAAAGTAAATAGTAGAAATTAAAGGTTAAATGTGGAATAAGTGAAAGTTAACTTATAATATGATTTAATTTTAGTTAGTGGACCACTATAGGATTAATTAAACATGAAATATGGCTGATGTAGGTCCACTAACCACCTGAAATCTCATCTTCCTCAAGTCCTCTCAAAATTGCCGAAATGAAGAACTTTGAAACCTCCATTGCCGTTTGGTTTTGAGCTTGATTTCCTCCCTCCATTTCAACTCCAATCCCTTAAGTAGCTTTATGTCACAAGGAAGATATTGATACCAATTTTGAGAAGTTTGGCGAAGGTTTAGCAAGTTACAATTAAAGGTAAGTTTGCATTTTTGAGAATTTCTTTGTTAAAGTTTATGTTCATGTTATGGGTGTTGGTTTGGTGAAGGAAAGTTTTGAGTTTGAAGGGTTATTGTTGTTTTCATTTTGGACAGCCATGAGTCACGTTTTTGATGAGATATGTGTGCATATAATTGATGAGAAATGGTGTTGATCATGATGAATTAGTAACCTAGTGAATTATTTCATGTTTATATGGTGATTTATGCACTTGGATGGGAATTGGTAAATTGGATGGCACTTTGATGTTGAAGAATGGTTTGCAGCAACTTGGGGACACTTGAGTAATGGTATATATTGAAGGAAGTGCGGGCAGAATATTGACCTAGAAGGTTGATGAGATGTATGTAGATTGATATTGTAAAGTGTATGTAAAATTTGTAATGGTTAGGTGTGTTTGTAATGGTAATTAGAAATTGTAATTGTGAATGATATTTGGTGTGTTGAGGGTAATGGTAATCTGCCCAAAATAATGTTAATGTAAAGTAGATAATGCTTTTGGTAATGTACCAAAACAGATTGGTAGGGTATGGAAGTAAACTTTGCAAGTTAAATGTGTGTTTGAAGTGGGGTGTGAAAGGCATAGTGAGGGCAGTGTACATTTTAGCCTATAACCTTAAATGTGTAACCTCAATTGGTATAAGACCAATTTGAGGTGAAACTAGGCACAAAATGTGCCAACTTTCATTGAGAAACCATACCAAAATTCTGCTTGCAAGGTGACCTAAGAAAATGACCAATTCGGATTAGGTGCAATTAGGACCTGAAAAATGACCAATTGGGGAGCAGTGAGTGTTTAGGCCATAACTCACTCAAACCAGGTCCAATTGACCTGAAATTTTGACCAAGAATAGTTAAGACCCATACCTACAAGTCTTATGAAGACACCAAAGCCCAGAAATGACCATAAGCAAGTCAAACAACTTGCACAAGTTCGGGTCCAAAAACTGGCCGAACCAGAATTGACCAATTTGACCTAAAATTGACCTAAAATGGTATCATTTGACCAGCAATAGTATAATGACCATAACTCGGTCTACTTAACTCAGATTGACCTGAAATTTTGCCCCGCATGCAATAAGACCTAGATCTACAAGTTTGTAGTTTCGACCAAGACCCGAAAACCGAGGGAACTAGATCGTCCGGTTAGGTCAAACCAGTGTCCCGGAATCCAGCAATTTGCATTAAAATGCACTAAACAAGGAAATGACTTTGGTAAAATGTACCAAACCTAAAACCCTATCAAATGTGGCATATTAATGACACTAAAACCTAATTTACCTAAAACGCAACGAGAGTCGGTATATTAGGTGATTAAGTGAATAATTGAGTTCAGTGCATTATTTACCAAACACCATCGTTAGAGGCAAATTAAATTAGCACTGAAACACTTCAAATTGTGTTTCTCAGTTACTAAAGACTCAGGGAAAGGGAAGGAAATACTGAGTCAGACCAGGGAGACAGTCATCAGAGGTTTGTGCACAACGGCTATTGCTTTTGAATTTTTCAATTGAAATAAATATTGAATATTTGTATATTATTGTTTTAAATTGTGTTTGTGCACAACAGCTGTTTCTTTTGAATTATTTTCAATGGAAATAAATATTGACTATTTGCATATCATTGTTTTAAATTGTGGAAATGTGTTTGGTGGACACTTATTGATTGAAAAACATTGTGAATGGTTTGAAACTGTGAAAAATTGTTTGAATGATATTGATGGAAACTTATTGATTGAAAAGCACTGTAAATGGTTTTTGTGGAAATTGACGTTAATTATGAATTGGGTTGCCATTTTATGAATGAAACTATGAGTTTGGAAATTTATTGGATTCTCATGAATCATTTGAATAAAATGTTTGGAATTGATTTTGTGTTCACACTTAGCATGACAGTATCGTATCATTCCTTCTCCATTTATGGGGTTGTGATCGTTTATTTTCCTTCTCCATTTATGGAGTCGTGATCGTTTATTTTTCTCCCTCTCTGGTTTACCAGATGAGGTGATCGGATGAGTACTCATTATATAGCTAGCTCCCCTTCCTCATTGATTTCAATTAGTGAGGTTGTGATTGCTTTGTCGTGGTGTACAACAAGGCATTGATCGGAAATTTGTGTCATGGCTTAAGTTGTGAATGAATTGGCAACACTGTATTCTTAAATTATTCGACTAAATTGCATTATTATGTATTGTGAGATTGTGAAATTGATTTAAACTCTCATTGACATATACTGTCTTTTGAATTCAAACATGATATGACTTATGGAAAATTATTGTGATATTGACAAATGGAGTTTAAATTCTTGTTGACATTTATTGTCTTGAATTTAACTATGATTTTAAGTATCCACTATTTACATGACTTATGAATTGTGATTTAAATTTGAAGGAACGGAAGCGTGAAAAACACAAGATTATACCATTGAATTCAAAAAATTTTCACCTAGGGTCACAAGCACCATGCAAGATTTATTTTTATCTATTTGATTTCAATGATAAACAACATATTAAAACTCTTTTAATATGTTTTTGGATCTGTATTTGCCATTTAAGATTTTAAAATTAATCAGATTAATTTTAGAACCCTAGATTAAATCAAGAACGATTACACTAACCTCTTGATGTGCTGCAGCGTGTCTGCGCCTTTGAGATTCATCTTCAGGACACCAGATGTTGTCCCTCTAGCTTGTCCACACCAAGAACACCTATGGCAGCCCTTGAACAGCTTCTAAAGCCTTTTCTATTAATTAGAAATTCAAGTTCTGCCTTTTAAGAGATTAGAGATGCAAACAGGACACTAGAAACAATTTCTAGTGTTCTTAATTCAAGAGATTGATGGCTAATCTCTTTGAATTGATGAGAGATGAAGAGAAATAGCTGGAGAGGCTCAAAGTGGCGTGACAATTGAGAGGAGAGGCTGCTGATTATGTTTTCTTTTCATAACCACACTTAAATAGCTAGGTTAACACATTAAACCCTAGCCACATGTCACCTTTTGATTAGCTCTAGGTTTAAGTGACCCAATCACATTGTGCCAAGTGTCAAACCTATATTTAATCTTGATTTTAATCATCTTACATGATTAAAAATATTTGGCAAGCTTATGTGTTATGCCATGTGTCACCATCTCATGGTGCCACGTGTCACAATGCAAAATGACCAAAATGCCCCTGTGTCTTAATTTTGAGTTCTTAACCCAAAATAATTATTTTCTTCTTCTAATTAATTTATATCAAATATAAATTAATTAATTAATCTCTATTAATTAATTTCTCATCAATTAAATTCATATTTAAACACTTTAAATATAAATTTAATTTATACTACACATCCAATAATCTAGATTTGGTTTCAAGTCATGCTAGGGACTTTGCAATTTTATTGCAAACCAAATCTATTTAATTAATCAATTAAACTCTTTAATTAATTAATTAAATCATATTTAAATAGGTGATAACTTGTGTATGTGTGTGACTTACTAGGCTCATCACTAATTGGCAATGAGACATGATATCAACTCTTAATATCATCAGAACTCTTTCTTACCATAAATGATTTCTCTAAATCATTTTATGAACCTCATAGACCATGGTTAACACCTAGCATAGTATGCCATGGCCACCCAATTAGTAATAAGGTTTACCTTAAATGAACCTATAATCATATGTTACCATGCACTAGAATCTCTCTGTTACAAAATCCCAACTCAAGCTGAAGTCATGGTTTATGTCAAACTCCATTTGCTATGAATATTATGTTCTCTTTTAATTCCAGTTCTTGATTAAAAGATTTTTCTCATCAGAAACTCTTTTCTGAATAAATCTATCTGTCCTGGCCAGGAACTTGAAACATCAAGAACAATTAAATGAACATAGGATTTTAACTCTATTTACTTAGAGGAACAGATTCCATCTTGATCAACACCTACCTCCATATATAACTAGCATGAGCCAACACATGCCCATATACCCATACATAGTACAAGTATGAAAGCAGTATCAAACTCAAACTACCTATATACAAGATAACTGTGCTATCTCAGGTCTAAAGATTATATGCACTGATATGATTTATGACAAAACATTGACAAGAGTAAACTCCATGTGCTTGTCATAAGTGTCACTGGTTGACCTACTTATCATTTATAAGTGCCTATCAAGTTTGTTATATGGCATGAGACTCACCATTCCATCTTATTTTTATCTCATATTAATAACTTGGGAAGATACATGAATACAATCTTTATGGATAAGTCATGTCCTTATTATGAAGTATCCTCGATTGTGAACCTATTTATGATACTTTGTGCTAGAAATATTGTCACTCATATTCTTAACAACTTAAGAATAATATTTCTAACAAAATATCAATGGACCTTTTCTATTACACATAAATATATTATGTAAACGGAAAAGTGGAAATGCCTTTTATTATTAAAATATGTACAAGATACATACTAAATGATATGCTCTAGGGCATACTACTAACAATCTCCCACTAGCACTAGAGCCATTCATTACAATACCTTAGACCTATCTTCTCAAGATGTCGGTCTAACTGAACTTGTGACAAAAGCTTAGTGAATGGATCAGCTGAATTTTTAGCTGATGTTATTTTTCTGCATGGCTATATCGCCTTGCCCAACTATATCTCTGATAATGTGGTAGTGCCTTTCTATGTGTTTGGATTTTGGGTGAGACCTTGGTTCCTTAGCCTGTATGACTGCTCCATTGTTGTCACAGTGTAATGGAACTGCTGACTCAATGGAAGGAACTACTGTAAGTTCTGTCACGAACTATTTCATCCAAACAGCTTCTTTTGCAAAGATTCGATGCAAAGAATATACTCGAATTTCCGTGAGTGGAATCTACAAATCGTGCTCGCTTGGAACTCTTCCAACTGACTGCACCTCCATTACAAATGAACACATATCCAGAGGTAGACTTTCTATCATCGATATCTGATTGGAAATCAGAATCAGTATAACCATCCAATTGCAAGTCTCCACCTCCATAAATCAAGAATAAATCCTTAGTTCTTCTCAAGTACTTAAGGATATTCTTGTGACTATCGATGTTTCAAACTGGATTGGATTGATACCGCTAGTCAAACTAACAAAGATATGCGATATCCGCCTAGTACACAACATTGCATACATTAAACTTCCAATAGCCAAGCATATGGAATCTGGCCATCTTATCTCTTTCTTGAGTGTCTTTGGAGACATCTCTTTAGAAAGGTGGATACCATGTCTCACTGGTAACAATCCTCTCTTGGAATCAAGCATGTTAAACCTCTTTAACACCTTTTCCAAGTATAGACTTTGGGATAAACCAATTATTCTTTTCGCTCTATCTCTATAGATGCGAATCCCAAGAATATAGGTTGCCTCCCCTAAGTCTTTCATGGAGAATGTATTTGACAACCATACCTTTATAGTCGTCAACATACCTGTATCATTACCCATCAACAAGATGTCATCCACATATAAGACAAGGAAAGTGATAGCAATCACACTAACCTTCTTATATACACATGGCTCATCCTCATTTTTGATAAAACCAAAAGATTTAATGGGTTCATCAAAATGGATGTTCCAACTCCTCGAAGCTTGTTTCAACCCATAAATGGATCGCTTTAGCTTGCATACCTTGGAACCATCTTGGGATTCAAATCCCTTAGGTTGTTCCATGAAAATGTTTTCTTCAATGTATCCGTTGAGAAAAGCTGTTTTGACATCCATCTGCCAAATCTCATAATCATAGTATGCAGCTATTGCTAATAAAATCCTAATTGATTTAAGCATGGCAACAAAGTAGAAAGTCTCCTCATAGTCTATTCCTTACCTTTGGCGAAACCCTTTCGCTACTAGCCTTGCCTTATAGGTCTCTACCTTTCCATCAGAACCAATTTTCTTCTTGAAAACCCATTTGTTCCCTATAGGTACAATACCTTCAGGTGGGTCAACAAGATCCCAAACTTGATTCTTATACATGGAATCAATCTCGGATTTCATAGCATCAATCCATTTTGAAGAGTCTATATCTGATATAGCTTCTTCATAGGTAAGTGGATCATCTCCATGATCTACTTCTTCATGAGTAGACAACTCTTGTTCTTCTTCATGAAGAAAACCATATCTCACCGGGTGGGTGAGATACCACAGTTGTTCTACGAGGAACAGTTTGTAGATGTTTCATCAATGGGTATAGGTTGACTAGATGGATCTATATCCATCGATGCATTGGTTGGTCAGAATTCTCCAATTCTAACTCTATTTGCCTTCCTTTGCCTCCTTCTTGAACAAACTGTTGTTCAAGAAATGTGGCATCTCTACTTATCACAACCTTTTGTGAAGTAGGCAAATAAAAATAATATCCAAAACTATCTTTTAGATATCCAACAAATCGACCTTTTTCTGATCTGGTCTCCAATTTATCAGTGTTCAGCTTTTTGATATAAGCTGGACAACCCCAAATCTTAACATGCTTAAGACTTGGTTTTCTTCCATGCCATATCTCATAAGGTGTGGAAGAAACTGATTTTGATGGAATCCTATTCTGAATATATAAAGCTGATTCTAATGCAAATCCCCAAAAGGAGATTGGCATATCAGTATAGCTCATCATACTACGTACCATATCCAATAGGGTACGATTTCTCCTTTCAGATACACCATTCAGCTGTGGCGTTCCTGGAGGAGTCAGCTGAGAAACAATGCCATGCTCTCTCAAGTATTCATCAAATTCAGTACTCAAATATTCACCTCCACGATCTGATCGAAGAGCTTTAATATTTTTTCCTGTTTGATTTTCTACTTCAGATTTAAATTCTTTGAACTTTTCAAAGGATTCATGTTTGTATTTCATCAAATACAAATACCCAAACCTTGATTTATCATCAGTAAAGGTAATAAAATAATGAAAGCCCCCTCTAGCCATTTCTTTAAACGGACCACATACATCACTATGTATTAGTTCCAAAATATTTTCACTCTTAGCCCTTGTCCAACAAAGGGTGATCTAGTCATTTTGCCTTGAAGGCAAGATTCACAAGTTGGAGTAGGCTCGAGCCCAATGAGGATAGAATCCCCATTTTCTCCAATTTTGCAATCCTATCTTCGCAACATGACATAACCTTAAGTGCCAAATATATTTTGAACTTGAGTTGGTTTTCACCATGGCATTGTATTCTTTTAGATCACTTGCATTCATTTTGTGTTTGTCATTATTATCCAAATAATAAAGACCATCATTCATATAACGAACCAACATATTTATTTCCAAAATAAATATTGCAAACATCATCCGTGAACTGAAATTCATAGCCATTTCTAGTCAAACTAGATATAGAAATGATGTTCTTAAAAGCATCAGGTACATATAAAATATTATCCAAACACAAAACATGTCCAAACATGTAAAAGATTTAGATCCTATGGCTAAAGCTTCAACAGTTGAGCCATTGCCAATCCGGACTCTAATATCTTGAGAATGCAAGTCTCTTGTTTGCTAGTTCTGCATATCATTAGAAATGTGAAGCGGCACGATATCTAAAACCCAAGTGTAGATGAACTATAAGTATCATCGAATCTAAATAACAAGATATGGACATACCTTCCGAAGGTGTATCCTTCTTGTCCTTGAGAGAAGCAAGATACTGCAGGCGGTTCCTTTTCAAGTGCCCATCCTTTTGGCGTGGAAACACTTTCCTTTGCCTTCATCGCCTTTAGTCTTCCTTTTACATTTAGCTATTTTCTTGGAAGGACCAGGAATCGAGGTTTCTTTTTCTTATTGCCTTTCTTCTTGTTGGACTTTCCAGTGAAGAAGATGCAACAAAGCTACCTCTTTTCCTTTATTGCACGGCATATTCTTTTGGGCAATAACCAGCATGTTGAGTAATTCGGCTAAGGTGCATTCTGTTTAGTCATATGGAAATTTGTCACAAAATTCCCAAAAGACTCGGGAAGGGATGAAGGATCAAATCCGTTTGTAGTTGGAAATCCATGTTGAAGTCAAGATGTTCCAAGCTCAATCACCGAATCATCTTGTGGACATGATCCCCAACATTCTGTCCCTCGGACATCCTCATACGGAATAAGCTGTTTAGATATCTCATACCTAGCATTCTCTTTGTGCTCACCATACAACCCTTGTAGGTGAAGGAGGATCTCACTAGCACTCTGCATGTTCTCATGTTGCTTCTGTAACTCATTACTCATGGAAGCAAGCATGTAACACTTAGCTCTCATATCATGCTCCTTCCACTTGTCCAAAGTATCATGTTCCTCTTGTGTGGCCTCTGAAGGTAAGGGACCAGGAACATTTGAATATAGAACATATCCTATATGTTCAAGGTTCAGACAAGTTTCAAATTTCTTAGCCAATCGCAGATTAGGTCCTGTCAACTGTTGTGATCAAGTATGCTTGCAAGGATATTGGATGGTGGTGGTTGTTTTGTGCTCATTTTTATCGAGAAAATTAAGCTGAGAAAATAACCAGATTAAATAGTAAATGTATCATGTAATTAACCAAAATGATTATGGTCTTTTAATCAAATTGGTCCTCCCACTAACTTAGCGAATCCTACACTTCCAAAGTAGAAAACGGAAATCCTAGTTGGATGGATTTCTAGTGGGTGATTGAATTCTTATAATTCTATTGATCATCCTCGGTACATCCATTATTGGAATTACAATAAACTATAAGTGAGCAACTCCTTGCCCATCACATCTCATGTGAGGTTCAATCCTTTACTAGCCCCTAATGCTCAAAATCTCGGTACATCCAATATTGACTTATCTTGCATTAGTTAAGTTGATCCCATTGAGCGATAATTATGCAAATAATTTTAATGTCCTCAGGTACATCCAATATTGGCCACCAAACCATTTACATATTTACAACATCTCATGCTTAACAATTATTCTTAAGAAAATCTCTTAAATAAATTGCATCTTATGCAACTATTTAAAATTTCTTAAAATAATTGCCCTAATGGAGGGCTTATGTTATAATTACTTTAATTATACCATTTCCAACTTAATCATTTGTTTGGAAGATTTTATAGCCATCCTAATTACTATTAAGGTCTCACTATGCACATTATCCATTTAGCATGCATATATCATATAATTGCATACATTCCCATACATCTCATGCATTCATGGATAAGCGATAAATATGGTATGATCATGGACTTTCTAAGGGATTCAATTGAGCCACCAAGAATTGAATCGGGCATTCCTAGGTGCATTTCATTCATTCATTTTACAAGAGTTGCTGAAGGAGTACATAATCAACACTTGATATTGAATTCCTCCCACGGTCCCACCAATGCTCTTGACCTCCTTGAACTTCTTGCAATAATATATTACATAGTAATCCTTGGCATACCAAGGCGAATTTACAAGAACTTAAATAAATGAAATTACAACCCACAAATATTACAAACTTAATTATACATGCCCAAAATAAATTAAAATAAATTAATTAATTTACAATCCCAAAGAAACATAAAAGAAATAAATCCAATCACATTGGTCTTTTATAGTCCATGATCATCCATCATGCATATCACTATTTAACAATTAAATAAAACATACATTCTTAAATTAAATTGAATATCTCATATTCAACTTAAAATTCAGATTTGAATATGATTCAAATAAATTTAAAAATTCAGATTTGAATCTCATTCAAACAAATTTAAAAATTCAGATTTGAATCACATTCAAACAACTTCAAAAATTCAGATTTGAATCACATTCAAACATTTTTAAAAAATCAGATTTGAATCACATTCAAATATTTTTAAAAATCAGATCTGAATTTTATTGAATCAATTTTAAAAATCAGATTTAAATATGATTCAAACAACTTTAAAAATTCAGATTTGAATCTCATTCAAACAACTTTTAAAATTCAGATTTGAATCACATTCAAACATTTTTAAAATTCTGATTTGAATCATAATTTAATTGTGTGATTAAAACAACTAATTAAACACTTTAATTAGTCAAAGAATAGGCCTTAGATCATACAACAATTGCAGAATTAAAAGCCAAACCTTGAATCACCCATGGAACCATTGTTGCCGCCACCAATGGCGGCTTCTCCATGTGTGACGCCACATCTCATGATCCAACCAGCAATGAATCTCTTGATCTCATGATCAAACACACAATTAAATTATATAATCAACAATCTAAATGGCAAATATAGTGGCTCGATACCAATTGAAGGCAGGCGTGAAAAACACAAGATTATACCATTGAATTCAAAAATTTTCACCTAGGGTCACAAGCACCATGCAAGATTTATTTTTATCTATTTGATTTCAATGATAAACAACATATTAAAACTCTTTTAATATGTTTTGGATCTGTATTTTCCATTTAAGATTTTAAAATTAATCAGATTAATTTTAGAACCCTAGATTAAATCAAGAACGATTACACTAACCTCTTAATGTCCGCAGCGTGTCGCGCCTTTGAGATTCGTCTTGAGGACACGGATGTTGTCCCTCTAGCTTGTCCACACCAAGAACACCTATGGCAGCCCTTGAACAGCTTCTAAAGCCTTTTCTATTAATTAGAAATTCAAGTTCTGCCTTTTAAGAGATTAGAGATGCAAAGGACACTAGAAACAATTTCTAGTGTTCTTAATTCAAGAGATTGATGGCTAATCTCTTTGAATTGATGAGAGATGAAGAGAAATAGCTGGAGAGGCTCAAAGTGGCGTGACAATTGAGAGGAGAGGCTGCTGATTATGTTTTCTTTTCATAACCACACTTAAATAGCTAGGTTAACACATTAAACCCTAGCCACATGTCACCTTTTGATTAGCTCTAGGTTTAAGTGACCCAATCACATTGTGCCAAGTGTCAAACCTATATTTAATCTTGATTTTAATCATCTTACATGATTAAAAATATTTGGCAAGCTTATGTGTTATGCCATGTGTCACCATCTCATGGTGCCACGTGTCACACTGCAAAATGACCAAAATGCCCTGTGTCTTAATTTTGAGTTCTTAACCCAAAATAATTATTTTCTTCTTCTAATTAATTTATATCAAATATAAATTAATTAATTAATCTCTATTAATTAATTTCTCATCAATTAAATTCATATTTAAACACTTTAAATATAAATTTAATTTATACTACACATCCAATAATCTAGATTTGGTTTCAAGTCATGCTAGGGACTTTGCAATTTTATTGCAAACCAAATCTATTTAATTAATCAATTAAACTCTTTAATTAATTAATTAAATCATATTTAAATAGGTGATAACTTGTGTATGTGTGTGACTTACTAGGCTCATCACTAATTGGCAATGAGACATGATATCAACTCTTAATATCATCAGAACTCTTTCTTACCATAAATGATTTCTCTAAATCATTTTATGAACCTCATAGACCATGGTTAACACCTAGCATAGTATGCCATGGCCACCCAATTAGTAATAAGGTTTACCTTAAATGAACCTATAATCATATGTTACCATGCACTAGAATCTCTCTGTTACAAAATCCCAACTCAAGCTGAAGTCATGGTTTATGTCAAACTCCATTTGCTATGAATATTATGTTCTCTTTTAATTCCAGTTCTTGATTAAAAGATTTTTATCATCGAAACTCTTTTACGAATAAATCTATCTGTCTGGCCAGAACTTGAAACATCAAGAACAATTAAATGAACATAGGATTTTAACTCTATTTACTTAGAGGAACAGATTCCATCTTGATCAACACCCACCTCCATATATAACTAGCAGGAGCCAACACATGCCCATATACCCATACATAGTACAAGTATGAAAGCAGTATCAAACTCAAACTACCTATATACAAGATAACTGTGCTATCTCAGTTCTAAAGATTATATGCCTCGATATGATTTATGACAAAACATTGACAAGAGTAAACTCCATGTGCTTGTCATAAGTGTCGTTCGGCCTACTTATCATTTATAAGTGCCTATCAAGTTTGTTATATGGCATGAGACTCACCATTCCATCTTATATATATCTCATATAAATAACTTGGGAACAAACATGAATACAATCTTTCTGGATAAGTCATGTCCTTATTATGAAGTATCCTCGATTGTGAACCTATTTATGATACTTTGTGCTAGAAATATTGTCACTCATATTCTTAACAACTTAAGAATAATATTTCTAACAAAATATCAATGGACCTTTTCTATTACACATAAATATATTATGTAAACGGAAAAGTGGAAATGCCTTTTATTATTAAAATATGTACAAGATACATACTAAATGATATGCTCTAGGGCATACTACTAACAAAATTGTATTTGGTTAATGTTGTGCACCACTGAGACATTGTCTCAGCGATAGCTTTTTAATTGCTGTCGCTGGTAGAGAGACAGACAGGGCAGCAGACTAGGCTGCATATACCTCCAGCGAGAGATTTTTCGGGTATAATGAGTATACCAATATTTTGCATTTTGTACTGTAATGTATGACACTGTATGTACATATTGTTTTTGGTTTTGAGCAGTTGTAAATTCGAATTGTACCTTGAAGTTGTAAAATAATTACGAGCTATTTTGACTTGTAAAAGCTGTATTATATTTCCTTATCTCAGACTTTGAAAATTTTCTATGGAATTGAGTTGATAAATTGTTGTGTTGAGAAATGTATTGGAGTTGAGATTTGGAAAATTATTGAAGTACTTTTTACAGGTTTTCTGAAGAACTGTTTTATCCAAAATACAGATGGCACTCTGCCAAAATTTTTACAGAAATTCCAAATAAACCAATTGAGTTAGTTATTTCACTCAGTTCACCAAAGTCTTTAACACCTGTAAATGGTGCTCACCA
Organism: Hevea brasiliensis; assembly: GCF_030052815.1. Classification (NCBI taxonomy): domain Eukaryota; kingdom Viridiplantae; phylum Streptophyta; class Magnoliopsida; order Malpighiales; family Euphorbiaceae; genus Hevea; species Hevea brasiliensis. The sequence continues at coordinate 68,712,655 of NC_079493.1, read as the reverse complement.
CTGTAAAAGAAGTAAGAAAAGTTTTTAAAATCCCTTGTAGTGTATTTAATGGGTTATCAGTAGACGGAGTTGGTAATTCATTAGGTATACTACGGGATCATGTTATGCCTTACTGAGGGGTAGGGTGTGACAACTGGTATGCATCATCTTGAAGTAGGGACACAGCACCCTCCAGGTTCTGCTTGGGGTTGTAATGAAGCTGTTTCAACACTCTTACTGTTCTATCCAACTAGTTTTCCACTGTCATAGGGTCATCCTCCTTCTTCCCAAAGAAATCCATAGCCCCATGTTTTCGCAATTTTTCTAAATGGGACTTCTGTGGTGCTAGTGGAGGTTGTGGTTATGGTTGTGGTGGTGGAATTGCCCACATCATTTGTCTGTAAAATTCGGTCATTTGCTGGAATAATGCAAACTGAGCTTGGGCAGGTGCCTCAGCTGCTGGTGGAGCAGATTCTCCCCTGCCTCCAGATTCAGCCCTTGGTGAAGCACGACTCTCCAACTCTTCATCAACTGCTCTTTGAGAAGCAGGATCCATATCCTAACAAAAATAACAAAACAAATAGATCTACATCAGTGTCACCTTAACACTTACAAATGCAATGCAATGGTATATACTCTATCTAGGCCCAGAAACGCCTAAACCGATGCTCTGATACCACTAAATGTGACACCCCTTACCTGTCTGCAGTGTAGCCAAGCAAGATATGCCACACAGTGTGCCGGAGCACCAATTCATATTTCTGTTACAATTTACCCTTTTTAATTCATTTATTTACAATTTTTTATTAATCTGAATTTTACGCAAATTTTATAGAAAATCCGGTAAAGTGTCGGCTGTAAATTGGAGAAACAGTTCTTCTGAATCTATTAAAAATACTTCCAATATAATCATAATTTCAATCTCAGTTAACCACCAACATATTTTCAACAATTTCTGAAAATGGCTTCAATATCTCAAAATTCAATTCGTTTCAAATCATATTCAATTCAATAAGAAGTGCTCAAATTTTGTTATTAAACATGGTTCATAGATAATTACATCAAAAGCATAATTAAATGAGTTTATAATATACATTACAAAAGTTTACAAAATACAAAATATGAAAAGTAGCCTAATGTCCTACCAATGCATTGCAAATGTGAGGTGACTCTAGACTCTATGTGCATATCTAAAAGTTCACCCGGTCTAAGGTCTGCTGGACTCGCTAGCTATGTCTCCAGTACCTGCACGTGGCAAAAACGATGCACTAAGCAATTCTGCTTAGTGGTGATGATATAAAATAAAATAACCAAAATAAAATAAATATGTAGAATGTATGTTTACATTTTATGTAGACTCAATTTGGCATTTATTGTAGTATTATTTGATTAAGATTTGATAAGATTTATTTGACTGCCCGAGTAACCTATACCAGTCGACTGGACTAGATAAACGGATAAACTGGCACTAGGTACCAAGTACTTCGGACCATCACACCATCGGTCACATTGAATCTCCCGGTGTGCAACAGAACAGCTAATAAGCTGTAATAATTATCAGGGATAAAACCCAAGTATAACAACTCAATCAACATAGCCAAAGGCTATTATAACACAGAATGGCACGTGAGGCCATAAAACACAGAATGGCATGAAGCCATATGCAGTACTGCTAACAGAACCCTATTAGCATGCCAACCTATCCAAACCAATCTTGCTAGGTATACTAGGGCATGTTACACTTTTAAATTGTACAATTCTTGAAATTTAAGATTAGGTGTTACTATTCATTTCATTAGTCAACAAAAATGTTGACTTTTGCATAGACAATAGGTACATTGGTTTTAATACTCCCAACATACCACATTTTACATTCTAAAATTGTTAGTATTGGTTGCCAATACCATTTTTAATCTTCATGTTAGTTGTTCAAAATTTTCATATTTCAAGCCTTGTATTTACTGTTTCATTAGTTATTTTTACAGTGGGAATTTGGCAAAGTTGTCAACATGAAAGTTGTTGCTTATTGTGTCTAGTTATATTTCTTTTTTGGAATCACTCCATTTGGAGTTTTATAGCTCAAGTTATGGCCTAATTACCATGACTGGCCGGATTGCCAACTCCCCAGATTTTCTGGACTGACCAAATCTATAGTGTTTTGTGCAGTGACTGCAGGTCACCTTTTAAACATGTTATGGTCAAAATTTGGGTTAGATTTCTTCATGAAAGTTGTAGGTCTATGTCTTAGCTATTTTCTGGTAAAATGTCAGGTCAATTGGACCTTTCTACACTAAGTTATGACCAAATGAACAAACACTATTCATTTGGTCTTTTTGCCCAGGCAGAATGCAGGTCACTCGGATTAGGGCAATCTTTAAGTCAACTTGGTTGGGTTTTCTGGGTATGGTTTCTTCACCAAAGTTGTGCCATTATGTGTCTAGTTTCATGTCCAATTGGCCTTGCACCAATTGAACCTCTACAACTCTAGTTATTGCTACCCAAACCTGCTGGACTCATGCTTAGTCCTGTAGGTCACCAAGGGCAGCCACACTAACTTTAATTCCCACTAAACAAACCACTTCATTTTTATTCACACACAGCCAAATGGTCAGTAATTGACCATTAAAGCTCTCTTTCACCAAATACATGAACAAAGTCTCAATTTGGGTCTAAACCCTAGGCCTACCATTTCAAATTTTTTGCATTCACTTGCACTTCACTATCCTAATCAATATATTAGTGTTAAGGGCAGCTAGAGTACCACTTCCATTCAAAGAAATCTTCAAAACCCTACCTATCCCAAAGCTACTAAAATTTTAAGAAAGGCATACACTTGATATTTTTTTAATTTTCTTGTAAATTTGCATTGCACACCACTCCTTCAACATGAATTAAAAGAGAGAGATTAAGTTTGGTCACTAACCTTTAATGGAGCTAATCTCAAGCTTGTAAGAACTCTTCTTTTACAATTCCTTTTGCTCCCAAAAGCTTCACCAAGCTGAAATATGAAGGTTTTATGTTGCGAAGTTAGGGTTTTGTTGAGAGAGGACTAAGGAAAGGAAGCTTTGGTAAACCAAAAATGGAGGAGTGAAGGAGAAAGTATGGGACTTTTGAAGAAGGGAGAGAGGGCTGCTAGTTTGTTTTAGATTTCTACCCCCTTTTCTTTATTTTTAATGTATTTTAATTGTGGTTCTTTATTTTAATTGGCCATAGGATTTAATTACCTCATGCTTACATAAGCATTAGGTAATAAATCCCATTTATTTTCATTTTCTTTCCTTTTTATTGCTATTCATTTTTAATAAATTTTTTATCAATATTTGTTCATATTTTATGTCATATAATTCACTTAAATAAATGGACAAGTTGGTGAAAAATCATCTCTGAAGATGAAATCACCAAAATACCCTCTGTTTGGCTTAACAAGCTAAAATTGTGTGTACCAATTGAAAAATTTTTCTAAGCCCTTTTCTTGGAATTCTAATGCCATAGAATCCTCAATGACTCTTCTCTAGAGTCCCAAAAATTATTTTATGAATTTTCTCCCAGGTTTAGGGCTTCTAGTTGTGAGGACCGCAACTTCCCACTGGGTTACCCATCGCTAGGGTACCGACTCATTTAACTTAGTTGTATTTTATTTCTAAAATTTTTCCTAAATTTTTCTTATTAATATTTGAGTTAATTATGGTTCCTCACTTAAGCTTAAATATTTTTCCGGACGTTCTAGCTGTCCAGACTGACACTGATCATCGGAACATTAGAATGTGCGGAGTTGCTACAGGGAGGGTGTAACATAGCTAGCCACCTCCCTCATTGATTTCGATTAGTGGGGTGAGTTTGCCTTGTCGTGCTGTACAAAACGAAATGTTTAGAAATTTTGTGTCATGACCTAAGTTGTGTTATTGATTGGCAACACTATGATTATTAAATTATTTAATCAAATTTGTGTTATATTAAGCTTTAAAAATTATGAGTTGCTATAACTGTGATTTGAAAAATTGTGAAATGTGATTGTGAGACTTTTGAATTATGAATTGTTCATAAATATTTTATATTATGCATTTTGTATTTTATTGTGCACTACTGAGTATTTTTATACTCAGCGATAGCTTTCTTTACTGTCGCAGATAGAGAAAAGGATATAGCAGCAGAGTGAGCTGCTACAGTCAGAGAGGAGCACAGTTTAAGAATTTTTGTACTGGTATTTGTTAATACCTTTGTAATTATTTTGATGTAAATGGTTTAGTGTCATATGTATTAAGATAGATTGAGCAGTTGTATAGTCAATGTATAATAATATTATTTTTGAGATTTTGCGTCTGTAAATTAACTTATGAATGTAAATTAAATATTTAAAATGTAATGTGCACGAGATTATGAAATGTTTTGAGATATCAATTCTTGATTTGAAATTTGGATTTTGAATTGAAGTGTTGCTGTTGAGTTGAAGTTTGGTGGTTGCAAATGGGGTTGAAATTAATTATTTGGAAGTGTTTTTCATAGGTTTTGAAGAACTATTTTTCCCAAATACAAACGGCACTCTGTCGAATTTTTTATAAAATTTGCAAAAAAAAATAAAATGGGATAAAACTCTTAACTAGTTTTCAAACTTCAATTAAATGTTTTTAATTCCTACCAAAATGCTCACCACTTCCAAAATGTAAGAAAATGATTCTAAAATCCCTTGTAGTATATTTAATGGGTTACCGGTAAGCAAAGTATAGTAATTCATTAGATGTACTACGGGATTATATTATATCTTACGGCAGGATAGGTTGTGACATGTTTTAGTGGTATAAGAGCATGGTTTTGCAATAAATTTTGACTATATATGTGAATATTTCTTTGATAAGTACAACTGTTCAAGTGTCTTTAATTGATACATATGACATATTTACATCATGAATATGCACTAACGGAGGCCAACCTCCTTGTGTTTGATCTCAGGAGGTAGAACTTTTTGGGAAACGGAATGGAAGGGGGAGATCATTCCGTGGAGCAATCTGTCGAGGCTGAGGTCCAAAGGGAAGCCCCAGCACTCGAGAATGTGAGTGGGTCAGCCACTCCAGCTCCTACTCCAGCACCGCAGTTTCCTACTCAGTTTGCACAACAGATGGTTGCGTTTTTCTAACAAATGGCGGGAAATATGCCACCTCAAGCTCAGGTGCAAGCACTTATAACACAACCACAGCCCTCGACTCAGCAATATGAAAAATTAATGAAATTTGGGGCCACCGAGTTTAAGGGCACTATGGATCCACTAAAGGCAGAATAGTGGTTAGAAAGAATGGAACGGGTTTTCAGAAAGCTGCAGTGTGTAGAAAAGTTGAAGTTAAAATATTCAGTATCACTTCTGCAAGGAGATGCATATGAGTGGTGGAAGACCATCTCCCACAGCCTGGTAGAGCCACCAGTCCTTACATGGGCAGACTTTTTAAGGGAATTTCGGGAAAAGTGGGTCCCCAATACTTCTGTAGACATGAAGTTGCAAGATTTTTTAAGTCTGAAGCAAGGGGACAGAACTGTAGCAGAGTATGAGTGGGATTTCTCTCGACTAAGCCACTATGCCAAAAGTTTGGTCACCACCCCCAGAGACCAGTGTAAGAGATTTGGGGCCGGGTTGAAGCCTAGCTTGAGAATGCAAGTGGTGGGGTTTTGACACCAGAATTTTTCTGAATTAATTTCACAAGCCCTGGAATTGGAAAGGATAGAATTAGAATGGGTAGTGAAAAAGAGTACAGAACAGAAAGAGAAAACAGAAAAAGCTACTGGCAAACTACAGAAAGTAGTTTGGGGAAGAGAAAACATTTTAGAGGATATAGCTCACGCGAATCGGGTAGAGGTAGATCTTCTGGATAAAAATCACCCTGATTCAATCAGCAAACTCAGCAGACACACAAAAATATGCTGTCGAATCGACTTTATGAAACTTTTGGTAAACCACATAGTGGAGTATGTTATAGAGCTATAGGAGCATGCTTTAACTATGGAGGGACTAGTCATTTTGTTAAGGATTGCGTAAGTCCACATCATTATGGATCATTTACCATGTCAGAAGGATCAGCCCAAGCTTCTACCCCAAAGAGTTCACTAGCAGTTGGTAGGGGTAGTACACCTGGAAGTCAGAATACTGTGAATTAGCTAGGACAAGGTGATACTCCAGCTAGAGTATACACTATGTGATAGAGGGACGAGGATGAGACTTCTGACATTGTGACTGGTATTTTCTCAATTCTTAATTAAGATATGTATATGTATAAAATCAATTTTGATGTGTTAGTGATTAGTATTTTAGGATAAGAATTACGATAATAAGTGTGATTGGAATAAATTTTGGAAAAGTTTCTAGTGAGAGACATCTCCTATACTACGATAAGCTATAAAGTTAATTAGTAAACCTAATTAAGTAAGGCAAGAGGACCTAAAAGTAAGTTATAGTAATATAGTTACCTTAGATGCAGGTAAAGGTATTACTGCTAATAGACGTCAGTGGGTACCATAATCAAAATAAGTTTAAGATATTAGTGGATTTGAAAGAAATAAGATAAAGGGAAGTTTGATCTATTGGGATGTATCGTAATAACTATGCAATATTCTTGATGTTTATACTATAAGCTGCAGATTACAGTACTGACTTGGGATTTATTGTGTAGAGCTACGTACTACCCAATAGTACGCTAGTATAAGAATAGTTACAAACGACATCTGTTTTGGTATAGTTATGATAAGATAAAGTTTTCTTATTGGAAAGGAGTTTGAAAGTCCTAACCTGGGGCTTAAAACTCTAAAGTTAGAATATTGAAAGGTTATAATTCAGTACAAAAGAAAGTAATGACTACACATCAGTGCAAAATAAGTTATAGAATATCGATATATATATAAAAAAAAAAATTTATGGAAGTAAAAATTAGAATAGTTGGTACAAATGTAATAAAAAAAATTTATGAATAGTAGTTAAAGTGTTGACTAGAATGGTCTGAGGACCAAATCAAAGTAATATTGAAGTATAGCGGAGTTATTAAGGATGATAAGAAGTGCTAAATTAGGACTCGGTAGTCAAGTTAAGGAAGAGGATAAGATTGAAGAATAAAATAATTAAAGTTAAGTTGTGAAATGAAAAAGGAGAAATAAATAGAACAATAAGAAATGAGAAAAACATTAGATGAGGAATTGCCACCAAGGTAAATAACCTACTTAAGACGCGTAACAAGATCTCGAACTATTTTATCAAGTAGGAAATAAGTTAAACAAAAGCAAACAAGATAGTGCAAAATAACATATGGGCCTTGGTCATAAATGGAGATGGTAAGATAATGGTTAAGGACCAATGGCCAAGAAAGAGATAAGCAGTTCATATATGACCAACAAGGTCATTTAAAAAAAAAAAAAAAAAACAAAGACTACAAAGGAAAATAATTGCTAAAACAACAGCAAGAAAAGACTAAAATATTATAAACTAAACTGAAGGTTACATAAAATGATTAAGAGATTTGATAAGAAAGGAGTAAAACTAAGTTCTCACCCATAGCATCATACGAGGTCCTAAAAAAAAGTAAATCCATTAGCACATAGATTTGCTTACCTCTAAAATTGAAATGAATTTGAATCTAACTTATGATAGAAGCTCATAAGAAATTTGGCACACGAGGTAAGCAATCGATGAGTAAATAACATTTGTTAAAATGCTACGGACCATTATTCCGATTATGAAGCTATGTAGAAATGTGAGAAAAACATGAGAAAACAACACGTATGACTATTTGAGGACAGATAGTAGACACAATTTCGAGGATGAAATTTATTTTAAGGGGGGGGGGGGGAGAATTGTAACACCCCTATTTGCATAGCCTGGTAAATTATACTGTTCCAGAGACCGGTTGTAACACCCCTATGTTCGGTAGTGCGTTCTACTGTTCCTGTGACCAGTGTTGTTCGGACAGCTAGGATGCCTAGAATTACACTTAGATATGAATGAAGAGACATAAAATAATGAAATACAAGAAAAAGAAAATACAAGAATAACAAAGGAAAAATAATAGCAATGAAATGTAACCAAGTTAAACGAGCCGAGAACCCTAGCGATGGGTGATCGCACCGAGAAGTCACAGCGTGGATCGTTGACTAGCCCTGGACCACGGGGAACCCTGGAATATATTTTTCGGACTTAAATAAATGTCTATTGAAGTATAAATACCATTAGAAATATCAAAGAAAAATTAATTAATTAGTACAAAGAAAAGTTAGAAATCGAAAAATGGACAAAACTTGGTGTTACAGAAAAATCAAGAATGTAACCTGAACAGGGGCATTGTGGTCATTTGACACCCCGAGTTATCTTTTGACCTAAATGTTCATTAAAAATACATGATATTACACTTGGCAATTGTAATGAAAAATTAAATTGGTGGTACCTAATATAAATAGCAAAAACTGGGAGCTTAATGTGGGAAAATGAAACCTTAGATTAAACTAATATTTAATTTTAACATAGTGCTCCACTAACTCATCTAAGTGGACCACTACCTCTTCATTTGGACAGCAGATCATCTTCTTCCTCACCTCTCAAAGAACCAGCCGAAAGTGGTCTTGAGAGAACCTCCATTGCCGTCCACTTGAAAGCTTCATGTAAGCTTGATCTAAGCTTCTTTCTTTGCACTTCCCTTCATTATAAGTTGTCCATACACTTTGGGCAGTAGATAGGCAATAAGAAGACCAAGTTTTGGAGAGGTTTTGAAGAGTTTCCAAAGTGGTAAGTAGGTATTTTTGATGCTTGCTTCATTAAAATTTGTGTGGATATTATGGGTACTTGAATTGTGGGAAGATTTTTGGAGTTTGATGTTTAAAGGGAGATGTGTAGTTTTGGCAGCCACGGAGACTCCTTAAGGGCAGTTTAATCTTGCTTATAAATGGTAGGTTAAAGGGTTGATTATGTGTTTATGTGTGTAGGAATAAATTGGGTGATGTATATTAAGTATATGTTAATGTACACTTGATTTTGGAAGCTTGGAAATTTATTCAAGGAGAGGTGTGAATCGGCAGCTTGAATTGTGAACCAAAAAAATTTTATTTCATAGTTTGGTTTATGGAATTCTATGGTTGAATTATGGTACTTGTTGTGACAGCTTGTGTATGTGTATAAGGTTTTGAATGTGGACATGTAAATGGGCCATATTATGTAGTTAAATTGTGTGTAAATGGGACTTGGTAAATTCTGTACTATAAGGTGCATATTGAGTGTGGTTATAAGCTACCAAAGTGACCAAAAATATGTTGTAAAATGTGTTTAGGTTACGGTACAAAACAGAAATGGCATGAATGTGTAACTTGGTAATGTTAAATGTGTCCTTTGATTGAGTGATGGACAATGTGCAATAGGGCAGTGTGTAATTTGGCATAGAACCTTGAGTGTGTGGCTCCAATTGGTATGAGACCAATTGGAGGTGAAACTAGGCACAAAAATGCCAACTTTCATGAAGGAAGCTTACCAAAATTCTGCTTGGAAGGTAACTTGAAAAATGACCAAATCCGGATTAGTGCATTTAAGGCCTGAAAATTGACCATTTGAGCAGCAGTTAGTGTTTTGGCCATAACTCACTCAAAATAGGTCCAATTGACCTGAAATGTTTACCATGAATAGTTGAGACATATATCTACAAGTCTTATGAAGACACCAAAGCCCAGTAATGACCATAAGCAAGTCAAATAGCTTGCATAAGTTCGGGTCCAAAAACTGGCCGAACTTAAAATGACCTAAAGTGATCAATTTTGGTACATTCTGACCAGCAATAGTAAAACAACCATAACTTGGTCTACATAACTCAGAATGACCTAAAATTTTGGCCCATGTGCAATAAGACATAGATCTGCAAGTTTTTAGTTTTGACCGAAACCCGAAAACTGAGGGAACTAGGTCATCCAGCTAGGTCAAATTAGTATACCGGAATCCGACAAAATGCAATAAAACGCAATATACATGAAAATGAATTTGGTAACATGTACCAATACTAAAAGGCTACAAATGCGACATATTGGTAACATTAAAACCTAATTCACCTAGAATGCATTGAGGGTCGATATCTTAGGTTGACTAAGGAATTAATAAAATTCAATGAACTAAGTGTTAAGCCTTATTCTTAGAAACAATTTAAATGAGTACTGAAACACTTCAAATTGTGTTTCTCAGTTAGCAAAGACTCAGGGAAAGGGAAGGAAACACTGAGTCAGAGCCAAGAGACAGTTATCAAAGGTTTGTGCACAACAGTTATTTCTTTTGAATTTTTCAATTGAAATAAATTATGACTATTTGTATATTATTGTTTTAAATTGTGGAAATGTGTTTGAATGGATATTTATTGCTTGAAAAGCATTGTAAATGGTTTGAAACTATGAAAGATTGTTTGAATGATATTGATGGATACTTATTGATTGAAAAGTATTGTAAATGGTTTGAAACCACAGCTATCATGTATATTGATTGAATTCCTCGCTAGCTTGTCTAGTGGGACGAATTGAATTCCCTCTCTGGCTGAAGTGTTGAGGTGTGTGCATGTTGAGGACGAATTGAATGAGTACTCATATTTTTGCTAGCTAGCTATGTTATTCCTCATTAATCATCGGCTTTTGGGAAGAATTGAGTACCTCATTAGCCATCGGCTTTTGGGACGAATTGAACTTTGGAACATGATTAAGCTGTGTGTAATTTATTGATATGTATTGTGAGATTGTGAAATGGAGTTTAAATTCTTATTGACATTCACTGTCTTTTGAATTTAACTATGTTTTGATTGTTGAGATTTATTGTGATATTGTGAAATAAAGTTTAAATTCTTTATGAGATTCATTGTCTTTGAATTTAACTATGGTTTTTAGTATCCATTATTTATATGACTTATGATTTATGTTTTAAAGTTCTATCTAGTTAATGTTGTGCACTACTGAGACATTATTGCCTCAGCGATAGCTTTTCATTCTTTATCGCAGTAGAAATGACAGCAGGCGACAAATTAGGTGCTAGTGCATTCAGTGAGAGATCATCGGGTATATTGAGTATACCATATTCTGCATTTTGTACTGTAATGCATGTTCACTGTATGTATATAGTGTTTTTGATTTTGAGTAGTTGTAAATTAAAAGTGTATATTGAAGTTGTAAAATAAATTGTGAATTATTTTGGCTTGTAAAATTTGTACTATATTTCTTTTATCTCAGCCTTTGAAAATACTGAAAAATTACTGTGGATTTGAGTTAAGAAACATATTGTGTTGAATTACGTTGGAGTTTGAGATTGAGAAATATGTTTGTAGTGCTTTTTACATGTTTTAGAAGAACTGTTTTATTCAAAATACAGATGGCACTCCACCAAAATTTTTACAGAAATTCTTAATAATTCAAATGTGTTAGCTGTTTCATTTCAGTTCAAAAAAATTATAACACCTGTAAATAGTGCTCACCACTGTAAAAAGAAGTAAGAAAAGTTTTAAAATCCTTTGTAGTGTATTTAATGGGTTATCAGTAGACGAAGTTGGTAATTCATTAGGTATAATATGGGATCATGTTATACATTACAGAGGGGTAGGGTGTGACATATTTTAGTGGTATCAGAGCAAGTTTTTAAATTCTGTTTTCACCTGTAATTTGAATATTCTTTCTACATAGTACAACTGCTCAATGTTATTGTTTGATACATACAGTACATTACATTATAAATATGCACTAACAGGAGAAAATCTCCTTATGTTATTTGTTCAGGAGGTCTAAGATCCTCGAATTGACTATGGAAGAGGGTGATCATTTAGTCGATCAATCTACAGAGGCTGAGGTGCAAGGGGATGCCCCAGCCCTACACAATGTCAGTGGATAGGCAACACCAGCTCCTTCAGTATCGCAGTTTCCTGCTCAGTTCGCTCAGCAGATGGCTGCAATGTTTCAACAAATGGCTGGAAATATGCCTACTCAAGTCCCACTACAGACACCAGTGGTACAACCACAGTCTTCTGCTGGGCAGTATGACAAATTAATGAAATATGGGGCTACAGAGTTCAAGGGGACAGTAGATCCTCTATAGGCAGAACAGTGGTTAGAGAGAATGGATAGAGTGTTCAAGAAGTTACATTGTATAGAGGAGCTTAGATTTGAATATTTAGTATCTCTGCTATATGGGGATGCATATGACTGGTGGAAAACCATTCCCCACAGTCTGGTAGAACCTGTAGTGCTATCATGGAGTGATTTTCTACGGGAATTCAGACAAAAATATGTCCCTGATGCTTATGTGGACCAGAAGCTGCAAGAGTTCCTAAGTCTGAAACAGGGGAGTAGATTAGTGGCTAAATATGAAAGGGAATTTTCCTACCTAAGCCATTATACAGTAAGTCTACTTGTTACCAGCAGGGAGAGATGTAAGAGGTTTGAAACCGGCTTGAAGCCCAGTATGAGATTACAAGTGGTCGGATTCAAAAGTAACAACTTCTCTGAACTTATTTCTCAAGCACTAGAGTTAGAAAGAATTGAATCTGAAGCAGCCCCAGAGAAAAAGAAATCAAAAAAGACAAAAAAATGAGGGAAAGTCAGTAGAACAGAGTTCCAGTGGTCCTACTGGAAAGAGGAAGAACCATGGGGGAGATAGCAGAGGTTGAAAGAAGTCTGGTAGGGGAAGATATTCAGGATAGAAACCTCCCTTATCTGGTCAGCAGAGTACCAGAGGTTCCTACCCTCCTCGCCAATGTGAAACTTGTGGAAGAAATCATGGTGGGATATGCTACAAGGCTATTAGAGCCTGTTATAACTGTGGAAGCACAGGACACTTTGCCAAGGATTGCACCATTACTCGTAGAGTTGGACCACCTCTTACTACTGTAGAAGGGTCAGTTCAGAGCCCTATCACCAGAGGTTCACAACCACCCAGCAGAGGTAGAGGCAGGGGTAGAGGTAGCCCAGCAGGCAGCTAAGGCACAATGAAACAATCAGAAAAAGACAGTGCTCCAGTCAGAGTCAATGCATTGAGATAGAGAGAAGAGGCCGAGACATCTGATGTTGTGGCTGGTACCTTCTCAACCTTTAATCAAGATGTATTTTTGTTATTTGATCTGGGTTCTACCCATTCTTTTGTGAGTGCTAGCATCATTGATTGCATTGTTGTTCCATGTACAAAAATGGACTTTGAGGTGCTAGTAATAAGTCCGTTAGGACAAGAGGTCAGGGTTAATAGAATGTATAAGAATTGTCCTTTGGTGATCCAAGGACACACTTTTCTATCTGATCTCATTGAAATGCCCTTCAGAGATTATGATATCATCTTGGGCATGGATTGCTTAGCAAGGCATCACGCCATGATTGACTGTAGACTGAAGACAGTCACTTTTGGTCTCCCTCAGTACAGTGATGTGGTAATACATGGGGAGAGGTAGCTATTACCATCAAACGTCATTTCGGCTACACTAGCCAAAAGAATGATTAAAAAAAGGGGTGTGAAGCATACTTGGCACATGTGGTAGACACCCAAGTGGTGAGTCCAGCATTGAGGGACATCCCTACAGTATATGACTTTCCAGATGTGTTTCCTGATGAATTGTCAGGATTACCTCTAGAAAGAGAAGTGCAGTTTGAAATTAATGTTATGCCTGGTGTGGATCCAATCTCCATAACACCATACAGAATGGCACCAGCAGAGTTGAAGGAGTTGAAGGCACAGTTGCAAGAACTACTTGAAAAGGGCTTTATCCGCCCTAATGTGTCACCTTGGGGAGCGCCAGTGTTGTTTGTTAAGAAAAAGGATGGCACTCTTCGCTTATGTATCGACTACCGGCAGTTGGATAAGATGACAATAAAGAATAGATGTCCATTACCTCGCATTGATGATCTATTTGATCAGTTGAAGGGTGCAGCTGTATTCTCCAAAATTGATTTGTGATCTGGTTATTATCAGTTGAAGGTGCAAGAGTAGAGTATTCCAAAAACTGCTTTCAAAACTTGGTATGGCCACTATGAGTTTCTAATAATGCCATTCGGGTTAACTAATGCTCCAGCTGCTTTTATGGATCTGATGAACACTATCTTCAGACCATATCTCAACCAATTTGTGGTGGTGTTTATTGATGATATTTTGATATATTTGAGGAATGCAGAGAAGCATGACAAACATCTATGGATTGTACTGCAGACACTAAGGGAGAAACAGCTATACGCTAAATTGTCGAAATTTGAATTTTTGCTGAAAGAAATCTCCTTCTTGGGACATGTTGTGTCAGCTGAAGGGATCAAGGTAGATTCCAGCAAGGTGGAAGCTATCCTTAATTGGAAGCCACCCATGAATATTACAGAAATTCATAGTTTTCTGGGTTTAGCTGGATATTACTGCCGGTTTGTGAAAGGGTTTTCTATGTTATCTTCTCCACTGACCAAGCTGCTTCAGAAAGATGTGAAATTTCAGTGGACAGATAAATGCCAGCAAAGTTTTGATGAGTTGAAGAGGTGTTTGACTGAAGCTCCAGTCCTTACTTTACCTACTCCGGGTAAAGAATACACAGTTTATAGTGATGCTTCTCACAATGGGTTAGGTTGTGTACTGATGCAAGATCGGAATGTCATTGCTTATGCATCACGCCAGCTGAAACCGTATGAGAGGAACTGCCCAACGCATGATTTGGAGCTAGCAGCTATTGTTTTTGCTCTGAAAATCTGGAGACACTATTTGTATGGGGAGAAATGTTAAATTTACATAGATCACAAGAGCTTGAAGTACTTAGGCATCCAGAAGGAATTGAACTTGAGGCAAAGGAGATGGTTAGAACTGATTAAAGACTATGATTGCTTCATAGACTATCAGCCAGGGAAAGCAAATGTGGTGGTTGATGCCTTAAGTCGCAAGACTATGGCTAGTCTCAGAGTTTCTCCTTTGTCCATGGTATATGAATTCAAAGCACAACATGCCAGTTTAGAGATTGATGATGAGGGACAGACTGTAATACCCTCCCTGTAGCAATTCCGTACATTCTACTGTTCCAGTGATCAGTGTCGGTCCGGACAACTAGAACGTCTGGAAAAATATTTAAACTAAGTGAGAAACCATAATTAACTCAAATATTAATAAGAAAAATTTAGGAAAAATTTTAATAATAAAATACAACCAAGTTAAATGAGCCGGTGCCCAAGCGATGGGTAACCTAGTAGGAAGTTGCGGTTCTCGCAACTAGGAGCCCTAGACCTAGGGGAAAATTCATAAAATAATTTTTGGGACTCCAGAGAAGGGTCATTGAGGTTTTTATGGCATTAGAATGCCAAGAAAATACTTAGAAAAAATTTTCAATCGATACAGACAATTTTGGTCTGTTAAGCTAAACGGAGGGCATTTTGGTCATTTCGCCTTCAGAGGTGATTTTTGGCCGACTTGTCCAGTTAAGTAAATAATTATTATAATATAAAATGTGAATAAATATTGCTAAAAATTAAATTGGAAATGAGTAGAGAAGAGAAGAAAAGAAAATGAAAGAAAATACCTAATTATGACATCATATGATGTCATTATAAACCTATCCGCCAATCACAATTAAGCACCACTTAAATTAACCTATTAAAGAGGATAATTGAGACAAAAAAAAAAAATACAAAAGCCATCTACTCTTCCTCACCCAAACCAGGCGTCACTTTCTCTCCCAAAGCCATTCTACCATGAAAGCTCACTAAAGCTCCCAAACCTCACCTTATTTCACCTTGAAACCACAAACTTGCTTCACAAAAAATTAACCTAGCAACTTGAACATCCTCTAGGCAGCCAAAAGAGGAAGAAAACAAGAAGTTGGGTAGCTTGAAATTCTGCTCCATTCAAGGTTAGTGCCCTAAACAATTTCTTTTCTTTCTTTAATATTGTAAGCATGCTAAATCAAGTAGAAATTGTGTGAAATTAAAAGAAAAACTTGAGTAAATGAAATCTCTAAATTTGGCAGCCATGAGAAAGTTTAAGAATTGTTGGGTTTTGATGAAATTAAGTGGCTTAATTATGTTATTGATGAGTATAGATGATGGATAAAGTGATTTGGTATGAGTTTGGTGTGTGTATGCTATGAATTGCAAATTGGAGTTAGGGTTTGAGCATGAAATTGAGACTTTGATCATGTAATGATGGAAGTGAGTTTTAATGGTCAATTAGTGACCATTTGGTTATGGATAAATAAGAAATGAAGTGTGTTTAGTGACGGGATTTAGGTTTAGTGTGGCTGCCCTAGGTGACCTGCAGAATTGGACATGAGTCCAGTAGGTTTGGGCAGCCATAACTTGAATTGTAGAGGTTCAATTGGTGCAAGGCCAATTGGACATGAAACTAGACACATAATGGTACAACTTTGGTGAAGAAACCATTCCCATAAAACCAAACCAAGTGGACCAAAAGCTTGCCCCAATCCGGGTGACTTGCAATCTGTTTTTGCAGAATGACCAAATGAATAGTGATAGTTCATTTGGCCATAACTCAGTGTATAATGGTCCAATTTACCTGAAATTTTACAAACAACAAGTTGAGATATAGACCAACAACTTTCATGAAGAAACCTAACCCAAATTATGACTAGAACCTATCCAACAAGTGAGTTGCAGTCACTGTTCACTGCACTATAGATATGGTCAGTCCAGAAAAATTCCAATCCGGCCAGTTGTGGTTTTTGGACCATAACTTGAGCAAAAAACTCCAAATAGAGTGATTCAAAAAAGGAAATTCAACTAGACAAAATAAGGAACAACTTTCATGTTGATCATTTTGCCAAATTCCCACTGCAAAAATGACTAATGGAATAGTAAATATAAGGTATGAAAACTAAAAATTCTGCTCAATTAACTTTAAGCTTAGAAATAGTATTGGCAACCAATACCAACAAATTTTGAATGCAAAATGTGGTATGTTGGGAGTATTAAAACCAATGTACCTATTGTCTATGCAAAAGTCAACATTTTGGTTGACTAATGAAGTGAATAGTAACACCAAAACTTGAAATTCAAAAATTGTAAAACTCAAAAGTGTAAAATGCCCTAGTATACCTAACAATATTGGTTTGGATAGCTTGGCATGCCAATAGGGTTCAGTTAGCAATACTGCACATGGCATTATGCCATTCTGTGATTTCATGGCTTTTAGCCATTCTGACATTATGTTGATACTACACCTTGTGCCTAATGTTATTACAGCTTATTAGCTATTTTATTGCACACTAGGAGACACATATGTGACTGATGGTGTGACGGCCCGAGGTACTTGATACCCAAAGGTGCGGTTTACTCCGCTTATCCATCCGTCAAAGATAGGTTACTTGGGCAACCAAAAATGAAAGTGGATTAATGAAATAATGAATATAACAAGTACAAAATAAGTAAGACTACAGATACTCATCGAAAATTTATTTGCAATGAGACATCAATACATTCACTGCATATTTATTTTCTGTTATTTCTTTTTATTTTATTATTGGCACCTCTAAGCATTATTGCTTAGTGCGTTGCTTTTGCCACGCGTAGGTTCTGGAGATACTGACTGAGAGCCCAGTAGACCACAAACTGGGTGAGACCTCCTGCAGCTCTATATAGTGTCCATGTCACCTCACCATCTTTAGTGCATTGGTAGGACACTAGGTTTCATTTTGGTATTTTGTAACTAACTTTTATTTTCTCTTGTGTAATTGAGACTTATGTAATGTATTTTGATGTTAATGTAAATAGTGAAAATTGTGTTTATGAATGGAAAATTGAGTATTTATTTATTGCTTATATATGAATACCATGAGAAATGAATGATTGAGAAATGGAAATGTTGTTGAGAAATATTGAGATTTTGATGATTATTGGAGTTTGAGAATGATTAGAAATGATTATTGCAAGTGTTTTTCATAGATTCCGAAGAACTGTTTTCTCCATTTTTAGCCGGTACTCTGCCGGATTTTCTATAAAATTTGCGGAACCTCAATAAAATTATGATTTCAGTAAATGACTGAAATGAATTATATTTCACAAATTGTACTCCATAACTATGAAAAAAAATTAGGAAGAATAAAAATGATTGAATTAAAATAGGGTGTTCCAGTACACTGTGTGGCATATCTTGCTTGGCTACACAGTAGACGGGTAAGGGGTGTCACACAGACAGTAGTTGCATGTCATGTATCGCCAGTGTTGATTGATCATATCAGAATGGCTGCTCAGAATGATGATAAATATCAGAAGCTACTGAAAGAAGTCCAACAGGGCAAGAAACTTGAATTTTCTATGAGAGATGATGGTTTATTATTACATCAGGGCAGAATGTGCGTTCCAAGTGATATGGAATTGAGACAGATCATTATGAAGGAAGCACATGAGTCTCCTTTTGCTATGCACCCTGGAGGAACTAAAATGTACAGAGGGCTAAAAGAGCATTACTGGTGGATGGGTATGAAGAGAGATATAGCTGAATTTGTTTCCAAATGCCTAACTTGTCAACAACTAAAGGCAGAACATCAAGTTCCAGCTGGTTTGCTACATCCATTGCCAGTACCAAAGTGGAAATGGGAACGGATAACTATGTATTTTGCGATGGGACTTCCAAGGACATAGAATAGTCATGATGCAGTATGGGTTATAGTTGACAGACTGACCAAGTCTGCTCACTTTTTGCTAGTTTGGATGGACTATAGCCTGGAAAGATTGGCCAGATTGTACATATATGAAATTGTAAAACTGCATGGAGTGCCAGTATTGATTGTATCTGACAGAGATCCTAGGTGCACTTCTAGATTTTCGGGTAGTCTTCAGAAAGCCCTAGGAATTAGATTGAACTTTAGCACAGCATTCCACCCACAGATAGATGGCTAATCTGATAGGGTAATTCAGATATTGGAGGATATGCTACGGGCTTGTGTGATTGAATTTGAAGGTAGTTGGGATACACACTTGCCTTTGATTGAGTTTGCTTATAACAACAGCTACCAATCAAGCATTGAGATGCCTCCATATGAAGCTTTATATAGCAGAAAGTGTAGAACTCCCTTATGTTGGGATGAAGTAGGTGAAAGGAAGATGATTGGGCCAGAGATTTTTCAGCAGATAGAGGAAAAGATCAGATTGATCAGAGATAGACTCAAGACCGCATCAGACCGTCAGAAGTCCTATTTTGATCTGAAGAGAAGAGACATTGAATATGCAGTGGGTGATAAGGTATTCCTTAAAGTTTCTCCTTGGAAGAGGATTATGAGATTTGGCAGTAAGGGAAAACTGTGTCCTCATTGCATCGGACCATATGAGGTTCTAGAAAGAATGGGTCCTTTGGCATATCGGTTGGCATTAACTCCAGAGCTAGAAAGGATGCACAGTGTCTTTCATGTGTCCATGTTAAGGAGATACAGATTTGACCCATCTCATGTACTATTAGTTGAAGAGATTGAGGTAAATCCAAACCTCTCATATGAGGAATAACCCATAGAAATTCTGGCTTATGAGGTGAAGCAGCTGAGGAATAAATAGATACACCTGGTCAAAGTGCTGTGGAACCATCATTCAGGCCAGGAAGCTACTTGGGAACATGAAGAGGATATGAGGAGACAAAGACCCACACTGTTCAAAATCGATGCTGTAAAATTTCGAGACGAATTTTATTTTAAGGGGGGGAGAATTGTAACACCCCTATGTTCGGTAGTGCGTTCTACTGTTCCTGTGACTAGTGTTGTCCGGACAGCTAGGATGCTTAGAATTACACTTAGATATGAATGAGGAGACATAAAATAATGAAATACAAGAAAATAAAATATAAGAAAAATAAAGAAAAAATAATAGCAACGAAATGTAACCAAGTTAAATGAGCCGAGAACCCTAGCGATGGGTGACCGCACCGGGAAGTCGCGGCGTGGACCGTTGACTAGCCCTGGACCGCAGGAAACCCTGGAAAATATTTTTAGGACTTAAATAAATGTGTATTGAAGTATAAATACCATTAGAAATATCAAAGAAAAATTAATTAATTAGTACAAAGAAAAGTGAGAAATTGAAAAACGGACAAAACTCGGTGTTACTGAAAAATCGGGAATGCAACCCAAACAGGGGCATTGTGGTCATTTGACACCCCGAGTTGTCTTTTGACCTAAATGTTCATTAAAAATACATGATATCACACTTGAAAAATGTAATGAAAAATTAAATTGGTGGTACCTAATATAAATAGCAAAAATTGGGAGCTTAATGTGGGAAAATGAAACCTTAGATTAAACTAATATTTAATTTTAACATAGTGCTCCACTAACTCATCTATGTGGACCACTACCTCTTCATTTAGACAGCAGATCATCTTCTTCCTCAACTCTGAAAGAACCAGCCGAAAGTGGTTTTGAGAGAACCTCCATTGCTGTCCACTTGAAAGCTTCATGCAAGCTTGATCTAAGCTTCTTTCTTTGCACTTCCCTTCATTAAAAGTTGTCCATACACCTTGGGCAGTAGATACGCAACAAAAAGACCAAGTTTTGGAGAGGTTTTGAAGAGTTTTTAAAGTGGTAAGTAGGTATTTTTGATGCTTCCTTCATTAAAATTTGTGTGGATGTTATGGGTACTTGAATTGTGGGAAGATTTTTGGAGTTTGATGTTTAAAGGGAGATGTGTATTTTTGGCAGCCATGAAAACTCCTTAAGGGCAGTTTATTCTTGCTTGTAAATGGTAGATTAAAGGGTTGCTTAAGTGTTTATGTGTGTAGGAATAAATTGGGTGATGTATACTAAGTATATGTTAATGTACACTTGATTTTGGAAGCTTGGAAATTTATTCAAGGAGAGGTATGAATCGGCAGCTTAAATTGTGAACCAAAAAAATGTTATTTCATAGTTTGGTTTATGGAATTGTATGGTTGAATTATGGTACTTGTTGTGGCAGCTTGTGTATGTGTATAAGGGTTTGAATGTGGACATGTAAATGAGCCAGATTATATAGTTAAATTATGTGTAAATGGGACTTGGTAAATTCTGTACTATAAGGTGCATATTAAGTGTGGTTATAAGCTGCCAAAGTGACCAAAAATGTGTTGTGAAATGTGTTTAAGTTATGGTACAAAATAGAAATGGCATGAATGTATAACTTGGTAATATTAAATGTGTCCTGATTGAGTGGTGGATAATGTGTAATAGGGCAGTGTGTAATTTGGCCTAGAACCTTAAGTGTGTGGCTCCAATTGGTATGGGACCAATTGGACGTGAAACTAGGCACAAAAAGTGCCAATTTTCATGAAGGAAGCTTACCGAAATTCTGCTTGGAAGGTAACTTGAAAAATGACCAAATCCGAATTAGTGTATTTAAGGCCTGAAAATTGACCATTTGGGCAGTAGTTAGTGTTTTGGCCATAACTCACTCAAAACAGATCCAATTGACCTGAAATTTATACCATGAATAGTTGAGACATATATCTACAAGCCTTATGAAGACACAAAAGCCCAGAAATGACCATAAGCAAGTCCAATAGCTTACATAAGTTCGGGTCCAAAAATTGGCCGAACCTAAAATGACCTAAAATGACCTAAAGTGACCAATTTTGGTACATTCTGACCAGCAATAGTAAAATGACCATAACTTGGTCTACATAACTCAGAATGACCTGAAATTTTGCCCCGCGTGCATTAAGACATAGCTCTACAAGTTTGTAGTTTTGATAGAAACCCAAAATCCAAGGGAACTAGGTCATCTGGCTAGGTCAAATTAGTATACTGGAATTCGACAAATTGCAATAAAATGCAATATACATGGAAATGAATTTGGTAACATGTACCAATACTAAAAGGCTACAAAGGCGACATGTTGGTAACATTAAAACCTAATTCACCTAGAATGCATCGAGGGTCGACATCTTAGGTTGACTAAGGAATTAATAAAATTCAATGAACTAAGTGTTAAGCCTTATTCTTAGAAACAATTTAAATGAGTACTGAAACACTTCAAATTGTGTTTCTCAGTTAGCAAAGACTCAGGGAAAGGGAAGGAAACACTGAGTCAGAGCCAAGAGACAGTTATCAAAGGTTTGTGCACAACAGTTATTTCTTTTGAATTTTTCAATTGAAATAAATTATGACTATTTGTATATTATTGTTTTAAATTGTGGAAATGTGTTTAAATGGATATTTATTGCTTGAAAAGCATTGTAAATTGTTTGAAACTATGAAAGATTGTTTGAATGATATTGATGGATACTTATTGATTGAAAAGTATTGTAAATGGTTTGAAACCACAGCTATCATGTATATTGATTGAATTCCTTGCTAGCTTGTCTAGTGGGACGAATTGAATTCCCTCTCTGGCTGAAGTATTGAGGTGTGTGCATGTTGAGGACGAATTGAATGAGTACTCATATTTTTGCTAGCTAGCTATGTTATTCCTCATTAATCATCGGCTTTTGGGAAGAATTGAATACCTCATTAGCCATCGGCTTTTGGGACGAATTGAACTTTGGAACATGATTAAGCTGTGTGTAATTTATTGATATGTATTGTGAGATTGTGAAATGGAGTTTAAATTCTTATTGACATTCACTGTCTTTTGAATTTAACTATGTTTTGATTGTTGAGATTTATTGTGATATTGTGAAATAGAGTTTAAATTCTTTATGAGATTCATTGTCTTTGAATTTAACTATGGTTTTTAGTATCCATTATTTATATGACTTATGATTTATGTTTTAAAGTTCTATCTAGTTAATGTTGTGCACTACTGAGACATTGCCTCAGCGATAGCTTTTCATTGCTGTCGCAGGTAGACAGACTGACAGGGCAGCAAATTAGGCTGCTAGTGCATTCAGTGAGAGATCATCGGGTATATTGAGTATACCATATTCTGCATTTTGTACTGTAATGCATGTTCACTGTATGTATATAGTGTTTTTGATTTTGAGTAGTTGTAAATTAAAATTGTATATTGAAGTTGTAAAATAAATTGTGAATTATTTTGGCTTGTAAAATTTGTACTATATTTCTTTTATCTCAGCCTTTGAAAATACTGAAAAATTACTGTGGATTTGAGTTAAGAAACATATTGTGTTGAATTACGTTGGAGTTTGAGATTGAGAAATATGTTTGTAGTGCTTTTTACATGTTTTTGAAGAACTGTTTTATTCAAAATACAGATGGCACTCCGCCAAAATTTTTACAGAAATTCTTAATAATTCAAATGTGTTAGCTGTTTCATTTCAGTTCAAAAAAATTATAACACCTGTAAATAGTGCTCACCACTGTAAAAAGAAGTAAGAAAAGTTTTAAAATCCTTTGTAGTGTATTTAATGGGTTATCAGTAGACGAAGTTGGTAATTCATTAGGTATAATATGGGATCATGTACCAATACTAAAAGGCTACAAATGCGACATGTTGGTAACATTAAAACCTAATTCACCTAGAATGCATCGAGGGTTGACATCTTAGGTAGACTAAGGAATTAATAAAATTCAATGAACTAAGTGTTAAGCCTTATTCTTAGAGAAAGTTTAAATGAGTACTGAAACACTTCAAATTGTGTTTCTCAGTTAGCAAAGACTTAGGGAAAGGGAAGGAAACACTAAGTCAGAGCCAAGAGACAGTTATCAGAGGTTTGTGCACAATAGTTATTTCT
The DNA here is from genome assembly GCF_030052815.1 of Hevea brasiliensis. Lineage (NCBI taxonomy): Eukaryota > Viridiplantae > Streptophyta > Magnoliopsida > Malpighiales > Euphorbiaceae > Hevea > Hevea brasiliensis. The sequence continues at coordinate 68,689,095 of NC_079493.1, read as the reverse complement.
TTTAAATTTTTCAATTGAAATAAATTATGACTATTTGTATATTATTATTTTAAATTATGGAAATGTGTTTGAATGGATATTTATTGCTTGAAAAGCATTGTAAATTGTTTGAAACTATGAAAGATTGTTTGAACGATATTGATGGATACTTATTGATTGAAAAGCATTGTAAATGGTTTGAAACCACAGCTATCATGTATATTGATTGAATTCCTCGCTAGCTTGTCTAGTGGGACGAATTGAATTCCCTCTCTGGCTGAAGTGTTGAGGTGTGTGCTTGTTGAGGACGAATTGAATGAGTACTCATATTTTTGCTAGCTAGCTATGTTATTCCTCATTAACCATCGACTTTTGGGATGAATTGAATACTTCATTAGCCATCGGCTTTTGGGACGAATTGAACTTTGGAACATGATTAAGCTGTGTGTGATTTATTGATATGTATTGTGAGATTGTGAAATGGAGTTTAGATTCTTATTGACATTCACTATCTTTTGAATTTCACTATGTTTTGATTATTGAGATTTATTGTGATATTGTGAAATAGAGTTTAAATTCTTTATGACATTCATTATCTTTGAATTTAACTATGGTTTTTAGTATCCATTATTTATATGACTTATGATTTGTGTTTTAAAGTTCTATCTGGTTAATGTTGTGCACCACTGAGACATTGTCTCAGCGACAGCTTTTCATTGCTGTCGCAGGTAGACAGACTGATAGAGCAGCAGACTAGGTTGCTAGTGCATTCAGTGAGAGATCAACGGGTATATTGAGTATACCATATTTTGCATTTTGTACTGTAATGTATGTTCACTGTATGTATATAGTGTTTTTGGTTTTGAGCAGTTGTAAATTAAAATTGTATATTGAAGTTGTAAAATAAATTGTGAATTATTTTGGCTTGTAAAATTTATACTATATTTCTTTTATCTCAGCCTTTGAAAATACTAAAAAATTACTGTGGATTTGAGTTGAGAAACATATTGTGTTGAATTATGTTGGAGTTTGAGATTGAGAAATATATTTAAAGTGCTTTTTACAGGTTTTTGAAGAACTGTTTTATTCAAAATACAGATGGCACTCCGCCAAAATTTTTACAGAAATTCCTAATAATTCAAATGTGTTAGCTGTTTCATTTCAGTTCAAAAAAATTTTAACACCTGTAAATAGTGCTCACCACTATAAAAAGAAGTCAGAAAAGTTTTAAAATCCTTTGTAGTGTATTTAATGGGTTATTAGTAGACGAAGTTGATAATTCATTCGGTATACTACAGGATCATGTTATACCTTACAGAGGGGTAGGGTGTGACACCGGTGTCGGTCCGGACAATTAAGAGGACTAGAACTATGTTTAAGACACCTAGAGAAGCCTTGAACACAAATAATTAGTAATTATCAATTAGTTAAGTATAAATAAGAAAAACAGAACATAAGAGGTTAAATGAGCCAAGAGTCACAACAAAGGGTGACCTTCTCGAAAAGGATTGCGAGGTCGATTTAAACTCAAATTTTGAACAGTAAAATGTGACGATGCGGTCCTTAGGACTATTACAAACACAGTGGAAAAGGAGAAAATCACGAAAAAAAATTATTAAGCTTGTCAAATAATTAGGTCAGTGATTCGGAAGAAATATTGAATTATTTGCAAACCAGATCGAACTGGTGAGGGGCAATTTGGTCAATTCACCCCTAGAGCTGACTCCTGACCTAACTGTCCAATAAAATCGTAAAAAAGAAAATTGTGGGATCAAGAATTAAATTAAAGAAATTTGGAAAAAGAAATGAAAAAGAAAAGAAAAGAAAATTTGAATTATGACATCATCATGGATGACACATGCATGACCCAATAAAGGATAATTTTTTTTATTTAAGAATCTTTGAGATAATTTTGACTTAAGCGACAATTAAAAAAAAAAATGAAATGATGAAAATTTCAAAATATAATTGAATTATGACCTCATACATGACATAATTAAACTTTTAAAAAATAATTAATTAATTAATTATGGGATAATTATCTTATTATAAGAAGAAAAAAATTAAAAGGAAAAAGTATTTTTTTCTTCTTCCCTACAACTTTAGCTAGCTCCCATTTTCTCCTCTCTCTTTCTTTTTTCAATTTCCTCCATTAATGGTCATTTAAGCTTCTTAAACCCTATTATTTCTTCATAAATTTCATACTCACCAAAGTAAGGTCTTGCTCTTTAGCTTTGATAGAGAGATTGGAAACAAGAAAATTAAAAAAAGAAGTGAAGATTTGGAGTTACAAATTTTGCTCAACAAGTAAGTTCATTTTTTCAACTTAATTTGAGTAAAATGCCTAGAAATGAGCTTGAATAAGTTGATTGGTAATGTTTATATACTTTGATTTAGTGAGATGTAATAATTAGTGAATTATGGTTCTTGACCTAGGGTTTTGAAAGACGAAAATTGGAGAATTGCTCAAATAGTGTGTTTGACCTAGTTTGAACTGAAAAATGGTCATGTATGACCAACTATAGTGTGTTGAAAGTGTTGGAACCAAATGGAAATTCGGATTGGTCATGGCTATTATGCAAGTAGCATGACCAAAGTCCTTTTCAGGGACCAAAGTCCTTTTCAGGGACCAAAACTAAATATTTACAAACCCAATAGGTGTGAGGCCAATTGGGAATGAAACTAGACACAAAATGGCACATTTTTCATTCTGGAATCATGCCTAAAAAGTGACCATAGCATAGTGAACAAAATGGCCAAATCCAGAAGTGAGTGTTCTGCCCTGTACAAAAATGACCAAATGAACAGTGTTTGTTCATTTGGCCATAAGTTGGGGTAGGCAGGTCTAAATAACCTGAAATTTTACCAGTAAAAAACTAAGATATAGACCTAAAACTTTCATGAAGAACACAAACCCAAATTATTCCCTTAACTAAGTCATTTAGCCACCCAAATTTAGTGACCTAAAACTGCTAGAACTCAGAAATTGCCTAGAATTTTGGGTAAAACCAAATCCGGCCAGCCATGTTCAAATGGCTATAACTTGAGCTACCAAACTCCAAATGGAGTGATTTAAAAAGGGAAATAAAGTTAAGACAATAAGGAACAATTTCTATGAAGAAAACTTAGCCAAATTCTAACAGCAACATGACAAATAGAACAGTGCAAAATAGGTCACCAAAACTGAAAATTTGAAAGTTTGCCTAAAAGACTTAAGTTTTGAGAAAATGACCAAACTAACAAGTTAGGTAACCAAATTATGGTATATGGGTATAATTGGATTTCCCATACCTATTAAGCATAAGAAAGACAATATTTTGACTTGAATAGTACCATAAATAGTAACCTCAACATGAAAATTTTAAAAAATGTAAGTTTAACCATATTGGAGCTAGAATTGAACATATATAAATTAATTATTGGAATTATTATAAGATAAGATACTAAAACACTATAAATTTCGCGTTTCAGCTAAAAAAGACCTAGAAAAGGATAGGGCAAACTGAGTCAAGGCTTAGAGGCGACTCACATCAGGTTTGTGTACAATAAACCTTAATTTATCATTTTCTCATAGAAAATTTGTTTAGTTATGCATTGTGAAATTATTATGTTAATTATGGGTTTTGAGAACTATTGTGTTGTCACTTTGGGAATGGAAATTTGACTTTAGAAATTGATTGTGTTTTGCATAAAATATTTGAATAGCTTGATTAAAATTGTTTTTTTTTAAATCACACTTGGCATGGCAATATTAATATGTTCCTCCTCCACTTGTGGGGTGAGTTTGATATCTGATTATATTCCTCCCTCTCTGGCTTGCCAGTCTGAGGTGAGTATGGATGAGTACTCATTAGCTAGCTAGCCACCTCCCTCATTGATTTCAATTAGTGGGGGTGAGTTTGCCTTGTCATGGTGTACAACACGGCATGTTTAGAAATTTTGTGTCATGGCCTAAGTTGTGTTATTGATTGGCAACACTATGATTGTTAAATTGTTTGATCATATTTGTGTTATATTAAGCTTTGAAAATTATAAGTTGCTATAACTGTGATTTGAAAAATTGTGAAATGTGATTGTGAGATTTTTGAATTATGAATTGTTCATAAATATTTTATATTACATGTTTTGTATTTTATTGTGCACCACTGTGTAACATCCTCCCGGTAGCAACTCCGTACATCCTACTGTTCCGGTGACCGGTGTCGGTCCGGACAGCTAGAACGTCCGAAAAAAATATTTAAACTAAAGTCAGGAACCATAATTAACTCAAATATTAATAAGAAACACTTAGTAAAAATTTTAGAAATAAAATACAACCAAGCAAAACGAGCCGGTGCCCCAGCGATGGGTAACCGGAGGGAAGTTGCGGTTCTCGCAACGAGGAGCCCTAGACTCGGGGGAAAAATTATAAAATAATTTTTGGGACTCCAGAGAAGGGTCATTGAGGTTCCTATAGCATTAGAATGCCAAGAAAATACCTAGAAAAATTTTTCAATCGATACAGACAATTTTGACCCGTTAAGCCAAACGGAGGGCATTTTGGTCATTTCGCCTTCAGAGGTGATTTTTGGCCGACTTGTCCAGTTAAGTAAATAATTATTATGACTCAAAATATGAATAAACATTACTAGAAATTAAATTAAAAATGAGTAGTGGAGGAAAGAAAAGAAAATGAAGAAAAAGGCTTAATAATGACATAAGGTGATGTCATTAAAAAGCCACCACCAATCACCATTAAGCCACCATTTGACTAAACCATTAAAAGACATAAAAGGAAGACTAAAGAGGACCAAAAACCAGCAGCCAAAAACGTAGAGAGAGGAAGGAGAGGGTTTCCACCATAGCCACCTCCATGAAAGCTCTTTCAAGCTTTAAATTCCATGCTTCCTCACCCTAAAACCCATAAGTCCCTTTATCAAAAATAAATCCCACACCTTAAACAAGCTCTTGGCAGCCAAGAAGAAGAAAGAAAGTGAAGCTTTCTCAAGCTTGGATTGGCATACAACAAGGTTAGTGCACATAAATACTCAAATCACCTTTATTCCATGTTAAAGCCTTTAAGTGAGCAAGAATTGGTAACTTAAGTGAATGGAATTTATACTTATGCATGCCTTCAATTTCGGCAGCCCTAAGGGAGGAAGAATAAGGGAGTGTTTTGATGGTTTTAATGGACTTAACATGAATTGGAGATTATGTTTAAACTATATATTTACATAGATGTTGAACTAGTGTGTTAAATTGAGGTTTATGGATAAATTGATTTGAATCTTAGGGTTTGGAAAGGTGAAAGTGTGAATTGGCTTAGGAAATTGTTAGGGCACATTGTAATGGTCAATTAGTAACCATTTTAGATGTGTTGACCATAAATGGGACTGAAAAATACTATGGCAAGGTTAGGTTGCAGGCTGCCCTATGGACAGCAGCATAGGGACTGAAAATTCAGTCCCTTTGCACTGCCATAACTTGGGCTGTGCTAGTCCAATTGGTGTTTGGCCAATTGGACATGAAACTAGGCTTATAATGGCACATTTTTGCTGAAGAAACCATGCCCAAAAGACCAAAGCAAGAGGACCAAAACTTGGCCCCAATCCGGAACCCTGAAACTGATTCTGCAGAATGGACCAAATGAACAGTAACTGTTCATTTGGCCATAACTCACTGTAGATTTGGTCAATTGACCTGAAATTTTTACAGAAACAAGTTAAGACATAGACAAACAACTTTCATGAAGGAACCTACCCCAAATTATGGCCAAAACCCATTCAACCAAGTGACTCAAGTTACTGTTCATGCACTGTAGATATGGTAAATTTCTGTAGAATGCATATCCGGACAGCTTGGGTTTTTGAGCCATATCTGGAGTTACAAAACTCCAAATGGAGTGATTCAAAAAAATAAATTCAACTAGACAAAATAAGGAACAACTTTCATGCTTTACATTTCTTCAAATTCCAACAGTAACAGTGTCCAATGAAACAGTGAAGTTGACCCACCAAAACTGAAAATTCTACTAGTATTGAGTTACACTTTGGAATGGTATTAACACTTAATGCCAACAAGTTTTAAACACCAAATGTGGTATGTTTGGAGTGCCAAAGTCAATGTACATATTTTCTATCCAAAAGCCAACATTTTTGTTGACCAATGAGGTGAATAGTGACACCAAAACCAAAAATTGGTAATTTTGCGAAAATGACCTAAGCTTTGAGAAAGTGACCAAAACTAACAAGTTTTAAATGCAAAATGGGGTACATTGGGAGTGTTAAAACCAATGTACCTATTGTTTATGCAAAAGTCAACATTTTAGTTGACTAAGGAAATGAATAGTGACATGAAAACTTGAAATTCAAAAATTGTGAAACTTAAAAATGCAAAATGCCCTTGTAGGCCTAATGTGATTGGTTTGGATAGTTTGGCATGCCAATAGGGTATTGTTTTAGCAGTACTGCGAAAGGAAAGGCTTTATGCCTGTATTCATGGCTTTATGCCCGTATCCATGGATTTTATGCCCGTATTCATGGCTTTTATGCCAATTATGTGATATCATGGCTTTTTAGCCATACTGACTGCATACGTGGTTGACGTTCTGCGTCCCATGGTATGACGGCCCTAGGCACCGCGGTGTCCAGTGCCAACGACCCGTTATCCAGTCCAGTCGTCCAGTATAGGTTACTTGGGCATGGAAAAGTATAACTGTAAATGAACTGATTGTTAAAGAAAATACGAAAATTAAATATCAGGAATGATTACGATAGAATACAAAGAAACTCAAGATCATGAAGAAAATAATTAACAAAATGCATGAAAAAGTTAATATCATAAAACGTAATTAGCCCTCGACTAAACACTAAGTTGGTAATTATTCAGTTCTTATGAACACAATGGCTAAGAAATTATGATTTTTATATTGCATATTATTTCTTTCTATTTTATTATTTGCACCACTAAGCTTTATGCTTAGCGCGCCGCTTTTGCAACGCGTAGGTACTGAAGATTGGACAGAGGGCCAGTAGACCACAGATTCGGTAAGGTAGTTCACAGTTCTGCATAGTGTCTGTGTCACCTCACTGTCAGCAGTGCATTGGTAGGACGCTAGATGACATTTTAGTATTTTGTAATTGATTTTATTTTCTCATATGTATTTGAACTTATGTAATATATTTTGATATTCATGTAAATAATGAAAAGTGTGGTTGTAAATGGAAAAGTGAATGTTTATCTGTAATTTATATATGATTATCACATGTGATGCAAATGGATCAAATGAGATGAATGATTGAGAAAATGAATGGTTGAAAAATGTTGAGATTTTGACAAATTGAGTTGAGATGATTGAATATGAATATAGGAAGTGTTTTTCACAGGTTCCGAAGAACGGTTTTCTCCATTTTTAGCCGGTCCTCTGCCGGATTTTCTTTAAAATTTTCGGAACCTCAAATAAATTATAATTTCGACAAAAGGCTTAAATAAATTATATTTCACAAGTTATATTAAAAAGGAAGAATAAAAATGAATTAAGATAAAATAGAGTGCTCGGCACACTGAGTGGCATAACTTGCTCGGCTACACTGTAGTCGGGTAAGGGGTGTCACACACTGAGTATTTTTATACTCAGCGATAGCTTTATTTGCTGTCGTAGATAGAGAAAAGGACATAGCAGGAGAGTGAGCTGCTACAGTCAGAGAGGAGCACAGTTGAAGAATTTTTATATGGGTATTTGTTAATACCTTTGTAATTATTTTGATGTAAATGGTTTAGTATCATATGTATTAAGGTAGATTGAGCAGTTATACAATCAATGTATAACAATATTATTTATGAGATTTTGCGTCTGTAAATTAACTTATGAATATAAATTAAATATTTCAAATGCAATGTGCATGAGATTATGAAATGTTTTGAGATATCAATTCTTGATTTGAAATTTGGATTTTGAATTGAAGTGTTGGTATTGCTGTTGAGTTGAAGTTTGGTGGTCGCAAATGGGGTTGAAATTAATTATTTGAAAGTGTTTTTCACAAGTTTTGAAGAACTGTTTTTCCCAAATACATACGGCACTCTACCGAAATTTTTATATAATTTACGGAAAAATAAAATGGGACAAAAATCTTAACTAGTTTTCAAACTTCAATTAAATGTTTTTAATTCCTACGAAAATGCTCACCACTTCTAAAATGTAAGAAAATGGTTTTAAAATCCCATGTAGTATATTTAATGGGTTGCCGGTAGGCGAAGTATGGTAATTCATTAGATGTACTACAGGACATGTTACATCTTACAGCAGGGTAGGGTGTGATAACAAATTTATTTAAGAGATAAAATTAGAGATAAATACACAAATTTCAGCTCATTTTCTCACTTTCCCTCCCTCAAGTAGTCGACCATCCATTAATTCCTCCATTTTCATCAAGCTTTGAGCTTGATTTTCCCTAAGTTTTCCACCCCAAAACCCTACACACCCTTCACAAAAATTAATCTCCACATCAAGAGTAACATTTTGATTGTCATAAAGTGAAAAAAATTCAAAGTTTTAGCAAGCCAAGAAAGTGGTTAAAAGTGGTTAGTGTCTATACTTACTTCCCTCTCTTTTTAATCTTTGTTAGGAAGACAAATTAGATGAGAATTTGTTGTAAAATTGAACAAAACATTATACTGAAGTATGTATGAAAATCAGTAGCCATGGGAGAAGGATGAGATTTGTTGATTTGTATGAATTGAATTGTTTAGAAGTGGTTTGTGATGAGAAAACTTGAGTTAGATGTTGAATTATATGTGTTGGATATGTTAGATGGCATGGATAGCATGAAATGGACACTTTGGAAATTAGGGTTTGTGAAAAATTAGAGTTTTGCTTATGTAATGGTATATTAACATTGTAATGGTCAATTAGTGACCATTTGAATGTGTGTGAGGAGGAATTGAAGTGAGTAAGATAATGGAGTTGAGCTTAGGCATGCTGCCCTTGGTGACCTGTTGGACTGGGTGTGAGTCTAGTAGGTTTGGGTAGCTATAACTGGAGTTGTATAGGCTCAATTGGTGTAAGGCCAATTGGACATGAAACTAGACACATAATGGCACAACTTTGGTGAAGAAACTCTACCTTGAAAACTAAACTAAGTTGACCTAAAAATTACCCTAATCTAGGTGATCAACATATTGTCCCTGGAAAATGACCAAATGAACAGTGCTTGTTCAAATGGTCATAACTCAGTGTAGAAAAGTTCAATTGATCTGAAATTTTACCAACAGAAAGCTAAGACATATTCCTACAACTTTCATGAGGAAAACAAACCCAATTTTTGACCATAACATGCCCAAAAACTAACCTGTAATGTGATACCCCTTACCCGTCTACAGTGTAGCCGAGCAAGATATGCCACGCAGTGTATCGGAACACCCTATTTTAATTCAATCATTTTTTTTATTCTTCCTAATTTATTTTTTTCATAGTTATAAAGTACAATTTATGAAATATAATTCATTTAAGTCATTTATTGAAATTATAATTTATTTGAGGTTCCGAAAATTTTATAAAAAATCCGGCAGAGTACCGGCTAAAAATGGAGAAAATAGTTCTTCGAAACCTGTGAAAGACACATCCAATAGTTATTTCCAATCATTCTCAAACTCCAATAACCATCAACATGGTCTCAACATTAGCAATCATTTCAAGTTCTCAACATTAATCCACAATTTCATTCAAATTCAAAATCAACTAAAATTTCATGAAGATATTTTCAAATTATATTAATTAACAAAATTCTTCAAAATATGTACATCAACATATGATTACATAAATTTATTGTTTACATGAGTTCATAATTTATAAATCACAAACTACTACCTAATACAAAATACAAAAACAAAATTTCAAAAGGGACCTAAAGGTCCTACCACTGATGCACTGTAGATGAGAGGTGACTCTGACTCTAGGCAGATCTGTGACTTCACCCAGTCTGTGGTCTGCTGAGCTCTCTGTCTGTCTCTCTAGAACCTACGCATGGCAAAAAGCGACGCGCTAAGCAATAATGCTTAGTGGTACCAATCATAAAATAAAAAGAACTAAAAGGAAATAAATACGCAGTGAGTGTATTAATGTCTCATGCTGACAAATTTTTGATAATTATTGGTAGTCTTAATTATTTGGTACTTGTTATATTCATTATTTCATTAAATTTATCAACTTTCATTTTTGGTTGCCCAAGTAACCTATACTGGATGACTAGACTGGATAAATGGGTAAACTAGCACTGGGTATCAGGTACCTTGGGCCGTCACACGATCGGTCACATGTGTGTCTCCCGGTGTGCAACAGAACAGCTAATAAGCTGTAATAACATTAGGCACAAGGCCACATCTCAACACAATCTCAGAATGGCTAAAAGGTATAAAATCACAGATGGCATAATGCCATGTGCAGTACTACTAACTGAACCCTATTGGCATGCCAACCTATCCAAACCAATCTTGCTAGGTGTACTAGGGCATGTTATACTCTTAATTTATATAATTCTTGAAAATTAAGTTTAGGTATTACTATTCATTCTATTAGTCAACAAAAATGTTGACTTTTGCATAGAAAATAGGTACATTAGTTTTAATACACCCAACATACCATATTTTGCATTCTAAAATTATTGGTATTGGTTGCCAATACCATTTCTAAGCTTAATGTTAATTGTTCAAAATTTTCAGATTTCAAGCTTTGTGTTTGTTGTTCCGTTAGTCATTTTTCCAGTGGGAATTTGGCAAAGTGATCAACATGAAAGTTGTTCCTTTTTTTGTCTAGTTACATTTCTTTTTTTGAATCACTCCATTTGGAGTTTTTAGCTCAAGTTATGACCCAAAAACCACAACTTGCCAGATTACAAATTTTCCAGATTTACGATGACCAAATCTCTGAGATTTTGAGCGGTGTTGCAGTCACTTTCTGAATATGTTATGATCATAATTTGAGTTATATTTCTTCTTCAAAGTTGTAGGTCTATATCTCAGATTGTTGCTGGTAAAATTTCAGGTCAATTGGACCTTTCTACACTGAGTTATGGCTAAATGACTAAATACTATTCATTTGGTTATTTTGCCCAAGCAGAATGCAGGTCAATGGGATTAGGGCAATCTTTAGGTCAACTTGATTTGGCTTTATGGGCATAGTTTCTTCACCGAAGTTGTGCCATTATGTGTCTAGTTTCATGTCCAATTGGCCTTGCACTAATTGAACCTCTACAACTCCAGTTATTGCTGCCCAAATCTGCTGGACTGATGCTCAGTCCTGCAGGTCACCAAGGGCAGCCATACTAACCTCAATTCCCACTACACAAACCACGTCATTTCTTGTTTACACATAGCCAAATGGTCACTAATTGACCATTAAAACTTACTTTCACCAACACATGAACAAGATCCAAGTTTTTGTGTCCAAACCCTGGCTCAAATTCAAGATCCACACAACACATGTCAATTAGGCATACTAATCCATTTCAAATTTATGTCTACACATCAACACCATTTCTAAGCCATTTTAAATCCATCAAAACCATAAACTACCACTCCCATAAAGCTGGCCAAAATTCCATTCTCAATTTCACACATGATTTATCTCAATTTCTTAATTATTTGTTCATATTCAAACTAAATTTTAAGAAATAAACAAGATTAAGTAATTAATATGCACTAACCTCTTTGGTCTCTTTATTGGCTTGTATAAACCTTAGAATTTCTTCACTTCATGATAATCAAAACCTTGCTCTTGATGTAGGGGTTAATTTTTGTGAAGGGTGTTTAGGGTTTTAGGGTGAGATTTGGTGAGTTATGAAGCTTTAGTGGAGCTTTCATGGAGGAAAGGGGTGGAAGGGAAGAGACAACTGGTTTTTTTTTGTGAGAATGGCTGCTGAGTTTTTTTGGGTTTTTGCTGTATTCTTATCCACTTTTTATTAGTTAATTTAAGTGTTAATTAAATATGATTGGTGGGTAAGTGTTTAATGACATCATATGATGTCATAATTGGTATTTTCTTCCATTTTCTTTTCTTCTCTTCTCTACTCATTTTCAATTTAATTTTTAGCGATATTTATTCACATTTTGTGTCATAATAATTATTTACTTAACTGGACAAGTTGGTCAAAAATCACCTCTGAAGGCAAAATGACCAAAATGCCCTTCGTTTGGCTTAACAGACCAAAATTGTCTATATCGATTGAAAAATTTATCTAAGCATTTTCTTGGCATTCTAATGCCATAGGAACCTCAATGACCCTTCTCTGGAGTCCCAAAAATTATTTTATGAATTTTCCCTTGTGTCTAGGGCTCCTACTTGCGAGAACCGCAACTTCCCACTAGGTTACCCATTGCTAGGGCACCGGCTCATTTAACTTGGTTGTATTTTATTTCTAAAATTTTTTCTAAATTTTTCTTGTTAATATTTGAGTTAATTATGGTTCCTAACTTTAGCTTAAACATTTTTCCGGACGTTCTAGCTGTCCGAACTGACACTGGTCACCGGAATAGTAGAATGTACGGAGTTGCTGCAGGGAGGGTGTTACATGCAATCAGTGTACAAAAACTGCATAATTGATTCTGCCCAGAAAATCTGAAAAATTGCAATCCGGCCAGTTATGGTTTTTAGGCCATAACTTGAGCTATAAAACTCCAAATGGAGTGATTTAAAAAAAAAATGTAACTAGACACAATAAGGAACAACTTTCATGGAGACAATTTTGTCAAATTCCTACTGTATAAATGACCAATGAACAGTAAACTTAGTGCTTGAAATCTAAAAATTGTAAAGTAACCAACACTAAGCTTTAAAATGGTATTGGCAACCAATACCAACAACTTTAGAATGCAAAATGTGGTATCTTAGTGAACTTAGGTTCAATAAATTTATTATGTATTAAAAAGTCAACAATTTGAGTGAATAGTAATATGAATAGTAATACAAAGACACAAAGTATAAGAACTAAATTAGTAGAGGAAATTAAGGTATGAAATTTGGAATCCATAAAATGTTGATGCATTACTTGGAATAGAAATAGTAATTCACCTAAATGACAGAATGAACATTTAAGTTATGTGAGTATATAGTTAAGATTTGTATTCTCATTACTAGTAGGTCTAATAAAACATAAGTAATACCACTTGAATATGAAATGAAATTAACCTAGATGGATTGTTGAGTATAAATGGGATGTGGTTTACATTAGGATTTATGTTTCCATTACAAATAAGATAATAATACCTTGTATGAGTTATGAATTCATATAGATATTGTAATGAATAAATGAATCACATGAAAATATGAATGGAACATTAGTTTTCTTTATGAGAGAAAGGAAGAATGTCTTGAGTACAATGGTATAGGAACACCATTGTTGTGAATTGTGATCAATACGAATGATGCAAGGAATGTGAGAATATTATGATGAATGTATAAATTATGGAATTTGTCATGAAATAATGAAGTCATAAAACACAATATATTAATATTTAATGATATTATGTGCCCTTGTATAGCCTAGACATGTGTGTCAGATTGAATAGATAGGCATGCCAATAGGGTATTGTTTTAGCAGTACTACGAAAGGCTTTATGCCTGTATTCATGGCTTTATGCCCGTACTCATGGCTTTATGCCCGCATTCATGGCTTTATGCCTGCACTCATGACTTTTATGGCCGATTATGTGTTATCATGGCTTTTTAGCCATACTGACTGCATATGTGGTTGACGTTCTACATCCCATGGTATGATGGCCCCAGGCATCACGGTGTCCAGTGCCAACGACCCGTTATCTAGTTTAGTCAGCCTGTCGTAGGTTACCTGGGTAGAAAAATTTATTGAAATAAGTTAAAAATATTAGAAACTAAATAAATTAGTGAGAAAAATCTGAAAGGTATTAAACTAGTATTAAGAATTTAATTATTACAAAATGATCCACAACACATAGAAAATATTAAGAGAGTAAATGAAAGACTAGCAAAATAAGCATAATGTAAGTAATTATTAGAAATACATCCTCCATAATGATATAACCATAAACTAAATATTTAGATTTATTTGTACATTATATAAATGATTATTGTAAACTTATGATAGAAGAGATTCTTGAGAGAAACATAAATGATGAAAAATATACTGTATGGCAAATTTCATATGAACCCAGTAAAATTTTTTAGTATAGAAAATATGCTCCAATTATTTTTTATTTGTATACATTATTTCTTGTTATATTATTGCACCACTAAGCAACAATGCTTAGTGCAATAGAATTATTTCCTTCGCGTAGGTACTGAAGCTAAAACCCAATGGACATTTTACTGGGAATTTTGGGAGTCCAGATCTGCAGAGTATCAAAGGTTGTCACCTCCTCAGCAATGCATGTTGCTAGGGCCCATGTATATCACTTTATGTATTTTATATGTTATAAATGTTTCGTATGTTGTAATTCGTATATTGTAATGTAAATTAAGAATTTGTAAGTAATATTTATGTGATGTAAATTTATAAATTGATTATTTCATATGTAATTAAATTATATATCATGTAAATTAATGATGATTGAAAATTTTCATATATGAGTTGAGAATGAATGGAAATGAATATGAAATTGAATTATATAGAGGATATTCGAATTGATGAGATAATTATAATTAGTATGGATAAGATTTTATTGTGAAAATATTGTTGAATTCTCAAGAAGGTGAATAATGAAATGCGCCAAATAGAAATAAAATAGGGAAACTTTGCTGGTTTCTCCATAGAAAAATAATTGATATTAAATTAAACGAATTCAAAATTACTAAAATAATAAAGTAAGATAAGATAGGGTGCTCTAGCATCGAGTGTGACATGCCTCGCTCGGCTATACTGTAGATGGGTGAGGGGTGTTACATTTATTGGTATCAAAGCACGGTTTAGGCGTTCCTAGGCATAGATAGATAGAATGAGATAGTGTGCATAACATGCATTGCATTCATATGAGTCGAGGTGACACTAATGCAGATCTGTTTTCTTTGGTTATTTTAGGTTAAGGTATGGACTCAGAATCACAGAGGGCAGCAGAAGAAGAAGTACTAAGCCATATTTTGATTGGGAGTAATATTGGAAATTGGGGAGGTCCTGCTTCACCAGTGCAAGAGGTGCCTGTACAACCCCAACAGGCCTTGTTTGAGCAGATGACTGAATTCTTTCGATAAATGAATGGGGTTATTCTACCACCGCCTCAGCGGAAATCACTCTAGGAAAAATTAGGAAGTATGGAGTTGTAGATTTCAATGGTGGAAAGGAGGATGATTCTTTAGCAGCTGAGTATTGGTTAGAAAGGACTGCAAGAGTCCTGCAGCAGCTCCATTGCACACCAGAACAGAGTTTGGAGTGTGCAGTTTCATTATTACAAGAAGCTGCATACCAGTGGTGGGATGTTGTAACCAAGGTAGTGCCACCAGCAAACGTAACTTCAAAATTCTTTCTGATAGAGTTTAGAAAGAAATATATTAGCTGTGTTCATGAAGAGGAACAGAATAGGAGTGTTGATCAGCAAAAGAGGAAATTTGGACAGTCTAGTAATAAGAGGCCGAAAGAATAGTTAAGTCAGATATCTGATCAAAGTAGGAGATCTAGACCCAAGCCTATACCCAGAAGAGATCAACCAAAAACACTTGTAGTGAGTGTGCCAGGACTAGCAAGAAAATGTGGCCATTGTAACAAGTGGCATAAAGGTGAATGTAGGGGATTGACTGGAGCCTGTTATAGATATGGGGCCATAGACCATCGTTTGAAAGATTGTCCTAAGAGAAATTTACCACTAACCAAGACAGAGGTCGTGGAAGGACCAAGTACAACAGTAACACCACTTCCAAATGTCACCCAAGTCGGAGAGGAGCAAGAAGCCCTAAATGTGAATTTGAGGTAAAGTATCTTTCCTTTATGATGTGCCTAAGTGTATAATGATAGATTCGAAAAGACTAAGTAATACCATATATATATAAAAGAAGTAGACAAAGGGAGCAATAGAAAGGTAAAGGAATTATCTCGGATACCTATACCCGGTAAATTTTGAGGACAAAATTTTTGTTAGAGGGGAAGAATTGTAACACCCTCACTTTAGTTATTCCGTATATTCTACTGTTCAGGTGACCGGTGTCAGTATGGACAGCTAGAATGTCTGGAAAAATATTTAGACTAGAGTGAGGAATCATAAATAACTCAAATATTAATAAGAAAAATTTAGAAAAAATTTTAGAAATAAAATATAACTAAGTTAAATGAGTCGGTGCCCTAGTGATGGTTAACTCAGTGGGAAGTTGCGGTCTTCGCAACTAGAAGCCCTAAACCCAGGAGAAAATTCATAAAATAAATTTTGGGACTTTAGAGAAGAGTCATTGAGGTTTCTATGGCATTAGAATGCCAAGAAAAGGCTTAGAAAAAATTTTCAATTGGTATAGACAATTTTAGTCTATCAAGCCAAACGGAGGGCATTTTGGTCATTTTGTCTTCAGAGATAATTTTTTGTCAACTTGTCTAGTTAAGTAAACAATTATTATGATCTAAAATATGAATAAATATTGATTAAAATTAAATTGAAAATGAGTAGAAAAGAAAGGAAAAGAAAAATGAAGAAAATTGGAATGATGACATCATAATGATGTCATTTAAATTCTTTCCACCAATCACCATTTAACAAATTTATTTAAGAGATAAAATTAGAGATAAATATACAAAATTTCAGCTCATCTTCTCACTTTCTGTCCCTTAAGTAGCCGGTCATCCATTAATTCCTCCATTTTCATCAAACTTTGAGCTTGATTTTCCCAAAGTTTTCCACCCCAAAACCCTACACACCCTTCACAAAAATTAATCCCCACATCAAGAGTAATATTTTGATTGTCATAAAGTGAAGAAAATTCAAAGTTTTAACAAGCCAAGAAAGTGGTTAAAAGAGGTTAGTGCCTATACTTACTTCCCTCTCTTTTTAATCTTTGTTAGGAAGACAAATTAGATGAGAATTTGTTGTAAAATTGAACAAAACATTATATTGAAGTATGTATGAAAATTGGCAGCCATGGGAGAAGGATGAGATTTGTTGATTTGTATGAATTGAATTGTTTAGATGTAACATCCTCACTTTAGCTAGTCCGTACAGTCTACTGTTCCGGTGACCAATGTCGGTCCGAGCAGCTAGAATGTTTGAAATAATAAATAGACTAGACTGAGGAGTTATAAAGAAACTAAATAATGCTCATAACAATCAAGGAAAAATTTTTAGAAATGAAATACACTAAGGTTAAACGAGCTGAAACCCCATAGATGAGCAACTCGAAAGGGAAGTGACGGTGAAGGCCGTTAGCAACCCTAGACCTGGGGGAAAAACTATAAAATAATTATTAGGACTCCAGAGAAGGTTCATTGAGGTTCTTATGGCATTAGAATGCCAAGAAAATGCTTAGAAAAAATTTTCTATTGGTACACATAATTTTGGCTCGTTAAGCCAAACGGAGGGCATTTTGGTCAACTTGTCCAGTTAAATAAATAATTTATATAACATAAAATATGAATAAATGTTGTTAAAAATTTAATTGAAATTAAATAGACAAGAATGGAGAGAAAATGAAAGAAAATTGACTTATGACATCATAATGATGTCATTAAAATTCTCCCAACCAATCCAATGTTGACACATGGCATAAGCTTATTTAAAAGAGATAAAATGGGCTGAAAAATGAAAAAAAATCAGAACTCTTTCTTCTACCTTCTTCCTTGCTGTCAACTTCCCTCCATAGCCACCCATTTTCAAGCTTTTGAAAGCTTGATTTCCCTAGCTCTCACCCCACTAAACCTTATATTTCCAACATAAAAAAGTGTTCTTGCATCTTGATGAGTCTTTTGGGAGCAAAAAGAAAAGGAAAACAAGAACTCTAGCAAGTGGGAAATCTCACTTCATTAGAGGTTTGTGACCTAACTTTGAATTTCACTTTAAATTCATATTTCAGGACTATGAATGAGTGCAAATGACAAAGAAAATTGATGAAATACCATTGGTATGCTAACCCTAAATTTCGGAAGCCTGGGTTGGGATATGATTGTGATGAGTTTTATGGGGCCAACATACTAGTATGGCTGCCCTTAAATTGCATCTCTTAAGTGGAATGTTGAAATGTAATGATATTGCATGGTATGTGACGTTTGAGTTAGGGTTTTGGGATGGAAATTGAGGCTTTGATCATGTGATGATGAAAAGTATGTTTTAATGGTCAATTAATGACCATTTGGTTCTTTTTAAATAAAAAATAAAGTGAATTGTGTAGTGGGATTAGACTTTGGTGTGGCTGCCCTTGGTGACCTGCAGGACTAGGCATGAGTCCAGCAGATTTGGGCAGTAATAACTGGAATTGTAGGTTCAATTAGTGAAAGGATAATTGGACATGAAACTAGACACATAATGGCACAACTTTAGTGAAGAAACCATGCCCAGAGAATCAAACTAACTTGACCAAAAGATTGCCCTAATCCGGGTGACCTGCATTCTGCCTGGGCAAAATGACCAAATGAACAGTATTTAGTCATTTGGCCATAACTCAGTGTAGAAAAATCCAATTGACTTGAAATTTTACCAGCAATAAGCTGAGATATAGACCAACAATTTTTATGAAGAAACCTAACCCAAATTATGACTATAACATATTCAAAAAGTGAACTGAAGTCACTGCTCCTAACACATGAACAGTTTCTGGACTGACCATATCTATAGTGCAATGAACAGTGACTGCAACTCACCTTTTGAATATGTTATGGTCATAATTTGGGTTAGGTTTCTTCATGAAAGTTTTTTGGTTTATATCTCAGCTTGTTGCTGGTAAAATTTCAGGTCAATTGGACCTTTCTACACGGATTTATGGCCAAATGACCAAATACTGTTCATTTGGTCATTTTGCCTAGGTAGACTGCAGGTCACCCGGATTAGGGAAAACTTTTGGTCCACTTGGTTTAGTTTTATGGGCATGGTTTCTTCACCAAAGTTGTGCCATTATGTGTCTAGTTTTATGTCCAATTGACCTTGCACCAATTGACCCTCTACAATTCAAGTTATGGCTGCCCAAACCTGCTAGACTCAAGCCCAGCCCTGTAGGTCACCAAGGGCAGCCACACCAACTTCATTTACCACTACATAAACCACTTCATTTCTCATTCACACTAACCAAATGGTCACTAATTGACCATTAAAACTTACTTTCACCATTACATGATCAACATCTCAATTTTGGATCCAAACCTTAGCTCTACCATTTCAATTTTTCAAACACATACAATCAATGGATCAATTCATACTCCTAATGATGCATATACAAGTTTAAAGAATTAATTGACACTAACCTTTGTTGGAGAGTTTCCCTAGCTTAGAAAACTTCTTGATTTTTTTTTATTTTTGCTGCCCAAAGCTGCCTCAAGGTGCTAGGTTAATTTTTTGTGAAGAAGGCCAGGGTTTTGGAGTGAGTTTGGTGAGGTTGGGAGCTTGGGTGAGCTTTAATGGAGTTTTCCTTCCTCTCTCTTTCTCTCCACGTTTTTGGCTGCCCCAAAGGTTGAAGAAGCAACTGATTTTTCTTTCTTTTTTTCTGCCCATTAAGTCATTTTAAATAAGTTAATGCCATGTGTCAAAGTTTGATTGGGTGGAAGGATTTTTAATGAGATCATAATGATGTCATAATTCCAATTCTTTAATTTTTCTTCCTTTTCTTGTCTACTAAATTTCAATTTAATTTTTAGCAATATTTATTCATATTTTATGTCATAATAATTATTTACTAAACTGGACAAGTCGGCCAAAAATCATCTCTGAAGACGAAATGACCAAAATACCCTCCGTTTGGCTTAACAGACTAAAATTATTTGTACCGATTGAAAAAATTTTCTAAACCTTTTTCTTGGCATTCTAATGCTATAGAACCCTCAATGACCCTTCTCTGGAGTCCCAAAAATTATTTTATGAATTTTCCCCCTGGTTTAGGGCTCCTAGTTGCGAGAACCGCAACTTCCCACTAGTTTACCCATCGCTAGGGCACCGGATCATTTAACTTTGTTGTATTTTATTTCTAAAATTTTTTCTACATTTTTCTTATTAATATTTGAGTTAATTATGGTTCCTCACTTTAGTTCAAATATTTTTCCGGATGTTCTAACTGTCCGGACCGACACTGGTCACCGGAATAGTAGAATGTACGGAGTTGCTACAAGGAGGGTGTTACAAATCTTCCCCTCTAATTTAAATTTCGTCCTCGAAATTTACCTGATGCAAATAGTTGAGGGAACTGTTGCCTCATCATCTCTTCACTTTCCCAAGTTGCCTCCTCAGTGTTGTGGTGCCTCCAAAGCACTTTCACCAATGGAATCTGCTTATTCCTCAACTCTTTCACTTCCCGAGCCAGGATCCGTATGGGTTTTTCTTCATATGTCAAATTCGGTTGTACTTCAATTTCTTCCACGGAGATGACATGTGAAGGATCTGAGCGGTATCTTCTTAGCATAGATACGTGGAACACATTGTGGATCTTGTCCAGCTCTGGTGGTAAAGCAAAGCTTTAGGCCACTGGACCCACACGTTCAATGACTTCATATGGGCCAATGAACCTAGGGCTTAACTTATCTTCTCTTCCAAATCTCAGTACATTCTTCCATGGTGACACCTTGAGGAACACTTTGTCACCAACCGCATATTCTATTTCTTTTCTCTTTAGGTCGGCATAAGATTTTTGTCTGTCTGAGGCAACCTTCAGATTGGCTTTAATTAGTTTTACCTTCTCCTCAGTCTGTTTCACTAGGTCTGGCCCTACTAATTTATCTTCGCCCAATTCAGTCCAACACACTAGAGTTCTACATTTCCTCCCATACAACACTTCATACGGGGCCATTTGGATGCTAGCTTGGTAGCTATTGTTGTATGCAAATTCTGCCAGTGGGAGGTATATATCCCAACTTCCCTCAAATTTAATGACACAACTCCTCAGTATATCCTCAAGGACCTGACATATATTTCATGTTATTATTATCATTTCTGTTCAATATTTGTATTAATTCAATTGGTTTCAATTATTTACCTGGATTACTCTTTCTGATTGCCCATCCGTCTGAGGATGGAAAGCTGTGCTGAAGTGAAGTTGTGTACCCAAGGATTCATGCAACTTCTTCCAAAATCTCGATGTAAACCTTGGGTCTCGATCATATATGATGGAAAGTAGGATTCCATGTAGTCTAACTATCTCACTAATATACAATTCTGCTAACTTCTCCAGTGAGTAATCAGTCCTAACTGGCAGAAAATGTGCTGACTTCGTCAATCTATCTACTATCACCCATACTGCATCATGCTTCTTCTGGGTGAGAGGTAGACCACTTACAAAATCCATGGTGAGCCGATCCCATTTCCATTCAGGTATGCGTATAGGCTGTAGCAAACCCGATGGAACTTGATGTTCTGCCTTGACTTGCTGACATGTCATAGTCAGCTATGTCCTTCTTCATACCAGGCCACCAATACTGAAGTTTCAAATCATGATACATTTTTGTACTTCCTGGGTGCATAGCATAAACACTGGTATGTGCCTCTTTCAGGATATTAGCTTTCAATTCCCCATCATCTGGTACACATAATCTTCCTTTGTAGTATAGACACCCATCTGTTTTCACTTCATAGTCAGTTTCTTTCCCTTCTAGGATTTTGCTCATAATAGCCTTTAGCTTCTCATCTACCTTCTGCCCGTTTAAAATCTGCTGTAGCAGGTTTGGCCTCACTTGCAACTCAGCCAAAATAGCTCCATCTCGAGCCAACGATAGACGGGCATTCAATGATCTCAAAGCTGTGATGGATTTTCTGCTCAAAGCATCAGCAACTACATTTGCCTTCCCAAGATGATAGTCAATTACACAATCATAGTCCTTTGGGAATTCAATCCATTGCCTTTGTCTAAGGTTGAGCTCCTTTTGGGTTGACAAGTATTTCAGACTTTTGTGGTCTGTGTAAATGTAGCACTTTTCACCATACAAGTAGTGCCTCCATATCTTCAATGCGAAGATAATTGCTGCAAGTTCTAGATCATGGGTAGGGTAATTATGTTCATGTGGCCTTAGTTGCCTAGAAGCATAAGCGACCACCTTCCCTTCTTGCATCAGTACACACCCTAACCCATTATGAGAGGCATCATTGTAGACCACAAAGTCCTTTCCTGACACTGGCTGTGTTAACACTGATGCCTCTGTCAACATAGCCTTCAACTTCTCAAAACTGGTCTAACACTTGTCATTCCAATCAAATCTAACATTCTTGTGTAACAACTTGGTCATTGGAGCAGCTATTAAGGAAAATCCCTTCACAAATCTTCTGTAATACCTAGCTAGCCCCAAGAAACTTCTGACCTCAGTCGTATTCTTGGGAGGCTTCCATTCCATCACTGCTTCTATTTTCTTGGGATCCACTCTAATCCCATCGGCTGACACTATGTGTCCAAGGAATGCAATTTCATTTAACCAGAGGTGACACTTTGCAACTTAGCATACAGCTTCTTTTCTCTCAGGGTTTGCAGAATAATCCTCAAATGTTCATCATGTTCTTCCCTGGTCTTGGAATACACCAAAATATCATCAATAAAGACCACTACGAACTGATCTAGGTATGGACGGAAGATACGGTTCATAAGATCCATGAATGCTGCTGGTGCATTTGTTAGGCCAAAGGGCATCACTAGGAACTCATAATGCCCATACCGGGTTCTGAATGCAATCTTTGGCACATCTGCATCCTTCACCCTCAACTGATGATACGTTGATCTGAGATCAATTTTAGAAAATACTCCTGCTCCCTTCAATTGATCAAACAGATCATCAATTCTAGGCAATGGATATTTATTCTTCACAGTTACTTTATTCAACTACCGGTAATCGATGCATAACCTCAAAGTCCCATCCTTCTTCTTTACAAACAGCACTGGAGCTCCCCATGGGGACACACTGGGGCATATGAACCCCTTGTCCAGTAACTCCTGTAACTGGATTTTCAATTCTTTCAAATCTGTGGATGCCATCCTATAAGCAGCAATAGAGATTGGTGTTGTACCCGACAGTATCTCAATAGCAAATTTGACTTCCCTTTCTGTTGGCAAGACAGGCAATTCTTCAGGGAACACATCTGGGAAGTCTTTTACTATGGGTATGTCACACAGATCTAGCTTAGCCTGCCTAGTATCCACCACATGTGCTAGGTAGGCTTCACAGCCTTTTCTCATCAGTTTTCTTGCAATTGTGGCTGAAATGACATTGGACAAGAAATCTGTCCTTTCCCCCACAACTGTAATCTCATTACCCTTAGGAGTTTTCAAAGAAATACTCTTCAGTTTACAATCAACCATTGCCTGATGACGTGACAACCAGTCCATTCCCAAAATCACGTCAAACTTATGGAAATGCAACTCAATCAGGTCTGCCAAGAATTTATACCCCTGAATCCTTAACGGGCAACCTTTGTACACTTTGTTCACCATTACACTGTGGCCCAATGGATTAGTAACCAGAATGTCTTGGTCACTCTCCCCTACTAATATCGTCCTTTCTACAGGTAAGTTGATGCAGATGTATGAATGAGTGGATCCTGGATCCACCAATGCATGCACAGATGTATTGTAGAGGGAGAACTTACCCCTGATGATGTCCGGGGCATCTTACTCCTCCTGAGCTCTCATGGCATAGGCTCTGGCAGGTGGTCTACCCTCAGGCCTCTCTGCTGGCTCAGATGCAGGCTTCTGTGATGGTCCCACTGCCTCAGATTTGCCAGATTTCCTACCCCTTTGTGATGCAGGAGCAGGTCTATCTACTTGTGTTAGAGCAGCTATAGTAGTTCTGCCTGGACAGTTCCTCAACTGATGCTCTGTTGACCCACACCTTAAGCAGGCACCAGTCACTCTCCAACACTCCCCCTTATGCCACTTCAGACAATGTGGACATGCAGAAGATGCTAGGGCTGGTCCACTGAACCCCGTCCCTGGAGAGCTGCCCACTGATGGTGTGGACTGACCTCTCCTAGGGGTGAACTGTGGCCTGGGCCCTTGGGTCTGACCCTGACTTTGTGGTTGACCTAAACTCAGTGTAGGTGGACCTTTGAACTTCTTTCCTGGTGTAGGAGATGAGCTAGATTGACCCGGGCCCCTCTTCTGCTGTCTCTCTCTCCTGGTCTGCTCATTTATTCTTACTTTTTCAACTTTTATTGCAGCTTCCACTAACTTGGTGAAGTCTGTGATTCCTAAGGCAGTGATCATGATCTTTATATTATTATTTAATCCCTCTTCAAATCTCTTACACCTTTTGGCTTCATTAGGGACTATCTCCCTTCTGTAGCGGCTCAGTCTGACAAATTCCTTTTCATACTCGGCCACTGTTAGCTGTCTCTGCCTCAGGTTAATGAACTCTCTTCTTCTTTCTTCCAGGTATACACTACCCACATATTTCTTCTTAAATTCTGAGAGGAAGAAGTCCCAAGTTATTACTTCTGGCTATACTTCACTGGACACCGTATCCCACCATTCATATGCATCATCTTGCAACAGAGATACAACAGTTTCTAGATTTTGTTCAGGAGTGCAGTGGAGTTGTTTTAAAACCCTTCCTGTTCTGTTCAACCAATTTTCGGCTGCAACAAAATCATCTTCTCTCTTGCTAAAGAAAGCCACTGCTCCAAATTTTCTTAGTCTTTCCAGGTGTGATTTCTGCTGTGGAGGTGGTGGTGGTGGTGGCATTACCCCAGCCATTTGTCTGAAGAATTTAGCCATTTGCTGAAACATGGCCTATGGAGGCTGAGCAGGCTCTACTGGAGCTGGCGGAGTAGGTTCTTCCCTACCCCTAGTCTCAGCTACTGCAGGTGGAGTATGACTCTCCACTTCCTCCTCAACTGCCCTCTGAGATGTGGGGTCCATATCCTAATCAAAATAACAAAGACAAACAGATCTGCATTAGTGTCACCTCAACTCTTACAAATGCAATGCATGGTATGGACTCGATCTAGGCCCAGAAACGCCTAAACCATGCTCTGATACTACTAAATGTGACACCCCTTACCCATCTACAGTGTAGCCGAGCAAGATATGCCACACAGTGCACCGGAAAACCCTATTTTAATTCAATCATTTTTATTCTTCCTAATTTATTTTTTTTGTCATAGTTATGGAGTACAATTTTTGAAAAATAATTCATTTCAGTCATTTATTGAAATCATAAATTTATTTGAGGTTCCGTAAATTTTATAGAAAATCCGGCAGAGTACCGACTAAAAATGGAGAAAACAGTTCTTCAGAACCTGTGAAAAACACTTCCAATATTTTCAATCAATCCCAAACTCCATTTCAACAACAAAATCTCAATATTTTTTTTCAACAACATTTCCATTTCTCAATCATTCATTTCTCATGGTATTCATATACAAGCAATAAATAAATACTCTTTTTTCCATTCATAAACACAATTTCCACTATTTACATTAACATCAAAATACATTACATAAGTCTCAATTATACATGAGAAAATAAAAGTTAGTTACAAAATACCAAAATGAAACCTAGTGTCCTACCAATGCACTGAAGATGGTGAGGTGACATGGACACTATGCAGAGCTATAGGAGGTTTCACCCAGTCTGTGGTCTATTGGGCTCTCGGTCAGTATCTCCAGAACCTATGCGTGGCAAAAGCAACGCGCTAAGCAATAATGCTTAGTAGTGCCAATAATAAAATAAGAAGAAATAACAGGAAGTAAATATGCAGTGCATGTTTTGATGTCTTATGCAGATAATTTTTCGATCAGTATTGGTAATCTTATTTATTTTGTATTTGTTATTTTCATAATTTCATTAAATTTATCCACTTCCATTTTTAGTTGCCCAAGTAACCTATACTGGACGACTGCAGGTCACCCGGATTAGGGCAAGCTTTTGGTCCACTTAGTTTGGTTTTATGGGCATGGTTTCTTCACCAAAGTTGTGCCATTATGTGTCTAGTTTCATGTTCATTTGGCCTTGCACCAATTGAACCTCTACAATTCAAGCAATGGCTGCCCAAACCTGCTGGACTCATGCCCAGCCCTGCAGGTCACCAAGGGTAGCCACAGCAACTTCATTTCCCACTACATAAACCACTTCATTTCTCATTCACACATAACCAAATGGTCACTAATTGACCTTTAAAACTTACTTTCACCATTACATGATCAACATCTCAATTTTGGGTCCAAACCCTAGCTCTACCATTTCAATTTTTCAAACACATACAATCAATGGATCAATTCATACTCCTAATGATGCATATACAAGTTTAAAGAATTAATTGACACTAACCTTTGTTGGAGAGTTTCCCTAGCTTAGAAAACTTCTTAATTTTTCTTTCTTTTTGCTGCCCAAAGCTTCCTCAAGGTGCTAGGTTAATTTTTTATGAAGAAGGCTAGGGTTTTGGAGTGAGATTTGGTGAGGTTGGGAGCTTGGGTGAGCTTTAATGGAATTTTCCTTTCTCTCTCTTTCTCTCCACGTTTTTGGCTGCCCCAAAGGTTGAAGAAGCAACTGATTTTTCTTTCTTTTTTTTCTGCCCATTAAGTCATTTTAAATAAGTTAATTCCATGTGTCAAAGTTTGATTGGGTGGGAGGATTTTTAATGACATCATAATGATGTCATAATTCTAATTCTTTATTTTTTCTTCCTTTTCTTGTCTGCTAAATTTCAATTTAATTTTTAGCAATATTTATTCACTTTTTATGTCATAATAATTATTTACTTAACTGGACAAGTCGGCTAAAAATCATCTCTAAAGACGAAATGACCAAAATGCCCTCCGTTTGGCTAAACAGACTAAAATTATTTGTACCGATTGAAAAATTTTTCTAAACCTTTTCTTGGCATTCTAATGCCATAGAACCCTCAATGACCCTTCTCTGGAGTCCCAAAAATTTATTTATGAATTTTTCCCCGGGTTTAAGGCTTCTAGTTGCGAGAACCGCAACTTCCCACTAGTTTACCCATCGCTAGGGCACCGGCTCATTTAACTTGGTTGTGTTTTATTTCTAAAATTTTTTCTAAATTTTTCTTATTAATATTTGAGTTAATTATGGTTCCTCACTCTAGTTCAAATATTTTTCAGGACGTTCTAACTGTCCGGACCGACACTGGTCATTGGAATAGTAGAATGTACAAAGTTGCTATAGGGAGGGTGTTATATGAAGTGAATAGAAAATTTCTGAAATTAGTATTGAGATTTTGAGATTGAGTTGAGATATGTGTGTATAAGGGAGTTTGGATTTGGAAATTATATTAGAAGTGTTTTTAAGGTTCAGAAGAACTGTTTTTCCAATTTATAGCCGGCACTCTGCCGGATTTTCTATAAAAATTTCGAAAAAATTTAGATTTAGCAAAAATTGTAAATAAATGAATTAAAAGGGATAAATTGTATTTAAAATATGAATTGGTGCTCCAGCACATTGAGTGGCATAACTTACTCGGCTACACTGTAGACGGGTAAGGGGTGTCACATTAGAAGTGGTTTGTGATGAGAAAACTTGAGTTAGATGTTGAATTATGTGTGTTGGATGTGTTAGATGGCATGGATAGCATGAAATGGACACTTTGGAAATTAGGGTTTGTGAAAAATTAGAGTTTTGCTTATGTAATGGTATATTAACATTGTAATGGTCAATAAGTGACCATTTGAATGTGTTTGAGGAGGAATTGAAGTGAGTAAGGATAATGGAGTTGAGCTTAGGCATGCTGCCCTTGGTGACCTGCAGGACTCGGTGTGAGTCCAGCAGGTTTGGGCAGCTATAATTGGAGTTGTATAGGTTCAATTGATGCAAGGCCAATTAGACATGAAATTAGACACATAATGGCACAACTTTGGTGAAGAAACTCTGCCCAGAAAAGCAAACCAAGTTGACTTAAAAATTACCCTAATTTGGGTGATCAACATGTTGCCCCTGGAAAATGACCAAATGAATAGTGTTCCTTCAAATGGTCATAACTCAGTGTAAAAAAGTTCAATTGATCTAAAATTTTACCAGCAGAAATCTGGGACATAGCCCTACAACTTTCATGAAGAAAAAAAACCAAAATTTTGACTATAACATGTCCAAAAACTGACCTGCAGTCAATGTACAAAAACTACAGAATTGATTCTGCCCAGAAAATATGGAAAATTGCAATGCAGCCAGTTATGGTTTTTAGGGCATAACTTGAGTTACAAAACTTCAAAAGGAGTGATTCAAAAAAAGAAATGTAACTAAACATAATAAGAAACAACTTTCATGAAGACAATTTTATCAAATTCCTACTGTAAAAATGACCAATGGAACAGTAAACTTAGCGCTTGAAATCTAAAAATTGTAAAGTAACCAACACTAAGCTTTGAAATGGTATTGGCAACCAATACCAACAACTTTAGAATGCAAAATGTGGTATCTTGGTGAACTTAGGTTCTATAAATTTATTTTGTATTAAAAAAGTCAATAATTTCAGTGAATAGTAATGTGAATAGTAATACAAAGACACAAAGTGTAAGAACGAAATTGGTAGAGGAAATTAAGGTATGAAATTTGGAATCCATGAAATGTTCATGGATTACTTGGAATAGAAATAGTAATTCACCTAAATGACTTAATGAACATTTAAGTTATGTGAGTATATAGTCAAGATTTGTATTCCCATTACTAGTAGGTCTAATAAAACATGAGTAATACCACTTGAATATGAAATGAAATTAACCTAGATTGATTGTTGAGTATAAATGGGATGAGGTTTACATTAGGATTTATGTTTCCATTACAAATAAGATAATGATACCTTGTATGAATTATGAATTCATATAAATATTGTAATGAATAAATGAATCACATGAAAATATGAATGGAACATTAGTTTTCTTTATGAGAGAAAGGAAGCATGTCTTGAGTACAATGGTACATGAACACCATTGTTGTGAATTGTGATCAATACGAATGATGTAAGGAATGTAAGAATATTATAATGAATGTATAAATTATGGAATTTGTCATGAAATAATGAAGTCATAAAACACAATATATTAATATTTAATGATATTATGTGCTCTTGTATAGCCTAGACATGTGTGTTAGATTGGATAGATTGGCATGCCAATAGGGTATTGTTTTAGTAGTACTGCGAAAGGCTTTATGCTTGTTTTCAGGGCTTTATGCCCTCACTCATGACTTTTACGCCCGATTATGTGTTATCATGGCTTTTTAGCCATACTGACTACATACGTGGCTGGCGTTCTGCATCCCATGGTATGATGGGTCGAGGCACCGCGGTGTCCAGTGCCAACGATCAGTTATCCAGTTTAGTCAGCCTGTCATAGGTTACCTGGATAGAAAAATTTATTGATATAAGTTAAAAATATTAGAAACTAAATAAATCAGTGAGAAAAATCCGAAAAATATTAAACTAGTATTAAGAATTTAATTATTATGAAATGATCCACAAAATATAGAAAATAATAAGAGAGTAAATGAAAGACTAACAAAATAAGCATAACGTAAGTAATTATTAGAAATGCATCCTCCATAATAATATAAACGTAAACTAAATATTTAGATTTATTTATACATTATATAAATGATTATTGTAAACTTATAATAGAAGAGATTCTAGAGACCAACATAAATGACGAAAAATATACTATATAGCAAATTTCATATGAACCCAGTAAAATTCTTGAGTATAGAAAATATGTTCCAATTATTTTTTATTTGTATACATTATTTCTTATTATATTATTGGACCACTAAGCAGCAATGCTTAGCATGATGGAATTGTTTCCTTCGAGTAGGTACTGAAGCTAAAACCCAATGGACATTTGACTGGGAATTTTGGGAGTCCAGATCTGCAGAGTGTCAAAGGTTATCACCTCCTTAGCAATGCATGTAACTAGGGACCATGTATATAACTTTATGTATTTTGTATATTATAAATATTTCATATGTTGTAATTCGTATATTATAATGTAAATTAAGAATTTGTAAGTAATATTTATGTGATGTAAATTTATAAATTGATTATTTCATGCGCAATTAAATTGTATATCATGTAAATTAATGATGATTGAAAATTTTCATGTATGAGTTGAGAATGAATGGAAATGAATATGAAATTGAATTATATAGAGGATATTTGAATTGATGAGATAGTTATGATTAGTATGGATAAGATTTTATTATGAAAATATTATTGAAATTTCAAGCAGGTAAATAATGAAATGCACCAAATAGAAATAAAATAGGGGACACTCCGCTGGTTTCTCCATAGAAAAATAATTGATATTAAATTAAACGAATTCAAAATTACTAAAATAATAAAGTAAGATAAGATAGGGTGCTCCGGTACTGAGTGTGACATGCCTCGCTTGTAACACCCCTAAGTTCGGTAGTGCATTCTGCTGCTCCAGTGACCAGTGTTGTCCGGACAGCTAGGATGCCTAGAACCACACTTCAATGAGAGTGAGGAGACATAAAATAATGAAATAAAAGAAAAGAAAGTACAAGAAAAACAAAGGAAAAATGATTGCAAAGAAATGTGATCAAGTTAAGCAGTAGGAAACCTAACGATGGGTGATCAGCTTGGGAAGTCACGGCGTGGACCGTTGATCGCCCTGGATCATGGAACCCTGGAAAACATTTTTGGGACATAAATAGACCCTTGTTGAAGAATAAATATCATTAGAAATATCAAAGAAAAATTAAATAATTAGTACAAAGAAAAGTGAGAAATCGAAAAACAGACAAAACCCAGTATCTGAAAAATCAGGAATGCCACGAACAGGGCATTATGGTCATTTGACATCCCGAAGTGTCTTTTGACCTAAATGTCCATTAAAAATAAATAGTATTACACTTAGAAAATAAAATGAAAAATTAAATTGGTGGTACCTAAAATAAATAGTGGAAATTATGGGATAAATGTGGAATAAATGAATAATTACTTTATTATATGATTAAGTGACTAAGTGGACCACTAAGGGGATTAATTAAATACATAGTGGGACATGTGTACACTTAAAATGCAGCTGAATAAGTCATCTTCCTCATTTGCATTCAAATTGCCGAATTGAAGAGTGAAGGAAACTCCATAGCCATTTTTCATGCAAGCTTTCTTAACTCTCCATTTTCAACTCCAACCTCTTAGTGTTCTTCATTAAACTTTGTCTACACATCACAAGGAAGATATTGATACTAATTTTGAGAAGTTTGATGAAGGTTTAGCAAGTTACAATTAAAGGTAAGTTTGCATTTTTGAGAATTTCTTTGTTAAAGTTTATGTTCATGTTATGGGTGTTAGTTTGGTGAAAGAAAATTTTGAGTTTGAAGGGTTATTGTTGTTTTCATTTTGGACAGCCATGAGTCACGTTTTTGATGAGATATTTGTGCATATAATTGATGAGAAATGGTGTTGATCATGATGAATTAGTAACCTAGTGAATTATTTCATGTTTATGTGGTGATTTATGCACTTGGATGGGAAATTGTAAAATGGACGGCACTTTGATGTTGAAGAATGGTTTGTGGCAGCTTGGGGACACTTGAGTAATGGTATATATTGAAGGAAATGTATGCAGAATATTAACCTAGAAGGATTGATGATATGTATGTAGATTGATCTTGTAAAGTGTGTGTAAAATTTGTAATGGTTAGGTGTGTTTGTAATAGTACTTAGAAATTGTAATTGTGAATGATATTGGTGTGTTGAGGCTGATTGGAATCTGCCCAAAATAATGTTAATGTAAAGTAGAAAGTGCTTTTGGTAATGTACCAAAACTGATTTGGTAGGGTATGGAAGTAAACTTTGCAAGGTAAATATGTGTTTTGAATGGGGTGTGAAAAGCATATTGAGGGCAGTACACATTTTAGCCTATAACCTTAAATGTGTAACCTCAATTGGTATGAGACCAATTTGAGGTGAAACTAGGCACAAAATGTGCCAACTTTCATTGAGAAACCATGCCAAAATTCTGCTTGCAAGGTGACCTAAAAAAATGACCAATTCGGATTAGGTGCAATTAGGACCTGAAAAATGACCAATTGGGCAGCAGTGAGTGTTTAGGCCATAACTCACTCAAACCAGGTCCAATTGACCTGACATTTTAACCAAGAATAGTTAAGACCCATACCTACAAGTCTTATGAAGACACCAAAGCCCAGAAATGACCATAAGCAAGTCAAACAACTTGCACAAGTTCGGGTCAAAAAACTGGCCGAACCAGAATTGACCAATTTGACCTAAAATTGACCTAAAATGGTACCATTTGACCAGCAAGAGTGTAATGACCATAACTCGGTCTACTTAACTCGGATTGACCTGAAATTTTGCACCGCGGTCCATAAGACCTAAATCTACAAGTTTGTAGTTTCGATCGAGACCCGAAAACCGAGGGAACTAGATCGTCCGGTTAGGTCAAACCAGTGTCCGGAATCCAAAGAATTTGCATTAAAATGCACTAAGCAAGGAAATGACTTTGGTAAAACGTACCAAACCTAAAACCCTATCGAGTGTGACATATTAATGACACTAAAACCTAATTTACCTAAAACGCATCGAGGGTCGGTATATTAGGTGATTAAGTGAATAATTGAGTTCAGTGCATTATTTACCAAACACCATCGATAGAGACGATTTAATTTAGCTGAAACACTTCAAATTGTGTTTCTCAGTTAACAAGGACTCAGCAAAAGGGAAAGAAATACTGAGTCAAGACCAGGAGACAAATATCAGAGGTTTGTGCACAACGGCTATTTCTTTTGAATTTTTCAATTGAAATGAATTATGGCTATTGTACATTATTATTTTAAATTGTGTTTGTGCACAATTAGTTTTCAACTGATTTTGTTCTGAATAATATTTCATATGATAAATTGTATGTTATTGTTTTAAATTGTATTTGTGCACAATATTTATTTCTTTTGAATTATTTTCAATTGAAATAAATTATGACTATTTGTATATTATCGTTTTAAATTGTGGAAATGTGTTTGATGGACACTTATTGATTGAAAAACATTGTGAATGGTTTGAAACTGTGAAAAATTGTTTGAATGATATTGATGGATACTTATTGATTGAAAAGCACTGTAAATGGTTTTTGTGAAAATTGAAGTGAATTACGAATTGTGTTGCCATTTTGTGAATGAAATTATAACTTTGGAAATTTATTGGATTCTTACGAATCATTTGAATAAAATGTTTGGAATTGTTTTGACTCACAATTGGCATGACACTGATACTATGTTCCTCCTCCATTAATGGGGTGAGTGTGATGATTCCTCCCTCTTTGACTTATCGATGCAGGGTGAGTATGATTATGTTCCTCCCTCTTTGACTTTCCAGTCTGAGGTGAGTATTGATGAGTACTCATTATATAGCTAGCTTCCTCCCTCATTGATTTCGATTATTGGGGTGAGCATGTCTTGTCGTGGTGTACAACACGGCATATATGGAAAAATTGTGTCATGGCCTAAATTGTGTTATAGATTGGCAACACTGTATTCTTCAGTTATTTGATCGAATTGTGTTATTATGTATTGTGAGATTGTGAAATTGATTTAAACTCTTATTGACATATACTGTCTATTGAATTCAACCATGATCTCACTTATTGAAAATTATTGTGATATTAACAAATGGAGTTTAAATTCTTGTTGACATTTATTGTCTTGAATTTAACTATGGTTTTAAGTATCCACTATTGATATGATTTATGAATTGTGATTTAAAATTTGTATTTGGTAAATGTTGTGCACCTTGAGACATTGTCTCGTGATAGCTTTATTCTTTATCGCAGTAGAGACAGACAGGCGGCGAGCTAGGTCGCTAGTATCGCAATGAGAGATTTTTGGGTATAGTGAGTATACCACATGTGGCATTTTGTCTTGTAATGTATATTCACTGTATGTATATTTTGTTCTTGGTTTTGAGCGATTGTAAATTTAAGTTGTACTGATAAAGTTGTAAAATAATTATGAGTTATTTGGCTTGTAAAATTGTGTTATATCTTTGTATCTTAGTCTTTGAAAATCACATGGATTTGACTTGAGAAATGTGTTGTGTTGATAAAAATGTTGGAGTTGAGATTTGAAAATATATTGAAGTGCTTTTCTGGGTTTTACAAGAACTGTTTTGTCCAAAATACAAATGGCACCTTGCCAAAATTTTCTGATATTCCAAATAAATCAAATGAGTTAGTTGTTTCACTTGATTCACCAAAGTCTTTCACACTGTAAATAGTGCTCACCATCGTAAAAGAAGTAAGAAAAGTTTTAAAATCCCTTGTAGTGTAATTAATGGATTATCGATGAAGCGGAGTTGGTAATTCATTAGGTATACTACTGGGATCATGTTATGCCTTCAGAGGGGTAGGGTGTGACATGTTTTAGTGGTATCGAGCAAAGTTTTTAAATTCTGTTTTCACTGTCATTTGAATATTCTTTCTTCACAAGTACAACCGCTCAATATCATTGTTTGATACATACAAGACATTACATTATAAATATGCACTAACGGGAGAAATCTCCTTGTGTTATTGGTTTAGGAGATCTAAAATCCTCGCATTGACTATGGAAGAGGGTGATCGTTCATCGATCAATCTATTGAGGCTCGAGGTGCAAGGATGCCCCATGCCTACATAATGTCGGTGGTTCAAGAGCACCACCGCCTGCGATCGCAGATTCTGCTCGATTCGCTCGTCAGATTTGCAATGTTCCAACAAATGGATGGTAATGTGCCTACTCAAGTCCCAATACGACACCGGTGGTACAACCACGATCTTACGCTAGACAATATGACAAATTGATGAAGTATGGGGCTCAGAGTTCAAGGGGCGATAGATCCTCTAGGCGAGAACAATGGTTAGAGAGGATGGATAGGGTATTCAAGAAAGCGCATTGCACAGAGGAGCTTAGATTTGAGTACTCGGTATCTTTGCTACGAGGGGATGCTTATGGTAGTGGAAAACCATCCCCACGATCGATAGAACTGCGGTGCTAACATGGAATGACTTCCTCGGGAATTCGGGCAAAAATATGTCCCCGATGCTTATGTAGACCGGAAGTCGCAAGAATTCCTAAGTCCAAAGCAGGCGGATCGGTGGTGAGTATGAAAGGGAATTCTCCGCCTAAGCCATTATGCAAGAAGTCTACTTTCTACCAGAGGAGAGATGTAAGAGGTTTGAAACCGGCTTGAAGCCTAGTATCAGTTACAAGTGGTGGATTCAAACATAACAACTTCTCGAACTTATTTCCCAAGCACTAGAATTAGAAAGAATTGAATCAAGCGGCTCTTGAGAAAAAGAAATCGAGAGAAGCGAGAAAAAGAGGGAAAGTCGAGAAACGAGTTCTAGTGGTCCCTCTTGGAAAGAGGAAAAACTTTGGGGATCTGACGGAGATAGTAAGAAGTCAGGTAGAGATAGATCTTTTGAATGAAACCACCTCGATCCGATCACCAACTCAACAGAAACCCGTAAATGCGTTGTCGGATCGACTTTGTGAAACTTGTGGTAAACCACATAGTGGGGTATGTTATAGAGCCGTAGGAGCATGCTTTAATTGTGGAGAGATGGTCATTTTGCTAAGGATTGTGTAAATCCAGTCGTTCGGATCATTTACTACACCAAAGGGATCAACCCAAGTTTCTACCCCAATGAGTTCACCATCGGTTAGTAGAGGCAAAGGTAGAGGTAGGGGTAGTACACCTAGAAGTCGGACTCATCGTGAATCAGCCAAAGCAGGTGATGCTTCAACGAGAGTATACGCTATCTGACAGAAAAAGAGACTTTTGACATCATTCTTTGGTACTTTCTCAATTAGCAACTGAGATATATATATGTATTTTTTGACCTGGAATTTTCATATTTTTACATTAGTGTTAGAACTATATCTTCTGTGGTTATTCGATTACTGAGGAATAAATTTTGACGCATTAGTGATTAGCCCTTAAGATAAGGATTGTGATAATAAGTGAAATTAGTTTTGAAAGAGTTTATCGGCGAAAAGTATTTTCTAACACACCATAAATTATAAAGCTAATTAGTGAGCCTACTTAATGTAAGGCAAGAGGACGTAAAAGTAAGATGCAGTAATGGAATTGCTCTTGATAAGGGCAAGGAGGTTACTGTTAGAAATTGCTAATGGATATTGTAATCAGAATAAGATTCGAATATCAGTGAATTCAAAAAGAATAAAAGATAACAAAGTTTGATCTATTGGGATGTATCGTAGTAACTATGCAATGTTCTTGATGTTTATACTGTAAGCTGCAGATTACAGTACTAACTTGAGATTATTGTGTAGAGCTACGTACTAACCGATAGTACACCTAGATGAGAATAGTTGCCAACGGCATCTGTTTTGGCATAGTTATGCCAGGACAGAATTTAATTGTTAGAAATAAGTTTGAAAATCCTACTTAGGGATCTAAAACTCAAAAGTTAAAATATCGAAAGGTTATAGTTCAGTACAAAAGGAAGTAAGTTATAGAACATTGACAGATAAAAGAGTTATGGTAGTTGAGACTTTATCAGTTTATTCATATGTAACAAAGAAATATTCCGAATGTGAGGAAGACTATGGACTAGAATGGTCAGAGGACCAATGCCTGATGAATGATTCTAATATGACCTCAAGGGTCATTCAAGAAGGAACGTAAGTTGAAATATTAGACAACATAATAGTAAGAGGAGATTGGTGTTATCCAAACAAAGTAAACATTGTATTAGATTGTTAAAAGTCTTACGATCATATAGAAAGGAGAAAATAAACGTATGACTATTGTAAGATGATTACTGGGTAAAATTTCGTGGACGAAATTTATTTAAGGGGGGGAGAATTGTAACACCCCTAAGTTCGGTAGTGCATTCTGCTGCTCCAGTGACCAGTGTTGTCCGGACAGCTAGGATGCCTAGAACCACACTTCAATGAGAGTGAGGAGACATAAAATAATGAAATAAAAGAAAAGAAAGTACAAGAAAAACAAAGGAAAAATGATTGCAAAGAAATGTGATCAAGTTAAGCAGTAGGAAACCTAACGATGGGTGGCCTTTGGGAAGTCACGGCGTGGACCGTTGGTAGCCTCGATCGGGGAACCCTGGAAAACATTTTTGGGACATAAATAGACCCTTGTTGAAGAATAAAGATCATTAGAAATATCAAAGAAAAATTAAATAATTAGTACAAAGAAAAGTGAGACATCGAAAAACAGACAAAACCCAGTATCTGAAAAATCAGGAATGCCACGAGCAGGGCATTATGGTCATTTGACATCGAAGTGTCTTTTGACCTAAATGTCCATTAAAAATAAATAGTATTACACTTAGAAAATAAAATGAAAAATTAAATTGGTGGTACCTAAAATAAATAGTGGAAATTATGGGATAAATGTGGAATAAATGAATAATTACTTTATTATATGATTAAGTGACTAAGTGGACCACTAAGCGGATTAATTAAATACATAGTGGGACATGTGTACACTTAAAATGCAGCTGAATAAGTCATCTTCCTCATTTGCATTCAAATTGCCGAATTGAAGAGTGAAGGAAACTCCATAGCCATTTTTCATGCAAGCTTTCTTAACTCTCCATTTTCAACTCCAACCTCTTAGTGTTCTTCATTAAACTTTGTCTACACATCACAAGGAAGATATTGATACTAATTTTGAGAAGTTTGATGAAGGTTTAGCAAGTTACAATTAAAGGTAAGTTTGCATTTTTGAGAATTTCTTTGTTAAAGTTTATGTTCATGTTATGGGTGTTAGTTTGGTGAAAGAAAATTTTGAGTTTGAAGGGTTATTGTTGTTTTCATTTTGGACAGCCATGAGTCACGTTTTTGATGAGATATTTGTGCATATAATTGATGAGAAATGGTGTTGATCATGATGAATTAGTAACCTAGTGAATTATTTCATGTTTATGTGGTGATTTATGCACTTGGATGGGAAATTGTAAAATGGACGGCACTTTGATGTTGAAGAATGGTTTGTGGCAGCTTGGGGACACTTGAGTAATGGTATATATTGAAGGAAATGTATGCAGAATATTAACCTAGAA
Source organism: Hevea brasiliensis (assembly GCF_030052815.1). Classification (NCBI taxonomy): domain Eukaryota; kingdom Viridiplantae; phylum Streptophyta; class Magnoliopsida; order Malpighiales; family Euphorbiaceae; genus Hevea; species Hevea brasiliensis. The sequence continues at coordinate 68,651,010 of NC_079493.1, read as the reverse complement.
GGATTGATGATATGTATGTAGATTGATCTTGTAAAGTGTGTGTAAAATTTGTAATGGTTAGGTGTGTTTGTAATAGTACTTAGAAATTGTAATTGTGAATGATATTGGTGTGTTGAGGCTGATTGGAATCTGCCCAAAATAATGTTAATGTAAAGTAGAAAGTGCTTTTGGTAATGTACCAAAACTGATTTGGTAGGGTATGGAAGTAAACTTTGCAAGGTAAATATGTGTTTTGAATGGGGTGTGAAAAGCATATTGAGGGCAGTACACATTTTAGCCTATAACCTTAAATGTGTAACCTCAATTGGTATGAGACCAATTTGAGGTGAAACTAGGCACAAAATGTGCCAACTTTCATTGAGAAACCATGCCAAAATTCTGCTTGCAAGGTGACCTAAAAAAATGACCAATTCGGATTAGGTGCAATTAGGACCTGAAAAATGACCAATTGGGCAGCAGTGAGTGTTTAGGCCATAACTCACTCAAACCAGGTCCAATTGACCTGAAATTTTAACCAAGAATAGTTAAGACCCATACCTACAATTCTTATGAAGACACCAAAGCCCAGAAATGACCATAAGCAAGTCAAACAACTTGCACAAGTTCGGGTCAAAAAACTGGCCGAACCAGAATTGACCAATTTGACCTAAAATTGACCTAAAATGGTACCATTTGACCAGCAAGAGTGTAATGACCATAACTCGGTCTACTTAACTCGGATTGACCTGAAATTTTGCACCGCGGTCCATAAGACCTAAATCTACAAGTTTGTAGTTTCGATCGAGACCCGAAAACCGAGGGAACTAGATCGTCCGGTTAGGTCAAACCAGTGTCCCGGAATCCAGCAATTTGCATTAAAATGCACTAAGCAAGGAAATGACTTTGGTAAAACGTACCAAACCTAAAACCCTATCGAGTGTGACATATTAATGACACTAAAACCTAATTTACCTAAAACGCATCGAGGGTCGGTATATTAGGTGATTAAGTGAATAATTGAGTTCAGTGCATTATTTACCAAACACCATCGATAGAGACAGTTTAATTTAGCACTGAAACACTTCAAATTGTGTTTCTCAGTTAACAAGGACTCAGCAAAAGGGAAAGAAATACTGAGTCAAGACCAGGAGACAAATATCAGAGGTTTGTGCACAACGGCTATTTCTTTTGAATTTTTCAATTGAAATGAATTATGGCTATTGTACATTATTATTTTAAATTGTGTTTGTGCACAATTAGTTTTCAACTGATTTTGTTCTGAATAATATTTCATATGATAAATTGTATGTTATTGTTTTAAATTGTATTTGTGCACAATATTTATTTCTTTTGAATTATTTTCAATTGAAATAAATTATGACTATTTGTATATTATCGTTTTAAATTGTGGAAATGTGTTTGATGGACACTTATTGATTGAAAAACATTGTGAATGGTTTGAAACTGTGAAAAATTGTTTGAATGATATTGATGGATACTTATTGATTGAAAAGCACTGTAAATGGTTTTTGTGAAAATTGAAGTGAATTACGAATTGTGTTGCCATTTTGTGAATGAAATTATAACTTTGGAAATTTATTGGATTCTTACGAATCATTTGAATAAAATGTTTGGAATTGTTTTGACTCACAATTGGCATGACACTGATACTATGTTCCTCCTCCATTAATGGGGTGAGTGTGATGATTCCTCCCTCTTTGACTTATCAGTCTGGGGTGAGTATGATTATGTTCCTCCCTCTTTGACTTTCCAGTCTGAGGTGAGTATTGATGAGTACTCATTATATAGCTAGCTTCCTCCCTCATTGATTTCGATTATTGGGGTGAGCATGTCTTGTCGTGGTGTACAACACGGCATATATGGAAAAATTGTGTCATGGCCTAAATTGTGTTATAGATTGGCAACACTGTATTCTTCAGTTATTTGATCGAATTGTGTTATTATGTATTGTGAGATTGTGAAATTGATTTAAACTCTTATTGACATATACTGTCTATTGAATTCAACCATGATCTGACTTATTGAAAATTATTGTGATATTAACAAATGGAGTTTAAATTCTTGTTGACATTTATTGTCTTGAATTTAACTATGGTTTTAAGTATCCACTATTGATATGATTTATGAATTGTGATTTAAAATTTGTATTTGGTAAATGTTGTGCACCACTGAGACATTGTCTCAAATGATAGCTTTATTCTTTGTCGCAGTAGAGAGACAGAGCAGGCGGCAGCTAAGTCGCTAGTATCGAGAGATTTTGGGTGGGTATAGTGAGTATACCACATGTGGCATTTTCTTGTAATGTATATTCACTGTATGTATATTTTGTTCTTGGTTTTGGCGATTGTAAATTTAAGTTGTCTGATAAAGTTGTAAAATAATTATGAGTTATTTGGCTTGTAAAAATTGTGTTATATCTTTGTATCTTAGTCTTTGAAAATCACTGTGGATTTGACTTGAGAAATGTGTTGTGTTGATAAAAATGTTGGAGTTGAGATTTGAAAATATATTGAAGTGCTTTTTACAGGTTTTCTGAAGAACTGTTTTGTCCAAAATACAAATGGCACCTTGCCAAAATTTTTACAGATATTCCAAATAAATCAAATGAGTTAGTTGTTTCACTTCAGTTCACCAAAGTCTTTCACACCTGTAAATAGTGCTCACCACTGTAAAAGAAGTAAGAAAAGTTTTTAAAATCCCTTGTAGTGTAATTAATGGATTATCAGTAGACGGAGTTGGTAATTCATTAGGTATACTACGGGATCATGTTATGCCTTACAGAGGGGTAGGGTGTGACATCGCTCGGCTACAATATAGACGGGTGAGGGGTGTTACACTTATACATGATAAGTCGGTCGAGCCAGTGACATTTATGAAAAGCACTTAGAGTTTACTCTTGTCAATGTATTGTCATAAATCATATCAGTGGATATAATCTTTAGACCTGAGATAGCATAGTTATCTTGTATATAGAGAGTTTGAGTTTCATACTGCTTTCATACTTGTACTGTGTATGAGTATATGGGCATGTGTTGGCTCCTACTAGTTATATATGGAGGTAGGTGTTGATCAAGATGGAATCTGTTACCCTCAGTAAATAGGAATAAAATCCTATATTCATTTAATTGTTCTTGATGTTTCAAATTCCTAGCCAGGACAGATAGATTTAATCAGAAAAGAGTTTCTGATGAGAAAATCTTTTTAATCAAGAACTGGAATTAAAAGAGAACATAATTTTCATAGCAAATGTGGTTTGACATAAACCATGACTCTAGCTCGAATTGGGATTTTGTAACGGAGAGATTCTACTGCATGGTAACATATGATTATAGGTTCATTTAAGGTAAATCTTATTACTGATTGGGTGGCTATGGCATCCTATGCTAAGTGTTAACCATAGTCTATGAGCTGCATAAAATGATTTAGAGAAATCATTTATGGTAAGAAAGAGTTCTGATGATATTAAGAGTTGATATCATGTTTTATTGTTAATTAGTGATGAGCCTAGTAAGTCACACACATACACAAGTAATCACCAAATTAAATATGATTTAATTAATTAATTAAAGAGTTTAATTGATTAATTAAATAGGTTTAGTTTGTAATTAGATTACAAAGTCCCTAGCATGGCGTGAAACCAAATCTATGTTATTGGATGCATAGTATAAGTTAAATTTATATTTAAAGTATTTAAATATGAATTTAATTAATGAGAAATTAATTAATAGAGATTAATTAATTAATTTATATTTGATATAAATTGATTAGAAGAAGAGAAATAATTATTTTGGGTTGAAAACTAAAAATTAAGACACAGGGGTATTTTTATCATTTCACATGGTGACATGTGGCACCATGAGATGGTGACACATGGCACCATACATAAGCTTGCCATATGTCTTTTAATCATGTAAGATGATCAAAGTCAAGATTAAATATAGGTTTGACACTTGGCACAATGTGATTGGGTCAATTAAACCTAGAGCCAATCAGAAGGTGACATGTGGCAAGGGTTTTAAGTGGTGACCTAGCTATATAAGTGTAAGGATGAAAGAACAAAAATATAAGCTGCTGTATTCTCTTGGTGCCACCACCCTTGGATGCCTCTCCCTCTCTTCTTCTTTATTTCTCATCAATTCAAAGAGATTAGCCAACAATCTCCTGAATTAAAGATACTAGAAATCGTTTCTAGTGTCCTGTTTACATCTGTAATCTCTTAAAAGGCAAAACTTGATTTTCTAATTGATTAGAAAAGCTTTAGAAGCTGTTTAAGGAGCTGCCATTGGTGATCATAGTGTGGACAAGCTAGAGGGACAACATTTGGTGTCCTAGGCACATCCCAAAGGTGCCAAACACACTGCAGTGCATCAAAAAGGTTAGTGCACTTGTTTTTGACCTAATCTAAGGTTTAATGAATTAATCTATTAATTCTAAAATCTTAAATGGAAAATGTAGATCCAAAAAATATATTAAAAAAGTTTTAATATTTTATTTATCATTGAAATCAAATAGATAAAAATGAATATTGCATGATGCATGTGACCCTAGATGAAAAATTTTTGGATTCAATGATCTAAACTTGTGTTTTTCATGCTTCCGCTCCTTCAATTGGTATCAGAGCCACTATATTTGCTATTTAGATTGCTTAATATATGATTTAATTGTGTGATTTGATCATGAGATGATTATTCATTACTTGTTCAAAAAGCAAAGGTGGCGGCATGTGCTTGATCACCATCAATGGTGCGCATCAATAGTCTCCAAAGTGGTGCGCATGGTTTGGCCTTGGAATCTACAATTGTTACATGATCTAAGGTTCATCCTATGACTAATTAAAATGTTTAATTAGGTGTTTTAATCACACAATTAAATTTTGATTCAGATCTGAATTTTTAAAGTTGTTTGAATGTGATTCAAATCTGAATTTTAAACGTTGTTTGAATGTGATTCAAATCTGAATTTTTAAAGTTGTTTGAATGTGATTCAAATCTGAATTTTTTAAATTTGTTTGAATATGATTCAAATCTGAATTTTTAAATTTGTTTGAATTATATTCAAATCTGGATTTTTAAGTTGAATATGAGATATTCAATTTAATTTAAGTATGTATGTTTTATTTAATTGTTAAATAGTGATATGCATGATAAATGATCATGGACTATAAAAGACTAATGTGATTGAATTTATTTCTTTTATGTTTCTTTGGGTTGTAAATTAATTAATTTATTTTAATTTATTTTGGGCTTGTATTATAAAGGTTGTAATATTTTTGAGTTGTAATTTCATTTATTTAGTTCTTGTAAATTCACCTTGGTATACCAAGGATTACTATGTAATTGGATTGCAAGAAGATCAAGGAGGTCAAGAGCATTGGTGGGACCAGTGGGAAGAATTCAAGATCAAGTGTTGATTATGTATTCCTTCAGCAACTCTTGTAAAATGAATGAATGAAATGCACCTAGGAATGCCTTGATTCAATTCTTGGTGGCTCAGAATTGAATCTTTTAGAAAAGTCCATGATCATACCATATTTATTTATTATCCATGAATGCATGAGATGTATGGGAATATATGCAAGTATATGATATATGCATGCTAATTGGATAATGTGCAAAGTGAGACCTTAATAGTAATTAGGACGACCACAAAATCTTCCAAACAAATGATTAAGTTGGAAATGGTAAAATTAAAGTAATTATAACATGGGCTCTCCATTGAGGCAATTATTTTAAAAAATTTTAAATACTTGCATAAGTTTCAATTAATTTAAAAGATTTTCTTAAGAATAATTATTAAGCATGAGATGTTGTAAATATGTAAATGGTTTGGTGGCCAATATTGGATGTACCTAAGGACATTAAAATTATTTGCATAATTACTAGCTCAATGGGATCAACTAAACTAATGCAAGATAAGTCAATAGTGGATGTACCTGAGACTTTGAGCATTAGGAGCTAGGTAAAGGATTGAACCTCACATGAGATGTGATAGGCAAGGAGTTGCTCATTTATAGTTTATTGTAATTCCAATAATGGATGTACTTGAGGATGATCAATAGAATTATAAAAATTCAATCACCCACTAGAAATCCATCCAACTAGGATTTTCGCTTTCTACTTTGGAAGTGTATGATTCGCTAAGTTAGTGAGATGACCAATTTAATTAAAAGATCATAATCATTTTGATTAAATACATGATATAATTATTAATTAATTTGATTATTTTCTATAGTTAATTTTCTGATAATAATGAGCACAAAACAACCACCACCATCCAATATACTTGCACGCATACTTGATTGCAATAAGTTAACAGGACCTAATCTATCTGATTGGCTAAGAAATTTGAAACTTGTCTTAAACCTTGAACATATAGGATATGTTCTAGACTCTAATGTTCCTGGTCCCTTACCTCTAGAGGCCATACAAGAGGAACATGAAACTTTGGACAAGTGGAAGGAGCATGATATGAGAGCTAAGTGTTACATGCTTGCTTCCATGAGTAATGAGTTACAGAAGCAGCATGAGAACATGTAGAATGCGAGTGAGATCCTCCTTACCTATAAGAGTTGTATGGTGAGCATAGCCGGAAGGCTAGGCATGAGATATCTAGACAGCTATTCCACATGAGGATGTCTGAGGGACAGAATGTTGGGGATCATATCCACAAGATGATTCGGCTGATTGAGCAGCTGGAACATCTTGACTTTAACATGGATTTCCAACTGCAGACGGATTTGATCCTTCACTCCCTTCCTGAGTTATTTGGGAATTTTGTGACAAATTTCCATATGACTAAATAGGAATGCACCTTGGCTGGTTTACTCAACATGCTAGTTATTGCCCAAAAGAATATGCTGGGCAATAAAGGAAAAGAGATAGCTTTGATTGCTTCTTCTTCTGCTGGAAAGTCCAACAAGAAGAAGGGCAATAAGAAAAAAAAACCTCAGATTCCTGGTCCTTCCAGGAAAATAGCTAAATAGAAAGGGAAGACTAAAGCTGATGAAGGCAAAGGAAAGTGTTTACACTGCCAGCAAGATGGGCACTGGAAAGGGAACTGCCCAGAGTATAGCAATCTAAAAGAATGCAATGCCATGGTGAAAATCAACTCAAGTTCAAAATATATTTGGCACTTAAGGTTAGGTCATGTTGCAGAAGATAGGATTGTAAAACTAGAGAAAATGGGAATTCTATCCTCATTGGATTCTGAACCTACTCTAACCTGTGAATCCTGTCTTTAGGGCAAAATGACTAGATCACCCTTTATTGGACACGGGTTAAGAGCTGAAAATATTTTGGAGCTAATACATAGTGATATATGTGGTCCATTTAAAGAAATGGCTAAAGGTGGTTTTCATTACTTTATTACCTTTACAGCTATTCTGCATGAGGATGTCTGAGAGACAGATGGAGCAGAAGCATGAAAGACATAAGTTTATAACATTAAATTCAAAAAATTTTTCACCTAGGGTCACATGCATCATGCAAGATTCATTTTTACCTATTTGATTTCAATGATAAAAAACATATTAAAACTCTTTTAATATGTTTTCTGGATCTATATTTTCCATTTAAGATTTTAGAATTAATCAGATTAATTCATTAGAACTCTAGATTAAATCAAGAACAAGTGCATTAACCTTTTGATGCACTGCAGTGTGTTTGGCACCTTAGGGATGTGCCTTAGGACACCAGGTGTTGTCCCTCTAGCTTGTCCACACTAAGATCACCAATGGCAGCCCTTGAACAACCTCTAAAGCTTTCCCAATCAATTAGAAAATCAAGTTTTTCCTTTTGAGAGATTACAGATGTAAACAAGACACTAGAAACGATTTCTAGTATTTTTAATTCAAGAGATTGTTATCTAATCTCTTTGAATTGATGAGAGATGAAGAAGAAGAGAAGGAGAGGCAGCCAAGGGTAGCGGCACCAAAGAGAGAACAACAGCTTGTTTTTTTGTTGTTCTTTCATCTTTACACTTATATAGCTAGGTCACCACTTAAAACCCTTGCCACATGTCACCTTTTGATTAGCTCTAGGTTTAATTGACCCAATCACATTGTGCCAAGTGTCAAACCTATATTTAATCTTGACTTCGATCATCTTACATGATTAAAAGACATATGGCAAGCTTATGTGTAGTGCCATGTGTCACCATCTCATGGTGCCACATGTCACCCTATGAAATGACCAAAATACCCCTGTGTCTTAATTTTGAGTTCTCAACCCAAAATAATTATTTCTCTTCTTCTAACCAATTTATATCAAATATAAATTAATTAATTAGTATTTATTAATTAATTTCTCATTAATTAAATTCATATTTAAAAACTTTAAATATAAATTTAACTTATACTATACATCCAATAACCTAGATTTGGTTTCAAGCCATGCTAGGGATTTTGTAATCTAATGGCAAACCAAACCAATTTAATTAATCAATTAAACTCTTTAATTAAATAATTAAATCATATTTAATTAATTAAATCATATTTAATTAATTAAATCATATTTAATTTGGTAATTACTTATGTATGTGTGTGACTTACTAGGCTCATCACTAATTGGCAATGAGATATGATATTAACTCTTAATATCATCAGAACTCTTTCTTACCATAAATGATTTCTCCAAATCATTTTTTGCACCTCATAGACCATGGTTAACACCTAGCATAGCATGCCATGGCCACCCAATTAGTAATAAGGTTTACCTTAAATGAACCTATAATCATATTTTACCATGCACTAGAATCTCTCTGTTACAAAATCCCAATTCAAGTTGGAGTCATAGTTTATGTCAAACCCCATTTGCTATGAATATTATGTTCTCTTTTAATTCCAGTTCTTGATTAAAAACATTTTCTCATCAGAAACTCTTTTCTGAATAAATCTATCTATCCTGAAAACATCAAGAACAATTAAATGAACATAGAATTTTATTCCTATTTACTTAGAGGAATAGATTCCATCTTGATCAACACCTACCTCCATATATAACTAGTAGGAGCCAACACATGCCCATACACCAATACACAGTACAAGTATGAAAGCAGCATCAAACTCAAACCACCTATATACAAGATAATTATGCTATCTCAAGTTTAAAGATTATATGCACTAATAGGATTTATGACAATACATTAACAAGAGTAAACTCCATGTGCTTGTCATAAATGTCACTGGTTCGGCCTACTTATCATGTATAAGTGTCTATCATGTTTGTTATATGGCATGAGACTCACCGTTCCATCTTATTTACATCTCATATAAATAACTTGGGAACAAATATTATTACAATCTTTCTAGATAAGTCATGTCCTTATTGTGAAGTATCCTCGATTGTGAACCAATTTATGATACTTTGTGCTAGAAATATTTTCACTCATATTCTTAACAACTTAAGAATAGAATTTCTAACAAAATATCAATGGACCTTTTCTATTATACATAAATATGTTATGTAAATGGAAAAGTGAAAATGCCTTTTATTAATAAAATATGTACAAGATACATACTAAATGATATGCTCTAGGGCATACTACTAACTGTGACACCCCTTACCCGACTACAGTGTAGCAGAGCAAGTTATGCCACTCAGTGTGCCGAGCACTCTATTTTTATCTTAATTAATTTTTTTATCATAATTTTGAATATAACTTGTGAAATATAATTCATTTTAAGCCATTTATCAAAATTATTATTTCTTTGAGGTTCCGAAAATTTTAAAGAAAATCCGGTAGAATACCGGCTAAAAATGGAGAAAACAGTTCTTCGGAACCTGTGAAAAACACTTCCTATATTCATTTTCCATCATCTCAACTCCATTTATCAAATTCTCAACAATGTTCAATCTCAGTTCTCATTCATCCATCTCATATGATACCATGCATAATTCATATATAAACATTCACTTTTCCATTTACAACCACACTTTTCATTATTTACATGAATATCAAAATACGTTACATAAGTTTCAAATATATATGAGAAAATAAAATCAATTACAAAATACCAAAATGACATCTAGCGTCCTACCAATGCACTGCAGACAGTGAGGTGACACAGACACTATGCAGAACTGTGAACTGCCTTTACCGAACTGTGGTCTATCGGGCCCTCTGTCCAATCTTCGCACTCACGCGTAAAAGCGACGCGCTAAGCATAAAGCTTAGTGGTGCAAATAATAAAATAGAAAGAAATAATATGCAAATAAAAATCATAATTTCTTAGCCATTGTGTTCATAAGAACTGAATAATTACCAACTTAATGTTTAGTCGAGGGCTAATTACGTTTTATGATATTAACTTCTTCATGCATTTTGTTTATTTATTTTCTTCCTGATCTTGAGTTTCTTTGTATTCTATCGTAATCATTCCTGATATTTGATTTTCATATTTTCTTTAACAATCAGTTCGATTCTGATTATACTTTTCCATGCCCAAGTAACCTATCTTTGAACGATCGGATCGATAACGGGTCGTTGGCACCGACAACGCGTGCCTCGGGCCGTCATACCATGGGACGCAGAACGTCAACCACGTATGCAGTCAGTATGGCTAAAAAGCCATGATATCACATAATCGGCATAAAAGCCATGAATACGGGCATAAAAGCCATGGATACGGGCATAAAGCCATGAATACAGGCATAAAAGCCTTTCCTTTCGCAGTACTGCTAAAACAATACCCTATTGGCATGCCAAACTATCCAAACCAATCACATTAGGCCTACTAGGGCATTTTGCATTTTTAAGTCTTACAATTTTTGAATTTCAAGTTTTCATGTCACTATTCATTTCATTAGTCAACTAAAATGTTGACTTTTGCATAAACAATAGGTACATTGGTTTTAATACTCCCAACATACCACATTTTGTATTCAAAACTTGTTAGTTTTGGTCACTTTCTCAAAGTTTAGGTCATTTTGGCAAAATTGCTAATTTTTTTGGTTTTGGTGTCACTATTCACCTCATTGGTCAACAAAAATGTTGACTTTTAGAATAACAATGTGTACATTGACTTTGGCACTCCCAACATACCACATTTGGTGTTTAAAACTTGTTGGCATTAAGTGTTAATACCATTTCCAAGCATTAAACCAAAGGAGCAGATTTTTCAGTTTTGGTGAGTCAACTTCACTGTTCCATTGGACACTGTTACTGTTGGAATTTGAAGAAATGTAAAACATGAAAGTTGTTCCTTATTTTGTCTAGTTGAATTTCTTTTTTTGAATCACTCCATTTGGAGTTTTGTAGCTCCAGATATGGCTCAAAAACCCAAGCTGTCCGGATATGCATTCTGCAGAAATTTACCATATCTGCAGTGCATGAACAGTAACTTGAGTCACTTGGTTGAATGGGTTCTGGCCATAATTTGGGGTAGGTTCCTTCATGAAAGTTGTTTGTCTATGTCTTAGCTTGTTGCTGTAAAAATTTCAGGCCAATTGACCAAATCTACAGTGAGTTATGGGCAAATGAACAGTTACTGTTCATTTGATCAATTCTGCAGAGGCAGTTTCAGGGTATCCGGATTGGGGCCAAGTTTTGGTCCTCTTGCTTTGGTCTTTTGGGCATGGTTTCTTGAGCAAAAATGTGCCATTATAAGCCTAGTTTCATGTTCAATTGGCCAAACACCAATTAGACTAGCACAGCCCAAGTTATGGCAGTGCAAGGGGACTGAATTTTCAGTCCCTATGTTGCTGTCCTAGGGCAGTTTGCAACCTCACTTTGCAATCTCATTTTTCAGTCCATTTGTTGGTCAATCTACCTAAAATGGTCACTAATTGACCATTAAAATGTTCTCTAATCAATTCATAATCCAAGTCCACACTTTACTCCCAAAACCCTAGCTCAAATTCAAGATTTTGTACAAGTTACCCTAGTTGACTAACTAACTCATTTCCTTATGTTTATATACTTTATTCATGATTTCTAATTCATTCCAAGTCCATTCAAAAACACTCAATCCTATTTCTCCCTAGGGTAGCCAAAATTTATGGAGTACATATACATAAATTTCATCCACTTAATTTACAAATTCTTGCTAAATTCAAGTTCCTATGCATGAAATTAAAGAGTTTTTGATATATAGTGCACTAACCTCTTGTAGCTTAAATCCAAGCCAACCCAAAACTTCAATTTCTTCTCCTCTTTTAGCTCCCAAAATATTAAGCAAGGTTCTAGGGTAAAATTTAGTGTTGGGAACTCAAGGAAATATGGTGGGAGTTTAGGGTTTCATGAGCTTGCCAAGCTCATCAATGGAGGGAGATGGGAAGAGTCACGTTTTGGGGAAGAAGAAGAAGAAGAATGGCTGCTGAAATTTGTGTTATTTTGGTCTTCATTTATGTCTTTTAATAGTTTAGTCAAATGGTAGCTTATTTGTGATTGGTCACAATTTGTAAATGACATCATCAAGATGTCATAATTGAGCTTTTTCTTCATTTTCTTTCCTTTCCTCCACTAATCATTTTCAATTTGATTTCTAGTAATGTTTATTCATATTTTATGTTATATTAATTATTTACTCAACTGGACAAGTCGGCCAAAAATCACCTCGGAAAGCGAAATGACCAAAATGCCCTCCGTTTGGCTTAACGGGTCAAAATTGGCTGTACCGATTGAAAAATTTTTCTAAATATTTTCTTGGCATTCTAATGCCATAGGAACCTCAATAACCCTTCTCTGGAGTCCCAAAAATTATTTTATGATTTTTCCCCCGGGTCTAGGGCTCCTCGTTGCGAGAACCGCAACTTACCTCTGATTACCCATCCCTTGGGCACCGGCTCATTTGACTTGGTTGTATTTTATTTCTAAAATTTTTCCTAAATTTTTCTTATTAATATTTGAGTTAATTATGGTCCCCCACTTTAATTTAAATATTTTTCCGGACGTTCTAGCTGTCCGGACTGACACCGGTCACCGGAACAGTAGACTGTACGGAGTTGCTACCGGGAGGATGTTACACTAACAATCTCCCACTAGCACTAGGGCCATTCATTACAATATCTTAGACCCATCTTCTCAAGATTTCGGTCTAGCTGAGTTTGTGACATAGGCTTAGTGAATGGATCAGTTAGATTTTTAGCTGATGCTATTTTTTGCATGGCTATATCGCCTCGCCCAACTATTTCTCTGATAATGTGGTAGCGCCTTTCTATGTGTTTGGATTTCTAGCGAGACTGGGGTTCCTTAGCCTGTATGACTGCTCCATTATTGTCACAGTGAAGTGGAACTGCTGACTCGATGTAACACCCCTAAGTTCGGTAGTGCGTTCTACTGTTCCGGTGACCAGTGTTGCCCGGACAGCTAGGATGCCTAGAACTACACTTTGATATAAGTAAGGAGACATAAAATAATGAAATACAAGAAAAGAGAATACAAGAAAAACAAAAGAAAAATAATAGCAAAGAAATATAACCAAGTTAAGCGAGCCGAGAACCCTAGCGATGGGTGACCACACCGGGAAGTCACGGCGTGGACCATTGACTAGCCCTGGACCGCAGGGAACCCTGAAAAATATTTTTAGGGCTTAAATAGACACTTGTTTCTCATGCCCTGGAGTTAGAAAGAATTGAATCTGAAGCAGATCCTGAGAAAAAGAAATTAGAAAAGACAAAGAAAGAGGGAAAATCTGTAGAACAGAGTCCCAGTGGTCCTACTGGAAAGAGGAAGAACCATGGGGGACACAGCAGAGGTGGCAAGAAGTCTGATAGGGGAAGATATTCAGGACAAAAACCTCCTCTATCTAGTCAGTAGAGTACCAGAGGTTCCTATCCTCCCCACCAATGTGAAACTTGTGGAAGAAATCATGGTGGGATATGCTGTAAGGTTATTAGAGCCTGTTATAACTGTGGAGGCCGAGACATCTGATGTTGTGGCTGGTACCTTCTCAACTTTTAATCAGAATGTGTTTGTGTTATTTGATCCGGGTTCTACCCATTCTTATGTGAGTGCTAGAATCATTGATTGCATTGCTGTTCCATGTACAAAAATGGACTTTGAGGTGCTAGTAACAAGTCCATTAGGACAGGAGGTCAGGGTTAATAAAATGTATAGGGATTGTCCTTTGGTGATCCAAGGACACACTTTTCTGTCTAATTTGATTGAAATGCCCTTCAGAGATTATGACATTATCTTGGGCATGGATTGGTTAGCCAGGCATCATGCGATGATTGACTGTAAACTGAAGACAGTCACTTTTGGTCTTCCTGAGTATGGTGATGTAGTAATACATGGGGAGAGGCAGTTATTGCCATCAAACATCATTTTGGCTGCACTAGCCAGAAAAATGATCAGAAAGGGGTGTGAGGCGTACTTGGCACATGTGATAGACACCCAAATGGATAGTCCAGCTCTGAAGGACATCCCCACTGTATGTGACTTTCCAGATGTATTTCCTGATGAATTGCCAGGATTACCTCCGGAAAGAGAAGTGCAGTTTGAAATTAATGTTCTGCCTGGTGTGGATCCAATCTCCATAACACCATACAGAATGGCACCAGCAAAGTTGAAGGAGTTGAAGATATAGTTGCAAGAACTACTTGAAAAGGGCTTCATCCGCCCTAGTGTGTCACCTTGGGGAGCACCAGTGTTGTTTGTTAAGAAGAAAGATGGTACTCTCCGCTTATGTATAGATTACCGGCAGTTGAATAAGGTGACAATAAAGAACAGATATCCACTGCCTCGCATCGATGATCTGTTTGATCAGTTGAAGGGTGCAACTATATTCTCCAAAATTGATTTACGATCTGGTTATTATCAGTTGAAGGTGCAAGAGCAGAGTATTCCAAAAACTACTTTCAGAACTCGGTATGGCCACTATGAGTTTCTAGTAATGCCATTCAGGTTAACAAATGCTCCAGCTGCTTTTATGGATCTGATGAATACTATCTTCAGACCATATCTTGATCAATTTGTGGTGTTGTTTATTGATGACATTTTGATATGTTTGAGGAATGCAGAGGAGCATGACAGACATCTGCGGATTGTACTGCAGACCTTAAGGGAGAAACAGCTATACGTCAAATTGTCGAAATGTGAATTTTAGCTGAAAGAAATCTCCTTTTTGGGACATGTTGTGTCAGCTGAAGGGATCAAGGTAGATTCCAGTAAGGTAGAAGCTATCCTTAATTGGAAGCCGCCCAGGAAATCACAGAAATTCACAGTTTTCTGGATTTATCTGGATATTACCGTCGGTTTGTGAAAGGGTTTTCTATGTTATCTTCTCCACTGACCAAGCTACTTCGAAGAGATGTAAAATTTCAGTGGACTGAAAAATGCCAGCAGAGTTTTGATGAGTTGAAGAGATGTTTAACTGAAGCTCCATTCCTTACTTTACCTACTCCGGGTAAAGAATACACAGTTTATAGTGATGCTTCTCACAATGGGTTAGGTTGTGTACTGATGCAAGATCGGAATGTCATTGCTTATGAATCACGCCAGTTGAAACCACATGAGAGGAACTACCCAACACATGATTTGGAGCTAGCAGCTATTGTTTTTGCTCTTAAGATCTGGAGACACTATTTTTATGGAGAGAAATGCTACATTGACACAAATCACAAGAGCTTGAAGTACTTAGGCACCCAGAAGGAATTGAATTTGAGGCAAATGAGATGGTTAGAACTCATTAAAGACTATGATTGCTTAGTAGACTATCAGCCAAGGAAAGCAAATGTGGTGGCTGACGCCTTAAGTCGCAAGACTATGGCAAGTCTCAGAGTTTCTCCTTTGTCCATCGTATATGAATTGAAAGCACAATATGCCAGTTTAGAGATTGATGATGAGGGACAGACAGTAGTTGCATGGCATGTACAGCCAGTGTTGATTGATTAGATCAGAATGGCTGCTCAGAGTGATGATAAATATCAGAAGCTACTGAAAGAAGTCCAGCAGGGCAAGAAACATGAATTTTCTGTGAAAGATGATGGTTTATTGCTACATCAGGGCAGAATATGCGTTCCTAATGATGTGGAATTGAGACAGATCATTATGAAGGAAGCACATGAGTCTCCTTTTGCTATGTACCCTGGTGGAACTAAAATGTACAGAGGGCTGAAAGAATATTACTGGTGGATGGGTATGAAGAGAGATATAGCTGAATTTGTTTCCAAATGCCTAACTTGTCAGCAAGTAAAGGCAGAACATCAAGTTCCAGCTAGTTTGTTACATCCTTTGTCATTACCAGAGTGGAAATGGGAACGGATAACTATGGATTTTGTTACAGGACTTCTAAGAACACAGAATAGTCATGATGCAATATGGGTTATAGTTGACAGGTTAACCAAGTCTGCTCACTTTTTGCCAGTTCGGATGGACTATAGCCTGGAAAGATTGGCCAGATTGTACATAAATGAGATTGTAAAACTGCATGGAGTGCCAATATCAATTGTGTCTGACAGAGATCCTAGGTTCACTTCTAGATTCTGGGGTAGTCTTCAGACAGCCCTAGGAACTAGATTGAACTTCAAAGACAAAGATTCCACCCACGCAGCATGACCATGCGAAAGGGTTATTCAGATATTGGAGGATATGCTATGGGCTTGTGTGATTGAGTTTGAAGGTAGTTGGGATACACATTTGCCTTTGATTGAGTTTGCTTATAACAACAGCTACCAATCAAGCATTGGGATGCCTCCATATGAAGCTTTGTATGGCAGAAAGTGCATAACTCCCTTATGTTGAGATGAAGTAGGTGAAAGAAAGATGATTGGGCCAGAAATTGTTCAGCAGACAGAGGAAAAGATCAGGATGATCAGAGATAGACTCAAGGCTGCATCAGACCGTCAGAAGTCCTATGTTGATCTGAAGAGAAGAGATATTGAATATGCAGTGGGTGATAAGGTATTCCTCAAAGTTTCTACCTTGGAAGAGGATTATGAGATTTGGCAGAAAGGGGAAACTGAGTCCTCGTTTCATCAGACCATATGAGGTTCTGAAAAGAGTGGGTCCTTTGGCATATCGGTTGGCATTACCTCCGAAGTTAGCAAGGATACACAGTGTCTTCCATGTGTCCATGTTAAGGAGGTATAGATCTGACCCATCTCATGTACTATCAGTTGAAGAGATTGAGGTAAATCCAGACCTCTCATATGAGGAAGAACCCATAGAAATTATGGCTTATGAGGTGAAGCAACTGAGGAATAAACAGATACACCTGGTTAAAGTGTTGTGGAACCATCATTCAGGCCAGGAAGCTATTTGGGAATGTGAAGAGGATATGAGGAGATAGCACCCACAACTGTTCAGAGACTAATGCCAGGTAAAATTCCGAGATGAAATTTATTTAAGGGGGAGAGAATTGTAACACCCCTAAGTTCGGTAGTGCGTTCTACTATTTCAGTGACCAGTGTTGCCCGGACAGCTAGGATGCCTAGAACTCCACTTTGATATGAGTGAGGAGACATAAAATAATAAAATACAAGAAAAGAAAATACAAGAAAAATAAAGGAAAAATAATAGCAAAGAAATATAACAAAGTTAAGCGAGCCAAGAACCCTAGCGATGGGTGACCGCACAGGGAAGTCACGGCGTTGACCGTTGACTAGCCCTAGACCGCAGGGAACCCTGGAAAATATTTTTAGGACTTAAATAGACACCTATTGAAGTATAAATACCATTAGAAATATTAAATAAAAATTAAATAATTAGTACAGAGAAAAGTGAGAAATCGAAAAACGGACAAAACCCGGTGTTACCGAAAAATCAGGAATGCAACTCGAACAGGGGTATTGTGGTCATTTGACACCCCAAGTTGTCTTTTAACCTAAATGTCCATTAAAAATACATGATATTACACTTGGAAAATATAATGAAAAATTAAATTAGTGGTACCTAATGTAAATAGCAAAAATGGGGTATAAATTAAGTAATTAACACTTAAAACATATTAAATCATTATCTTAGGGTGAGTGGAGCACTATGGATTAAATTAGTCACTATGTGGGCAGGTGTAAACCCACTAAGCACTTCATCTTCTTCATTCATTCCTCCATGCCGAAATGAAACCCTTAAAAATCCTCAATGGCCGAAACTTGAGAGAGCATCCTAACCTCCTCCATTTCCACCTCCAAACACCAAAGTCACTTCATTAATTTTGATCCCCACCTCACAAGGAAGAAGTAGATACTAAATTCAAGGGAGTTTGGTGAAGATTTAACAAGCCTCATCAATAGGTAAGTGTTTAAATTGATTTCTTTCTTAAGTAAAATTTATGGGAAGCTTGAGATGAACACATTGATGAAGAAAATTTGAGGTTTTGGTGAGTTGTCATTATGCACTAGTTTAGGTAGCCATGGTAATTAAAAAGTTTGAATTATTTTCACATGCAATTGATGGGTATTGATGTTGACTAAAGTGAATAAATGTTTTAGTAGGTAAATTCTTGGTGTATGTTAAAGTTGAGCACTTGAATTGGAAATTATGTTGAAATTGAAATTCTATGGGTGAATGCCTAAATGGACAGCCATGAAATTATGTACTAAATAACCTATTTTTACATGTATTGTGGAGAATTAATGTTGAGTAACGTGATTTAAAATTTTGATAAGTTAACTTCATGTATATGTGATGCTGGACCAAGTGGAGAATTGAGCTTGAAAGCAATTACGGGAGGTTTACAAATTTGGCAGCTTATTAACTCCTTGAACAATGCTGGAATTCATGGAATTGTTTGATGAATTGTGGTCCTAAAGTTTGCTAAATATGTATGTAAGTTAGTGGTGAAGATATATGTTGTGATAGTGGTGACATGTAAATGAGCATCATTAGGTGATTAAATTATTGTAATTGAGTTTGACAAATTCTGCACTTTATGGTGTATGTTGAGTGTGATTATAAGCTGCCAAAATGATCAACAATATGTGGTAAAATATGTTTAGGTTATGGTACAAACCAAAGTTGACATGAATGTGGAGTTTGGTAATGCTAAAAGTGACCTTTGATGAGAAGTGAAGGAAATGCAATAGGGCAGTTAGGTTTTGGGCTTAGAACCTTAAGTTTGTGGCTCCAATTGGTATGAGACCAATTGGGGGTGAAACTAGGCACAAAATGTGCCAACTTTCATGAAGGAAGCTTGCCAGAATTCTACTTGTAAGGTAACTTGAAAAATGACCAAATCCGGATTAGTGCAATTAAGGCCTGAAAATTGGCCATTTGGGCAGCAGTTAGTGTTTAGGCCATAACTCACTGAAAACAGGTCCAATTGACCTGAAATTTTAACCATGAATAGTTAAGACCTATATCTACAAGTCGTATGAAGACACCAAAGCCCAGAAATGACCATAAGCAAGTCAAAAAGCTTGCACAAGTTTGGGTCCAAAAACTGGCCGAACCTAAAATGACCTAAAATGACCTGAAGTGACCAATTTTGATGCATTTTGACCAGCAATAGTAAAATGACCATAACTTGGCCTACATAACTCATAATGACCTGAAATTTTTCCCCGCATGCAATAAGACATAGATCTACAAGTTTGTAGTTTTGACCGAAAATCGAAAACCGAGGGAACTAGATCGTCAGGCTAGGTCAAACTAGTATCCCGGAATCTAGCAAATTGCAATAAAATGCAAAATACATGGAAATGAATTTGGTAACACGTATCAACCCTAAAAGACTATTGAATGTGACATATTAGTAACATTAAAACCTAATTTACCTAGAATGCATCGAGGTCGACATATTAGGTTGACTAAGCAAATAATAGAATTCAGTGAATTAATTATCAAGCATTATCGTTAGAGACAGTTTAAATGAGTACTGAAACACTTCAAATTGTGTTTCTCAGTTAGCAAAGACTCAGGGAAAGGGAAGGAAACACTGAGTCAAGGCCAGGAGACAGTTATCAGAGGTTTGTGTACAATAGTTATTTCTTTTGAATTTTTCAATTGAAATAAATTATGACTATTTGCATATTATTGTTTTAAATTGTGGAAATGTGTTTGAATGGATACTTATTGATTGAAAAGTATTGTAAATGGTTTGAAACTGTGAAAATTTATTTGAATGATATTTGATGGATACTTATTGATTGAAAAGCATTGGAAATGGTTTGAAACCATAGCTATCATGTATATTGATTGTATTCCTCGCTAGCTTGTCTAGTGGGACGAATTGAATTCCCTCTCTGGCTGAAGTGTTGAGGTGTGTGCCTGTTGAGGATGAATTGAATGAGTACTCATATTTTTGCTAGCTAGCTATGTTATTCCTCATTAGTCATCGACTTTTGGGATAAATTGAATACCTCATTAGCCATCGGTTTTTGAGATGAATTGAATTGTGGAACATGATTAAGCTGTGTGTGATTTATTGAGATTCATTGTGAGATTGTGAAATGGGGTTTAAATTCTTATTGACATTTACTGTCTTTTGAATTTAACTATGTTTTGATTAATGAGATTTATTGTGATATTGTGTTAAATTCCTTATGACATTCATTGTCTTGAATTTAACTATGGTTTTAAGTATCCAATATTTTTATAACTTATGATTTCTGATTTAAAGTTGTATTTGGTTAATGTTGTGCACCACTGAGACATTATCTCAGCGATAGCTTTTCATTGCTGTCACAGGTAGACAGACGGACAGGGCAGCAGACTAGACTGTTAGTACATTCAGTGAGAGATCATCATATATATTGAGTATAGCATATTTTGCATTTTGTACTGTAATGTATGTTCACTGTATGTATATATTGTTCTGATTTTGATCAGTTGTAAATTAAAATTGTACATTGAAGTTGTAAAGTAAATTATGAGTTATTTTGACTTGTAAAATTTGTATAATATTTCTTGTATCTCAGTCTTTGAAAAATTATTGTTGATTTGAGTTGAAAAACATATTGTGTTATTTAACTGTTGGAGTTGAGATTGAAAAATATATTGAAGTGTTTTTTTTACAGGTTTTCGAAGAACTGTTTTATCCAAAATATAGATAGCACTCTGCCAAAATTTTTACAAAAATTACCACTAATTCAAATGTGTTAGCTGTATCACTTCAATTCAAAAAGGTTTTTAACACCTGTAAATAGTGCTCACCACGGTAAAAAGGAGTAAGAAAAGTTTTAAAATCCCTTACAGTGTATTTAATGGGTTATCAATAGACAAAGTTGGTAATTCATTAGGTATACTACGGGATCATATTATGCCTTACAGAGGGGTCGGGTGTGACACTCAATGGAAGGAACTACTGCAAGTTCTATCACAAACTTCTTTATCCAAACAGTTTCCTTTGCAGCATCTAATGTAGCAATATACTCAGCCTCAGTAGTGGAATCTGCAGTCGTATTCTGTTTGGAACTCTTCCAACTGACTGCACCTCCATTACAAATGAACACATATCCAGAGGTAGACTTTCTATCATCGATATCTGATTGAAAATCAGAATTGGTATGACCATCCAATTGCAAGTTTCCACCTCTATATATCAAGAGTAAATCCTTAGTTCTTCTCAAGCACTTAAGGATATTCTTGACAGCTATCCAGTGTTCCAAACCTGGATTGGATTGATACTTGCTAGTCAAACTAACAGCATATGCGATATCCGGCCTAGTACACAACATTGCATACATCAAACTTCCAATAGCCGAAGCATATGGAATCCTAGCCATTTTATCTCTTTCTTCAGGTGTCTTTGGAGACATCTCTTTAGAAAGGAGGATATCATGTCTCATTGGTAACAATCCTCTCTTAGAATCAAACATGTTAAACCTCTTTAACACCTTTTCCAAGTATAGACTTTAGGATAAACCAATTATTCTTTTTGCTCTATCTCTATAGATGCAAATCCCAAGAATATAGTTTGCCTCCCCTATGTCTTTCATGGAGAATGTATTTAACAACCATACCTTTGCAGTTGTTAACATACCTGTGTCATTACCTATCAACAGAATGTCATCCACATATAAGACAAGGAAAGTGATAGCACTGTCACTAACCTTCTTACATACACATGGCTCATCCTCATTTTTTATAAAGCCAAATGACTTAATGGCTTCATCAAAGCGGATGTTCCAACTCCTTAAAGCTTGCTTCAACCCATAAATGGATCGCTTTAACCTGCATACTTTCAAACCATCTTGGGATTCAAAATCCCTAGGTTGTTCCATGAAAATGTTTTCTTCAATGTATCCATTGAGAAAAGCTGTTTTGACATCCATCTGCCAAATCTCATGATCATAGTATGCAACTATTGCTAATAGAATCCCAATTGACTTAAGCATGGCAACAGGCGAGAAAGTTTCCTCATAGTCGATTCCTTGCCTTTGGTGAAACCCTTTCGCTACTAGCCTTGCCTTATAGGTCTCTACCTTTCTAGTATAACCAATTTTCTTCTTGAAAATCCATTTGTTCCCTATAGGTACAATACCTTCAGGTGGGTCAACAAGATCTCAAACTTGATTCTTATATATGGAATCAATCTCGGATTTCATAGCATCAATCCATTTTGAAGAGTCTATATTTGATATAGCTTCTTCATAAGTAAGTGGATCATCTCCATGATCAACTTCTTCATGAGTAGGCAACTCTTGTTCTTCTTCATGAAGGAAACCATATCTCATTGGTGGGTAAGATACCCTAGTAGTTCTATGAGGAACAGCTGTAGATGTTTCATCAATAGGTGTAGGTTGACTAGATGGATCTATATCCATCTGATCTATTGGTTGGTCAGAATTCTCCAATTCTAACTCTATTTGCCTTCCTTTGCCTCCTTCTTGAACAAAGTGTTGTTCAAGAAATGTGGCATCTCTACTTATCACAACTTTTTATGATGTAGGCAAAAAAAAATAGTATCCAAAACTATCTTTTAGATATCCAACGAATCGACCCTTTTCTGATCCGGTTTCCAATTTATCAGTGTTCAGCTTTTTGATATAAGCTAGACAACCCCAAATCTTAACATGCTTAAGACTTGGTTTTCTTTCATGCCATATTTCATAAGGACAGAAGATACTGATTTTGATGGAATCCTATTCAGAATATACAAAGCTGATTCTAATGCAAATCCCCAAAAGGAGATTGGCATATCAGTATAGCTCATCATACTACGTATCATATCCAATAGGGTACGATTTCTCCTTTCAGATACACCATTTAGCTATGGTGTTCCTGGAGGAGTCAGCTGGGAAACAATGCCATGCTCTCTCAAGTATTCATCAAATTCAATACTCAAGTATTCACCTCCACGATCTCATCGAAGAGCTTTAATAGTCTTTCTTGTTTTCTACTTCAGATTTTAATTCTTTAAACTTTTCAAAGGATTCATGTTTGTATTTCATCAATTACAAATACCCAAACCTTGATATATCATCAGCAAAGGTAATAAGGTAATGAAAACCACCTTTAGCCATTTCTTTAAATGGACCACATACATCACTATTTATTAGCTCCAAAATATTTTTAGCTTTTAACCCTTGTCCAACAAAGAGTAATCTAGCCATTTTGCCCTAAAGACAGGATTCACAGGTTGCAGTAGGTTAAGAACCCAATGAGGATAGAATTCCCATTTTCTCCAGTTTTGCAATCCTATCTTCTGCAACATGACCTAACCTTAAGTGCCAAATAAAATTTGAACTTGAGTTGATTTTCACCATGGCATTGCATTCTTTTAGATTGCTATACTCTGGGTCGTTCCCTTTCCAGTGCCCATCCTGCTGGCAGTGGAAACACTTTCCTTTGCCTTGATCAGCTTTAGTCTTTCCTTTTTGTTTAGCTATTTTCTTGGAAGGATTAGGAATTTGAGGTTTCTTTTTCTTATTACCCTTCTTCTTGTTGGACTTTACAGCAGAAGAAGATCCAATCAAAGCTACCTCTTTTCCTTTATTGCCCGGCATATTCTTTTAGGCAATAACTAACATGTTGAGTGCACAGCCAAAGTGCATTCCTATTTAGTCATATGGAAATTTGTCACAAAATTCCCAAATGACTCAGGAAGGGACTGAAGGATCAAATCCATCTACAGTTGGAAATCCATGTTAAGGTCAAGATGTTCCAACTGCTCAATCAGCCGAATCATCTTGTGGACATGATCCCCAACATTCTATCCCTCAGACATCCTCATGCGAAATAGCTTTCTAGATATCTCATACCTAGCATTCCTACTGTGCTCACCATACAACTCTTATAGGTGAAGGAGGATCTCACTTGCACTCTGCATGTTCTCATGCTGCTTTTGTAACTCATTACTCATGGAAGCAAGCATGTAACACTTAGCTCTCATATCATGCTCCTTCTACTTGTCCAAAGTTTCATGTTCCTCTTGTATGGCCTCTGGAGGTAAGGGACCAGGAACATTTGAGTCAAAAACATATCCTATATGTTCAAGGTTCAGGACAAGTTTCAAATTTCTTAGTCAATCAGATAGATTTAATCCTGTCAACCTATTGCGATCAAGTATGCTTGCAAGGATATTGGATGGTGGTGGTTGTTTTGTGCTCATTATTATCAGAAAATTAACTGCAGAAAATAACCAGATTAATTAATAAATGTATCATGTATTTAACCAAAGTGATTATGGTCATTTAATCAAATTGGTCCTCCCACTAACTTAGCGAATCCTTGTCACACCCTACCCCTCCGTAAGGCATGACATAATCCCGTAGTATACCTAATGAATTACCAAACTTCATCTACTGATAACCCATTAAATACACTACAAGGGATTTTAAATATTTTCTTACTTCTTTTTACAGTGGTGAGCACTATTGACAGGGGTTAAAAATTTTTTATTGAAGTGAAACAAAATAACAAATTTGAGTATCAATAATTTCTGTAAAAATTTTGGCTTCCAATAATTTGTTCACCAAAATAAATTTCTCAACATTATCAACTCAGTTCAACAATCAATTTTCCCCTGTTTTGCCAAAAAAAAAAAAAACTGAAATAAGATAAATTTATCATAATACTTTTACAGGCCAAAATAGTTTACAATTTTAGTTTATAACTGCTCAAGACTAAGTACAATATATACATACAATGCACATACATTACAACAAAAACTACACAATATGGTATACACGATATACCCGGCGAAATCTCAAAATGTGGTATAAGCAGCCTACTCTGCTGCTTTGTCCGTCTGTCTACCTGCGACAGCAATGAAAAAGTTATCACTGAGTAAAATTTACTCAGTGGTGCACAATAACAATTTAAAATGCTGTATATAAAACTTTTATTGATAATTTACAATTCAAACAATTCACAATTTTTCAAAGCTCATATAACACAAATTTGATCAAACAATTGAATAACACAGTGTTGCCAATCAATAACACAATTTAGGTCATGACACAAAATTTTCCGAACATGCTATGTGTACATCACGACAAGGCACACTCACCCCACTAATCAAAATCAATGAGGGAGGAAGCTAGCTAGATAATGAGTACTCATCCACACTCATTTCAGACTAGTAAGTCAAAGAGGGAGGAATATAATCACACTCACCCCATAAATGGAGGAGGAACATAGTAATATTGTCATGCCAAGTGTGAATCAAAACAATTCCAAATCACAATATTCAAATATTTCATACAAACCGCAAATCACATTTTAACTCAAAATTTCCATTTGCAAAGTAGGCAACGCAATAATTTCCAATTAAGATTCCCAAAGCCAAAACAATAAAAAATTATTCATAACTCGTTTCTCCAAATAAATTTTCTGGTAAAAGCAGTGAATATAAAAAGTATTGTGCACAGACCTCTGATATATGCCTCTTGGCCCTAACTTAGTGTTCCTTATGCTTCTTAATATCCCTTTCAACTGAAACACATAATTTAAAGTGTTTCAGTACTCAATGAATTCGTTTCTAACAATAAAATCCAATATTTAAATTTTCTTGATAATATTCCCTTCAATTCATTTCATTAGTCAACCTATAATGTTGACCCTTGATGCACTCTAAGTGAGTCAATTCTAATGTTACCAATATGTCACATTTTTTAGCCCTTAAGTGTTAGTATATGTTACCAAGTTTATTTCCAAGTGTATTGCAATTTATCGGATTTCGGTGTACTATTTTGACCTAGCCGGACGACCTAGTTTCCTCAGTTTTCGGGTTTTGGTCCAAACTAAAAACTTATAGGTCTATGTCTTATTGCACGCAGGGCAAAATTTCAGGTCATTCCGAGTTGTATAGACCAAGATATGGTCAATTTACCAATGCTGGACAGAATGTACTAAAATGGTAGACTTAGGTCATTTTTAGGTCACTTTTGGTTCGACCAGTTTTGGTACCTGAACTTGTGCAAGCTATTTGGCTTGGTTTTGGCCATTTTTGGGCTTTGGTGTCTTCATAAGAATTTTAGATCTATGTCTAAACTATTCATGGTAAAAATTTCAGGTCATTTGGACCTATTTTGAGTAAGTTATGGTCAAAACACTAACTGCTGCCCAAATGGTTAATTTCCAGGCTTTCAAGTCACTAATCCGGATTTGGTCATTTTTAAGGTTACTTTCTGGACAGAATTTAGGTAGGATTTCTTCATGAAAGTTGGCATATTTTGTGCCTAGTTTCACCTCCAATTGGCCTCATATCAATTGGAGTCACACACTTAGGGTTATAGGCCCATTTGCACACTGCCCTCAATATCCTTTTCAAACACCAAACAAAACACAAGTTTACCAATTACATCTTCACTTCCCATACCATTCAGCATTTGGCACTAACCAAAACCATTCAATTCTCTACATTATAGGTCAACTTGGACAAAATATAACCACTTCAAATACACTAAATGCAGTCACCATTCACAAAGTTCAATCCCAATAATGTATACACATAAATACTTCTGATTATAACACAAACTTTCATCATCAAATTACATACCTATCACTACTATTCCACACACATATATGCTGCCAAATTTTTGTACAATATTTCAACAACATTTCATGAATTTGAACATTACCAATTTCCATTTTGAGGCTGCTCAAAAATTACACATACACATCAACTTCCATTTTCACTTTTCAAGCTCACAAATCAAACTTTATACATGAAAGCCAACTCCAATACATTTAAACACTTAATTTAGCATCTCAAACACCCATTTGCATGCAAAGACAAGCTATACATGATGAAGTTCCATGCTGGCAAAATGCTCCATCACCAATAATTCATCAAACCTCAAACTTCTTCCATAATTCAACTACCCACAACCTTAGTTACACTTTTAATGAAACAAGAATTGAAAATAACCACTTACCTCTTTTGGACTACTTCAAAAATCCACCAAAACTTATATTTCTTACTCCCTTATTGCTGCCCAGGGTGTGTAGTCCAACTTTAATGAAGAAGCTTAGAAGAAATTGTGGCTTAAAGTGATGTGCATGGAGCTTGGTTGAGGTATGGCAATGGAGGTTTAATGGTGGAAATGGTTTCAGCAAGGTGAGGAAATGATGAAGATGATATGAAATCTGCTCACTTTAGCTTACATAGGTGTCCCAAGGATTGAATTAGTGGAGAACTTAGGTGAATTTTAATGTTTAATAATCCAAAGTTTCCAATTTCCCACATTTTCCTCATATCTTTTACTATTTAGATTATGTACCATCATTTTAATTTTCATGCTATTTTCAAAGTTTAATATCATTTATTTTTAATGGA
Source organism: Hevea brasiliensis (assembly GCF_030052815.1). Taxonomy (NCBI): domain Eukaryota; kingdom Viridiplantae; phylum Streptophyta; class Magnoliopsida; order Malpighiales; family Euphorbiaceae; genus Hevea; species Hevea brasiliensis. The sequence goes on along the minus strand of NC_079493.1, from coordinate 68,623,406 downwards.
AATTTAAGTCAAAAGACAACTCGGGGTATCAAATAACCACAATGCCCCTATTCGGGTTGCATTCCCAATTTTTCGGTAACACCGAGTTTTGTTGTTTTCTCGATTTGTCGTTTTTCTTTGTACTAATTAATTAATTTTTCTTTGATATTTCTAATGACATTTATACTTCAACAAGTCTTTAATTATGTCTTGAAACTAAATTCCGAGAGTTTCCTACAATCCAGGGGTCGGCTATTGCTTGCGCCGTAACTTCCCCGTACGATCACCCATCGCTGTGGTGCTGGCTAGTTTAACTTAGTTTCATTTCATTGCTATTATTTTTCCTTTGCTTTTCTTGTATTTTCTTTTCTTGTATTTCATTATTTTATGTCTCCTCACTAACATTTAGATGTAGTTCTAAGCATCCTAACTGTCTGGACTGACACTGGTCACCAGAACAGTAGAACGCTCTACCGAACATAGGGGTGTTACAATCCTACACTTCCAAAGTAGAAAGCGAAAATCCTAGTTGGATGGATTTCTAGTGGGTGATTGAATTCTTATAATTCTATTGATTATCCTTAGGTACATTCATTATTGGACTTATAATAAACTATAAATGAGCAACTCCTTGCCCATCACATCTCATGTGAGGTTCAATCCTTTACCTAGCTTCTAATGCTCAAAATCTCTGGTACATCCATTATTGACTTATCTTGCATTAGTTAAGTTGATCCCATTGAGCCAGTAATTATGCAAATAATTTTAATGTCCTCATGTACATCCAATATTGGCCACCAAACCATTTACATATTTGCAACATCTCATGCTTAACAATTATTCTTAAGAAAATCTCTTAAATTAATTGCATCTTATGCAAGTATTTAAAATTTCTTAAAATAATTGCCTCAATGGAGGGCCCATGTTATAATTACTTTAATTATACCATTTCCTACTTAATAATTTGTTTGGAATATTTTGTGGTCGTCCTAATTACTATTAAGGTCTCACTTTGCACATTATCCAATTAGTATGCATATATCATATACTTGCCTACATTCCCATATATCTCATGGATTCATGGATAATAAATAAATATGGTATGATCATGGAATTTTCTAAAGGATTCAATTCTGAGCCACCAAGAATTGAATCAGTGCATTCCTAGGTGCATTTCATTCATTCATTTTAAAAGAGTTGCTGATAGAGTACATAATCAATAGTTGATCTTGAATTCCTCCCACTGGTCCCACCAATGCTCTTGACCTCCTTGATCTTCTTGCAATCCAATTACATAGTAATCCTTGGCATACCAAGGCGAATTTACAAGAACTAAATAAATGAAATTACAATCCAAAAATATTACAATCTTTATAATACATGCCCAAAATAAATTAAAATAAATTAATTAATTTACAACCCAAAGAAACATAAAAGAAATTAATCCAATCACATTGGTCTTTTATAGTCCATGATCATCCATCATGCATATCACTATTTAACAATTAAATAAAATATACATACTTAAATTAAATTGAATATCTCATACTCAACTTAAAAATCCAGATTTGAATATGATTCAAACAAATTTAAAAATTCAGATTTGAATTACATTCAAACAAATTTAAAAATTTAGATTTTAATCACATTCAAACAATATTTAAAATTCAGATTTGAATCATATTCAAACAACTTTTAAAATTTAGATTTGAATCACATTCAAACAACTTTTAAAATTTAGATTTGAATCACATTCAAATAACTTTAAAAATTCAGATCTGAATCAAAATTTAATTGTGTGATTAAAACACCTAATTAAACATTTTAATTAGTCATAGGACGAACCTTAGATCATACAACAATTGTAGATTAAAAAACCAAACCTTGCGCACACTATTGGAGACCAAAAAGTGTGCGCACCATTAGTCTTCATCACCATGCCACCACTTTTCCTTTACAACCAGCAATGGATCTATTATCTCATGATCAAACCACACAATTAAATCATATAATCAACAATCTAAATGGCAAATATAGTGGCTCTGATACCAATTGAAGGAGCGAAAGCATGAAAAACATAAGTTTATATCATTAAATTCAAAAAAATTTTCACCTGGAGTCACATGCATCATACAAGATTCATTTTCATCTATTTGATTTCAATGATAAACAGCATATTAAAACTCTTTTAATATGTTTTTGGATCTATATTTTCCATTTAAGATTTTATAATTAATCATATTAATTCATTAGAACCTTAGATTAGATAAAGAACAAGTGCACTAACCTTTTGATGCACTGCAGTGTGTTTGACACCTTTGGGATGTGCCTTAGGATACCAAGTGTTGTCCCTCTATGTAACGCCCTTACTTTACGTAGTCTGTACATTCGACCACTCCGGTGACCTAATGTCGGTCCGAACAAGTCAGAATGTCACACCTTACCCCCTCTGTAAGGCATAACATGATCCCATAGAATACCTAATGAACTATCGAACTTCACCTACTGAGAACTCATTAAGTACCCTATAAGGGATTTTAAAATAATTTTCTTACTTTTGATAAATGGTGAGCATTTTCTAATAGGTATTAAAACATTTAATTAAAGTTGAAAACTAGTTAAAATTTTTTACCCATTTTATTTTTCCGCAAATTTTATAAAAATTTTGGCAGAGTTTCGTTTATATTTTGAGAAAACAGTTCTTCAAATACCTGTAAAAAGCACTTCCAATAAAATTTCTCAACCACTACTTCACTTTCGCTATCAATTTCAACCAATTTCTCAAGTCTCAAAATTCAATAGTCAACATTTCTCAATTCCCAAAATTCAATAATCATTAAAATGATATCTATCAATCTCATTCAAATTAAAATAAAACATTTCCATTCATTAAAGACAAACAATCTATATATACATCATACTAAAATCTACATTAGGAAAAATCCAAACTAAATTTTATTACAACTTTATACAAACTTTGTACAAGCTGCTCAAGACCGAATTTACATGTCCATACATTTATGTGCAATACATACATCAAAAGAAATATTTACAGTCAGGGTATAAATTATACCCGATAACTTCAAGCTGATAGATCCTCACACCTCAGCAGCTCAGTCTGCTGCTCCTCTAGTCTCTAAATCTACGACAGCAATAAAAGCCATCGCTGAGTACTAGGACTCAGTGGCGCACAACATACTAAAATGATCTTTATGCAGAAATAAAATCACATTTATTCAAAATTTGAGCTGAGCATGTGAGTTAAACACAAAACATGAATTATGAGATTTTGATCTAAACAATTTCATTTCGAGAATCAAAACACATTTCACAAAACCTACAGTTAGATCATGACATTCGAAACAAATAGAATCTCAATAGCCAGAGGCTAAAGAGAAATCACATCACAAGGCTAGCTACCTCAAATATATGGATATCCATTCAAATCCTCTTCTATTGGCACACCTCAACACTTCTCTAGAGAAGGAATCAAAATTCGAAACTAATTATCCCCACTAGTCATGCTAGTGAGATGTTCAAATATGTGGCCATAACACCGTGGTTTCAAAACTTATCTTAAAAATTTGCTAAACATTTCTATTTAAAATATACACAATAACTTTCATAGTTTAAATCAAAACATCATAAATAATGTCACAAATAAACTTTCAACAATTCAAAGCAAAAGTAAAATACATATTTCATTCACTTTATCAAAGAATTTTAAAGCATAGTGTTGTTGTGCACAAACCTCAAGCGAGTCGCCTCTTGGCCTTGACTCAGTTCCTCGGGTTCTTTCCCGGTATTCTTTTCAACTGAAACACACAATTTTACAGTGTTTCAGTACCATAACTTAGCATAAATCCAAAAATAAATTTAACTTCACTTATACCTAGCTCTAATGAGCTAAACTCGACATTCTTGAAATTTTGTGTTTCGGAGTTACTATTCACTACACTATTCAAGTCAAATTGTTGACTTTCTAAGGCTTAATAGGTATGGGAATTCTAACTTCACCCACATACCACATTTTGGTCACTAAATTTGTTGGTTTTGGTTGTTTATTCAAATTCTAAGTCTTTTAAGCAAAATTGATAATTTTCAGTTTTGGTCTCTAAGGTTGCACTATTCCATTGGTTATCTTACTATTGGAATTTGGCAAAACTTCCTCCATAGAAAATGTTCCCTATTGTCTTAAGTTTATTCTCCATTTTGAATCACTCCAATTGGAGTTTTGTAGCTCAAGTTATAGCCATTTGAACCATGGCTGCCGGATTAGATTCAACCCAGAATTCTGGGCAATTTTTTTGTGCTGGCAGTTTTAGGTCACCAAATTGGGGTGGCCAAATGACTTGGTTAATAGCATAATTTGGGTTTTTGTTCTTCATGAAAGTTTTAGATCTATATCTCATCTAACCACTGGTAAACTTTTAGGTCATTTTGACTTGCCTAGCTCAAGTTATGGCCAAATGAACAAATACTGTTCATTTGGTAAGTTTGTACAGGGACAGACTGAGATTTTCCAAGTTTGGTCAATTTGTTCACTAGGTTTTTGTCACTTTTTGGGCATGCTTCCTAAATGAAAATTGTGTCATTTAGTGTCTATTTCCATTCCCAATTGGTCTTATACCAATTGGACTTGTAAAATTTCATTTTTGGTCCTTCAAAAGTAACTTAGTCATGCTGCCAACAGCATGACCATACTCAATCCGAATTTGGCCTTAACTCCAACCATTCCAACACACTTCATTTGGTCACCATTAACCATTTCTCACTTCAAATTAGGTCCAAGACATCATTTACAAGTTTCTCATATTTTTGGTCTCTAAACCCTAATGTCCAAAACCCTAATTCACAATTTCCTTGCATTTAGCTAATTCAAGCCTTTAATCACAACCATTTAACTACTTAGAGTTCATATCACCATCTAAGTTAATCAAATCATGCAATAACACCCCAATATACATGCTGGCCAAAAATCATTCATGGTCTCTCAACAAATTTTTATCTCATTTTAAGCATATTTCTAAGTTAACTAAGTTATAAACACAAGTAATAAACTCATTTGTAACTTAAATCACTAACCTTTGTGTAGCAACTTCTAACTCCCCTTTTCTCCAATTTTCTTTCTTCTTTTCTTCTTTCTTTGATGACCAATCTTCTTCTCAAGTGATTAAATCAAGTTTTTATGAAGCAATTATGGGAGAAGTTGAGGTTTAGTAAGGATTTCAAAGCTTGTGTGTAAGCTTTAATGGGAGATCAACAATGGAGAAGTGAGGGTGAATGAGGCGGCAACATGGGTAAATTAAGAAGACAATGAATTTTTTTTTTCTTTTCCCTTCTTTTATTTATTTTGTCTTATGGAAGATCCCAAAAAAAAAAATCAATTTAGTTAATTTATTAATTATAGGATTTATGGCATCATGTTCATTTTCTTTCTTTTTTTTTATTAGTTTTTTAATTTAATTCTCGATTCTAAAATTTTCTTTTCTCCGATTTTATTTGACAGTTAGGTCAGGAGTCAGCTCTCGGGGTCAATTGACCAAACTGCCCCTCGCCGGTTCAACCCGGTTTGCAAATAATTCAATATTTTTTCTGGCTCCCTGACCTAATTATTTGACTGGCTTAACAGTTCTTTTTCATGATTTTCTTTTTTCCACTGTGTTCCGCGGCGTCACATTTTATGGTTCGAAATTTGAGTTTAAATCGACTTCGCAGTCGTTCCCGATAAGGTCACCCATCGCTGTGACTCTCGGTTCATTTAACTTCTTATGTTCTGTTTTACTTATTTATACTTAACTAATTGACAATTATTAATTATTTGTATTTATGGCTTATCTAGTTGTCTTAAGTGTGGTTCTAATCCCCTTAATTGTCCGGACCGACTCCAGTCACTGGAACAGTGAAATATACCAGGTTATGCAAATAGGGGTGTTACATAAGATGTCTGGAACTACACTTCAGTGATAATAAATAGGCATAAAATGATGAAATAAATAAAAAAAATACAAGAAAAAATGAAGGAAAAATAAAAGAGAGGAAATGAAACTAGGTTAAATGAGTCGACACCATAGCGATGAGTGACTACACTGGGAAGTTATGGCGAAAGCAATTGTCGACCCCAGGACTACGGGAAATCCTCGAAAATAATTTTTGGGACATAATTAAAGGCCTATAGAGGTGTAATTGACATTAGAAATGTCAAAGAAAAATTAATGAATTAGTATAAATGAAAAACAAAAATTGAAGAAATCGTTGGGTCAAGGAATTAATTGGTACTATCGAAAAATTGGAAATACAACTTGAAGAAGGGCATTTTAATCATTTGAAACCTAGAGTTGACTTTTGACCTAAATGTCCATTAAACATAATTAGTATTAAATTTTGAAAATACCATGAAAATAAGAAATATTACACATATTGCAATTAAAAGAATTATGAGGGCATTAGTGCAATTATGAAAACCTTAACTTATTGTAATGTTTAAAGAGTTAGTGGAGGATTTAGTGGGATATATAAGCACTAAGGACAATGAACTAGCCACTTCATCCATCATCTTCATCTGCTTCATTCTATTTTGCCGAAACTATTTCTCTCCCAAAATCACCATTGCCGTCCCTTCATGCAAGCTTCAAAGGTCCATCTTCAAGCCATGATTTGCATAAATGGTCTTCATTAAAGTTAATCCTCACTTTGCAAGGAAGAAGTTGATACTAAATTTAAGAGTTTTTTGTCAAGATTTAATAAGCTCTAACAATAGGTAAGTGTTCAAATTCCTTTCCTTCTTAAGTAAAGTTTGTGGGAAGCTTGAGATAAGTAAGTTGATGATGAAATTTTGAGGTTTTGATGAGTTATTATTATGTACTATTTTTTGCAGCCATGGTGATTAAAGAGCTTTAAATTGTTTTCATATGAATTTGATGGGTATTGATGTTGATTGAAGTAAATAAAAGTTCTAGTAGGTTAATTATTGGTGTATGTTGAAGTTGAGTACTTGAATTAGAAATTGATTTTGAGTTTGAAATTTTCTATGTAATTGCTTAAATGGACAACCATGGAATTGTATATTAAATGAACTATTCTTACATGTATTGTAGAGAATTAATGTTGATTAATGTGATTTAAGGTGTTAGTAAGTTATCTTTATGTATATGTTATGATTGACCAAGTGAAAATTAGAGCTTGAAAGCAATTATGGGAGGCTTTACAATTCGGCAGCTTGTTAACTTCTTGAAGAATGCTAGAATTCATGAAGTTGTTTGATGAATTTTGGTCTTAAAGATTGCTAAATGTTAATGCAAATTAGTGGTGAAGTTATATGTTATGTTAGTGATGAAGTTATATGTTATGGTTAGGAGTGATTATGTGTATATATTATTAGATTTGAATTGGTGAATTGGAATTATAATTAGTGTATTGTCAATTGGTTATAAACTGCCCAAATTAACTATAATGGGAAGTGAGGAATGGATTTGGTACCATACCAAATCAAAATTGGTATGAGATTTAGCAAGTAAAAATACATGTGGTTGGTGTTTGAGCAATGTGCTTAAAGGAAGTATGTAATTGAGCTTATAACCCTAATTGTGTGACCCCAATTGGTATGTGGCCAATTGGAGGCAAAACTAGACATAAAATAGGCCAACTTTCATATGTAGGTCATGCCAAAATTCTGCCTAGAAGTGAATTAAAAGAATGACCAAATCCGGATTAGCATAAGAACCCAGAATTTGACCATATGAACAGTAATCACGTCTTTTGCCATAACTCACCTAAAACCGGTCCAAATGACTTGAAAGTTATACTGTTGGAAAGTTTAGACATAGGGCTACAACTTTGGTGAAGACCACCAAGCCCAGAAATGCCAATTACTAAGTCAATGATCTCTAAATTTGGGTTATAAAAACTGGCCGAATTGACTTTCAACTAAAAATGACCTAAACTTTGCAATATAAGTGCAACTTAACCAGCAATATTAAAATGATCATAAATTGGTCCATAGAACTCCAAATGACATGAAATTAGTCCCAAAATTTTAATAAGACATAGATCTACAATATTGGTAATTTGACAAAAACCCAAAAATCAAGGGAACTAGGTTAATTAACTTGATTAAATTGGCACACTAAATCTGGAATTAGCACATTTGATCATAAATTCAGAAAATTCAAATAAGAATATCTCCCATCAGAAGTGTCCAATTTAAATGAGCCATACCAATATGGAAAGCTAAGAAAGAGACTTAAAACTTTGTTTTATACAACTTCTCAAATAATTTGCATACGTATTATTACATTCATACATCAAACCTATATACATGGGTATACCTATGATATACCTGGAGCTTATTTGAATGTGTCTTCAAACAAGCTTACTCAACTACTCTATGCTCTTTCACCTGCGGCAGCATACAAAGCTATCGCTGAGTGGTGAACTTAGTAGTGCACAACTATAATTTAAAATATAGTACAATATACATTGATAAAATTATAACAATTAATTTGAAAGTCTCGAAATTCAACAAAATTCCAAAAGTCAAAATCTTCATTGCCAATAATATAAATCATTAGTTAAAATGACTTTGAGTAAGAAATTCAATTTATCAAATCACAACTGGACATTTAAAGTAATTCTAGCAATCATGGAAATAAAGATTAATTTCAACAAAGTCAATTATGCATAAATCCCATTTGAAATCGAAATTCTTTACTATTCAAAAACCATTCTTTATCTCACTAACTATGCAAGACTAATCCGTATGAAAATCAAAATCTTCAGGGTGATTCTAACTCTCTATGGTCAGGGAGGTCAAATTGGATTCTAACTCCATATGGTCGGGGAGGTCGAATCATCATGCACAGTGCACATCACAATAATGAAACTTCCGAAAGGGCCATAACAAATAAAAACTTAGATTTAACCTCTAATCAAAGGAGAATCTAAGCCTATGTAAGTACCATGGTAATCAAAACAAAGCTAACTTCATTGTCTCCTCAACAAATGAGAGAGACGAGTAATAACCTAGTCAAGCATCTATAGTGAGATACAAAACAATATCATAAATCTCCTTGTCCTTTTTGTGAGCATAAATCACAACACAATTCGATTCAAAGTCAATTCCAATATCCGATAATTTTTATGCTCACACAATTCAAAACATAAATTTGTATTTTTCCATGCGAATTGCCCATCACAATTCAAAACATATTTTATCATAATTTTCCAAAACATAATTTATTCAATCCACAACAATGCTTAATACTTGTTGAAATACCATTTCACAAAGCTAAATTCATACATACTATAACAATTTCAATAATCATTGAATTAAATCCAATACTTGATAAACATAATAAATAAGAGAAATAATTTCATTTAATCATATGAAATATTCAGAATAAAATCAATTAAAAACTAGTTGTGCACAAACCTCTGATGAGTCACCTCTTGGCCTTGACTTAGTGGGTTTTTTCCCTTCCCAGTGTCTCTTCTAACTGAAAGACACAATTTACAGTGTTTCAGTACCATATCTCACAATTAATCCAATAATTTATTTCATACCCAATGTTAACTATTCTATTGGACCAAGTTACAGTGGGACATTGGCCAAATTCTCCTCATCAAATTGGTTCTTATTGTGGCTTCTTTAATTCCCTTTTTGAATCACTCCATTTGGAGTTATATAACTCAAGTTGTGGTCATTTAACCATAACTAGGTCAAAGTTAAATTTTGACTTCCTTATTAGGCATTTTTTGGTTCTGACTTTACTAATTTATTTGGACTGTTTGTAATCACATTAAAGTCTAACATTCTGCATAAGTATTGTTGCCCTATGTCTTAGGGTCAATTGAAAATTTTACTTGTAATTTGTCAAGTCTTATAGAATTATTTATAGCCAAATTGTTGTCTTGGACTCAAAAGTCTTATATTGGCATGGTCCTTAGTTAGGTCAATGGATTTGACCTTAAATTCTGACCTTATACATGTACAATTTGAGGAAGTTGTCTAAAACAAAGTTTTAGGTCTCTTTCTTAACTTTTCATATTGGTATGGATCATTTAAATTGGACACTTCTGGTGGGAGATATGCTTATTTGAATTTTCTGGATTTTATGGTGAAATGTGCTAATTCCAGATTTAGTGTGCCAACTTAATCAAGTTAATTGACTTAGTTCCCTTGATTTTTAGGTTTTGGTCAAATTACCAATATTGTAGATCTATGTCTTATTGAAAATTTCAGACTAATTTCATGTCATTTGGAGTTCTATAGACCAAGTTATGATCATTTTACTATTGCTGGTCAAGTTGCACTTATATTGCAAACTTTAGACCATTTTTAGGTCAAAGTCAATTCGGCCAGTTTTTGTAACTCAACTTTGGCAATCATTTTGACTTGGTAATTGGCATTTCTGGGCTTTGTGTTCTTCACCAAAGTTGTAGCCCTATGTCTAAGCTTTCTAATGGTATAAACTTCAGGTCATTTGGACCTATTTTGGGTGAGTTATGGCCAAAAGACTGATTACTATTCATATGGTCAAATTCTGGGTTCTTATGTTATGCTAATACGGATTTGGTCATTCTTTTAGGTCACTTATAGGCAGAATTTTGGAATGACCTATGCATGAAAATTGGCCTATTTTATGTCTAGTTTTGCCTCCAATTGGCCTCATACCAATTAGGGTCACACAATTAGGGTTATAAGCTCAATTACATATTACCCTTAAACATATTGCTCAAACACAAACCACATGTATTTTTACTTGCTAAATCTCATACCAATTCTGATTTGGTATGGTACCAAATCCATTTCTTACTTCTCATTATAGTTAATTTGGGTAGTATATAACCAATTAACAATACACTAATTACAATTCCAATTCACCAAATCCAATTCTAACAATAAATACACATAATCACTCCCAACCATAACATATAACTTCACCACTACCATAACATATAACTTCACCACTAATTTACATACACATTTAGCAATCTTTAAGACCACAATTAATCAAACAACTTCATGAATTCCAGCATTCTTTAAGAAGTTAACAAGCTGCCAAATTGTAAAGCCTCCCATAATTGCTTTCAAGCTCTAATTTTCACTTAGTCAATCATAACATATATATAAAGTTAACTTACTAACACCTTAAATCACATTAATTAACATTAATTCTCCACAATAAATGTAAGAATAGTTCATTTAATACACAATTCCATGGCTGTCCATTAAAGCAATTACACATAAAATTTCAAACTCAAAATCAATTTTCCAATTCAAGTCCTCAACTTCAATATACACCAATAATTAACCTACTAGAACTTTTATTTACTTTAATCAACATCAATACCCATCAAATTCATGTGAAAACAATTCAAAGTTCTTTAATCACCATGGCTACTAAAAATAGTACATAATAATAACTCATCAAAATCTCAAAATTTCTTCTTCAATTTACTTATCTCAAGCTTCCCACAAACTTTACTTAAGAAGGAAAGGAATTTGAACACTTACCTATTGTTGGAGCTTGTTAAATCTTTACCAAAATCTCTTAAATTTAGTATAAACTTCTTCCTTGCAAAGTGAGGATTAATTTTAATGAAGACCATTTATGCAAATCATGGCTTGAAGATGGACCTTTGAAGCTTACATGAAGGGACGACAATGGTGATTTTGGGAGAGAAATAATTTCAGCAAAATAGAATGAAGAAGATGAAGGTGATGGATGAAGTGTTTGGTTCATTGTCCTTAATGCTTATATATCCCACTAAATCCTCCACTAACTCTTTAAACATTATAATAAGTTAAGGTTTTCATAATTGCACTAATGCCCTTATAATTCTTTTAATTGCAATATGTGTAATATTTCTTGTTTTCATGGCATTTTCAAAATTTAATACTACTTATTTTTAATGGATATTTAGGTCAAAAGTCAACTCTAGGTGTCTAATGATCAAAATGCCCTTCTTCAGGTTGTATTTCTAATTTTTCGATACTACCGATTAATTCCTTGACCCGCCGATTTCTTCAATTTTCGTTTTTCATTTATACTTATTCATTAATTTTTCTTTGACATTTCTAATGTCAATTACACATTTATAGGCCTTTAATTATGTCCCAAAAATTATTTTCGAGGGTTTCCCGTGGTCCTGGGGTCGACAATTGCCTTCGCCGTAACTTCCCAGTGTGGTTACCCATCACTACGGTGCCGGCTCATTTAACTTAGTTTCATTTCCTCTCTTTTATTTTTTCTTAATTTTTTTTTTGTATTTTCTTTTATTTATTTCATCATTTTATGCCTGTTTATTATCACTGAAGTGTAGTTCCAGACATCCTGACTTGTCCAGACTGACATTAGGTCACCGAAGTAGTCGAATGTACGGACTACGTAAAGTGAGGGCGTTATAATTCTTCCCCTCTAAATGAAAATTTCGTCCTCAAAATTTATCGGATTCATATAACTGATATCGTTATCTCATAATTTTACTCACTCTCCCATCATTGTGTCCTTTGCCTTTTGTGTTTCCACTCATGAAATTCTCTTATTCATTAGTTCCTTGATTTCTCATGCTAGAATCCTTACTAGTCCTTCCGTCTCCTTTACTTACTCCAATCCTGTTAACTTGCCCTCATCTAGGTATTCTACATTTATCTCACACAAATGTCTCAAATGCCTAAATCATTTCTTTTTGACAAAAATATCAAAATAACTATAAGACTCCATATCGAGCTCTAGATATCTTCGTTCTCAAGGTATTCTTTTTAATTTATAGTCATACTAAAATCTCTAATTTTATAGTAATTTCTATTGTATCGGTAGCTCACATTAGTGTAACCGAGTCACTGACTAATAGTGACCTTTCGATATGTTAGTTTTAAAGTTTTCAATTTCTAACTAAAATTTTCATATTTATTTCCCGTAATAGTACTCTTCTGTACCAAATTAAAGACTACTTACAAACATCCTTATCTTGGTGTACCACGAGGAAGCACGTAGCTCTACACAATAATCCCATGTTAGTACTGTAATATGCAGCTTACAATACAAACAGCGAGAATATTACATAGTCACAACGTTGTAACCTCATGGACTAGGTTTTCTAACATCTTATCCTTCTCGAATCCACTAATATCCTAAACCTTTTCTGATTACAATATCCATTGACAATTACTAACAGTAAAATCTTTGCCCTCATATAGAGTAATTCTATTACTGTAACTTACTTTTAGGTAACTGATAATTTTTTTTTTAAAATTAATGTTAATCATACTTGTTATCGTAGTTTTGATCCTAAAGGATTAGTCACTAATACATCAAAATTTATTCTCATGTAAAGGAATAGCAACAAAACATATAATTCTAACACTAATATATAAATAAGTAGTGCTGGGATCAAATAATAACTCATTGTTTCTTTCAAAAATTAAGAACTTATCAGTAGCTACATCCAAAGTTTCTGTTCTTTCCCCTTGACGCATAGTGGATGCTCTAATTGATGCGTTACTATGTTATGGTTGATTCACTGTATTATGGTTGTGAGGAGTACCAGCTCTATTTCTATCTTGACTCTGACCGACTATCTATGAACTCCAGAGAGCAGATAGAGGTGCTCTAGTACAATCTCTAGCGAAATGTCCATGTTCACCACAATTGTAGCAGGTTTCAGTGGCTTTATGACATATACCCCCATGTAGTTTGCCACAAGAGTTATAGATGTGAGGAGGATATGAACTTCTAGTTGTTCGACGACTGGATCTTGGTGGCCTCTGCCCTGAAGATCCACCTTTATCATATCCCGGAGCTAGGGCTCCTCAAATTCTTTTCTCTTCCTCAAATTACTGCTCGAGCTCTGACCCATAGGTTTCTCCCTCTTTTTTTTTTCACACTGCCGTTGTGGGGGTTGGGTTTGTGCTTGAGCTTGAGCTGACAGAGTATCAGCCATTTATTGAAAGAAAGTGGCCATTTGCTAGGCCATTTGTGCCGGTGAAACTGGTACAGTCGGGCCTTCGACACTCTACTTAGCTGGGGCCTCATCTTGTACTTTCTCCATCACAGACTGTTCTATTGTCTCATTCTTCTCTTCCATATCTTTTCACAGGATTTTCTATTTCCTATACAACTAACACAAGGAGATTTCTCTCCATTAGTTTATATTTATGATATAAATGTACTATGTGTATTAAACATTTGAGCAGTTGTATTTACCGAAAAAATCAATTCAATTTCACAATTCAAAATTTACTTGAAAACCATTGCTCTGATACCACTAAACATGTCACACCCTACTTCTCCGTAAGATGTAATATGATCCCGTAATACACCTAAATATACTACAAGGGATTTTAAATCAATTTTTGAGAAATTTAAATCATGGATTAAAATCTAGTGTTATAAAATTTTTTCAAAATTTCGGTAGAGTGCTGGCTATATTTTGAGAAAACAATTCTTCAAACCTAAAAAGGAAAACACTCCTAATATGATTTCTCAAATACAACTCCAATAAACTTCTTTCATCTCATAATTCAATCTCAATAATCAAATCATTTCATTTTCAAACCAACCTCATCATAAAAGAAACATTTCATTGATTACAAGACTCAAAAATTAATATTACAAAACTATACAGGTAAATTTACATTACAGGTAAATGAAATCTTAAATGAAATCTTAAATCTTAAATCTTAAATTTACAGAAATGTAATTACATACCAAAATATTTTACAAGAGTTTTTATACAACTGCTCAAATAATTTACATACATATTATTACATGCATACATCAAACCTATATACATGGGTATACCTATGATATACCTGGAGCTGATTTGAATGTGTCTTCAAAGAAGCTTGCTCAACTGCTCTATACTCTTTTCACCTGTGACAGCATACAAAGCTATTGCTGAGTGGTGAACTCAGTGGTACACAACTATAATTTAAAACATAGTACAATATACATTGACAAAATTATAACAATTAATTTAAAAGTCTCAAAATTCAACAAAATTCTAAAAGTCAAAATCTTCGTTGCTAATAATATAAATCATTAGTTAAAATGACTTTGAGCAAGAAATTCAATTTATCAAATCACAACTGGACATTTAAAGTAATTTCAGCAATTATGGAAGTAAAGATTAATTCCAACAAAATCAATTGTGCATAAATCCCATTTGAAATCAAAATTCTTTACTATTCAAAAATCATTCTTTATCTCACTAACTATGCAAGACTAATCCGTAAGGGCCATCTTCAGGGTGATTCTAACTCCTTATAGTCGAGGAGGTCGAATTGGATTCTAACTCCCTGTGGTCGGGGAGGTCAAATCATCGTGCATAGTACACATTACAATAATGAAACTTCCGAAAGGGCCATAACAAATAAAAACTTAGATCTAACCCAATCCAACATCAGCAAAACACGGAGATGGTCTTGGGTTCAAAAGGAGAACTAATTACTAGAGGCGCCTTTTGGTGGAATGGCCTGGAGAGTTGGAAGAACTCTAGGGTTAAGCGTGCTCACTTGAGAGAAATTCTAGGATGGGTGACCTCCAGGGATGTTCTCCAATGGGACAAAACCGTGAGGCTTATGGCCAAAGTAGACAATTCGTCTAGTGGTTGGAGCCCGATCATTATAATTGGTATTTGAGCTGCTCGCGTGTCCTCTTGAGCGATGGTGGGGCAAACCTCAGCGAGGATGCTGAGTCCCAAAAAGGGAGGAGAAAGGTCCCTTAGGCAAATCCAACATCGGCAAAGCACGAAGATGGTCTTGGGTTCAAAAAGTAATGATATATAAAATGGGGGAACTAATCACTAGAGGCACCTTTTGGTGGAATGGCCTGGAGAGTTGGAAGAACTTCAGGGTCAAGCGTGCTTCCTTGAGAGAAATTCTAGGATGGGTAACCCTCCTGGGAAGTTTTCCATTCCACCTATGGGACAAAACCGTGAGGCTTATGGCCAAAACGGATAATTCCTCTAATTGTTGGAGCCCGACCATTACACTCTAGCCTGTCCACACCAAGATCACCAATGGCAGCCCTTGAACAACTTCTAAAGCTTTCCCAATCAATTAGAAAATCAAGTTTTGCCTTTTGAGAGATTACAGATGTAAACAGGACACTAGAAACAATTTCTACTATTTTTAATTCAAGAGATTGTTGTCTAATCTCATTGAATTGATGAGAGATAAAGAAGAAGAGAAGGAGAGGCAGCCAAGGGTGGCAGCACCAAAGAGAGAACAGTAGCTTGTTTTTTTTTTTTGTTCTTTCATCCTTACACTTATACATCTAGGTCACTACTTAAAACCCTTGCCACATGTCACCTTTTGATTAGTTCTAGGTTTAATTAACCCAATCACATTGTGCCAAGTGTCAAACCTATATTTAATGTGACACCCCTTACCCGTCTACAGTATATCCGAGTAAGTTATGTCACATGGTATACCGGAACACTTTATTTTATCTTAATTAATTTTTTTTATCATAGTTTTGAATATAACTTGTGAAATATAATTCATTTAAGTCATTTATTGAAATTATAATTTATTTGAGGTTCCGAAAATTTTATAGAAAATCCGGCAGAGTACCGGCTAAAAATGGAGAAAATAGTTCTTCGGAACCTGTGAAAAACACTTCCAATATTCATGTCTCATCATCTCAAACTCCAATATCAAAATCTCAACAACATTTCTCAATTTCAGTTCTCAATCATTCATCACATGTGATAATCAAGTATAAATCACAAATAGATATTTACTTTTCCATTCACAAATACAATTTTCATAATTTACATGAGCATCCAAATACATTACATAATTCTAAATACATATGAGAAAATAAAAATTTAGTTACAAAATGACAAAATGACACCTAGTGTCCTACCAATGCACAGCAGAAGTTGAGGTGACACGGACACTGTGCAAAACTGCAGGATGGACTCACCCAGTCTGCAGTCTACTAGGCTCACGATCTGTATCTCCAGAACCTACGCGTGGCAAAAGCAACGCGCTAAGCAATAATGCTTAGTGGTGCAATAATAAAATAAAAGAAAATAGCAGAAAATAAATATGCATTGAATGTATAAGTCTTATTTGTTTTGTATTTGTATATCCATTTATTTCGTTAACTTTGTCCACTTTCATTCATTTGGTTGCCCAAGTAACCTATACTAAATGACTGGACTGGATAAACGAGTAAACTGGCACTGGGTATCTAATACCTCAGGCCGTCACACCATCGGTCACATATGCATCTCCCGGTGTGCAACAGAACAGCTAACAAGCTGTAAATAGTATTAGGCACGAGGCCAAGTCTCAACACAATATCAAAATGGCTAAAAGCCATAAAATCACAGAACGGCATATTGCCATGTGCAGTACTGCTAACTGAACCCTATTGGCATGCCAAACTATCCAAACCAATCTTGTTAGGTATACTAGGGCATTTGAAACTTTTAAATTCTTCAATTTGTGAATTTCAAGTTTTGGTATCACTATTCACCTCATTGGTCAACAAAAATGTTGACTTTTAGGTAGAAAATAGGTACATTGGTTTTGGCACTCCCAACATACCACATTTTGCATTTAAAAGTTGTTGGCATTAAGCATTAATACCATTTCTAAGCATTAAACCAAAGGAGCAGAATTTTCAGATTTTGTACCATAAATTTACTGTTTCATTAGGCACTGTTACAGTGGAAATTTGAGGAATTGGTAAACATAAAAGTTGTTCCTTATTTTGTCTAGTTGAATTTCCTTTTTTGAATCACTCCATTTGGAGTTTTGTAGCTCTAGATATGGTCCAAAAACCACAGCTGGCCGGATTGGAAAAACTGCAGAATTACCAAATCTACAGTACCATGAACAGTGACTGTGACTGCCATTTGGGTTAGGTTCTGGTCATAATTTGGGATAGGTTTCTTCATGAAAGTTGTTTGTCTATGTCTTAACGTGTTGCTGTAAAAATTTCAGGTCAATTGATCCTATCTACAGTGAGTTATGGCCCAATGAACAGTTACTGTTCATTTGGTCATTTCTGCAGGTGCTGTTGCAGGGTATCCGGATTGGGGCCAACTTTTGGTCCTCTTTCTTTGGTCTTTTGGGCATGGTTTCTTCAGCAAAAATGTGCCATTATAAATCTAGCTTCATGTCCAATTGGCCAAACACCAATTGGACCAACACAGCCAAGGATATGGCAGTCCAAGTGGGCTGGAATCACAGCCACCCTGCTGCACTCACTGGGCAGCATACTCATTCACTTTGCCATGCTATATTTCAGTCCAAATTATGGTCAAATTTCCTCAAATGGTCACTAATTGACCATTAGAATGTTTTTTAACAATTTCATAAGCTAAGTTCACATTTTACTCTCAAAACCCTAGTTTCCATTATAAATTTTCGCAACATACCTTAATTACTAACTCATTCACTAACCACATGCCTACATGCTTTAAACATGATCTCTAATCCACTTTAAGTCCATCAAAACACTCCATCATTGTTCCTTCCTTAGGGCTGCTGAAATTCATGGTAGGCATACACACAAATTTGGTTCATTTAATTCACAAATTCATGTTGATTTCAAGTCCCTAACATGGAAAATAAGGGTTTTAAGTAGATAGGTGCACTAACCTCTTGTAGGGTAGAATTTTCAAAGCTTCAACTTCACTTTCTTTTGTTTTCTTGGCTGCCAAACACTCTAGCAAGGTTGGGTGACAAATTTTAGTGAAGACAACTAGGGCTTTTGGTGGAAGAAAGCTAGGGAAAATCAAGCTTGAAAAAGCTTGCAAATAGGTAACAATGGTGGAGGTTCACGGCAAGAGGAAGAAAAAGAAAGAGAAGTCTGATTTTCTTTCCATTTTCTAGCCCATTTTGGCTTTTTAAACACATTTATGCCATGTGTCAACACTTGAGTGGGTAAAGGCACACTAATGACATCATGTGATGTCATAAATTCCCATTTAATTCATTTTTTTTTCTTTTCTTTTCTACTCATTTTCAATTCAATTTTTAGTAATATTTATTCATATTTTAGATCATAATAATTATTTACTTAACTGGACAAGTCCGTCAAAAATCGTCTCTGAAGGCGAAATGACCAAAATACCCTCCGTTTGGCTTAACAGGTCAAAATTGTCTGTACTGATTGAAAAATTTTTCTAGGTATTTTCTTGGCATTCTAATGCCATAGGAACCTCAGTGACCCTTCTCTGGAGTCTCAAAAATTATTTTATGAATTTTCTCTCGGGTCTAGGGCTCCTAGTTGCAAGAACCGCAACTTCCCTCTGGGTTACCCATCGCTAGGGCACCGGCTCGTTTAACTTGTTTGTATTTTATTTCTAAAATTTTTACTAAATTTTGCTTACTAATATTTGAGTTAATTATGGTTCCTGACTTTAGTTTAGATATTTTTCCGGACGTTCTAGCTGTCCGGACCGACACTGGTCACCGAAACAGTAGAATGTACGGAGTTGCTACAGGGAGGGTGTTACAACTCTTCCCCTCTAATTTAAATTTCGTCCTTGAAATTTACCTGATGCAAACAGTTGAGGGAACTGATGCCTCATCGTCTCTTCACTTTACCAAGTTGCCTCCTCGGTGTTGTGGTGCCTCCAAAGCACTTTCACCAGTGGAATCTGCTTATTTCTCAATTCTTTCACTTCCCGAGCCAGGATCCGTAGAGGTTCTTCTTCATATGTCAAATTTGGTTGTATTTCAATTTCTTCCCTGGAGATGACATGTGAAGGATCTGAGCGGTATCTTCTGAGCATGGACACGTGGAATACATTGTGGATCTTGTCCAGCTCTGGTGGTAAAGCTAGCCTATAGGCCACTGGACCCACACGTTCAATGACTTCATATGGGCCAATGAACCTAGGGCTTAACTTACATTTTCTTCCAAACCTCAATACCTTTTTCCACGGTGACACCTTGAGGAACACTTTGTCGCCAACTGTGTATTCTATTTCTTTTCTCTTCAAGTCGACATAGGATTTCTGTCTATCTGAGGCAACCTTCAGATTGGCTTTGATTAGTTTCACTTTCTCCTCAGTCTATTTCACCAGGTCTAGCCCTACCAGTTTGTCTTCGCTCAATTCAGTCCAGCACACTAGAGTTCTACATTTTCTCCCATACAGTGCTTCATATAGGGCCATTTGAATGCTAGCTTGGTAGCTATTGTTGTATGCAAATTCTGCCAGTGGGAGGTACCTATCCCAACTTCCCTCATACTCAATGACACAACTCCTCAGCATATCCTCAAGGACCTGACATATATTTCATGTTATTATTGTCATTTCAGTTCAATATGTGTATTTATCTAATTGGTTTCAATTGTTTACCTGGGTTACTCTTTCTGATTGCCCATCCGTCTGAGGATGGAAAGCTGTGCTGAAGTGGAGTTGTGTACCCAAGGATTCATGGAACTTCTTCCAAAATCTCAATGTAAACCTTGGGTCTCGATCAGATATGATGGAAAGTGGAATTCCATGCAGTCTAACTATCTCACTGATATACAATTCTGCTAACTTCTCCAGTGAGTAGTCAGTCCTAACTGGTAGTGAAGGAACGGAAGCGTGAAAAACACGAGTTTATACCATTGAATTCAAAAATTTTCACCTAGGGTCACATGCATCATGCAAGATTTATTTTTATCTATTTGATTTCAATGATAAACAACATATTAAAACTCTTTTAATATGTTTTTGGATCTGTATTTGCCATTTAAGATTTTAAAATTAATCAGATTAATTTTAGAACCCTAGATTAAATCAAGAACGATTACACTAACCTCTTGATGCACTGCAGCGTGTCTGCGCATTTGAGATTCGTCTTCAGGACACCAGATGTTGTCCCTTTAGCTTGTCCACACCAAGAACACCTATGGCAGCCCTTGAATAGCTTCTAAATCTTTTTCTATTAATTAGAAAATCAAGTTCTGCCTTTTAAGAGATTAAAGATGTAAACAGGACACTAGAAACAATTTCTAGTGTTCTTAATTCAAGAGATTGATGGCTAATCTCTTTGAATTGATAAGAGATGAAGAAGAAGAGATAAAAACCCTCAAAGTGGCGTGACAAAGGAGTGTGGTTGCTGGTTGTCTTTTATTTTCTCATAACAACACTTAAATAGCTAGGTTAACACATTAAACCCTTGCCACATGTCACCCTTTGATTAGCTCTAGGTTTAAGTGACCCAATCACATTGTTCCAAGTGTCAAACCTATATTTAATCTTGATTTTAACCATCTTACATGATTAAAAAACATTTGGCAAGCTTATGTGTAATCCCATGTGTCACCATCTCATGGTGCCACGTGTCACACTGCAAAATGACCAAAATGCCCCTGTGTCTTAATTTTGAGTTCTCAACCCAAAATAATTATTTTTCTTCTTCTAATTAATTTATATCAAATATAAATTAATTAATTAATCTCTATTAATTAATTTCTCATTAATTAAATTCATATTTAAACACTTTAAATATAAATTTAATTTATACTACACATCCAATAATCTAGATTTGGTTTCAAGTCATGCTAGGGACTTTGCAAATTAATTGCAAACCAAACCTATTTAATTAATCAATTAAACTCTTTAATTAATTAATTAAATCATATTTAAATAGGTGATAACTTGTGTATGTGTGTGACTTACTAGACTCATCACTAATTGGCAATGAGACATGATATCAACTCTTAATATCATCAGAACTCTTTCTTACCATAAATGATTTCTCTAAATCATTTTATGAACCTCATAGACCATGGTTAACACCTAGCATAGCATGCCATGGCCACCCAATTAGTAATAAGGTTTACCTTAAATGAACCTATAATCATATGTTACCATGCACTAGAATCTCTCTGTTACAAAATCCCAACTCAAGCTGGAGTCATGGTTTATGTCAAACTCCATTTGCTATGAATATTATGTTCTCTTTTAATTCTAGTTCTTGATTATAAAGATTTTCTCATCATAAACTCTTTTCTGAATAAATCTATCTGTCCTGGCCAGGAACTTGAAACATCAAGAACAATTAAATGAACATAGGATTTTATCTCTATTTACTTAGAGGAACATATTCCATCTTGATCAACACCTACCTCCATATATAACTAGTAGGAGCCAACACATGCCCATATACCCATACACAGTACAAGTATGAAAGCTGTATCAAACTCAAACTACCTATATACAAAATAACTGTGCTATCTCAGGTCTAAAGATTATATGCACTGATATGATTTATGACAAAACATTGACAAGAGTAAACTCCATGTGCTTGTCATAAGTGTCACTGGTTCGGCCTACTTATCATTTATAAGTGCCTATCATGTTTGTCATATGGCATGAGACTCACCATTCCATCTTATTTATATCTCATATAAATAACTTGGGAACAAACATGAATACAATCTTTCTGGATAAGTCATGTCCTTATTATGAAGTATCCTCGATTGTGAACCTATTTATGATACTTTGTGCTAGAAATATTGTCACTCATATTCTTAACAACTTAAGAATAATATTTCTAACAAAACATCAATGGACCTTTTCTATTACACATAAATATATTATGTAAACGGAAAAGTGGAAATGCTTTTTATTAATAAAAATATATACAAGATACATATTAAATGATATGCTCTAGGGCATACTACTAACAATCTCCCACTAGCACTAGAGCCATTCATTACAATACCTTAGACCCATCTTCTCAAGATGTCAGTCTAACTGAGCTTGTGACAAAGGCTTAGTGCATGGATCAGCTGAATTTTTTCAGCTGATGTTATTTTTCTGCATGGCTCTATCGCCTTTGCCCAACTATATGTCTGATAATGTGGTAGTGCTTTTCTATGTGTTTGGATTTTGGGTGAGACCTTAGTTCCTTAGCCTGTATGACTGCTCCATTGTTGTCACAGTGTAGTGGAACTGCTGACTCAATGGAAGGAACTACTGTAAATTCTGTCACGAACTTCTTTATCCAAGCGACTTCCTTTGCGACATCGATGCGACAATATACTCGACCTCATCTTTGGAATCTGCAGTCGTGCTCTGTTTGGAACTCTTCCAACTGACTGCACCTCCATTACAAATGAACACATATCTAAAGGTAGACTTTCTATCATCAATATCTGATTGGAAATCAGAATCATTATAACCATCCAATTGCAAGTCTCCACCTCCATAAATCAAGAATAAATCCTTAGTTCTTCTCAAGTACTTAAGGATATTCTTGATGACTATCGATGTTCCAAACTGGATTGGATTGATACCGCTAGTCAAGCTAACAAAGATATGCGATATCGGCACAGTACTCAACATTGCATACATTATACTTCCAATAGCCGAAGCATATGGAATCCTGGCCATCTTATCTCTTTCTTCAGGTGTCTTTGGAGACATCTCTTTAGAAAGATGGGTACCAAGTCTCACTGGTAACAATCCTCTCTTGGAATCAAGCATGTTAAACCTCTTTAACACCTTTTCCAAGTATAGACTTTGGGATAAACCAATTATTCTTTTTGCTCTATCTCTATAGATGCGAATCCCAAGAATATAGGTTGCCTCCCCTAAGTCTTTCATGGAGAATGTATTTGACAACCATACCTTTATAGTCGTCAACATACCTGTGTCATTACCCATCAACAGTATGTCATCCACATATAAGACAAGGAAAGTGATAGCACTGTCACTAACCTTCTTATATACACATGGCTCATCCTCATTTTTGATAAAACCAAAGGATTTAATGGCTTCATCAAAATGGATGTTCCAACTCCTCGAAGCTTGTTTCAACCCATAAATGGATCGCTTTAGCTTGCATACCTTGGAACCATCTTGGGATTCAAATCCCTTAGGTTATTCCATGAAAATGTTTTCTTCAATGTATCCATTGAGAAAAGCTGTTTTGACATCCATCTGCCAAATCTCATAATCATAATATGCAGCTATTGCTAATAAAATCCTAATTGATTTAAGCATGGAAACAGGCGAGAAAGTCTCCTCATGGTCGATTCCTTGCCTTTGGCGAAACCCTTTCGCTACTAGCTTTGCCTTATAGGTCTCTACCTTTCCATCAGAACCAATTTTCTTCTTGAAAACCCATTTGTTCCCTATAGGTATAATACCTTCAGGTGGGTCAACAAGATCCCAAACTTGATTCTTATACATGGAATCAATCTCGGATTTCATAGCATCAATCCATTTTGAAAAGTCTATATCTTATATAGCTTCTTCATAGGTAAGTGGATCATCTCCATGATCTATTTCTTCATGAGTAGACAACTCTTGTTCTTCTTCATGAAGAAAACCATATCTCACTGGTGGGTGAGATACCCTGGTTGTTCTTCGAGGAACAGCTGTAGATGTTTCATCAACGGGTATAGGTTGACTAGATGGATCAATATCCATCTGATCTGTTGGTTAGTCAGAATTCTCCAATTCTAACTCTATTTGCCTTCCTTTGCCTCCTTCTTGAACAAACTGTTGTTCAAGAAATGTGGCATCTCTACTTATCACAACCTTTTGTGAAGTAGGCAAATAAAAATAATATCCAAAACTATCTTTTGGATATCCAACAAATCGACCTTTTTCTAATCTGGTCTCCAATTTATCAGTGTTCAGCTTTTTGATATAATCTGGACAACCCCAAATCTTAACATGCTTAAGACTTGGTTTTCTTCCATGCCATATCTCATAAGGTGTGGAAGAAACTGATTTTGATGGAATCCTATTCAGAATATACGAAGCTGATTCTAATGCAAATCCCCAAAAGAAGATTGGCATATCAGTATAGCTCATCATACTACGTACCATATCCAATAGGATACGATTTCTCCTTTCAGATACACCATTCAACTGTGGCGTTCCTGGAGGAGTCAGCTGATAAACAATGCCATGCTCTCTCAAGTATTCATCAAATTCAGTACTCAAATATTCACCTCCACGATCTGAACGAAGAGCTTTAATACTCTTTCCTGTTTGATTTTCTACTTCAGATTTAAATTCTTTGAATTTTTCAAAAGATTAATGTTTGTATTTCATCAAATACAAATACCCAAACCTTGATTTATCATCAGTAAAGGTAATAAAATAATGAAAGCCCCCTCTAGCCATTTCTTTACATGGACCACATACATCACTATGTATTAGCTCCAAAATACTTTCAGCTCTTAGCCCCTATCCAACAAAGGGTGATCTAGTCGTTTTGCCCTGAAGGCAAGATTCACAAGTTGGAGTAGGCTCAGAGTCCAACAAGGATAGAATCCCCATTTTCTCCAATTTTGTAATCCTATCTTCTGCAACATGACATAACCTTAAGTGCCAAATATATTTTGAACTTGAGTTGGTTTTCACCACGGCATTGCATTCATTTAGATTGCTATACTCTGGCCAGTGGAAACACTTTCTTACTAGCAATGGAAACACTTTCCTATTGGCAATGGAAACACTTTCCTGTTGGCAGTGGAAACACTTTCCTTTGCCTTCATCAGCTTTAGTCTTCCTTTTCTGTTTAGCTATTTTCTTAGAAGGACCAGGAATCTGAGGTTTCTTTTTCTTATTGCCCTTCTTCTTGTTGGACTTTCCAACAGAAGAAGAAGCAATCAAAGCTACCTATTTTCCTTTATTGCCTGGCATATTCTTTTGGGCAATAACCAGCATGTTGAGTAAACCAGCTAAGGTGCATTCCTGTTGAGTCATATGGAAATTTGTCACAAAATTTCCCAAAAGACCCAAGAAGGGACTGAAGGATCAAATCCGTTTGTAGTTGGAAATCCATGTTGAAGTCAAGATATTCCAACTGCTCAATCAGCCGAATCATCTTGTGGACATGATCCCCAACATTCTGTCCCTCAGACATCCTCACGCGGAACAGCTGCCTAGATATCTCATACCTAGCATTCCTGCTGTGCTCACTATACAACTCTTGTAGGTGAAGGAGGATCTCACTCGCACTCTGCATGTTCTCATGTTGCTTCTGTAACTCATTACTCATGGAAGCAAGCATGTAACACTTAGCTCTCATATCATGCTCCTTCCACTTGTCCAAAGTTTCATGATCCTCTTGAGTGGCCTCTGGAGGTAAGGGACTAGGAACATTTGAATCTAGAACATATCCTATATGTTCAAGGTTCAAGACAAGTTTCAAATTTCTTAGCCAATCAGACAAATTAGGTCCTGTCAACCTATTGCGATCAAGTATGCTTGCAAGGATATTGGATGGTGGTGGTTGTTTTGTGCTCATTATTATCAAAAAATTAATTGCAGAAATAACCAGATTAATTAGTAAATGTATCATGTAATTAACCAAATATGATTATGGTCTTTTAATCAAATTGGTCCTCCCACTAACTTAGCGAATCCTACACTTCCAAAGTAGAAAACGGAAATCCTAGTTGGATGGATTTCTAGTGGGTGATTGAATTCTTATAATTCTATTGATCATCCTCAGGTACATCCATTATTGGAATTACAATAAACTATAAGTGAGCAACTCCTTGCCCATCACATCTCATGTGAGGTTCAATCCTTTACCTAGCCCCTAATACTCAAAATCTTAGGTACATCCATTATTGACTTATCTTGCATTAGTTAAGTTGATCCCATTGAGCCAGTAATTATGCAAATAATTTTAATGTCCTCAGGTACATCCAATATTGGCCACTAAACCATTTACATATTTACAACATCTCATGCTTAACAATTATTCTTAAGAAAATCTCTTAAATAAATTGCATCTTATGCAACTATTTAAAATTTCTTAAAATAATTGCCCCAATGGAGGGCCTATGTTATAATTACTTTAATTATAGTATTTCCAACTTAATCATTTGTTTGGAAGATTTTATGGTCATTCTATTTACTATTAAGGTCTCACTTTGCACATTATCCATTTAGCATGCATATATCATATAATTGCATACATTCCCATACATCTCATGCATTCATGGATAAGCAGTAAATATGGTATGATCATGGACTTTCTAAGGGATTCAACTCTGAGCCACCAAGAATTGAATCAGGGCATTCCTAGGTGCATTTCATTCATTCATTTTACAAGAGTTGCTGAAGGAGTACATAATCAACACTTGATCTTGAATTCCTCCCACTGGTCCCACCAATGCTCTTGACCTCCTTGAACTTCTTGCAATCCAATATTACATAGTAATTCTTGGCATACCAAGGCGAATTTACAAGAACTTAAATAAATGAAATTACAACCCAAAAATTATTACAAACTTAATAATACATGCCCAAAATAAATTAAAATAAATTAATTAATTTACAATCCCAAAGAAACATAAAAGAAATAAATCCAATCACATTGGTCTTTTATAGTCCATGATCATCCATCATGCATATCACTATTTAACAATTAAATAAAACATACATACTTAAATTAAATTGAATATCTCAGATTCAACTTAAAAATTCAGATTTGAATATGATTCAAATAAATTTAAAAATTCAGATTTGAATCTCATTCAAACAAATTTAAAAATTCATATTTGAATCACATTCAAACAACTTTAAAAATTCAGATTTGAATCACATTCAAACATTTTTTAAAAAATCAGATTTGAATCACATTCAAATAGTTTTTAAAAAATCAGATCTGAATTTTATTCAATCAATTTTAAAAATCAGATTTAAATATGATTCAAACAACTTTAAAAATTCAGATTTGAATCACATTCAAACAACTTTTAAAATTCAGATTTGAATCACATTCAAACAATTTTTAAAATTCTGATTTGAATCATAATTTAATTGTGTGATAAAAATTCTAATTAAACAATTTAATTAGACATAAAATGGATCTTAAATCATACAACAATTGCACATTCACCATCCATTTACCTTTGCACACCATTGTGATGCATCAACCATGCACACCATGGTGTTCATCATTTGTGCAGCCACTTTGACTTTGCAACTAGCAATAAACTCTTGATCTCATGATCAAACACACAATTAAATCATATAAACATCAATCTAAATGGCAAATATAGTGGCTCTGATACCAATTAAAGGAACGGAAGCGTGAAAAACACGAGTTTATATCATTGAATTCAAAATTTTTCACCTAGGGTCACATGCATCATGCAAGATTTATTTTTATCTATTTGATTTCAATGATAAACAACATATTAAAACTCTTTTAATATGTTTTTTGGATCTGTATTTGCCATTTAAGAGTTTAAAATTAATCAGATTAATTTTAGAACCCTAGATTAAATCAAGAACGATTACACTAACCTCTTGATGCACTGCAGCGTGTCTGCGCCTTTGAGATTCGTCTTTAGGACACCAGATTTTGTCCCTCTAGCTTGTCCACACCAAGAACACCTATGGCAGCCCTTGAATAGATTCTAAAGCTTTTTCTATTAATTAGAAAATCAAGTTCTGCCTTTCAAGAGATTAAAGATGTAAACAGGACACTAGAAACAATTTCTAGTGTTCTTAATTCAAGAGATTGATGACTAATCTATTTGAATTGACAAGAGATGAAGAAGAAGAGATAAAAACCCTCAAAGTGGCGTGACAAAGGAGTGTGGCTGCTGGTTGTCTTTTATTTTCTCATAACAACACTTAAATAGCTAGGTTAACACATTAAACCCTTGCCACATGTCACCCTTTGATTAGCTCTAGGTTTAAGTGACCCAATCACATTGTGCCAAGTGTCAAACCTATATTTAATATTGATTTTAATCATCTTACATGATTAAAAAACATTTGGCAAGCTTATGTGTAATCCCATGTGTCACCATCTCATGGTGCCACGTGTCACACTGCAAAATGACCAAAATGCCCCTGTGTCTTAATTTTGAGTTCTCAACCCAAAATAATTATTTTTCTTCTTCTAATTAATTTATATCAAATATAAATTAATTAATTAATCTCTATTAATTAATTTCTCATTAATTAAATTCATATTTAAACACTTTAAATATAAATTTAATTTATACTACACATCCAATAATCTAGATTTGGTTTCAAGTCATGCTAGGGACTTTGCAAATTAATTGCAAACCAAACCTATTTAATTAAGCAATTAAACTCTTTAATTAATTAATTAAATCATATTTAAATAGGTAATAACTTGTGTATGTGTGTGACTTACTAGGCTCATCACTAATTGGCAATGAGACATGATATCAACTCTTAATATCATCAGAACTCTTTCTTACCATAAATGATTTCTCTAAATCATTTTATGAACCTCATAGACCATGGTTAACACCTAGCATAGCATGACATGGCCACCCAATTAGTAAAAAGGTTTACCTTAAATGAACATATAATCATATGTTACCATGTACTAGAATCTCTCTGTTACAAAATCCCAACTCAAGCTGGAGTCATGGTTTATGTCAAACTCCATTTGCTATGAATATTATGTTCTCTTTTAATTCCAGTTCTTGAATAAAAAGATTTTCTCATCAGAAACTCTTTTCTGAATAAATCTATCTGTCCTGGCCAGGAACTTGAAACATCAAGAACAATTAAATGAACATAGGATTTTATCTCTATTTACTTAGAGGAACAGATTCCATCTTGATCAACACCTACCTCCATATATAACTAGTAGGAGCCAACACATGCCCATATACCCATACACAGTACAAGTATGAAAGCAGTATCAAACTCAAACTACCTATATACAAGATAACTATGCTATCTCAGGTCTAAAGATTATATGCACTGATATGATTTATGACAAAACATTGACAAGAGTAAACTCCATGTGCTTGTCATAAGTGTCACTGGTTTGGCCTACTTATCATTTATAAGTGCCTATCATGTTTGTCATATGGCATGAGACTCACCATTCCATCTTATTTATATCTCATATAAATAACTTGGGAACAAACATGAATACAATCTTTCTGGATAAGTCATGTCCTTATTATGAAGTATCCTCGATTGTGAACCTATTGATGATACTTTGTGCTAGAAATATTGTCACTCATATTCTTAACAACTTAAGAATAATATTTCTAACAAAACATAAATGGACCTTTTCTATTACACATAAATATATTATGTAAACCAAAAAGTGGAAATGCCTTTTATTAATAAAAATATATACAAGATACATACTAAATGATATGCTCTAGGGCATACTACTAACAGGTAGAAAGTGTGTTGACTTCGTCAATCTATCTACTATCACCCATTCTGCATCATGTTTCTTCTGGGTGAGAGGTAGACCACTTACAAAATCCATGGTGACCTGATCCCATTTCCATTCAGGTATGCGTATAGGCTATAGCAAACCCGATGGAACTTGATGTTCTGCCTTGACTTGCTGACATGTCAAGCATTTAGTCACATAGTCAGCTATGTCCTTCTTCGTACCAGGCCACCAATACTGAAGCTTCAGATCATGATACATGTTTGTACTTCCTGGGTGCATAGCATATACACTGGTGTGTGCCTCTTTCAGAATACTGGCCTTCAATTCCCCATTATCTGGTACACACAGTCTTCCTTTGTAGTACAGACACCCATCTGCTTTCACCTCATAGTCAGTTACTTTTCCCTCTGAGATTTTACTCATAATAGCCATTAGTTTCTCATCTACCTTCTGCCCATCTAAAATCTGCTGTAACAGGTTTGGCCTCAATTGCAACTCAGCCAAAATAGCTCCATCTCGAATAAAAAATAGACGGGCATTCAATGATCTCAAAGCTGTCATGGATTTTCTGCTCAAAGCATTAGCAACTACATTTGCCTTCCCAGGATGGTAGTTAATCACACAATCATAATCCTTCAGGAACTCAATCCATCGCCTCTGTCTAAGGTTGAGCTCCTTCTGAGTTGGCAAGTATTTTAGGCTTTTGTGGTCCGTGTAAATGTAGCACTTTTCCCCATACAAGTAATGCCTCCATATCTTCAGTGCGAAGATAATTGCTGCAAGCTCTAGATCATGGGTAGGGTAATTCTGTTCATGTGGCCTTAGCTGCCTGGAAGCATAAGCGACCACCTTCCCCTCTTGCATCAATACACACCCTAACCCATTATGAGAGGCATCACTATAGACCACAAAGTCCTTTCCTGACACTGGCTATGTTAACACTGGTGCCTCTGTCAACATAGCCTTCAACTTCTCAAAACTGGTCTGACACTTGTTATTCTAGTCAAATCTGACATTCTTGTGTAACAACTTGGTCATTGGAGCAGCTATTAAGGAAAATCCCTTCACAAATCTCCTGTAATACCCAGCTAGCCCCAAGAAACTTCTGACCTCAGTTGTATTCCTGGGAGGCTTCCATTCCATCACTGCTTCTATTTTCTTGGGATCTACCCTAATCCCATCAGCTGACACTATGTGTCTAAGGAATGCAATCTCATTTAACCAGAAGTCACACTTGGACAACTTAGCATACAGCTCCTTTTCTCTCAAGGTTTGCAGAACAATCCTCAAATGCTCATCATGTTCTTCACTGGTCTTGGAATACACCAAAATATCATCAATAAAGACCACTACGAACCGATCTAAGTGTGGATGGAAGATACGGTTCATAAGGTCCATGAATGCTGCTGGTGCATTTGTTAGGCCAAAGGGCATCACCAGAAACTCATAATGCCCATATCGAGTCCTGAATGTAGTCTTTGGCACATCTGTATCCTTCACCCTCAACTGATGATACCCTGATCTGAGATCAATTCTAGAAAATACTCCTGCTCCCTTCAACTAATCAAACAGATCATCAATTCTAGTCAACGGATATTTGTTCTTCACAGTCACTTTATTCAACTGCCGGTAATCAATGCATAGCCTTAAAGTCCCATCCTTCTTTTTCACAAACAGCACTGGAGCTCCCCATGGTGACACACTGGGGCGTATAAACCCCTTATCTAGCAACTCTTGCAACTAACTTTTCAACTCCCTCAATTCAGTGGGTGCCATCCTATAAGGAGCAATGGAAATGGGTGTTGTACCCGGCAGTGTCTCAATAGCAAATTCAACTTCCCTTTCTGGTGGCAAACCAGGCAATTCTTCAGGAAACACCTTTGGGAAGTCTCTTACTGTGGGTATGTCACTCAAGTTTGGCTTAGCCTACCTAGTATCCACCACATGTGCTAGGTAGGCTTCACAGCCTTTTCTCATCATTCTTCTTCAACTATGGCTGAGATGACATTGGACAAGAAATCTGTCCTTTCCCCCACAACTGTGATCTCATTACCCTCAGAAGTTTTCAAAGAAATTCTCTTCAATTTGCAATCAACTATTGCCTGATGACGTGACAACCAGTCCATTCCCAAAATCACGTCAAACTCGTGAAAGGGCAACTCAATCAAGTCTGCCAAGAATTCATACCCCTGAATCCTTAATGGGCAACCCTTGTAGACTTTGTTCACCACTACACTGTGGCCCAATGGATTAGTGACCAGAATGTCTTGGTCACTCTCCCCTACTAGTATCCCCCTTTCTACGGGTAAGTTGATGCAGATGTATGAATGAGTGGATCCTGGATCCACCAATGCATGCACAGGTGTAGTGTAGAGGGAGAACGTACCCCTTATGACGTCCGGGGCATCTTGCTCCTCCTGAGCTCTAATAGCATAAGCTCTTGCAGGTGGTCTATTATCTGGCCTCTCTGCTAGCTCAGATGCAGGCCTCTGTGATGGTCCCACTGCGTCAGATTTGCCAGATTTTCTACCTCTTTGCGGTGCAGGAGCAGGTCTATTTGTTTGTGTTGGAGCAGCTGTAGTAGTTCTGCGTGGACAGTTCTTCAACTGATGCTCTGTTGACCCACACCTTAAGCAGGTACCAGTTACTCTCCAACACTCCCCCTTGTGCCACTTCAGGCAGTGTGGACATGCAGAAGATGTTGGGGCTGGTCCCCTGAACCCCATCCCTGGAGAGCTGTCCCTTGATGGTGTGGACTGGCCTCTCCTACAGGTGAACTATGGCCTGGGCCCCTGAAACTGACCCTGACCTTGTGGCTGGCCTAAACTCTGTGCAGGTGGACCTCTGAACTTCTTCCCAGGTGCAGGAGATGAGCTAGACTGACCTGGTCCCCTCTTCTGCTGTCTCTCCCTTCTGGTCTGCTCACTTATTCTTACTTTTTCAACCCTTATTGCAGCTTCCACTAACTTGCTAAATTCTGTGATTCCCAAGGCAGTGAGCTGAATCTTTATGTTGTCATTTAGTCCCTCTTCAAATCTCTTACACCTTTCAGCTTCATTAGGGACTATCTCCCTTCCGTAGCTGCTTAATCGGACGAATTCCTTCTCATACTCGGCCACTGACAACTGTCTCTGCCTCAGATTAATGAATTCCCTTCTTCTCTCTTCTAGGTATACAGTACCCACATATTTCTTCTTGAATTCTGAGAGAAAGAAGTCCCAAGTTATAGTTTCTGGCTGCACTTCACTGGACACAGTATCCCACCATTCGTAGGCATCATCTTGCAACAAAGATATGGCAGCTTCCAAGTTTTGCTCTGGAGTGCAGTGGAGTTGTTTTAGAACTTTGCCTGTTCTGTTCGACCAATTCTCGGCTGCAACAGAATCATCTTCTCTCTTACCGAAAAAGTCCACTGCTCCAAACTTTCTTAGCCTTTCCAGGTGTGATTTCTGCTGTGGAGCTAGTGGTGGTGGTGGTGGCATTACTCCAGCCATTTGTCTGAAGAAATCGGCCATTTGCTAGAACATGGCCTGTGGAGGCTAAGCAGGCTCTACTTGAGCTGGTGGAGTAGGTTCACCCCTACCCCCAGTCTCAGCTGCTGCAGGTGGAGCATGACTCTCCACTTCCTCCTTGACTGCTCTCTGTGATGAAAGGTCCATATCCTATTCAAAATAAGAAAGACAAACAGATCTGCATTAGTGTCACCTCGACTCTTACAAATGCAATGCATGGTATGGACTCAATCTAGGCCAAGAAACGCCTAAACCGTGCTCTGATACCACTAAATGTGACACCCCTTACCCGTCTACAGTATATCCGAGTAAGTTATGTCACACGGTGTACCGGAACACTTTATTTTATCTTAATTAATTTTTTTTATCATTGTTTTGAATATAACTTGTGAAATATAATTCATTTAAATCATTTATTGAAATTATAATTTATTTGAGGTTCTGAAAATTTTATAGAAAATCCTACAGAGTACCGGCTAAAAATTGAGAAAACAGTTCTTCGGAACCTGTGAAAAACACTTCCAATATTCATGTCTCATCATCTCAAACTCCAATATCAAAATCTCAACAACATTTCTCAATTTCAGTTCTCAACCATCCATCACATGTGATAATCAAGTATAAATCACAAATAGATATTTACTTTTCCATTCACAAATACAATTTTCATAATTTACATGAGCATCCAAATACATTACATAATTCTAAATACATATAAGAAAATAAAAATTTAGTTACAAAATGACAAAATGACACCTAGTGTCCTACCAATGCACAGCAGAAGTTAAGGTGACACGGACATTGTGCAGAACTGCAGGATGGACTCACCCAGTCTGCGGTCTACTGGGCTCATGATCTGTATCTCCAGAACCTACGCGTGGCAAAAGCAACGCGCTAAGCAATAATGCTTAGTGGTGCAATAATAAAATAAAAGAAAATAGCAGAAAATAAATATGCATTGAATGTATAAGTCTTATTTGTTTTGTATTTGTATATCCATTTATTTCGTTAACTTTGTCCACTTTCATTCATTTGGTTGCCCAAGTAACCTATACTAAATGACTGGACTGGATAAACGGGTAAACTGGCACTGGGTATCTAGTACCTCGGGCCGTCACACCATCGGTCACATATGCATCTCCCGGTGTGCAACAGAACAGCTAACAAGCTGTAAATAATATTAGGCACGAGGCCAAGTCTCAACACAATATCAAAATGGCTAAAAGCCATAAAATCACAGAATGGCATATTGCCATGTGCAGTACTGCTAACTGAACCCTATTGGCATGCCAAACTATCCAAACCAATCTTGTTAGGTATACTAGGGCATTTGAAACTTTTAAATTCTTCAATTTGTGAATTTCAAGTTTTTGTATCACTATTCACCTCATTGGTCAACAAAAATGTTGACTTTTAGGTAGAAAATAGGTACATTGGTTTTGGAACTCCCAACATACCACATTTTGCATTTAAAACTTGTTGGCATTAAGCATTAATACCATTTCTAAGCATTAAACCAAAGGAGCAGATTTTTCAGATTTTGTACCATAACTTTACTATTCCATTAGACACTGTTACAGTGGAAATTTGAGGAATTGGTAAACATAAAAGTTGTTCCTTATTTTGTCTAGTTGAATTTCGTTTTTTGAATCACTCCATTTGGAGTTTTGTAGCTCCAGATATGGTCCAAAAACCACAGCATGCCGGATTGGAAAAACTGCAGAATTATCAAATCTACAGTACCATGAACAGTGACTGTGACTGCCATTTGGGTTAGGTTCTGGTCATAATTTTGGGTAGGTTTCTTCATAAAAGTTGTTTGTCTATGTCTTAACTTGTTGCTGTAAAAATTTCAGGTCAATTGACCATATCTACAGTGAGTTATGGCCAAATGAACAGTTACTGTTCATTTAGTTATTTCTGCAGGTGCTGTTGCAGGGTATCCGGATTGGGGCCAACTTTTGGTCCTCTTGCTTTGGTCTTTTGGGCATGGTTTCTGCAGTAAAAATGTGCCATTATAAGCCTAGTTTCATGTCCAATTGGCCAAACACCAATTGGACCAACACAGCCAAAGATATGGCAGTCCAAGTGGGCTGGAATCACAGCCACCTTGCTGCACTCACTGGGCAGCATACTCATTCACTTTGCCATGCTATATTTCAGTCCAAATTATGGTCAAATTTCCTCAAATGGTCACTAATTGACCATTAGAATGTTCTTTAACAATTTCATAGGCCAAGTCCACATTTTACTCTCAAAACCCTAGTTTCCATTATAAATTTTCACAACATACCTTAATTACTAACTCATTCACTAACCACATGCCTACATGCTTTAAACATGATCTCTAATTCACTGTAAGTCCATCAAAACACTCCATCATTGTTCCTTCCTTAGGGCTGCCGAAATTCATGGTAGGCATACACACAAATTTGGTTCATTTAATTCACAAATTCATGTTGATTTCAAGTCCCTAATATGGAAAATAAGGGTTTTAAGTAGATAGGTGCACTAACCTCTTGTAGGGCAGAATTCTCCAAGCTTCAACTTCACTTTCTTTTGTTTTCTTGGCTGCCAAACACTCTAGCAAGGTTGGGTGACAAATTTTAGTGAAGACAACTAGGGCTTTTGGTGGAAGAAAGCTAGGGAAAATCAAGCTTGAAAAAGCTTGCAAATAGGTAACAATGGTGGAGGTTCACGGCAAGAGAAAGAAAAAGAAAGAAAAGTCTGATTTTCTTTCCATTTCCAGCCCATTTTGGTTTTTAAACACATTTATGCCATGTGTCAACACTTGAGTGGGTAAAGGCACACTAATGACATCATGTGATGTCATAAATTCCCATTTAATTTATTTTTTTTTCTTTTCTTTTCTACTCATTTTCAATTCAATTTTTAGTAATATTTATTCATATTTTAGATCATAACAATTATTTACTTAACTGGACAAGTCGGCCAAAAATCGTCTCTGAAGGCGAAATGACCAAAATGCCCTCCGTTTGGCTTAACGGGTCAAAATTGTCTGTACCGATTGAAAAATTTTTCTAGGTATTTTCTTGGCATTCTAATGCCATAGGAACCTCAGTGACCCTTCTCTGGAGTCTCAAAAATTATTTTATGAATTTTCTCTCGGGTCTAGGGCTCCTAGTTGCGAGAACCGCAACTTCCCTCTGGGTTACCCATCGCAAGGGCACCGGCTCGTTTAACTTGTTTGTATTTTATTTCTAAAATTTTTACTAAATTTTTCTTACTAATATTTGAGTTAATTATGGTTCCTGACTTTAGTTTAGATATTTTTCCGGACGTTCTAGCTGTCCGGACCGACACCGGTCACCGGAACAGTAGAATGTACGGAGTTGCTACAGGGAGGGTGTTACATTTAATCTTGACTTTGATCATCTTACATGATTAAAAGACATATGGCAAGCTTATGTATAGTGCCATGTGTCACCATCTCATGGTGCCACATGTCACCCTATGAAATGACCAAAATACCCCTTTGTCTTAATTTTGAGTTCTCAACCCAAAATAATTATTTCTCTTCTTCTAATCAATTTATATCAAATATAAATTAATTAATTAATCTTTATTCATTAATTTCTCATTAATTAAATTCATATTTAAACACTTTAAATATAAATTAAACTTATACTATACATCCAATAACCTAGATTTGGTTTCAAGCCATGCTAGGGACTTTGCATTCTAATTGCAAACCAAACCTATTTAATTAATCAATTAAATTCTTTAATTGATTAATTAAATCATATTTAATTCGGTGATTACTTGTGTATGTGTGTGACTTACTAGGCTCATCACTAACTGGCAATGAGACATGATATCAACTCTTAATATTATTAGAACTCTTTCTTACCACAAATGATTTCTCTAAATCCTTTTATGCACGTCATAGACCATGGTTAACACCTAGCATAGCATGCCATGGCCACCCAATTAGTAATAAGGTTTACCTTAAATGAACCAACAATCATATTTTACCATGCACTAGAATCTCTTTGTTACAAAATCCCAATTTGAGCTGGAGCCATGGTTTATGTCAAACCCCATTTGCTATGAATATTATACTCTCTTTTAATTCAAGTTCTTGATTAAAAAGATTTTCTCATCAGAAACTCTTTTCTGGATAAATCTATCTGTCCTGGCCAGGAACTAGAAACATCAAGAACAATTAAATGAACATAGGATTCTATCCCTATTTACTTAGAGGAACAGATTCCATCTTGATCAACACCTACTTTCATATATAACTATTAGGAGCCAACACATGCCCATATACCCATAAATAGTACAAGTATAAAAGCAGTATCAAACTCAAACCACCTATATATAAGATAACTATGCTACCTCAGGTCTAAAGATTATATGCATTAATATGATTTATAACAATACATTGACAAGAGTAAACTCCATGTGCTTGTCATAAATGTCACTGGTTTGGCCTACTTATCATGTATAAGTGCCTATATAAAGGAGTGGAAGCATGAGAAACACAAGTTTATACAATTGAATTCAAAATTTTTCATCTAGGGTCACACGCATCATGCAAGATTTATTTTTATCTATTTGATTTCGAGGATAAACAACATATTAAAACACTTTTAATATGTTTTTGGATCTGTATTTGCCATTTAAGATTTTAAAATTAATCAGATTAATTTTAAAACCCTAGATTAAATCAAGAACAAGTGCACTAACCTCTTAATGCACTACAGTGTGTTTGACACATTTGGGATGCGTCTTTAGGATACTAGATGTTATCCCTCTAGCTTGTCCACACAAGATCACATATGGCAGCCCTTGAACAGCTTCTAAACCTTTTTCTATTAATTAGAAAATCAAGTTCTGCCTTTTAAGAGATTAAAGATGTAAATAGGATACTAGAAACGATTTCTAGTATTTTTAATTCAAGAGATTATTTGCTAATCTCTTAGAATAGATGAGAGATGAAAAAGAAGAGAGGGAGAGCTTCAAAATGGCGGCACAAAGGAGGAGTAGCTGCTGGTTGTGTTGTTTTCTTTTTATAAGAACACTTATATAGCTAGGTCAACACATTAAACCCTTGCCACATGTCACCCTCTAATTAGTTCTAGGTTTAATTGACGCAATCACATTGTGCCAAGTGTCAAACCAATATTTAATCTTAATTTTCATTATCTTAAATGATTAAAAGACATTTTGCAAGCTTATGTGTAATGCCATGTGTCACCATCTAATGTGAAATGACCAAAATGCCCCTATGTCTTTATTTTGAGTTCTCAACTCAAAATAATTATTTCTCTTCTTCTAATCAATTTTATATCAAATATAAATTAATTAATTAATCTTTATTAATTAATTTCTCATTAATTAAATTCATATTTAAACACTTTAAATATAAATTTAGCTCATACTATACATCCAGTAATGTAGATTTGGTTTCAAGTCATGCTAGGGACTTTGCAATCTAATTGCAAACCAAACATATTTAATTAATCAATTAAACTTTTTAATTAATTATTTAAATCATAGTTAATTAGGTGATAACTTGTGTATGCGTGTGACTTACTAGGCTGATCACTAATTGGAAATGAGATATGATATCAACTCTTAATATCATCAGAACTCTTTCTTACCATAAATGATTTCTCTAAATCATTTTATGCACCTCATAGACCATGGTTAACACCTAGCATAGCATGCCATGGCTACCCAATTAGTAAAAAGGTTTACCTTAAATGAACCTATAATCATATGTTATCATGCACTAGAATCTCTCTGTTATAAAATCCCAACTCAAGCTGGAGTCATGGTTTATGTCAAACCCCATTTGCTATGAATATTATGTTCTCTTTTAATTTCAGTTATTGATTAAAAGATTTTCTTATCAAAAACTCTTTTCTGAATAAATCTATCTATCCTGGCTAGGAACTTGAAACATCAAGAACAATTAAATGAACATAGGATTTTATCTCTATTTATTTAGAGGAACAGATTCCATCTTGATCAACACCTACCTCTATATATAGCTAGTAGGAGCCAACACATGCCCATATACCCATACACAGTACAAGTATGAAAGCAGTATCAAACTCAAACCACCTATAAACAAGATAACTGTGTTATCTCGGGTCTAAATATTATATGCACTGATATGATTTATGACAATGCATTGACAAGAGTAAACTCCATGTGCTTGTCATAAGTGTCACTGGTTCGGCCTACTTATCATTTATAAGTGCCTATCATGTTTGTCATATGGCATGAGACTCCCCATTCCATCTTATTTATACTCATATAAATAACTTGGGAACAAACATGAATACAATCTTTTTGGATAAGTTATATCCTTATTATGAAGTATCCTCGATTGTGAACCTATTTATGATACTTTGTACTAGAAATACTGTCACTCATATTCTTAACAACTTAAGAATAGAATTTCTAGCAAAATATCAATGGACTTTTTCTATTACACATAAATATATTATATAAACGGAAAAGTGGAAATGCCTTTTATTAATAAAAGTTGTACAAGATACATACTAAATGATATGCTCTAGGACATACTACTAACAATCTCCCACTAGCACTAGAGCCATTCATTATAATATCTTAGACCCATCTTCTCAAGATATCGGTCTAGCTAAGTCTGTGACATAGGCTTAGTGAATGGATCGGTTAGATTTTTAGCTGATGCTATTTTCTACATGGCAACATCACCTCGCCCAACTATTTCTCTGATAATATGGTAACGCCTTTCTATGTGTTTAGATTTCTGGTGAGACCTGGGTTCCTTAGCCTTTATGACTGCTCCATTATTGTCACAGTGTAGTGGAACTGCTGACTCAATGGAAGGAACTATTGCAAGTTCTGTCACAAACTTCTTTATCCAAACAGCTTCCTTTATAGTATCTAATGCTGCAATATACTCAGCCTCTGTAGTGGAATCTGCAGTCGTGCTCTATTTGGAACTCTTCCAACTG
Organism: Hevea brasiliensis; assembly: GCF_030052815.1. NCBI lineage: Eukaryota > Viridiplantae > Streptophyta > Magnoliopsida > Malpighiales > Euphorbiaceae > Hevea > Hevea brasiliensis. The sequence continues at coordinate 68,582,799 of NC_079493.1, read as the reverse complement.
ACTACACCTCCATTACAAATGAACACATATCTAGAGGTAGACTTTCTATCATCGATATCTGATTGGAAATCAGAATCAGTATAACCATCCAATTGCAAGTCTCCACCTCCATAAATAAAGAATAAATCCTTAGTTCTTCTTAAGTACTTAAGGATATTCTTGACAGCTATCCAGTGTTCCAAACCTGGATTGGATTGATACCTGCTAGTCAAACTAACAGTATACGTGATATCCGGCTTATTACACAACATTGCATACATTAAACTTCCAATAGCTGAACCATATAGAATCCTAACCATTTTATCTCTTTCTTCAGGTGTCTTTGGAGACATCTCTTTAGAAAGGTGGATACCGTGTCTCACTGGTAACAATCCTCTCTTGAAATCAAGCATGTCAAACCTCTTTAACAGCTTTTCTAAGTATAGACTTTGGGACAAACCAATTATTCTTTTCGCTCTATCTCTATAAATGTGAATCCCAAGAATATAAATTGCCTCCCCTAAGTCTTTCATGGAGAATGTATTTGACAGCCATACCTTTACAGTTGTCAACATACCTGTGTCATTACCCATCAACAATATATCATCCACATATAAGACAAGGAAAGTGATAGCACTATCACTAACCTTCTTATATACACATAGCTTATCCTCATTTTTTATAAAACCAAATGATTTAATGGCTTCATCAAAATGGATGTTCCAACTCCTCGAAGCATGCTTCAGCCCATAAATGGATCGCTTTAGCTTGCATACCTTGGAACCATCTTGGGATTCAAAACCCCTGGGTTGTTCCATGAAAATTTTTTCTTTAATGTATCCATTGAGAGAAGCTATTTTGACATCCATCTTCCAAATCTCATAATCATGGTATGCAGCTATTGCTAATAGAATCCTAATTGATTTAAGCATGGCAACAGGCGAGAAAGTCTCGTCATAGTCGATTCCTTGCCTTTAGCAAAACCCTTTCGCTACTAGCCTTGCCTTATAGGTCTCTACCTTTCCATCAGAACCAATTTTCTTCTTGAAAACCCATTTGTTCCCTATAGGTATAATGCCTTCAGGTGGGTCAACAAGATCCCAAACTTGATTCTTATACATGGAATCAATTTCGGATTTCATAGCCTCAATCCATTTTGAAGAGTCTATATCTGATATAGCTTCTTCATAGGTAAGTGGATCATCTCCATGATCTACTTCTTTATGAGTAGACAACTATTGTTCTTCTTCATGAAGGAAACCATATCTCACTGGTGGGTGAGATACCCTAGTTGTTCTACGAGGAACAACTGTAGATGTTTCATCAATGGGTGTAGGTTGACTAGATGGATCTATATCTATCTGATCTATTGGTTGGTCATAATTCTCAAATTCTAACTCTATTTGTCTTCCTTCGCCTCCTTCTTGAACAAACTGTTGTTCAAGAAATGTAGCATCTCTACTCACCACAACCTTTTGTGATAAAGGTAAATAAAAATAATACCCAAAACTATCTTTTGGATATCCAACAAATCGACTTTTTTTTTATCTAGTTTCCAATTTATCAGTGTTCAGCTTTTTGACATAAGCTGGAGAACCCCAAATCTTAACATGCTTAAGACTTGGTTTTCTTCCATGCCATATCTCATAAGGTGTAGAAGAAACTAATTTTGATGGAATCCTATTCAGAATATACAAAGCTGATTCTAATGCAAATCCTCAAAAGGAGATTATCATATCAGTGTAGCTCATCATACTACGTACCATATCCAATAGGGTACGATTTCTCCTTTCAGATACACCATTCAGCTGTGGTGTTCCTAGAGGAGTCAACTGGGAAACAATGCCGTGCTCTCTCAAGTTTTCATCAAATTCAGTACTCAAATATTCACCTCCATGATCTGATCGAAGTGCTTTAATACTCTTTCCTATTTGATTTTCTATTTCAGATTTAAATTCTTTGAACTTTTCAAAGGATTCATGTTTGTATTTCATCAAATGCAAATACCCAAACCTTGATTTATCATCAGTAAAGGTAATAAAGTAATGAAAACCCCCTCTAGCCATTTTTTTAAATGGACCATATACATCACTATGTATTACCTCTAAAATATTTTCAGCCCTTAGTCCTTGTCCAACAAAGGGTGATCTAGTCATTTTGCCCTGAAGGCAAGATTCACAAGTTGGAGTAGGCTCAGAGCCCAATGAGCATAGAATTCCCATTTTCTCCAGTTTTGCAATCCTATCTTCTGCAACATGATATAACCTTAAGTGCCAAATATATTTTAAACTTGAGTTGGTTTTCACCATGGCATTGCATTCATTTAGATCAATTGCATTCATTTTGTGTTTGTCATTATTATCCAAATACTAAAGACCATCATTCATATAACCCAAACCAACATATTTATTTCCAAAATAAATAATGCAAACATCATCTGTGAACTGAAATTCATAGCTATTTCTAGTCAAACTAGATATAGAAATAATGTTCTTAAAAGCATTAGGTATATATAAAATATTATCCAAAAACAAAATATGTTCAAACATGTAAAAAGATTTAGATCCTATGGCTAAAGCTTCAACAGTTGAGCCATTGCCAATCCGGAGTCTAACATCTCGAGAATGCAAGCTGCTACTATTTGCTAGTTCCTGCATATCATTAGAAATGTGAAAACTGGCACGAGTATCTAAAACCCAAGCTGTAAATGAACTATGAGTATCATCAGAATCTAAATAACAAGATATGGACATACCTTCCGAAGGTGTATCCTTCTTGTCCTTCAGAGAAGCAAGATACTCTGGGCAGTTCCTTTTCCAGTGCCCATCCTTCTAGCAGTGGAAACACTTTCCTTTGCCTCCATTAGCTTTAGTCTTCCCTTTCTGTTTAGCTATTTTCTTAGAAGGACCAGGAATCTGAGGTTTCTTTTTCTTATTGCCCTTCTTCTTATTGGACTTTCTAGCAGAAGAAGATGCAATCAAAGCTGCATCTTTTCCTTTATTGCCCGGCATATTCTTTTGGGCAATAACCAGCATGTTGAGTAAACCAGCTAAGGTGCATTCCTGTTTAGTCATATGAAAATTTGTTACAAAATTCCCAAAAGACTCAGGAAGGGACTGAAGGATCAAATCCATCTATAGTTGGAAATCCATATTGAAATCAAGATGTTCCAACTGCTCAATCAGCCGAATCATCTTATGGACATGATCTCTAACATTTTGCCTCTCAACCATCCTCATGCGGAACAGTTGCCTAGATATCTTATACCTAGCATTCCTGCTATGCTCACCATATAACTCTTGTAGGTTAAGGAGGATCTTACTCGCACTCTGCATGTTCTCATGCTGCTTCTGTAACTCATTACTCATGGTAGCAAGCATGTAACACTTAGCTCTCACATCATGCTCCTTCTACTTGTCCAAAGCTTCATGTTCCTCTTGAGTGGCCTCTGGAGGTAAGGGACCAGGAACATTTGAATCTAGAACATATCCTATATGTTAAAGGTTCAGGACAAGTTTCAAATTTCTTAGCCAATCAGACAGATTAGGTCCTGTCAACCTATTGCGATCAAGTGTGCTTGCAAGGATATTGGATGGTGGTGGTTATTCTGTGCTCATTATTATCAGAAAATTAACTGCAGAAAATAAGCAGATTAATTAGTAAATGTATCATGTAATTAACCAAAATGATTATGGTCTTTTAATCAAATTGGTGCTCCCACTAACTTAGCGAATCCTACACTTCCAAAGTAGAAAACAGAAATCCTAGTATTTCTAGTAGGTGATTGAATTCTTATAATTCTATTGATCATTCTCAAGTACATCCATTATTGGAATTACAATAAACTATAAGTGAGCAACTCTTTGCCCATCACATCTCATGTGGGGATCAATCCTTTACCTAGCCCCTAATGCTCAAAATCACAGGTACATCCATTGTAACACCCCAAAGTTCGGTAGTGCGTTCTACTGTTCCGGTGACCAGTGTTGTCCGGACAGCTAGAATGCCTAGAACTACACTTACATATTAATGAGGAGATATAAATTAATGAAATACAAGAAAAGAAAATACAAAAAAAAAACAAAGGAAAAATAATAGCAAAGAAATGTAACCAAGTTAAGCGAGCCGAGAACCCTAGCGATGGGTGACCACACCGGGAAGTCACGGCGTGGACCGTTGACTAGCCCTGGACTGCAGGGAACCCTAAAAAATATTTTTTAGGACTTAAATAGACACCTATTGAAGTATAAATGCTATTAGAAATATCAAAGAAAAATTAATTAATTAGTACAAAGAAAAGTGAGAAATCAAAAAAACGGACAAAACTCGGTATTATCGAAAAGTCGGGAATGCAACCCGAACAGGGGCATTGTGGTCATTTGACACCCCGAGTTGTCTTTTGACCTAAATTTCCATTAAAAATACATGATATTACACTTGGAAAATATCATGAAAAATTAAATTGGTGGTACCTAATGTAAATAGAAAAAATTGGGAGTTAAATGTGGAAAAATGAAACCTTAGAATAAACAATGATTTAATTCCCACATAGTGCTCCACAAACTCATTTAAGTGGACCACTAAAGCTTCATTTGGGGAGAATATTTTCATCTTCTTCAACCTCCCAAATCAAAACCAGCCGTATCCTTTTCTTCTCTCAAGTTCCTCCATGGCCGTCCATGGCCACGCTCCATGCAAGCTTGATCTAAGCTCCTTTCTTCCCACTTTCCTTCATTAAAGATTGTCCATACACCTTGGGCTGTAGATAGGCAACAAGAAGACCAAGTTTTGGAGAGATTTTGAAGAGTTTCCAAAGTGGTAAGTTTGTGTTTTTGGGTTATGGCTTCATTAAAGTTAGTAAGAATGTTATGGGTACTTGAATTATGGGGAGATTTTTCAGGTTTGATGCTTAAAGGGAGAGATGTATTTTTGGCAGCCATGGAAACTCCTTGAGGGTAGTTTATTCTTGCTTGTAAATGGTTGATTAAAGGGTTGATTAAGTGTTTATGTGTGTAGGAATTTATTTGGGTGATGTATATTAAGTATATGTAAATGTGTACTTGGAAGCTTGGAAATTAATGGAGTGTGATATATGAATCGGCAGCTTGATTTGGTGAACCATAAAAATATTATTTCATTTTTGGTTTATGGAATATTAATGTTGAATTATGGTACTTATTATGGCAGCTTGTGTATATGTGTGATGGTGTGAGGTTGGACATGTAAATGAGCTAGGTTAGGTGATTGAATTGTTATAATTTGAGCTTGAAAAATTCTGTACATTATGGTACATATTGAGTGTGATTATAAGCTACCAAAATGACCAACAATATGTTGTGAATTGTGTTTAGGTTATGGTACAAACCAAAATTGGCATGAATGTTTAGTTTGGTAAATGTTAAAAGTGTCCTTTGATGAGTAATAAATAAATTGCAATAGGGCAGTTTATGTTATGGGCCTAGAACCTTAAGTGTGTGGCTCCATTTGGTATGAGACCAATTGGAGGTGAAACTAGGCACAAAATGTGCCAACTTTCATGATGGAAGCTTACCAAAATTCTGCTTGTAAGGTAACTTGAAAAGTCACCAAATCTGGATTAGTGCATTTAAGGCCTCAAAATTGACCATTTGGGCAGCAGTTAGTATTTTGGCCATAACTCACTCAAAACAGGTCCAATTGACCTGAAATTTTGACCATGAATAGTTAAGACATATATCTACAAGTATTATGAAGACACCAAAGCTCAAAAATGACCATAAGCAAGTCAAACAGCTTGCACAAATTCGGGTCCAAAAATTGGCCGAACCTAAAATGACCTAAAATGACCTAAAGTGACCAATTTTGGTACATTTTGGCCAGAAATAGTAAAATGACCATAACTTGGTCTAGTAAACTCAGAATGACCTGAAATTTTGCCCCGTGTGCAATAAGACATAGACTTACAAGTTTGTAGTTTTGACCAAAACCCGAAAGCCGAGGGAACTAGGTCATCCGGCTAAGTCAAAGTATTATACCGGGATCCAACAAATTGCAATAAAACGCAATATACATGGAAATGAATTTGGTAACATGTACCAATACAAAAAGGCTATAAAATGTGACGTATTGGTAACATTAAAACCTAATTCACCTAGACTGCATCAAGGGTCAACATCTTAGATTGACTAAGGAATTAATAGAATTCAATAAGTTAATTATTAAGCTTTATTCTTAGAGACAGTTTAAATGAGTACTGAAACACTTCAAATTGTGTTTTTCAGTTAGCAAAGACTCAGGGAAGGGGAAGGAAACACTGAGTCAGAGCCAAGAGATAGTTATCAGAGGTTTGTGCACAACTAGTTTTTAACTGATTTTATTTTGAATATTTCATATGATTAAATGACATATTTTTCTTATGTATTATGTTTAACAAGCATTAGATTTAATTCAACGATTATTGAAATTATTATAGTATGTATGAATTTGGCTTTGTGAAATGGTATTTCCACAAGTATTAAGCATTGTTATGAATTGAATAAATTATGCTTTGGAAAATTGTGATAGAACATATTTTGAATTGTGATGGTAATTTTCATGGAAAAATGCAAATTTATGATTTGAATTGTGATGAGCATAAAAAATTATTGGATATTGGAATTGAATTTGAATCGAATTATATTATGATTTATGCTCACTAAAGGATTGTGATATTGTTTTATATCTCACTATAGATGCTTGACTAGGTTATTACCCGTGTCTCTCATTTGTTGAGAAGACAATGGAGTTAGCTGTGTTTTGATTACCATGGTATGTGCACAGGCTTAGATTTTCCTCTGATTTGAGGTTAGATCTAAGTTTTTTATCGTTATGGCCCTTGCAGAAGATTCATTATTGTGGTGTGTACTGTGCACGATGATTCGACCTCCCCAACCATAGGGAGTTAGAATCTGATTCGGCCTCCCCGACCATAGGGAGTTAGAATCACTTCGAACATGGCCCTTTCAGAATAGTCTTGCATAATTAGTGAGATAAAGAATGATTTTTGAGATACAGCATGGTTTTTGAGATACAGAATGATTTTTGAGATACAGAATGTTTTTTGAATAGTAAAGAATTGTGATTTCAATTATGATTTATGTATAATTGATTTTGTTGGAATTACCTTAAATGGTTAGTTATGATTTGATAAATTGAATTTCGTGATCAAAGTCATTTTATACAAATGATTTACATTATTGGCAATGAATATTTTGAGTTTTGGAATTTGATGAGTATTCAGATTTCCAAATTATTTGCTATAAATTTTGTCAATGTATATTGTACTATGTTTAAAATTATAGTTGTGCACCACTGAGTTCACCACTCAGCGATAGCTTTGTATGCTGTCGCAGGTAAGAAGAGCATAGAGCAGTGAGTAAGTTTCTTTAAAGACACATTCAGATCAGCTCTAGGTATATCATAGGTATACCCATGTGCATAAGTTTTGATGTATGCATGTAATAATATGTATGTAAATTATTTGAGTAGTTGTATAAAAACTCTTGTAAAATATTTTGGTATGTAATTAAATGTAAATTATTGTAAATGTAAATTTGGGATTTCATTTATCTGAATAGTTTTGTAATATTAATTTTGAGTCTTGTAATCAATGAAATGTTTCTTTTATGAGGAGATTGATTTGATTATTGAGATTTGAATTATGGGTTCAAATGAAGTTATTGAAGTTGTATTTAAGAAAACATATTGGGAGTGTGTTCTTTGCAGGTTTTGAAGAATTGTTTTCTCAAAATACAACCGGCACTTTGCCGAAATTTTGAAAAAAAATTTATAATACCAGATTTTAATCGATGATTTAAATTTCATGAAAATTGTTTTAAAATCCCTTGTAGTATATTTAATGGATTATCGGTAGGCGAAGTATGGTAATTCATTAGGTGTACTACGGGATCATGTTACATCTTATAGGGGAGTAGGGTGTGACATCCATTATTGACTTGTCTTGCATTAGTTAAGTTGATCCCATTGAGCCAGTAATTATGCAAATAATTTTAATGTCCTCAGGTACATCCAATATTGGCCACTAAACCATTTACATATTTACAACATCTCATGCTTAACAATTATTCTTACGAAAATCTCTTAAATTAATTGCATCTTATGCAACTATTTAAAATTTCTTAAAATAATTGCCCCAATGGAGGGCCCATGTTATAATTACTTTAATTATAGCATTTCTAATTTAATCATTTGTTTGGAAGATTTTATGGTCATCCTAATTACTATAAAGGTCTCACTTTGCACATTATCTATTTAGCATGCATATATCATATACTGCATACATTCACATACATCTCATGTATTCATGGATAATAAATAAATATGGTATGATCATGGACTTTCTAAGGGATTCAATTCTGAGCCACCAAGAATTGAATCAGGACATTCCTCAGTGCATTTCATTCATTCATATTACAAGAGTTGCTGAATGAGTACATAATCAACACTTGATATTGAATTCCTCCCACTGGTCCCACCAATGCTCTTGACCTCCTTGAACTTCTTGCAATCCAATATTACATAGTAATCATTGGCATACCAAGGAGAATTTACAAGAACTTAAATAAATGAAATTATAACCCAAAAATTATTACAAACTTAATAATACATGCCCAAATTAAATTAAAATAAATTAATTAATTTACAATCCCAAAGAAACATAAAAGAAATAAATCCAATCACATTGGTCTTTTATAATCCATGATCATCCATCATGCATATCACTATTTAACAATTAAATAAAATATTCATACTTAAATTAAATTGAATATCTCATATTCAACTTAAGAATCTAGATTTGAATATGATTCAAATAAATTTAAAAATTTAGATTTGAATCTCATTCAAACAAATTTAAAAGTTCATATTTAAATCACATTCAAACAACCTTAAAAATTCAGATTTGAATCACATTTAAACAATTTTTAAAAAATCATATTTGAATCACATTCAAATAATTTTTGAAAATTCAGATCTAAATATTATTTAAACAACTTTAAAAAATCAGATTTAAATATAATTCAAACAGCTTTAAAAATTCAGATTTGAATCACATTCAAACAGCTTTTAAAATTCATATTTGAATCACATTCAAACATTTTTTAAAAATTCTGATTTGAATCATAATTTAATTGTGTGATTAAAATTATAATTAAACAATTTAATTAGACATAGGATGAGCTTTTAGATCATACAACAATTGCAAATTAAAAAGCCAAACCTTGAGCCACCCATGGAAGCCAAAATTGGCGCACCAAAGATGGTGTTCTTCAAGCATGCAGCCACACATCCATTGCAATCAGCAATGGATAAATCATCTCATGATCAAAACACACAATTAAATCATATAATCAACAATCTAAATGGCAAATATAGTGGCTCTGATGCTAATTGAAGGAGCGAAAGCATGAAAAACACAAGTTTATACCAATGAATTCAAAAATTTTCACCTAGGGTCACATGCATCATGCAAGATTTATTTTTATCTATTTGATTTCAATGATAAACAACATATTAAAACAATTTTAATATATATTTTTGGATTTGTATTTTCCATTTGAGATTTTAAAATTAATCAGATTAATTTTAGAACTCTAGATTAAATTAAGAACAACTGCACTAACCTCTTGATGCACTGCAGTGTGTTTGACACCTTTGGGATACGTCTTTAGGACACCAGATGTTGTCCCTCTAGCTTGTCCACACCAAGATTAGCTATGGCAGCCCTTGAACAGCTTCTAAAGCTCTTTCTATTAATTAGAAAATCAAGTTCTGCCTTTTAAGAGATTAAAGATGTAAACAGGACACTAGAAACGATTTCTAGAATTTTTAATTCAAGAGATTGTTTGCTAATCTCTTGGAATAGATGAGAGATGAAGAAGAAGAGAGGGAGAGCTTCAAAATGGCAGCACAAAGGAGGAGTAGCTGCTGGTTGTGTTGTTTTCTTTTCATAACAACACTTATATAGCTAGGTCAACACATTAAACCCTTGCCACATGTCACCCTCTAATTAGTTCTAGATTTAATTGATCAATCACATTATGACAATTGTCAAACCAATATTTAATCTTAATTTTAATCATCTTACATGATTAAAAGACATTTGGCAAACTTATGTCTAATGCCATGTGTCACCATCTCAAGGTGCCACATGTCACCCTGTGAAATGACCAAAATGCCCCTGTGTCTTAATTTTGAGTTCTCAACCCAAAATAATTATTTCTCTTCTTCTAATCAATTTATATCAAATATAAATTAATTAATTAATCTTTATTAATTAATTTCTCATTAATTAAATTCATATTTAAACACTTTAAATATAAATTTAACTTATACTATACATCCAATAACCTAGATTTAGTTTCAAGTCATGCTAGGGACTTTGCAATCTAATTACAAACCAAACATATTTAATTAATCAATTAAACTCTTTAATTAATTAATTAAAACATATTTAGTTAGGTGATAACTTGTGTATGTGTGTAACTTGCTAGGCTCATCACTAATTGGCAATGAGATATGATATCAACTCTTAATATCATCAGAACTCTTTCTTACCATAAATGATTTCTCTAAATCATTTTATGCACCTCATAGACCATGGTTAACACCTAGTATAACATGCCATGGCTACCCAATTAGTAATAAGGTTTACCTTAAATGAACCTATAATCATATGTTGCCATGCACTAGAATCTCTCTGTTACAAAATCTCAACTCAAGCTGGAGTCATGGTTTATGTCAAACATTATGTTTTCTTTTAATTCTAGTTCTTGAGTAAAAGATTTTCTCTTTTAATTCCAGTTCTTGATTAAAAGATTTTCTCATCAGAAACTCTTTTCTGAATAAATCTATCTGTCCTGGCCAGGAACTTGAAACATCAAGAATAATTAAATGAACATAGGATTTTATCTCTATTTACTTAGAGGAACATATTTCATCTTAATCAACACCTACCTCCATATATAGCTATTAGGAGCCAACACATGCCCATATACCCATACACTATACAGGTATGAAAGCAGTACCAAACTCAAACCACCTATATACAAGATAACTGTGCTATCTCTGGCCTAAAGATTATATGCACTGATATGATTTATGACAATGCATTGATAAGAGTAAACTCCATGTGCTTGTCATAAGTGTCACTGGTTCGGCCCACTTATCATTTATAAGTGTCTGTCATGTTTGTCATATGGCATAAGACTCACCATTCCATCTTATTTATATCTCATATAAATAACTTGGGAACAAACATGAATACAATCTTTCTGGATAAGTCATGTCCTTATTATGAAGTATCCTTGATTGTGAACCTCTTTATGATACTTTGTACTAGAAATACTGTCACTCATATTCTTAACAACTTAAGAATAGAATTTCTAACAAAATATCAATGGACCTTGTCTGTTACACATAAATATATTATGTAAACAGAAAAGTGGAAATGCCTTTTATTAATAAAAATATGTACATATACATACTAAATGATATGCTCTAGGGCATACTACTAACACTATAATGTTTGTTATATGGCATGAGACTCACCATTCTATCTTATTTACATCTTATATAAATATCTTGGGAACAAACATGATTACAATCTTTCTGGATAAGTCATGTCCTTATTGTGAAGTATCCTCGATTGTGAACCAATTTATGACACTTTGTGCTAGAAATACTATCACTCATATTCTTAACAACTTAATAATAGAATTTCTAACGAAATATCAATGGACCTTTTCTATTACACATAAATATATTATGTAAACGAAAAAGTAAAAATGCCTTTTATTAATAAAATAAGTACAAGATACATACTAAATGATATGCTCTAGGGCATACCACTAATAACAGAATGTTAGAGATCATGTCCACAAGATGATTTGGCTGATTAAGCTGCTAGAACATCTTTACTTTATCACGGATTTCCAAATATAGACGGATTTGATCCTTCAGTCCCTTCCTGAGTCATCTGGGAATTTTGTGACAAATTTCCATATGACTAAACAGGAATGCACCTTTGCTGGTTTACTCAACATGCTCGTTATTGCCCAAAAGAATATGCCAGGCAATAAAGGAAAAGAGGTAGCTTTGATTGCATTTTCTTCTACTGTAAAGTCTAACAAGAAGAAGGGCAATAAGAAAAAGAAACCTCAGATTCCTGGTCCTTCCAAGATAATAGCTAAATAGAAAGGGAAGACTAAAGCTGATGAAGGCAAAGGAAAGTGTTTCCACTGCCAGCAGGATGGGCACTGGAAAGGGAACTACCCAGAGTATAGCAATCTAAAAGAATGCAATGCCATGATGAAAATCAACTCAAGTTCAAAATATATTTGGCACTTAAGATTAAGTCATGTTGCAGAAGATAGGATTGCAAAACTGGAGAAAATGGAGATTTTATCGTCATTGGGCTCTAAGCCTACTCCAACTTGTGAATCCTGCCTTCAGGGCAAAATGACTATATCACCCTTTGTTAGACAAGGACTAAGAGCTGAAAATATTTTGGAACTAATATATAGTGATGTCTGTGATCATTTAAGGAAATGGTTAGAGGAGGTTTTCATTACTTTATTACCTTTACTAATGATAAATCAAGGTTTGGGTATTTGTATTTATACAAACATGAATCCTTTGAAAAGTTCAAAGAATTTAAATCTGAAGTAGAAAATCAAACAGGAAAAGTATTAAAGCTCTTCGATCAGATCGTGGAGGTGAATACTTGAGTACTGAATTTGATGAATGCTTGAAAGATCATGGCATTATTTCCCAGCTGACTCCTCTAGGAAGACCTTAGCTAAAAGGTGTATCTGAAAGGAGAAATCATACCCTATTGGATATGGTACGTAGTATGATGAGCTATACTGATATGCCAATCTCCTTTTGGGGATTTGCATTAGAATCAGCTTTATATATTCTAAATAGGATTCCATCAAAATTAGTATCTTCCACACCTTATGAGATATGGCATGGAAGAAAACTAAGTCTTAAGCATGTTAAGATTTGGGATTGTCCAGCTTATATCAAAAAGCTGAACACTGATAATTTGGAAATCAGATCAGAATAGGGTCGATTTGTTGGATATCCAAAAGATAGTTTTGGATATTATTTTTATTGGCCTACATCACAAAAGGTTATGCTAAGTAGAGATGTCACATTTCTTAAACAACAGATTGTTCAAGAAGGAGGCAAAGAAAGGCAAATAGAGTTAGAATTGGAGAATTCTAACCAACTGATAGATTAGATGGATATAAGATCTATCTAGTCAACCTACACCTATTGATGAAACATCTACAGTTGTTCCTCGTTGATCAACCAGGGTATCTCACCCACCAGTGAGATATGGTTTCCTTCATGAAGAAGAACAAGAGTTGTCTACTCATAAAGAAGTAGATCATGGAGATGATCCACTTACCTATGAAGAAGCTATATCAGATATAGACTCTTCAAAATGGATTGATGCTATGAAATCCGAGATTAATTCCATGTATAAGAATGAAGTTTGGGATCTTGTTGACCCACTTGAAGGTGTTGTACCTATAGGGAACAAATGAGTTTTCAAGAAGAAAATTAGTTCTACTGGAAAGGTAGAGATCTATAAGGCAAGGCTAGTAGCGAAAGGGTTTCGCCAAAGGCAAGGAATCGACTATAAGGAGACTTTCTCGCCTGTTGCCATGCTTAAATCAATTAGGATTTTATTAGCAATAGCTGCATACTATGATTATGAGATTTGGCAGATGGATGTCAAAACAGCTTTTCTCAATGGATACATTGAAGAAAATATTTTCATGGAACAACCTAGGAGTTTTGAATCCCAAGATGGTTCCAAGGTATGCAAGCTAAAGCGATCCATTTATGGGTTGAAACATGTAATATCCCCACTGTATGTGTTCTGTACATTCTGTTGCTTCGGTGACCTAATGTCAATTCGGGCAAGTCAGGATGTCTGAAACTACACTTCTGTGATAGTGAACAAATATATAATGATGAAATAAATAAAAAGAAAATACAAGAAAAATTAAAGAAAAATAAAAGAGAGGAAATGAAACTAAGTTAAACGAGCTGGCACCGTAGCGATGGGTGACCGCACCAAGAAGTTACAGCAAAGATAATTGCCGACCCTAGGACTGCGAGAAACCTTCAAAATTAAATTTTGAGACATAATTAAAGGTTTATTGAAATGTAATTGATACTAGAAATATCAAAGAAAAATTAATAAATTAGTACAAAGAAAAACAAAAAATCGAGAAATAGAAAAAAAATCAGTGTTACCGAAAAATCGGGAATACAACCCGAAGAAGGACATTTTGGTCATTTGACACTGAAGGAGCGGAAGCATGAAAAACACAAGTTTATACCATTGAATTCAAAAATTTTCACCTAGGGTCACATGTATCATGCAAGATTTATTTTTATCTATTTGATTTCAATGATAAACAACATAGTAAAACACTTTTAATATGTTTTTGGATCTGTATTTGTCATTTAAGATTTTAAAATTAATCATATTAATTTTAGAACCCTAGATTAGATCAAGAAAAAATACACTAACCTCTTGATGCATTGCAGTGTATTTGTGCCTTTTGGATGCGTCTTTAGGACACCAGATGTCCCTCTAGCTTGTCCACACCAAGAATACCTATGGCAGCCCTTGAATAGCTTCTAAAGCTTTTTCTATTAATTAGAAAATTAAGTTTTGCCTTTTAAGAGATTAAAGGTGTAAACAGGACACTAGAAACAATTTCTAGCATTTTTAATTCAAGAGATTGTTTACTAATCTATTGGAATTGATGAGAGATGAAGAAGAAGAGAAGAAGAAGAGCCCTTGGGTAGCAGTACAAAGAAGAGCAGCTTTTGGTTGTATTATTTTCTTTTCATAACAACACTTATATAGCTAGGTCAACACATTAAACCCTTGCCACATGTCACCCTCTGATTGGTTCTAGGTTTAATTGACCCAATCACATTGTGCCAAGTGTCAAACCTATATTTAATCTTAATTTTAATCATCTTACATGATTAAAAAATATTTGGAAAGTTTATGCGTAGTGCCATGTGTCACCATCTCATGATGCCACATGTCACCCTGTGAAATGACCAAAATGCCCATGTGTCTTAATTTTGAGTTCTTAACCCAAAATAATTATTTCTCTTCTTCTAATCAATTTATATCAAATATAAATAAATTAATTAATCTTTATTAATTAATTTCTCATTAATTAAATTCATATTTAAACACTTTAAATATATATTTAACTTATACTGTACATCCAATAACCTAGATTTGGTTTCAAGTCATGCTAGGGACTTTGCAATCTAATTGCAAACCAAACCTATTTAATTAATCAATTAAACTCTTTAATTAATTAATTATATCATATTTAATTAGGTGATAACATGTGTATGTGTGTAACTTACTAGGCTCATCACTAATTGGCAACGAGATATGATATTAACTCTTAATATCATCAGAACTCTTTCTTACCATAAATGATTTCTCTAAATCATTTTATGCACCTCATAGACCATGGTTAACACCTAGCATAGCATGCCATGGCCACCCAATCAGTAATAAGGTTTACCTTAAATGAACCTATAATCATTTATTACCATGCACTAGAATCTCTCTGTTAAAAAATCCCAACTCTAGCTGGAGTCATGGTTTATGTCAAACTCCATTTGCTATGAATATTATGTTCTCTTTTAATTCTAGTTTTTTATTAAAAAGATTTTCTCATCATAAACTCTTTTTGGATAAATCTATCTGTTCTGGCCAGGAACTTGAAACATCAAGAACAATTAAATGAACATAGGATTTTATCTCTATTTACTTAGAGGAACAGATTCCATCTTGATCAACACCTACTTCCATATATAACTAGTAGGAGCCAACACATGCCCATATACCCATACACAGTACAAGTATAAAAGCAATATCAAACTTAAACCACCCATATACAAGATAATTGTGCTATCTCAGGTCTAAAGATTATATGCGCTGATATGATTTATGACAATGCATTGATAAGAGTAAACTCCATGTGCTTGTCATAAGTGTCACTGGTTCGGCCTACATAACATGTATAAGTGCCTATCATGTTTGTTATATGACATGAGACTCACCATTCCATCTTATTTATATCTCATATAAATAACTTGTGAACAAACATGAATACAATCTTTCTGGATAAGTCATGTACTTATTATGAAGTATCCTCGATTGTGAACCTATTTATGATACTTTGTACTAGAAATACAGTCACTCATATTCTTAACAACTTAAGAATAGAATTTCTAACAAAATATCAATGGATCTTGTCTGTTACACATAAATATATTATGTAAATAGAAAAGTGGAAATGCCTTTTATTAATAAAAATATGTACAGATACATATTAAATGATATGCTCTAGGGCATACTACTAACAATCTCCCACTAGCACTAGAGCCATTCATTACAATATCTTAGACCCATCTTCTCAAGATGTCGATCTAGCTGAGTCTGTGACATAGGCTTAGTGAATGGATTAGCTGGATTTTCAGCTGATGCTATTTTCTGCATGGTTACATCACCTTGCCCAACTATTTCTTTGATAATGTGGTATCAAATTTCTATGTGTTTGGATTTTTGGTGAGACCTTGGTTCCTTAGCCTGTATGACTGCTCCATTTTTGTCACAGTATAGTGGAACTGCTGACTCACTGGAAGGAATTACTGCAAGTTCTGTCACGAACTTCTTTATCCAAACAGCTTCCTTTGCAGCATCTTATGCAGCAATATACTCAACCTCAGTAGTGGAATCTGCAGTCGTGCTCTGTTTGGAACTCTTCCAACTGACTGCTCCTCCATTACAAATGAAGACATATCCAAAGGTAGACTTTCTATCATTGATATCTGATTAGATATCAGAATCAGTATAACCATCCAATTGCAAGTTTCCACCTCCATAAATTAAGAATAAATCCTTAGTTCTTCTAAAGTACTTAAGGATATTCTTGACAGCTATCCTGTGACACCCCTTACCCGACTATAGTGTAGCCGAGCAAGTTATGCCACTCAGTGTGCCAGAGCACTCTATTTTATCTTAATTCATTTTTTTATCATAGTTTTGAATATAACTTGTGAAATATAATTCTTTGTAAGCCATTTATCGAAATTACTATTTATTTGAGGTTCCGAAAATTTTAAAGAAAATCGTGAGTCTTGCTAAAAATGGAAAGCAGTTCTTGAACACTGTGAAAAACACTTCCTATATTCATTTTCCATCATCTCAACTCCATTTATCAAATTCTCAACAATGTTCAATCTCAGTTCTCATTCATCCATCTCATATGATACCATGCATATATCATAGATAAACATTCACTTTTCCATTTACAACCACACTTTTCATTATTTACATGAATATCAAAATACATTACATAAGTTTCAAATACATATGAGAAAATAAAATCAATTACAAAATACCAAAATGACATCTAGCGTCCTACCAATGCACTGCAGACAGTGAGGTGACACAGACACTATGCAGAACTGTGAGCTGCTTACCGAATCTGTGGTCCACTGGGCCCTCTGTCCAATCTTCAGTACCTACGCGTTGCAAAAGCGACGCGCTAAGCATAAAGCTTAGTGGTGCAAATAATAAAATAGAAAGAAATAATATGCCAATAAAAAAAATCATAATTTCTTAGCCATTGTGTTCATAAGAACTGAATAATTACCAACTTAATGTTTAGTCGAGGGCTAATTACGTTTTATGATATTTACTTCTTCATGAAATTTAAGTTTTCATTGTATTCTATCGTAATCATTCCTAATATTTAGTTTTCGTATTTTCTTTAACAATCAGTTCAATTACAGTTATACTTTTTCATGCCCAAGTAACCTATACAAATCGACCGGACTGGATAAACGGGTAAACTAGCACTGGGTACCAGGTACCTCGGGCCGTCACACCATCGGTCACAATGTGTCTCCCGGTGTGCAAACAGAATGGCTAATAAGCCATATAAGCAATAAGGCATAAAGCCAAGTAAAACATCATAATCAGTATAGCCATAGGCTATCACATCACAGAATGGCAATGAAGCCATATATCATACGCAGTACTGCTATCAGAACCCTATTGGCATGCCAACCTATCCAAACCAATCACATTAGGCCTACTAGGGCATTTGATACTTTTGAATTCTTCAATTTTTTTGAATTTCAAGTTTTTATGTCACTATTCACTTCAATAGTCAACAAAAAGTTGACTTTTGCATAGAACATAGGTGCATTGGTTTTAACACTCCCAATATACCCTATTTTGCATTTAAAACTTGTTAGTTTTGGTCACTTTCTCAAAGCTTAGGTCATTTTGGCAAAATTGCCAATTTTTAGTTTTGGTGTCACTATTCACCTCCTTGGTCAACAAAAATGTTGACTTTTGGAATAAAAATGTGTACATTGACTTTGGCACTCCCAACATACCACATTTGGTGTTTAAAACTTGTTGGCATTAAGTGTTAATACCATTTCTAAGTTTAACCCAACACAAGCAGAATTTTCAGTTTTGGTGAGTCAATTTCACTGTTCCATTGGACACTGTTACTGTTGGAATTTGAAGAAATGTAAAACATGAAAGTTGTTCCTTATTTTGTCTAGTTGAATTTCCTTTTTTGAATCACTCCATTTGGAGTTTTGTAGCTCCAGATATGGCTCAAAAATCCAAGCTGTCCAGATATGCATTCTGCAAAAATTTACCATATCTACAGTGCATGAACAGTAACTTGAGTCACTTGGTTGAATGGGTTCTGGCCATAATTTTGGGTAGGTTCCTTCATGAAAGTTGTTTGTATATGTCTTAACTTGTTTCTATAAAAATTTCAGGCCAATTGACCAAATCTACAGTGAGTTATGGCCAAATGAACAGTTACTGTTCATTTGGCAAATTCTGCAGAATTCAGTGCAGGGTATCCGGATTGTGGCTGAGTTTTGACCCTTTTGCTTTGGTCTTTTGGGCATGGTTTCTCCAGCAAAAATGTGCCATTATAAGCCTAGTTTCATGTCCAATTGGCCAAACATCAATTGGACTAACACAGCCCAAGTTATGGCAGTACAAAGGGACTGAATTTTCAGTCCCTATGCTGCTGTCCTAGGGCAGCCTGCAACCTCACTTTGCAATCTCATTTTTCAGTCCATTTGTTGGTCAATTTACCTAAAATGGTCACTAATTGACCATTAAAATGTTCTCTAACCATTTCCTAAGCCAAGTCACATTTTCACCTTTCCAAACCCTAATTCAAATTCATGGTTTATGCCATGTATCTTAGTAACTACCAATGCATTGCTTATATGTTTATAACTTCAACATGGTTTCTATTTCACTCTAAGCTCATCAAATACACTTCCCCCTTTTCCATAGCTAGGGCAGCCAAAATTCAAGATGTTATACACATAAGTTTTTGTTAATTTAAATCACAATCCTTACTAGTTTCAAGTCCCAAACCATGAAAATTATGAGTTTTTAAGATATAAATGCACTAACCTCAAGTGGCAGAATTTTCCAAGCCCTTAAACCTCACTTTCTTTCTCCTTCTTGGCTGCCAAAAGCTTTAGCACGGTGCTAGGGTAAATTTTAGTGAAGGGTTTCTAGGGTTTTAGGGTGAATTGAAGAGGAAATTGAAGGTTTGGAGTGAACATCAATGGAGGTCTCTCTTTCTTTCTCTCTCTCTTTCTTTTGGTGTGGCTGTTATGGAAGAAGAGGCTGCTCACGTTTTTTTTGGTCTTCCTTGGTCTTTATTTACCTCTTTTATTAGTTAGATAAATGATAGTTTAAATGTAATTGGTGGCCAATTTTAAATGACATCACATTGATGTCACAATTTGCATATATTGTATTTTTCTTTTCTTTTCATCACTACTAACTTTCAATTCATTTTTCATCAATATTAATTCATATTTTAGTTCATAATAATTATTTACTTAACTGGACAAGTCGGTCAAAAATCACCTCCGAAGGCGAAATGACCAAAATGCCCTCCGTTTGGCTTAACGGGTCAAAATTGGCTGTACCGATTGAAAAATTTTTCTAGGTATTTTCTTGGCATTCTAATGCCATGGGAACCTCAATAACCCTTTTCTGGAGTCCCAAAAATTATTTTATAATTTTTCCCCCGGGTCTAGGGCTCCTCGTTGCGAGAACCGCAACTTCCCTCCGATTACCCATCGCTTGGGCACCGGCTCGTTTTGCTTGGTTGTATTTTATTTCTAAAATTTTTACTAAGTGTTTCTTATTAATATTTGAGTTAATTATGGTTCCTGACTTTAGTTTAAATATTTTTCCGGACGTTCTAGCTGTCCGGACCGACACCGGTCACCGGAACAGTAGACTGTACGGAGTAGTTACCGGGAGGGTGTTACATATCCAGTGTTCTAAACCTAGATTGGAATGATACCTGTTAGTCAAACTAATAGCATATGCGATATCCAGCCTAGTACATAACATTGCATACATTAAACTTCCAATAGCTGAAGCATATGGAATCCTGGCCATTTTATCTCTTTCTTCAGGTGTCTTTGGAGACATCTCTTTAGAAAGGTGGATACCATGTCTCACTGGTAACAATCCTCTCTTGGAATCAAGCATGTTAAACTTCTTTAACACCTTTTCCAAGTATAGACTTTGGGATAAACCAATTATTCTTTTCGCTCTATCTCTGTAGATGTGAATACCAAGAATATAGGTTGCCTCCCCTAAGTCTTTCATGGAGAATGTATTCAACAACCATACCTTTAAAGTTTTCAACATACCTGTGTCATTACCCATCAATAGTATATCATCCACATATAAGACAAGGAAAGTGATAGCACTATCACTAACCTTCTTATATACACATGGCTCATCCTCATTTTTGATAAAACCAAATAATTTAATGGCTTCATCAAAACGGATGTTCTAACTCCTCGAAGCTTGCTTCAACCCATAAATGGATCGCTTTAGCTTGCATACCTTGGAACCATCTTGGGATCCAAAACCCCTAGGTTGTTTCATGAAAATATTTTCTTCAATGTATCCATTGAGAAAAGCTGTTTTGACATCCATTTGCCAAATCTCATAATCATAGTATGTAGTTATTACTAATATAATCCTAATTGATTTAAGCATAGCAACAGGCGAGAAAGTCTCCTCATAGTTGATTCCTTGCCTTTGGCGAAACCCTTTCGCTGCTAGCCTTGCCTTATAGGTCTCTACTTTTCCATTAGAACCAATTTTCTTCTTAAAAACCCATTTGTTCCCTATAGGTACAATAACTTTAGGTGGGTTAGCAAGATCCCAAACTTGATTCTTATACATGGAATTAATTTCGGATTTCATAGCATCAATCCATTTTGAAGAGTCTATATCTGATATAGCTTCTTCATAGGTAAGTGGATCATCTCCATGATCTACTTCTTCATGAGTAGACAACTCTTGTTCTTCTTCATGAAGGAACCATATCTCAATGGTGGGTGAGATACCCTGGTTGTTCTACGAGGAATAGTTATAGATATTTCATCAATGGGTGCAGGTTGACTAGATGGATCTATATCCATCTGATCTGTTGGTTGGTCAGAATTCTCTAATTCTAACTCTATTTGCCTTCCTTTGCCTCCTTCTTGAACAAACTGTTGTTCAAGAAATGTAGCATCTCTACTCACCACAACCTTTTGTGATGTAGGCAAATAAAAATAATATCCAAAACTATCTTTTGGATATCCAACAAATCGACATTTTTCTGATCTGGTTTCTAATTTATTAGTGTTCAGCTTTTTGATATAAGCTGGACAACCCCAAATCTTAACATGCTTAAGACTTGATTTTCTTCCATGCCATATCTCATAAGGTGTTGAAGAAACTGATTTTGATAGAATCCTATTCAGAATATACAATGGTGATTCTAATGCAAATCCCCAAAAGGAGATTGGCATATCAGTATAGCTCATTATACTACATACCATATCCAATAGGGTACAATTTCTCCTATCAGATACACCATTCTACTGTGGCATTCCTGGAGGAGTTAGCTGGAAAACAATGTCGTGCTCTCTCAAGTATTCATCAAATTCAGTACTCAAATATTCACCTCCACGATCTAATCGAAGAGCTTTAATACTCTTTACTATTTGATTTTCTACTTCAGATTTAAATTCTTTAAACTTTTCAAAGGATTCATGTTTGTATTTTATCAAATACAAATACCCAAACATTGATTTATCATCAGTAAAGGTAATAAAGTAATAAAAACCGCCTCTAGCCATTTTCTTAAATAGACCACATACATCACTATGTATTAGCTCCAAAACATTTTTAGCCCTTAGCCCTTGTCCAACAAAGGGTGATCTAGTCATTTTGCCCCGAAGGCAAGATTCACAAGTTGGAGTAGGCTCAGAGCCCAATGAGGATAGAATTCCCATTTTCTCCAATTTTGCAATCCTATCATCTGCAACATGACATAACCTTAAGTGCCAAATATATTTTGAACTTGAGTTTGTTTTCACCATGGCATTGCATTCTTTTAGATTGCTATACTCTAGGCAGTTCCTTTTCTAGTGCCCATCCTTTTGGCAGTGGAAACACTTTCCTTTGCCTCCATCAGGTTTAGTCTTCCCTTTCTGTTTAGCTATTTTCTTGGAAGGACCAGGAATCTGAGGTTTCTTTTTCTTATTGCCCTTCTTCTTGTTGGACTTTCTAGTAGAAGAAGATGCAATCAAAGCTACCTCTTTTCCTTTATTATCCGGCATATTCTTTTGGGCAATAACCAGCATGTTTAGTAAACCAGCTAAGGTGCATTCCTGTTTAGTCATATAGAAATTTGTCACAAAATTCCTAAAAGAACCAGGAAGGGACAAATGGATCAAATCCGTCTGTAGTTGGAAATCCATGTTGAAGTCAAGATATTCTTGCTGCTCAATCAGCCGAATCATCTTGTGGACATGATCCCTAACATTCTATCCCTCAGACATCCTCATGCGGAACAGCTGCCTAGATATCTCATACCTAGCATTCTTGCTGTGCTCACCATACAACTCTTGTAGGTGAAGGAGGATCTCACTCGCACTCTGCATGTTCTCATCCTGCTTCTGTAACTCATTACTCATGGAAGCAAGCATGTAACACTTAGCTCTCATATCATGCTCCTTCCACTTGTCCAAAGTTTCATGTTCCTCTTGAGTGGCCTCTAGAGGTAAGGGACCAGGAACATTTAAATCTAGAACATATCCTATATGTTCAAGGTTCAGGACAAGTTTCAAATTTCTTAGCCCATCAGACAGATTAGATCCTGTCAACCTATTGCGATCAAGCATACTTGCAAGGATATTGGATGGTGGTGGTTGTTCTGTGCTCATTATTATTAGAAAATTAACTACAGAAAATAACCAGAGTAATTAGTAAATGTATCATGTAAATAACCAAAATGATTATGGTCTTTTAATTAAATTGGTCCTCTCACTAACTTAGCAAATCCTACACTTCCAAACTAGAAAACGAAAATCCTAGTTGGATGGATTTTTAGTGGGTGATTGAATTCTTATAATTCTATTGATCATCCTCAGGTACATCCATTATTGGAATTACAATAAACTATAAGTGAGCAACTCCTTGCCCCTCACATCTCATATGAGGTTCAATCCTTTACCTAGCCCTTAATGCTCAAGATCTCAGGTACATCCATTATTGACTTATCTTGCATTAGTTAAGTTGATCCCATTGAGCTAGTAATTATGCAAATAATTTTAATGTCCTCAGGTACATCTAATATTGGCCACCAAACCATTTACATATTTACAACATCTCATGCTTAACAATTATTCTTAAGAAAATCTCTTAAATTAATTGCATCTTATGCAACTATTTAAAATTTCTTAAAATAATTACCCCAATGGAGGGCTCATGTTATAATTACTTTAATTATAGCATTTCTAACTTAATCATTTGTTTGGAAGATTTTATGGTCATCCTAATTACTATTAAGGTCTCACTTTGCACATTATCCATTTAGTATGCATATATCATATAATTGCATACATTCCCATACATCTCATGCATTCATGGATAAGCAGTAAATATGGTATGATCATGGACTTTCTAAGGGATTCAATTCTGAGCCACCAAGAATTGAATCAGGACATTCCTAGGTGCATTTCATTTATTCATTTTACAAGAGTTGCTGAAGGAGTACATAATCAACACTTGATCTTGAATTCCTCCCACTGGTCCAACCAATGCTCTTGACCTCCTTGAACTTCTTGCAATCCAATATTACATAGTAATCCTTGGCATACCAAGGTGAATTTACAAGAACTTAAATAAATAAAATTACAACCCAAAATTATTATAACCTTAATAATACATGCCCAAAATAAATTAAAATTAATTAATTAATTTACAATCCCAAAGAAACATAAAAGAAATAAATCCAATCACATTGATCTTTTAAAACAAATTTAAAAATTCAGACTTTAATCTCATTCAAACAAATTTAAAAATTCAGATTTGAATCACATTCAAACAACCTTAAAAATTCAGATTTGAATCACATTCAAATAATTTTTAAAAATCAGATTTGAATCACATTCAAACATTTTTTAAAAATTCAGATTTGAATATTATTCAAACAACTTTAAAAAATCAGATTTAAATATGATTCAAACAACTTTAAAAATTCAGAATGGAATCACATTCAAGCAACTTTTAAAATTCAGATTTGAATCACATTCAAACAATTTTTAAAAATTAGATTTGAATCACATTCAAACAATTTTTAAAAATTCAGATTTGAATATTATTCAAACAACTTTAAAAAATCAGTTTTAAATATGATTCAAACAACTTTAAAAATTCAGATTTGAATCACATTCAAACAACTTTTAAAATTCAGATTTGAATCACATTTAAATAATTTTTAAAATTTTGATTTGAATCAAAATTTAATTGTATGATTAGATTTACTAATTAAACACCTTAATTAGTCATAGGATAGGCCTTAGATCATACAACAATTCCAGAATTAAAATGCCAAACCTTGCACCACCCATGAAGCCTAAACCATGCGCACCATTGATGGTGTTCTTCAAGCAAGCCGCCACACATCTATTGCAACCAGCAATGGATAAATCATCTCATGACCAAAACACACAATTAAATCATATAATCAACAATCTAAATGGCAAATATAATGGCTCTGATATCAATTGAATGAGTGGAAGCATGAAAAACACAAGTTTATACCATTGAATTCAAAAATTTTCACCTAGGGTCACATGTATCATGCAAGATTTATTTTTATCTATTTGATTTCAATGATAAACAATATATTAAAACACTTTTAATATGTTTTTGGATCTGTATTTGCCATTTAAGATTTTAAAATTAATTAGATTAATTTTAAAACCCTAGATTAGATCAATAACAAATACACTAACCTCTTGATGCACTACAGTGTATTTGTGCCGTTCGGATTCATCTTCCAGACACCAGATGTTGTCCCTCTAGCTTGTCCACACCAAGAACACCTATGGCAGCCCTTGAACAGCTTCTAAAGCTTTTTTTATTAATTAGAAAATCAAGTTTTGCCTTTTAAGAGATTAAAGATATAAACAAGACACTAGAAAAGATTTCTAGTATTTTTAATTCAAGAGATTGTTTGCTAATCTCTTGGAATTGATGAGAGATGAAGAAGAAGAGAAGGAGAGGAGCCTTTGGGTGGCGGCAAAAAGAAGAGCAGCTACTGGTTGTATTATTTTCTTTTCATAACAACACTTATATATCTAGGTCAACACATTAAACCCTTGCCACATGTCACCCTCTGATTAGTTCTAGGTTTAATTGACCAATCACATTGTGCCAAGTGTTAAACCTATATTTAATCTTAATTTTAATCATCTTACATGATTAAAAAACATTTGGCAAGTTTATGTGTAGTGCCATTTGTCACCATCTCATGGTGCCACATGTCACCCTGTGAAATGACCAAAATGCTCCTATGTCTTAATTTTGAGTTCTCAACCCAAAATAATTATTTCTCTTCTTCTAATCAGTTTATATCAAATATAAATTAATTAATTAATCTTTATTAATTAATTTCTCATTAATTAAATTCAAATTTAAACACTTTAAATATAAATTTAACTTATACTGTACATCCAATAATCTAGATTTGGTTTCAAGTCATGCTAGGGACTTTGCAATCTAATTGCAAACCAAACCTATTTAATTAATCAATTAAACTCTTTAATTAATTAATTAAATCATATTTAATGAGGTGATAACTTGTGTATGTGTATGACTTACTAGGCTCATCACTAATTGGCAACGAGATATGATATCAACTCTTAATATCATCAGAACTCTTTCTTACCATAAATGATTTCTCTAAATCATTTTATGCACCTCATAGAGCATGGTTAACACCTAGCAGAGCATGCCATGGCCACCCAATCAGTAATAAGGTTTACCTTAAATGAACCTATAATCATATGTTACCAAATCCCAACTCAAGCTGGAGTCATGGTTTGTGTCAAACCCCATTTGCTATGAATATTATGTTCTCTTTTAATTCCAGTTCTTGATTAAAAAGATTTTCTCATCAGAAACTCTTTCTGGATAAATCTATCTATTCTGACCAGGAACATGAAACATTAAGAACAATTAAATGAACATAGGATTTTATCTCTATTTACTTAGGGGAATAGATTCCATCTTGATTAACACCTATTTCCATATATAACTAGTAGGAGCCAACACATGCCCATATACCCATACACAGTATAAGTATGAAAGCAGTGTCAAACTCAAACCACCTATATACAAGATAACTGTGCTATCTCAAGTCTAAAGATTATATGCACTGATATGATTTATATCAATGCATTGACAAGAGTAAACTCCATGTGCTTGTCATAAGTGTCACTGGTTCGACCTATTTATCATATATAAGTGCCCATCATATTTGTTATATGGCATGAGACTCACCATTCCATCTTATTTATATCTCATATGAATAACTTGGAAATAAACATGTATACAATCTTTCTGGATAAGTCATGTCCTTATTATGAAGTATCCTCGATTGTGAACCTATTTATGATACTTTGTACTAGAAATACTGTCACTCATATTCTTAACAATTTAAGAATAGAATTTCTAACAAAATATCGATGGACCTTTTCTATTACACATAAATATATTATGTAAACGGAAAAGTAAAAGTGCCTTTTATTAATAAAAGATGTACAAGACTCATACTAAATGATATGCTCTTGGGCATACCACTAATAGACACCTAGAGTTGCCTTTTGACCTCAATGTCCATTAAAAATAAATGATATTATACTTCGAAAATATCATGAAAAATTAAAATGTGGTACATTATATTAATAGTCAAAGAAATGAGGTATAAAATGTAAATTGTGAAACTTTAAATCATTAAACATTAAATTATTGTTTAGTGCTCTACTAACCTTAAAATATGGGACATATAAAGGCTGAATTTGGCAGAATTTACTCATCTTCAACCTTGGGAAATAACCAGCTGAGAGAAACTCCATTGAAGTCCACCACGGCCAAATGAGTTCCATCACCATACACCATTAATTTAGCCATTATTTCCACTTAGTTTCTTCATTAAAGCTTGCACACTCACCTTGAGGAAGCTTTTGGGAGCAAGAAGGAAGGGATTTAGTGAGGTTTTAACAAGCTCCAAAAGAAGTAAGTGTCCAAATCCCATCCCTTGCTTTAGTAAACTTCATGTTTAGGTTGAGGTGAGTTGAATGGTGAACAGAATGGAAGAATTTATTGAGTTATGGTGTTGTTCAATTTTGGCAGCCATGAGAATCTATATTGATTGAGTTTATCTTACCTCTATTGGATGGAAAATAATGTTGATTTAGTCATTTTAATGTTGTAGTAATTTAGTTTTATGTATATGTACATTGAGCACTTAAATTTGAGGGTTTGGAAAGTAATTTGTATATCTTAGCAAACTGCCACTTTTGGTAGCCTTTAAATTCATGAATTAGTGTTTGGTTTCATGAATTTTCTTGATGAGTTATGGTGAAGATGAATTGAGGGCAGTGTATGTGAAGTAATGGTTGGGAGGTTTATGTTATAATCAAGTGTATTCATGTATATATTATGTTAAATTTAACTTTGCAAATTAGGGTTGTATAATGTACATCATGTTTGAGATATGATGAATGGTATAGAAGTGTTATGAATGTATATTTATAATTTTAGGGGGAGGAGAAGTATCATTTGGAAGTGTTCTTTGTGTGCAGAATTTGTATTGTGAAGGTAGTAGGTAAATTGAACCATAAGTGACAAGTGGTGACCCCAATTGGTATGAGGCCAATGGGAGATGGCCAATGGGAGGTGAAACTAGACACAATTTAAGCCATCTTTCATGCAGAAATATTGCTAAAATTTTGCCTAGAAACTGACCTTAAAAATGACCCAATCCGGAATTGGTAAGTGCAAGCCCAGATTTTTGACCATATGAGCAGTAGTCACTAAGATGACTATAACTCACTCAAAATAGGTCCAAATGACCTCAAATGTTTACCATGGAAAGCTTAGACATAGACCTATAATTCTTATGTAGACACCAAAGCTCAGAAATGGCTAGAACCAAGTCAAACTTCTTGCCCAAATTAGGGTACCAAAACTGCCAGAACTGAATTTGACCTAAAATTGATCAAATTTTGCACTAAAGATGCAATCTGTCCAGCTTTAGTAAATTGACCATCTCTTGGTCTATACAACTCAGAATGACCTGAAATTTGTATCAAAAGTTCAATAAGACATAGAGCTACAATTTTGTTTCTTTGACCAGAAGCTAAAAACCAAGAGAAATAGGACATTAAGCTAGACTAATCTAGCACACTAAAACTGAAAATTTGACATTTACATATAATGAAGCTTGAAGTAATTTGGCAATGAATGCCAACTTGTGAAAAGGGTAAATTGCACTATATTGGCAGCATATTGAATTATAAATTGTGACATGTTGATGCTAGAATTAACTTATCCATATTATCTAAAAGGGTCAACATTTACATTGACTTGTGAATTACATGATAACAAGTAAACTCAAAAAAATGAAGAATTAAACAATTAATTTGTAATGTGCCCTAGTTTGCTTAGTTGACTAGTTTGGATAGGTTGGCATGCCGCACAGTGATTTTAATAGCCTACAGCTATACGGATTGTGTTATTATACTTGACTTATCACCTGATTGATTATATGGCTTTTTAGCCACACTGTTTGCACACCGGGAGACACTTTGTGACCGATGGTGTGACGGCCCGAGGTACTAGGCACCCTGTGCCAGTACATCCATTTATCCAGTCTAGTCAATGTATTATAACACCCTCCCTGCAGCAACTCTATACATTCTACTGTTTCGGTGACCAATGTCTGTCCGGACAGCTAGAACACCCGAAAAAATATTTAAGCTAAAGTGAGGAACCATAATTAACTCAAATATTAATAAGGAAAATTTAAGAAAAATGTTAGAAATAAAATACAACTAAGTTAAATGAGCCGGTGCCCTAGCGATGGGTAACCTAGTAGGAAGTTGTGGTTCTCGCAATTAGGAGCCCTAGACTCGGGGGAAAATTCATAAAATAATTTTTGGGACTCCAGAGAAGGGTCATTGAGGTTCCTATGACATTAGAATGCCAAGAAAGTGCTTAGAAAATTTTTTCAATCGGTATAAATAATTTTGGTCTATTAAGCCAAATTGAGGACATTTTGGTCATTTTGCCTTCAGAGGTGATTTTTTGCCAACTTCTCCAGTTAAGTAAATAATTATTATGACATAAAATGTGAATAAATATTACTAAAAATTGAATTGAAAATGAGTAGAAAAGAAAAGGGAAAGAAAATGGAATAAATGGGAATTTTGACATCATTATGATGTCATTAAAACCCCAATGACCAATCACATTGTGACACATGTCCTTAACCCATTTAAAATGAATAAAATGGATAGAAAATGAAAGAAAAAAGCAAATTTCTTCTTCTTTCCCATTTCCACACGAACCTATCTCTCTCTTTCCCTCCATGGATGCTTTTCTTCTCACTAAATTCTCCTTGTAAATACACCATAAACCTTCTGCTATCCTTCATTAAAACTTGATATTACATCTTGAGCAAGTGTTTGGCTGCCAAGAAAGCCAAAGAAAGTAAAGGAATTTTGAGTGGAAAAATTCTGCTCACAAGGTTAGTGACCAATCTCTCTTCCTTTCTTTCAATATATGTTTAAGGACTTGATTGAGTTAGAAATTGCAAGGAATTGGAAAGAAAACTATAAGTATGCACTCTTCAAAATTTTGGCAGCCTTAGAGTATGTTAGGATTTCATTGATTAGATTAATTTATAGTGGTCCATGGCTGCCATTGAACATGAATTAGATGTCTCAATTCATTGATTGCATGTATAAGAAGAATTGAAGTTGATGGAGTTAGGATTTGGGCAAAACCTAGGGTTTTGCTCATGTGTTGGTGAATGAAAGTTTAAATGGTCAACTAGTGACTATTTGGCTGTGTATGACGAGAAAATGAAGTGAGTTGAGGCATTGGAATTGAGTGTGGGTGAGCTGCCTTGGCTGACCTGCAGGACTGAGCATGAGTTCGGTAGGTTTGGGCAGCAATAACTGGAGTTGTAGATGTTCAATTGGTACAAGGCCAATTGGACATGAAACTAGACACATAATGGCACAACTTTGGTGAAGAAACCATGCCTAGAAAACCAAACCAAGTTGACTTAAAGATTGCCCTAATCTAGGTGGTCTGCATTCTGCCTGGGCAAAATGACCAAATGAATAGTATTTATTCATTTGGTCATAACTCAGACTAGAAAGGTCCAATTGATCTGAAATGTTACCATAAAATAGCTGAGACATAGACTTATAATTTTCATGAAGAAAACTAACCCAAATTTTGACCATAACATGTTCAAAAGGTGACCTGCAGTCACTGTACAAAACACTATAGATTTGGTCAGTCCAGAAAAACTGGGAAGTTGGCAATCCCACCAGTCATGGTGTTTAGGCTATAACTTGAGCTACAAAACTCCAAATAGAGTGATTAAAAAAAAGGAAATGCAACTAGACACAATAAGGAACAACTTTTATGTTGACAACTTTGCCAAATTCCTACTGTAAAATTGACCAATTGAATAGTAAACACAAGGCTTGAAATCTGAAAATTTTGAACAGCTAGCACAAAGCTTAGAAATGGTATTGGCAACCAATACCAACAATTTTAGAATGCAAAATGTGGTATGTTGAGAGTATTAAAACTAATGTACCTATTGTCTATGTAAAAATCAACATTTTTGTTGACTAATGAAATAAATAGTAACACCTAAACTTAAATTGCAAGAATTATACAATTCAAGAGTGTAGCATGCCCTAGTATACCTAGCAAGATTGGTTTGGATATGTTAGCATGCCAATAGGGTTCTGTTAGCAGTATTGCATATAACTTTATGTCATTCTATGTTTTATGGCCTCACGTGCCATTCTGTGTTATAATAGCCTTTGGCTATGTTGATTGAGTTGTTATACTTGGGTTTTATCACTGATAATTATTACAGTTTATTAGCTGTTCTGTTGCACACCGGGAGACACAATGTGACTGATGGTGTGATGGTCCGAGGTACTTGGTACCCAGTGCCAGTTTACCCGTTTATCCAGTCCAGTCGACTAGTATGGGTTACTCGGGCAATGGAAATAAATCTTATCAAATTTTAATCGAATAATACTGCAATAAATGCCAAAAATTAAGTCTACCTAAAATGTAAACATACATTATGTATATTTATGTTATTTTCGTTATTTTATTTTATATTGTCACCACTAAAAAAAATTGTTTAGTGTGTCACTTTTGCCACGCGCAGATATTAGAGACATAGCTGGGAAGTCCAGCAGACCTCAGACCAGGTGAACTTTTAGATCTGCACACAGAGTCCACAGTCACCTCACATTTGCAGCGCATTAGTAGGCATTAGGTTACTTTTGGTATTTTGTAAACTTTTGTAATGTATATTATAAACTCATGTAATTATGCTTTTTATGTAATTATCTATGAACCATGTCCAATAATAAATTTGAGCATTTCAATATGAAACGAATTGAATTTTGAGATATTGAAGTCATTTGATAAATTGTTGAAAATATATTGGTGGTTGACTGAGAATGAAATTATGATTATATTGGAAGTATTTTTAACAGATTCAGAAGAACTGTTTTTCCAATTTACAGCCGGCACTCTGCCAAATTTTCTATAAAATTTGTGAAAAATTCATATTAATAAAAAATTGTAAATAAATGAATTAAAAAGGGTAAATTGTAATGGAAATATGAATTGGTGCTCCGGCACACTGTGTGGCATATCTTGCTCGGCTACACTATAGACCGGTAAGGGGTGTCACATTTAGTGGTATTAGAGCATCGGTTTAGGCATTTTTGGGCCTAGATAGAGTTCATACCATTGCATTTCATTTGTAAGTGTTGAGGTGACACTGATGTAGATCTATTTGTTTTGTTATTTTGATTAGGATATGGATCCTTCTTCTTAAAGAGCAGTTGATGAAGAGGTGGAGAGTCATGCTCCACCAAGAGCTGAATCTGGAGGAAAGGGAGAATCTGCTCCACCAGCAGCTGAGGCACCTACCCAACCTCAGTTTGCATTGTTCCAGCAAATGACCAAATTTTACCAGTAAATGATGTGGGCAATCCCACCACCACAACCTCCACTAGCACCACAAAAGTCCCATTTAGAGAAATTGTGAAAACATGGGGCTGTGGATTTCTTTGGGAAGAAGGAGGATGACCTTATGACAGTGGAAAACTTGTTGGATAGAACAGTCAGAGTGTTGAAACAGCTTCATTGCACCCCCGAGTAGAACTTGGAGGGTGCTGTGTCCCTACTTCAAAATGATGCATACCATTGGTGGGACACAGTAACTAGAGAGGTGCAACTAGTTCAGATCACCTGGGATTTCTTCCTTACAAAGTTCAGGAAGAAATATGTTAGTAAGGTGTATTTAGAAGAAAGAAGAAGAGAATTTATCAGTCTAAGACAGAGGCAACTATCAGTGGTAGAGTATGAGCGTGAATTCGCCAGATTGAGCCGGTATGGGAGGGAGATAGTCCCTATAGAGACAGAGAGGTGCAGAAGGTTCGAAGAAGAGCTCAATGACAATATCAAAGTTATGATAACAGCATTGGAGATCATGAATTTTTCCAAATTAGTAGATGCTGCATCGAAAGTAGAAAGAGTCCGAATAAATGAGCAAAATAGAAGGGAAAGACAGCAGAAGAGGGGTCCAGGTCAATCCAGTTCATTTTCTACTCCCAGTAAGAAGAGTAAGGGTCCTCCTGCTCAGGGTTCGGAACAACCACAAGGTCAAGGTCAGTCCCAGGAGCTCAGACCATAGTTCACACCTAGGAGAGGCCAGTCCACACCATCAGTAGGCAGCTCTCTAGGGACAGTGTTAAGGGGACTAGCCCCAGCATCTTCTGCCTGTCCATACTGCCAAAAGTGGCATAAGGGTGACTGTTGGCGAGTGACTGGTGCATGCTTATGGTGTGGATCTACAGAACATCAGATCAAAAATTGTCCGAAGAGGACTACTACAGTTGCCCCAACACAAGCTGATAGGCCTGCCCCTGCACCTCAAAGGGGTAGGAAGTCCGGTAAATCTGAGGTAGCTGGTCCATCATTGAGGCCTGGATCTGAGTCAGCTGAGAGGCTAGAGGTCAGATTACCTGCCAGAGCCTATGCCATAAGAGCTTAGGAGGAGTAAGATGCCCCGGGTGTCATCAGGGTTATGTTCTCCCTCTACAACACATCTGTGCGTGCATTGGTGGATGCAGGATCCACTCATTCATATATATGCATCAAACTACCCGTAGAGAGGGGAGTTTCAGTAGAGGAGAGTGATCAAGACATTTTGATCACAAATCCACTAGGCCACAGTGTGGTAGTGAATAAAGTGTATAAAGGTTGCCCGTTGAGGAATCAAGGGTATGAATTCTCGGTAGACCTAATTGAATTGCCCTTCCACGAGTTTGATGTGATTTTGGGAATGGACTGATTGTCACGTCATCAGGCAATAGTTGATTGCAATTTGAAGAGGATTTCTCTGAAAACTTCTGAGGGTAATGAAATTACTGTTGTGGGTGAAAGGACATATTTCCTGTCCAATGTTATCTCAGCCACAGTTGCAAGAAGATTGATGAGAAAAGGTTGTGAAGCTTACCTAGCACACATGGTTGATGCTATGCAGGCTAAGCCGAATCTGTATGATATACCCACAGTAAGAGACTTCCCAGATGTATTTCCTGAAGAATTTTCTGGTTTACCACCAAAAAGGGAAGTCGAATTTGCTATTGAAGTAATGTCGGGTACAACACCAATTTCTATTACTCCTTATAGGATGGCACCTACTGAATTGAGGGAGTTGAAAATTCAGTTGTAGGAGTTACTTGATAAGGGTTCATATGCCCCAGTGTGTCACCATGGGGAGCTCCAGTGCTGTTTATGAAGAAGGAGGATGAAACCTTGAGATTGTTTACTGATTACCAGCAGTTGAACAAAGTTACTGTGTAGAATAAATATCCGTTGCCTAGAATTGACGATCTGTTTGATCAATTAAAGGGAGTCGGTGTATTTTCACAAATTGATATTAGATCAGGGTATCATTAGTTAAGGGTAAAGGATGAAAATGTGTCAAAGACTGCATTTGGGACCTGGTACGGGCATTATGAGTTTCTGGTGATGCCCGTTGGCCTAATAAATGCACCAGCGACATTCATGGGCCTTATGAACCTCATCTTCCATCCATACCTAGATCAGTTTGTAGTGGTCTTTATTGATGATATTTTGGTGTATTCCAAGACCAATGAAGAGCATGATGAGCATTTGAGGATTGTTCTGCAAACCCTGAGAGAAAAGAAGTTGTATGCTAAGTTGTCCAAGTGTGACTTCTAGATGAATGAAATTGCATTCCTTGGACACATAGTGTCAGCTGATGGGATTAGAGTGGATCCCAAGAAAATAAAAGCAGTGAGGGAATGGAAGCCTCCTAGAAATACAACTGAGGTTAAAAGTTTCTTGGGGCTAGCTGGGTATTACAGAAGATTTGCGAAAGGATTTTCTTTAATAGCTACTCCAATGACCAAGTTGTTACACAAGAATGTCAAATTTGACTAGAATGATAAGTGTCAGACCAGTTTTGAGAAGTTGAAGGCTATGTTGACAGAGGCACCAGTGTTAACATAGCCAGTGTCAAGAAAGGACTTTGTGGTCTACAGTGATGCTTCTCATAATGGGTTAGGGTGTGTATTGATGCAACAGGGGAAGGTGGTCGCCTATGCTTTCAGTCAGCTAAGGCCACATGAATAGAATTACCCTACTCATGATCTAGAACTTGCAGCAATTATCTTCACACTGAAGATATGGAGGCACTACTTGTATTGTGAAAAATGCTACATTTACAAAGACCATAAAAGTCTGAAATACTTTCCGACTCAGAAGGAGTTCAACCTTAGACAGATGCGATGGATTGAGTTCCTGAAGGACTATGATTGTATGATTGATTACCATCCTAGGAAGGCAAATGTAGTTGCTGATGCTTTGAGTAGAAAATCCATCATAGCTTTGAGATCATTGAATGCCCATCTATCCTTGGCTCGAGATGGAGCTCTTTTAGCTGAGTTGCAAGTAAGGCCAAACCTGCTATAGCAGATTTTAGATGGGCAAAAGGTAGATGAGAAATTAATGACTACTATGAGTAAAATCTCAGGGGGGAAAGCAATTGAGTATGAGGTGAAAGCAAATGGGTGTCTGTACTACAAAAGAAGACTGTGTGTACCAGATGATGGGGAATTGAAAGCCAATATCCTAAAAAAGGCACATACCTACGTTTATGCTATTTACCCAGTAAGTACAAAAATGTATCATGATCTGAAGCTTTAGTATTGGTGGCCTGGTATGAAGAAGGATAGAGCTAATTATGTGACTAAATGCTTGACATGTCAGCAAGTCAAGGCAGAACATCAAGTTCCATCAAGTTTGCTACAGCCTATACGCATACCTGAATAGAAATGGGATCGGGTCACCATGGATTTTGTAAGTGGTCTACCTCTCACCCAGAAAAAATATGATGCAGTATGGGTAATAGTGGATAGATTGACAAAGTCATCATATTTTTCTGCCAGTTAGGACTGACTACTCACTGGAGAAGTTAGCAGAATTGTATATCAGTGAGATAGTTTGACTGCACGAAATTCCACTTTCCATCATGTCTGACTGAACCAGGAGACAGGAGGGAACTTGCTCCACCAGTACCAGATACAACAACCACATTTCAGCAAATGGCTAAGTTCTTTAGATAGATGGCAGGAGTTATGCCACCACCACCGCCTCCACATCAAAAATCTCATATGGAGAAACTTAGAAAGTTTGGAGCAGTGGATTTTCTGGGCAAAAGGGAAGATGATTCTGTCATAACTAAAAATTGGTTGGACAGAACTGGAAGAGTCTTAAAAACAACTTCATTGTACTCCAGAGCAGAATTTGGAAGCTGCTGTATCACTACTGCAAGATGATGCATACCAATGGTGGGATACAGTAACCAGTGAGGTGCCACTAGAACAAATAACTTGGAATTTCTTTCTCACTGAGTTCAGAAAGAAGTATATGGGCAGTGTATACCTAGAAGAGAAGAGAAGGGAATTTATTACCCTACAACAGAGATAGCTGATAGTGGCTGAATATGAAAGAGAATTTGTCAGACTGTGTCGCTATGGGCAGGAAA
Organism: Hevea brasiliensis; assembly: GCF_030052815.1. Taxonomy (NCBI): domain Eukaryota; kingdom Viridiplantae; phylum Streptophyta; class Magnoliopsida; order Malpighiales; family Euphorbiaceae; genus Hevea; species Hevea brasiliensis. The sequence continues at coordinate 68,545,930 of NC_079493.1, read as the reverse complement.
TAGTCTCTAATGAGGTCGAGAGATGCAAGAGATTTAAGGAAGGACTCAATAATAACATTAAAGTAATGATTATAGCCTTGGGGATTACAGAGTTTGCCAAGTTAGTGGAAGCCACACTGAAGGTTGAAAAAGTTAGAATAAATGAGCAGAATAGAAGGGACAGACAGCAGAAAAGAGGTCAGGGTCAGACCAGTACATCTTCTGCCCCTAGTAAGAAATTCAAAGGTTCGCCTACTCAGAGTTTCAGTAGAGCACCAAGTTAGGGTCAGTCACAGAGGCCCAAATCTTAGTTTGCACTGAGGAGAGGCCAGTCCACACCTTCAGTGGCTAGCTCTCCAGGGACAGGGTTCAGAGGACCAGCCCCAACAGTATCTATTGCTTGCCCACATTACCAAAAATGGCATAAGGGGGAATGTTGGAGGATGATAGGTGCTTGTTTACGGTGTGGGCCTATAGACCACCTAATCCGAGATTGTTTGCGCAGAATTGCTACATCCACTCCGATATCAACTGTTAGACCTGGCCCTCCAGCTCCAAGAGGTAGAAAGCCGGGTAAGGCTGAGGCAGCCAGTACTTCAAAGAAACCTGTATCACAGTCTATGGAGGGAGTAGAAGGTTGAAAACCAGTCAGAGCCTATGCTATAAGGGCACAGGAGGAACAGGATGCTCCAGATGTCATTAAGGGTATATTCCTCCTCTATAATACTTTTGTGCATGCATTAGTGGATCCTGGATCTACTCATTCATATATTTGTATCAAGTTGCCCGTAGAAAAGGGAATACCAGTAGAGGAAAGTGACCAAGACATCCTGGTCATAAATCCGCTAGGCCACAGTGTGGTAGTAAACAAAGTATATAAGGTTTGTCCATTAAAAAAGGGAAAGAGTTCTCAACAGAATTAATCGAACTGCCTTTCCATGAGTTTGACGTGATTTTTGGAATGGATTGGTTATCCCATCATCAGGCAATGGTAGATTGTAAATTAAAGAGAATCTCTCTGAAAACTGCTGAGAATGAAGAAACAACAGTTGTGGGTGAAAGGACAGATTTCTTGTCCAATGTCATCTGAGCTACAGTTGCAAGGAGATGGATGAGAAAAGGGTGTGAAGCCTATCTAGCACACGTGGTTGACACTAGGCAGGGTAAATTTGACTTGTCTGATATACCCACAGTAAGGGATTTCTCTGAGGTATCTCCTGAGGAATTGCGTAGTTTGCCACCAGAAAGGGAAGTTGAATTTGCTATTGAGATTATACCAGGTATAACTCCTATTTCAATTGCTCCGTATAGGATGACACCTGCTGAATTGAAAAAGTTAAAAATCCAGCTGCAAGAATTACTAGACAAGGGGTTCATACGCCCCAGTGTGTCACCGTGGGGAGCTCCGGTACTATTTATAAAGAAGAAAGATAGGACACTAAGGTTATGTATTTACTACCGGCAGTTAAACAAAGTAATAGTGAAGAACAAGTATCCGTTGCCTAGAATTAATGATCTGTTTAATCAGTTGAAGGGAGCTGGTGTGTTTTCTAAGATTGATCTCATATCAAGGTATCATCAGCTAAGGGTTAGGGATGCAAATGTGCCTAAGACTGTATTCAGAACCTGGTATGGGCATTATGAATTCCTTATGATGCCATTTGGGTTAACAAATGCTCCAGCAGCATTCATGGACCTTATTAACCATATCTTCCATCCATACTTAGATTGGTTTGTAGTGGTCTTCATTGATGACATCCTGGTGTATTCCAAGGATAAAGCAGAACATGATGAGCATTTGAGAATTATTCTGCAGACTCTAAAAGAAAAGAAACTGTATGCTAAATTGTCCAAGTGTGAGTTCTGGTTGAATGAGATTGCATTCCTTGGACATGCAGTATCAGCTGAAGAGATTAGAGTATATCCTAAGAAGATTGAAGCAGTGATGGAATGGAAGTCTCCCAAAAATACAATTGAGATCAGAAGTTTCTTGGGGTTAGCTGGATATTATAGAAGATTTGTAAAGGGATTTTCCCTGATAGCTGCTCCAATGACCAAATTACTACACAAGAATATGAAATTTGATTAGAATGACAAGTGTTAAGCCAGTTTTGTGAGGCTGAAGGCTATGTTGACAGAGGCATCAGTGTTAACACAGCTAATGTCTGGAAAAGACTTCATAGTCTATAATGATGCCTCACATAATGGGTTAGGGTGTGTACTCATGCAAGAAGGGAAAGTGGTCGCATATGCTTCCAGGCAGTTAAGGCCACATGAAAAGAATTACCCTACTCATGATTTGGAGTTAGCAGCAATTATCTTCGCATTGAAGATATGGAGGCATTACTTGTATGGAGAAAAATGCTACATATACACAGACCATAAGAGTCTGAAGTATCTACCAACCCAGAAGGAACTTAATTTGAGACAGAGGTGATGAATTGAATTCCTGAAAGATTATGATTGTGTGATTGACTATTACCCTAGGAAGGCAAACGTAGTCGCTGATGCCTTAAGCAGAAAATCAATTGTAACATTAAGATTTCTAAATGCCCAACTGTCCTTAACTCATGATGGAGTTATTTTGGCTGAGTTACAAGTGAAGTCGAATATGTTACAATAGATACAGGATGGGCAGAAGACAGATGAGAAATTAATAGTTGTTATGGGCAAACTCATTGAGGGAAAGGAAACTGAATATGAAGTGGAAGAAAATGGATGCTTGTAATATAAAGAAAGAGTATGTGTACCAGATGATAAAGAGTTGAAAACTAGTATTTTGAGAGAAGCACATTACAGTGTGTATGCTATGCACCCAGGGAGCACAAAAATGTACAATGACCTGAAACTTCGATACTAGTGGCCGGTTATGAAGAAGGACATAGTTGACTATGTAACTAGATGCTTGACATGTCAGCAAGTCAAAGTAGAACATCAAGTTCCATCAGGTTTGTTACAGCCTATAAACATACCTGAATGAAAATGGGACCGAGTCACTGTGGACTTTCTCAGTGGTCTACCTCTCACTCAGAAGAAGCATGATGCAGTATGGGTGATTGTGGATAGGTTGACCAAATCAGCACATTTTTTGCCAATCAGAATTGACTACTCACTAGAAAAGCTAGCAAAATTGTACATCAGTGAGATAGTTAGACTACATGGAATTCCACTTTCCATTATATCTGATAGAGACCCGAGGTTTACATCTAGATTTTGGAAGAAATTACAAGAATCCTTGGGCACACAACTCTATTTTAGTACGGCTTTTCATCCTCAAATGGATGGATAGTCATAAAGAATAATCCAGGTAAATTTTGAAACTCATTAAGTTATTACAAACAATAAATTGAACTGATAATGATAATAATAACCGAACATATGTGATAGGTCCTTGAGGATATGCTGAGGAGTTGTGTTATTGAGTTTGAGGGAAGTTGGGACAGATACCTTCCACTGGCAAAATTTGCATACAATAATAGCTATCACGCTAGCATACAAATGGCACCCTATGAAGCACTATATGGGAGAAAATGCAGAACACCTGTGACACCCCTTACCCGACTACAGTGTAGCCGAGCAAGTTATGCCACTCAGTGTGCCGGAGCACTCTATTTTATCTTAATTCATTTTTATTATAGTTTTGAAAATAACTTGTGATATATAATTCATTTATTGAAATTGTAATTTATTTGAGGTTCCGAAAATTTTATAGAAAATCCGGCGGAGTACCGATTAAAAATGGAGAAAACAGTTCTTCGGAACCTGTGAAAAACACTTCCTATGATCATATTCAATCAATCCCAACTCCAATTATCAACAAAGTTTTAAAATAATTTCATCAATTTCATTTATTTCTCAATCATTCATCTCATGGTACTCATATACAATTCACATTTTGTATCACATCAAGTTACAGCAATTTCTTAACGATTCCTCCATTTATCATTTCACATCACCATTAGACTCAAATCATAAATAAATTCTCACATGTGATTTATAATCACAAATTACAAGTACTTACATTAATACAAAATTATATTACATTTGTTCAAATACATATGTAAAAATAAGAGTTTAATTACCAAATTTACAAAAATCTCAAAATACAAAATGGGACCTAGTGTCCTACCAATGCACTGTGGAAGGTGAGGTGACACGGACACTATGCAGAACTGTGAACTGCCTTACCGAATCTGTGGTCTACTGGGCCCTCTGTCCAAATCTTCAGTACCTACGCATTGCAAAAGCGACGCGCTAAGCATAAAGCTTAGTGGTGCCAATAATATAAGAAAATATAATATGCAAATAAAAATCATAATTTCTTAGCCATTGTGTTCATAAGAACTGAATAATTACCAACTTAATGTTTAGTCGAGGGCTAATTACGTTTTGTGATATTAACTTCTTCATGCATTTTGTTAATTATTTTCTTCATGATCTTGAGTTTCTTTGTATTCTATCATAATCATTCCTGATATTAGATTTTCGTATTTTCTTTAACAATCAGTTCAATTACAGTTATACTTTTCCATTCATTTGGTTGCCCAAGTAACCTATACTGGACGACTGGACTGGATAACGGGTCGTTGGCACTGGACACCGCGGTGCCTCTGGCCGTCATACCATGGGACGCAGAACGTCAACCATGTATGCAGTCAGTATGGCTAAAAAGCCATGATATCACATAATCGGCATAAAAGCCATGAATACGGGCATAAAAGCCATGAATACAGGCATAAAGCCATGAATACAGGCATAAAGCCTTTCGCAGTACTGCTAAAACAATACCCTATTGGCATGTCAAACTATCCAAACCAATCTTGTTAGGTATACTAGGGCACATAATATCATTAAATGTTCATAAGTTTTATTATTTCATTTTATGTTCCAATTATCGTTCATAGTATTTTAATTTTATTTATAGTAGAAGCATAAATCTTCAAATCTCATTTTTATATAATTTATGCATTCATCATACCATTCACGTTAATTGCAATTTACATCAATCGATTTTCATGTACCATTTGTACATCGAAATATTTCCATTTCTCTCATGATGAGAGCAATTAACCCATTTACACATCCATGTGATTCATCTAATCGTTACAATATTTATATGAATTAGTATTCACATTATTACCTCTCATGTACCAATTTTTGTACAAGGTATTATAATCCTATTTGAAACAAAGACGTAAATCCTAATGATAACTTTATCTCATTTATACTCTAAACAATCCATTTGTGTTAATTACGTTTTATATTTCAAGTTGTATTACTTATGTAATATGTGTCATTTTGTTTACTATTTACCTTACTAGTCAACCAAAATGTTGACTTTTTCATACACAATAAATTTATTGAACCTAAGTTCTCCAAGATACCACATTTTGCATTTAAAACTTGTTGGAATTGAGTACCCATACCATTTCTAAACTTAAAACCAAGGGAAACAAAATTTTCAGTTTTTGAAGCTTAACTTTACTATTCCATTAAACACTGTTACAGTGGGAATTTGAGGAAATGGTAAACATGAAAGTTGTTCCTTATTTTGTCTAGTTGAATTTCTTTTTTTGAATCACTCCATTTGGAGTTTTGTAGCTCAAGTTATGGCCAAAATAAGTTTCTTGTTCACGTGTCTTATTCTGCTGAAATTTTGGATTTTGGCAGATTTTGGTCCAATTTTGGTCAGTAATTTGACCAAGTTAAGTTCATAATTTGGTCTAACTTTCTTCATATGAAATGTTCTACCATGCCTTAGGTTTCCATCGGTTCAAGAATCGCCTAAATCCGAGTTTTCTAGAGAGAGTTATAGCCATCCAAACATTACTGCTCAAATGAAAATTCTAGAAATCTCGATCTGATAAACTTCACTTTGCTCAATGATTTGATTAGGTTAATGGCATAATTTAGATTGGTGTCCTTCATGAAAGTTGTTTGTCTATATCTTATCTTGTTGCTGTAAAAATTTCAGGTCAATTGACCATATCTACAGTGAGTTATGGCTGTTCATTTGGTCATTTCTGCAGGGGCTATTTGCAGGGTATCCGGATTGGGGCCAATTTTTGGTCCTCTTGATTTGGTCTTTTGGGCATGGTTTCTTCAGCAAAAATGTGCCATTATAAGCCTAGTTTCATGTCCAATTGGCCAAACACCAATTGGACTAACACAGCCAAAGTTATGGCTGTCTAAGTGGACTGAAATATCAGTCACTCTGCTGCTGTCCTTAGGCAGCCTACACATTCACTTGGCCATGCTATATTTCAGTCCAAATTGTGGTCAACTTACCTAAATTGGTCACTAATTGACCATTAAAATGTTCTCTAACAATTTCATAAGCTAAATCCAAGTTTCACTCCCAAACCCTAGTTCATATTCAAGGTTTACTCCCATTTACCTTAGTTAGCACACCAATTCATTATACATGTATATATGTACCTTAAATATCATCTTTAGTCCACTCTAAGTCCATCAAAACAGTCACCCTTATCCCTTCCTTAGGCTGCCGAAATTTCAAGGAGTATATACACATGAGTTTAGTCCATTTAATTTATCATTTCTTAGCAATTTCAAGTTCCTAACATGAAATAAAAGAAACACTTGCATAAATAAGCACTAACCTCTTTAATGGCAGAATTTTCCAAGATTAAACTTCACTTTCCTTCACTTTCTAGGCTGCCAAACACTTCCCCAAGAGGTATGGACAAGTTTTAATGAAAGGTGTCTAGGGTTTAGTAGTGAAAATTCATGGGAAATGGAGGAAATGAAAGAAAATTTTCATGGAGGGAGGAAGAAGAGAAACTCACGTTTTTGGCGGAAGAGAAGGCAGCTGGTATTTTAATTCCTTTGGCCATGTTTATCTCTTTTATTTGTTTAATTAATAGGTTGTTTAAATATGATTGGTTAGAACTTTTAAATGACATCATCAAGATGTCATAAATTACTTTTTATTTCATTTTCCTTTTCTTTTATCCACTACTCATTTCTAATTTCATTTTTAGTAATGTTTATTCATATTTTATATCATATTAATTATTTACTTAACTGGACAAGTCGGCCAAAAATCACCTCTGAAGGTGAAATGACCAAAATGCCCTCCGTTTGGCTTAACGGGTCAAAATTGTCTGTACCGATTGAAAAATTTTTCTAAATATTTTCTTGGCATTCTAATGCCTTAGGAACCTCAATAACCCTTCTCTGGAGTCCCAAAAATTATTTTATAAATTTTTCCCCGGGTCTAGGGCTCCTCGTTGCGAGAACCGCAACTTCCCTCTGGTTACCCATCGCTTGGGCACCGGCTCGTTTAACTTGGTTGTATTTTATTTCTAAAATTTTTTCTAAATTTTTCTTATTAATATTTGAGTTAATTATAGTTCCTGACTTTAGTTTAAATATTTTTCCGGACGTTCTAGCTGTCCAGACTGACACCGGTCACCGGAACAGTAGAATGTACGGAGTTGCTACAGTGAGGGTGTTACAACAACTTTATGTTAGACTGAATTGGGTGAAGATAAGCTAGTGGGACTAGACCTAGTAAAATAGATAGAGGAAAAGGTGAAACTAATAAGGGCCAATTTGAAAGTTACCTCGGACCGACAGAGATCTTATGCTGACTTGAAAAGAAAGGACATTGAGTATGAAGTTGGCGAGAAGGTATTTCTTAAAGTATCACCATGGAAGAAAGTATTGAGATTCGGGAAAAAGAGAAAATGTCACACCCTATCCCTTATAAGGCACGACATGTTCCCATAGCATACCTAATGAATTACCAAACTCCACCTACAGATAACCCATTAGTTATGCTACAAAGGATTTTAAAACAAACCATAACTTTTTATCTTATCAATTCTTTTGCGGAAAACTGCATGAGAATAGTTAAAATTCCATGTAAACATTCATTGGAAATAATGATAGACTAAATATTACAAAAGTTACATTTTCATAAGTCTCAAAGTAAAATACAAAATAGTTACAACTCAAAATGAGATAGCAATGCAATGCTTTTAAATACAAGCTACTCAATATCCGTACATCCATGCATATAGGTACAAAATATATCCAAAGGAATCACAAGGGTATACCTAACGTAAATACCCACAAACAATACCAAAATGCTGCTTTCCAGTCTCTCACTCGGCAGCCTTCTCCTTTCCCTTACCTGTGACAGCATAAAGAAGCTATCGCTGAGTATATCACTCAGTGGTGCACAACTAATAACTTTAAAACTTAAGATAAAACACAATTTGTCAAAGCATAATAAATCACATTTTTCTTAAGCATGAAAACTTCACAAGAGTTCTAAGTTCATAAGAGCCATTTATTTGAATAACATTGCAAATGAGAAATCATACTTCATAAATCACAATTCACAAAGCATTAGTGTTGCCAACACCAACACACAGTTTAGGCCATGACACAAAATTTCACGATCAGTGCCGTGTTGTACACCACGACAAAGCAATCTCAACCTCACTAACTGTTATTAATGAGGGAAGGGCTAGCTAGCTAATGAGTACTCATGGGAGACATAATCAATATCAATTATAAAACCCCAAGTAGCTGTTACTACTGGGGAGTTCCAAAAGGGACTGTCATGCTAACTGTGGTTTCAAAACAGTTTTCAAAATTTTCCATTCAACAATCACATTTATAAACCAATAAACACATTTAAATGCATCATAATATCCAAATAAAGGTGGCAACACCTAAATTTCTTAAATGCAAGAGAAAAACTATATTTCAGTCAAAGTAAACTTGTTCAAAGCAAACTCATTCAATTTAACACATTCCAAGCAATTTACAAGTTTAAAAACGAAGAAAATGTTGGTTGTGCACAAACCTTCAATAATTCTCCTTCCTTGTTACCTACTTCTCCTTATCCGTTCCAACTTCTTTTTCTACTGAAAATACACAAATTGAATACCTCAATACCAATCTCAATTGCTGCCAAGAACTCATTATATGCATGTCTAATGCATCCCAAGTTAGCTTTGAAAATTTTAGAATATTTTGGTTTTGGGACAGCTTGGTGCCCCAATCTTTGAACCCAATTTTTACCTAGTTTCGATCATAATTTGTGAGGTATTCTTCATGAAAATTGTTCATTTAGGTCTTAACTTTATATTCCTTTTTGAATCTCCTAATTCGGAGCTGTGTAGCTCAAGTTATGCCAAAAAAACCATTACCGTTTACGTCACAGTTCATGCTGGAGATTTTGTTCTGGCAGATTTATCGATCCAAATTCGTTCAGCAATTTGACCAAGTTAAGTCCATAATTTGGTCTAATGTTCTTCATATGAAATGTTGTATTATGTCTTAGGTTTCCATCAATTTAAGAATCGCCTAAATCGGAGTTTTCTAGAGAGAGTTATAGCCTTACAAAATTTACTGTTCATTTAGTCAATTTTAGGTGCTCAGATTCTGGCAGATTCGGTGACCTGAATTCGTTTCACAATTTGATTGAGTTAAGTTCATAATTTTGCCTAACATTCTTCATATGAAATATTCTACTATGTCTTAGGTTTCCATTGGTTCAAGAATCACCTAAATTGGAGTTTTCTAGAGAGAGTTATAGCCATTGAAACTTTACTACTTATATGACAATTCTGCAGTTTTGCAGATTCAATAACTCAATTTTGCTCAATAATTTGATTGGGTTAATGGCATAATTTGGGTTTGTGTTCTTCATGAAAGTTTTAGGTCTATATCTCATCTAACTACTGGTAAAATTTCAGGTCATTTTGACCTGTCTAGCTCGAGTTATAACCCTAACACGATTACTGTTCATGTGTACTATTTATACTGCAGTTTTTCAAGTTTGGTCAGTTTGTTCACTAGGTTTTGGTCACTTTTTGGGCATGCTTCCTAAATGAAAATTGTGTCATTTAGTGCCTATTTTCAGTCCCAATTGGTCCCATACCAATTGGACTTGTAAAATTTCATTTTTGGTCCCTCAAAGTTGACTTTTGGTCATGCTTCATACCCAATTCGAATTTGGCTTTGATTTAAACACTTCTAACACACTTAATTAGGTCACAAATGGCCATTTCTTTCCTTAAACTATGTCAAAGACATCATTTAGCACTTCTTCACATTTTTTGTCTCTAAACCCTAATGTTCAAAACCCTAATTTATCTCCCATTTGGCTAAAACCCTAGTTTAGGTTCCATATATATTTTCTTTCATTTTCTTATGAAATTTCATCATAAATTAACTTCATTCCAAGCTTATACAACTAATCTAACATGAAAAGAAAATTACCTCTTGTTGATTTCTTTTCAACTTCACTTTTCTTCCAATTTTTGTTCTCCTTGCTTTTAATCTCTCAGTCAAAGATCTCTTTGATGTTTTCTTTTAGTGGGCTATGGAATTTATGAAGGGAATTTAAGGGAATTAAAACTTGGGAGCGGAAATCAATGAGGGGAAGAAGTGGAAGAAGAACAGAAAAAGAGAGAGAGAGAGGAAGAGAGAGGAGAGGGTGGTGGCCTCTTATGAAAAAAAAAGAAATGAAGAAGACATTTGTCTTCTTATATATATATATATATATATATATATATATATATATATATATATATATATATATATATATATATTTATCTCCAAAATTAGCTTATTAAAATTATAAATTTTAATTGTGTCATAAGGATAATTAAACTTAAATTTTTATTCCTTTTTTTTTTTTTACATTTACACTTAATTTTTTTTCTTTTAATTAAATAATTAAATTTAACTATCAAAAGCCCATAAGTCTTTCATTTTAATTTTGTTATAATGGAAATGAAAGTTTAAGTTTTCATTTCTTAAATTTTCCCTTACATATTTTTTTACTTGAATTTTTCTTCAATTTTACCCCATAATTCAATTCATTAATTTCATTTAATTTAATTGACATTTTGGTCAAAAGTCAACTCTTGCGGTGAATTGACCAAAATGCCCCTCATCGGGTCATAATCCTTCTTTTTATAATACCCGATGAGTCCTTAGCATTTTTTGTTCACTAGAATTTTTATTGTGTCTATCTCAATTAATTTTCTATTTATTTTTTGTCCTCAAGGTGTCTTTGAATAGTACTAGTCACAGACCAAAAATGGTACTATTCATAACTCGGAAGTTCGGGGTGTTACAGAAAATTAAGCCCTAGGTTCATTGGCCCATATGAAGTTATTGAACGTGTGGGACCAATAACCTACAGATTAACCTTACCACCTGAGCTGCACAAAATACATAATGTGTTCCATGTCTCGATGCTCAAAAGACACAGATCAGATCTTTCACATGTCATCTCAACAGAAAAAATTATTTTACAACCTGACCTGACATATGAAGAAGAACCAATTAAAATCTTGGCACGAGAGGTAAAAGAGCTCAGAAACAAGACAATTCCACTAGTAAAAATCCTATGGAGGCACCACAATACGGAAGAGGCAATATGGGAGAGCGAGGAAACAATGAGGCAATAGTTCCCTCAGCTCTTCACATCACGTAAATTTCGATGACGAAATTTTTATTTAGAGGGGAAGAGTTGTAACATCCCCACTGTACGTGTTCTATACGTTATGTTGCTCTGGTGACCTAATGTCAGTCCAGGTAAGTCAGAATGTCTGGAACTATACTTTGGTGATAGTGAACAAACATATAATGATGAAATAAATAAAAAGAAAATACAAGAAAAATTAAAGAAAAATAAAAGAGAGGAAATGAAACTAAGTTAAACGAGTCGGCACCGTAGCGATAGGTGACCGCAACGGGAAGTTACGGCGAAGGCAATTGCCGACCCTAGGACTGTGGGAAACCTTCGAAATTAAATTTCGAGACATAATTAAAAGTTTATTGAAATGTAATTGGAACTAGAAAAATCAAAGAAAAATTAATAAATTAATATAAAGAAAAACGAAAAATCGAGAAACAGATAAAAATCGGTGTTGCTAAAAAATTGGGAATACAACTCGAAGAAGGGCATTTTGGTCATTTGACACCTAGAGTTGCCTTTTGACCTCAATGTCCATTAAAAATAAATGATATTACACTTTTAAAATGTCATGAAAAATTAAAATGTGATACATTATATTAATAGTGGAAGAAATGAGGCATAAAATATAAATTGTGAAACTTTAAATCATTAAACATTAAATTATTGTTTAGTGCTCCACTAACCTTAAAATATGGGAGATATTAAGGCTGAATTGGGCAGAATTTACTCATCTTCAACTTTGAGAAATGACCAGCTGAGAGAAACTCCATTAAAGTCCACCATGACTAAATGAGTTCCATCACTATGCACCATTGATTTAGCCATTATTTCCACTTGGTTTCTTCATTAAAGCTTGCACACTCACCTTGAGGAAGCTTTTAGGAGCAAGAAGGAAGGGACTTAGTCAGTTTTTAACAAGCTCTAAAAGAAGTAAGTGTCAAAATCCCCTCCCTTGCTTTAGTAAACTTCATGTTTAGGTTGAGGTGAGTTGAATGGTAAAGAGAATGGAAGAATTTATTGAGTTGTGGTGTTGTTCAATTTTGACAGCCATGAGAACCTATATTGCTTGAGTTTTTCTTATCTCTAATGGATGGAAAATAATGTTGATTTATTCATTTTAATGTTGTAGTAATTTAGTTTTCATGTATATGTACATTGAGCACTTGAATCTGAGGGTTTGAAAAGCAATTTGTATATCTTAGCAAACTGCCACTTTTAGCAGCCTTTAAATTCATGAATTAGTGTTTGATTTCATGAATTTTCTTGATGAATTATGGTGAAGATGAATTGAGAGCAGTGTATGTGAAGTAATGATTGGGAGGAATATGTTATAATCAAGTGTTTTCATGTATATATTATGTTGAATTTAACTTTGCAAATTAGGGTTGTATAATGTACATGGAACATTTATATATTCTGCCCAAAAGTGTTATGAATGTATATTTATAGTTTTGGGAGGAGGAGAAGTGTCATTTGGAAGTGTTCTTTATGTGCAAATTTTGTGTTGTGAAGGCAGTAGGTAAATTGAACCATAAGTGATAATTAGTGACCCCAATTAGTATGACGCCAATGGGAGGTGAAACTACACACAATTTAAGCCAACTTTCATTGTTGAAATGTTGCCAAAATTCTGCTTAGAAACTGATCTTAAAAATGACCTAATCCGAAATTGGTAAGTGCAAGCCCAGATTTTTGACCATATGAACAGTAGTTACTAAGATGACCATAACTCACTCAAAACAGGTCCAAATGACCTGAAATTTTTACCATGGATAAATTGTGACATGTTGATGCTAGAATCAACTTATCCATATTATCTAAAAAAGTCAACATTTACATTGACTTGTGAATTACATAATAACTAGTAAACTAAAAAAAATGAAGAATTAAAAAATTAATTTGTAATGTGCCCTAGTTTGCCTAGTTGACTAGTTTGGATAGGTTGGCATGCCAATAGAATTTTGACAGCTATTCTATAAATGGCTTTATGCCATACTGTGTTTTTACAGCTTATTATGCTACACTATGATTTTAATAGCCTACAGCTATACGGATTGTGTTATTATACTTGGCTTATCACCTGATTGATTATATGGCTTTTTAGCCACACTGTTTGCACACCAGGAGACACTTTGTGACCGATGGTGTGACGGCCCGAGGTACTAGGTACCTAGTGTCAGTACATTCATTTATCTAGTCTGGTCAGTGTATAGGCTACACGAGCAATTAATTTAACCATTATTAAATTCAAATATCTAAATTCAGTTTAGTGACATACAGCACCACCAAAAATTAGCAAAAATGAAATGTTAGCAAATAAAAGTAGAAACAGCAACTGCAAAGAATATTGATGTCATAAATTCATAAACAATTGATTTATTTTATTTTAGTATATATTTCTTTATATTTGGCACCACTAAGCAGAATTGCTTAACGCGTTACTTTTGCTACACGTAGGTACTGGAGACACAGCTGGGAAGCCCAACAGACCTACGACCGGGTGAGACATCAGATCTGCACAAGAGTCTAGAGTCATCTGCACTACATTGCATACATGGTAGGACTTAGGATCTTGTGTAATGACTATCAATTGTATTTTGACATTTTATTATGTAATATGTATATCATAAAACTTTAAGGTTTGTAATAATTTGTACATATTAAACTCCTATGGAGAGTGTTTGGATGAATGTAAATTAGGATGGATTGTATTTTGAAACTATGAAATTTTGAGACTGAAAAATTATTTGGAAGGTTGAGATTATTATATTGAACTATTTTTAATAGGTTTAGAAGGACAGTTTATCCGAAATACAGACGACACCTTGCTGGATTTTTATTACCATTTTTGAAACACTGAGTTTATTAAAGTATGAAAATAGAATCAGTATGATATGAATTTTACATAAAAGACTTCTTAAATCAAATTGAGTTTAGAAAATGAGATAATCACAGACTAGGTACTCCGGCACACCGTGTAGCACGCCTTGCTTGGCTACACAAGACATGGGTGAGGGGCATTACAAAACAAGCTTCGATGAGTTGGAACATCCGTTTTGATGAAGTTATTAAGTCATTTGGTTTTATAAAAAATGAGGATGAGCCATGTGTATATAAGAAGGTTAGTGACAATGCTATCACTTTCCTTGTCTTATATGTGGATGTTATTCTATTAACGGGTAATGAAATAGGTATGTTGACAATTGTAAAGGTATGGTTGTCAAATACATTCTCTATGAAAGACTTAGGGGAGGCAACCTATATTCTTGGGATTCACATCTATAGAGATAAGGCGAAAAGAATAATTGGTTTATCCCAAGGTCTATACTTGGAAAAGGTGTTAAAAACGTTTAACATGCTTGATTCCAAGAGAGGATTGTTATCCACCTTTCTAAAGAGATGTCTCCAAAGACACCTAAAGAAAGAGATAAAATGGCTAGAATTCCATATGCTTCAGCTATTGGAAGTTTGATGTATGCAATGTTGTGTATTAGGCTGGATATCGCATATGCTGTTAGTTTAACTAGCAGGTATCAATCCAATCCAGGTTTGGAACATTGGATAGCTGTCAAGAATATCCTTAAGTACTTAAGAAGAGCTAAGGATTTATTCTTGATATATGGAGGTTGTGACATGCAATTGGATGGTTATACTAATTCTAATTTCTAATCAGATATCGATGATAGAAAGTCTATCTTTGGTTTGTGTTCATTTGTAATGGAAGTGCAGTCAGTTATAAAAGTTCCAAGTAGAGTACAACTGCAGATTCCACTACAGAGGCTGAGTATATTGCTGCATCAGATGTTGCAAAAGAGACTGTTAGGATATTAGGAACCCCGGACTCATCAGAAATCCAATTACATAGAAAGGTGCTACCACATTATCAGAGAGATAGTTGGGCAAGGCGATGTAGCCATGCAGAAAATAGCATCAGCTGAAAATCTAGCTGATCCATTCACTAAGCCTATGTCACAAACTCAACTAGACCGACATCTTGAGAAGATGGGTCTAAGGTATTGTAATGAATGGCTCTAGTACTAGTGGGAGATTATTAGTAGTATGCTCTAGAGCATATCATTTAGTATGTATCTTGTGCATGTTTTATTAACAAAAGGCATTTTCAGTTTTTCATTTACATAATATATTTATGTGTAATAGAAAAGGTCCATTGATATTTTGTTAGAAATATTATTCTTAAGTTGTTAAGAATATGAGTGACAGTATTTCTAGCACAAAGTATCATAAATTGGTTCGCAATCGAGGATACTTCACAATAAGGACATGACTTATCCTGTCACGCCTTACCTCTCCGTAAGGCATAACATGATTCCGTAGTATACCTAATGAATTACCAAACTTCATCTATCGATAACCCATTAGATATACTATAAGGAATTTTAAACTTTTTCTTATTTCTCTTTACAGTGGTGAGCACTTTTGACAGGTATTAAAATTTTTTTATCGAAGTTAAATCACATATTAGGTCTGAAATAGCCACAAGTTTTATAAAAATATTAGCGGAGTGCCGTCTGTATTTTGAATAAAATAGTTCTTCAAAAACCTATAAAAAAATACTTCCAATATATTTGTTCAATCCCAAACTCCAATATGGCTCAACTCAAATTAATTTTCTCAATATTTGTCAAACTCAATTCAACATCAATTTTTAGTATTTCCAAAAATAGACTACAAAATGACTGAGTAGTTCAAAAGCTGAGATAATAGAAATATATTACAACTTTAGTTTACAACTGCTTAAAACCAAATACAATATCTACATACAGTGCACATATATTACAACAAAACTTACAAAAAAAGTGATATACTCAATAGACCTGGCAGAATCCAAAAAATATAGCATAAGCAGCCTACTCTATTGTTCTGTCTGTCTATTTACCTGGGACAGCAATGAAAAAGCTATCACTGAATAAAATTTACTCAGTGGTGCATAATAACAATTTAAAATGCAGTATATAAAACATTTATCAACAATTCACAATTCAAATGATTCACAATTTCATGTCACAATTTTCAAAGCTCATATAACACAAATTTGATCAAATAATTTAATAAACACAGTGTTGCCAATCAATAACACAACTTAGGTCATGACACAAACTTTTTCGAACATGCCGTGTTGTACACCACGATAAGACAAACTCACCCCACTAATCGAAATCAATGAGGGAGGTGGCTAGCTAGCTAATGAGTGCTCATCCAAACTCACCTTAGACTGGCAAGCCAGAGAGAGAGAAAAATAATCAAATATCAAACTCAACCCCACAAGTGGAGGAGGAACATAGTAAGGTACTACCATGCCAAGTGTGAATAAAAAACAATTCCAAATCACAATATTTAAATATTTCATACAAACCACAAATCACATTTTATCTCAAAATTTCCATTTGCAAAGTAGGCAACAGAATAACTTTCAAATAAAATTCCCAAAGCCAAAACAATAAAAAAAAAAAATATTCATAATTCATTTGTCCAAATAAATTTTTTAGTAAAAGCAGTGAATATAAAAAGTATTATGCACAGACCTGATTTGAGTTACCTCTAGGCCTTGACTCAATGTCCCTTATGCTTCTCAATATCCTTTTCAACTGAAACACACAATTTAAAGTATTTCAGTACTCATTTAAATTGTTTCTAATCATAAGGTTCCATAATTAAATTTTATTGATACTATTCCTTTCATTAGTCAATCTATAATGTTGACCTTTAATGCACACTAGGTGAATTAATTTTAATGTTACCAATATGTCACATTTTATAGTCCTCAAGTATTAGTATATGTTACCAATTTCATTTCTAAGTATATTGCATTTTATTGCAATTTATCAGATTTTGGTATGTTGTTTGACCTAGCTGGATGACCTAGTTCCCTCAGTTTCTGGGTTCTGGTCAAAATTACAAACTTATAGGTCTATGGCTTAGTGAACTTTTGCCACAAATTTGAGGTCATTTGGAGTTTACTAGACCAAGTTATGGTCATTTTACTATTACTAGACAGATTACACTAAAATGGCAAACTTAGGTCATTTTTAGGTCATTTCAGATTCTGGCAGTTTTTATACCCGAATTTGTGGAAGCATTTTTACTTGCTTATGGTCATTTCTGAGTTTTGGTGTCTTCATAAGAGTTGTAGCTCTATGTATAAGCTTTCCATAGAATAAATTTCAGGTCATTTGGACCTGTTTTGAGTGAGTTATGGCCAAAATACTAACTGCTGTTCAAATGGTCAATTTTCAGGTTTGCAAAGTCACTAATCCGGATTTGGTCAATTCTCATGTAACTTTTTGGACAGAATTTAGATAGGCTTTCTTCATGAAAGTTGGCACATTTTGTGCCTAGTTTCACCTCCAATTGGCCTCATACCAATTGGAGTCACACAATTCATTTTATAGCCTAAAACACATACTACCCTTAACACATTTTTGAAGCCTTAACCATTAACACATTCAACTAACCATACTTCATTCCCAAACCAAGTTCTGCATTTGTATCAGACCACAACCATTTATCACTTCATTTTATAGTCACTTTGGGCAGAATACAACGACTTTAAATACACCAAATATAATTCTTAAATTACAAAGCCCATTTATAACAACATATACACATAATACTCCTAACCATTACACATAACTTCCATCATCAAATTACATATTCATTCTCCACTAAATCATATACATATGCTGCCACTTTTAGTACCATAATTCAACAAACCTTTCATGAATTTAAACCCTCCCAACTTCACCATAAGGCTGCCCAAATTGTTCATATGAATCAAGCTTCCCAATTTCAACATGTGATCTCACTTTACATTCACAATTCACACATATATATAAAAATCAAACTCTTATACATTTAAGCACTCTAATTAACTTCATTACCCATCAAATTCATATAAGAACAAACCACTTACCTTTCAATTCCATGGTTGCCCAAAATGGTACACTTCAATAACTCATCAAACCTCAACATTTCTTCCATAAATCAACTCACCACAACACCCACACAAGCTTTAACAAATAAAGGATGAAGAAATGGTTACTTACCTCTTGTGGACTTCCTCAAATCTCCACTAAATCTCTTCTCTCTTGTTCCCTAACGGCTGCCCAAGGTGTGTAGACCACTTTTAATGAAGACACTTATAGGAATCATGGCTTGAATCATGGTAGATGAGGACTTTGCATGAAATGGCCATGGAAGAGTTTGAGAGAAACCATTTTCGGCCATGAGAGAGCTTGGTGAGGATGATGAAGTGAGTGGGGAAATCTGTCCTCATTTTAAGTATTTATGTGTCCACTTAGTGCTCCATTAAACATAGTTTAATTATATTATATTCTAAGGTTTCAATAATTGCAATTTTGACCTTAATTTCTCTTAAATTACATTTTATCTTTAATTCCATTTTTCATTAGATTTTCCAAATGTAATACTATATATTTTTCATTGACATTTAGGTCAAAATCCAACTCTAGGTGTCAAATGACCAAAATACCCCTATTCGGGTTGTACTCCCGATTTTTCAGTAACACTGATTTTTGTCGATTTCTTGATTTTTCATTTTTATTTGTACTAATTAATTAATTAATTTTTCTTTGACATTTCTAATTTCATTTATACTTCAATATATGTTTATTTAAGTCTTAAAAATATTTTCCAGGATTCCCCCGGTCCAGGGCTAGTCAACAGTCCTCGCTGCAACTTCCTGGTGCGGTCACCCATCGCTATGATTTTTTGCTCGTTTAACTTAGTTACATTTCATTGCTATTATTTTTTCTTTATTTTTCTTGTATTTTCCTCTATTATATTTCATTATTTTATGTCTCCTTACTAATATTTAAGTATAGTTCCAGGCATTATAGCTGTCCGGACAGACACTGGTCACCGGAACAGTAGAACGCACTACCGAATATAGGGTTGTTACATATCCAAAAAGATTGTAATCATGTTTGTTCCCAAGTTATTTATATGCGATATAAATAAGATGGAATGGTGAGTCTCATGCCATATAACAAACATGATAGGCACTTATACATGATAAATAGGTCAACCCAGTGACATTTATGACAAGCACATGGAGTTTACTCTTGTCAATGTATTATCATAAATCATATCAGTGCATATAATCTTTAGACCTAAGATAGCACAGTTATCTTGTATATAGGTGGTTTGAGTTTGTTACTACTTTCATACTTGTACTATGTATGGGTATATGGGCATGTGTTGGCTCCTACTAGTTATATATGGAGGTAGGTGTCAATCAAGATGGAATCTGTTACCCTAAGTAAATAGAGATAAAATCCTATGTTCATTTAATTGTTCTTGATGTTTCAAGTTCCTGGCCAAGATAGATAGATTTAATCAAAAAAAGAGATTCTGATGAGAAAATCTTTTTAATCAAGAACTGGAATTAAAAGAGAACATAATATTCATAGCAAATGGGGTTTAACATAAACCATGACTCTAGCTCAAATTGAGATTTTATAATAGAGAGATTCTAGTGCATAGTAACATATGATTCTAGGTTCATTTAAGGTAAACCTTATTACTGATTGGGTGGCTATAGCATGCTATGCTAGATGTTAACCATAGTCTATGAGCTACATAAAATGATTTAGAGAAATCATTTATGGTAAGAAAGAGTTCTGATGATATTAAGAGTTGATATCATGTCTCGTTGCCAATTAGTGATGAGCCTAGTAAGTCACACACATACACAAGTAATCACCAAATTAAATATGATTTAATTAATTAATTAAATAGTTTAATTAATTAATTAAATAGGTTTGGTTTGCAATTAGATTGCAAAGTCCCTAGCATGGCTTAAAATCAAATTTAGGTTATTGGATGTATAGTATAAGTTAAATTTATATTTAAAGTATTTAAATATGAATTTAATTAATGAAAAATTAATTAATAGAGATTAATTAATTAATTTATATTTGACATAAATTGATTAAAAGAAGAGATATAATTATTTTGGGTTGAGAACTCAAAATTAAGACACAGGGGTATTTTGGTCATTTCACAGGGTGACATGTGGCACCATGAGATGGTGACACATGGCACTATACATAAACTTTCCATATGTCTTTTAATCATGTAAGATGATCAAAGTCAATATTAAATATAGGTTTGACACTTGGCACAATGTGATTGGGTCAATTAAACCTAGAGCCAATCAGAAAGTGACATGTGGCAAGGGTTTTAAGTGGTGACCTAGCTATATAAGTGTAAGGATGAAAGAACAAAAATATAAGCTACTATATTCTCTTGGTGCTGCCACCCTTGACTGCCTCACCCTCTCTTCTTCTTCATCTCTCATCAATTCAAAGAGATTGCGAACAATCTTTTGAATTAAAAATACTAGAAATCTTTTCTAGTGTCCTGTTTATATATGTAATCTCTTAAAAGGCAAAACATAATTTTCTAATTGATTGGAAAAGCTTTAGAAGCTGTTTAACGGGCTGCCATTGGTGATCTTGGTGTGGACAGGTTAGAGGGACAATATCTAGTGTCCTAGGCGCATCCCAAAGGTGCCAAACACATTGCAGTGCATCAAAAAGGTTAGTGCACTTGTTTTTAATCTAATCTAGGGTTCTAATGAATTAATCTGTTAATTCTAAAATCTTAAATGGCAAATGTAGATGCAAAAATTATATTAAAAGAGTTTTAATATGTTGTTTATTATTGAAATCAAATAGATAAAAATGAGTCTTGCATGATGCATGTGACCCTAGATGAAAAATTTTTGAATTCAATGATCTAAACTTGTATTTTTCATGCTTCTGCTCCTTCACATTTATGTATTTGAGATCAATTATTTTTCTCCCTCTTTGGCTTACCAGTTGAGGTCGAGATTGGATGAGTACTCATTAACTAGCTAGCCACCTCCCTCATTGATTTCGATTAGTGAGGTTGTAGATTGCTTTGGCGTGATGTACAATACGGCATTGATCGGAAATTTTGTGTCATGACTTAAGTTGTGTATGGATTGGCAACACTATGTTTATTAAATTATTTGTCAAAATTGTGTTATAAATGTGATTTGAAAATTGTGAAATGTGATTGTCTAATATTTAAATTATGATTTGGCAATGAATGGTTTATGTTTAGCTTTTTAAATTTTATTATGCACCACTGAGTAAATTATACTCAGTGATAGCTTATTTTGCTATCGTAGATAAAAGAAAGGAAAGAGCAACAAAGTGAGCTGCTGAATTGACAAGGACCACATTGACTTTTTGGTACAGGTATTATTTATACCCTTGCAGTTTATTTTGATGTAAATATCGTAGTGTCATATGTATTAATGTAAATTGAGCAGTTGTACAGTAAACTTATAATAATATTATTTTTGAAATTTCTGTATGTAAATTTAACTTGTGAATGTAAATTAACTATTTTAAATGCAATGTTGATGAGTTTATTTAATTGTTCTGAAAATATTATGAATTGAGAATTTTGAATTGCATTTGTGTTGATTGGGTTGATTATGTGGATTTGAGTTGCATTGGAGGTTGAGATTTGTGAAGTGATTTATTAGAAGTGCTTTTTACAGGTTTAAAATTTTTTACTTTTCTCAATTATAGATAGCAATCTGCTAAAATTTTTATAAAATTTGTGAAAAAATAAAAAGGGCCAAAAGTTTTACCTAGTTTTTAAAATAAACTTAAAAGTTTTTAATACCTGTTAAAAGTGCTCACCACCTTCAAAAGAAGACAAAATTATTTTAAAATCCCTTGTAGTATATTTAATGGGTTATCGGTAGGCGAAGTTTGATAATTCATTAAGTATACTACAGGATCATGTTATGCCTTATGGAGGGGTAAGGTGTTACATGTTTTAGAAGTGTCCTGAATTGATACATATGACATATTTACATCATGAATATGCACTAACGGAGGTCAACCTCCTTCTATTTGTTATCAGGAAGTAGAAAATTATTGAAATCAGAATGGAAGAGGGAGATCATTCTGTGAAATAGTCTGTTGAGGCTGAGGCACAAGGGGAAGCCCCAGCACTCCAGAATGTGAGTGGGCTAGCCACTCCAACTCCTTCTCAAGTACCGTAGTTTCCTACTTAGTTTGAACAACAGATGGCTACGTTGTTTCAGCAAATGGCTGGGAACTTGCTAACACCAGCATAGACACAAACCCTTGCAACACAACCACAGCCCCCAGTAAGACAATATGAGAAGCTAATGAAATTTGGGGCTACCTAGTTTAAGGGAACAATGGATCCACTGAAAACAGAACAGTGGTTAGAGAGAATGGAAAGGGTTTTCTGAAAACTACAGTGTGCTGAAGAACTAAAATTTGAATACTCCATATCACTTCTGTTAGAGGATGCCTATGAATGGTGGAAGACCATCCCCACAGCTTGGTAGAGCCACCAGTCCTCACCTGGGTAGATTTTCTGAGGGAATTCAAGCAGAAATGGGTCCTCGACACTTATGTAGACATGAAGCTACAAAAATTCCTGAATTTGAAGCAAGGGGACATGACCATAGCAAAGTTTAGAGAGAGATGAGAGAGGAAGTGAGGGATGGCAAAATGGGTAAGGAAGATGACCATTTTTTTTAAAATTTTTAACTCTTTTATGACATAATTAACTTAGTCAAATGCCATTTACTAAATTATCCTTTTATTGCATCATGCATGATGTCATTTGATGATGTAATAATTCTATTTCCATTCCCTTTTTCTTTTTTTTTTCCTTTTTCCTTTATTTTTCTTATTTCTACTTGACCTTCTGGTAATTACTATTTATTCTTGTTTAGGGCTTCTCTAAGTGACTTAAACAGGGTTTTAATCCTCTTAATTATCCGAACTGACACCGGTCATCGGAACAGTGAAATATACCAGCCTATGCATATAGGGGTGTTACAGCACAAATCAATTATGCTACTACAGAAAAGGAATTCCTAACAATAGTGTTTGCAATTGAGAAATTCAGATCCTACCTAATTTGGTCAAAAGTCATTGTATTCACAAATCTTGCTACCATTCAGTACCTTTTGAACAAGAAGGAGGCAAAACTAAGGCTGATTCTGTGACACCCCTTACCCGACTACAGTGTAGCCGAGCAAGTTATGCCACTCAGTGTGCCGGAGCACTCTATTTTATCTGATTTCATTACAGTCCTTGATTTATTTATTCAAAAACTTTATTGAAGATTTAGGCTATTTTTACTTTTATCAAAATCTAACTATGTTGGAAATTTCAAAAATTTTAACGATAATCCGACAAAGTGTCGGCTGTAATTTGGACTAATAGTTCTTCTGAACCTGCCAAAGACAATTTCAATATATACTCAATTTCTCAAACTTAATAGTCTCAAAAATTTTCAAACATAATGTATCTCAATACAAGATCCATTTCTCAAAATCTCATTAGATTTTCAATATCTCAATATTCACAAGTATAATCTCATTATAACTCAAATTCAATTCACATACTAAAATACTTACTTTGAATAGCTTCCATAATTCATAGGTTAATTACATGAGTTTATTTTGTACAAGATATACAAATAATTTACAATGTGCTAGGAATGAACAATATACATAACATGTATAAAATGAGCCCTATCTACATGCATTGATGAGGAGGTGACAATCTTGAACTCTTACGACACTTCGCAGATCCGACTCCAAAAATCTCGATACCACTGGTTTTACCTTCAAGACTGCGCGAGGAAGCAATTCCATCGCGCTAAGCATTTCGCTTAGTGGTGCAATAATATAACTAAATAATATATACAAGTAAAGAAAGAAATAAATGATAATTCAGATACTCAAGAATCAATTTAATTTGGTATGGTATTTCTAGTATCAACGATCTCATATACTAGTTTGTTCCTCTTTGGAAGTGCTTAGTTTATAACTTTTCAAGAATACTAGCGGTATATAATTTATTCTATCCGTATTGTATTTCAAGTCCAGATTTATTCGCAATTTATATATTTTATTATGTTTCTTTTGCTAATCTCTTTTGCTTATTCATTCAATACTTAATTTAATTGTCTTTGGATTTTCATTATCCTTAACTTAACTTAGCTGCCTGAATTGAATAATACTTTAATTGACTGCCCAAGTAACCTATACTAGACGACTGGACTGGATAACGGGTCGTTGGCACTGGACACCGCGGTGCCTCGGGCCGTCATACCATGGGACGCAGAATGTCTACCATGTATGCAGTCAGTATGGCTAAAAAGCCATGATATCACATAATCGGGCATAAAAGCCATGAAATCGGGCATAAAAGCCATGAATACGGGCATAAAGCCATGAATACAGGCATAAAGCCTTTCGCGATCTTCTTTGAAACAATACCCTATTTTCATGACAAACTATCCAAACCAATCTTGTTAGGTATACTAGGGCATTTGATACTTTAAAATATTAATATATTGTGCTTTATGACTTCATTATTTCATGATAAATTTCAATCATAATTCATACATTCATTTGATCATTCATATGATCACAATTCACATCAATTATCCTTTTATACCATTGTACTCAAAATACTTCTCCTCTTTACAATAATGAGAACTAATGTCTCATTCATTCATTAATATGGTTTATTTATCCATTCATTATGTTATTCATATTGATCCCAATTCTAAACAATGGTTCACATGTACCATTGTATTCAAAACATTTTTCCTTTCTTATTTATACATTCAAGAGTCTACTTATGTAATTACAAATTTTATATTTCAAGTTGAGTTACTAATATTTTATGAATTCCATATGTGATGGGCATATATGCCCTAACTATCTATTCACATCAATTAGGTGACTTATTTTTCATGTTTCAAGTAATCCATGAATATTTCATGGATTTCAAATTTATGGCCTAAATTTCTTTTTAACAATTTTGACTAGGATGCATAGTCCATATTTGTCATACAATTCTAAGCATTTAAGCTTAGAATTGGTTCTAGGTTTTCATCTTAATTTACTAATCATTTTGATTACTATTCACCTTACTAGTCAACCAAAATGTTGACTTTTTCATACTTAGTGGATATATTAATTCTAATTACACCAAGATCCCACATTTTGAGTTTTACATTTACTAGTATTAATTGCCAATTGCAATTTAAAGTCCCCTAGATGCATTTCTAATTTCAAATTTTGAATTTCAAGTTTTGGTATCACTATTCACCTCATTGGTCAACAAAAATGTTGACTTTTGCATAGACAATAGGTACATTGGTTTTAACACTCCCGATGTACCACATTTTGCATTTAAAACTTGTTGGAATCAATTACCAAATCCATTTCCAAGCTTATTTCAAGTTTTCATGTCACTATTCACTTCATTAGTCAACTAAAATGTTGACTTTTGCATAGAAAATATGTACATTGACTTTGGCACTTCAACATACTACATTTTTCATTTAAAACTTGTTGGTTTTGGTCACTTTCTCAAAGCTTAGGTCATTTTGGCAAAATTGCCAATTTTTGGTTTTGGTGCTCCGAAGTTGCACTGTTTCATTGGTCGATTTACTGTTGGAATTTGACAAAACTTCCTTCATAGAAAATGTTCCTTATTTTGTCTAGTTGAATTTCTTTTTTTGAATCACTCCATTTGGAGTTTTTTAGCTCAAGTTATGGCCAAAATAAGTTTACTGTTCACGTGCACTGTTCATGCTGAGATTTTGGGTCTGGCAGATTTTTGGTCCAAATTTGGTCAGTAATTTGATCAAGTTAAGTTCATAATTTGGTCTAACTTTCTTCATATGAAATGTTCTACTATGCCCTAGGTTTCCATCGGTTCAAGAATCGCCTAAATCCGAGTTTTCTAGAGAGATTTATAGCCATCCAAACATTACTGCTCAAATGAAAATCTGCAGAGTTGCAGGTTTGAACAGTAACTGTGACTGCCATTTGGGTTAGGTTCTGGTCATAATTTGGGGTAGGTTTCTTCATGAAAGTTGTTTGTCTATGTCTTAACTTGTTGCTGTAAAAATTTCAGGTCAATTGACCAAATCTACAGTGAGTTATGGCCAAATGAACAGTTACTGTTCATTTGGTCATTTCTGCAGGGGCTGTTGCAGGGTGTCCGGATTGGGGCCAAGTTTTGGTCCACTTGCTTTGGTCTTTTGGGCATGGTTTCTTCAGAAAAAATGTGCCATTATAAGCCTAGTTTCATGTCCAATTGGCCAAACACCAATTGGACCAACACAGCCCAAGTTATGGCTGTGTAATTGGACTAAATTTTCAGTCCCTCTGCTGCTGTCCTAGGGCAGCCTACATCTTCACTTTCCAATCCTATTTTTCAGTCCAATTCATGGTCAACATACCTAAAATGGTCACTAATTGACCACTAAAATGTCCATTACTCAATTCAAATGCCAAGTCCAATTTTCACCCTTAAAACCCTAATTTCTCATTGCAATTCACCCATACACCTTAGTTACACACTTCCATTCATTATATATGTGTTTATACACTTTAAACATAAGCTCTAATTCATTCTAAGTCCATCATCAACACTCAATCCTATTCCTTCCTTAGGGCAGATGAAATCCATGGTATGTATACTCATGAATTTAGTCCATTTAACTTACAATTTCATACTAAATTCAAGTCCTTAACATGGAAATAAAGGAATATTAGCATAAGTAAGCACTAACCTCACTTTAACCTCTTGTAGGGCAGATTTCTCCAAGCTAAAACTTCACTTTCCTTCACTTTCTAGGCTGCCAAACACTTCCCCAGAGGTAGAGACAAGTTTTTAGTGAAGGGACTTAGGAGAGTTTGTGGTAAAATAAGGATGAAAATGGAGCTTTGGTTGAGATTCAATGGAGGAAGAGGGGAGGGGATGTAAAACGTTTTTGGAAGGAGAAGAAAGGGCTGCTGTTTACTTTTTAATTTCTTTGGTCCTTATTTGTCTCTTTTATTAGTTAATTAAATGGATTGCTTGCATGTGATTGGTGGAGCTTTTAAATGACATCATAATGATGTCATATTTGGCATTTTATTGATTTTTCTTTTCTAATAATTTTCAATTCAATTTTCAACAATATTTATTCACATTTTATGTCATAATAATTATTTACTCAACTGGGCAAGTCGGCCAAAAATCGTCTCTGAAGGCGAAATGACCAAAATGCCCTCCGTTTGACTTAACGGGTCAAACTTGTCTGTACCGATTGAAAATTTTTTCTAAATATTTTCTTGGCATTCTAATGCCATAGGAACCTCAATGACCCTTCTCTGGAGTCCCAAAAATTATTTTATGAATTTTTCCCCGGGTTTAGGGCTCCTCGTTGTGAGAACCGCAACTTCCCTCTGGTTACCCATCGCTTGGGCACCGGCTCATTTGACTTGGTTGTATTTTATTTCTAAAATTTTTACTAAATTTTTCTTATTAATATTTGAGTTAATTTTGGTTCCTCGCTTTAATTTAAATATTTTTCTGAACGTTCTAGCTGTCCGGACCGACACCGGTCACTGGAACAGTAGAATGTACGGAGTTGTTACTGGGAGGATGTTACAGATTCGATGGATTTTACTCCTGTAATAATTTGGCCTTGAAATCAAGGATAAAAAGGGATCTGAAAATGTAGTAGCTGACCATCTCTCCAAGCTAAAACTGGAATACACAGGGGACATCGAGGATTTGCCAATTGATGATTCTTTTCCTGATGAGCAATTACTAGCATTCTCACAAGCTCCTTGGCATGCTGACTTTGTTAATTTTCTTGTATGCAGGGTATTACCTTCAAACATGAATTATTAGCAAAAAAAGAAATTTCTGCATGATGTGCCGTTCTACACATGGGAGGAACCTCTATTGTACAAGAGATGTAATGATGGGCTAATAAGAAGATGCATACCGAAAGAGGAAATAGAAAGCATTCTGCAACACTGCCATTCATCATTTTATGGAGGACACTTTAGCACCACAAAAACAATAACCAAGGTTTTGCAAGCAGGGTTTCACTAGCCACATCTGTTTACGGATGTAAGGTCCTTTGTGTTAGCTTGTGATCAATGCCAAAGAATGGGAAATATTTCAAGAAGGCATGAGATGCCTCTGCATGGTATACTTGAGATCGAACCATTTAATGTGTGGATAATAGACTTCATGGGCCCATTCCCAACTTCCTTTGAAAACAAGTATATCCTAGTTGGCGTCGACTATATGTCAAAATGGGTAGAAGCAGTAGCCACACCAATAAATGAGGCAAGAGTGGTAACAAAATTCCTTAGAAAGAACATCTTCATAAGATTTGGCTCACAAGTGCGATAATCAGTGATGGAGGAAGTCACTTCTGTAATCAACAATTTGAAAATTTATTGAAGAAATATGGAGTAACTCACAAAGTGGCAAATCCTTACAATCCTCAAATCAGCGGCCAAGTAGAAATTTCAAATCTGGAGCTAAAACACACCCTTGAGAAAACAGTCAATCACTCAAGGAAAGACTGGTCCATGAAACTAGATGATGCATTGTGGGCATACTGCACTGCATATAAAACTCCCATTGGAATAACACCCTTCTGCTTGTCTATAGGAAAGCCTACCACCTACCCGTCGAACTTGAACACAAAGCCTATTAGGCCATCCAAACCCTAAACTATGACCTAGAAGCTGCTGGCAAAAAAAGACTTTTACAGCTTAATGAGCCGGAAGAGATCAGACAGGACACCTATGAAAATGCCAGAATCTTCAAGGATAGAACTAAAAGATGGCATGACAGGCACATCTCGAGGAAGGAAATCAAAGAAGGGGATCTTGTTCTGTTGTTCAATTCTAGATTGAAACTCTTTCCAGGGACGCTAAAATCAAGATGGTTCGGACCTTTTAAGGTAACCCAAGCCTTCCCGCATGGAGCAGTAGAAGTGTGGAGCAAAACCTTAGGTGCATTTAAAGTCAATAGGCAGAGGCTGAAGCCTTACTTTCAGGGAGAACCCATAGAGAAGGGAGTTAATTGCACCTTCAACAACCCTCCGGATAGAATATGAACAATAAAAGCAAAGTGCAGCTAAAGACTATAAACAAACGCTTTTTAGGAGGCAACCCAAATTTTTCTGAATTTTCCTTCTTTCTCTTTCTTATTTTGATTTTTGTTTTATATTCATTCATGTTTTATTCTGTAGGACCCCCAAGATATCAATTCTATAAAAGCAAGGAACTGAAAGCAAGAGAGGATGTAACACCCTTATTTGCATAGCCTGGTATATTTTACTGTTCCAGTGACCGATGTCTGTCTGGATAATTAAGGGGATTAGAATCACATCTAAGAAAACTAAAAAAGCCCTGATTAAAAATAAATAGTGATTACCAGATAGAAAAGTAAAAATAAGAAAAACATAACACAAGAAGTTAAATGAGCCGAGAGTCATAGCGATGGGTGACTTCTCGGGAAGGACTGCGAGGTCGATTTAAACTCAAATTTCGAACCATAAAATGTGACGCTGCGGTCCTTAGGACTATTGCGAACACAGTGCAAAAGAGAAAATCATGAAAAGGAATTTTTAAGCAGGTCAAATAATTAGGTCAGCGATCTGGAAGAAATATCGAATTATTTACAAACTGGATCAGACTGGCGAGGGACGATTTTGTGACACCCCTTTCCCGTGTACAGTATACCCGAGTAAGCAATGTCACACGGTGTACCGGAACACTCTAATATACCTTAATTAATTTTTATCATGCTTTTGAATATAACTTGTGAAATATAATGTATTTGAGCCATTTATCAAAATTATAATTTAATTGAGGTTCCGAAAATTTTAAAGAAAATCCGGCAGAGTACCGGCTAAAAATGGAGAAAACAGTTCTTCGAAACCTGTGAAAAACACTTCCAATACCATATTCAATCATCTCAAACTCCAATATCATCACAAACTCAATATTTTTCAACATCATGTTCTCAATCATCATTTCTCAGGGTACTCATATATAAACAACAAATAAATACTCAAATTACTTCCATACATAACCATAAATCTTCATTATTTGCATGAACCTCAAAATACATTACATAAGTTCATTTACATATGAGAAAATAGAAATTTAGTTACAAAATACCAAAATGACACCTAGTGTCCTACTAATGCACTGTAGAAGTTGAGGTGACACGGACACTATGCAGAGCAGCAGGATGGACTCACCCAGTCTGCGGTCTACTGGGCTCACGATCTGTATCTCCAGAACCTACGCATGGCAAAAGCAACGCGCTAAGCAATGATGCTTAGTGGTGCAATAATAAAATAAAAGAAAATAGCAGAAAATAAACATGTATTGAATGTATGTGTCTTATTTGTTTTGTATTTATTATATTCATTTATTTCTTTAACTTTGTCCATTTTCATTCATTTGGTTGCCCAAGTAACCTATACTAGACGACTGGACTGGATAAACGGGTAAACTGGCACTGGGTATCAAGTACCTCGGGCCGTCACACCATCGGTCACATATGTATCTCCGGCAGGCAAATGCGGCTAACAAGCTGTAAATAATATTAGGCACGAGGCCACATCTCAATACAAGGTCAGAATGGCGAAAAGCCATGAAATCACAGAATGGCATATTGCCATGTGCAGTACTGCTAACTGAACCCTATTGGCATGCCAAACTATCCAAACCAATCTTGTTAGGTGTACTACGGCATTTGATACTTTAAAATTCTTCAATTTGTGAATTTCAAGTTTTGGTGTCACTATTCACTTCATCGGTTAACAAAAAAAATTTACTTTTGGATAGAAAATAGGTGCATTGGTTTTAACACTCCCAATGTACCACATTTTACATTTAAAACTTGTTGGAATTGAGCACCCATACCATTTCTAAACTTAAAACCAAGAGGGCAGAATTCTCAGTTTTTGAAGCCTAATTTTACTGTTCTATTAAGCACTGTTGAAGTGGGAATTTTAGGAAATGGTAAACATGAAAGTTGTTCCTTATTTTGTCTAGTTGAATTTATTTTTTTGAATCACTCCATTTGGAGTTTTTTAGCTCCAGATATGGTCCAAAAACCACAGCTGGCCGGATTGGAAAAACTGCAGAATTACCAAATCTACAGTACCATAAACAGTGACTGTGACTGCCATTTGGGTTAGGTTCTGCTCATAATTTGGGGTAGGTTTCTTCATGAAAGTTGTTTGTCTATGTCTTAACTTGTTGCTGTAAAAATTTCAGGTCAAATGACCATATCTACAGTGAGTTATGGCCAAATGAACAGTTACTGTTCATTTGGTCATTCTGCAGAATCAGTTTGCAGGGTATCCGGATTGGGGCCAACTTTTGGTCCACTTGCTTTGGTCTTTTGGGCATGGTTTCTTCAGAAAAAATGTGCCATTATAAGTCTAGTTTCATGTCCAATTGGCCAAACACCAATTGGACCTACACAGCCAAAGATATGGCAGTCCAAACAGGCTGGACTCACAGCCTCCCTGCTGCTGTCACTAGGCAGCCTGCCCATTTCACTTTGCCATGCAATAGTTCACTCCTAATTATGGTCAACTTACCTCAAATGGTCACTAATTGACCATTAGAATGTTCTTTAACAATTTCATAAGCAAAGTCAAATTTTCACTCCCAAACCCTAGCTCAAATTCATGGTTTTGTACAAACAATCCTAGTTAACTAACTAAATCAATATCCTTATGTTTATATACTTTAAACATGATTTCTAGTTCACTCCAAGTCCATCAAAAACACTCAATCCTATTCCTTCCTTAGGGCAGCTGAAATTCATAGAGTACATATACATGAGTTTAGTTCATTTAATCTACCATTTCATAACAATTTCAAGTTCCTAACATGAAATAAAAGAAATACTTATATAAATAAGCACTAACCTCACTTGAGAGCTTTTCAAGAGCTCAAATTCTTCACTTTCTTTCCTTTTCTAGGCTGCCAATCACTTTCCCAAGATGAGTGGACAAGTTTTAATGAAGAGATCTAAGGGTTTTAGGGTAAGAAATCAAAGATTGGAAGGTATAAAAAAAAATAAAAGCTATGGAGGAAGAGGAATGGATTTTCGGCTGGTTGAAGATGAAGAAGGCGACCAGAAATTTTTGGTCTATATTTGACTCTTTTAAGTGTTTTAAGAATGCTTGTTAACTTGTGATTGGTTGGGAGTAAGTGAGTGACATCATGTGATGTCATTATCTTTAATTTTCTTTATTTTCTTTTCTTTTCTTTTCTACTAACTTCAAATTAATTTTTCATCAACATTAATTCATATTTTATGTCATAATAATTATTTACTCAGCTGGACAAGTCGGCCAAAAATCGTCTCTGAAGGCGAAATGACCAAAATGCCCTCCGTTTGGCTTAACGGGTCAAAATTATCTGTACCGATTGAAAAATTTTTCTAAATATTTTCTTGGCATTCTAATGCCATAGGAACCTCAATGACCCTTCTCTGGAGTCCCAAAAATTATTTTATGAATTTTTCCCCGGGTCTAGGGCTCCTCGTTGTGAGAACCGCAACTTCCCTCTGGTTACCCATCGCTTGGGCACCACCTCGTTTAACTTGGTTGTATTTTATTTCTAAAATTTTTCCTAAATTTTTCTTATTAATATTTGAGTTAATTATGGTTCCTGACTTTAGTTTAAATACTTTTCTGGACGTTCTAGCTGTCCGGACCGACACCGGTCACCGAAACAGTAGAATGTACGGAGTTGCTACCAGGAGGGTGTTACAACTCTTCCCCTCTAATTTAAATTTCGTCCTCGAAATTTACCTGATGCAAGCAGTTGAGGGAACTATTGCCTCATCGTCTCTTCACTTTCCAAAGTTGCCTCCTCGGTGTTGTGGTGCCTCCAAAGTACTTTCACCAGTGGAATCTGCTTATTTCTCAACTCTTTCACTTCTCGAGCCAGAATCCGTATAGGTTCTTCTTCATATGTCAAATCCGGCTGTATTTCAATTTCTTCCCTGGAGATGACATGTGAAGGATCTGAGTGGTATCTTCTGAGCATAGCTACATGAAACACATTGTGGATCTTGTCCAGCTCTAGTGGTAAAGCTAGCCTGTAGGCTACTGGACCCACACGTTCAATGACTTCATATGGGCCAATGAACCTAGGGCTTAACTTACCTTTTCTTCCAAACCTCAATACCTTCTTCCATGGTGACACCTTGAGGAATACTTTGTCGCCAACCGCATATTCTATTTCTTTTCTCTTCAGGTCGGCATAAGATTTCTGTCTGTCTGAGGCAACCTTCAGATAGGCTTTGATTAGTTTCACTTTCTCCTCAGTTTGTTTCACCATGTAACACCCTCCCGGTAGCAATTCCGTACATTCTACTGTTTCGGTGACCAGTGTCGATCCGGATAGCTAGAATGTCCGGAAAAATATTTAAACTTAAGTGAGGGACCATAATCAATTCAAATATTAATAAGAAAAATTTAATAAAAATTTTAGAAATAAAATACAACCAAATTAAACGAGCCGGTGCCCTAGCGAGGGGTAACCAGAGGGAAGTTGCGGTTCTCGCAACGAGGAGCCCTAGACCCGGGGGAAAAATTATAAAATAATTTTTGGGACTCCAGAGAAGGGTCATTGAGGTTACTATGGTATTAGAATGCCAAGAAAATATTTAGAAAAATTTTTCAATCGGTACAGCCAATTTTGACCCGTTAAGCCAAACGGAGGGCATTTTGGTCATTTCGCCTTCAGAGGTGATTTTTGGCCGACTTGTCCAGTTAAGTAAATAATTAATATGACATAAAATATGAAGAAACATTACTATAAATTAAATTGAAATTGAGTAGTGATGAAAAGAAAAGAAAAATCCATAAAAATGCCAAATATGACATCATTATGATGTCATTTGAAAGTCTCCACCAATTATAATTAAACAAACATATTATTAACTAATAAAAGAGACTAAATGAAGATCAAATTAACCAAAAATACAGCAGCCACCTCCTTCAAACCAGCCAAAACATAGAAAGAGAGAAGATAGGGTTTCCACCATAGCCATTCTTTGCAAGCTTTCATTCTCATGCTTCCTCACCATATTTCCTCAAGACCCCAACACTAAAATGAATCCTTGGACTTAGAGGACGTGTTTGGCAGCCAAGAGAGTACAAGAAAAGTGAAGATTAAACTTGGGAAAAAAGTGCCACTTAAAGGTTAGTGCATTAGATACCTAAAACTCTTTATTTTCATGATTAGTAACTTGAATTGAGTAAGAATTTGTAACTAAAATGAACAATAATTATGTGTATACATACCATAAATTTTGGCTGCCCTATTGAAGGAACAATAATGGAGTGTTTTGATGGACTTAAAGTGGATTAGAGATTATGTTTAAACCATATATGCATGTGGATAGTGAATGAGATAGTTAATTCAAGCATGTTATGAAAACTCATATGGAAATTAGGGTTTTGAGAAGTGAAAATTTGACTTGGCTTAGGAAATTGTTAGAGAACATTTTAATGGTCAATTAGTGACCATTTTAGGTAAGTTGACCACAATTTGGACTGAAATAATGCATGGCAAAGTGAATGTGTAGGTCGCCTAAAGACAAAGAAATAGGTGATCAAATTTCAGTCCACTTGGACTGCCATAGCTTTGGCTGTGTTGGTCCAATTGGACATGAAACTAGGCTTACAATGGCACATTTTTGCTGAAGAAACCATGCCCAAAAGACCAAAGCAAGAGGACCAAAACTTGGCCCCAATCCGGATACCCTGCAACAGCACCTGCAGAAATGACCAAATGAACAGTAACTGTCAATTGACCTGAAATTTTTACAGCAACAAGTTAAGACATAGAAAAACAACTTTCATGAAGGAACCTACCTCAAATTATGGCCAGAACCCATCCAACCAAGTGACTCGATTCTTGTTCATATTCTTGTAGATATGGTCAATTCTGCATTGGCAATCCGCCATTGTGGTTTTTGGACTATATCTAGAGCTACAAAACTCCAAATGGAGTGATTCAAAAAAGGAAATTCAACTAGACAAAATAAGGAACAACTTTTATGTTTGCCATTTCTTCAAATTCCCACTACAACAGTGTCCAATGGAACAGTAAATTTGAGCTACAAAAACTGAAAATTCTGCTTCCCTTGGTTTAAACTTTGAAATGGTATAAATGCTTAATGCCAACAAGTTTTGAATGCCAAATGTGGTATATTGGGAGTGCCAAAGTCAATGTACATATTTTCTATCCAAAAGTCAACATTTTTGTTGACCAATGAGGTGAATAGTGACACCAAAAACTTGAAATTCACAAATTGAAGAATTTAAAGGTTTCAAATGCCCTAGTATACCTAACAAGATTGGTTTGGATAGTTTGGCATGCCAATAGGGTTTAGTTAGCAGTACTGCACATGGCAATATGCCATTCTGTGATTTTATTGCTTTTAGCCATTCTGACCTTGTATTGAGATTTGGCCTTGTGCCTGATATTATTCTGACTTGTTAGTCGCTCATTTGCACCCGAGAGATGCATATGTGACCTATGGTGTGACGGCCCGAGGTACTTGATACCCGGTGCGGTTTACACCTTATCGATCCGATCGTCGAGTGTAGGTTACTTGGGCAACCAAATGAATAAAAGTGGACAAAGTAAATGATATACAAATACCAAACAAATAAAACATATACATTCGTTACATATTTATTTCCTGCTATTTCTTTTTATTTTATTATTGAACCACTAAGCATTATTGCTTAGTGCGTTGCTTTTGCCACGCGTAGGTACTGGAGATACAGATTGTGAGCCCAGTAGACCGCAGATTGGGTGAGTCCATCTGCGATTCGCACGATGTCCGTGTCACCTCAACTTGCGATTGCATTGGTAGGACACTAGGTGTCATTTTGGCATTCTGTAATAAATTTTGATTTTCTCATATGTAATTAAACTTGTGTAATGTATTTTGAGGTTCATGTAAATAATTAAGATTTATGGTTATGTATGGAAGTAATTTGAGTATTTATTTGTTGTTTATACATATGAGTACCCTGAGAAATGACGATTGAGAACTGAAATTGAAATGTTGTTGAGATCTTGATATTGAGACTTTGTTAATGAATTAAAGTTAGGATTGTTTGGAAAATTATTTTGAAGTGTTTTTAACAGGTTCCGAAGAACTGTTTTCTCCATTTTTAGCCTGTACTCCGCCGGATTTTCTTTAAAATTTTCGGAACCTCAAATAAATAATATTTTTGATAAATGGCTTAAATAAAGTATGTTTCATAAATTATATTCAAAAGCATGATATAAATTAATTAACGTATATTAGAGTGTGCCGGTACACCGTGTGGCATTACTTACTCGGGTATACTGTACACGGGTAAGGGGTGTGACACACCAGGTCTGGCCCCACCAGTTTGTCTTCGCCCAATTCAGTCCAGCACACTGGAGTTCTACATTTTCTCCCATACAGTGCTTCATATGGGGCCATTTGGATGCTAGCTTGGTAGCTATTATTGTATGCAAATTCTGCCAGTGGGAGGTATCTATCCCAACTTCCCTCAAACTCAATGACACAACTCTTCAGCATATCCTCAAGGACCTGACATATATTTCATGTTATTGTTATCATTTTAATTCAATATTTGTATCAATTCCATTGGTTTCAATTGTCTACCTGGATTACTCTTTATGATTGCCCATCCGTCTGAGGATGGAAAGCTGTGCTGAAGTGGAGTTGTGTACCCAAGGACTCATGCAACTTATTCCAAAATCTCGATGTAAACCTTGGGTCTCAATCAGATATGATGGAAAGTGGAATTCCATGAAGTCTAACTATCTCACTGATATACAATTCTGCTAACTTCTCCAGTGAGTAGTCAGTCCTAACTGGCAGAAAGTGTGCTGACTTCTTCAATCTATCCACTATCACCCATGCTGCATCATGTTTCTTTTGGGTGAGAGGTAGACCACTTACAAAATCCATGGTGACCTGATCCCATTTCCATTTAGGTATGCGTATAGGCTGTAGCAAACCCGATGGAACTTGATGTTCTGCCTTGACTTGCTGACATGTCAAGCATTTAGTCACATAGCTAGCTATGTCCTTCTTCATACCAGGCCACCAATACTGAAGCTTCAGATCATGGTACATCTTTGTACTTCCTGGGTGCATAGCATAAACACTGGTATGTGCCTCTTTCAGAATACTGGCCTTTAATTCCCGATCATCTGGTACACACAGTCTTCCTTTGTAGTACAAACACCCATCTGCTTTCACCTCATAGTCAGTTGCTTTTCCTTCTGAGATTTTGCTCATAATAGCCATTAGCTTCTCATCTACCTTCTGCCCATCTAAAATCTGCTGTAACAGGGTTGGCCTCACTTGCAACTCAGCCAAATATAGCTCCATCTCGAATCAAAGTTAGACGGGTATTCAATGATCTCAAAGCTGTGATGGACTTTCTGCTTAAAGCAGCAGCAACTACATTTGCCTTCCCAAGATGGTAGTCAATTACACAATCATAGTCCTTCAGGAACTCAATCCATCATCTCTGTCTAAGGTTGAGCTCCTTCTGAGTTGGCAAGTATTTCAGGCTTTTGTGGTTCGTGTAAATGTAACACTTTTCACCATATAAGTAATGCCTCCATATCTTCAGTGCGAAGATAATTACTGCAAGCTCTAGATCATGGGTAGGGTAGTTCTGTTCATGTGGCCTTAGCTGCCTGGAAGCATAAGCGACCACCTTCCCCTCTTGCATCAATACACACCCTAACCCATTATGAGAGGCATCACTGTAGACCACGAAGTCCTTTCCTGACACTGGCTGTGTTAACACTGGTGCCTCTGTCAACATAGCCTTCAACTTCTCAAAACTAGTCTGACACTTGTCATTCCAGTCAAATCTGACATTCTTGTGTAACAACTTGGTCATTGGAGCAGCTATTAGGGAAAATCCTTTCACAAATCTTCTGTAATACCCAGCTAGCCCCAAGAAGCTTCTGACCTCAGTTGTGTTTCTGGCAGGCTTCCATTCCATCACTGCTTCTATTTTCTTGGGATCCACCCTAATCCCATCAGCTGACACTATGTGTCCAAGGAATGCAATCTCATTCAACCAAAAGTCACACTTGGACAACTTAGCGTACAGCTTCTTTTCTCTCAGGGTTTGCAGAACAATCCTCAAATGCTCATCATGTTCTTCCCTGGTCTTGGAATACACCAAAATATCATCAATAAAGACCACTACGAACCGATCTAAGTATGGATGGAAGATACGGTTCATAAGGTCCATTAATGCCACTGGTGCATTTGTTAGGCCAAAGGGCATTACCAGAAACTCATAATGCCCATACCGGGTCCTGAATGCAGTCTTGGGCACATCTACATCCTTCACCCTCAACTGATGATACCCCGATCTGAGATCAATTTTGGAAAATACTCCTGCTCCCTTCAACTGATCAAACAGATCATCAATTCTAGGCAACGGATATTTATTCTTCACAGTCACTTTATTCAACTGCTGGTAATCGATGCAAAGCCTCAAAGTCCCATCCTTCTTCTTTACCAACAGCACTGGAGCTCCCCATGGTGACACACTGGGGCGTATGAACCCCTTTTCAAGCAACTCTTGCAACTGAGTTTTTAACTCCCTCAATTCAGTGGGTGCCATCCTATAAGGAGCAATGGAAATGGGTGTTGTACCCGGCAGTGTCTCAATAGCAAATTCAACTTCCCTTTCTGGTGGCAAACCAGGAAACTCTTCAGGAAATACCTCTGGGAAGTCTCTTACTGTGGGTATATCACTCAGGTTTGGCTTAGCCTGCCTAGTATCCACCACATGTGCTAGGTAGGCTTCACAGCCTTTTCTCATCATTCTTCTTGCAACTGTGGCTGAGATAACATTGGACAGGAAATCAGTCCTTTCCCCCACAACTGTGATTTCATTACCCCCAGGAGTTTTCAAAGAAATCCTCTTGAGTTTACAATCAACCATTGCCTGATGACGTGACAACCAGTCCATTCCCAAAATCACGTCAAACTCTTGGAAGGGCAACTCAATCAGTTCTGCCAAGAATTCATACCCCTGAATCCTTAACGGGCAACCCTTGTATACTTTGTTCACCACTACACTATGGCCCAATGGATTAGTTACCAGAATGTATTGGTCACTCTCCCCTACTAGTATCCCCCTTTCTACGGGTAGGTTGATGCAGATGTATGAATAAGTGGATCCTGGATCCACCAATGCATGCACAGGTGTATTGTAGAGGGAGAACGTACCCCTGATGACGTCCGGGGCATCTTGCTCCTCCTAAGCTCTAATAGCATAAGCTCTTACAGGTCGTCTACTGTCAAGCCTCTCTGCTGGCTCAGACGCAGGCCTCTGTGATGGTCCCACAGCCTCAGATTTGCCAGATTTTCTACCCCTCTGTGGTGTAGGAGTAGGTCTGTCTGCTTGTGTTGGAGCAGCTGTAGTAGTTCTACGTGGACAGTTCTTCAACTGATGCTCTGTTGACCCACACCTTAAACAGGCACCAGTCACTCTCCAACACTCCCCCTTATGCCATTTCAGGAAATGCGGACATGCAGAAGATGCTGGGGCTGGTCCCCTGAACCCCATCCTCGGAGGCGCCCGATGGTGTGGGTGACCTCTCCTAGGAGTAAGCGTGGCACAGGCCCTCGAGGCCGACCACGACCGTGTGGTGGCCGAACTCTGTGCAGGTGGACCCTTGAACCTCTTCCCAGATGCAGGAGCTGAACTAGACTGACCCGGGCCCCTCTTCTGCTGTTTATCCCTTCTGGTCTGCTCACTGATTCTTAATTTTTCAACCTTTATTGCAGCTTCCACTAACTTGGTAAATTCTGTGATTCCCAGGACAGTGAGCTGGATCTTTATGTTGTCATTTAGTCCCTCTTCAAATCTCTTGCACCTTTCAGCTTCATTAGGGACTATCTCCCTTCCATAGCGGCTCAATCGTACGAATTCCTTCTCATACTCAGCCACTGACAACTGTCTCTGCCTCAGATTAATAAACTCTCTTCTTCTCTCTTCCAGGTATATAGTACCCACATATTTCTTCTTGAATTATGAGAGAAAGAAGTCCCAAGTTATAGCTTTTGGCTGCACTTCACTGGATACCGTGTCCCACCATTCATAGGCATCATCTTGCAACAGAGATATGGTAGCCTCTAGGTTTTGTTCAGGAGTGCAGTGGAGTTGTTTTAAGACTCTGCCTGTTCTGTTCAACCAATTTTCGACTGCAACAGAATCATCTTCTCTCTTGCCAAAGAAATCCACTGCCCCAAACTTTCTTAGCCTTTCTAGGTGTGATTTTGGTTGTGGAGCTGGTGGTGGTGGTGGCAGTGTTGGCATTACCCCAGCCATTTGTCTGAAAAATTTGGCCATTTGCTGGAACATGGCCTGTGGAGGCTGGCGAGCTCGCTTGAGTGGCGGGCAGTTCTCCCATACCCCCAGTCTCAGCTGCTGCAGGTGGAGCATGACTCTCCACTTGCTCCTCAACTGCCCTCTGAGATGTAGGGTCTATATCCTATTCAAAATAAGAAAGACAAACAGATCTGCATTAGTGTCACCTTGACTCTTACAAATGCAATGCATGGTATGGACTCAATCTAGGCCCAGAAACGCCTAAACCGTGCTCTGATACCACTAAATGTGATACCCCTTTCCCGTGTACAGTATACCCGAGTAAGCAATGTCACACGGTGTACCGGCACACTCTAATATACCTTAATTAATTTTTATCATGCTTTTGAATATAACTTGTGAAATATAATGTATTTGAGCCATTTATCGAAATTATAATTTAATTGAGGTTCCGAAAATTTTAAAGAAAATCCGGCAGAGTACCGGCTAAAAATGGAGAAAACAGTTCTTCGAAACCTGTGAAAAACACTTCCAATAACCATATTCAATCATCTCAAACTCCAATATCATCACAAACTCAATATTTTTCAACATCATGTTCTCAATCATCATTTCTCAGGGTACTCATATATAAACAACAAATAAATACTCAAATTACTTCCATACATAACCATAAATCTTCATTACTTGCATGAACCTCAAAATACATTACATAAGTTCATTTACATATGAGAAAATAGAAATTTAGTTACAAAATACCAAAATGACACCTAGTGTCCTACCAATGCACTGCAGAAGTTGAGGTGACACGGACCTTTGTCTGCAGTGCAGGATGGACTCACCCAGTCTGCGGTCTACTGGGCTCACGATCTGTATCTCCAGAACCTACGCGTGGCAAAAGCAACGCGCTAAGCAATGATGCTTAGTGGTGCAATAATAAAATAAAAGAAAATAGCAGAAAATAAACATGTATTGAATGTATGTGTCTTATTTGTTTTGTATTTATTATATTCATTTATTTCTTTAACTTTGTCCATTTTCATTCATTTGGTTGCCCAAGTAACCTATACTAGACGATTTGGATAAGCGGGTAACCGCCTTTGGGTATCAAGTACCTCGTGCCGTCACCCCATCGGTCACATATGTATCTCGGTTGTGCATGAGCGGCTAACAAGCTGTAAATAATATTAGGCACGAGGCCACATCTCAATACAAGGTCAGAATGGCTAAAAGCCATGAAATCACAGAATGGCATATTGCCATGTGCAGTACTGCTAACTGAACCCTATTGGCATGCCAAACTATCCAAACCAATCTTGTTAGGTGTACTAGGGCATTTGATACTTTAAAATTCTTCAATTTGTGAATTTCAAGTTTTGGTGTCACTATTCACTTCATCGGTCAACAAAAATAATTGACTTTTGGATAGAAAATAGGTGCATTGGTTTTAACACTCCCAATGTACCACATTTTACATTTAAAACTTGTTGGAATTGAGCACCCATACCATTTCTAAACTTAAAACCAAGAGGGCAGAATTCTCAGTTTTTGAAACCTAACTTTACCATTCTATTAAGCACTGTTGCAGTGGGAATTTTAGGAAATGGTAAACATGAAAGTTGTTCCTTATTTTGTCTAGTTGAATTTCTTTTTTTGAATCACTCCATTTGGAGTTTTTTAGCTCCAGATATGGTCCAAAAACCACAGCTGGCCGGATTGGAAAAACTGCAGAATTACCAAATCTATAGTACCATGAACAGTGACTGTGACTGCCATTTGGGTTAGGTTCTGGTCATAATTTGGGGTAGGTTTCTTCCTAAAAGTTGTTTGTCTATGTCCTAACTTGTTGCTGTAAAAATTTCAGGTCAAATGACCATATCTACAGTGAGTTATGGCCAAATGAACAGTTACTGTTCATTTAGTCATTCTGCAGAATCAGTTTGCAGGGTATCCGGATTGGGGCCAACTTTTGGTCCACTTGCTTTGGTCTTTTGGGCATGGTTTCTTCAGTAAAAATGTGCCATTATAAGTCTAGTTTCATGTCCAATTTTCCAAACACCAATTGGACCTACACAGCCAAAGATATGACAGTCCAAACAGGCTGGACTCACAGCCTCCCTACTGCTGTCACTAGGCAGCCTGCCCATTTCACTTTGCCATGCAATAGTTCACTCCTAATTATGGTCAACTTACCTCAAATGGTCACTAATTGACCATTAGAATGTTCTTTAACAATTTCATGAGCAAAGTCAAATTTTCACTCCCAAACCCTAGCTCAAATTCATGGTTTTGTACAAACTATCCTAGTTAACTAACTAAATCAATATCCTTATGTTTATATACTTTAAACATGATTTCTACTTCACTCCAAGTCCATCAAAAACACTCAATCCTATTCCTTCCTTAGAGCAGCCGAAATTCATAGAGTACATATACATGAGTTTAGTTCATTTAATCTACCATTTCATAATAATTTCAAGTTCCTAACATGAAATAAAAGAAATACTTATATAAATAAGCACTAACCTCACTTGAGAGCTTTTCAAGAGCTCAAATTCTTCACTTTCTTTCCT
Organism: Hevea brasiliensis; assembly: GCF_030052815.1. Lineage (NCBI taxonomy): Eukaryota > Viridiplantae > Streptophyta > Magnoliopsida > Malpighiales > Euphorbiaceae > Hevea > Hevea brasiliensis. The sequence continues at coordinate 68,502,586 of NC_079493.1, read as the reverse complement.
TTTCTAGGCTGCCAATCACTTTCCCAAGATGAGTGGACAAGTTTTAATGAAGAGACCTAAGGGTTTTAGGGTAAGAAATCAAAGATTGGAAGGTATAAAAAAAATAAAAGCTATGGAGGAAGAGGAATGGATTTTCGGCTGGTTGAAGATGAAGAAGGAGACTAGAAATTTTTGGTCTATTTTTGACTCTTTTAAGTGTTTTTAGAATGCTTGTTAACTTGTGATTGGTTGGGAGTAAGTGAGTGACATCATGTGATGTCATTATCTTTAATTTTCTTTATTTTCTTTTCTTTTCTTTTCTACTAACTTCAAATTAATTTTTCATCAACATTAATTCATATTTTATGTCATAATAATTATTTACTCAACTGGACAAGTCGGCCAAAAATCGTCTCCGAAGGCGAAATGACCAAAATGCCCTCCGTTTGGCTTAACGGGTCAAAATTGTCTGTACCGATTGAAAAAATTTTCTAAATATTTTCTTGGCATTCTAATGCCATAGGAACCTCAATGACCCTTCTCTGGAGTCCCAAAAATTATTTTATGAATTTTTCCCCGGGTCTAGGGCTCCTCGTTGCGAGAACCGCAACTTCCCTCTGGTTACCCATCGCTTGGGCACCGGCTTGTTTAACTTGGTTGTATTTTATTTCTAAAATTTTTCCTAAATTTTTCTTATTAATATTTGAGTTAATTATGGTTCCTGACTTTAGTTTAAATATTTTTCCGGATGTTCTAGCTGTCCGGATCGACACCGTTCACCGAAATAGTAGAATGTACGGAGTTGGTACTGGGAGGGTGTTACAGATTTGGTCCATTCACCCCTAGAGCTGACTCCTAACCTAACTGTCCAACAAAATCAGAAAAAAAAATTTTCAGAATCGGGAATTAAATTAAAAAACTAATAAAAAAATAAATGCAAAAGAAAAAAGAAAAAAAGAAAAAGTTTATGACATCACCTTCCATGACATCGTGGATGACACAATAAATGATAATTTTTAAATTAAGAAAAGTTGAGATAATTTTTGACTTAAAAGAAAATTAAAAGAAACAAAAAAAAAATAAAGGAAAAAGAAAATGAAAATATTAAAATGACATCATCATGCATGGCACAATGCATGACATAATAAAACTATAATTTTAAATTTGAAAAATGGGATAATCATGTACTAAAGTGACCAATTAAAATTAAAAGCAAAAAAATCAATTTTTAGTCTTCTTCTTCTTCTCTTTGCCGCCACTGTAACACCCTCCCGGTAGCAACTCCGTACATTCTACTGTTCCGGTGACCGGTGTTAGTCCGGACAGCTAGAACGTCTGGAAAAATATTTTAACTAAAGTGAGGAACTATAATTAACTCAAATATTAATAAGAAAAATTTAGGAAAAATTTTAGAAATAAAATACAACCAAGTTAAACGAGCCGGTGCCCTAGCGATGGGTAACCCAGAGGGAAGTTGCGGTTCTCGCAACTAGAAGCCCTAGAGAAAATTTATAAAATAATTTTTGGGACTCCAGAGAAGGGTCATTCAGGTCCCTATGGCATTAGAATGCCAAGAAAATATTTAGAAAAATTTTTCAATCGGTACAGACAATTTTGACCCGTTAAGCCAAACGGAGGGCATTTTGGTCATTTCGCCTTCAGAGGTGATTTTTGGCCGACTTGTCCAGTTAAGTAAATAATTATTATGACATAAAATATGAATAAACATTACTAAAAATTAAATTGAAAATGAGTAGTGATGAAAAGAAAAGAAATAAGATTAATATATATATATGATGTCATGATGACCTCAATTAAAATTTTTAAACCAGTGGGGGATTAACAAGTTTTATTAAGGGATAAGAAAGATATAAAATTAAGGTCAAATAATAGAAAGAAGTTAACATCTTCTTCCTTGTTTCCCATGGCCGGCACCCTTCCCATTCCTTCTTCCTCCATTGTTGCTCAAATTGAGCTTGAAATCTCCCACAATCCAACCTTAAAATCCTAATATCCCTTCACAAAAATTCATCCCCACATCACAAGGCAACTCTAGGCAGCCATAAGAAGTAGAAATTCTAAGGAGAATACAAGTCCAAGAAGTGCTACTTAAAGGTTAGAGCATCTATATACCTAAAACTCTTTAATTTCATGATTAGGGACTTTAATTTAGTAAGAAATTGTAATTTAAATGGACAAAAACTCACGTGTATGTGTACATGAATTTCGGCAGCCCTAAGGAAGGAATGAGTTTGATTGTTTTAATGGATTTATAATGAATTAGAGATTATGTTTAAGGTGTATATACACATATATAATGAATGAAAGTGTTTAATTAGGTGTATGGGTGAATTGAAATGGAAATTAGGGTTCTGGGGAGTGAAAAATTGGACTTGGCTTATGAAATGATTAATGGAAATTCTAATGGTCAATTAGTGACCATTTAAGGCAAGTTAATCATAATTTGAAGTGAGCTAATGCATGGCAAACTGAAATGGGAAGGCTGCCTAAAGACAGCAGAAATGAGGCTGTGAGTCCAGCCTGTTTGGACTGCCATATCTTTGGCTGTGTAGGATCAATTGGTGTTTGGCCAATTGGACATGAAACTAGACTTATAGTGGCACAATTTTGCTGAAGAAACCATGTCCAAAAGACCAAATCAAGTGGACCAAAAATTGGCCCCAATCCGGATACCCTGCAAACAGGTTCTGCAGAATGACCAAATGAACAGTAACTGTTCATTTGGCCATAACTCAGTGTAGACATGGTCAATTGACCTGAAATTTTTGTAGCAACAAACTAAGACATAGAAAAACAACTTTCATGAAGAAACCTACCCCAAATTATTGCCAGAACCCATCCAAAAAGGCAGTGGCAGTCACTGTTCATGGTACTGTAGATTTGGTAAATTCTGCAGAATTGAAATCCGGCCAACTGTGGTTTTTGGACCATATCTGGAGCTACAAAACTCCAAATGGAGTGATTCAAAAAACGAAATTCAACTAGACAAAATAAGGAACAACTTGCATGTTTACCATTTCCTCAAATTCCCACTACAACAGTGCCCAATGGAACAGTAAATTTGGGCTACAAAAACTGAAAATTCTGTTTCCCTTGGTTTAAGTTTAGAAATGGTATCAATGCCTAATGCCAACAAGTTTTGAATGCAAAATGTGGTATGTTGGGAGTTTCAAAACCAATGTACCTATTTTCTATCAAAAAATCAACATTTTTGTTGACCAATGAGGTGAATAGTGACACCAAAACTTGAAATTCAAAATTTGAAGAATTCAAAAGTATCAAATGCCCTAGTATACCTAACAAGATTGGTTTGGATAGTTTGGAATGCCAATAGGGTTCGGTTAGCAGTAATGCACATGGCATTATGCCATTCTGTGATTTTATGGCTTTTAGCCATTTTGATATTGTGTTGAGACTTGGCCTCGTGCCTAATATTATTACAGCTTGTTAGCTGTTCTGTTGCACACCGGGAGATGCATATGTGACCGATGGTGTGACGACCCGAGGTACTAGATACCCATTGCCAGTTTACCCGTTTATCCAGTCCAGTCATCCAGTATAGGTTACTTGGGCAACCAAATGAATGAAAATGGACAAAGTTAAAGAAATAAATGAATATAACAAATACAAAACAAATAAGACATATACATTCAATACATATTTATTTTCTGCTATTTTCTTTTATTTTATTATTGCACCACTAAGCATCATTGCTTAGCGCGTTGCTTTTGCCACGCGTAGGTTCCGGAGATACTGATTGTGAGCTTAGTAGACCACAGACTGGGTGAGTCCATCCTGCAGCTCTGCATAGAGTCTGTGTCACCTCACCATCTACAGTGCATTGGTAGGACACCAGGCTTCATTTTAGTATTTTGTAATTGATTTTTATTTTTCCCTTGTGTAAATGAAACTTATATAATGTGTTTTGATTTTCATGTAAATAATGAGAACTGTGTTTGTGAATAGAAAAGTGAATGTTTATCTGTGATTTATACATGATTACCACTTGAGATGAATGATTGAGAAATGAAATTGAAAAAGATTGAGATTTTGATATTGGAGTTTGAGAATAATTGAACATGGCTATTGGAAGTGTTTTTCACAGGTTCCGAAGAACTGTTTTCTCCATTTTTAGCCGGTACTCTGCCGGATTTTCTATAAAATTTTTGGAACCTCAAATAAATTGTAATTTCAATAAATGGCTTAAATGAAGTATATTTCACAAGTTATATTCAAAACTATGATAAAAATTAATTAAGGTATAATAGAGTGTGCCGGTACACCGTGTGACATTGCTTACTCGGATATACTGTACTCGGGTAAGGGGTGTCGCATTTAGTGGTATCAGAGCACGGTTTAGGCGTTTCTGGGCCTAGATTGAGTCCATACCATGCATTGCAATTGTAAGAGTCGAGGTGACACTAATGCATATCTATTTATCTTTGTTATTTTGAATAGGATATGGACCCTACATCTCAGAGGGCAGTTGAGGAGGAAGTGTAGAGTCATGCTCCACCTGCAGCAGCTGAGACTGGGGGTATGGGAGAACACGCTCATGACTCAAGCGAGCACCTCGGCCTCCACAGGCCATGTTTCAGCAAATGCCCGAATTCTTCAGACAAATGGCTGGAGTAATGCCAGCTCCACCACCACCGCCTCCACAACCAAAATCATACCTGGAAAAATTGAGAAAATTTAGAGCAGTGGACTTCTTTGGCAAGAGAGAAGATGATTCTGTTGCAGCCGAGAATTGGTTGAACAGAACAGGCAGAGTCTTAAAACAACTCCACTGCACCCTAGAGCAAAACTTAGAAGCTGCTATATCTCTATTGCAAGATGATGCATATGAGTGGTGGGATACGGTGTCCAGTGAAGTACAGCCAGAAGCTATAACTTGGGACTTCTTCCTCTCCGAATTTAAGAAGAAATATGTGGTTACTGTATACCTAGAAGAGAGAAGAAGGGAATTCATTAACCTGAGGCAGAGACAGCTGTCAGTGGCCAAGTATGAGAAGGAATTCGTTAGATTGAGCCGCTATGGAAGGGAGATAGTCCCTAATGAAGCTGAAAGGTGCAAGAGATTTGAAGAGGGACTAAATGACAACATAAAGATCCAGCTCACTGCCCTGGGAATCACAGAATTTACCAAGTTAGTGGAAGCTGCAATAAAGGTTGAAAAAGTAAGAATCAGTGAGCAGACCAGAAGGGATAGATAGCAGAAGAGGGGCCCGGGTCAGTCTAGTTCATCTCCTGCACCTGGGAAGAGGTTCAAGGGTCCATCTGCACAGAGTTCAGGCCAGCCACAAGGTCAGGGTCAGTCTTAGGGGCCCAGGCCACAGTTTACCCCTTGGAGAGGTCAATCCACACAATCAGTGGGCAGCTCTCCAGGGATGGGGTTCAGGGGACCAGCCCCAGCATCTTCTGCATGTCCACACTGTCTGAAGTGGCACAAGGGGGAGTGTTGGAGAGTAATTGGTGCCTGCTTAAGGTGTGGGTCAACAGAGCATCAATTGAAGAACTGTCCACGCAGAACTACTACAGCTGCTCCAACACAAGCGCATGCACTGCTCTGCACCACAAACGGGTAGGAAATCGCAACCGTCGGCGGTGGGACCATCACGCAGTGCATCGAGCCGGCCAGAGAGGCTAGATAACAGACCACCTGCCAGAGCCTATGCCATTAGAGCTCAGGAGGAGCAAGATGCCCTGGACGTCATCAGGGGTACGTTCTCCCTCTACAATGCATCTGTGCATGCATTAGTGGATCCAGGATCCACTCATTCATACATCTGCATCAACTTACCCGTAGAAAGGGGGATACTAGTAGGGGAGAGTGACCAAGATATTCTGGTCACTAATCCATTGGGCCACAGTGTGGTAGTGAACAAAGTGTACAAGGGTTGCCCGTTAAGGATTCAGGGGTATGAATTCTTGGCAGACCTGATTGAGTTGCCCTTCCACGAGTTTGACGTGATTTTGGGAATGGACTGGTTGTCACGTCATTAGGCAATAGTTGATTGCAAATTGAAGAGAATTTCTTTGAAAACTTCTAAAGGTAATGAGATCACTGTTGTGGGGGAAAGGACAGATTTCTTGTCCAATGTCATCTCAGCCACAGTTGCAAGAAGAATGATGAGAAAAGGCTATGAAGCCTACCTAGCACATGTGGTGGATACTAGGCAGGCTAAGCCAAACCTGAGTGATATACCCATAGTAAGAGACTTCCCAGAGGTATTTCCTGAAGAGTTGCCTGGTTTGCCACCAGAAAGGGAAGTCGAATTTTCTATTGAGACACTGCCGGGTACAACTCCCATTTCTATTGCTCCTTATAGGATGGCACCCACTGAATTGAGGGAGTTGAAAACTCAGTTGCAAGAGTTGCTTGATAAGGGGTTCATACACCCCAGTGTGTCACCATGGGGAGCTCCAGTGCTGTTTGTAAAGAAGAAGGATGGGACTTTGAGGCTTTGCATCGATTCTGTGATTGAATAAAGTGGTATGAAGAATAAATATCCGTTGCCTAGAATTGATGATCTGTTTGATCGTTGAAGGGAAGCGAGTATTTTCTAAGATTGATCTCAGATCAGGGTATCATCAGTTGAGGGTGAAGGATGTAAATGTGCCAAAGACTGCATTCAGGACCCGATATGGGCATTATGAGTTCCTGGTAATGCCCTTTGGCCTAACAAATGCACCAGCGGCATTCATGGACCTTATGAACCGTATCTTTCATCCATACCTAGATCGGTTCGTAGTGGTCTTTATTGATGATATTTTGGTGTATTCCAAGACCAGGGAAGAACATGATGAGCATTTGAGGATTGTTCTGCAAACCCTAAGAGAAAAGAAGCTGTATGCTAAGTTGTCCAAGTGTGACTTTTGGTTAAATGAGATTGCATTCCTTGGACACATAGTGTCAGCTGATGGGATTAGGGTGGATCCCAAGAAAATAGAAGCAGTGATGGAATGGAAGCCTCCCAGGAATACAACTGAGGTCAGAAGTTTCTTGGGGCTAGCTGGGTATTACAGGAGATTTGTGAAGGGATTTTCCTTAATAGCTGCTCCAATGACCAAGTTATTACACAAGAATGTCAGATTTGACGGGAATGACAAGTGTCAGACCAGTTTTGAGAAGTTGAAGGCTATGTTGATAGAGGCACCAGTGTTAACACAACCAGTGTCAGGAAAGGACTTTGTGGTCTACAGTGATGCCTCTCATAACGGGTTAGGGTGTGTACTAATGCAAGAGGGGAAGGTGGTCGCTTATGCTTCCAGGCAGCTAAGGCCACATGAACAGAATTACCCTACCCATGATCTAGAGCTTGCAGCAATTATCTTCGCACTGAAGATATGGAGGCATTACTTGTATGGTGAAAAGTGCTACATTTACACGGACCACAAAAGCCTGAAATACTTGCCAACCCAGAAGGAGCTCAACCTTAGACAGAGACGATGGATTGAGTTCCTGAAGGACTATGATTGTGCAATTGACTACCATCCTGGGAAGGCAAATGTAGTTGCTGATGCTTTGAGCAGAAAATCCATCACAGCTTTGAGATCATTGAATGCCCGTCTAACTTTGATTCGAGATGGAGCTATTTTGGCTGAATTGCAAGTGAGGCCAAACCTGCTACAGCAGATTTTAAATGGGCAGAAGGTAGATGAGAAGCTAATGGCTATTATGAACAAAATCTCAGAAGGAAAAGCAACTGACTATGGGGTGAAAGCAGATGGGTGTCTGTATTACAAAGGAAGACTGTGTATACCAGATAATGGGGAATTGAAGGCCAGTATTCTAAAAGAGGCACATACCAGTGTTTATGCTATGCACTCAGGAAGTACAAAAATGTATCATGATCTCAAGCTTCAGTATTGGTGGCCTGGTATGAAGAAGGACATAGCTGACTATGTGACTAAATGCTTGACATGTCAGCAAGTTAAGGCAGAACATCAAGTTCCATCAAGTTTGCTACAGCCTATACGCATACCTGAATGGAAATGGGATCGGGTCACCATAGATTTTATAAGTGGTCTACCTCTCACCCAGAAGAAATATGATGCAATATGGGTGATAGTGGATAGATTGACAAAGTCAGCACACTTTCTGCCAGTTAGGACTGACTACTCACTGGAGAAGTTAGCAGAATTGTATATCAGTGAGATAGTTAGACTGCATGGAATTCCACTTTCCATCATATCTGATCGAGACCCAAGGTTTACATTGAGATTTTGGAAGAAGTTGCATGAGTCCTTGGGTACACAACTCCATTTCAGCACAGCCTTCCATCCTCAGACAGATGGGCAATCAGAAAGAGTAATCCAGGTAAACAATTGAAACCAATGGAATTGATACAAATATTGAATTAAAATGATAATAATAACATGAAATATATGTCAAGTCCTTGAGGATATGCTGAGGAGTTGTGTCATTGAATTTGAGGGAAGTTGGGATAGATACCTCCCACTGGCAGAATTTGCATACAATAATAGCTACCAAGCTAGCATCCAAATGGCCCCATATGAAGCACTGTATGGGAGAAAATGTAGAACTCAGGTGTCTTTGGACTGAATTGGCGAACAAGCGGTGGGGCTGGACACAGTGAAACAGACTGAAGAGAAAGTGAAACTAATAAAAGCCAATCTGAAGGTTGCCTCAGACAGACAGAAATCTTATGCCGACCTGAAGAGAAAAGAAATAGAATATGTGGTTGGCGACAAAGTGTTCCTCAAGGTGTCACCATGGAAGAAGGTATTGAGGTTTGGAAGGAAAGGTAAGTTAAGCCCTAGGTTCATTGGCCCATATGAAGTCATTGAACGTGTGGGTCCAGTGGCCTATAGGCTAGCGTTACCTCCAGAGCTGGACAAGATGCACAATGTGTTTCACATATCCATGTTAAGAAGATACCGCTCAAATCCTTCACATGTCATCTCCAGGGAAGAAATTGAAATACAACCGGATTTGACATATGAAGAAGAACCTCTACGGATCCTAGCTCGGGAAGTGAAAGAGTTGAGAAATAAGCAGATTCCACTGGTGAAAGTGCTTTGGAGGCACCACAACACCGAGGAGGCAACTTGGGAAAGTGAAGAGACGATGAGGCAACAGTTCCCTCAACTGTTTGCATCAGGTAAATTTCAAGGACGAAATTTAAATTAGAGGGGAAGAGTTGTAACACCCTCCCGGTAGTAACTCCGTACATTCTACTGTTCCGGTGACCGGTGTTGGTCCGGACAGCTAGAACGTCCGGAAAAATATTTTAACTAAAGTGAGGAACTATAATTAACTCAAATATTAATAAGAAAAATTTAGGAAAAATTTTAGAAATAAAATACAACCAAGTTAAACGAGCCGGTGCCCTAGCGATGGGTAACCCAGAGGGAAGTTGCGGTTCTCGCAACTAGGAGCCCTAGACCCGAGAGAAAATTCATAAAATAATTTTTGGGACTCCAGAGAAGGGTCATTCAGGTCCCTATGGCATTAGAATGCCAAGAAAATATTTAGAAAAAATTTTCAATCGGTATAGACAATTTTGACCCGTTAAGCCAAACGGAGGGCATTTTGGTCATTTCGCCTTTAGAGGTGATTTTTGGCCGACTTGTCCAGTTAAGTAAATAATTATTATGACATAAAATATGAATAAACATTACTAAAAATTAAATTGAAAATGAGTAGTGATGAAAAGAAAAGAAATAAGATTAATATATATATGATGTCATGATGACCTCAATTAAAATTTTTAAACCAATGGGGGATTAACAAATTTTATTAAGGGATAAGAAAGATATAAAATTAAGGTTAAATAATAGAAAGAAGTTAACATCTTCTTCCTTGTTTCCCATGGCCGGCACCCTTCCCATTCCTTCTTCCTCCATTGTTGCTCAAATTGAGCTTGAAATCTCCCAAAATCCAACCTTAAAATCCTAATATCCCTTCACAAAAATTCATCCCCACATCACAAGAAAACTCTAGGCAGCCATAAGAAGTAGAAATTCTAAGGAGAATACAAGTCCAAGAAGTGCTACTTAAAGGTTAGTGCATCTATATACCTAAAACTCTTTAATTTCATGATTAGGGATTTGAATTTAGTAAGAAATTGTAATTTAAATGGACAAAAACTCATGTATATGTGTACATGAATTTCAGCAGCCCTAAGGAAGGAATGAGTTTGATTGTTTTAATGGATTTAGAATGAATTAGAGATTATGTTTAAGGTGTATATACACATATATAATGAATGAAAGTGTTTAATTAGGTGTATGGGTGAATTGAAATGGAAATTAGGGTTTTGGGGAGTGAAAAATTGGACTTGGCTTATGAAATGATTAATGGACATTCTAATGGTCAATTAGTGACCATTTAAGGCAAGTTAATCATAATTTGAAGTGAGCTAATGCATGGCAAACTGAAATGGGAAGGCTGCCTAAAGACAGCAGAAATGAGGCTATGAGTCCAGCCTGTTTGGACTGCCATATCTTTGGCTGTGTAGGTTCAATTTGTGTTTGGCCAATTGGACATGAAACTAGACTTATAATGGCACAAGTTTTCTGCAGAAACCATGTCCAAAAGAGCAAAGCAAGTGGACCAAAAATTGGCCCCAATCCGGATACCACAAACAGGTTACGAGAATGACCAAATGAGCGATGGCTGTTCATTTGGCCATAACTCAGTGTAGATATGGTCAATTGACCTGAAATTTTTACAAAAACAAGTTAAGAAATAGAAAAACAACTTTCATGAAGAAACCTACCCCAAATTATGGCCAGAACACATCCAACAAGGCAGTGGCAGTCACTGTTCATGGTACGGTAGATTTGGTAAATTCTGCAGAATTGAAATCCGGCCAGCTGTGGTTTTTGGACCATATCTGGAGCTACAAAACTCCAAATGGAGTGATTCAAAAAAAGAAATTCAATTAGACAAAATAAGGAACAACTTTTATGTTTACCATTTCCTCAAATTCCCACCGCAACAGTGCTCAATGGAACAGTAAAATTGTGCTACAAAAACTGAAAATTCTGTTTCCCTTGGTTTAAGCTTAGAAATGGTATCAATGCCTAATGCCAAAAAGTTTTGAATGCAAAATGTGGTATGTTGGGAGTGTCAAAACCAATGTACCTATTTTCTATCAAAAAGTCTACATTTTTGTTGACCAATGAGGTGAATAGTGACACCAAAACTTGAAATTCAAAATTTGAAGAATTCAAAAGTATCAAATGACCTAGTATACATAACAAGATTGGTTTGGATAGTTTGGCATGCCAATAGGGTTCGGTTAGTAGTACTGCACATGGCATTATGCCATTCTGTGATTTTATGGCTTTTAGCCATTTTGATATTGTGTTGAGACTTGGCCTCGTGGCTAATATTATTCTGACTTGTTAGTGTTACATTTGCCTGCAGGAGATGCATATGTGACCGATGGTGTGACGGCCTGAGGTACTAGATACCCAGTGCCAGTTTACTCGTTTATCCAGTCCATTCGTCCAGTATAGGTTACTTGGGCAACCAAATGAATGAAAATGGACAAAGTTAAAGAAATAAATGAATATAACAAATACAAAACAAATAAGACATATACATTCAATACATATTTATTTTCTGCTATTTTCTTTTATTTTATTATTGCACCACTAAGCATCATTGTTTAGCGCGTTGCTTTTGCCACGCGTAGGTTCCGGAGATACTGATCATGAGCCCAGTAGACCGCAGACTGGGTGAGTCCATCCTGCAGCTCTACATAGAGTCTGTGTCACCTCACCATCTACAGTGCATTGGTAGGACACCAGGCTTCATTTTGGTATTTTGTAATTGATTTTTATTTTTCCCTTGTGTAAATGAAACTTATGTAATGTATTTTGATTTTCATGTAAATAATGAGAACTGTGTTTGTGAATGGAAAAGTGAATGTTTATCTGTGATTTATACATGATTACCACTTGAGATGAATGATTGAGAAATGAAATTGAAAAAGGTTGAGATTTTGATATTGGAGTTTGAGAATAATTGAACATGGCTATTGGAAGTGTTTTTCACAGGTTCCGAAGAACTGTTTTCTCCATTTTTAGCCGGTACTCTGCCGGATTTTCTATAAAATTTTCGGAACCTCAAATAAATTGTAATTTCAATAAATGGCTTAAATGAACTATATTTCACAAGTTATATTCAAAACTATGATAAAAATTAATTAAGGTATAATAGAGTGTGCCGGTACACCGTGTGACATTGCTTACTCGGATATACTATACACGGGTAAGGGGTGTCACAGCCACACTTCACCCATCTCTCTCTCTCACAAATTTCTCTCAATTTCCAACATGGAAGCTTATGGTTATGCTTCTTAAACCCTAGTTTCAACCCTAAATCCCCTACCTTCCTTAAAGAAAACAAGTAATTAAGCATTGAAAAGAAGATTGAAGAAAGAAAAATTTAAGAAGAAGGTGGAAAAATTGAAGGGGGAGAAGCTACATAAAGAGGTTAGTTCAAATCATCTAATGTCTCCTCATATTCATGCATATATACTTGGATTAACTTAGAAATTTGAGAAAAAATGAAATAAAATCAAGCATGTTAGAACCCTAATGAAATTTCAGCAGCCATGGTACCCTAGAGTTTGATGGTGTTTAGTTAGGTTAATCATGAAATCTTGGTGAATTAATGTTGTATAGGTGATTTGTATGTTTAAATTGTATGAATTGAGTTAAGCATGAAAATTAGGGTTTTGGCAGCTAGGGTTTTGGGAAGAAAGATGTGAGAATTAGCTAAATGATGTGTTTGACCTTGCTTGAGTTGAAAAGTGGTCATGTATGACCAATTGTGGTGTGTAGGAAGTGTTAGAATTAGGGTTAAATTCGGATTGCTTATGGTCATTCTGCAAGCAGCATGACCAAGGTCCCTTTCAGGGACCAAAACTCAAAATTTACCAACCCAATTGGTGTGAGGCCAATTGGAAATGAAACTACACACAAAATGGCACATTTTTCGTTTAGGAATCATGCCCAAAAAGTGACCATAACATAGTGAACAAATTTGCCAAATCTGATTAGGCAAACTAATCTGTACAAAAATGGCCAAATGAACAGTTCATTTAGCCATAACATGGGCTAGGTAGGTCCAAATGACCTAAAATTTTACCAGTAGAAAGCTGAGATATAGCCCTACAACTTTCATAAGAGCACAAATCCAAATTACGCCCTTAACTAAGTCATTCAGCCACCCAAAGTTAGTGACCTAAAACTGCTAGAACCAAGAAAGTGCCCAGAATTCTGGGTTTGAACTAATCCTGCCAGCCCTAGGAAAATGGTCATATCTTGGGCTACAAAACTCCAAATGGAGTGATTCAAAAAGTGAATTAAATCTAATACAACAAGGAATAACTTTGATGAAGGAAAGTTGGCCAAATTTCCACTGTAGACAGACTAATGGAATAGTACAAACAAGTAACCAAAAACTAAAATTTTGAGATTTAACCCTAATAGGCTTTGAATTAAATTTGGTAATCAATGCCAATAAAAATATGACTTAAAATGTGATATGTGGGTGTAATTAGAATTAGCACATCTAATTAGTACGAAAAAGTCAATATTTTGACCAAATGGTCAAATGAATAGTAACCACAATTACACTAAGTGCAAAGGACTCACTTTTATGGGATAAATTAAGTGTATAAAATTTTTTATTGAATTTATTAATTAGAAATAAATTGAATAGATATTGAAACACTCTAATTATGTGTTTTTAGTGGGAAAGGAGCCCTCCAAGGAAAGAGGAGGAATTGAACCAAGACAAGCCTAGATAAGAGGTTTGTGCACAACGAACTCTTTTGTTATTTTTCACTTCCAAATTGATTTGAGTAAATTTATTGTATGATTTATGATTTTTGTTGTGTTGAGAATTTTAACTTGTTGAATGAAATTGTATAATTTAAATATAAATTTTCTTATGCATTTAAGGATTTATTGCATGGTTTTGAGGATTGTAAATTTTAAGTTTGATGTGTTGCCAACCTTGAGCATGAATTTATGATGACTCAATATGTTAATAGTTTATAAACACTTGGTAAATAGAAATTGTTTTGAATATGATTTGAAACCACAACTACATGGCAATATATGTTGTGAATTCTCATTAGCTTGTCTAGTGAGATATCTCCTCCACTAGATGGGGTGAGTTCCTCTCTGGCTTGCCAGTTGGAAAAGAGTTTGAATGAGTACTCATATATAATAGCTAGTCTTTGTTCCTCCCTTTTAGCCTCGGTTATTGGGAGAGTTTGAAATGTCGTGGTATACAGCATGACATCTATTTGAATTTTGGGTCATGGTTTCAATTGTGTGAATTATTAACAACGCCTTTTAAATTATGCATAGTTTGATAAATTGTGGTTGAAATAAATAATTTGTCAGTGATTCAAAATATTTTTGTATTGTTTTGAGATTTAAAAAAAATGTAGACAAATGGTTACTATTGGATCAAAACGTTATTTAAATGAATAATTTGTATGAATGAAAATATTAATTTATGAATGTCATGGATTTTGAAGAATTTAGAAATTTTAAATTTTTAGTTGTTATTATGAGTTGTCAAAGTATAACTTGTATTAAGTTTTAAATTATTAGTTTGTGCACCACTGAGTTCACCACTCAGCGATAGCTTTGTATGCTGTTGCAAGTGAAAGGAATAATAAAGTAGCTGAGCAAGATTTCTTAAAAGACATAGTGAGACTATCTTTGGGTATATCATAGGTATATCCTTGTACTTTAGATGTTGATGTAATTCTATAATTATGTGTATGAAATTTCCTTTGAGCAGTTGTACCAACTCTTTTGTAATATATTTTTGGATTGTAATAAAATACTAATTATGGTAATATTATCTTGAGATTTTATGTACTTATAAAGTTTTGTACTACTAAATTTTTAACACTCCCATGAATGTAAATATTAATTTTGTTATTTTAATGAGATATTTCAATGTTTGATTTAATTTAAATTGCGTATTGAGTTGCTTTGTGTTGATTTGTGAAATGAGATTGAATAATAGAGTTGTGATTGAGAAAAATATTGGCAGTGTCTTTATTTTTAGGCATTGAAGAACTGTTTTCTTAAAATACAGACGGCACTCTACCGAAATTTTTGTAAAAATTGTGAAGATTTTAAATATCTAAAACTCATATTTATGTTTGGACTTTAAATAAAGGTTTTTAATATCTGAAAAAAAAATTTATCCACCAATTTAAAAATGAATGAAAATTATTTTAAAATTCCTTGTAGTATATTTAATGGGTTATCAGTAGGCAAAGTATGGTAATTCATTAGGTGTACTACGGGAGTATGTTACATCTTACGAGGAGTAAGGTGTGACATGTTTTAGTAGTATCAAAGCAAAGGTTTTAAAATAAATTTTGAACTGTGAATTTGAAATATTTTTGATAAGTACAACTGCTCAAATGTTTGATACATATAGTACATTTACATCATAAATATGAACTAACAGGGAGAAATCTCTTTGTGTTGGTTGTACAGAAAAAAAAAAAAAGATCCTATGAATAGATATGGACAAGGGAGATAAAACGGTAGAGCAGTCTGATACAGCTAACGTGCAAGGAGAGGCCCCAGTTCCACAGAGCGTTGGAGGTTCAGCTGCACTAGTCCCTCCTATACAAATTACTACACAAATGGCCCAGCAGATGGCCATGTTCTTTCAGCAAATGGCTGATAATCTGTCAGCCCAAGCCCAAGTACAAACCCAACCCCTCAAGAGCAGCATGAAAAAGAGAAAAGTGGGAAATATATCGGTCAAAGTTCGAGTAGTAATTTGGGAAAGAGAAAAGATTTTGAAGGACCCCGAGCTCCAAAGTATGACATAGGCGAATCTTCAAGGTGAAAGCAATCAAGAACCATTCGTCAAAGAACTAGAAGTTCCTACCCTATCCGTATCTGTGATGTTTGTGGAAAATTACATGGGGGTATTTGCTATAGGGTCACTGGAGCCTGCTTCAACTTTGGTGGAATCGGATATTTCGCTGGAGATTGTACTATCGCACGTCAATTTATGCCACATACTACACCAGAGGAATTAGTCCAAGTTTCTGATTTTAGAGGCTTATTAATAGTCAGTAGGGGCAGAGGCAGAAGTTGAGACAACACTTTGGGTAATCCTAGCACAATGGACCAACTTGAGCAGAGGAATATACTGGAAAGTGGGAACGCCGTGCATCGAGGGGAAGAACCAGAGACTTTAGATGCAGTTGCCAATACGTTCTTAACTTTTGAAAGGAATAAATATATACTATTTAATTCCGGCTCTACTTATTTATATGCTAATGCAAAATTATATGTTCTACTGCTATTCCCTTGCATGGAGATAAATTTTAATGTGTTAGTAATTAGTCTTTTAGGATAAGAATTGCGATAATAAGCGTGATTGAAATTAATTTTGGAAAAGTTTCTAGCGAGAGACATCTCCTAAACTATGATAAATCATAAAATTAATTAGTAAGCCTAATTAGGTAAGGCAAATGGACCTAAAAGTAAGTTATAGTAATATAGCTGTCTTAGATGCAGGTAAAGGTATTACTGCTGATAGATTTCAGTGGGTACCGTAATCAAAATAAGTTTAAGATATTAGTGGATTTGAAAGAAATAAGATATAGGGAAGTTTGATCTATTGGGATGTATCGTAGTAACTATGCAATATTCTTGATATTTGTGCTATAAGTTGCAGATTACAGTACTGACTTGAGATTTATTGTGCAGAGCTACGTACTACCCAATGGTACATAAGGATAAGAATAGTTACAAATGGCTTTCACTCTGGTACAATATATACCAGAATAGAGTTTTATTACTAGAACTGAGTTTAAAAATCCTAATTTGGGATTTAAAACTCTACAATTAGAATATCAAAAGATCAAGCTTGCAAGGTAGTGAGAGTTAACGACTCCGTTACCCTAGCACAAATTACAGTACATTAGGAATTGTTATGGGACTAGAGATTTTAGTATGGTAAAAATTTAAAAATAACACCTATAGGGCTAAGTCATCCAGTCTCCGTTATGGAGTTTACAGTTGTTCTGGTGTTGCAATGGATCTTTTACTCAAAGTTTAGTAAGGAACAGTATTCTATTTGTGTAACAGTGAGATACAAAATATGATTTTGTTCCCTTGGAAGAGACAGAATGCTATGGATGATAATTATAACTTATAAAACAGTTAAGAAATGATGTTCTACTTATAACAGTAATTCGACAGGAACTAGTTGGTAAGGTATTCTTTAGGAAGAGCACAATTTTATTATGCGGATCATAAGGATTAGATTATGATTAGTGTAAAACTTTTGAATAGCATGGGAAAAAGGAGAGTCCGGTAGACTCCCTTCTTAATGTTAAAGAATTGTTTATAGTTTAAAAAAGAAAAAAAAGGTAATGATCGCAAACCAGTGGAAAATAAGTTATAGGATATCAGTAGATAAAAGAAAATATAGAAGTAAAAATTAGAATAGTTGGTGCAAATGTAATAAAGAAATGTTATGAATATTAGTTACAGTGTTGACTAGAATGGTCAGAGGATTAAAGTAATATTGAAGTATAGTAGATTTATTAGGGACAATAAGAGGTGCTAAATCATGACTCGACAGTCAAGTTAAGGAAGAAGATAAGATTGGGGAATAAAATAATTAAAGTTAAGTTGTGGAATGAAAAAAAGAAACAAATAGAACAGTAAGAAATGAGAAAAACACTAGATGAGGAATTGCCACCAGGGCAAACAACATACTTAAGACGCGTAACGATATCCCGAACTATTTTATCAAGAAGGAAATAAAGTTAAACAAAAGCAAACAAGATAGTGCAAAATAGCACATAGGCCTTGGTCATAAATGGAGATGGTAAGATAATGGTTATGGACCTATGGCCAAGAAAGAGATAAGCAGCTCATATATGACCAATAAGGTGATTTTAAAAAAGAAAAAAAAAAGAGACTACAAAGGAAAATAATTGCTAAAATAACAGCAAGAAAAGACTAAAATATTCTAAACTAAACTAAAGGTTGCATCAAATGATCAAGAGATTGATAAGAAAAGAGTAAAACTGAGTTCTCACCCATAGGATCGTACGAGGTCCGAGAAAGAGTGGATCCACTAGTACACAGATTTGCTTACCTCTAAAATTGAAATGAATTTGAATCTAACTTATGACAGAAGCTCATAAGAAACTGGGCACACGAGGTAGGCAATCGATAAGTAAATTGTATTGGTTAAAGTGCTACGGACCATTATTTTGATTATGAATCTACGTAGAAATGTGAGAAAAATATGAGAAAACAACATGTATAACTATTTGAGGACAGATAGTGGACACAATTTCGTGGATGAAATTATTTTAATGGGAGGAGAATTGTAACACCCCTATTTGCATAGCCTTGTATATTTCACTGTTCCGGTAACTAGTGTCGATCCGGATAATTAAGGGGATTAAAACCATATCTAAGACAACTAGAAAAGCCCTGATCGAAAATAAATAGTGATTACTAGATAGGAAAGTAAAAATAAGAAAAATAGAACACAAGAAGTTAAATGAGCCGAGAGTCACAGTGATGGGTGACCTTCTCGGGAAGGACTGTGAGGTCAATTTAAACTTAAATTTCGAGCCGTAAAATGTGACGCTACGGTCCTTAGGACTATTACGAACACAGTGGAAAAGAGAAAATTATGAAAAAGAATTTTTAAGCAGGTCAAATAATTAGGTCAGGGATCCGGAAGAAATATCAAATTATTTGCAAACCGGATCAGACTGGCGAGGGGCGATTTGGTCAATTCACCCCTAGAGCTGACTCCTGACCTAATTGTCCAATAAAATCAGAGAAAAAAATTTTTGGAATCGGGAATTAAATTAAAGAACTAATGAAAAAATAAATGTAAAAGAAAAAAAAAGAAAAAGTTTATGACATCACCTTCCATGACATCGTGGATGACACAATAAATGATAATTTTTAAATTAAGAAAAGTTGAGATAATTTTTGACTTAAAAGACAATTAAAAGAAACAAAAAAAATAATAAAGGAAAAAGAAAAAGAAAATAATAAAATGACATCATCATGCATGACATAATAAAACTATAATTTTAAATTTGAAAAATGGGATATTCATCTACTAAAGTGACCAATTAAAATTAAAAGAAAAAAAAAATCAATTTTTAGTCTTCTTCTTTTTCTCTTTGCCGCACACTTCACCCATCTCTCTCTCCCACAAATTTCTCTCAATTTCCACCATGGAAGCTTATGGTTAAGCTTCCTAAACCCTAATTTCAACCCTAAATCCCCTACTTTCCTTAAAGAAAACAAGTAATTGAGCATTGAAAACAAGATTGAAGAAAGAAAAATTTAAGAAGAAGGTGGAAAAATTAAAGAGGGAGAAGCTACATAAAGAGGTTAGTTCAAATCATCTAATCTCTCCTCATATTCATGCATATATACTTGGATTAACTTAGAAAATTGAGAAAAATGAAATAAAATCAAGCATGTTAGAACCCTAATCAAATTTCAGCAGCCATGGTACCCTAGAGTTTAATGGTGTTTAGTTAGGTTAAACATGAAATCTTAGTGAATTAATATTGTATAGGTGATTTGTATGTTTAAATTGCATGAATTGAGTTAAGCATGAAAATTAGGGTTTTGGCAGCTAGGGTTTTGGGAGGAAAAATGTGAGAATTAGCTAAATGATGTATTTGACCTTGCTTGAGTTGAAAACTGGTCATGTATGACCAATTGTGATGTGTAGGAAGTGTTAGAATTATGGTTAAATTCGGATTGCTTATGGTCATTTTGTAGGCAGCATTACTAATGTCCCTTTCAGGGACCAAAACTCAAAATTTACCAACCCAATTGGCACATTTTTCATTCAAGAATCATCCCAAAAAGTGACCATAACATAGTGAACAAATTGGCCAAATCCGGATTAGGCAAATTAACCTGTACAAAAATGACCAAATGAATAGTGTTTGTTCATTTGGCCATAACTTGGGCTAGGCAGTCCAACTGACCTGAAATTTTATCAGTCAAAATCTGAGATATAGCCCTACAACTTTCATGAAGAACACAAACCCAAATTATGCCCTTAACCAACTCATTCAACCACCCAAAGTTGGTGACCTAAAACTGCCAGAACCAAGAAAATGCCCAAAATTTTGGGTTTGAACTAATCCGGCCAACCTTAGGAAAATGACCATATCTTGGGCTACAAAACTCCAAATGGAGTGATTCAAAAAGTTAATTAAAGCTAAGACTGTAAGGAACAACTTTGATGAAAGAAAGTTGGCCAAATTTCCACTGCAGGCAGACCAATGAACACTACAAATAAGTAACTCAAAACTGAAATTTTGAGATTTAACCCTAATAGGCTTTGAATTGAATTTGGTAATCAATGCTAACAAAAATATGACTCAAAATGTGGTATGTGGGTGTAATTAGAATTAGAATATCTAATTAGTATGAAAAAGTCAATATTTTGACCAAATGGTCAAATGAATAGTAACCACAATTACATTAAGTACAAAGGACTCAATTTTATTTAGTAAATTAAGTTTATAAAATTTAGTTATTGAATTTATTAATTAGAAATAAATTGAATAGATATTGAAACACTTTAGTCATGTGTTTTTAGTGGGAAAGGAGCCCTCCAAGGAAGCAGGAGGAATTGAACCAAGACAAGCCTAGATAAGAGGTTTGTGCACAACTAACTCTTTTGTTATTTTTCACTTCCACATTGATTTGAATAAAATTATTGTATGATTTATGATTTTTGTTGTGTTGAGAATTTTAACTCATTGAATGAAATTGTATAATTAAAATATAAATTTTCTTATGCATTTAAGGATTTATTGCATGGTTTTGATGATTGTAAATTTTAAGTTTGATGTGTTACCAACCTTGAGCATGAATTTATGATGATTCAATATGTTAATGGTTTGTAAACACTTGGTAAATAGAAATTGTTTTGAATATGATTTGAAACCACAATTACATGGCAATATATGTTGTGAATTCTCATTAGCTTGTCTTATGAGATATCTCCTCCACTAGATGGGGTGAGTGCCTTCCTCTCTGGCTTGCCAGTTGGGGAAGAGTTTGAATGAGTACTCATATATACTAGCTAGTCTTTGTTCCTCCCTTTTAGCCTCAGCTATTGGGAGAGTTTGAAATGTCCTGGTGTACAACATGACATCTATTTGAATTTTGGGTTATGGGTTCAACTTTGTGAATTGTTGGCAACGCCCTTTAAATTATGTATAGTTTGATAAATTGTGGTTGAAATAAATAATTTGTCAGTGATTCAAAATATTTTTGTATTGTTTTGAGATTTAAAAGAAATGTAGACAAATAGTTACTATTTGATCAAAACGTTATTCAAATGAATAATTTATATGAATGAAAATATTGATTTATGAATGTTATGGATTTTGAAGAATTTAGAAATTTTAAATTTTTATTTGTTATGAGTTGTCAAAGTATAACTTATATTAAGTTTTAAATTATTAGTTTGTGCACCACTGAGTTCACCACTCAGCAATAGCTTTGTATGCTGTCGCAGGTGAAAGGAATAATAAAGCAGCTGAGCAAGATTTTTAAAAAGACATAGTGAGACTATCTTCGGTATAACATAGGTACACCCTTGTACTTTAGATTTTGATGTAATTCTATAATTATGTGTATGAAATTTCCTTTGAGGAGTTGTACCAACTCTTTTGTAATATATTTTTGGATTGTAATCAAATACAAATTATTGTAATATTATCTTGAGATTTTATGTACTTATAAAGTTTTGTACTACTAAATTTTTTATACTCCCATGAATGTAAATATTAATTTTGTTATTTTAATGAGATATTTCAATGTTTGATTTAATTTAAATTGCGTATTGAGTTGCTTGTGTTAATTTGTGAAATGAGATTGAATAATGGAGTTGTGATTGAGAAAAGTATTGGGAGTGTCTTTATTTTGAGGTTTTGAAGAACTGTTTTCTTAAAATATAGAAGGCACTCTGCCGAAATTTTTGTAAAAATTATAGAGATTTTAAATATCTAAAAATTAGATTTATGTTTGGACTTTAAATAAAGGTTTTTAATATCTGAAAAAAATTTTACCCATCAATTTAAAAATGAATGAAAATTGTTTTAAAATTCCTTGTAGTATATTTAATGGGTTATCGGTAGGCGAAGTACGGTAATTCATTAAGTGTACTACGGAAGCATGTTACATCTTATGAGGAGTAGGGTGTAACAGAGGAGAGGAATCGTCAAGTCAAAACCACACAAGAGGAAATTGAACAAAACTGGGAAAGTAATCATGTTTTTAGTTCTTGCATTCATCTCATTTATGTAAATAGGAATGGTCTGAGCACTTGATTTAATAAAATAAAACAAAATAAAATAAAAAAGAGAGTTACACAGCCCGTGTAATGATTTACACGCGCCATGTAATATTCTGAAGTTCAGGAATAAGGCTATATAAGGCTACAAGAAGTTACACGGGTCCCCGATGCAATTTGCATGGGTCGTGTAACATATCCAGCAAGACAACTTAAGAGACAAAGAGTTACAGGGGTGCCAGAGCTAATTTACACGGATCGTGGATCTTAGCAGAATTTAAAATTTTCAGATAGAAAATTACACGAGCCTATATATCGGGACCCATGTATCACATCACAGAATCAACACCTGATGTGAGAAATGGGCAAAACGAAGGGTCACAACGACCCTTTAAATTCACCTCTTGTCCTTAAATCGTTCCCCATGCCAAAACCCTTCCTCACCACCTCTTCTAGTCTATAAAAACCTCTCAAATCTCCTCTTCCCTCACCAAACCCTAGCTTTCCCTCTCCCAAAGTCTCCAATGGCTTCCGCAAAGAGACTAGCAAGAAGAGTAGGCTCTCCCTCAAGGCAAGGAAGTGGCTCCTCACCCTCACCCCCTCAGCCATCACCATAACACCTAAGAACAAAGGCAGCACCACCACCACCACCTCCACCATAAACCCAACAGCCACCATAGCCGAAATTCTCCATCCCTTGGGGATTCCGCGAGACACCCACAGAGATCTTTGCACCTAGCTTCACACTCGGAAAATAATATCCATAAAATACATGGATTTGGGCTGCTGGAACAAATAGGGCTGTGAGACAAAATCAATGGACTCCTTAACAATACTGTGTGGACTAGATTCGCCCAACTCCAATTTCCTACCTACTGAGACACCACATTAGAGTTCCTGGGGAGCTTCAGGGCTACTTTATGGCCCATTGATAGGGAGGACAAGGGCAGAATTGAATTTTGGCTCCTTAGTGTTAATCGGGTGATGAATATGGATGAATTCAATGCCATTTTCGGATTTAACAGCACTAGACACCAAGAGATCCTGCAGAACAAGATGGTCTGTAATAGCATTGACTTATGGCATTCTATAGCCTTGAACACAAAACCCTACAACTCTAACAAGTCAAAATCGATAGGTATCACTAGTCCTGCTCTGCGTTACATGCACCGGTTAGCAGCACACACTATCATGGGCCACGGTGATAGCTTGGGTGTAGTGAATACCAATGAGCTCCTCTTCCTTTGGTATATGGTCACTGGGCAGCGCTGCAGCACTGGCTTCTTCTTTCGCAATCACTTTTGCCACCTATGTCACTAGGCTACAGGGCAAATCATGCTTGGTGGCCTTATCACAACCATCGCACTCCACTTTGGATTCGTTCTAGGTTATCACAAGCTGCGCTCTATCGCCGAGACATTAAAGATCGATCAAACCATCTATGTATCCATGGGGATATGTAAGAAGGTCGACAACACCTGCTATCTGATCGACGCCAAAAGGAATGTCATTCCTAGGAGAGACAAAGCACAAAAAGGCCCTGGTGAACCATCACATGCCCAGAAGGAAGCCTAAGAGCCATTCCATCATGAGTCTCCAGCTCGAGTGCCTCCATATACACCACCACCTGCAGACCCGGTGCTTGCATACTTATAGCGCATGGAGACCACGCTCAACAACAGAATGCAGGCACTCGAGGACAGCCTCCAGGAAGCCCATAATAAGCTGGACATGATACTGGAGAGGCTCGATGAAGACAAACCATCCTTACCTTCAGAGACCTTTTAGAGTTAGGACTATAGGATAGCCTCTTTATTGTATAATTTCATATACCTTAGTCTTAAACTACACTCTTAAGTCTGTTTTACTTGCTTTTTTGTTCAAACTTTCAAATTCTTAATACATAATATGCTTTCTCATAATTTTTGTGCTATTTTTTAAATTTTGCATATTGTGTTGACATTGAGGATAATGTCCGATTTGAGTTTGGGGGTACAAGGTCATTCCATGCGTGGCATATCATTACATTGCTTAAAATTATCTATATTATACTTGTGTATCAAAATTCTAGAAAAATTTTGCAAATTTTGAACCTTGAGTTTCTGAAACTTAAAATTATAACTAAAAATTCTAGTGAGCTAATAATTGGACTCCACAGGATAGAGGAATGAACGTATCTGAATTGGCAAAAAGGCTTCAATATGTTGTTTGTGAAAAACTAAATTCCTTAATAGAGCTAGACTAATTAAATCCCTTCATAGCTATTAATTTGTCACATTAGACTTGTAAAGTTAGGAGAAAATTTTTGAAATACAAGCAAACCTAAAAATGCCTCACCAACTCTAGAACATGTCTCTTGAACCTATCGAGGCAAAATCCTAGCATATGATTAATGAAGATATGATTAAGGCATTATTTGATATAACCTCACTACGCCTTAGCCACCCTTAATTAAAATATATGTCCCTTATAGCCAATTTGAAACCCATATCTATCCCTTAGAATTGATTAGTTACCCATATTATTTACCTAGCCCCTAGCCAACCCTTAATTAAAATATATGTCCCTTATAGCCAATTTCAAACCCATATCTATCCCTTAGAATTGATTACTTACCCATATTATTTACCTAGCCCCTAGCCTA
The DNA here is from genome assembly GCF_030052815.1 of Hevea brasiliensis. Lineage (NCBI taxonomy): Eukaryota > Viridiplantae > Streptophyta > Magnoliopsida > Malpighiales > Euphorbiaceae > Hevea > Hevea brasiliensis. Next base: position 68,477,585 of record NC_079493.1, on the reverse strand, counting down.
AACACCTACCCTACCTTTTTGAGAAAGCTGAATGCATAAGTAAAAAGTATATTAAGTGAAATAAAAAAAATGGAGAAAGGATATAGAACTCAAGAAAGAGTGCAAGTATGTAATTGAAATCAAATAAAAAATTTTCCTTTCTAACCCAGCAAAAGCAATGAGTTTGGGGGAAAGGACAAAAGGGACATAAAAAAAAGGGAAAAGAAAAAAGAAAAGAGAGAGAGAGAGAGAGAGAGAGAGAGAGAGAAGTCCCAAGATAAGTATCATGGAAGCATGCTTGGCACTATAAGAAACCAAAAGCCCTTCCTCTCCAAACAAAATCAGTATAATAAACTTAGTATACTTGATATTTTATGCATACATGTTATCCTCATATTTGCATTCCCTAAAAACCTTTCATTGGCAATCAAGTCATTATCCCTTTAGTCCCATTACAACCCTTTTAAAGACCTTTTGATCTTTTGAAAAGTGTATGCTACATTAGTGGAGATAGAAAATTGAGATATGCCTATGGAGTTGGAATTGAGTCACTCCATCACAATTATCCATAATAGAGGCAAATTTTGGGGATTAAGTATTTCTCAAGTCGATCCTGACAAAATAGGTTATTTGTGACTCATTAATAGCCTTGCATAGAGGAATAACTAGTTGAAACACTATGAAGGGAGAGCAAGTTCTAAGCAGGCAGCTATTAAAACCCTTATGCCTTGAAAGAGGGTAATTGGTATGATGGATTGGAGGAGTTCAATTATGTGCTTATTGAATTGTTGATTATATTCCTAAGTTATCCCCTAAAATATGTTTTAAAACAAAGTTTTGGTTTGCTTGAGGACAAGCAAAAGTTTGAGTTTGGGGGTATTTGATACACTTGTATTATATAGATGTTTTTAAGCACATTTGTATACTATTTCATAGCATATAGGCAAGCAATCTCATGCATAGTCATTAATTTCATTAACTTTTGTGATTTCTATTGTCAAACTCTAAATTCCATGTTTTCTACATCATTTCAGGTGTTTGGATAAAGTTCCAAGGTATAGGAGTACAAAAAAAAGCTTGGAAAAACACAAATGGAAAAGAAGTGTTGCTGATACACTTTACATGGGTCGTGTAAGCAAAGACACAGTCCCGTGTAACCTGCTGCCAAAGGAAAGCTGAGAAAGACAAGGAAGAAACCCTGTACATGGACCATGTAATCAAACCTATGTAAATCATAGCAACTTGTGTAAGTCTCTGCCTAGCTAGGTTTGAAGAATTCTCTGAAGAATGAAAGTACATGGGCCGTGTACTTGGACCCATGTAACTAGCTGTGGCCCATGTAACCTTCTGTGACATCGCGAGGTGCAAACCTTCAGAACTCCAGTTTGTTACACAGCTTGGGCTGTGTAGTGATACATGGGTCGTGTATCAATCGATAGCCAGCTTCCTGATTTTGCTCCAGCTTTAGTTTTTGACAGAGAGAATAGACTCCTAATGCCTTAGGGACTCTAAAAACCTAACCCTAGGCCATTTAATATAAATAGAGGCTGCAGATAATAGAAAGAAAGGAGAGAAAAAGAGGATAAGATAAAGGGAAATCCCAGAGCCATATAATCATTTTCTCTCAACTGTCTAGAAGAGTAGGACATCAGTATCAAGGAGGAGCATTCAGCTGAAGTTTTATAAGATTAAAGCTGCAGATCCTTTTCGGTTCTTTAGTTCTATTTCTTTTAGAGGATTTTTATTTTCTTTTACTTTATTTTTATCATGTTTGCTAAACTCACCATAAGTAAGTAATTTTTATGTTCTGGAATTAGGAGAGTAATGCTTGTAATCATTATTATGGACAAACATTAAGTTTTGTTTATTAGATTTGAGATTTGTTCCTTAATTTAATTTCTTGTGATCTTAATGCATGCTATGTGTTGGTACCCACTTAGTTTTAATTACAGATATTAATTGAAGGACTAAAAAGGTGAAGATTAAAATTAGAAAATTAAGATTTTAAACCTAGGAAATCTGATCTAGAGATAGGCTGATGACCTTTGTGGAGTTCGAAAATTAGTCAAAGATCTTAAAGGGTTCTAATTAATCTAATCGCCACAAAAGTAGGGTTAAGGTTAATTAAAATACACCCCAGGTGCCTTAAGAGAGGACTTAGGATATCTTAAGATTAATTTCTATCAAGACAAATGATTCTTAATCCAATAAACAGACAAGATTACATCTATAGTAAGATTAAAGTGTGAAATCTTAATTCTAGAATTATTTCAAAATAGACTATTCCATTTTAAGTTTATTATTCTAGCATTTAAAATAGACAAGTTTCATTTCCTCATTTTATTCGACAGCCTAGACAGCCAAAATCACTGTGTAGTTTGGTATTTACTAATTAAATTTCTCGTGGGACGATACTCTACTCTCTACTTTATTACTTGTTCGCGATCCGTGCACTTGTGGGGTTGTAAAACCAGCATATAAGCATCACTGGTTATATTACTGTTCCTTGTATGAAAATGGATTTTGAGGTGTTAGTAACTAGTCCATTAGGACAAGAGGTTAGGGTCAACAGAATGTATAAGGATTGTCCTTTGGTGATCCAAGGACACACCATCTTATCCGATTTGATTGAAATGCCCTTTAGAGATTATGATATCATCTTAGGCATGGATTGGTTAGCCAGGCATCATGCAATTATTGATTGTAAACTGAAGACAGTCACTTTTAGTATCCCTTAAAATGGTGATGTGTTTATACATGGGGAGAGGCAGTTACTGCCATAAAACCTTATTTCTGCTGCACTTGCTAGAAAAATGATTCAAAAAAGGTGAGAAGCTTGCTTGGCCCATGTGATAAACACCCAAGTAAGGAGTCCATTATTGAGGGACATCCCTACAGTATGTGACTTTCTAGATGTGTTTCCTGAAGAATTGTCAGGGTTACTTCCAAAAAGAGAGGTGCAGTTCGAAATAGAAGTTATGCATAGTGAGGATCCAATCTCTATTACTCCGTACAGAATGGCACTTGCTGAATTGAAGGAGTTGAAGGTACAGTTGCAATAATTGCTTGATAAGGGCTTCATCTGCCCTAGAGTGTCACCTTGGGGAGTGCCAACATTGTTTGTTAAGAAGAAAGATGGCACTCTCCATCTGTGTATCGACTACAAACAGTTGAATAAGGTGACAATAAAGAACAGATATCTGTTACCCCGCATAGATAATTTGTTTGATCTGTTAAAGGGTGCAGTTGTGTTCTCCAAAATTGACTTGAGATCAAAGTATTATCAGTTGAGGGTGCAAAAGCAAAGTATTCCGAAAATTGCTTTTAGAATGCGACATGGCCATTATGAGTTTTTGGTTATGCCATTCGAGTTAACCAATGCTCTAGTTGCTTTTATGGACCTGATGAACACTATCTTCAGGCCATATTTAGATCAATTTATTATTGTGTTTATTGATGATATATTGGTATATTTGAAGATTGCAGAGGAGCATGATAGACATTTGCAGATTGTGCTACAGACTTTAAGGGAGAAACAGCTGTATGCCAAGTTATTGAAATGTGAATTTTGGCTGGAAGAAATTTCTTTCTTGGGGCATATTGTGTCAGCTGAGGGTATTAAGGTAGATCCCAGCAAGGTGGAAGCTATCCTCAATTGAAAGCCGCCCAGAAATATTACAGAAGTTCATAGTTTTCTGGGTTTAGCTAGATACTATCGCCATTTTGTTAAAGGATTTTCTATGTTGGCATCTCCATTGACCAAGCTACTTCGGAAAGATGTAAAATTTCAGTGGACTGATAAATGTTAGTAGAGTTTTGATGAATTGAAGAGATGTTTGACTAAAGCTCCAGCCCTAACTTTGCCTACTCTGGGTAAAGAATACACTGTTTATAGCGATGCTTCTCATAATGGGCTAGGCTATGTACTGATGCAAGACCGAAATGTCATTGCTTATGCATCACGTCAGCTGAAACCCCATGAAAGAAACTACCCTACACATGACTTGGAGCTTACAGCTATTGTATTTGCTCTGAAGATTTGGAAACACTATTTGTATGGGGAGAAATGTTATATCTACATTGATCATAAGAGCTTGAAGTATTTAGGCACCCAGAAGGAACTGAATTTGAGGCAGAGGAGGTGGTTAGAATTGATTAAAAACTATGACTGCTTGATAGATTATCAGTCAGGAAAAGCAAATGTGGTAGCAGATGCCTTAAGTCGCAAGACTATGGCTAGTCTAAGGGTTTCTCCTTGGTCTATGGTGCATGAGTTGAAAGCACTACATGCTAATTTGGAGATAGATGATGAGGGACAGAAGATAGCTACCTAGCATGTACAACCAATGTTGTTTGATCAAATAAAACTGGCTGCACTGAATGATGAAAAATATTAGAAATTGGTGGAGGAAATTCGGGAAGGTAAGAAACTAGATTTTTCTGTAAATAATGATGGCTTACTACTACACCAGGGCAGAATGTGCTTTCCTAATGATGTGGAATTGAAACAAATCATTATGAAGGAAGCACATGACTCTCCTTTTTCTATGCACTCTGGTGGGACTAAAATGTATAGAACTGTTAAAGAACACTATTGGTGGATGGGGATGAAGAAGAATATAGCCGAGTATGTGGCCAAATGCCTAACTTGTCAGCAAGTAAAGGCAGAGCATCAAGTGCAGCTGGTTTACTACATCCTTTGCCAATTCCCGAGTGAAAATTTTAAAGAATAACGATCGATTTTGTGATGGGACTTCTGAGAATAGAGAAGAACTATGATGCAGTATGGGTCATTGTGGATAGATTGACCAAATCTGCTCACTTTCTACTTGTGAGAATGGATTATAGCCTAGATAGATTGGCTAAACTGTATCTTGATGAGATTGTGAGACTTCATGGGGTACCGGTATCGATTGTGTTAGACAGAGATCCAAGATTCACTTCTAGATTCTGGGGTAGTTTGCAAAAAGCCCTAGGAACTAGATTGAACTTTAGTACGGCATTCCATCCATAGACAGACGGCCAGTCTGAGAGGGTGATTCAGATATTGGAGGATATGCTACGGCTTATGTGATTGAATTTGAAGGTAGTTGGGACACACACTTGCCTTTGATTGAGTTTGCCTATAACAATAGCCACTAATCAAGCATAGGGATGCCTCCATATAAAGCTCAGTATGGTAGGAAGTGCAGAACTCCTCTGTGTTGGGATGAAGTGGGTGAAAAGAAGCTAATTGGCCCTAAAATTATTCAGCAGACAGAGGAGAAGATTAAGCTTATCAGAGATTGACTCAAAAAATGCATCAAACCGGCAGAAATCCTATATTGATTTAAAAAGGAGGGATATTGAATATGCAGTGGGTGACAAGGTATTCCTCAAGGTTTCCCTTTGGAAGAAGATTATTAGATTTGGCAAAAAGGGGAAGCTAAGTCCTCGTTTCATTAGGCCGTATGAGGTGCTGAAAAGAGTAGGTCCTCTAGCATACCAATTGGCACTACCTCCAGAGCTAGAAAAGATACATAATGTCTTCCATGTGTCTATGTTGAGGAGGTATAGATCAGACCCCTTACATGTTCTACCAGTAGAGGAGATTGAAGTAAATCCATACCTCACTTATGAGGAAGAACCCATTGAGATTTTGGTATATGAGGTGAAGCAGCTAAGGAATAAGTAGATACCATTAGTTAAGGTGCTGTGGAACCATCATTCAGACCAGGAGGCTACTTGGGAATGTGAGGAGGCAGCACCCACAGCTATTCAAAGACTAAGACTAGGCAAAATTTTGAGACGAAATTTATTTTAAAGGGGGAGAATTATAACACCCTTATGTTTATTAATTCCATACATTCTACTGTTTCGTTGACCAGTGTCTGCCGGGACAGTTGGGATATGTAAAACCATATTTAAGTTACCTAGAAAAGCTACAAACAAAAATTAATAATAATTACATAAAGGTAGAATAGAAATCAAGAAAATAAGACTAAATGGGTTAAATGAGCCGAGGCCACAACGATGGGTCACCGAACCACGAAGTGACTATGAGGTTAGTCACTGCCCTATTTTCAAATGGGACCCTATGGCACCCCAGGCATAGGGATAATTGCAAAGTTAGTGGAAATGTAAAAACCATAGAAAAGAATTAAGAACAAGTTCAAATAATTAGATCAGGGTTCAAGAAGCAATCTAGCATTATTGGTAAAATGGATTAGACCGGTAAGGGGTAATTTGGTCAATTCACCCTTAGAGGTGACTCTTAACCTAAATGTCCATTAAAATGTAGGAAATTAAAATTGTGGAAAATCGATTGCAGATGAAGAGGTCTGTGTGGAAGAAAAGAAAAGAAAATAAAAAAAATAAATTATGACATCATCATGCTTAAGTAAGCATGGCACAATTAATAATTTTAATTTCTAATTATTTAATTATGAGATAATGCTAACATAAAAGACAATTAAAAAGAAAAAAAAAATTAATTTACCCACCTTCTTCTTCAAGTGGTCGAATGGTTCTCTCTCTCATCTCTCTCATTTTTCTTTCTTCTACCATGAAAGCTCACCTTAAGCTTTTATTAACCATAATTTTAGCCATAAATCCCATAAATTTCTTAAGTAAACCTTGTTCTTGGATCTTCAGAAGAATATTGGGAGCAAAAAGGAAGAGAAAACTAGAAGAATTGGAGCTTTGGAAAATTCTAACAAGAGGTTAGTAGTGATTCTTCCATTTCTCTCTTTATAGTTATGATTAGGCACTTAAACTAAATTAGAATTTGTTGAAAATTGAAATAAAAATGACATGGTATGGGACCTAGGGAAATTTGGCCACCTTGAGAAGAACTAAGGTTTGATGGAATTTGTTGGAATTAAAAGTGTATTCATGCTTGATTGAGTATGTAAATGAGTCTTGTACACTTTAAATTTATGAATTGAGGCAATTAAGAAGTTAGGGTTCTTGGCAATTGGAAAATTGGGGAAAATTTGGGAATTTTGATGAATTGATGCATAATTGACATAATTGATGCTTAAATTGATCAATTGGTGTGTTTATGAGTGTGGTTGAATGCACGGAATGGAATTGAAGTGTGAATGTGATAATGTCCAATTAGTGTAAAATGAAATTTTGGTGCTCCAATTGGTGTAAGACCAATTGGATGAAAGTTAGGACCCAAAGCAACAATTTTCATGTAGAAACCTTACCCTAAAATTGACTACAAATTGGTGTAAATTTTGGTTAAATCTGGATTAGTTACCCTGCCACTGGACAAAACTGACCATATGAACAGTACATGTTCAAATGGTCATAACTTGATATAGAAAGGACTAAATGATCTGATTTTTATACCATTGGAAAGCTTAGACATAGTAGAAAAACTTTTATGAAGAACACAAGCCTATATTCTGACCATAACCTGGTCAAATTGCCAACCAAACTTAGGTCACCAAATTTGCCAGAACCCTAATATGCCCAGAATTTCTGGGTTTTGACCAATTCGACCAACCTTAGTGAAAATGGCATAAATTGAGCTACAAAACTCCAAATGGAGTGATTTAAAAAGGGAATTAAAGCTAAGACATTAAGGAACAACCTTGATGAAGAAAAGTTAGCCAAATTCTCACTGTAGATAGGTCCAATAGAACAGTAAACCCAAGTGACCAAAACTAAAATTTTGGAATTTCTCTTAGGGAGTTTTGAAGTTCAATTAGCAATCAATGTCAATACAAGTGTAACCCAAAATGTGATATGTGAGTGCAATTAGAACTAGTATATCCCTTAAGTATGAAAAATTCAACATTTTGAAATGAATAGTGAATGAATAGTAACCACAAATGCACCAAATACAAATGACTCAAATTTTATATATCTATTGGGGTAGATTAATTCTACAAAATTTAATTGTTGAATTATTTTTTAGAAATGGGTTGAATGAGCATTGAAACACTTTAAATTGTGTGTTTTAATAGAAAAGAAAACCAGGAAAGATAAGGAAAAAGTGAGTCTATAACACCCTCACTGTAGCAATTCTGTACATTCTACTGTTTCGGTGACTGGTGTCAGTCCGGATAGCTAGAACGTCTAGAAAAACATTTAAACTAAAATGAGGAGCCATAATTAACTCAAATAATAATAAGAAAAATTTAGGAAAAATTTTAAAAATAAAATACAACCAAGTTGAATGAACCGATGCCCTAGCGATGGGTAACCTAAAGGGAAGTTGCGGTCTTCGCAGCTAGAAGCCCAAAACCCAGGAGAAAATTCATGAAATAATTTTTTTGACTTTAGAGAAGAGTCATTGAGGTTTCTATAGCATTAGAATGCCATGAAAAGGCTTAGAAAAAAATTTTCAATCAGTACAGACAATTTTGGCTCAATAAGCCAAATGGACGGCATTTTGGTCAATTTGTCTTCGAAGATGATTTTTGACCGACTTATCCAGTTAAGTAAATAATTATTATGATCTAAAATATGAAAAAATATTGCTAAAAATTGAATTGAAAATGAGTAGAAAAGAAAAGAAAAAGAAAATGAAATAAAACTCAAATTATGACATCATTATATGTCATTAAAAACCCTCTACCAATCATATTGCAACACACATTTTATAAACTAATTAAAAAGGGATAAAATGAGTTAAAATGTAAAACAACAATCTGCTATCCATCACCTTCTTCCCGTTAAAACACACCTCCCTCACTCTTCCTCCATTAAAGCATCACCTAAGCTCCATTTCTCACTCAAGTACACCATAAAACCTCATAACCTCTTCATGAAAAATTGATCTTACACCTTGGGCAAGTTAGAGGCAGTAATTTGAAGTGGAAAAAGTGAAGGAAAAATTAAAGTTAGCCAAGGGAAAATTTTGCACATAAGGTTAGTGCCACATTATTTGCTTTTACATCTTTCTAAACATGAATTTAAGCTAAGTTAAGTTGAAATTTTGATAAAAATTGAATTAATGAGGCATGATTATGTTCTATGAAATTTTGGCAGCTTTGACATGAGTTAGGGTTAGGATAATTTTTTGATTTAAAGTGACATATTAGCTATCCCTAGTATAAATTATATGATTAGTATAGCAAATTAGGAGTAAGATGCATGAATTGGAGGCTTGGTCAATTAGGGTTAGGGTTTTGAAATTAAATTTTGAGAGTGGATGAAAATGGACATAAACTAAAGTTGTAATGGTCAATTAGTGACCATTTGGCTGTGATTAATGAGGAATTGAAGTGATTCGTGCCAATGGAATTGAGGTTGGGTGTGCTACCTTGAGTACCCTGTAGGTCTGAATGGGAGTCTAGCAAGGTTGGAGAGCTATAACTTGAGTTTTGTAGGTTCAATTGGCACAAGGCCAATCGGACATGAAATTAGACACATAATGGCACAACTTTGATGAAGGAACCCTGTCCAGAAACAAAACTTAGGATATCCTAAAAATTGACCAAATCCGAGTAACACACATTTTGCCTGAGCAAAATGACCAAATAAATAGTGTTCATTCATTTAGTCATAACTCAGTGTAAAAAGGTCCAATTGACCTGAGTTTTTACCAATAGAAAGCTGAGACATATCCCTACCACTTTCATGAAGAAAAAAAACTCAAATTTTGACCATAATATGTCCAAAAACTGACCTGCAGTCAGTGTATAAAAACTGTAGAATTGATTCTGCCCAGAAAATCTAGAAAAATTGCAATCCGGCTAGTTATGGTGTTTAAGCCATAACTTGAGCTACAAAACTCCAAATGGAGTGATTCAAAAAAAGAAATGTAACTAGACACAATAAGGAACAACTTTGGTGCGGAACATTTGGCTAAATTCTCACTGTAGAGTGGCCTAATAGAACAATGAACTCTAGCATCCAAAACTAAAATTTCTGATTTATTCATCATTGGTTAGAAGTATGGATTAGCAACTAATGCCAACACTTTTGGGAACCAAAAATGTGGTAAATTTATGTGATTAGGACTTATGTAGCTATTATGCATTGGAAAGTCAATAATTTGACCTAAATAGTAAAATGAATAGTAACCTTACATGTAAAGCATAAAAATTTAATCAATAACATTGTAATGTGCCCTAGTACACCTAGTAAGATTAGTTTGGATAGGTTGGCATGCCAATAGGGTTCAGTTAGCAGTACTGCATATGGCATTATGCCATTCTGTGATTTTATGGCTTTTAGCCATTCTGATATTATGATGATACTTGGCCTTGTGCCTAATATTATTACAACTTATCATCTGTTCTGTTGCACATCGGGAGACACTATGTGACCGATGGTGTGACGGCCCAAGGTACTTGGTATCCAGTACCAGTTTACCCATTTATCTAGTCTAGTCATTTAGTATAGGTTACTTGGGCAACCAAAAATGGAAGTAGATAAATTTAATGAAATAATGGATATAACAAGTACCAAATAAATAAGACTTCAAATAATTACCAAAAATTTGTCTGAATGACACATCAATATACGCACTGCATATTTATTTTCTTTTAGTTCTTTTTATTTTATTATTGGCACCACTAAGCTTTATTGCTTAGCGTGTTGCTTTTTGCTACGCATAGGTACTGGAGATACGGAGATACGGAGTGCGATCCCAGTAGACCCCAGTCATGGTGAGAGAGTCAGATCTGCTAGTGTCCTGTATCACCTCTCAGCTATAGTGCATTGGTAGGATACTAGGCTTCATTTTGTATTTTGTGTTTTGTATCTTTGTAAACTTTGTAATTAAACTTTTATTTTGTCATGTATATTAAAACTCATGTGATTATGTATTAATGAAAGTATCTATAAATGGTGTTCATAAATGAAAATTGAGTATTTATTTTATGATTTGAGTATAAATATGATGTGAATTAAATGATTGGAAAGTTTGAGAAATTGTTGAAAATTGTTAAGACCATGTTGATGGTTATTGGAGTTTGAGAATATGGATGAATATTTGAGAGTGTTTTTCACAGGTTTCGAAGAACTGTTTTTTCCATTTTTAACCGGTACTCTGCCGGATTTTCTATAAAATTTTTAGAACCTCAAATAAATTTATAGTTTCAATAAATGACTTAAATGAGTTAAATTTCAAAAATTGCAATTCATAACCATCAAGAAATAAATTAAGAATGTATTAAAAAATTATTTGAGACAAAATATGGTGTTTCGGTACACTGTGTGGCATATCTTACTCGACTACACTGTAGACGGGTAAAGGGTGTCACATTTAGTGGTATCAGAGCACAGTTTAGGCATTTCTGGGTCTAGATCGAGTCCATACCATGCATTGTATTTGTAAGAGTCGATGTGACACTAATGCAGATCTGTTTGGCTTTCTTATTTTGGTTAGGATATGGACCCCACGTCACAGAGGGCAGTTGAGGAGGAAGTGGAGAGTCATGCTCTACCTGCAGCAGCTGAGACAAGGGGTAGAGGAGAACCTCTTCCACCTGCTCCAGCAGAGCCTGCTCAACTTCCACAGGCCATGTTCCAGTAAATGGCCGAGTTTTTCAGACAAATGGCAGGGGTAATGCCACCACTACCACCTCTACAGCAGAAATCCCATTTGGAAAACTGAGGAAATTTGGAGTAGTGGATTTCTTTGGTAATAGAGAAGATGATTCTGTTGCAGCTGAGAACTAGTTGAACAGAACAGGAAAAGTTTTAAAATAACTCCACGACACCCAGAGCAAAACCTATAAGCTATTGTATCTCTACTACAAGATGATGCTTATCAATGGTGGGATACAGTGTCTAGTGAAGTGCAGCTAGAACAAATAACCTGGGACTTCTTCCTCTTAGAGTTCAAAAAGAAGTATGTGGGTAGTGTATATCTAGAAGAAAGAAGAAGAGAGTTCATTAATCTGAGGCAGAGACAACTAACAGTGGCAGAGTATGAAAAGGAATTTGTTAGACTAAGCTGTTATGGAAGGGAGATAGTCCCTAATGAGGCCGAGAGGTGTAAAAGATTGGAAGAGGGGCTAAATGACAACATAAAGATAATGATCACTGCCTTGGGAATCACAGACTTCACCAAGTTAGTGGAAGCTGCAGTAAAAGTTGAGAAAGTCAGAATAAGTGAGTAGATCAGGAGAGAGAGACAGCAGAAAAGGGGCTCGAGTCAGTCTAGCTCATCTCCTGCACCTGGGAAGAAGTTTAAAAGTCCACCTGCACAGAGTTTAGGTCAGGCTCAAGGTCAGGGTCAGTCCCAGGGGCCCAGACCACAGTTTACACCTAGGAGAGGCCGGTCGACACCATCAGTGGACAGCTCTCCAGGGACGATGTTTAGGGGACCAGCCCCAGCATCTTCTGCTTGTCCACACTGCCTAAAGTGGCATAAGGGGGAGTGTTGGAGAGTGACGTGTGCCTGTCTAAGGTGTGGGTCAACAAAACATCAATTAAGGACCTATCCACACAAAACTGCCACAGCTGCTTCAGCACAAGCAGATAGGCCTGCCCTTGCACCTCAAAGGAGTAGAAAGTCTGGTAAATCTGAAATAGTTAGTCCCTCACAAAGACCTGCATCTGAGCCAGCTGAGAGGCCAGAGGTTAGAGTACCTGCCAGAGCCTATGCCATGAGAGCTCAGGAGGAGCGAGTTGCCCCGGATGTTATAAGGGGTACGTTCTCCCTCTATAACACATCTGTGCATTAGTGGATCCAGGATCCACTCATTCATACATCTGCATCAACTTACCCATAGAAAGGGGGATACTAGTATGGGAGAGTGACCAAGACATTCTGGTCACTAATCCATTGAGCCATAGTGTAGTGGTGAACAAAGTATATAAAGATTGCCCGTTAAGGATTCAGGGGTATGAATTCTTGGTAGACCTAATTGAATTGCCATTTCATGAGTTTGACGTGATATTGGGAATGGACTAGTTATCACGTCATCAGGCAATGGTTGATTGTAAATTGAAGAGGATTTCTTTGAAAACTCCTGAGGGGTAATGAGATCACAGTTGTGGGGGAAAAGACAGATTTCTTGTCCAATGTCATCTTAGCCACAGTTGCAAGAAAACTAATGAGAAAAGGCTGTGAATGTCACACCCTACTCCTCCGTAAGATGTAACATCATCCCGTAGTACACCTAATGAATTACCATACTTTGCCTACCGGTAACCCATTAAATATACTACAAGGGATTTTAAAACAATTTTCATGAAACTTAAATCATCGATTAAAATATGGTGTTACAAAAATTTTTCAAATTTTCGGCAGAGTGCCAGTTGTATTTTGAGAAAACAGTTCTTCAAACCTACAAAAGAAAACACTCCCAATATGTTTTCTCAAATACAACTCCAATAACTTCATTTCAACTCACAATTCAAATCTCAATAATCAAATCAATTTATTCTCAAACCAACCTCATCATGAAAGAAACATTTCATTGATTATAAGACTCAAAATTAATATTACAAAACTATTCAGATAAATGAAATCTCAAATTTACATTTACAATAATTTACATTTAATTACATATCAAAATATTTTACAAGAGTTTTTATACAACTGCCCAAATAATTTACATACCTATTATTACATGCATACATCAAAACCTGTTTACGTGGGTATACCTGGAGCTGATCTGAATGTCTCTTCAAAGAAGCTTATTCAATTGCTCTATGCTCTTTTCACCTGCGACAGCATACAAAGCTATCGCTGAGTGGTGAACTCAGTGGTGTACAACTATAATTTAAAACTTAGTACAATATACCTAAACAAAAATTACAGCAAATAATTTGAAAATCTGGATACTCATCAAATTCTAAAACTCAAAATATTCATTGCCAATAATATAAATCATTTGTATAAAATGACTTTGATCACGAAATTCAATTTATCAAATCATAACTAACCATTTAAGGTAATTCTAATAAAATCAATTATACATAAATCATAATTGAAATCACAATTCTTTACTATTCTAAAACATTATTTATCTCACTAACTATGCAAGACTAATCCGAAAGGGCCATCTTCGGGGTGATTCTAACTCCTTATGGTCGGGGAGGTCGAATTGGATTCTAACTCCCTATGGTCGGGGAGGTCGAATCATCGTACACAGTACACATCACAATAATGAAACTTCCGAAATGGCCATAACAAAAAAAACTTCGATCTAACCTCTAATAAGAGGAGAATCTAAGCCTGTGCACGTACCATGGTAATCAAAACACAACTAACTCCATTGTCTTCTCAACAAATGAGAGGGATGGTAATAACCTAGTCAAGTATCTATAGTGAGATATAAAACAATATCACAATCCTTTTAGTGAGCATAAATCACAATACAATTCAATTCAAAGTCAATTCCAATATCCAATAATTTTTATGCTCATCACAATTCAAATCATAAATTTGCATTTTTCCATGCAAATTGCCCATCACAATTCAAAACATGTTCTATCAAAATTTTCCAAAATATAATTTATTCAATCCATAACAATGCTTAATACTTGTGGAAATGCCATTTCACAAAGCTAAATTCATACATACTATAACAATTTCAATAATCATTGAATTAAATCCAATGCTTGTTAAACATAATACATAAGAAAAATATGTCATTTAATCATATGAAATATTCAGAACAAAATCAGTTAAAAACTAGTTGCGTACAAACCTTTGATAAATGACTCTTGGATCTGACTCAATGTTTCCTTCCCCTTCCCTGAGTCTTTGCTAACTGAAACACACAATTTGAAGTGTTTCAGTACTCATTTAAATCATCTCTAACAATAAGGCCTAATAATTAATTTATTGAATTCTATTATTTCCTTAGTCAACCTAAGATGTTGACCCTCGATGCATTCTAGGTAAATTTGGTTTAATGTTACAAATATGTCACATTTTATAGCCCTTTAGTGTTGGTATATGTTACCAATTTTATTTTCAAGTATATTGCATTTTATTGCAATTTGCCAAATTTCGGTATACTAATTTGACCTAGCCGGATGACCTAGTTCCCTCGATTTTCGAGTTTCGGTCAAAATCACAAACTTGTAGGTCTATGTCTTATTGCACACGGGGCAAAATTTCAGGTCATTCTGAGTTGTGTAGACCAAGTTATGGTCAATTTACCAATGCTGGACAGAATGCATCAAAATGATAACTTTAGGTCATTTTTAGGTCACTTTTGGTTCGGCCAGTTTTGGTACCTGAATTTGTGCAAGCTATTTAGCTTGGTTCTGGCCCTTTCTGAGCTTTAGTGTCTTCATAAGAATTGTAGATCTATGTCTAAACTATTCATGGTAAATATTTCAGGTCATTTGGACCTGTTTTGAGTGAGTTATGGCCAAAACACTAACTACTACCCAAATGGTCAATTTTCAGGCTTTCAAGTCATTGATCCGGATTTTGTCATTTTTCAAGTCATCTTCTAGGCATAATTTTGGTAAGCTTCCACCATGAAAGTTGGCACATTTTATGCCTAGTTTCACCTCCAATTGGTCTCATACCAATTGGAGTCACAAACTTAAGGTTCTAAGCCAAAACATACACTGCCCTACTACACACTTCTCATAACTTACCAATTACATATTCAACACTTACTAAATTACTTCCTTCATGCCAATTCTGGTTTGTACCTTACTATTAACACCATTAACAACACATTTTTTACCATTTTTGATAGCTTGTAACCATTCTCAATATGCACACTATAATACAAAATTTTCCAAAGTCCATTTACATCATTTAACCACATGAACATACCCTATTTACATACCCAATTCCAAACCATTATACACATATCCATGCTGCCATCAATAACAACATCTTAAACAACCATAAACAAGTAAAAACAAGCTACATATACTGAATTTCTATGGCTGCCAAAATGCACATCTCTATTAAAACATCAGACTTCAAAAATTCTTCCATAAATCAACTACCCACAACCTTGGTTACACTTTTAATGAAACAAGAATTGAAAACACTCACTTACCACTTTTGAACTTCTTCAAAACCTCATCCAAACTTGTTCTTTTTGCTGCCAATGTTTTCCCCAAGCTGAGTATGCAAGGTTTAATGAAGGATTTATGGTGAAAGGAAGCTTGAATCATGGATGCATAGGTGTGGATATGAGTTTCGCCATGGAGTCTCCCATGGAGTTCATTTCGGCCACTCTTCCAAAGGTTGAAGATGACAGAATTTTCTGTCCAAAGTTTGATTAAAGGTCCACTTAAGTGATGTTAGTGGAGCACTAATTGATTAAAAATCTATTTTAATGTTAAACTTTCCAAATTTTGCAATTTGGCCACCACACTTTTACTATTTACATAATGTATCTCATTTTAATTTTTCATGGTATTTTCAAAGTTTAATGTCATTTATTTTTAATGGAAATTTAGGTCAAAAGACAACTCGGGGTGTCAAATGACCACAATGCCCCTATTCGGATTGCATTCCCAATTTTTTAATAACACCGAGTTTTGTCGTTTTCTTAATTTCTCGTTTTTCTTTGTATTAATTAATTAATTTTTCTTTGATATTTCTAATGAAATTTATACTTCAATAGATGTTTATTTAAGTCTTAAAAATATTTTTCAGGGTTCTCCGCGATCCAGGGCTAGTCAACGGCCCACGCAGCAACTTCATAGTGTGGTCACCCATCACTATGGTTTTCGACTTGTTTAACTTGGATACATTTCATTGCTATTATTTTTTCTTTGTTTTTCTTGTATTTCATTATTTTATGTCTCCTCACCCATATCTAAGTGCAGCTCTAGGCATCCTAGCTGTCCGGACAGACACTGTCACCAGAACAGTAGAATGCACTATCGAACATAGGGGTGTTACAATTCTCCCCCCCTTAAAATAAATTTTGTCTTGAAATTTTACCTGGCATCAGTTTCTAAATAGCTGTCTCCTCATGTCTTCTTCTAAGGAGAAACTTTAAGGAATACCTTATTACCCACTGCATATTCAATATCTCTTCACTTCAGATCAACATAGGACTTCTGACTGTCTGATGCAGCCTTGAGTCGATCTCTGATCAATCTGATCTTTTCCTCTGTCTGCTGAACAATTTCTAGCCCAATCATCTTCCTTTCACCTACTTCATCCCAACATAGGGGAATTCTGCACTTTCTGCCATATAAAGCTTCATATGGAGGCATCCCAATGCTTGATTGGTAGCTGTTGTTATAAGCAAACTCAATCAAAGGCAAGAGTATATCCCAACTACCTTCAAACTCAATCGCACAAGCCCGTAGCATATCCTCCAATATCTGAATTACCTTCTTAGACTGGCCATCTGTCTGTGGGTGGAATGCCGTGCTGAAGTTCAATCTAGTTCCTAGGGCTCTCTGAAGACTACCCTAGAATCTAGAAGTGAACCTAGGATCTCTGTCTGATACAATTGATACTGGCACTCCATGCAGTTTTACAATCTCATTTATGTACAATCTGGCCAATCTCTCCAACTATAGTCCATCCGGACTGGCAAAAAGTGAGCAGACTTGGTTAGTCTATCAACTCTGACCCATACTGCATCATGACTATTCTGTGTCCTCGAAAGTCTCATCATAAAATCCATAGTTATCTGTTCCCTTACAATATTTTATAGGGTGCCATTTGTATGCTAGCTTGACACTTATTATTGTATACAAATTCTGTTAGTGGGAGGTATATGTCCCATCTCCCCTTGAATTCAAGGACACAAGTTCTCAGTATATTCTCGAGGGCTTATTACATTTTACAGGTTATTATTATCATTTCATTTCATTATTTACAGAAACTCAATGAGTTTTAGAATTTACCTGAATTACTTGTTTATTGTCCATCACTTTGAGGATGATAAGTCAAATCTTGATATCTCTAAACTTATAGCAATTACTGTGGTATAGGTAGTTCACATTATTGTAACTGAGTTACTGACTCCAGCTACCTTACAAGTGTAGTCTTTCGACAGGCTAGTTCTGAAGTTTTAAATTTATGACTAAAATTTTCACATTTATTTCCAGTAATAGCACTCTATTCGGGAGTAACTGTATCAATTTATAGATTACTTACAAATATTCTTATTTTATTATACCACGAGGAAGCACGTAGCTCTGCACAATAATCCCGTGTTGGTATTGTAATCTGCAGCTTACAATACAAACATTGAGAACATTACATAATCACTACGTTATAACCTCATGGACTAGTTTTTTAACATCTTATCTTTCTCAAATCCACTAATATCCTAAACCAATTCTGATTACAATATCCCTTGACAATTACTAACAGTAACATCTTTGCGCTCATCTAGAGTAATTCTATTACTGTAACTTACTTTTAAGTCCTCTTGCCTTATATTAAGTAGGCTCGCCAATTAGCTTTATAATTTATGATGTGTTAGAAAATACTTTTAGCTAACAATTCTTCCAAAATTAATGTCAATCATACTTGTTATTATAGTTTTTATCCTAAAGGTCTAGTCCCTAATACATCAGAATTCATTCCCATGTAAAGGAATAGCAACATAACATATAGTTCTAACACTAGCACACAACTAAGTAGTGCTGGGATAAAATAATAACTAATTGTTTCTTTCAAAAATTAAGAACTTACTAACAGCTACATCCGAAGTTTCTGTTCTTTCCCCTTGGTGCATAGTGGACGCTCTGACTAGTGCGCTACTATATTCGGGTTAATTCACTGTGTTATGGTGGTGAGGAGTACCAACTCTATTTCTATCTCGACTCTGACTGACTGTTTGTGAACTTCGGAGAGTAGATCGAGGTGCTCTAGTACAATCTCTAACAAAGTGTCCAAGTTTTCCACAATTGTAGCAGGCTCCAGAGGCTTTACGAAAAATACCTCCATGTAGCTTACCACAAACATGGCAGAAACGGGCAGAATAGGAACTTCTGATTGTTCGATGACTAGATTTTGGTGGTCTCTGCCCTAATGATCCGTCTCTATCATATCCCTAAGCTCGGGGTTCCTCAAATTCTTTTCTCTTCCCCAAATTACTGCTCGAGCTCTGACCCATATGTTTCTCCCTCTTCTCCATTTCACACTACCTTTGTGGGGGTTGGGTTTCTGCTTGAGCTTGAGCTGATAGAGTATCGGCCATTTGTTTTAAGAAAGTGGCCATTTGTGTAACACCCCTATGTTCGGTAGTGCGTTCTACTGTTCTGGTGACCAGTGTCTGTCCGAACAGCTAGGATGCCTAGAACTACATCTAAATGTTAGTGAGGAGACATAAAATAATGAAATACAAGAAAGGGAAATACAAGAAAAATAAAGGAAAAATAATAGCAATGAAATCTAACCAAGTTAAACGATGGGTGACCGCATCGGGAAGTTGCGGCGAGGACCGTTGACTAGCCCTGGACTGCGGGAAACCTTGGAAAATATTTTTTAGACTTAAATAAACATCTATTGAAGTATAAATGTCATTAGAAATATTAAAGAAAAATTAATTAATTAGTACAAAGAAAAACGAGAAATCGAGAAAATGACAAAACTCGGTATTACCAAAAAATTGGGAATGCAACCCGAATAGGGACATTGTGGTCAATTGACACCCCGAGTTGCCTTTTGACCTAAATGTCCATTAAAAATAAATGATATTGCACTTAGGAAATGCCATAAAAATTAGAAGTCAATTACATAGAATAAATAAAGGAAGTCTAAGGGATGTAATTGAAATTAACTAAAGTTGATTATTATAATGCTTAGGATGATTAGTGGAGCACTATGGGATTAAATAAACCTTTAAGTGGACAGATGTAAAAGCCATTTGGGACAGAAGATGAATTCATCTTCAACCTCTCAAAACAATGGCCGAATGGAACTCCATGGAAACTCCATGGCCGAAACATGAACAACCACCATGCACCTCTATTCAAGCCCTCATTTCACCTCAACTTCTTCATTAAAGCTTGCCTACACAACTTGGTAAAGAGATTGGCAGTAAGAAGGAAGGGTTTTGATGAGTTTTAATAAGCTTCAAATTAAGTAAGTGCTCATTTCCTCTCCCTTTCTTCATTAAACTTTGAGTGGATGTTGTGGGTAGTTGATTTGTGGAAGAATTTTTGAAGTTTGATGAATTAGTGGAAATGTACATTTTGGCAGCCATGGAAACTCAATAAGAACAACTTATTCTTACATGTAAATAGTGGTTTGAATGATGATTTAAATATTTAATCGTATTGAAGTTGAATTCCATGTGTAAGGTTTGAATTGTAAGCTTGAAAAGTGAAAGTGGAAATTGATGGGTATGTGTAAACTTGTGGAAGCCTTATGAAGAAGATCAAAATGCATTGTTTCATGGTTTGGTTTATGGAATTATATTTTTGAATTATGTTGTTATCGATGGCAGCATGTATATGTGTATAAAGGTTTGAATTGGACATGTAAATGAGGTGCATTCATGTGTTTAATTGTTGTAATTGGACTTAGAAAATTTTGGGTTATAGTGTGCATATTAAGAATGGTTATAAGCTACCAAAATGACCAAAAATATGTTGTTAAATGTGTTAATGGTAAGGCACAAAATAGAAATGACATGAAAGAGTTAACTTGGTAAGCATAGGATGTGTAATTGATGAGTGATGAACAATGTGTAATAGGACAGTTTATGTTTTGGCTTAGAACCTTAAGTGTGTGGCTCCAATTGGTATGAGACCAATTGGAGGTGAAACTAGGCACAAAATGTGCCAACTTTCATGAAGGAAGCTTACCAAAATTCTGCCTAGAAGATGACTTGAAAAATGACCGAATCTGGATTAGTGCTTTGAAAGCCTGAAAATTGACCATTTGGGCAGCAGTTGGTTTTTTGGCCATAACTCACTCAAAATAGGTCCAATTGACCTGAAATTTTTACCATGAATAATTTAGACATATATCTACAATTCTTATGTAGACACCAACACCCAGATATGATTATAAGCAAGTCAAATAGCTTGCACAAGTTCGGGTACCAAAACTGGCCGAACCAAAAGTGATCTAAAAATGACCTGAAGTTACCATTTTGGTACATTCTGTCCAACATTGGTAAATTGACCATAACTTGGTCTACACAACTCAGAATGACCTGAAAATTTGCCCCAAGTGCAATAAGACATAGACCTACAAGTTTGTAGTTTGGACCAAAACCCGAAAACTGAGGGAACTAGGTCATCCGGCTAGGTCAAATTAGTATACCGAAATCTGGCAAATTGCAATAAAATGCAATATACTTGAAAATGAATTTGGTAACATGTACCAACACTAAAAGGCTATTAAATGTGACATATTGGTAACATTAGAATTGACTCACTTAGAGTGCATCAAGGGTCAATATTATAGGTTGACTAATGAAATGAATTGAAGGGAATAGTACCAAGAAAATTTAAATATTGGATTTTATTGTTAGAAACAAATTCATTGAGTACTGAAACACTTTAAATTGTGTGTTTCAGTTGAAAAGGATATTGAGAAGTATAAGGAACACTGAGTCAGGGCCAAGAGGCATATATCAGAGGTTTGTGCACAATAGTTATTTCTTTTGAATTTTTCAATTGAAATAAACTATAATTATTTGTATGTTGTTGTTTTAAATTGTGTTTGTGCACAATAATTTTGATTTCTCATTTTCTACTTAAAAATTTAGCTGAATATTATAGTTTTAAATTGTGTCTGTGCACAATACTTTTTATATTCACTGCTTTTACCAGAAAATTTATTTGGAGAATTGAG
Source organism: Hevea brasiliensis (assembly GCF_030052815.1). Classification (NCBI taxonomy): domain Eukaryota; kingdom Viridiplantae; phylum Streptophyta; class Magnoliopsida; order Malpighiales; family Euphorbiaceae; genus Hevea; species Hevea brasiliensis. The sequence goes on along the minus strand of NC_079493.1, from coordinate 68,455,945 downwards.
TTATGAATAATTTTTTATTGTTTTGACTTGGGAATTTTATTTGAAAATTATTGTGTTGCCTACTTTGCAAATAGAAATTTTGAGATAAAATATGATTTGTGGTTTATATGAAATATTTAAATATTGTGATTTGGAATTATTTTGATTCACACTTGGCATGACAATATTACCATGTTCCTCCTCCATTTATGGGGTGAGTGTGATTATATTCCTCCCTCTTTGACTTGTCAGTCTGAGGTGAGTGTGGATGAGTACTCATTATTTAGCTAGCTTCCTCCCTCATTGATTTCGATTATTAGGGTGAGTGTGTCTTGTCGTTGTGTACAACACGACATGTGCAGAAAAAATTGTGTTATGGCCTAAATTGTGTTATCAATTGGCAACACTGTGTTCTTCAGTTATTTGATGAAATTGTGTTATTGATGGGCAAAACTGTGTTATTCAGTTATTTGATCAAATTGTGTTATTGATTGGCAAAACTGTGTTATTCAGTTATTTGATCAAATTGTGTTATCAATTGGCAACAATGTGTTATTCAGTTATTTGATCAAATTGTATTATTGATTGGCAAGACTGTATTATTCATTTATTTGATCAAATTATGTTATTGATTGGCAAAACTGTATTATTCAGTTATTTGATCAAATTGTATTATTGATGGGCAAAACTGTGTTATTCAGTTATTTGATCAAATTATGTTATTGATTGGCAAAACTATGTTACTCAGTTATTTGATCAAATTTGTGTTATATGAACTTTGTAAATTGTGAAATGGAATTGTGAATTATTTGATTTGTGAATTGTCAATAAAAGATTTATATATCGCATTTCAAATTGTTATTGTGCACCACTGAGTAAATTTTACTCAGTGATAGCTTTTCATTCTTTATCGCAGTAGACAGATGGTAGAGCGATTGACTAGTACTCTTTGCTATATTAAGAGTTCATCAGGTATATTGAGTATACCATATTTTTGCATTTTATATTGTAATGTATGTTCACTGTATGTATATATTGTTATTGGTTTTGAGCAGTTGTAAATTAAAATTGTACATTAAAGTTGCAAACTAAAATTGTAAATTATTTTGGCTTGTAAAAATATTGTGACATATTTCTTTTATCTCATCTTTTTGAAACACTAGAAAACTGATTGTTGAACTGAATTGATAATGTCGAGAAATTTATTGTGTTGAACAAATTTATTGGAGTTTGGGATTGGAAAATATATTGGAAGTGCTTTTTACAGGTTTTTGAAGAATTGTTTTATTTAAAATGCAGATGGCACTCTGCTAAAATTTTTACAGAAATTATTAATACTCAAATTTGTTATTTTGTTTCACTTCAGTTGAAAAAATTTTTTATACCTGTCAAAAGTGCTAACCACTGTAAAAAGAATTAAGAAAAGGTTTAAAATCCCTTGTAGTGTATTTAATGGGTTATCAGTAGATGAAGTTGGTAATTCATTAGGTATACTACGGGACTATATTATGCCTTATGGAGGGGTAGGGTGTGACAATTTGCTAGGCCATTTGTGCAGTAATTTATACCGGTAAAACTGGTATAGTCAGGCCTTCGACACTTTGTGGGGCTGGGGCCTCAACTTGTACTTCTGCCATCACATACTGTTCTATTGTCTCATTCTTCTCTTCCATATCTTTTCACAGGATTTTCTATTCCTTTACAACCAACACAAGGAGATTCCTCTCCATTAGTTCATATTTATGATGTAAATGTACTATATGTATCAAACATTTGAGCTGTTATAATTACTGACAAAAAGATTTCAAATTCACAGTTCGAAATTTACTTTAAAACCATTGCTCTGATACCACAAAACATATCACACCCTACTCCTCCGTAAGATGTAACATGATCCCGTAGTACACTTAATGAATTACCGTACTTCGCCTACCGGTAACCCATTAAATATACTACAAGAGATTTTAAAACAATTTTTGTGAAACTTAAATCATCGATATAAATCTAATGTTACAAAAATTTTTCAAAATTTCGGCAGAGTGCCGGTTGTATTTTGAGAAAACGGTTCTTCAAACCTGCAAAAGAAAACACTCCCAATATATTTTCTCAAATACAACTCCAATAACTTCATTTCAACTCACAATTCAAGTCTCAATAATCAAATCAATTTATTCTCAAACCAACCTCATCATGAAAGAAACATTTCATTGATTACAAGACTCAAAATTACTATTACAAAACTATTCAGGTAAATGAAATCTCAATTTACATTTACAATAATTTACATTTAATTATATACCAAAATATTTTACAAGAATTTTTATACAACTGCTCAAATAATTTACATACATATTATTACATGCATACATCAAAACCTGTGTACATGGGTATACCTGGAGCTGATCTGAATGTCTCTTCAAAGAAGCTTATTCAATTGCTCTATGCTCTTTTCACCTGCCACAACATACAAAGCTATCACTGAGTGGTGAACTCAGCAGTGCACAACTATAATTTAAAACATAGTACAATATACCTTAACAAAAATTACAGCAAATAATTTGGAAATTTGGATACTCATCAAATTCCAAAACTCAAAATATTCATTGCTAATAATATAAATCATTTGTATAAAATGACTTTGATCACAAAATTCAATTTATCAAATCATAACTAACCATTTAAGGTAATTCCAACAAAATTAATTATACATAAATCATAATTGAAATCACAATTCTTTACTATTAAAAAACATTCTTTATCTCACTAACTATGCAAGACTAATCCGAAAGGGCCATCTTCGGGGTGATTATAACTCCCTATGGTCGGGGAGGTCAAATCGGATTCTAACTCCCTATGGTCGAGGAGTTCGAATCATCGTGCACAGTGCACATCACAATAATGAAACTTCTGAAAGGGCCATAACATAAAAAACTTAGATCTAACATCTAATAAGAGGAGAATCTAAGCCTGTGCATGTACCATGGCATTCAAAACAGAACTAACTCCATTGTCTTCTCAACAAATGAGAGAGAAGGGTAATAACCTAGTCAAGCATCTATAGTGAGATATAAAACAATATCACAATCCTTTTAGTGAGCATAAATCACAATACAATTCTATTCAATTTTAATTCCAATATCCAATAATTTTTATGCTCATCACAATTCAAATCATAAATTTGTATTTTTCCATGCAAATTGCCCATTACAATTCAAAACATGTTCTATCAAAATTTTCCAAAACATAATTTATTCAATCCATAACAATGCTTAATACTTATGAAAATACCATTTCACAAAGCTAAATTCATACATACTATAACAATTTCAATAACCATTGAATTAAATCCAATGCTTGTTAAACATAATACATAAGAAAAATATGTCATTTAATCATATGAAATATTCAGAACAAAAACAGTGAAAAACTAGTTGCACACAAACCTCTGATAAATGCCTCTTGGCTCTGAGTCAATGTTTCCTTCCCCTTCCCTGAGTCTTTGCTAACTGAAACACACAATTTGAATTGTTTTAGTACTGATTTAAATCGTCTCTAACAATAAGGCTTAATAATTAATTTATTGAATTCTATTATTTCCTTAGTCAACCTAAGATGTTGACCCTCGATGCATTCTAGGTGAACTATGTTTAATATTACCAATATGTCACATTTTATAGCCCTTTAGTGTTGGTATATGTTACCAATTTCATTTTCAAGTATATTGCATTTTATTGCAATTTGCTGAATTTCGGTATACTAATTTGACCTAGCCGGATAACCTAGTTCCCTCGGTTTTTGGGTTTCAGTTTGAACTACAAACTTGTAGGTCTATGTCTTATTGCAAGCAGGGCAAAATTTCAGGTCATTCTGAGTTGTGTAGACCAAGTTATGGTCAATTTACCAATGCTGGACAGAATGCATCAAAATGGTAACTTTAGGTCATTTTAGGTCACTTTTGCTTCGGCCAGTTTTGGTACCTGAAATTGTGCAAGCTCTTTGGCTTGGTTCTGGCCCTTTTTGCGCTTTGGTGTCTTTATAAGAATTGTAAATCTATGTCTAAGCTATTCATGGTAAAAATTTCAGGTCATTTGGACCTATTTTGAGTGAGTTATGGCCAAAATACTAACTACTACCCAAATGGTCAATTTTCAGGCTTTCAAGTCACTAATCCGGATTTGGTCATTTTTCAAGTCATCTTCTAGGCAGAATTTTGGTAAGCTTCCTTCATGAAAGTTGGCACATTTTGTGCCTAGTTTCACCTCCAATTGGTCTCATACCAATTGGAGTCACACACTTTAGGTTCTAAACCAAAACATACACTGCTCTACTACACACTTCTCATCACTTACCAATTACATAGTCAACACTTACCAAATTACTTCCTTCAAGCCAATTCTGCTTTGTACCTTATTATTAACACCTTTAACAAAACATTTTTGGTCATTTTGGACAGCTTGTAGCCATTCTCAATATGCACACTATAATACAAAATTTTCCAAAGTCCATTTACATCATTTAACTACATGAACATACCCCATTTACATACCCAATTCCAAACCATTATACACATATCCATGCTGCCATCAATAACAACATCTTAAACAACCATAAACAAGTAAAAACAAGCTACATATTCTGAATTTCCATGGCTACCAAAATGTACATCTCTATTAAAACATCAGACTTCAAAAATTCTTCCATAAATCAACTACCCACAACCTTAGTTACACTTTTAATGAAACAAGAATTGAAAACACTCACTTACCACTTTTGAACTTCTTCAAAACCTCACCCAAACTTATTCTTTTTGCTGCCAATGTTTTCCCCAAGCTGAGTATGCAAGGTTTAATGAAGGATTTATGGTGAAAGGAAGCTTGAATTATGGATGCATGGGTGTGGATGTGAGTTTGGCCATGGAGTCTCCCATGGAGTTCATTTTGGCCACTCTTCCAAAGGTTGAAGATGAAAGAATTTTCTGTCCAAAGGTTGATTAAAGGTCCACTTAAGTGATGTTAGTGGAGCACTAATTGATTAAAAATCTATTTTAATGTTGAACTTTCCAATTTTTGCAATTTGGCCACCACACTTTCACTATTTACATAATGTATCTCATTTTAATTTTTCATGGTATTTTCAAAGTTTAATATCATTTACTTTTAATGGACATTTAGGTCAAAAGACAACTTGGGGTGTCAAATGACCACAATGCCCCTATTTGGGTTGCATTCCCGATTTTTCGGTAACACTGAGTTTTGTCGTTTTCTCGATTTCTCGTTTTTCTTTGTACTAATTAATTAATTTTTCTTTGATATTTCTAATGGAATTTATACTGCAATAGATGTTTGTTTAAGTCTTAAAAATATTTTCCAAGGTTCCCCGTGATCCAGGGCTAGTCAACGGTCCACGCCGTAACTTCCTAGTGTGGTCACCCATCGCTATGGTTTTCGGCTCTTTTAACTTAGTTACATTTCATTGCTACTATTTTTCCTTTTTTTTCTTGTATTTTATTTTGTTGTATTTCATTATTTTATGTCTCCTCACCCATATCTAAGTGTAGTTCTAGGCATCCTAGCTATCCGGACTGACACTATCACCGGAATAGTAGAATGCACTACTGAACATAGGGGTGTTACAGTGAAGCCTACCTAGCACATGTGGTCGATACTAGGCAGGCTAAGCCAGATTTGTGTGAAATACCTACAGTAAGAGACTTCCCAAATGTGTTCTCTGAAGAATTGCTTGGCTTGCTACCAGAAAGGGAAGTTGAATTTGCTATTGAGATACTGCTAGGTACAGCACCAATCTCTATTACTCCTTATAGGATGGCACCTATTGAGTTAAAGGAGCTGAAAATCCAGTTGCAGGAGTTACTGGATAAGGGGTTCCAGTGTGTCACCATAGGGAGCTCCAGTGTTGTTTGTGAAAAAGAAATATGGGACTTTGAGGTTATGCATCGATTACTGGCAGTTGAATAAAGTGACTATGAAGAACAAGTATCCGTTGCCTAGAATTGATGATCTGTTTGATCAGTTGAAGGAAGCAGGAGTATTTTCTAAAATTGATCTCAGATCAGGGTATCATCAGTTAAGGGTAAAGGATGCAGATGTGCCAAAGACTGCATTTAGGACCTGGTATGGGCATTATGAGTTCCTGGTGATGCCTTTTGGCCTAACAAATGCACCATTAACATTCATGGACCTTATGAACCGTATCTTCTATCCATACCTAGATCATATCGTAGTGGTCTTTATTAATGATATTTTGGTGTATTCCAAGACTAGGGAAGAACATGATAAACATTTGAGAATTGTCCTACAAACCCTGAGAGAAAAGAAGCTGTATGCTAAGTTGTCCAAGTGTGACTTCTGGTTGAATGAGATTATATTCCTTGGACACATAGTGTTAGCTGATGGGATTAGAGTGGATCCCAAGAAAATAGAAGCAGTGATGGAATGGAAGCCTCCCAGAAATATAACTGAGGTCAGAAGTTTCTAGGGGATAATTGGGTATTATAGAAGATTTGTGAAGGGATTTTCTTTAATAGTTTCTCCAATGACCAAGTTGTTACATAAGAATATCAAATTTGACTGGAATGATAAGTGCCAGACCATTTTTGAGAAGTTGAAGCCTATATTAAAAGAGGCACCAGTGTTAACACAGCCAGTATCGGGAAAGAACTTTGTGGTCTACAGTGATGCCTCTCATAATGGGTTAGAGTGTGTATTGATGCAAGAGGGGAAGGTGGTCGCCTATGCTTCCAGGCAGCTGAGGCCGCATGAACAGAATTATCCTACCCATGATTTAGAACTTGCAGCAATTATCTTCGCACTCAAGATATAGAGGCACTACTTGTATGATGAAAAGTGTTACATTTGAACAGACCACAAAAGTCTGAAATATTTGCCAACCCAGAAGGAGCTCAAGCTTAGATAGAGGCAATGGATTGAGTTCCTGAAGGAGTATGATTGTGTAATTGATTACCATCTAGGGAAGGCAAATGTAGTTGTTGATGCTTTGAACAAAAAATCCATCATAGCTTTGAGATCATTGAATGCCCGTCTATCCTTGGCTCAAGATGGAGCTATTTTGGCTGAGTTGCAAGTGAGGCCAAACCTGCTACAGCAGATTATAAATGGGCAGAAGGTAGATGAGATGTGACACCCCTTACCCGTCTACAGTGTAGCCGAGCAAGATATGCCACACAGTGTATCGGAACACCCTATTTTAGTTCAATCATTTTTTTTCCTAATTTATTATTTTTTTTGTTTTTTTTTCATAGTTATGAAGTAAAATTTATGAAATATAATTCATTTAAATCATTTATTGAAATTATAATTTATTTGAGGTTCCGAAAATTTTATAGAAAATCCGACAGAGTACCGGCTGAAAATGGAAAAAACAGTTCTTCGAAACCTGTGAAAAACACTTCCAAAATTTTCAACCAATCCCAAACTCCATTTCATCATCAAAATCTCAATATTTTTCAACAACATTTCCATTTTTCAATCATTCATTTCTCATGGTATTCATATACAAGCAATAAATAAATACTCAATTTTCCATTCATAAACACAATTTCCACTATTTACATTAACATCAAAATACATTACATAAGTCTCAATTACACAAGAGAAAATAAAAGTTAGTTACAAAATACCAAAACGAAACCTAGTGTCCTACTAATGCACTGAAGATGGTGAGGTGACACGGACACTATGCAGAGCTGCAGGAGGTCTCACCCAGTCTGTGGTCTACTGGGCTCTCGGTCAGTATCTCCAGAACCTACGCGTGGCAAAAGCAACGTGCTAAGCAATAATGCTTAGTGGTGCCAATAATAAAATAAAAAGAAATAACAAAAAATAAATATGTAGTGAATTTATTGATGTCTCATTGCAAATAAATTTTCAATGAGTATTTGTAGTCGTACTTATTTTGTACTGGTTATATTCATTATTTCATTAAATTTATCCACTTTCATTTTTGGTTGCCCAAGTAACCTATACTAGATGACTAGACTGGATAAACGGGCAAACTGGCACTGGGTATCAAGTACCTCTGGCCGTCACACCATCGGTCACATATGTGTCTCCCGGTGTGCAACAGAACAGCTAATAAGCTGTAATAACATTAGGCACAAGGCCAAGTATCAACAAAATGTCAAAATGGCTAAAAGCCATGAAATCACAGAATGGCATAATGCCATGTGCAGTACTGCTAACTGAACCCTATTGGCATGCCAAGCTATCCAAACCAATCTTGTTAGGTATGCTAGGGCATTTTACACTTTTGAGTTTTACAATATTTGAATTTCAAGTTTTGGTGTTACTATTCACTTCATTAGTCAACCAAAATGTTGACTTTTGAATAGACAATAGGTACATTGGTTTTAATACTCCCAACATACCACATTTTGCATTCAAAATTTGTTGGTATTGGTTGCTAATACCATTTCTAAGCTTAAAGTTAATTGAGCAGAATTTTTAGTTTTCATACCTTATTTTTACTGTTCCATTAGTCATTTTTTCAATGGGAATTTGACAAAATGATCAACATGAAAGTTGTTCCTTATTTTGTCTAGTTGAATTTCCTTTTTTGAATCACTACATTTGGAGTTTTTTAGCTTAATTTAAGGTCCAAAAACCACAACTGGGCGGATTGGAATTTTTCTGGATTGACCATATCTATAGTGCAGTGAACAGTGATTGCAACTCACTTGTTGGATAGGTTCTGGTCATAATTTGGGTTAGGTTTCTTCATGAAAGTTGTTTTTCTATATCTCAACTTGTTGCTGGTAAAATTTCAGGTCAATTGGACTATTCTACACTTCATTATGGCCAAATGAACAATCACTATTTATTTGGTCACTCTGCAGAAACAGATTCTAGGTCACCGGGATTGGGGCAATCTTTTGGTCCACTTGTTTTGGTTTTATGGGCATGGTTTCTTCACCAAAGTTGTGCCATTATGTGTCTAGTTTCATGTCCAATTGGCCTTGCACCAATTGAACCTCTACAGTTCAAGTTATGGCTGCCCAAACCTGCTGGACTCATGTCCAATTCTGTAGGTCACCTAGGGCAGCCACACTAAACCTAAATCCCATCACTAAACACACTTCATTTCTTGTTTACCAATAACCAAATGGTCACTAATTGACCATTAAAATCTTCCTACACCATTATAGGAGCTAAACTCCAATTTGCTCAAAACCCTAAATTCTCAATTTCTCTACTCTTCCATTAACCTACAATTCAATGTGCTAAATGTTAAGTTCATATCAAGGGCAGCTTATATACTCATTTAATCCAAAGAAATCATTAAAACTCTAATAAATCCATGGCTTCCAAAAATATAAAGTGAGTACATCAAAGGTTTTCATTTGAATTTCTTATAAATTTCAAGTTAAATCAACTTTCTAGTCATGAATTTAAAGAGAGAGGAAGATATTGGACACTAACCTTATTAAAGCTCCCACTTGAGCTTGTCAATCTTCAAGATTTCCCCCTCTAATGGTTGTCTAAATATGATTTAGGGTGTGAGGATAAATTTTAGTGAAGTGAGGATAAGGTTTTATGGTGTAAAGGGTGAGGTTTTAGCAAGAAAAAGAGAAAGCTTTAATGGAGATAGTGAGGGAAAGAGGGGCTGCCGGAAATTGAAGGAGATGAGCAGAAAATTTTTTTCAATTTTTAACTCCTTTTTGTCCTTTTTAATTGATTTAAAGGTGCTTGTTAAAAGATGATTGGTGGAGCTCTTTTTAAAGACATCATATGATGTCATAATTAAGTATTTTCTTTCATTTTCTTTTCTTCTTTTCTCAACTCATTTTCAATTCAATTTTTAGCAATATTTATTCACATTTTATATTATAATAATTATTTACTTAACTAGACAAGTCGGCTAAAAATCATCTTTGAAGACGAAATGACCAAAATGCCCTCCGTTTGGCTTAACGGGCCAAAATTGTTTGTACCGATTGAAAAATTTTTCTAGGTATTTTCTTGGCATTCTAATGCCATAGAAACCTCAATGACCCTTCTCTGGAGTCCCAAAAATTATTTTATAAATTTTCCCCCTGGTCTAGGGCTCCTAGTTGCGAGAACCGCAACTTCCTATTAGGTTACCCATCGCTTGGGCACCGGCTCATTTAACTTGGTTGTATTTTATTTCTAAAATTTTTCCTAAATTTTTCTTATTAATATTTGAGTTAATTATGGTTTCTCACTTTAGTTTAAATATTTTTCTAGACGTTCTAGCTATCCGGACCGACACCGATCACCGGAACAGTGGAATGTACGGAATTACTACAGGGAGGGTGTTACATGAGAAGTTAATGACTACTATGAGCAAAATCTCAGAAGGGAAGGCGACTGACTATGAGGTGAAAGCAGATGGGTGTCTATGCTACAAAGGAAGAGTGTGTGTACCAAATGATGGGGAATTGAAAGCCAGTATTCTAAAAGATGCACACACCAATGTTTATGCTATGCACCCAGGAAGTATAAAAATGTATCATGATCTGAAGCTTCATTATTGGTGGCCTGGTATGAAGAAGGACATAGCTGACTATGTGACTAAATGCTTGACATGTCAGCAAGTCAAGGCAGAACATCAAGTTCCATTGGGTTTGCTATAGCCTATACGCATACCTGAATGGAAATGGGATTGGGTCACCATGGATTTTGTAAGTGATTTACCTCTCACCCAGAAGAAGCATGATGCAATATGGGTGATAGTAGATAGATTGACGAAGTCAGCACACTTTCTACCAGTTAGGACTGACTACTTACTGGAGAACTTAGCAGAATTGTATATCAGTGAGATAGTTAGACTCCATGAAATTCCACTTTCCATCATATTTGATCGAGACCCAAGGTTTACATCGAGATTTTGGAAGAAGTTGCATGAATCCTTGGGTACACAACTCCACTTTAGCACAGCTTTCCATCCTCAGACGGATGGGCAATCAGAAAGAGTAATCCAGGTAAACATTGAAACTAATTGAACTAATACAAATATTGAACTGAAATGATAATAATAACATGAAATATATGTCAAGTCCTTGAGGATATGCTGAGGAGTTGTGTCATTGAGTTTGAGGGAAGTTGGGATAGATACCTCCCACTGACATAATTTGCATACAACAATAGCTACTAAGCTAGCATCCAAAAGGCCCTATATGAAGCATTGTATGGGAGGAAATGTAGAACTCCAGTGTGTTGGACTAAATTGGGCGAAGATAAACTGGTAGGGCTAGACCTGGTGAAACAGACTGAGGAGAAGGTAAAGTTAATCAAAGCCAATCTGAAAGTTGCCTCAGATAGACAAAAATCTCATACCGACCTGAAGAGAAAAGAAATAGAATATGTAGTTAGAGATAAGGTGTTCCTCAAAGTGTCACCATGGAAGAAGGTACTAAGTTTTGGAAGAAAAGATAAGTTAAGCCTTAGGTTCATTGGCCCATAAGAAGTCATTGAAAGCGTGGGTCCAGTGGCCTATAGGCTAGCTTTACCACCAGAGCTGGACAAGATTCACAATGTGTTTCATGTATCCATGCTGAGAAGATACCGCTCAGATCCTTCACATATCATCTCCATGGAAGAAATTGAAGTACAACTGGATTTGACATATGAAGAAGAACCCATACGGATCCTGGCTCGAGAAGTGAAGGAGTTGAGGAATAAGTAGATTCCACTAGTGAAAGTACTTTGGAGCTACCACAACACTGAGGAGGCAACTTGGGAAAGTGAAGAAACGATGAGGAAACAGTTACCTCAACTGTTTGCATCAGGTAAATTTCGAGGACAAAATTTAAATTAGAGGGGAAGAGTTGTAACACCATCACTGTAGCAATTATGTACATTCTATTGTTCCGGTGACCGTTGTCGATCCGGACAGCTAGAACATCTAGAAAAACATTTAAACTAAAGTGAGGAGCCATAATTAACTCAAATAATAATAATAAAAAATTAAGAAAAATTTTAGAAATAAAATACAACCAAGTTAAACGAGCTGGTGCCCTAGCGATGGATGACATAAGGGGATGTAACACCCCTCACCCGACTACAGTGTAGCCGAGCAAAGTGTGCTACATTCGGTGCCGGAGCACCCTATCTTATCTTACTTTATTCCTTTCATAATTTGATCTCATTATATTTTAATATTAATTATTTTTAAATCGGAGAAACCAGTGAGTTTCCCTATTTTATTACCAGTTGACGTATTTTACTATTTACCTGTTTGAAAATTTCAATAATATTTCCAAAATAAAATCTTATCCATGCTAATCATAATTATCTCATCAATCATTCTCATAATTTTCTCATATTTCAAATCTCATCCATACATTTCAATTTCATAATCATTTCCTTACATTTCCATTCATACTCAATTCATATGTAAACATTCTCAAATTCAATGAGCAAAATTTTCAAATTTCCTTAATTAACATAATTTACAAAATAATTACAAAATTTCATAATTTACATGATGTATAAACTAATTACATATGAAAGAGCTAATTTATTAATTTACATCACATTTATATTAATTACCTATTCCTAATCTACATTATAATGCAATATCTAGCATTTTATACAAAATACAAAATATGATCTATATGGGCCCTATCTACATGCATTGCTGAGGAGGTGATAACCTTGAATACTCCAGCCACTTCTGCAGATCTGGACTCCAAAAATCTTAGTCAAAGTACCTGCGCGAGGAAACAAATCCATCGCGCTAAGCATTGCTGCTTAGTGGTGCAATAATAGAACAAGAAAATAAAATATACAAATAAAGAAAGAACGAAGCATAATTTGAATATTTAAGAATCTGTTTAATTTAATACAATGTGTCTAATATTAATTATCTTTTATTCTCATTTGTTTCGCTTTGGAAGCGTTTAATTCCGAAATTCACAGTGATAATGTACAACATACAGAATTAATAAAAATACTCAGTTTATATTTATATGGCAATAGAAGGTACATTTAAAATATTTAGTTAAGTTATACCTATTTTTGCAACTCTTTTATCATTTTACTTAACAATTTTTTTTTATGTGGTTTGGATCATTTCATAATTCTAACTAATTCTTTTGAAGTCTTATTAACTCATTTATTTGATTTCTAATATTTTTAATTACTAATAGTCTTAATTTATTTCAATATATTACACTGCCCAAGTAACCTACGACAGGCTGACTAAACTGGATAACAGGTCGTTGGCACTGGACACTGCGGTGCCTCGGGCCGTCATACCATGGGACGCAGAACGTCAACCACGTATACAGTCAGTATGGCTAAAAAGCCATGATATCACATAATCGGGCATAAAAGCCATAAATACGGGCATAAAAGCCATGAATACGGGCATAAAGCCATGAATACAGACATAAAGCCTTTCGCAGTACTGCTAAAACAATACCCTATTGGCATGCCAAACTATCCAATCTGACACACATGTCTAGGCAATACAAGGGCACATAATATCATTAAATATTAATATATAGTGTTTTATGAGTTTATTATTTCATGATAAATTTCAATTATAATTCATACATTCATTTGATCATTTATATGATCACAATTCACATTAATTATCCTTTTATATCATTGTGCTCAAAATACTTCTCCTCTCTATAATAATGAGAACTAATGTCTCATTCATACATTAATATGGTTCATTTATTCATTCATTATGTTATTCATATTGATCACAATTCTAAACAATGGCTCACATGTTCCATTGTATTCAAAACATTTTTCCTTTCTCATTTATACATTCAAGAATCTACTTATGTAATTACAAATTTTATATTTCAAGTTGAGTTACTAATATTTTATGAATTCCATTTGTGATGGGCATATAAGCCCTAACTATCTATTCACATAAATTAGGTGACTTATTTTTCATGTTTCAAGTAATCCATAAACATTTCATGGATTTCAAATTTATGGCCTTAATTCCTTTTTAACAATTTTGACTAGGATGCATAGTCTACATTTGTCATACAATTCTAAGCATTTAAGCTTAGAATTGGTTCTAGGTTTTCATCTTAATTTACTAATCATTTTGATTACTATTCACGTTACTAGTCAACCAAAATGTTGACTTTTTCATACTTAGTGGATATATTAATTCTAATGACACCAAGATCCTACATTTTGAGTTTTACATTTGCTAGTATTAATTGCCAATTGCAATTTAAAGTCCCCTAGATGCATTTCTAATTTCAAATTTTGAATTTCAAGTTTTTGTGTCACTATTCACCTCATTGGTCAACAAAAATATTGACTTTTGGATAGAAAATATGTACATTAGTTTTAGCACCCCCAATGTACCACATTTTACATTTAAAACTTGTTGGAATTAACCACCAAATCGATTTCCAAACCTAAAACCAAAAGAGCAGAATTTTCAGTTTTTGTGACCCAAATTTACTGTTCCATTGGGTCCTGTTGCAGTGGGAATTTGAGGAAATGGTAAACATGAAAGTTGTTCCTTATTTTGTCTAGTTGAATTTCATTTTTTGAATCACTCCATTTGGAGTTTTGTAGCTCCAGATATGGTCCAAAAACCACAGCTGGCCGGATTTCAATTCTGCAGAATTTACCAAATCTACAGTACCATGAACAGTGACTGCCAGTGCCATTTGGGTTAGGTTCTGGTCATAATTTGGAATAGTTTTCTTCATGAAAGTTGTTTTTCTATGTCTTAACTTATTACTGTAAAAATTTCAGGTCAATTGACCATTTCTACAGTGAGTTATGGCCAAATGAACAGTTACTATTCATTTGGTCATTTCTGCAGGTGCTATTGCAGGGTATCCGGATTAGGGCCAACTTTTGGTCCACTTGCTCTGGTCTTTTGGGCACGGTTTCTTCAGAAAAAATGTGCCATTATAAGCCTAGTTTCATGTCCAATTGGCCAAACACCAATTGAACCTACACAGCCAAAGTTATGGCTGTCCAAGTGGGTTGGAATCACAGCCACCCTTGCTGCTGTCCCTAGGCAGCCTACCATTCCACTTTGCCATGCTATATTTCAGTCCAAATTATGGTCAACTTACCTCAAATGGTCACTAATTGACCATTAAAATGTTCATTCACCATTACCTAAGCAAGGTCCAAGTTTCTCTCCAAAACCCTAACCCTAATTGACCAAGCCTCCAATTCATGCATCCCACTCCTAATTTGTTATACTAATCATATAATTTTTAAGAGGGGCAGCAATATGTCACTTTAAACCAAAGATTTCTCCTAACCCTAACTCATGTCAAGGCTGCCAAAACTTCATGGAATATAACCATGCTTCATTAATTCAATTTTTCTCAAATTTTTAACTTAACTTAGCTCAAATTCATGATTAGAAAGATGTAAAAGCAAAGGTTATGGCACTAACCTCTTTGGTGATTTTCTAAGCTTGTTCACACCTCACTTTCTTCCACTTTCTCTTCTTCTAATTGCTACCCAAGTCTTGCTCTAGTGGTAAGGGAAATTTTTAGTGAAGGGAGGACAAGGTTTTGAGGTGGTTTGAAGTGGGAAATGAAGCTTAAGGGAGCTTTAATGGTGGAACCTCTTCTCTCTCTCTCTCTCAACGTTTTTTAGGCTGCCCAAAGGTTGAAGATGCAGATTGGTTTTTCAAATTTTTGGTCACTTTTATCTCTTTTAATGAGTTTAACAAATTGTGATTGGTGGATAGGTTTTTAATGACATCATATGATGTCATTATTAGGTATTTTCTTTCATTTTCTTTTCTTTTCATCTCTACTCATTTTCAATTTAATTTTTAGTAATGTTTATTCACATTTTGTGTCATAATAATTATTTACTTAACTGGACAAGTCGGCCAAAAATCGTCTCTGAAGGCTAAATGACCAAAATGCCCTCCGTTTGGCTTAACGGGTCAAAATTGTCTGTACCGATTGGAAAATTTTTCTAGGTATTTTCTTGGCATTCTAATGCCATAGGAACCTCAATGACCCTTCTCTGAAGTCCTAAAAATTATTTTATGAATTTTTCCCTGGGTCTAGGGCTCCTCGTTGCAAGAACCGCAACTTCCCTCTGGTTACCCATCGCTTGGGCACCGGCTCGTTTAACTTGGTTGTATTTTATTTCTAAAATTTTTCCTAAATTTTTCTTATTAATATTTGAGTTAATTATGGTTCCTGAATTTAGTTTAAATATTTTTCCAGACGTTCTAGCTGTCCGGACCGACACCGGTCACCGGAACAGTAGAATGTACGGAGTTGCTACCGAGAGGGTGTTACAGGGGAAGTTGCAGTCTTCGCAGCTAAAAGCCCTAAACCTAGGAGAAAATTTATGAAATAATTTTTGGGACTCCAGAGAAGAGTCATTGAGGTTTCTATGGCATTAGAATGCCATGAAAAGGCTTAGAAAATTTTTTCAATCGGTACAGACGATTATGGCTCAACAAGCTAAACGGAAGGCATTTTGGTTATTTCGTCTTCGGAGATGATTTTTGACCGACTTGTCCAGTTAAGTAAATAAGTATTATGATCTAAAATATGAATAAATATTGCTAAAAATTGAATTGAAAATGAGTATAAAAGAAAATAAAAAGAAAATGAAATAAAACTCAAATTATGACATCATTATGATGTCATTAAAAACCCTCCACCAATCATATTGCAACACACACCTTATAAACTAATTAAAAAGGGACAAAATGAGTTAAAATGTAAAACAACAATATGCTATCCATCACCTTCTACCTGTTAAAAAGCACCTCCCTCTCTCTTCCTCCATTAAAGCGTCACCTAAGCTCCATTTCTCACTCAACTACACCATAAAATCTCATAACCTCTTCATGAAAAATTAATCTTACAACTTGGGCAAGTTAGAGGCAACAATTTGAAGAGGAAAAAGTGAAGAAAAAATTGAAGTTAGCTAAGGGAAAATTCTACTCATAAGGTTAGTGCCACATTCTTTGTTTTTACATCTTTCTAAACATGAATTTAAGCTAAGTTGAAAATTTGATAAAAATTGAATTAATGAGGCATGATTATGTTCCATGAAATTTTGGCAGCCTTGAAATGAGTTAGGGTTAGGAGAAATCTTTGATTTAAAGTGACATATTAGCTATCACTAGTATAAATTATATGATTAGTATAGCAAATTAGGAGTAAGATGCATGAATTGGAGGCTTGGTCAATTAGGGTTAGGGTTTTGAAATTAAATTTTGGGAGTGAATGAAAATGGACATAAACTAAAGTTGTACTGGTCAATTAGTGACCATTTGGCTATGATTAATGAGGAATTGAAGTGATTTGTGCCAATGGAATTGAGGTTAAGTGTGCTACCTTGAGTACCCTGCAGGTCTGGATGGGAGTCAAGCAAGGTTGGATAGCTATAACATGAGTTGTGTAGGTTCAATTGGTGCAAGCCCAATTGAACATGAAATTAGACACATAATGGCACAACTTTGATGAAGGAACCCTATCCAGAAACTAAACATAGGATACCTTAAAAATTGACCAAATCCAAGTAACACACATTCTGCCTAGGCAAAATGACCAAAAAAATAGTGTTCATTCATTTGGTCATAACTCAGTGTAGAAAGGTCTAATTGACCTGAATTTTTACCAATAGAAATCTGAGACATAGCCCTACAACTTTCATGAAGAAAACAAATCTGAATTTTGATCATAACATGTCCAAAAACTGACCTGCATTCAGTGTATAAAAACTGCAAAATTGATTCTGCCCAGAAAATCTAGAAAAATTGCAATCCAGCCAGTTATGGTGTTTAAGCTACAACTTGAGTTATAAAACTCCAAATGGAGTGATTCAAAAAAGGAAATATAACTAGACACAATAATGAACAACTTTGATGAAGAACATTTGGATAAATTCTCACCGTAGAATGGCCTAATGGAACAGTGAACTCTAGCTCTCAAAACTAAAATTTCTGATTTATTCATCATTGGTTAGAAGTATGGATTGGCAACTAATGCCAACACTTTTGGGAAACAAAATGTGGTAAATTTATGTGATTAGGACTTATGTAGCTATTATGCATTGGAAAGTCAATAATTTGACCTAAATAGTAAAATGAATAGTAACCTTACATGTAAAGCATAAAAATTTAATCAATAACTTTGTAATGTGTCCTAGTACACATAGTAAGATTGGTTTGGATAGGTTGGCATGCCAATAGGGTTCAGTTAGCAGTACTGCACATGGCATTATTCCATTCTGTGATTTTATGGCTTTTAGCCATTCTGATATTATGATGATACTTGGCCTTGTGCCTAATGTTATCTGACTTATCGGTACATTATTTGCACAAGGAGACACTATGTGACCGATGGTGTGACGGCTCGAGGTACTTGGTACCCAATGCCAATTTACCCATTTATCCAGTCCAGTCATTCAGTATAGGTTACTTGGGCAACCAAAAATGAAAGTTGATAAATTTAATGAAATAATAGATATAACAAGTATCAAATAAATAAGACTACAAATAATTACCAAAAATTTGTCAGCATAAGACATCAATATACACACTGCATATTTATTTTCTTTTAGTTCTTTTTATTCTATTATTGGCACCACTAAGCATTATTGCTTTGTAACATCCTCCCGGTAGCAATTCCGTACATCCTACTGTTCCGGTGACCGGTGTCGGTCCGGACAGCTAGAACGTCCGGAAAAATAATTAAATTTAAGTGAAGGACCATAATTAACTCAAATATTAATAAGAAAAATTTAGGAAAAATTTTAGAAATAAAATACAACCAAGTCGAATGAGCCGGTGCCCAAGCGATGGGTAACCAGAGGTAAGTTGCGGTTCTCGCAACGAGGAGCCCTAGACCCTGGGGAAAAATTATAAAATAATTTTTGGGACTCCAGAGAAGGGTCATTGAGGTTCCTATGGCATTAGAATGCCAAGAAAATATTTAGAAAAATTTTTCAATCGGTACAGACAATTTTGACCCGTTAAGCCAAACGGAGGGCATTTTGGTCATTTCGCCTTCAGAGGTGATTTTTGGCCGACTTGTCCAGTTAAGTAAATAATTAATATGACATAAAATATGAAGAAACATTGCCAAAAATTAAATTAAAAATAAGTAGAGAAGAAAAGAATAGAAAATGAGAAAAATGCCCATTTATGACATATGATGATGTCATTAAAAAGCCACCACCAATCACCATTAAGCTACCATTTGACTAAACCATTAAAAGACATAAAATGAAGACCAAATGGACCAAAAACCAGCAGCCAAAAACGTAGAGAGAGGAAGGAGAGGGTTTCCACCATAGCCACCTCCATGAAAGCTCTTTCAAGCTTTAAATTCCATGCTTCCTCACCCTAAAACCCATAAGTCCCTTCATCAAAAATTAATCCCACACCTTAAACAAGCTCTTGGCAGCCAAGAAGAAGAAGGAAAGTGAAGTTCTCTCAAGCTTGGATTGGCATACAACAAGGTTAGTGCACTATATATCAAAAACTCTTTCATTTCATGCATAGGAACTTGAATTTAGCAAGAATTTGTAAATTAAGTGCATGAAATTTATGTATATGTACTCCATAAATTTCGGCTGCCCTAGGGAGAAATAGGATTGAGTGTTTTTGAATGGACTTGGAATGAATTAGAAATCATGAATAAAGTATATAAACATAAGGAAATAAGTTAGTTAGTCAACTAGGGTAACTTGTACAAAATCTTGAATTTGAGCTAGGGTTTTGGAAGTAAAGTGTGGACTTGGATTATGAATTGATTAGAGAACATTTTAATGGTCAATTAGTGACCATTTTAGGTAGATTGACCAACAAATGGACTGAAAAATGAGATTGCAAAGTGAGGTTGCAAACTGCCCTAGGACAGCAGCATAGGGACTGAAAATTCAGTCCCTTTGCACTGCCATAACTTGGGCTGTGCTAGTCCAATTGGTGTTTGGCCAATTGGACATGAAACTAGGCTTATAATGGCACATTTTTTCTGAAGAAACCATGCCCAAAAGACCAAAGAAAGAGGACCAAAACTTGGCCCCAATCCGGATACCCTGAAACTGCCTCTGCAGAATTGACCAAATGAACAGTAACTGTTCATTTGGCCATAACTCACTGTAGATTTGGTCAATTGGCCTGAAATTTTTACAGCAACAAGTTAAGACATAGACAAACAACTTTCATGAAGGAACCTACCCCAAATTATGGCCAGAACCCATTCAACCAAGTGACTCAAGTTACTGTTCATGCACTGTAGATATGGTAAATTTCTGCAGAATGCATATCCGGACAGCTTGGGTTTTTGAGCCATATCTGGAGCTACAAAACTCCAAATGGAGTGATTCAAAAAAGGAAATTCAACTAGACAAAATAAGGAACAACTTTCATGTTTTATATTTCTTCAAATTCCAACAGTAACAGTGTCCAATGGAACAGTGAAGTTGACTCACCAAAACTGAAAAATCTGCTCCTTTGGTTTAATGCTTGGAAATGGTATTAACACTTAATGCCAATAAGTTTTAAACACCAAATGTGGTATGTTGGGAGTGCCAAAGTCAATGTACACATTTTTATTCTAAAAGTCAACATTTTTGTTGACCAATGAGGTGAATAGTGACACCAAAACCAAAAGAATTGGCAATTTTGCCAAAATGACCTAAACTTTGAGAAAGTGACCAAAACCAACAAGTTTTGAATACAAAATGTGGTATGTTGGGAGTATTAAAACCAATGTACCTATTGTTTATGCAAAAGTCAACATTTTAGTTGACTAATGAAATGAATAGTGACACAAAAACTTGAAATTCAAAATTTGAAATTAGAAATGCATCTAGGGGACTTTAAATTGCAATTGGCAATTAATACTAGCAAATGTAAAACTCAAAATGTGGGATCTTGGTGTAATAAGAATTAATATATTCATTAAGTATAAAAGGTCAACATTTTGGTTGACTAGTAAGGTGAATAGTAATCAAAATGATTAGTAAATTAAGATGAAGACCTAGAACCAATTCTAAGCTTAAATGCTTAGAATTGTATGACAAATATGGACTATGTATCCTAGTCAAAATTGTTAAAAAGAAATCTAGGCCATAAATTTGAAATCCATGAAATATTCATGGATTACTTGAAACATGAAAAATAAGTCACCTAATTGATGTGAATAGATAGTTAGGGCATATATGCCCATCACAAATGGAATTCATAAAATATTAGAAACTCAACTTGAAATATAAAATTTGTAATTACATAAGTAGATTCTTGAATGTATAAATGAGTAAGGAAAAATGTTTTGAATACAATGGTACATGTGAACAATTGTTTAGAATTGCGATCAATATGAATAACATAATGAATGGATAAATAAACCATATTAATGTATGAATGAGACATTAGTTCTCATTATTGTAAAGAGGAGAAGTATTTTGAGTACAATGGTATAAAAGAATAATTGATGTAAATTGTGATCATATAAATGATCAAATGAATGTATGAATTATGATTGAAATTTATCATGAAAAAAATGAAGCCATAAAGCACAATATATTAACATTTTAAAATATCAAATGCCCTAGTGTACCTAACAAGATTGGTTTGGATAGTTTGGCATGCCAATAGGGTATTGTGTTAGCAGTACTGCGAAAGGCTTTATGCCTGTATTCATGGCTTTTATGCCCGTATTCATGGCTTTTATGCCCGATTATGTGTTTTCATGGCTTTTTAGCCATACTGACTGCATACATGGTTGACGTTCTGTGTCCCATGGTATGACGGCCCGAGGCACCGCGGTGTCCAGTGCCAACAACCCGTTATCCAGTCCAGTCGTCTAGTATAGGTTACTTGGGCAGTCAATTAAAGTATTATTCAATTCAGGCAGCTAAGTTAAGTTAAGCATAATGAAAATCCAGTACAATTAAATTAAGTATTGAACGAATAAGCAAAAGAGATTAGCAAAAGAAACATAACAAAAATATAAATTGCGTAATCGCATGCACTTGAAATACAATACAGATAGAATAAATTATATACCCGCTAGTATTACTTAAAAGTTATAAACTAATCACTTACATAGAGTAACAAACTAGTATATAAGATCGTTGATACTGGAAATACCATACCAAATTAAATTGATTCTTGAGTATCTGAATTATTATTTATTTCTTTCTTTACTTGTATATATTATTTCTGGTTATATTATTGCACCACTAAGCAGAAATGCTTAGCGCGATGGAATTGCTTCCTCGCAGTAATCAAGGTAAAACCAGTAGACTGTCGACTGCGATTTTTGGAGTCCAGATCTGCAAAAGTGTCAGAAGAGTTCAAGATTGTCACCTCCTCAGCAATGCATGTAGATAGGGCTCATTTTATACATGTTATGTATATCTTGTACAAAATAAACTCATGTAATTAACCTATGAATTATGGAAGCTATTCAAAGTAAGTATTTTAGTATGTGAATTGAATTTAAGTTATAATGAGATTATACTTGTGAATATTGAGATATTGAAAATCTAATGAGATTTTTGAGAAATCTGGATACTGTATTGAGATACATTATGTTTGAAAATTTTTGAGACTATTAAGTTTGAGAAATTGAGTATATATTGAAATTGTCTTTGGCAGTTCGTAAGAATCTGTTAGTCCAAATTACAGCCGACACTTTGTCGGATTATCGTTAAAATTTTTGAAATTTCCAACTGAGTTAGATTCTGATAAAAGTAAAAATAGCCTAAATCTTCAATAAAGTTTTTGAATAAATAAATCAAGGACTGTAATGAAATCAGATAAAATAGAGTGCTCCGGCACACTGAGTGGCATAGCTTGCTCGGCTACACTGTAGTCGGGTAAGGGGCGTCACATTTAGTGGTATCAGAGCGCGGTTTAGGCGTTTCTGGACCTAGATAGATTGCATATCATGCATTGCATTCATATGAGTCGAGGTGACACTATTGCAGATCTGCATTTCTTGTTTATTTTAGGTTAAGGTATGGAATAAGAGAATGAAGAGACAATGAGGTAGCGAATGGAGATGAGAAGCAGACTGTATTTAAGATGAAAAAGGATGAGTACAGAACTGTTTAATGATAGGATTGAGACTAAGGAGAAAGTGAAGTAGGATAATACGGAAAGGTGAAGAAATAAAGAGGTAGTAGCTCATTGGCTATTTACATCGGGTAAATTTCGAGGACGAAATTTAAATAAGAGGGGAAGAGTTGTAACATCCTCCCGGTAGCAATTCCGTACATCCTCCTGTTCCGGTGACTGGTGTCGGTCCGGACAGCTAGAACATCCGGAAAAATAATTAAATTTAAGTGAGGGACCATAATTAACTCAAATATTAATAAGAAAAATTTAGGAAAAATTTTAGAAATAAAATACAACCAAGTCGAATGAGCCGGTGCCCAAGCGATGGGTAACCAGAGGTAAGTTGCGGTTCTCGCAACGAGGAGCCCTAGACCCTGGGAAAAAATTATAAAATAATTTTTGGGACTCCAGAGAAGGGTCATTGAGGTTCCTATGGCATTAGAATGCCAAGAAAATATTTAGAAAAATTTTTCAATCGGTACAGACAATTTTGACCCGTTAAGCCAAACGGAGGGCATTTTGGTCATTTCGCCTTCAGAGGTGATTTTTGGCCGACTTGTCCAGTTAAGTAAATAATTAATATGACATAAAATATGAAGAAACATTGCCAAAAATTAAATTAAAAATAAGTAGAGAAGAAAAGAATAGAAAATGAGAAAAATGCCCATTTATGACATATGATGATGTCATTAAAAAGCCACCACCAATCACCATTAAGCTACCATTTGACTAAACCATTAAAAGACATAAAATGAAGACCAAATGGACCAAAAACCAGCAGCCAAAAACGTAGAGAGAGGAAGGAGAGGGTTTCCACCATAGCCACCTCCATGAAAGCTCTTTCAAGCTTTAAATTCCATGCTTCCTCACCCTAAAACCCATAAGTCCCTTCATCAAAAATTAATCCCACACCTTAAACAAGCTCTTGGCAGCAAAGAAGAAGAAGGAAAGTGAAGTTCTCTCAAGCTTGGATTGGCATACAACAAGGTTAGTGCACTATATATCAAAAACTCTTTCATTTCATGCATAGGAACTTGAATTTAGCAAGAATTTGTAAATTAAGTGCATGAAATTTATGTATATGTACTCCATAAATTTCGGCTGCCCTAGGGAGAAATAGGATTGAGTGTTTTTGAATGGACTTGGAATGAATTAGAAATCATGAATAAAGTATATAAACATAAGGAAATAAGTTAGTTAGTCAACTAGGGTAACTTGTACAAAATCTTGAATTTGAGCTAGGGTTTTGGAAGTAAAGTGTGGACTTGGATTATGAATTGATTAGAGAACATTTTAATGGTCAATTAGTGACCATTTTAGGTAGATTGACCAACAAATGGACTGAAAAATGAGATTGCAAAGTGAGGTTGCAAACTGCCCTAGGACAGCAGCATAGGGACTGAAAATTCAGTCCCTTTGCACTGCCATAACTTGGGCTGTGCTAGTCCAATTGGTGTTTGGCCAATTGAACATGAAACTAGGCTTATAATGGCACATTTTTGCTGAAGAAACCATGCCCAAAAGACCAAAGCAAGAGGACCAAAACTTGGCCCCAATCCGGATACCCTGAAACTGCCTCTGCAGAATTGACCAAATGAACAGTAACTGTTCATTTGGGCATAACTCACTGTAGATTTGGTCAATTGGCCTGAAATTTTTACAGCAACAAGTTAAGACATAGACAAACAACTTTCATGAAGGAACCTACCCCAAATTATGGCCAGAACCCATTCAACCAAGTGACTCAAGTTACTGTTCATGCACTGTAGATATGGTAAATTTCTGCAGAATGCATATCTGGACAGCTTGGGTTTTTGAGCCATATCTGAGTTAAAAACTCCAAATGGAGTGATTCAAAAAAGGAAATTCAACTAGACAAAATAAGGAACAACTTTCATGTTTTACATTTCTTCAAATTCCAACAGTAACAGTGTCCAATGGAATAGTGAAGTTGACTCACCAAAACTGAAAAATCTGCTCCTTTGGTTTAATGCTTGGAAATGGTATTAACACTTAATGCCAATAAGTTTTAAACACCAAATGTGGTATGTTGGGAGTGCCAAAGTCAATGTACACATTTTTATTCTAAAAGTCAACATTTTTGTTGATCAATGAGGTGAATAGTGACACCAAAACCAAAAGAATTGGCAATTTTGCCAAAATGACCTAAACTTTGAGAAAGTGACCAAAACCAACAAGTTTTGAATACAAAATGTGGTATGTTGGGAGTATTAAAACCAATGTACCTATTGTTTATGCAAAAGTCAACATTTTAGTTGACTAATGAAATGAATAGTGACACAAAAACTTGAAATTCAAAATTTGAAATTAGAAATGCATCTAGGGGACTTTAAATTGCAATTGGCAATTAATACTAGCAAATGTAAAACTCAAAATGTGGGATCTTGGTGTAATAAGAATTAATATATTCATTAAGTATAAAAAGGTCAACATTTTGGTTGACTAGTAAGGTGAATAGTAATCAAAATGATTAGTAAATTAAGATGAAGACCTAGAACCAATTCTAAGCTTAAATGCTTAGAATTGTATGACAAATATGGACTATGTATCCTAGTCAAAATTGTTAAAAAGAAATCTAGGCCATAAATTTGAAATCCATGAAATATTCATGGATTACTTGAAACATGAAAAATAAGTCACCTAATTGATGTGAATAGATAGTTAGGGCATATATGCCCATCACAAATGGAATTCATAAAATATTAGAAACTCAACTTGAAATATAAAATTTGTAATTACATAAGTAGATTCTTGAATGTATAAATGAGTAAGGAAAAATGTTTTGAATACAATGGTACATGTGAACAATTGTTTAGAATTGCGATCAATATGAATAACATAATGAATGGATAAATAATCCATATTAATGTATGAATGAGACATTAGTTCTCATTATTGTAAAGAGGAGAAGTATTTTGAGTACAATGGTATAAAAGAATAATTGATGTAAATTGTGATCATATAAATGATCAAATGAATGTATGAATTATGATTGAAATTTATCATGAAAAAAATGAAGTCATAAAGCACAATATATTAACATTTTAAAATATCAAATGCCCTAGTGTACCTAACAAGATTGGTTTGGATAGTTTGGCATGCCAATAGGGTATTGTGTTAGCAGTACTACGAAAGGCTTTATGCCCGTATTCATGGCTTTATGCCCGTATTCATGGCTTTTATGCCCGTATTCATGGCTTTTATGCCCGATTATGTGTTATCATGGCTTTTTAGCCATACTGACTGCATACATGGTTGACGTTCTGCGTCCCATGGTATGACGGCCCGAGGCACCGCTGTGTCGGTGCCAACGACCCGTTATCCATCGATCGTCTAGTATAGGTTACTTGGGCAGTCAATTAAAGTATTATTCAATTCAGGCAGCTAAGTTAAGTTAAGCATAATGAAAATCCAGTACAATTAAATTAAGTATTGAACGAATAAGCAAAAGAGATTAGCAAAAGAAACATAACAAAAATATAAATTGCAGAACCGTACAGACTTGAAATACAATACAGATAGAATAAATTATATACCCGCTAGTATTACTGAAAAGTTATAAACTAAGCACTTCCAAAGAGGAACAAACTAGTATATAAGATCGTTGATACTGGAAATACCATACCAAATTAAATTGATTCTTGAGTATCTGAATTATTATTTATTTCTTTCTTTACTTGTATATATTATTTCTGGTTATATTATTGCACCACTAAGCAGAAATGCTTAGCGCGATGGAATTGCTTCCTCGCGCAGGTACTGAAGGTAAAACCAGTAGACTGTCGACTGCGATTTTTGGAGTCCAGATCTGCAGAAGTGTCAGAAGAGTTCAAGATTGTCACCTCCTCAGCAATGCATGTAGATAGGGCTCATTTTATACATGTTATGTATATCTTGTACAAAATAAACTCATGTAATTAACCTATGAATTATGGAAGCTATTCAAAGTAAGTATTTTAGTATGTGAATTGAATTTAAGTTATAATGAGATTATACTTGTGAATATTGAGATATTGAAAATCTAATGAGATTTTTGAGAAATCTGGATACTGTATTGAGATACATTATGTTTGAAAATTTTTGAGACTATTAAGTTTGAGAAATTGAGTATATATTGAAATTGTCTTTGGCAGTTCGTAAGAATCATAGTCCAAATTACAAATGACACTTTGTTGGATTATCGTTAAAATTTTTGAAATTTCCAACTGAGTTAGATTCTGATAAAAGTAAAAATAGCCTAAATCTTCAATAAAGTTTTTGAATAAATAAATCAAGGACTGTAATGAAATCAGATAAAATAGAGTGCTCCGGCACACTGAGTGGCATAGCTTGCTCGGCTACACTGTAGTCGGGTAAGGGGCGTCACATGCTTAGCACGTTGCCTTTTGCCACGCGTAGGTACTAGAGATACAGAGTGTGATCCTAATAGACCCTGGTCAGGGTGAGAGAGTCAGATCTGCTAGTGTCCTGTGTCACCTCTCAGCTACAGTGCATTGGTAGGTTACTAGGCTTCATTTTGTATTTTGTGTTTTGTATCTTTGTAAACTTTGTAATTAAACTTTTACTTTGTCATGTATATTGAAACTCATGTAATTATGTATTAATGAAAGTATCTATAAATGGTGTTCGTAAATGAAAATTAAGTATTTATTTATGATTTGAGTATAAATATGATGTGAATTGAATGATTAGAAAGTTTGAGAAATTGTTGAAAATTGTTGAGACCATGTTGATGGTGATTGGAGTTTGAGAATATGGATGAATATTTGGGAATGTTTTTCACAGGTTCCAAATAACTGTTTTCTCTATTTTTAGCTGGTACTCTACCGAAATTTCTATAAAATTTTTGAAACCTCAAATAAATTTATAATTTCA
Organism: Hevea brasiliensis; assembly: GCF_030052815.1. Lineage (NCBI taxonomy): Eukaryota > Viridiplantae > Streptophyta > Magnoliopsida > Malpighiales > Euphorbiaceae > Hevea > Hevea brasiliensis. The sequence continues at coordinate 68,428,012 of NC_079493.1, read as the reverse complement.
ATAAATGACTTAAATGAATTAAATTTCATAAATTGCAATTCATAACCATAAAGAAATAAATTAAGAAAGTATTAAAAAAATAATTGAGAAAAAATATGGTGTTCCAGTACACTGTGTGGCATATCTTACTCGACTATACTATAGACAAGTAAGGGGTGTCACAGAGTCAAGGCAGAGAGGCGACTCGCTAGAGGTTTGTGAACAGTAACTAACCCTTTTTGATTTTCAATTTTAATTTTGAATTGAATAAGTTGTGAAATTAATTTATGGCATCATTTGTGTTGAATATGTTGCTTGACAAAATTATGTGTTGCTAGCCCTAAGTTTTGGAAAATTATTTTGAATAAAATACGAAAGTGAATTGAATAATATTTTGATGCTTGGAAAATTGTTGAAATGGTTTGAAACCACAGTGAGACTACATGTTTAAATTCCTCACTAGCTTGCCTAGTGGGATGAATTGGATTTGTATTCCCTTTCTGGTTGAAGTGTTGAGGTGTGTGCCAGTTGAGGATGAATTGAATGAGTACTCATATATTTATGCTAGCTAGCCTTAGTATTCCCCATTAGCATTTGATTATTGGGACGAATTGGAAATCATGTCATGATCAAAACTGTGTGTCTTTTTAGAATTTTGTTTTATGATTGATAGAATGAAATATGTTTTTTTTATTAAGAAATTTTTTGGCTTTAGAAATAAAGCATGATTTTATATGTATTAATATCGAATTGATTTACTTGGAAAAAAATTGTGATTTATTTGCTGTGTAAATTATTATTTTCTTTATATTGTGCACCACTAAGTCTTTGGCTCAGTGATAGCTTTTTATTGCTGTCGCAGGTAAAGAGGTAGATAAAGCAGTAGAGTAGGCTGCTTGGGACTCGAAGTGACCAGAATTTTTAGGATCATTACCGAGTGTATGGATTATACCCTTGTAAATTTTTATTTTAATGTATATGTAACTGTGTGTGTGTTTATTGGACTTAAGCAGTTGTATAATAGATTTTGGAATTTTATTTTGACCATTGTAAATATTTACACTGCAAACTTATTATTTCTTAGTAATGAAAAGTTTAAGTTCTTCTTTTTTTTGTTTACATTATTTTTAAAAATAATGAATTGCTCGAAATTGTGGTTGTTGAGATTAAATTGTGATGAGAATATTGGAGTTGTGAGTATTAAATGTATTTGGAGTGTTTTTAACAGATTTTTGAAGAACTACTTTCCCAAAATATAGACGGGACTCAGCCGAATTTTCTATAAAATTTTCAAAGATTTCAAATTAATTTAAAATTTTGATTTATAACCTAAACTTCAATTAAAGATTTTATATAATTAATCAGCATTACCCACCACTTTAAAATGATTGAAAATTGGTTTAAAATCTCTAGTAGTATATTTAATGGGTTATCAGTAGGCGAAGTTCAGTAATTCATTAGGTATACTACAGGATCATGTTATGCCTTACGGAGGAGTAAGGTGTGACACCCATAAAGGGTTAACATAACATATACATCATCATCATCATACTTAAAATTATTATAGAACTTTAAATTTCTTAAATTATCAGCATAGTACTATCCATTCACAGTTTATATGTCCATTTACCCATACATCATACATAAGGAGAAGGCTAAAACTATCCTTGGAGCTCTCACTTCAAGAAACTCTTCTAATCTTGCAATCTTGCATCTAGAAGTTAGGGGAAGGGAGTAAGCTTATACAAGCTCAGTGAGTAAACTAACCATCATTAAATTATATCATTTAATTCATATATATGCATTGCATCATTCACATAGGTTTTCACAGCATGAACATTTCACTTAGGATGGACTTGTCACTAGTAACTCCCTAAACTTTCTTTTAAAATATGACCTATATCATGCACCCTAGGCAACTTATAGATCTCCCCTGATAGGCAACTTAAAGATTTCCCCATAGGATTTACTTATGGATCCATAACATAAGTAATGTTACATCATCATAAACATGAGGGCTGTCAGTGGGTCATCCAATAACCATCAATGCACCAACAGCAAATTATACAATTATACAACATCTTCGTATTTTAAATGCATACATCCTAAAAAAATAAGACATGATGCGTGAGGATGATTGTTAATTACCTGCAAATAGCTTCCATTTTGTTAAGGCTAGAGTTACTCACCTCTTAAAGCCTATCAACCATCTTAATAGAACAGAAGCTATCTTTGGATCCTTAACCTTCTAAGTCCCTCAAGCTTGATCTTATAAAATCAGACCTAAGAGTGTTGAACAAGGTTCTAAAACTCTATACATATAATAAACTTCTTATTCTAGGCCCTTAGGAACCATGAAACCATGTTTTGGAACCTTAGAAAAGAAGGGAGAAAAAGTTAGATAAAACCCACTTCGGCTAGTGAAATCTTAGGCTTCGGACAACACTTTTATACAGTGTTAACTTCAGCTATCAAACCTGTACATTTTCTAGATTTTTTGAGAAACTGCAAGCTTTAGCTATCGAACCTTTGGTTTTCAACAGCCGAACTTGGGAATTTCTAGAATTTTTAAGTAAAAAATTGCAAATTCCTTCCTCTAATAGCCTCAAAACTCATTTCAAAGTTCCAAAACATAATTGATACACTTGTATTATATATATGTTTTTTAAGCACATTTGTATATTATTTCATAGCACTTAGATAAGTAATCTTATGCATAATTATTAATTTCATCAACTTTTATAAATTCTATTGCAAAACTCTAAATTCCATGTTTTCTGCATCATTTTAGGTGTTTGGATAAAGTTCCAAGGCATAGGAGTGCAGAAGGGAGCTTAGAAAGACCAAAGGAAAGAGAAGTGTGGCTAATACACTTTACACTGGTCGTGTAATCAAAGCCACAGACCCGTGTAATCTACTACCAGGGGAAAACTAAAAGAGCCAAGGAAGAAACGCAGTACACGGGCCATGTACACACACCCGTGTAAACCATGGAGACCCGTGTAAGTATCTGCCTGGCCAGGATTAAGGAACTCTTTGTAAAGCAAAAGAACACAGGTCGTGTACTTGGACCCGTGTAACCAGTAATGCCCCATGTAATCTTCTGTGCTAATACGAGATGCAGTCTTCAAAGCTCCAATAAGTTAGATGACCCTGGGCCGTGTAGTAACACATGGGCCGCATATCAGCTAACAGCCAATTTCCTGATTGGGCTCCAGCTCTAGTTTTTGACAAAGAGAAAAGATTTCTAATGCTTCTGGGACTCTAAAACCTAACCCTAGGCACTTAATATAAATAAAAGCAGCAAAAAGCAAAAAAAGGGAGATCCAGAGCTAGACAATAACACCTTCGTCATTTTCTCACAGCCACCTAGAAGAGTAGTGTATTAGTATCAAGGAGGAGCCTTCAGCTGAAGTTCCACAAGATCAAAGCTACAGATTCTCTTCGGTTCTTTTGTTCTATTTCTTTAAGCAGACTTTTATTATTCTTTTATTTTACTTTTATTATGATTGCTGAACTCACCATGAGCGAGTAATTTTCATATTATGCAATTAGGACAGTAACTTGTAATCATTATTATGGAAAAATATTGAGTTTCATTTATTGGATTTGAAATTTATTCTTTAATTTAATTTCTTACGATCTTAATGTATACTATGTATTAGTACCCACTTAGTATTGATTATAGATATTAATTGAAGATCAGAAAGGTGAAGTTTAATATTAGAAAATCAAGATTTTGAACTTACAAAATCGGGCCTAGAGATAGGCTGATAACCTTTGTGGAGTTCCATAATTAATCATAGGTTTTAAAGGGTTTTTATTAGAACCGATCACCTCTGAAAAGTAGGGTTTAGCTCTAATTGAGACACACCTTAGGTGCCTTGAGAGAGGACTTTGGATACTTTAGGATTAATTTCCATCAAGGTAAACGATTCTCAATCCAATGAATAGACAAAATTACATCAATAATAAGGTTAAAGTGTAAAATCTTAATTATAGAATTATTTCAAAATAGATTATTTCATTTTAAATTTATTATCCTTTTTATTCCCAGTATTCAAAATAGACAAATTTCACTCCCCCATTTTATTCAATAGCCTAGATAGCCAAAATCATTGTGTAGTCTAGTACTTACTAGTTAAATTCCTCGTGGGATGATACTCTATTTACTACTTTATTACTTGTTAGCAATCTGTGTACTTATGGGGTTGAAAAACCGGCAAACAATAATCCCATTACATATATACATCTTTAGGGCCTAAAATGACTTAGAATCATGCTTAAAGCCTACATAACATTTATTAAACTCAAGTCCTAGGTTTGTCCCCAAACCCAACACAGCATGTACATGGATTTCTTCCAATCCACTATGGAAAACTAGCTATTTAAGGCCCATAACACTTAAACATAACTATTCTAACAATAAAACATAAGATTTCCACATAAATCAAAAAAATCCTATCCCTAACAAGCATAAATTTCCCCCAAAACTTAACTTAAAATAACTTTTCATGAAATTGAAGTTATAGAAACTTCATCCCTCATCAACCTTCTTAGATCAACCCATTTGAACAAGGAGGAAAGAAAGTTACCTCCTTTCTTAGAGCTTAGAGGTGAGGTAACTAAAACTTCAAAGCTTGAATCTACTCTTTCACACTTCTAAATGGAAAAATCCACCCCTAAATCTTCAAAAACTCAAGGAAATCTCATTCAGGAGCTCCTTGTATGCGTCAAAGTTGAGAGAGAGAGAGAGAGAGAGAACCCTAAGTGTTTTGGCAGTAAAATAAGTTTTTGACCCCTTTTTATACCCTTTTTGTCGAGGGACTTTCGACTGTCGAAAGTTTAAGTTTTAATTGCCAAAGTCTATTTTATCCAAAAGAGCTTTTAAGCAAGAAAAAGGCTTTGGCTACTAAAAGTTCATATTTCAGCTGCCGACACTCCTTCTGCTAGAAACACTTACTTAAAAAACTTTTAGAAAATAAAACTTTTAAAATATTTTTCATTTTTAAAGATATTTTAAACATCTCAAACTCACATACATGAACATACTTTCACATCTTGCTTCCAATCCTTTGTTAGTGAAGTTTTACTTTTCACCAAAATATTTCATCAAGGATGGATATTCTGGCATCAAAAAATGACAGGTATTACATTCCCTTGATGGATTTTAAGAAATATATGTATATGCTATGTTGGGTTTAGGGGGAAACCTAGGGTTTGAGTTTGATTAATGTATGAGGGTTCTAGGCATGTTTTCAAGTTGTTTTAGGCCCTAGAGATGTGTATATGTGATTGGATTATGTTTCAGAACTTTAAAATGAGTTTTGAGGTTTTTGAGAGAATGATTCTGTAAGTTTCTAACTTGAAAATTCTGAAAATTCCCAAGCTCAGCTACCAAAAACCAAAGGTTCAATAGTCAAAGCATGCAATTTATCGAAAAATCCAAAAAAATTTTAGGCTCGGCAGCCGAAGTCTAAGACTTTAGCAATCGAATTTAGCTTTAGGCAAAAAGGGCCATCCAAAGCCTAAGACTTCAGCAGCTGAGGTTCAGGACGTCAATAGCCAAAGTAGGTTCTACCTAACTTTTTCTCCCTTCTTTTTTAAGGTTTCAAAACATGGTTTCATAGTATCTAAGGGCCTAGATAAGATGTTTATGATATGTATAGAGTTTTAGAACCTTGTATAACATTCTAGGGTTTGATTTTATAGGATTGAGCTTGAGGAACTTTGTAACACCCTCATTGTAGCTATTCTGTACATTCTACTGTTTCGTTGACCGGTGTCGGTCCGAACAGCTAGAACGTTTGAAAAAATATTTAAACTAAAGTGAGGAACAATAATTAACTCAAATATTAATAAGAAAAATTTAGGAAAAATTTTAGAAATAAAATACAACCAAGTTAAATGAGCTGGTGCTCTAGCGATGGGTAACCCAGTGGGAAGTTGCGGTCCTTGTAACTAGGAGCCCTAGACCCAAGAGAAAATTCATAAAATAATTTTTGGGACTCCAGAGAAGAGTTATTGAGGTTTCTATGGCATTAGAATGCCAAGAAAATATTTAGAAAATTTTTTCGATATAGACGCTTTTGGCTCAATAAGCCAAACATAGGACATTTTGGTTATTTCGCCTTCAGAGACGATTTTTGGCTGACTTGTCCATTTAAGTAAATAATTATTAAGACATAAAATGTGAAGAAATATTGCTAAAAATTAAATTTAAAATGAGTAGAGAAGAAAATAAGAGAAAATGAGATAAAAGGCTAATTATGACATCACCATGATGTCATTAAACATTTACCACTAATTACAATTAACCAAGCCCACTTAAAACAAATAAAAAGAGATAAGAATAAACAAAAAAAGGTCATCAGCCACACCCACCCAAAACCAGCTGAAACCTCTCCTCCACACCCATTCCACCATGAAAGCTCACCAAAGCTCCCAACCTCACCTCATCTCACCTTGAAACCACTTCTTAGCTTAACAAAAATTTAATCTTGCAACTTGGACATCATCTAGGCAGCCAAAAGAGGAAGGAAAAAGTAAGTTTGGTTAACTTGAAATTCAGCTCCAACAAGGTTGTGCCCAAACTTTTGCTATTTTTGATTAAATTCATGTTTAATGGCATGAAGTAAGTAGGAAATGTAAAAAAACAAGATAAAAAGTTGTGTGTGTGCACTCTAAAAATTTTGGCAGCTAGGGTTGGTTAGGGTTTGGTGATTTTTCTTGATATCAAAGTGGTGATAAGCAGCCCTTGGTATTAAATTAGAGATTGAACATAGTTGTGTAACTGAAATGCAAAGATTATGCATGTATGAACATGAAAAATTAGACATTTGAACACCATTAGGGTTTTCTCATGTAATGGTATGTTAACCTTGTAATGGTCAATTAGTGACCATTTGAATGTGTATGATAAGGAATTGAAGTGAGTAAGAAGGTTGGAGTTGAAATTAGTTGTGCTGCCCTTGGTGACCTGTAGGACTGGGTGTGAGTCCAGTAGGTTTAGGTAGCTATAAATGGAGTTTTATAGGTTCAATTGGTGCAACACCAATTGGACATGAAACTAGACACATAATGGCACAACTTTGGTGAAGAAACCCTGCCCAGAAAACCAAATCAAATTGACCTAAAAATTGCCCTAATTCGAGTGACATGCATTCTGCTTGGGCAAAATGACCAAATGAAGAGTATTCATTCATTTGGTCATAACTTAGTGTAGAAAGATCTAATTGGTCTGAAATTTTACCAGCACACAGCTGAGATGTAGACCTACAACTTTCATGAAGAAACCAAACCCAAATTTTGATCATAACATGTTCAAAAACTGACCTATAATTAGTGTACAAAACACTGTAGATTTGGTTCTGTCTAGAAAATCTGGAAAATTTGCAATCCGGCCAATTATAATATTTAGGCCATAACTTGAGCTACAAAACTCCAAATTGAGTGATTTAAAAAATTAAATGTAACTAGACACAATAAGGAACAAATTTCATGAAGACAATTTTGCCAAATTCCTACTATACAAATGACCAATGGAATAGTAAACTTAATGCTTGAAATCTGAAAATTGTGAATAACTAACACTAAGCTTTGAAATGAAATTGGCAACCAATGTCAACAACTTTAGAATGCAAAATGTAGTATGTTGATGATATTTGAATCAATATACCTATTATCTATGAAAAATTCAATATTTTAGCTGACTAATGAAATGAATAGTAACTCTACATGTAAAGTACAAATATTCAAGAAATGACTTTGTAATATGCCCTAGTAAGCCTAATGTGATTGGTTTAGATAAGTTGACATGCCAATAGGGTTCTGATAGCAGTACTGCGTATGATGTATGGCTTCATGCCATTCTGTGATGTGATAGCCTATGGCTGTACTGATTATGATGTTAACTTGGCTTTATGCCTTATTGCTTTTATGGCTTATTAGCCATTCTTTTTGCACACCGGGAGACACATTGTGACCGATGGTATGACGGCCCGAGGTACCTGGTACTCAGTGCTAGTTTACCTGTTTATCCAGTCCGGTCAATTTGTATAGGTTACGTGGGCATGGAAAATTATAATTATAATTGAATTGATTATTAAAGAAAATAAGGAAATTAAATATCAAGATAAAGATCAAGAATGATTATAATAAAATAAAGAAGCTCAAAATCATCAAGAAAACAATTAACAAAATGCATAAAGAAGTTAATATCATAAAATATAATTAGCCTTCGACTAAACAATAAGTTAGTAATTATTCATTTTTTTTATGAACACAATAACTAGGAAATTATTATTTTTATTCACATATTATATTTTCTTGTATTATTGGCACCACTAAGCTTTATGCTTAGCGTGTCACTTTTGCAATGCGTAGGTACTGAAGATTTAGACAGAGAGCTCAGTAGATCATAGACTGGGTAAGGCCGTTCATAGTTCTGCATAGTGTTTGTGTCACCTCACAGGCTACAGTGCATTGGTAGGACACTAGGTCCCATTTTGTATTTTGTGATTTTTGTAAGTTTTGTAATTAAACTCTTATTTTATCATGTATATTTGAAACAAATGTAATATAATTTTGTGTTAATATAAGTATTTGTAACTTGTGATTATAAATAACATATGAGAATTTATTTATGATTTGAGCATGATGATGATGTGAAATGAATGAATGAGAAATGGAGGAATTATTAAGAAATTGTTGTAAATTGATGTGAGAATTGGAGTTGTGATTTGAACAATTATTGAAAGTGTTTTTCACAGGTTCCGAAGAACTGTTTTCTTCATTTTTAATTGGTAATCTGCTGGATTTTCTATAAAATTTTTGGAACCTTAAATGAACTTATAACTTCAATAAATGACTTAAATAAGTCAAATTTTACAAATTGCATTTTATCACCATAAAGAAATAAACTAAGGAAGAATAAAAATGATTGAAATAAAATATGGTGTTCCGGTACACTGTGTGACATATCTTGCTCGACTACACTGTAGACGGGTAAAGGGTGTCACAGACTTGGAAGGTTAAGGATCTAAGGATAGGTACCGCTTGAGTTAGGTGGTTGATAGGCTTCAATAGGTGAGTAACTCTAACCTTAATAAAATATAAACTTTTAAATTTAATTTATGATCATTCTCATGCATTATGTCATATTTATTTAGGATGTATGCATCTAAAATGCGAAGATATTATATAATTGCATAATTGTTATTAGTGCAATGATGGATATTAGATGACCATTGACTCCCCTCACGTTTATAACTACATTATGAATCCATAAGTTAATCCCATGGGAAGATCTTTATTATGCATCGTTAGGGGAGATCTATAAGTTACCTCAGGTGCATGACACATGTCATGTTCTAAGTGAAAGTTTAGGGAGTTACCGATGACACGTCCATCCTACATGAAATGTTTGTGATATGAAAATACATGTGAATGATACATTGCTTATGTATGAATAAAATGGTATAATTATTGTTCATTAGTTTACTCACTGAGCTTGTGTAAGCTTATCGCCTTCCCCTAACCCCCAAATATAGGGTTACAAGATTAGAAGAGTTCTTTAAAGAGAAAGAGCATCAGGGGTAACTTTAGCCTTTTCCTTTATGTATGATATATGGGTAGATGGTTAGGTAAAATGTGAATGGATAGTACTATGCTAGTAATTAAAGAATATTGGAGTTGTGTGTTACTTTTAAGTATGATGATGTATATGTTATGTTCACCTTTTGTGGGAGTGTGCATGTCAAACTTTTATGCTTTAAAGCTTATGTATGTTAAGGTTTAAATTTTAAACCAAATTTATGTTATGAATGTCTAATTATATATGAAAAGACTAAAGCGTAATGGTTTGGAGTATGCTTAAATAGTGAGATACAAAAATATGTGTATGTTTTACAAGTTTTAAGCTTGCCACAGATTTCGGCAGCCTTAAGCTGACTTGATCTCTAGTGCCGATAACGGCCTTTTGTTTGGCTCATTACATCATGCTTCAGAACTGTATGCACTTGGAATGGTTCCTCCTAAATGGGTGACCATTTTCCTCATTCTTTGTATTTTATCCCTAGAGGTAAGATAAGTTTCCACACCAACTCACCTTCCATAAAGCTTTTCCTATTCACTCTTTTGTTGTTTGCCCTAACCATGTTCTAATACCTAATAGAGCCTTTGGTGTTGAATTCCTTCTTGCGTGTTCTTCAGTTTTTAGTTGCTCTAATCTCCTTTTTTGTGTCCTGGTCAGCAGCATAGGAAATTTCTTATGTTGAATTAGACTCCACTCATTAGTAGGTGTACCTCCAGGTTGTGCCACAAACTGAACTTGTCACATCTTACCCCTCTGTAAGGTATAACATGATCCCATAGTATACTTAATGAATTACCGAACTTCGTGTACCGATAATCCATTACATACATTACAAGGGATTTTAAAATAATTTTTATCTTCTTTTGTAGGTGGTGAGCACTTTTAACAGATCTTACAGACTTTTATCTACAGTTTCAATACTAGGTAAAAATTTTGTCAAATTTTATTTTTTCGCAATTTTGTAAAAATTTTGGCAAAGTGCCGTCTATAATTGAGTAAAATCAAAAATTTTAAACCTGTAAAAAGCACTTCTAATGATTTTCAATCACAATCCCTAACCTCCAATATATCAACATAATTCAAATCAACACAATTCAACACAACTTCCATAATTTACAATGTTTTCAAAACACTTAAATAAACTCATCCACATTGCATTTAAAAATATTTAATTTATATTCACAAGTTTAATTTACAAACATAAAATCCAAAAATAATACTATTACAAATTTACTGTACAACTGCTCAAGACCAATTACAAAACATACATACAGTCATATACATCAAAATAAATATGTACAAAAGGGTATAAATTAATACCCAAAAAAAATGCAAAATATAGTACTGTTGATCCTTAGTAGCTTACTCGGCTACTTTACCAGTCTTTCTACCTGCGATAGCAACGAAAAGCCATCACTGAGTCCAAATACTCAGTGGTGCACAACATAACAAAAATACCACTGTATATCAAATTAAATCACAATTAGCCCCAATACAGTACTGAAATTGGTAAACAGATACAAAACATAATTGTAAAATTTTAATCAAAGAATTTATCACTTCAGAAGTCTCAAAACAATTTTCATAAAATCTCACAGTCATATCATGCCATCAATATATTTTTTTTTCATCTCAACAGCCAAAGGCTTATGAGGAATACCAAGGCTAACTAGCCCAAATCTATGGATACCCATTCAATTTCTTCCTCTACTAGCACACACCTCAACACTTCAGCTAGAGAGGGAATACAAAACTATTTTCTCCCACTAGGCAAGCTAGTGAGGAATTCAAACATTTGATCATGACACTGTGGTTTCAAACTATTTTAACAATTTTCTAAACATTTAAATGCCAACCATATGTAACACCCCTATTTGTATAGCCAAGTATATTTCATTGTTCCGGTGACCGGTGTCGGTCTGGATAATTAAGGGGATTAGAACCATACTTAAGACAACTAGAGAAGCCATAAATATAAATAATTAGTAATTGCCAATTAGTTAAGTATAAATAAGAAAAACAGAACATAAGAAGTTAAACGAGCCGAGAGTCACAGCGATGGGTGACCGTCTCGGGAACGACTGCGAAGCCATTTTAAACTCAAATTTTGAACCGTAAAATGTGACACTGCGGTCCTTAGGACCATTACGAACACAGTGGAAAAGAGAAAATCATGAAAAAAAATTGTTAAGTCAGTTAAATAATTAGGTCAGAAAGCCGGAAGAAATATTGAATTATTTGCAAACCGGGATGAACCGGCGAGGGGCAATTTGGTCAATTGACCCCGAGAGCTAACTCCTGACCTAACTGTCAAATAAAATCGGAGAAAAGAAAATTTTGGAATCAATAATTAAATTAAAGAATTAATAGAAAAATAAATAAAAAAAAAGAAAATGGAAAAGTCAAAAAGTGATGACATCATGCATGACCTTATGCACGATGCCATAAAAAAAATAATACTTAATATATTTACTTAATTGGAATTTTTGGGTCTTTCATAAGTAAATAAAACAAAAGAAAACAAAAACAAAAATCATTGTCTTCCTTATCCCAAACAAGCCGCCCACTTCTCTCTCCCTTAGCTCTCTCTCTCAAACTCCATTGAAGCTCCCAATTTAAGCTTCATACACCCCAATTTAACCATAAATTCCCCTAAAGTCCTTAAGTAAATCTTACCCCTAGACATAGATAAATACTTTGGGAGCAAGAAGGAAAAGAAAACTTGGAGAATTGAAGAATTAGGAAATCTACAAATTAAGGTAAGTGCAATTTCAAGTTTAGATTCTTATTGAATTCATGAATTTAAGTTTATGTGTGATGAAATTACATTAGAAATAAAGGAAACCATGCTTAAATAAGGGAAGAGAGAATGTGGCAACCATGGAACCCTAAGGTTTTGATGCTATTTAGTTAGGTTAAACATGAAATCTTAGTGAATAGATGTTATATATGTGAATTGTATATTTAGATTACATGAATTGTGAAGATTGGACAAACTTAGGGTTTTGGACATTAGGGTTTAGAGACCAAAAATGTGAGGAACTTGTAAATGGTGTCTTTGACCTAATGTGAAGTGAGAAATGGTCATTTATCACCTAATTAAGTGTGTTAGAAGTGTTGGAATTAAAGTCAAATTTGGAGGGAGTGTGGTCATGCTACTGCAGCATGACCAAGTCAACTTTGAGGGATCAAAAATGAAATTTTACAAGTCTAATTGGTATGAGACCAATTGGGAATGAAAATAGGCACTAAATGACACAATTTTCATTTAGGAAGCATGCCCAAAAAGTGACTAAAACCTAGTGAACAAATTGACCAAAGTTGGAAAATTGCAGGCTGCCCTGCACAAACTGACTAAATGAACAGTGTTTATTCATTTGGTCATAACTCGAGCTAGGCAGTAAAAATGACCTGAAATTTTACCAGTAGTTATATGAGATATAGACCAAAAAATTTCATGAAGAACACAAACCCAAATTATGCCATTAACCCAATCAAATTACTGAGAAAATTTGAATCACTGAATCTGCAGAACTGCAGATTTACCATATGAACAGTAAAGTTTCAATGGTTATAACTCTCTCTAGAAAACTCCAATTTAGGTGATTCTTGAACTGATGGAAACTAAGGCATAGTAGAACATTTCATATGAACAAAATTAGACCAAATTATGGACTTAACTTGATCAAATTGCTGAATGAAGTTGGATCAATAATCTGCCAGAACTAAAATCTGCAGCATGAACAGTAACCATAATTTGGATATAACTTAAGCTACAAAACTCTATTTGGAGTGATTCAAAAAGGAGAATAAACTTAAGACAATAGGGAACATTTTCTATGAAGAAAGTTTTGCCAAATTCCTACAGTAAAATGACCAATGGAATAGTGCAACCTAAGGCACCAAAACTGAAAATTTGCAATTTTGCCTAAAGGACTTAAGTTTTGAGAAAATGACCAAAACCAACAAGTTTGGTGACCAAAATGTGGTATGTGGGTGAAGTTGGAGTTCCCATACCTATTAAGCCTTAGAAAGTCAACAAATTGACTTGAATAGTGTAGTGAATAGTAACACCGAAACACAAATTTTAAAGAACATCGAGTTTAGCAAATATAAGCTAGGTAAAAGTGAAGTTAAATTTATTTTTGGATTTATACTAAGTTATGGTACTGAAACACTGTAAAACTGTGTGTTTCAGCTGAAAAAGACTTGAAAGGTCTGAGAGACTGAGTCAAGGCCTAGAGGCGACTCACGTCAGGTTTGTGCACAATAAACCTTATTTGAGCCTTTTGTCATTGAAAAATTGATTTAGTGTGATTTATGAAAATTTGAAGTTAATTATGAATTGTGTTGCCATCTTGTGAATGAAATTATGACTTTGGAAATTCATTAGATTTCTCACGAATCATTTGAATAAAATGTTTGAAATTGATTTTTGATTCACACTTAGCATGACAGTATCTTATTATTCCTCCTCCATTTATGGGGTGAGATCGGTTATCTTTCCTCCCTCTCTGGTTTACCAGTTGAGGTTGTAGATCGGATGAGTACTCATTAGCTAGCTAGCCACCTCCCTCATTGATTTCAATTAGTGGGATTGTAAATTGCTTTGTCATGGTGTACAACGCGGCATTGATCGGAAATTTTGTGTCAAGGCTTAAGTTGTGCATGAATTGGCAACACTGTGTTCTTAAATTATTTGACTAAATTGTGTTATTATGAGTTTTGATAAATTGTGAAATGTGATTGAGAAATATTTAAATTATGTTTTGGCAATAAATGATTTATGTATTGTATTTGAAATTTTTATTGTGCACCACTGAGTATTTTTATACTCAGCGATAGCTTGTTTTGCTGTCGCAGATAAGAGCAAGGAGAAAGCAGCAGAGTGAGCTGCTATCAATATTGAAGATTCCATTGATCTTTTTGTACGGGTATTGTTTTATACCCTTGTAGTTATTTTAATGTAAATATTGTGATGTTGTATGTATCAATGTAAAGTGAGCAGTTGTATAAGAAATTGTAATAATTTTATTTTTGGATTGTATATCTGTAAATTTAATTTGTGCATACAATATTGATAGAATGATATGAAATAGTTTGTTTTGAGAATTTTAAGATGACAAATTTTGGATTAAATTATGGAATTGATTTGAGATGTGTTGACTTGAGAATATTTGGAGGTTGGGAGTTATGAAAAATTTATTAGAAGTGCTTTTTATAGGTTTTTGAAGAGCTGTTTTCTCAAAATATAGACGGCACTCTGCCGAAATTTTTATAAAATTTGCAGAGAAAAAAAAATGGTCAAAATTTTTACTAGTATTTAAGCTTGGAATAAATGTTTTTAATTCCTACTAAAATGCTCACCACTTTCAAAATGTAAGAAAATTATTTTAAAATCCCTTGTAGGGTACTTAATGAGTTATCGGTAGGTGAAGTTCGATACTTCATTAGGTAGTCTATGGAATCATGTTATGCCTTACAGAGGGGTAAGATGTGACATGTTTTAGTGGTATCAGAGCATGGTTTTTCAATAAATTTTGACTATGTGTATGAATATTTCTTTGATAAGTACAACTGCTCAAGTGTCTTTAATTGATACATATAACATATTTACATCATGAATATGCACTAACGGAGGTCAACCTCTTGTGTTTGATCTCAAAAAGTAGAAATTTTGGGAAAATGGAATGGAAGAAGGAGATCTTTCCGTAGAACAATCTGTGGAGGCTGAGGTTCAAGGGGAAGCCCCAGCACTCCAGAACGTGAGTGGGTCAGCCACTCCAGCTCCTACTCCAGCACCGCAGTTTCCTGCTCAGTTTGTACAGCAGATGGCTGCATTTTTTTAGCAAATGGTAGGAAATGTGCCACCCTAAGCTCAGGTGCAAGCACCTATAGCACAACCATAGCCCTCAGCTCGGTAATATGAAAAATTGATGAAATTTGGGGCCATCGAGTTTAAGAGCACTGTGGATCCACTGGAGGCAGAACAGTGGTTGGAAAGAATGGAACGGGTTTTCAGAAAGCTGCAGTGTACTGAAGAATTAAAATTTGAATATTCAGTATCTCTTCTCCAAGGGGATGTATATGAATGGTGGAAGACCATCCCCCACAGCCTGGTAGAACCTCCAATCCTTACTTGGTCAGACTTTTTGAGGGATTTTTGATAGAAGTGGGTCCCCGATGCATATGTGGATATGAAGTTATAAGAATTCCTAAGTTTGAAACAAGGGGACAGAACTATAGCAGAATATGAGAGAGACTTCTCTTGACTGAGCCACTACGCTGGAAGCTTAGTCTCCACCCCCAGAGATAGATGTAAGAGGTTTGAGTCCGGGTTAAGGCCGAATCTGAGAATGCAAGTTGTGGGTTTCCGACATCAGAATTTCGCTGAGTTGATCTCACAGTCCTTGGAACTGGAAAGGATAGAATCAGAAGGGGCAGTGAAGAAGGGTACACAAGAGAAAGAGAAGACTGAAAAGACTATTGAACAAGCACCTGAGAGTGGTTCTGGGAAGAGGAAACAGTTTGGGGGATCCAACTCCCGTAGATCTGGCAGAGGCAAATTCTCTAGCCAAAGACTACCCCGGTCTGGTCAGCAGACCCAGCAAGCACCCCGAGGAGCTCTATCAGTACGGCAGTGTGAAACTTATGGTAGAACTCACGGTGGGGTTTGTTTCAAGGCCACCGATGCATGTTTTAACTGTGGAGGGAGCGGACATTTCGCTAAGGATTGTACTAGTCCTTGCCGGTCTGGACCTTCTACTACATCTGAGGGATCAGTCCAAGTCTCTGCACCTAGAGGGTCACAGTCAGCTGCTAGAGGTAGAGGCAAAGATAGGGGTCCTGGTAACACTCCTGGGAGTCAAAGCACTGTTAACCAGCCAGTATCCAGTGGCGCACCAGTCAGAGTGTATACCATGCGTCAGAGGGAGGAGGCTGAAACATCAAACGTAGTAGCTGGTATTTTCTCCATCCTTAACCAAGATGTACATGTGTTATTTGATCCTGGCTCCACACATTCGTATGTTAGTGCTAGTGTGATGTGTTCTACTGCTATTCAGTGTGTACCAATGGACTATGATGTGCTAGTAACTAGTCCATTAGGCTAGGAGGACAGGGTAAATAGGCTATATAGGGATTGTCCTTTGGTGATCCAAGGACACACTTTTTTGTTTGATTTGATTGAAATGCCCTTCAAAGATTATGACATTATCTTGGGCATGGATTGGTTAGCAAGGCATCATGCGATGATTGACTCTAGACTGAAGACAGTCACTTTTGGTCTCCCTCAGTATGGTGATGTGGTAATACATGGGGAGAGGCAGTTATTGCCTTCAAACATCATTTCAGCTGTACTGGCCAGAAAAATGATTAGGAAGGGGTGTGAGGCATACTTGGCACATGTGGTAGACACCCAAGTGGGTAGTCCAGCATTGAGGGACATTCCCACAATATGTGACTTTCCAGATGTGTTTCCTGATGAATTGCTAGGATTACCTCCAAAAAGAGAAGTGCAGTTTGAGATTTATGTTATGCCTGGTGTGGACCCAATCTCTATAACACCATATAGAATGGCACCAGCAAAACTAAAAGAATTGAAAGTGCAGTTACAAGAACTGCTTGACAAGGGCTTTATCCGCCCTAGTGTGTCACCTTGGGAGCGCCAGTGTTATTTGTAAAGAAGAAAGATGGCACTCTCTGGTTATGCATTGACTATCGACAGTTGAATAAGGTGACAATAAAGAACAGATACCCATTGCCCCGCATTGATGACTTGCTTGATCAGTTGAGGGGTGCAGCTGTGTTCTCCAAAATTGACCTGAGATCAAGTTATTATCAACTGAAAGTGCAAGAGCAGAGTATTTCTAAAACTGCCTTCAGAACCCGCTATGGCCATTATGAGTTCTTGGTTATGCCATTCGGGTTAACTAATGCTCCGGCTGCTTTTATGGATCTGATGAACACTATCTTCAGACCATACCTTGACCAGTTTGTTGTGGTATTTATTGATGATATATTGGTCTATTCAAGGAATGCAGAAGTGCATGATAGACATCTGCGGATTGTACTACAGACTTTAAGGGAGAAACAACTATATGCCAAATTGTCGAAGTGTGAATTTTGGCTGAAGGAGATATCCTTTTTGGGGCACATAGTATCAGCAAAGGGTATTAAGGGAGATCTTAGCAAGATAAAAGTTGTCTTTAATTGGAAGCCACCCAGAAATATCACAGAGATTCGCAGTTTTCTGGGGTTAGCTAGATACTACCATCGATTTGTGAAGGGATTCTCCATGTTGGCATCTCCATTGACCAAGCTGCTTAGAAAAGATGTGAAATTTCAGTGGACGGATAAATGCCAACAGAGTTTTGATGAATTGAAGAGATGTTTGACTAAGGCTCCAGTCTTGACTTTACCTACTCTGGGTAAAGAATACACAGTATATAGTGATACTTCTCACAATGGGTTAGGCTGTGTATTGATGCAAGATCGAAATGTCATTGCCTATGCATCACGCCAGCTGAAACCGCATGAGAGGAATTATCCAACACATGATTTGGAGCTTGCAGCCATTGTCTTAAGATCTGGAGACATTATTTGTATGGGGAGAAGTGCTACATCTACACAGATCATAAGATTTTGAAACATTTGGGCACTCAGAAAGAATTGAATTTGAGACAGAGGAGATGGTTAGAGTTGATAAAAGACTATGACTGTTTGATAGACTATCAGTCAAGGAAAGCTAATGTTGTGGCTGATGCCTTAAGTCGCAAGACTATGGCAAGTCTACGAATTACTCCTTTGTCTATGGTACATGAGTTGAAATCATTACATGCCAGTTTAAAGATTAATGATGAGGGGCGATAAAGTTGCATGGCATGAGCGATCGGTGTTGATTGATCGATCGTAATGGTCGCTCGTAATGATCAAGTATCAAAGACTGTTGAAAGAAGTCCAGCAGGGCAAGAAACTAGAATTTTCAATAAGAGATGATGGTCTTGTAACACCCCTATGTTCGGTAGTGCGTTCTACTGTTCCAGTGACCAGTGTTGTCCGGACAGCTAGGATGCCTAGAATTACACTTCGATATGAGTGAGGAGACATAAAATAATGAAATACAAGAAAAGAAAATACAAGAAAAAAAAAAAGAAAAAATAATAGCAAAGAGATGTAACCAAGTTAAGCGAGCCGAGAACCCTAGTGATGGGTGACCGCATCGGGAAGTCACGGCGTGGACCGTTGACTAGCCCTGGACCGTGGGGAACCCTGGAAAATATTTTTAGGACTTAAATAGACCCCTATTGAAGTATAAATTCCATTAGAAAAATCAAAGAAAAATTAATTAATTAGTACAGAGAAAAGTGAGAAATCGAAAAACGAACAAAACCCGGTGTTACCGAAAAATCGGGAATGCAACCCGAACAGGGGCATTGTGGTCATTTAACATCTCAAGTTGTCTTTTGACTTAAATGTCCATTAAAAATACATGATATTACACTTGGAAAATATAATGAAAAATTAAATTAGTGGTACATAATGTAAATAGCAAAAATGGGGGGTTAATTGTGGGAATAAGGAAAGTTAAGGTTAAACTAATATTAAATAATGGTTAGTGCTCCACTAACTTAGAATTGTGGGACACTTAAGAGCTAAAATGGGCAGAAATGAGTACATCTTCAACCTTCTCTCAAACCAGCCAAATTTATCCTCCATGGGACTCCATGGCCACACCTTGAAGTCTTCCATGCATCCATGATCCAAGCTTTTAATGGTTTTGGCTTCTTCATTAAAAGTGATCACCATACCTTGGGCAGTAGATAGGCAGCAAGAAGACCAAGTTTTGGAGAGGTTTTGAAGAATTTCAAAAGTCGTAAGTTTGTATTTTTGGGTTATTGCTTTATTAAAGTTAGTAGGAATGTTATGGATACTTGAATTGTGGAAAGAATTTTGAGGTTTGATGTTGAATGGGGATGTGTACATTTGGCAGCCATGGAAACACCTTGAAGATAGTTTATTTTTGCTTGTAAATTGTGGATTAAAGCATTGATTAAATGTTTATGTGTGTAGGAAATCATTTGGGTGATGTATACTTAGTATATGTGAATGTGTATTGAAATTTGAATGCTTGGAAATTATGGGAATGTAATGCATGAAATGGCAGCCTGGTTTGGTGAACCATAAGGATGTTATTTCATGTTTGGATTATAGAATATTAATATTGAATTGTGTTTGTTGTTATGGCAGTTTGGGTATGTGTGTGATGGTGTGAAGTTGGACATGTAAAAGTGTTATGGTTAGGTGATTGAATTATTGTAAATGAGTTTGACAAATTCTGCACTTTATGGTGTATGTTGAATGTAATTGTAAGCTGCCAAAATGACCTATAATATGTTGTGAACTATGTTTAGGTTATGGTACAAACCAAAATTGGCTTGAATATTGAGTTTGTTAAGTGTTAAAAGTAGTCTTTGATGTGTATGAAGGAAATGTAATAAGGCAGTTTGCATTTTGGGCTTAGAACCTTAAGTTTGTGGCTCCAATTGGTATGAAACCAATTGGAGGTGAAACTAGGCACAAAATGTACCAACTTTCATGAAGGAAGCATACCAAAATTCTGCTTGCAAGGTAGCTTGAAAAATGACCAAATCCGGATTAAGTGCAATAAAGGCCTGAAAATTTACCAATTAGGCAGCAGTTAGTGTTTAGGCTATAACTCACTCAAAACAGGTCCAATTGACCTAAACTTTTAACCATGAATAGCTAAGACCCATATCTACAAGTCTTATGGACACACTAAAGCCCAGAAATGACCATAAGCAAGTCAAACAGCTTGCACAAGTTCAGGTCCAAAAACTGGCCGAACCAAAATTGACCTAAAATGACCTAAAGTGACTAATTTTGATGCAATTTGACCAGCAATAGTAAAATGACCATAACTTGGTCTACATAACTCAGAATGACCTGAAATTTTGCCTCGCGTGCAATAAGACATAGATCTACAAGTTTTTAGTTTTGACCGAAACCCAAAAACCGAGAGAAATAGGTCGTCCGGCTAGGTCAAACTAGTATCTCAGAATCCAGCAATTTGCAAGAAAATGCAGTATACACGGAAATGAACTTGGTAACATGTACCAACCCTAAAAGACTATCGAATGTGACATGTTAGTAACATTAAAACCTAATTTACCTAGAATGCATCGAGGGTCGACATATTAGGTTGACTAAGGAAATAATAGAATTCGATAAATTAATTATTGAACCTTATTCTTAGAGACAGTTTAAATGAGTACTGAAACATTTCAAATTGTGTTTCTCAGTTAGCAAAGACTCAAGGAAGAGGAAGGAAACACTGAGTCAGAGCCAAGAGACAGTTATCAGAGATTTGTGCACAACTAGTTTTAACTGATTTTGTTTTGAACATTTCATATGATTAAATGACATATTTTTCTTATGTATTATGTTTAACAAACATTGGATTTAATTCAATGATTATTGAAATTGTTATAGTATGTATGAATTTAGCTTCGTTAAATGGTATTTCCACAAGTATTAAGCATTGTTATGGATTGAATAAATTATGTTTTGGAAAATTGTGATAGAACATGTTTTGAATTGTGATGGTAATTTTCATGGAAAATGCAAATTTATGATTTGAATTACGATGAGCATAAAAATTATTGGATATTGGAATTGAATTTGAATCGAATTATATTGTGATTATGCTCACTAAAAGGATTGTGATATTGTTTTATATCTCACTATAGAAGCTTGACTAGGTTATTACCCGTCTCTCTCATTTGTTGAGAAGACAATGGAGTTAGTTGTGTTTTGATTACCATGGTACGTGCACAGGCTTAGATTTTCCTCTGATTTGAGGTTAGATCTAAGTTTATTTTATCGTTATGGCCCTTACGGAAGATTCATTATTGTGATGGTACTGTGCACGATGATTTGACCTCCCCGACCATAGGGAGTTAGAATCTGATTCGACCTCCCCGACCATAGGGAGTTAGAATCACATCGAATATGGCCCTTTCGGATTAGTCTTGCATAGTTAGTGAGATAAAGACTTATTTTTGAGATACAGCATGGTTTTTGAGATACATAATGGCTTTTGAATGGTAAAGAATTGTGATTTCAATTATGATTTATGTATAATTGATTTTGTTGGAATTACCTAAATGGTTAGTTATGATTTGATAAATTGAATTTCATGATCGAAGTCATTTTATACAAATGATTCACATTATTGGCAATGAATATTTTGAGTTTTAGAATTTGATGAGCATTCAGATTTCCAAATTATTTACTGTAAATTTTGTCAATGTATATTGTACTATGTTTTAAATTATAGTTGTGCACCACTGAGTTCACCATTCAGCGATAGCTTTGTATGCTGTCGCAGAAAAGAAGAGCATAGAGCAGTGAGTAAGTTTCTTTGAAGACACTTTCAGATCAACTCCAGGTATATTATAGGTATACCCATGTACATAGGTTTTGATGTATGCATGTAATAATATGTATGTGAATTATTTGAGCAGTTGTATAAAAACTTTTATAAAATATTTTGGTATGTAATTAAATGTAAATTATTGTAAATGTAAATTTGAGATTTCATTTACTTGAACAGTTTTATAATATAAATTTTGAATCTTATAATCAATGAAATATTTCTTCATGATGAGATTAGTTTGAAAATGAATTGATTGTTTATTGAGAATTGAATTGTGAATTGAAATAAAGTTTATTGGAGTTGTATTTGAGAAAACATATTGGGATCATTTTCTTTTGCAGGATTGAAGAACTGTTTTCTCAAAATATAGCCGGCACTTTGCTGAAATTTTGAAAAAAAATTTTATAACACCAGATTTTAATCTATGACTTAAATTTCCCGAAAATTGTTTTAAAATCCCTTGTAGTATATCTAATGGGTTATCGGTAGGCGAAGTACGGTAATTCATTAGGTGTACTACGGGATCATGTTACATCTTACGGGGGAGTAGGGTGTGACATGTTTTGTGGTATCAGAGCAATGGTTTTAAAGTAAATTTTGAACTGTGAATTTGAAATCTTTTTGTCGGTAACTACAACTGCTCAAATGTTTGATACATATAGTACATTTACATCATAAATATGAACTAATGGAGAGGAATCTCCTTATGTTGGTTGTACAGGAATAGAAAATCCTATGAAAAGATATGGAAAAGAAGAATGAGACAATAGAACAGTCCGTGATGGTAGAAGTACAAGTTGAGGCCCCAGCTCCACAAAGTGTTGAAGGCCCGACTGTACCAGTTTTACCAGTACAAATTACTGCACAAATGGCCCAGCAAATGGCCACTTTCTTCCAACAAATGGCTGATAATCTATCAGCCCAAGCCCAACTACAGACCCAACCCCCACAAGGGCAGTGTGAAATAGAGAAGAGGGAGAAATCTACGAGTCAGAACTCGAGCAGTAATTTGGGGAAGAGAAAAGAATTTGAGGAACCCCGAGCTCAGAGATATGATAGAGGCGGATCATCAGGGCAGAGAACACCAAGATCTAGTCGTCGAACAACCAGAAGTTCCTATTCTGCCAGTTTCTGCCATGTTTGTGGTAAACTACATGGAGGTATTTTTCATATGGCCTCTGGAGCCTGCTACAATTGTGGAAAACTTGGACACTTTGCTAAAGATTATACTAGAGCACCTCGATCTGCTTTCCGGAGTTCACAGACCGTCAGTCAGGGTCGAGATAGAAATAGAGTTAGTACTCCTCACCACTATAACACAGTGAATCAACCCGAATATAGTAGCGCACCAATCAGAGTGTCCACTATGCGCCAAGGAGAAAGAGCAGAAACTTCAGATGTAGCTGCTAGTAAGTTCTTAATTTTTGAAAGAAACAATTAGCTATTATTTGATCCCAGCACTACTTAGTTGTGTGTTAGTGTCAGAACTATATGTTCTATTGTTATTCCTTTACATGGGAATCAATTTTGATGTATTAGTGACTAGTCCTTTAGGATAATAACTATAATAACAAGTATGATTGACATTAATTTTGGAAGAATTGTTAGCTAAAAGTATTTTCTAACATACTATAAATTATAAAGCTAATTGGCGAGCCTATTTAATGTAAGGCAAGAGGACCTAAAAGTAAGTTACAGTAATAGAATTGCTCTAGATGAGGGCAAAGATGTTACTGTTAGTAATTATTAATGGATATTGTAATCAGAATCGGTTTGGGATATTAATGGATTCGAGAAAGATAAGATGTTAGAAAACCTAGCCCACTAAGTTATAACGTAGTGACTAAATAATGTTCTCGATGTTTGTATTATAAGCTGCAGATTATAGTACCGATACGGGATTATTGTGTAGAGCTACGTGCTTCCTCGTGGTACAATAAATTAAGAATATTTGTAAGTAATCTATAAATTGATACAGTTGCACCCAATTAGAGTACTATTAAGGGAAATGAATGTGAAAAAAATTCTAGTAAGAAATTTAAAACTTTAGAACTAGCCTATCAAACGACTACACTTGTAAGGTAGCTAGAGTCAGTGACTCGGTTACATTAATGTGAATTACCTGTACCACAGTAATTGCTATAAGCTTAGAGATATCAAGATCGACTTATCATCCTCAGACGGATGGACAGTCGAAACAAGTGATTCAGGTAAATTTTGAAACTCATTGAGTTTCTATAAATAATGAAATGAAATGATAATAATAATAACCTGTAAAATGTAATGAACCCTCGAGAATATACTGAGAACTTCTGTCCTTGAATCCGAGGGAGATGGGACAGATACATCCCACTAATAGAATTTGTATACATTAATAAGTGTCAAGCTAGCATACAAGTGGCACCCTATGAAACATAGTAAGAGAACAAATAACTCTACATTTTGTGATGAAACTTCCGAGGACACAGAATAGTTAAGATGCAGTATAGGTCATAGTTGATAGACTAACCAAGTCTGCTCACTTTTTGCTAGTTCGGATGGATTATAGCCTGGAAAGATTGGCCAGATTGTACATATATGAGCTTGTAAAACTGCATGGAGTGCCAGTATCAATTGTGTCTGACAGAGATCCTAAGTTCACTTCTAGATTCTGGGGTAGTCTTCAGAGAGCCCTAGGAACTAGATTGAACTTCAACACAGCATTCCACCCACGCATAAAGGGCTACCCGAGAGGGTTATTCAGATATTGGAGGATATGCTACGGGCTTGTGTGATTGAATTTGAAGGTAGTTGGGATACACACTTGCCTTTGATTGAGTTTGCTTATAACAACAGCTACCAATCAAGCATTGGGATGCCTCCATATGAAGCTTTGTATGGCAGAAAGTGCAGAACTCCCCTATGTTGGGATGAAGTTGGTGAAAGAAAGATGATTGGGCCAGAAATTGTTCAGCAGACAAAGGAAAAGATCAAATTGATCAGAGATAGACTCAAGGCTGCGTCAGACCGTCAGAAGTCTTATGTTGATCTAAAGAGAAGAGATATTGAATATGCAGTGGGTGATAAAGTATTCCTCAAAGTTTCTCCTTGGAAGAGGATTATGAGATTTGACAAAAAGGGGAAACTGAGTCCTCGTTTCATCGGACCATATGAGGTTCTGGAAAGAGTGGGTCCTTTGGCATATCGGTTGGCATTACCTCCGGAGTTAGCAAGGATACACAGTGTCTTCCATGTGTCCATGTTAAGGAGGTACAGATCAGACCCATCTCATGTACTATCAGTTGAAGAGATTGAGGTAAAATCCAGAGCTCTAATATGAGGAAGAACCCATAGAAATTCTAGCTTATGAGGTGAAGCAGCTGAGGAATAAACAGATACACCTGGTTAAAGTGCTGTGGAACCATCATTCAGGCCAGGAAGCTACTTGGGAACGTGAAGAGGATATGAGGAGACAGCACCCACAGCTGTTCAGAGACTAATGCCAGGTAAAATTTCGAGACGAAATTTATTTAAGGGGGGGGAGAATTGTAACACCCCTATGTTCGGTAGTGCATTCTACTGTTCCAGTGACCAGTGTTGTCCGGACAACTAGGATGCCTAGAACTACACTTCGATACGAGTGAGGAGACATAAAATAATGAAATGCAAGAAAAGAAAATACAAGAAAAACAAAGAAAAAATAATAGCAAAGAGATGTAACCAAGTTAAGCGAGCCGAGAACCCTAGCGATGGGTGACCGCACCGGGAAGTCACGGCGTGGACCGTTGACTAGCCCTGGACCGCGGGGAACCTTGGAAAATATTTTTAGGACGTAAATAGACCCCTATTGAAGTATAAATTCCATTAGAAAAATCAAAGAAAAATTAATTAATTAGTACAGAGAAAAGTGAGAAATCAAAAAACGAACAAAACCAGGTGTTACCAAAAAATCGGGAATGCAACCCGAACAGGGGCATTGTGGTCATTTTACATCCCGAGTTGTCTTTTGACCTAAATGTCCATTAAAAATACATGATATTACACTTGGAAAATGTAATGAAAAATTAAATTAGTAGTACATAATGTAAATAGCAAAAATGGGGAGTTAATTATGGGAATAAGGAAAGTTAAGGTTAAACTAATATTAAATAATGGTTAGTGCTCCACTAACTTAGAATTGTGGGACACTTAAGAGCTAAAATGGGCAGAAATGAGTTCATCTTCAACCTTCTCTCAAACCAGCCGAATTTATCCTCCATGGGACTCCATGGCCATACCTTGAAGTCCTCCATGCATCCATGATCCAAGCTTCTAATGGTTATGGTTTCTTCATTAAAAGTGATCACCATACCTTGGGCAGTAGATAGGCAGCAAGAAGACCAAGTTTTGGAGAGGTTTTGAAGAATTTCCTAAGTGGTAAGTTTGTATTTTTGGGTTATTGCTTCATTAAAGTTAGTAGGAATGTTATGGGTACTTGAATTATGGAAAGAATTTTGAGGTTTGATGTTGAATGGGGATGTGTACTTTTGGCAGCCATGAAAACACCTTGAAGACAGTTAATTTTTGCTTGTACATTGTGGATTAAAGCATTGATTAAATGTTTATGTGTGTAGGAAATCATTTGGGTGATGTATACTTAGTATATGTGAATGTGTACTGAAATTT
Source organism: Hevea brasiliensis (assembly GCF_030052815.1). Lineage (NCBI taxonomy): Eukaryota > Viridiplantae > Streptophyta > Magnoliopsida > Malpighiales > Euphorbiaceae > Hevea > Hevea brasiliensis. Next base: position 68,401,337 of record NC_079493.1, on the reverse strand, counting down.
GAATGCTTGGAAATTATGGGAATGTAATGCATGAAATGGCAGCCTGGTTTGGTGAACCATAAGGATGTTATTTCATGTTTGGATTATAGAATATTAATATTGAATTGTTTTTGTTGTTATGGCAGTCTGGGTATGTGTGTGATGGTGTGAAGTTGGACATGTAAAAGTGTTATGGTTAGGTGATTGAATTATTGTAAATGAGTTTGACAAATTCTGCACTTTATGGTGTATGTTGAATGTAATTGTAAGCTGCCAAAATGACCTATAATATGTTGTGAACTATGTTTAGGTTATGGTACAAACCAGAATTGGCTTTAATGTTGAGTTTGGTAAGTGTTAAAAGTGGTCTTTGATGTGTATGAAGGAAATGTAATAAGGCAGTTTGCATTTTGGGCTTAGACCATAAGTGTGTGGCTCCAATTGGTATGAAACCAATTGGAGGTGAAACTAGGCACAAAATTTGCCAACTTTCATGAAGGAAGCATACTAAAATTCTGCTTGCAAGGTAGCTTGAAAGATGACCAAATCCGGATTAAGTGCAATAAAGGCCTGAAAATTTACCAATTGGGCAGCAGTTAGTGTTTAGGCTATAACTCACTCAAAACAGGTCCAATTCACCTGAAATTTTAACCATGAATAGCTAAGACCCATATCTACAAGTCTTATGAAGACACCAAAGCCCAGAAATGACCATAAGCAAGTCAAACAGCTTGCACAAGTTCGGGTCCAAAAACTCGCCAAACCAAAATTGACCTAAAATGACCTAAAGTGACCAATTTTGATGCAATTTGACCAGCAATAGTAAAATGACCATAACTTGGTCTACATAAGTCAGAATGACTTGAAATTTTGCCGCGCGTGCAATAAGACATAGATCTACAAGTTTTTAGTTTTGACCGAAACCCAAAAACCGAGAGAACTAGGTCGTCCGGCTAGGTCAAACTAGTATCTTGGAATCCAGCAAATTGCAAGAAAATGCAGTATACACAGAAATGAACTTGGTAACATGTAGCAACCCTAAAAGACTATCGAATGTGACATGTTAGTAACATTAAAACCTAATTTACCTAGAATGCATCGAGGGTCGACATATTAGGTTGACTAAGGAAATAATAGAATTCGATAAATTAATTATTGAACCTTATTCTTAGAGAGAGTTTAAATGAGTACTGAAACATTTCAAATTGTGTTTCTCAGTTAGCAAAGACTCAGGGAACGGGAAGGAAACACTGAGTCAGAGCCAAGAGACAGTTATCAGAGGTTTGTGCACAACTAGTTTTAACTGATTTTGTTTTGAACATTTCATATGATTAAATGACATATTTTTCTTACGTATTATGTTTAACAAGCATTGGATTTAATTCAATGATTATTAAAATTGTTATAGTATGTATGAATTTAACGTTGTGAAATGGTATTTCCACAAGTATTAAGCATTGTTATGGATTGAATAAATTATGTTTTGGAAAATTGTGATAGAACATGTTTTGAATTGTGATGGTAATTTTCATGGAAAATGCAAATTTATGATTTGAATTACGATGAGCATAAAAATTATTGGATATTGGAATTGAATTTGAATTGAATTATATTGTGATTATGCTCACTAAAAGGTTTGTGATATTGTTTTACATCTCACTATAGATGCTTGACTAGGTTATTACCCATCTCTCTCTTTTGTTGAGAAGACAATGGAGTTAGTTGTGTTTTGATTACCATGGTATGTGCACAGGCTTAGATTTTCCTCTGATTTGAGGTTAGATCTAAGTTTATTTTATCGTTATGGCCCTTGCGGAAGATTCATTGTTGTGATGGTACTGTGCACGATGATTCGACCTCCCTAACCATAGGGAGTTAGAATCTGATTCGACCTCCCCGACCATAGGGAGTTAGAATCACTTCGAATATGGCCCTTTCGGATTAGTCTTGCATAGTTAGTGAGATAAAGAATTATTTTTGAGATACAGCATGGTTTTTGAGATACAGAATGGCTTTTGAATGGTAAAGAATTGTGATTTCAATTATGATTTATGTATAATTGATTTTGTTGGAATTACCTAAATGGTTAGTTATGATTTGATAAATTGAATTTCATTATCGAAGTCATTTTATACAAATGATTCACATTATTGGCAATGAATATTTTGAGTTTTAGAATTTGATGAGTATTCAGATTTCCAAATTATTTACAGTAAATTTTGTCAATGTATATTGTACTATGTTTTAAATTATAGTTGTGCACCACTGAGTTCACTACTCAGCAATAGCTTTGTATGCTGTCGCAGGTAAGAAGAGCATAGAATAGTGAGTAAGTTTCTTGAAGACACTTTCAGATTAGCTTCAGGTATATTATAGGTATACCCATGTACATAGGTTTTGATGTATGCATGTAATAATATGTATGTAAATTATTTGAGCAGTTGTATAAAAGCTCTTGTAAAATATTTTGGTATGTAATTAAATGTAAATTATTGTAAATGTAAATTTGAGATTTCATTTACTTGAATAGTTTTGTAATATAAATTTTGAGTCTTATAATCAATGAAATATTTCTTCATGATGAGATTAGTTTAAAAGTGAATTGATTGTTTATTGAGAATTGAATTGTGAATTGAAATAAAGTTTATTGGAGTTGTATTTGAGAAAACATATTGGGAGCATTTTCTTTTGCAGGATTGAAGAACTGTTTTCTCAAAATACAACCGGCACTTTGCTGAAATTTTGAAAAAAAATTTTATAACACCAGATTTTAATCTATGACTTAAATTTCCCGAAAATTATTTTAAAATCCCTTGTAGTATATCTAATGGGGTATCGGTAGGTGAAGTACGGTAATTCATTAGGTGCACTACGGGATCATGTTACATCTTACGGGGGAGTAGGGTGTGACAAGTCTATTGCTACACCAGGGTAGAATGTGTGTTCCTAATGATGTTGATTTGAGGCAGATCATTTTGAAAGAAGCACATGAGTCTCCTTTTGCTATGCACCCTGGTGGTACAAAAATGTATAGAGGGCTAAAGAAGCATTACTAGTGGATGGGTATGAAAAAAGATGTGGCAGAGTTTGTTTCCAAATGCCTAACTTGTCAGCAAGTAAAGGCAGAACACCAAGTATCAACTGGATTATTACATCCACTACCAGTGCCAGAATGGAAATGGGAGAGAATAACTATGGATTTTGTGATGGGACTTCCGAGGACACAAAAGAGTCATGATGCAGTATGGGTCATTGTTGACAGACTGACCAAGTCTGTTCATTTTCTGCCAGTCCGGATGGACTATAATTTAGAAAGATTGGCCAAGTTGTACATTGATGAGATTGTGAGACTGCATGGAGTGCCAGTATCCATCGTATCAGACAGAGATCCTAGGTTCACTTCTAGATTCTGGGGTAGTCTTTAGAGAGCCCTAGGAACTAGATTGAACTTCAGTACTACATTCCACCCACAGACAGATGGCCAGTCTAAGAGGGTAATTCAGATCTTGGAGGACATGCTACGGGCTTGTGTGATCGAGTTTGAGGGCAGTTGGGATACACACTTGCCTTTGATTGAGTTTGCTTATAACAACAGCTACCAATCAAGCATTGGAATGCCTCCATATGAAGCTTTATATGGCAGAAAATGTAGAACCCCGTTGTGTTGGGATGACGTGGGTGAAAGAAAGATGATTGGACCCGAAATTGTTCACCAAACTGAAGAGAAAATCAGAATGATCAGAGATCGACTTAAGACTGCATCAGACCGTTAGAAGTCCTACATTGATCTGAAGAGAAGGGATATTGAGTATGCAGTGGGTGAGAAAGTTTTCTTCAAGGTTTCTCCTTGGAAGAGAATTATGAGATTCGGCAGAAAGGGGAAACTGAGTCCTCATTTCATTGGGCCATATGAGGTTCTGGAAAGAGTGGGTCCTTTGGCATATCGATTGGCATTACCTCCAGAGTTAGAGAAGATACATAACGTCTTCCATGTGTCTATGTTGAGGAGGTATCGATCAGACCCATCTCATGTACTACCATTAGAAGAAATTAAATTGAATCCAGACCTCACATATGAAGAAGAACCCATAGAGATTCTAGCTTATGAGGTGAAGCAGCTACGGAACAAGCAGATACCATTGGTAAAAGTGTTGTGGAACCATCATTCGGGCTAGGAGACTACTTGGGAACAAGAGGAGGACATGAGCAGGCAACACCCACAGCTGTTCAGAGATTAATACCAGGTAAAATTTTGAGATGAAATTTATTTAAGGGGGGAGAATTGTAACAACCCTATTTGTATAGCCAGGTATATTTCATTGTTCCGGTGACTGGTGTCGGTCCAGACAATTAAGGGGATTAGAACCATACTTAAGACAACTAGAGAAGCCATAAATACAAATAATTAGTAATTGCCAATTAGTTAAGTATAAATAAGAAAAATAGAACATAAGAAGTTAAACGAGCCGAGAGTCACAGCGATGGGTGACTGTTTCGGGAACGACTATGAAGCCATTTTAAACTCAAATTTTGAATTGTAAAATGTGACGCTACGGTCCTTAGGACCATTACGAACACAGTGGAAAAGAGAAAATTACGAAAAAAAATTGTTAAGTCAGTCAAATAATTAGGTCAGGGAGCCGGAAGAAATATTGAATTATTTATAAACCGGGATGAACCAGCGAGGGGCAATTTGGTCAATTGACCCCGAGAGCTGACTCCTGACCTAACTGTCAAATAAAATCGGAGAAAAGAAAATTTCAGAATCGAGAATTAAATTAAAGAACTAATAGAAAAATAAATAGAAAAAAAAAAGAAAATAAAAAAGTCAAAAAGTGATGACATCATGCATGACCTCATGCATGATGCCATAAAAAAAATAATACTTAATATATTTACTTAATTAGAATTTTTGGGTCTTCCATAAGTAAATAAAAGAAAAGAAAAGAAAAACAAAAATCATTGTCTACTTTATCCCAAACAAGCCGCCCACTTCTCTCTCCCTTAGCTCTCTCTCTCAAACTCCATTAAAGCTCCCAATTTAAGCTTCATACACCCCAATTTAACCATAAATTCCCCTAAAGTCCTTAAGTAAATCTTACCCCTAGACCTAGATAAACACTTTGGGAGCAAGAAGGAAAAGAAAACTTGGAGAATTGAAGAATTAGGAAATTTACAAATTGAGGTAAGTGCAATTTCAAGTTTAGATTCTTATTGAATTCATGAATTTAAGTTTATGTGTGATGAAATTACATTAGAAATAAAGGAAACCATGCTTAAATAAGGGAAGAGAGAATGTGGCAGCCATGGAACCCTAAGGTTTTGATGGTATTTAGTTAGGTTAAACATGAAATCTTGGTGAATAGATGTTATATATGTGAATTGTACATTTAGATTACATGAATTATGAAGATTGGACAAACTTAGGGTTTTGGACATTAGGGTTTAGAGACCAAAAAAGTGAGGAACTTGTAAATGGTGTCTTTGACCTAATGTGAAGTGAGAAATGGTCATTTGTGACCTAATTAAGTGTGTTAGAAGTGTTGGAATTAAAGTCAAATTCGGAGGGAGTGTGGTCATGTCACAAAGATGACCAAGTCAACTTTGAGGGATCAAAAATGAAATTTTACAAGTCTAATTGGTATGAGACCAATTGGGAATGAAACTAGGCACTAAATGACACAATTTTCATTTAGGAAGCATGCCCAAAAGTTGACTAAAACCTAGTGAACAAATTGACCAAATTTGGAAAATTACAAGCTGCCCTGCACAAACTGACTAAATGAACAGTGTTTGTTCATTTGATCATAACTCGAGCTAGGCAGGTCAAAATGACCTAAAATTTACCAGTGGTTAGATAAGATATAGACCTAAAACTTTCATGAAGAACACAAACCCAAATTATGTCATTAACCCAATCAAATTACTGAGCAAAGTTGAATCACTGAATCTGCAGAACTGCAGATTTATCATATGAATAGTAAAGTTTCAATGGCTATAACTCTCTCTAGAAAACTCCGATTTAGGTGATTCTTAAACCGATGGAAACATAAGGCATAGTAGAACATTTCATATGAAGAAAATTAGACCAAATTATGGACTTAACTTGATCAAATTGCTGAACGAATTTGGATCAATAATCTGCCAGAACTAAAATCTACAGCATGAATAGTAACCGTAATTTGGATATAACTTGAGCTACAAAACTCCATTTGGAGTGATTCAAAAAGGAGAATAAACTTAAGACAATAGAGAACATTTTCTATGAAGAAAGTTTTGCCAAATTCCAACAGTAAAATGACTAATGAAACAGTGCAACCTAAGGCACCAAAACTGAAAATTTGCAATTTTGCCTAAAGGACTTAAGTTTTGACAAAATGACCAAAACTAACAAGTTTGGTGACCAAAATGTAGTATGTGGGTGAAGTTGGAGTTCCCATACCTATTAAACCTTAAAAAGTCAACAAATTGACTTGAATAGTGTAGTGAATAGTAACACCGAAACACAAAATTTAAAGAACGTCGAGTTTAGCAAATATAAGCTAGGTAAAAGTGAAGTTAAATTTATTTTTGGATTTATACTAAGTTATGGTACTGAAACACTGTGAAACTGTGTGTTTCAGCTGAAAAAGTGTAACACCCTCCCTGTAGCAACTCCGTACATTTTACTGTTCCGGTCACCAGTGTTGGTCCGGACAGCTAGAACGATTGGAAAAATATTTAAACTAAAGTGAGGGACCATAATTAACTCAAATATTAATAAGAAAAATTTAGTAAAAATTTTAGAAATAAAATACAACTAAGTCAAATGAGTCGGTGCCAAAGCGATGGGTAACCCAGAGGGAAGTTGCGGTTCTCGCAACTAGGAGCCCTAGAGCCGGGGAAAAATTTATAAAATAATTTTTGGGACTCCAGAAAAGGGTCATTGAGGTTCCTATGGCATTAGAATGCCAAGAAAATATTTAGAAAAATTTTTCAATCGGTACAGACAATTTTGACCCGTTAAGCCAAACGGAGGGCATTTTGGTCATTTCGCCTTTAGAGGTGATTTTTGGCCGACTTGTCCAGTTGAGTAAATAATTATTATGACATAAAATATGAATAAACATTACAAAAAATTAAATTGAAAATGAGTAGAGATGAAAAGAAAAGAAAAATAAAGAAAATTAGGGATAATGACATCACATGATGTCATTATCTTACTCCCAACCAATCACAAGTTAACAAGCATTCTTAAAACACTTAAAAGAGTCAAAATAGACCAAAAAAATTCTGGTCTTCTTCTTCTCCTTCAGCCAGCCGAAACCCTTCTCCCCTCTCCCTCCATTGATTCTCAACCAAAGCTCCCTTTCTCTCTTTGTTTCACTACTAAACCCTAGACACCTTTCATTAAAACTTGTCCATACCTCTTGGGAAAGTGTTTGGCAGCCTAGAAAAGGAAAGAAAGTGAAGTTTAAGTTTGGAAAATTCTGCCCTACAAGAGGTTAGTGCTTATTTATGCATATATTTCTTTTATTCCATGTTAGGGACTTGAAATTAATATGAAATTGAGAATTAAATGGACTAAAACTCATGTGTATGTATACCATGGAATTCGGCTGCCTAGTGAGGGTTATGAATTTGATGGTTTAGATGGGCTTAGAGTGGATTAGAGAGGGTTTTTAAAGTGTATATATATATATATATATATATATATATATATATATATATATATATATAAGGAATGAAAGTGTTAACTAAGGTGTGTGGTGTGAATCATAATGAGAAATTAGGGTTTTGGGAGTGAAATTTGGACTTGGCTTATGAAATGATGAGTGAACATTCTAATGGTCAATTAGTGACCATTTGAGGTAAGTTGACCATAATTTGAAGTGAACTAGAGTGTTACAAACCAAATTGGTAGGCTGCCTAGTGACAGCAGCAGGTGAGGCTGTGAGTCCAGCCTGTTTGGACTGCCATATCTTTGGTTGTGTAGGTTCAATTGGTATTTGGCCAATTGGACATGAAACTAGACACATAATGGCACAATTTTGCTGAAGAAACCATGCCCAAAAGACCAAAGAAAGTGGACCAAAAACTGGCCCCAATCCGGATACCCTGCAACCAGAATCTGCAGAATGACCAAATGAACAGTAATTGTTCATTTGGCCATAACTCATTGTAGAACGGGTCAATTGACCTGAAATGTTTATAGAAACAAGTTAAGATATAGACAAACAATTTTCATGAAGAAACCTACCCCAAATTATGACCATAACCTATCCAACAAGGCAGTGGCAATCACTGCTCACTGCACTGTAGATATGGTCAATTCTGCAGTTTTTCAATCCGACCAGCTGTGGTTTTTGGACCATAATTGGAGCTACAAAACTCCAAATGGAGTGATTCAAAAAAGGAAATTCTACTAGACAAAATAAGCAACAACTTTCATGTTTACCATTTCCTCAAATTCCCACTGTAACAGTCACTAATGGAATAGTAAAGTTAGGGTACAAAAACTGAAAATTCTGCTCCCTTAGTTCTAAGCTTAGAAATGGTATTGGTGATTAATTCCAACAAGTTTTGAATGCAAAATGTGGTACATTGGGGGTGTTAAAACCAATGTACCTATTTTCTATCCAAAAGTCAACATTTTTGTTGACCGATGAAGTGAATAGTGACACCAAAAATTGAAATTCAAAAATTGAAGAATTCAAAAGTATCAAATGCCCTAGTATACCTAACAAGATTGGTTTGGATAGTTTGGCATGTCAATAGGGTTCAGCTAGCAGTACTGCATATGGCATTATGCCATTTTGTGATTTCATGGCTTTTGGCCATTCTGACATTGTGTTGATATTTGGCCTTGTGCCTATGGTCATTACAGCTTATTAGCTGTTCTGTTGCACACCGGGAGATACATATGTGACCGATGGTGTGACGGCCCGAGGTACTAGATACCCAGTGCCAGTTTACCCGTTTATCCAGTCCAGTCGTCCAGTATAGGTTACTTGGGCAACCAAAAGAATGAAAGTGGATAAAGTTAACAAAATAAATGATTATAACAAGTATAAAACCAGTAAAACATCGATACATTCAATACATATTTATTTTCTGCTATTCTTTTTATTTTATTATTGCACCACTAAGCATTATTACTTAGTGCGTTGCTTTTGCCACGCGTAGGTTCTGAAGATACTAATCGAGAGCCCAGTAGACCACTGACTGGGTGAGTCCATCTTGCAGCTCTGCATAGTGTCCGTGTCACCTCACCATCTTCAGTGCATTGGTAGGACACTAGGTTTCATTTTGATATTTTGTAACTAATTTTTATTTTCTCATATGTAATTGAACTTATGGAATATATTTTGATGTTCATGTAAATAATGAGAATTGTGTTTGTGAATGGAAAAGTGAATGTTCATCTGTGATTTATACATGATTATCACATGAGATGAATGATTGAGAAATGAAATTGAAAAATGTTGAGATTTTGATATTGGAGTTTGAGATGATTGAATATGATTTTTGGAAGTGTTTTTCATAGGTTCCGAAAAACTGTTTTCTCCATTTTTAGCCGGTACTCTGCCGGATTTTCTATAAAATTTTTGGAACCTTAAATAAATTATAATTTCAATAAATGACTTAAATGAATTATATTTCACAAGTTATATTCAAAACTATGATAAAAATTAATTAAGATAAAATAGAGTGTTCCGGTACACTGTGTGACATAACTTACTCAGATATACTGTAGACGGGTAAGGGGTGTCGCATTTAGTGGTATCAGAGCACGGTTTAGGCGTTTCTGGGCCTAGATTGAGTCCATACCATGCATTGCATTTGTAAGAGTCGAGGTGACACTAATGCAGATCTGTTTGTCCTTCTTATTTTGAATAGGATATGGACCCTACATCACAGAGAGTAGTTGAGGAGGAAGTGGAGAGTCATGCTCCACCTGCAGCAGCTGAGACTGGGGGTATGGGAGAACCTGCTCCGCCAGCTCAAGCAGAGCCTGCTCAGCCTCCACAGGCCATGTTCCAGCAAATGGCCGAATTCTTCAGACAAATGGCCGGGGTAATGCCAGCACCACCACCACCACCTCCACAACCAAAATCACATCTAGAAAAATTGAGAAAGTTTGGAGCAGTGGACTTCTTTGGCAAGAGAGAAGATGATTCTGTTGCAGTCGAGAATTGGTTGAATAGAACAGGCAGAGTTTTAAAACAACTCCACTGCACCCCAGAGCAAAATTTAGAGGCTGCTGTATCTCTGTTGCAAGATGATGCATATGAATGGTGGGACACGGTATCCAGTGAAGTGCAGCCAGAAGTTATAACTTGGGACTTCTTCCTCTCTGAATTCAAGAAGAAATATGTGGGTAGTGTATACCTGGAAGAGAGAAGAAGAGAGTTTATTAATCTAAGGCAGAGACAGCTGTCAGTGGCCGAGTATGAAAAGGAATTCATCAGATTGAGCCGCTACGGAAGGGAGATAGTCCCTAATGAGGCCGAAAGGTGTAAGAGATTTGAAGAAGGATTAAATGACAATATAAAGATCATGATCACTGCCTTGGGAATCACAGACTTCACCAAGTTAGTGGAAGCTGCAATAAAGGTTGAAAAGGTTAGAATAAGTGAGCAGACCAGAAGAGAGAGACAGCAGAAGAGGGGCCCGGGTCAGTCTAGTTCATCTCCTGCACCAGGGAAGAAGTTCAAGGGTCCACCTGCACAGAGTTCAGGTCAGCCAC